>NC_092797.1:30623590-33023590 GCF_918797505.1 Bemisia tabaci | reverse complement strand
TACCAGGCACCCGATTTTTCAAACCTGCGGAGAGACTCATTGTGCTGCTCGTCCAATTTCAAATCAAAGAAAGGAAATTAGAAAGAAACCGCAGAGCTAATAAACGCAGATATGTCTCCAAGATAACTGGCAGCCTTGGCTGGAAGAATTACAAAGCCAGGAAACATGTAGTCGAGCCGTGAGCTTTTACCAGTCGAAACGATAGACTGCGCGTATCATCAAGTGGACTTGTGCAACGCGACGATGCTGTCTCTCTCGACCCAACCTGTATCGAATTTCGATGATTAACCCGCACGAGATAGGAAGATATTCGAATCGCATATCGAATCAGGTCATATCGCACCGGTCTGATCGAAAGACTCGGAGCACGCGCGCGAATCTATCACGAATCAAAACTCTTGCTCGTGATCCCAAGCTTGTACTTTTCGCCGTATAACCACAGTTCCGATGAATAGAAAGAGAGGGCCGGCCAAATGGCGGGGGAGGGGTAAGGGGGGAGCAGGGTGTGTAGGTGTGTGTGAGTGAGGGAAAGAACGTCCCGTCGCTCCATCAGCCTGACTCCTTTGACAAATATCTGCCTCCGAGGACAGTTTGGTCATAGTAAAGAGCTGAGTTATGGTGCAAGGCTCCGAATGCATACATCCTGCATATCATGATTTTTTTCGAGAGGGAGATTTCTCCGCTCCTGAAAGCCAGGAGCTTGCGCAATATCAAGGAAGAAAACTGATCCTGTGCTGGTGGTTTATTTAATGGATCGATATTGCATAGCCATGAATAATAAGTATGATCAATGTATTTTCTCAGGTTTCAGTATGGTACAATACCAACCTAGTGATCCGTGTTACTGATATAAATATGAACTCTTGAACTAGCACTCTCTGTTGAAGATTATTTTCACTAGGCTGATTGAAACAGAGAGGGAATACAAAAACTTCGTATGAAAGCTTTTAGAGTGGTCATTTACGGACGTTATCGAAATACGTAACGCTTAATTGCAGATTTTTCGACATACCTTCCTCCCTCGTGACGATTCTGTGCGACATGGGTCCGTGCATGACTTATAACCTGTAAAACCAAAATAACGTAACGCTATAGAGTATAAATAACGTAACCTCCACCAGAGCGTTACGAACTTTATGAGCTGCCCCTTACTTTTTTCTTTGATGTTTTATTTTTCAAAAAGAGGACTAGGCAACACTAAATTTTGAAATGTTGTGAGTACATATGTATTCTTCATAACTTTAGGTGAATTCACGGAGAGTTTATATGCTTTAAAATATCTGACTGGTTCTCTTGGATAAGTAGACTTCATTTTGCAATTAAGAACTGCAATATCTGACTCATCTTTAAAATTACTTGTCTGCATATGGAAATTAACGGCACATATATATTGTTTTTAAAAGAAGCTGGATATTAGAACTCCTGATTGATCTGCATAATGCAATGTGGAGCTACAATACCTGGCTCAGTTTAGAAACACGTATATATACAATTTACCGTTTTAGATTTTCAATGCACTCAAGTATTTTTACAAATGAGCCAGAAATCGTGGTTCCAAATTGCAAATTGCAATCCAATGGAGATGTTGCATGTCTGATGGAATATACGATTTGACTATTGATTCTTATGTAAAAGTTCGCAAGAAACACTATGGTGCCACTGGTTTTCTCCGAAATCAGCTCCCAAGCTCAAAAAAAGCTCTCAAGTTGAGGCCAAAATGAAAAGGATATCCCACGCTATCCTGTGAGTCCACCTATACATCAAGACAAACTCTCCATGCAAAGATGGGGAGCAAATGCATGGACAGGGCTGCCACTTTAATTGGGGACTCCAAAACTGAAAACACGGCATCTTATCCTTGCTAATGTATTTGCACCCTATTTTTGCATGGAGAGTTTGTCCTGATGTAGAGGTGGACTCTCAGGACAGCATGGTATATCCCCTCCATTTTGACCTCAACTTGAGAGCTTTTTTTGAGCTTGGGAGTTGATTTCAGAGAAAACCAGTGGCACCATCGTGTCTCTTGCGAGCTTTCTCACATGAATCAACAGTCAAATCGCAAATTCTTCACACATGTAACATCTCCATTGAATCGTTTTGGAAGACGGGCGTAAGTCCAAAACCTCATGAGCCCCAGCGTCCTGCGAGATCAACGAAAGCCAGGGCTCTTAAGTTTTTGGACTTACGCCCGTCTCACACAAATCGATTCATTTGTAAAAAAAAAAACCTATTCTGGACGATATATTACAAGTCCCGGGGAAAGAATATGTGAAAAAACCCCAGTATTTAGGCCTGAAATCACATTTTTGATTCTCTACACTTGATATCAGAATGACCTGAGGTTCTCTCCCGAAAATTGCGCCATACGTATATTCTCGAAACAAATGAGTTTAATCAAACAGGCAGCAGAGTTGCACCGAACTGCTTTCTTTTCTAGTTCTTGGTAAAGATGAGGAAGTTGGGGCTCTGTGGCTGCGGCTGGCAAGCCAGAGTGCGTTCTAAAGATCAAACAGATTTATTCAGTTGAATGAGCCATGGCAGCTCGTTTGTTTGTTGTGCTTTTTATTGGTGTTAATCGAGTAAGATCGGCGTTTATTTAGATTCAAGAGCTCTGTTGTCAAGTCGAGATGGCGAGAGTGATAATTATCCTTATAGAAATGATGAAGTGGATGGACTCAGAATGGACCACTAAGTATAACGTTAGGTATTAATAAACATAATGAAGTAATATTCATCAAAATTGCACAAAGTGTACGGTAGACACATCGAACGTTTCCGCATTAAAATCATTGATGAGGGATTGAACTTTCGAAAAAAACCTAAGTCTGAATTGAAATGGGCACAAAATTACCTTAAATTTTGTCAATGTTTGTCTAATGATACGGACTCAGAATGGACCACTAAGTATGACGTTAGGTATTAATAATTATAATAAAGGAATCTCCATCAAAATTGCACAAAGTTTACGGTAGACACATCGAGCGTTTCTGCATTAAAATCATTAATGAGTAATTGACCTTTCGCAAAAAACCTAAATCTGAGTTGAAATGGGCACAAAATTACTTTAAATTTTGTCAATCTTTGTCTAATGATACACTTTTTTTTCGATGACTGCATTTTTAATAGTCTTATTTATGAGTCAATTTTGAAATTTTGTTAACAAATGGAACGTGCTGGAATGGAAATTTCATTTCGGAAACTTACGAGGAGTATGAATATTATGCCGTACTAAGGAGCCGTGCACTCTTTGCAAATTCCTTCCCCTTTCTCTCTCTCTATTTCTCTCTGCTCTCGCTCGTTTTTCTGATCTAATAATATACATATTTCCAATAATAATATACCCCCTACATCTGTATTGATCTCTCTTATTGAAGGTGTTCGTGACCTTGTTTTGTTACGGCACCTTAAAATAAACGCATTCATCAACCAATCAACTACATCTGGGGGGCTTGGAGGACAGAGGCATTTGTGTGGTTTTTTAAAAAATTGAGTTTTTAATTATTTCAAGCATAGCTAGTCTTAGCGCATATTCTGTGAAAAATTCTCTTCCAAATTCCATTTTTAAGCATCAAAATGCAATTTTAACTTTCTCCCCGCCATAAAGATCCATGTAATCTTGAAACTTCAAACACGTATTCCTCGAACTAGCAAAAATTGCACTCGTGTGCCTTGCACTGAAAAAAAAGATTGGTATAATTTACCTCTCCTCTGCGCTGTATTTCACACAGAGTGAATTGAAAGTCGATTCTTCCAGAGGTATGGTTACCAACCTGTGCCAGTATATAGTAACGTTTACCTTTCTTCTGGCAGAATTGACTCCGAATTGACGCTTTGTGAAATACAGCGTGAAGGAATGTTAAATTCTACCAATCTTTTTTTTTTTTTCAGTGTGTCCTCCAAGCTTCTCATCTTACATCTCTCCATGATCAATATGCTATTGAAAGCCGGCAACGGCTGAGCTTGCGTTGGACGCGTCAACTCGAGTATCCGTCCATTTAGCGCCAAAAACATCGACAGCCGAACAACCTCTCGTCTTTTTCCTCACACGGAAACGGCGCTGCGGTGGCGGTCCCGCGGTCCGGCTGTTGATCCTTCCGATGTTTACGAGTGTGTAACTTCCAGCTCCAGAGACCAACGTCCACGCGAGGAGACAGAGGCGCCGCCGGTCGATCCGTCCCCGCAGAACGAGGGTCCCGCTCGTCACAGTAGGACCCGCGTGACGTCATCGCATCCTACCTCGCGCGTGACGTCATCGGCGGGGCCTGACGAGCGGGCGGGACTCGGAGGCGAGCCTTGGCGCCTTTGACACGGGAACGCTGCGGACGCAAAACGTGCCCGCGGAATGGACACTCGGGTCTCGCACGAAACTTTTTTACTTTCACTGGTCATTCCTCATACGGATCTCCCGATTCGGATCGATCCCGAATCGCTTTTAGCTGCCTATTACATTTGTCTCCTTTCTTTTCCGGCCGGGGTTCGGCCGAGGAGGCAAAACATACCGTCCATGCGCAGACAATGCTACTGTGCTGAGGAAGAACGCCGTATGAGCCTTCAGACATTGCCAAGGTTACCTCGACACAACACTGGAAAAAAACTCATTGGATCTAGAGTCCAGACTCTTGAAAACATTGACAAGAAAAAATACTCTTTGATTCACTCGGATTTTTGCTTGAATCAAAACGAAATCCGCTTAAATTAAGAGGCTTAGTTCTTGATTTAAGCTAGATTCTGATTAAATCAAGAGTATTTTTTCTTGTCCATGTCCTTAAGAGTCTGGATTCTAGATCCAATGTGTTTTTTTTTCCAGTGAAGCTGAATTTACTGGAAAAATTGTGAATATTTTTTTCCAAAATTTTCAGACAATTTTGTGAGCAATTTAATCTAAAATATTTGAAAATGTCAAAAAAAAATTTGCATGAATGTCGTCGAAAATACATGCTTTATCACGAGAAATTTGGCAACTCTCAAATGTTCATACAGCGTTCTTCCTTACCACGGCTGAATGGAGGTAGAGGGTGCTCCTGAAAAAATGTTCCGAGAGCTCGTGCTAATTTTTTCAGGAGCTCCCGCTAATTTTTAATATGAATACGACGCTTATTGGCACCAATAAGCGTCTTATTCGTAATCATTTTTTTAAATAGCTCCTTCTCTTCGGAGACTCCATTGGGTTTAAATTGTATGTATAAGAGGTTCATAGAGATGATTAACAAAACATGTTAAAAATTAATTTTTGCAAATCGCTCTAGGAAAATTCCGCTGTATAACTTTGAAAATTAATGCTTGCAACGGATTGCAATGATTTGTCACCACAAAAAGACAACATAAAAAAGCTATACTTGGACGTATTTCTGCTAAACGAAACCATGGAGTGGGTAAGATGGGGTGTGCTCTGGAGAGCTGAATAAGAACTAATGTAAAAGTGGGCGTGATTCCCTTGAAGAATCGCCGCTAACGTCACTGGCGCTTTTGTGATTCCCATTTATTCTTACGGTCCTCGATTAACAAGCATACCCTTTCATTCCCACCTGTCTCTGGTTCCTTTGGCAGAAATACGTCCAAATCTGAAGGCTCGATGTTAACTGTGGAATGCTCTTATTTTCTTTACCGTGCGTTTAAGTCTCCAAATCTATTGCGCGCATTATCCGTACAGATGTTGAATGATTTAAAATATTCAACAACCTATATCAAATGAAACTCTGAACAAACTAGTCAGTTAGAGAAAAAATCATGAAAATCGTGACAGGGAAAATGAACTGTAGGAAAACTTGCATAGGCTCTACGATAGAGATTCATCGCACGGATTCATTATTTCAGTGAGGAAATATTGTGGTCCTTAAATCATTCCAAATTCATAAGCAATAAACTTTCAACTCAACTGGAAACGTCTCGAGCCACTTGCCCATCACACAGAGTTGCCTTGTTTTTAGTTAGATATGTTTAATCACTCAAGTGTCATAAAAAAAAACAAAAAAACAAAAAAAAACAAAAAAACAAAAAAAAACAAAAAAACAAAAAAAAACAAAAAAACAAAAAACAAAAAACAAAAAAAAACAAAAAAACAAAAAAAAACAAAAAACCATAATTCCTTGGCTAATTTTTTATGACAATCCAAGGAAAACTGACCCTTGGTCACATTTTTTAATATTTCGTCCGTAGGATTATTTGGATGAATTTCAAGTATATCTTAATTTTGCATGATAGATATGTAGAGCAATTTGTTGAATCAACCGAAAAATTAGCGAATAAAAAAAGTAACTTGAAGTTTCATTTTTCATCTTTAGTCTTGAAAACTGAACATTCTTTAAATTATTATGCAATAATATCTTCACGCACTAGCGTAATCAAATTTCAATACTTTTTCATTCAAGTTGGTGCCTTGGCAATTCAACCCTCTCCCCAATAAAAATTTTGTTAAATTCACGCAGAAAACGAAACGAAAAATCAATTTCCGATAAGTTAATTTTTGCATTTTTTTTTTTTGTAATTTTGTCGGCACCATTTGAAGATCTTTTGCCTTTTAGAGGAGTATGCGCAGGAATCAATATGCTTTGATTTTCCAACACTTTTTGCATGTGATTCGGACTATTTTGAGATACGCCCAACTTTGTGAAAATGATAACGTCATGAAACATTCAAACTGACAATTGAGGGGCTT
The DNA here is from genome assembly GCF_918797505.1 of Bemisia tabaci. NCBI lineage: Eukaryota > Metazoa > Arthropoda > Insecta > Hemiptera > Aleyrodidae > Bemisia > Bemisia tabaci. The sequence goes on along the minus strand of NC_092797.1, from coordinate 33,016,935 downwards.
GAAAGACGAGGCGCATAAGTGCAGTTCTTGAAAAAAGAATGAGATTTAACTGATTTAAAGTGAACCTAGTCTTGATGCATATTCTGTGAAAAATTCGCTCTCAAATTTCAACTTTTAAGCATTAAAAAGTCAGTTTGAAATTTCTTTCCGCCATAAAAATTCATGTAATTTCCAAACTTCAAGCACGTATATCTCGTAATAGCAAGATCTACCTTTATGCAGCTTGTCCTCCAAGCTCCTCAATTGAAGTGAATTATGACTATAATCAGAAAAGTGAACCCGGCAACATAGCCTCTTACCACGATTGAATTGTTCACGAGTCGACAATCCAAAAGGACACCCAATACTTACTCAAATACCGCCACTCGCCCATTCTTCCGCATCGTGTCTATTTTGATCGTTAACTTCTGGGAGCCGCTGCACCCCACAGCCATCGAGAGTCAAAAAAAGTACGAGTGACGCACACTCCCTATCAATGACTCTTGCATTAATCGGAGGATGATGAGTTTAGCGTGACAACTTGATGAGTTCTCTCACTCTTCCGGCCTCTCCAATTACTTTCCCTTGCAATATCACCGTGTTCAGGAAAAAACGCCATATGAGCATTCGAAAGCTGCCACATTTTTGCTGAAGATAAGCTAAATATTTTATGACTTAATACCAATTATCTGTTGAAATTTTGTACGAACTTTGTCCACAGGTTAACTAGAAAATTTAAAAATTTCGGATGGCAATTTTAAACAATATCCCCGAAAATAAATAAATATTCAGAGAAAATCTGGCAACTTCCGGACGATCATACGGGTTTTTTTCCGTAACGCGGCAGCTTAAATCTGTGTAGTAACAATGAACACACGATCCTCAGGTTTATTTCGTGGTAATTTTAAGCCGCTTTGCATTTCTTCCAACCTACCTTCCCCGTCAGCCTTCTTAATTCTGCCGTGCTAAGGAAAAACGCCGTATGAACCTTTAGGCGTTGTCAAATTTCCTTTGATAAAACACGAATTTCCTGGTAAACTTATGAATATTTTTCTTCCAATTTTTCAGATAATTTTCTTGCATTTCCATTGAAAAGTCCTGAAGATTTCAAGGGAAAATATTCATAAATTTCCTCAAAAATGGACATTTTATCGGAGGAAATTTGGCAACTCTCGAATGTTCTTACGGCGTTTTTCCTTAACGCGGCAGAATCGTTGATGAATGTTCGTCGTGTTTAATAAGACGACCACTTAAAGGCAGGCAAGGTGAACTCCAACCTATATAAATTTGTCACTGTCTGATGACAGGTAGTTGGCAAGTAAACAGAGTTTAACAGGTATGCACATACTGAAAAAAAATATGGCAAATTGTATCATGCGTATGGTAAATTCTATTATCAGTCTATTTGATTTTCGACGCAGTGATGCTGTAGGGTAAAATTATTCAGAAATCTAGTAGCATTTACCATAATTTTGGTGAATACGATTTGAAGTCTCACTATCTCTTGCCACCATGCGGAGTCAGTTAGTGAATACCATACTCATGGCACTTTCACTCAAACCATATTATTTTTCAGTGCACCCAGTCACTTTTCAGAAATAAATTAGCTACAAGTAGTGTTGAATTCAACTTAACGTAAATTTTCTCCTGATACAGATTCAAAGTCGGGAAACGATATTTTGATCGTGAAAAAGTCGTTAAACTATAACGTTGAATGGAAGAGTTTTTGGACAACATTGTGTAATTAGGATCTACAATTTATGGCTCAGTTTCGAAATAACGTAAATACAATCAACTTTCCTATACACATAAGGGTTATATGCATTTTTAGGGTGAGCCAGGAATTATGGTTTCTAATTGCAAAATGTTATCCACTACCAGTCTCTTTTTCTCGGATTAAGCTTGATACGACTTGGTTTGATTCTGTAGAACTATGCCCAGATATATGTATCATCTAGACGTTCTGATGACTTCCTCTTACTACTGATGATGGGTCCTCATAAGTTCAGTAATTGTAGTCATAGTAATGGTTGTCATAAGTAGTTGTCCGCTTTTGGCTGATAGCGACTTAAAGACTATATTGCAGTCATGTTGATGCCAAATTTTTTTTTAAAAAAAAAACGTTTTTAAAATAATGCGTTGAATGATTTGCCATACAAAAATGAACATTGACAGGAAATTTCCATTCCAAAAAATTAGGAATGTATATTTAGATTTTCGGCATCAATATCGAAGACTTGTTGAATTTTTATTATTATTAATTCGTCCAATTTTACTCAATTGTTTTTGATTTTTATCCTTTATCATGACTGTGGTTTTCTTTGTGATATATTGGGGTGCAAAAAAGCAAATGGAGTTGCTCCTCGGCTTACGTTTTCACGAACGAAAGGTTCACTCCATTAGGCAATCTCAAGTTAAAACTTGTCTCTGGTTAAAACCCACGGGAAGATTTCGTTTAAAATCCAGCGAGTCGGAAAGAGGCACTAGGGGAATGGAAGGAGCAGCACGGCTAATCGGTGCAGTGAGAGAAAGTAAGAGGGTTCGCAACTCATCATCCGCAAAAAAATTATCTGAAAATCTTATTGTCAGTGCCGCAAATCTGAAAGTAATACGAGCTAAAGTATTCGAAGCAAATTAACTCCCTCACACGAGATTACACGTACCTCTTATTGCCGGCCCGAGGATCGCCTTATGGTTACACATGGTCGCCGGTCGCGGTCGGCCACTGTTAGCTAACGTGGGTCTACTTCCTCTTTATTTCACTCATCCTTCGCTATTGTTTAAGTTTTAATTAGCGCTCTACTTTGGGTTAAATTTAACTATATGTAACCAAGCAATGCCGGTCTCTAGTATATTATTTAATCCCGAAATGCATTTTATTCTCTCATACCACCCACAATCTTATTACGAGATGTTATTATATTATTTTGTAATTATTATTACACAAATTGAAACATTGATTTACCTCTAGAAATGGAATTTAAATGCTCTTGAATGTATTTCAAAGAGAAAATTCAAATTTATATTTTGATTTATTATATTTTTGATACAAATTTTCTTTCATATCTCCTGATGAATCTTTGCTGAATACTGAGGTAAACTATTATTGTGATTGCCAAAGCATGTGGAGCTCTTTAAAAGTTCTTAATTAAAGGTAAGTAGCTGTAACCGATGATGGTATTATTTTGATGATGATAATTTTGACACGTTCAAATGATACTAATTCCACTATTATTGTTTTTTATTGTGATTTAAAAATCCATATGGAACACCCCCATACTATGGTCGATTTAATAATAGTTTTCCACTCTACAATCTCTCGAACAAATTCATACTTAAATGAAATGGAATTTTATGATAATATTTAGTTTAGAGACTGATTCAATCCAAGAAAAATTCATGGATGAAAATATCCAGCCATTCCTTTTAAAACTGTATATATATGCTTCCAAATGGTACTAAGTTTGTGTCATTATCTTACTTTAAAAATACAGTATCATAAAACTTGTAATACCCACGTTATCACTATTTTTTTTCATTCTTAAATGATGTTAGCATATATTTAGAGCAAGAATGAATAATGCATCATTCGTTATGTCAGTTATCTATTTCTTAAAAAAAAGACTTAACGAGGTTTCACTCGATACCAATCATAGCGACGGTGATACGTTTTATTGAGCGCCTTCAAAAGTGGTAGGCATGCAATTTCGTGACTTAAGAGTACGTTAATTTGTATCCCATTTTGCTGGGCGCTTTTTCAACTCGAGAGCACACTATCATTCTGTTCCACTGTTGCGCTGATTATACGCATCTATCTATTTTCAGCTTATGAAACTTTTTTTTCTCTTCTCTTCTAGAGATATTATTATTTAAAGCAATCTATTAATATTTTAAGCATTGGAATTAGATGGGTGAAAATAAACATATTAGCATCCTTAAAAAAACATGGCAATTAATTTATTAACTTCTAATATATACAAAAATAAAAACAATAACAAAAATACAAATTTTACAACAAGGTGATTTTTTATGCAAAAATAGAGAGCTATTTGTTCCGGTATTACACTTTTGTGCATTTTGATCATTTTTGATTTCAACTTAATATAGATGAACCGATTACATCATGAAGTGAACGAAATGAATATATTTCATAAAAATATTTTTCGAAGAGAAAATTCAATTTAATCAAACATAATCAGGTAAATTAATTGAAAGTTTGGAGAGTTTAGCCTCAATGACTGAATTTTGGTTCCGGAGAGTGAGAAGAGGATTTCGAAAAGTTCTGAAAAGATGGAGTGAAAATTTACAATGCTCTAATGTGGAGACACCTTGAAGATAAAATCATTGAAATCATCAAACGGCAACATTCGGTTACATTTTTGGGTAAAATCGGAGTTAAACACTAATTTGCATATCTGTAAGAACCAAACATCTCCATTGGCCGATTCGAGTGGACAGACAGAAAAAAAGCATTGATGATTCATATCTTAAAAATTAAAGTATTCTGATTGAATGCAGTAATCAATCTCACGTATACCGGGATCAATCCCAAACGAAATAAAATATAAAAAAATCCTCACAATATTGAAACATATTTTGATTATATTTTGTGCACATGTCTGATCTGCTGATATAGTTTAATCATAGAGTATCAAGCTCAGAATGTACTTACATTGTACTAATCAGTCCAAAATAATTTCTCTCTTGTTACGTGCTAATTGTCTTGAAAAGTCCACAACTGCGGACAACTACATGGTTCTTTACTTTGCCTTTGCATCGGAACAAATGAGGTTTTGGTCGTCACACGAATGTACAAAAATATCACAAATAAAGGAAACTTATCTAAAGAGCATGATGAGTAACTTTGGTACATGCCGATTTATCTGGATTCGAGGTACATTTGGCATATCTTCTAAAAGAAAACAATTGGGAACAAGTGAGAGGAGAGAGAAAACGATATTTCATTAATGGCAGTCTTATGAAAGTGCTTATTTCTTATGGTAAGGGAGATCATTGTGATCACCGCTGAAACCACCTCCACTGCTGTGACCTGTGTCACCGCCACCATAACTGTACCCGGCGTCGTTGAAACTGTCGTCACCGTGGCCTCCGCTAGATCCACCGTAACCTCCGCTGGATCCACCGTAACCACCGCTGCCGCCGTGACCACCGCTGCTGTAGCTGTCGTGGCTGCCGCCGCTGCTGTAACCACCGGATGAGCCACCGTATCCTCCGCTAGATCCTCCGTAACCACCGCTGCCGCCGTGGCCTCCACTGCTGTAGCTGCTTGAACCATGACCTCCACTGATTCCGACAAATCCACTGCTTCCGCCACCGCTGTAGCTTCCGTGGCCACCGCTTGAGCCGCCGTAGCCTCCGCTGCTGTAGCTTGAGCCACCGCCGTGACCACCGCTGCTGTAGCTTGAGCCACCATGTCCACCGCTGCTGTAGCTTGAGCCGCCGCCAAAGCCTCCATGACCTCCACTGCTGTAGCTGCTGCCACCTCCGTATCCTCCGCTGCTGTAGCTTGAGCCACCACCGTGTCCACCACTGCTATAGCTTGAGCCACCATGTCCACCACTGCTGTAGCTTGATCCACCGTGTCCACCACTGCTGTATCCACCTGAGCCGCCGAAGCTACCGTGGCCTCCACTACTGTAGCTGCTGCCACCTCCAAATCCGCCGCTACTGTAGCTTGAGCCGCCATGTCCACCGCTGCTGTAGCTTGAGCCACCATGTCCACCGCTGCTGTAGCTTGAGCCACCGTGACCACCGCTTCCGTAACTGCCAAGGCTTCCACTGTCGTAGCTTGAGCCGCCACCACCGCTGTAAGACGAGCCACCGCCGAATTTGTCGTGACCGGAGGATCCGCCGTAAGAGCCGTGTCCGTCGCTTGAGCTAGGTCCGTAACCTCCGAAGCTGCTTGGTCCGCTGGAGTCGTAGGAGGATCCACCGTGTCCACCACCGATATCTCCGCCTCCGTAACCTCCGCCGAAACCTGAGTCACCTCCTGGACCGTGGTCATCGTGTCCTCCGTGTCCGGGTGGGCCGTAGCTGCTTGAGGGTGGTCCGTAGCTGCTGGATGGGCCTCCGCTTGGGGGTCCGTAGCTTCCGGAGGGGCCGCCAGATCCGTGATGGTCGTCTCCTCCGCCTAGGACTGGGCCACCGTAGCTCGGTGGTGGGCCGCCCCCGCCGCCGCTGCTGAAGCTCTTTGGTGGACCGTGGTCGTCGTGATCGTGATGCTCGTGGTGTTCCTCATGGTGTTCCTCGTGATGAGGCTCTGGTAAGTGAATCTTTATGTGGACACTGAAAACAAAAATAAAAATGTTTCAATTTAAATTGAAAGAAATTATGCAAAGGACAATTTATCTTTTGTGCGAATGTGAAATACTTCGTAGTATTACTTTTAAAATATTGGAATCTTTGGAAACACTCTATAGTGTCATCATTTCCTAGTCGTAAATAATCACAGATGAAGACATTAAGTGGAATTTTTGCAGTTTTAAGAGAATCGCATTAAAAATTGCAAAACAAATTCATCAATGATTCTGATAAATTTTGAATCCGCACATTGATTCGAAGGGATGAGCTCAAGAGTGTAACTCCTCTAAAACGTATATCCTGAAATAAGTTATATGGAAAATGATTTCTATCCCGACTTTTATACAATTCACTTAACGTCTTTTAATCTGTAAAACTTTTCAACTGCTCATCAATGAGGTGCCGTTTTTGCAATTTAAATTTAGTTGAACTAAAATGCGTCTAAATTTCCAGAATATGTTTTTCTTTTTAATTTTACCTTGACATTTTGTTGAAATATACCAAAATTATTATTAGACAATATTGCTTCAACATTGTCTGATTTTATTTCCACAACCCTGCAGACATTGTAGCACTTTTGCTACAAAAATCGCATTGGAGAGTGAAAATGTTAAGGTACGCTTAGTTATATACAACAATGCGGTTAGTTCATAAAGTATTTTTTATTTTCAAATGATGAAGAATTTTTCAAACTACTCCTGGAATATGTTGTCATACTATTTTACACAGTCAGGGTCAAAAAATTTTCGGGGAAAAACAACTTGAAAATGCGGGACTCTTTCAAAATCGCCTGGGATCAATAAAATATATGTGGCCAAAGTAATATAAAGTAAATGCCTGTCACGTCTTCAGTCCGTCCAGTTCACGTAATCGCAAATCTTATATGTTATGTACTACAGCTGCCGTGAAGCGTGATGGAGGGAGATGTTAGTCATGAGTATGTATGTCGCCGAAAATAGGAACAAAAGATCTAGATAATTCGAATCTTTTTGCGAAACTAATTTCCAAAAAAGTCTAATCCTTCGTCTTGTCCTCTTGTTGGACTATTCATGTTCACAATGTTGCCACATTTGCGAAGCTGTTGAAAAAGAAGCAAGCATGGATAAGGAATTTCATACAGTTAAAGATAAAAGTCAAGTTCAAGTTTTGTGTTCTTGTTTTTTGACATTGTTTACCCTAAACAACTACTTGTAAAATTCTGCAAACTTGATGAAAAAACCTAAAACATCAATTAATCGAGCAACACTTCGAAAGTCAAAATTATAAACAAGAAACTAAAACAACGCACTACTCAAACGCAACCAGCAAGCACTAAACGATGTAGTTTTTTTAATTAAATTAAAGGAATATACACAAAATCTTATTAATCAACAGAAACTATGGTGTTCTTGAAGGATACGATCATTTTTAAACTAAGTTATGTATGTATGTACTTTAATTTTGGTTCTATTAATAGAGATTTATGGAAAATACTACAAGCATTTAACTATTGGTTCGATTTTCTACAGAGTATCTAAGTATATGGAACTATTGACATTGTATTTGATGTATATACATTTTCAGGTCAAATACCGATAAAAGCAGCGAAACTTAATTGTTCGGGGATTTCGGAATACTTTTGGTTTTTATACATGACGACTCAATTTACAATTCTGTTTATTTATTTACAAAATATTTTACACCTTCGGTTTTTACATGATGACTGAAAAATCTAAATTTTATGTTGTGACAATTTCTTTTTTTTCTGCACATAAGCCCATCTAAGTCATCAAAATGGTATTCTTAAAATGAGGGCAAAGTCTGCATCGGAACAAAATCATACATTAAGGAAATGAAAACTCAATGAAACATATATATACACACACGTTATGACTATTTCAAAGTAATCGCAAACGAGAAAGCTGGACGTTAAAATGACGAAATGACGAATGCTAATTATAAAGCCATGAGGAACTGTGACACGCGGCTGCAAATATCATAAAGACAACGTTACGTTTTACTGGCTGCGTTGGAGTGGTTGTAAATCGTCGTAATTGTTTGCGGACCAAGAACAAACTCGATAAAATGTGGAGGACTTTGATGACTTTGAGGGCTTTTGGTCGTTGTGATTGTCTCGTCCTTTTTCGTCGTTGCATGCGACACTACATGCTCCTTGTGATCTTTAGACAGGTGTCGGGCTATACTGGCAATCACTCCTGCTTTGGTCCTAGATTAATCACATAATGCCTCAGCCATGAATGAACCACAAACTTAGCTTAATTCCAGTTCTTTTGGCTAATAAAGTCCTGTATATTTAACCTAGTTCTTGAAAGGACATAGTGCAGTTGAGCCAAAACAAGGGTAATGACAAATATGATTTCATTGAACGTTGAGTAAACAGGCAATAATAACTAACTGTTGGCACCTAAATTTCACACAAGTGAATTGTAAACTGTTGAATTGTAAGATCGTTTCCTGATTTTTACTGGATAACTCAACTAAAACGATCCTTGGTATAAGTTTAGCTACCTTTAGAGGTCTTATTTGAATAGTTTTTGTCACTAATGTGGAGACTCAAAAATTTCAATACGTGTGCGCCAGCTACGGCTTGCTGAAAATGTATTAACCGTGAAAAATGCAACTGGTTATTCTTCTCTTGTAGCTTTCTTGATCGCGTCACAGTATGTAACTATCTATGTAGATGATGAGTATCTAGAGCTCTGAATGGATAAAAATTAGATGCATCAGCTAAACAAAATTTAGTGAGCCAAGTACCTTAAGCCTGGAATTTAGTTCTTTGATACAATTTATGGCCATAAATTTCACACTTTTTCGGTGCAGAAATCAGAACCGTGTTTCCATAATTTTTTACTGACATGAAATTTACTAAGTTTTGTAAAATTTGACGCATTGCAAGCGACATCAGATCAAGCATTCTCTAAGTCAATAAATAAAAAAGCCTTTCTTAATCACAGCTCTCTTGTAATCTGCATAGTCTACCGAGGCATTTTATCAGCGAATACCCATACACGTTGGTTTACACATGATACACGTGCATACTCATTATACGACAATGTCGTTGCTTCTCCTCGGAAAATTCTCAAGAGTGATGAATTCAATAAAAAAAAGTGAAGGTGAAAATGCGCATGCGGTGAGGTCCCGCTCCGTTCATGAATACGAGATAGTTTGACGTGATTGAAATTATTTTACGATTACATTTCATTTTGTCAAATTTATAAACACTTCTTCGGTGATTTACCTGATGGGTCGATAAGATTGAAACATAAAAATCTGAAGGTGCAGAGAAAGTTAAAAATTCTTCTTGAGTCCTGTAGTATGTAAATTTTTTTCTCACATTATAAAATCGTAAGACTATCAAAAACACATTTCTGAAAGTCCCATCATCCCATGTTTCACTCGAATTACTTTCCTCAGGAAGGTACTCTTTGCATGTTGTATCTGCTTCTGTAAAAAGTTGTCTGAATCACACTTCATTCGGAAGAAATGAAAGGATTTCCCTCGTAATAAAATTTCTGTTTGAAGTACCAAATTTTTGACTGCTTTGGCTATTCTGAGTTTTTTGGCCAGGTATGAAAGATACCTCTATGGGAGGGGGGGGGGAAGAAGCGTGCAAAACCTTAATTCCATTACTTTTTTTATTCTTTTCATCTATTTTAAATGCACGTGTAAGCGCTTTTGAAATTTCTTGATAAATACAATAGGTAGTCTAAAGCATATGATTCTCATTAAAAATTAACCCAAATTGCATATTTTCAGCTAAATTGCAATGTAGCATGGCATGGACAAAACACTTACTGTTCTTTCCCGAAGAGGAACGCCTGAGTTGACGCAACCGTCAGGAGTAATATGGCACAGACCAACTGAAACAAAAAATTAAACGACAAATTAGACCAAGACGTAATGTGTCCAGAGTATGAATGTGAAGAAAAAAACGTTTAAATAGCACAGACTGGAATGTGAGAAACTTTGTTTTTTCTCTCTCTCTCTCTCTCTCTTTGACTAGATCAATCATCCAAAAATCATGATAGGTCATACATATATTTTTGGTAAAATTTTGCTTCATAATTAAGGTTTCAAAAGGGTTCTATATGAGTAATTCATAACATACACATATATGCCACACGAGAAAAATATAGGTGTTTTATATTAATTGAGGATTATCAATTGTTTCGTCCTTTTTCAAAATTCTTGATTCCTACCACTAACTATATCCATGCCCGTTAATACTGAATTTCGTTCCCAACTGTAATTAATTAAACACCTACGAAGACGTGTTTTAGGAAATAAATAGAAATGATATACTTCATTCTTTGTGGCCTTTTCAACGACGTTACGTACGACAGCACATCATTAAAAGCCCGCAGGATTGCGTCGAATTTAACAAGCACCTTTGACTGCACGGATGCTCAAAAGAAGGCTAATGACTGTAACCGGTAAAAAGTTTACTCCGAGTCATGCATGGTTGTTCCGCGGTCTGCCCGCCCGGGTTTATTACGGCCCTCCGCCGGGTGCACGGTGCATAGGTGCATGATGCAGCGATGATTCACCGGTTACGTAAAACCCGAGCGTGAGTGCATCGTGCACCTCAACCGGTTCACACGAAACAGAACACCTCCAACAATCAACAGATTAACGACCGTGCTCCCCGGTCCTCCGCCCGGTTACACAATAGTAACACCTCTGCCTCTCCTGTTGTCTGTGTCTGTAAGTGTGGCGGTTTTAAACCGCCGACGCGGGATTTTCCACAGCCAAACTCGTAGTTTTATGTAAGCCGGGGCATCCAATTTAAGGCCTGTCACGAGATGTGCGGTTTTTGATGGATTTCGGCGTTCGGTTTCATAAACTAAAAATTTTCCCTTGTTTCGAAATCGACCCAAATCGGGAGGGGGCAAAAACTATCGCCCAGTCTCATCACGTGGGTTGGATTAAAAATAAGGTGCCGCAATGTCTTCAAAATACCGACGTGTGGCCCGATTGATATTCCGCGGCGCGTAGAGTATTCCGGGAGCTATTATGAGATTATGTAATGATGATACGTTTTCGGAAGGATCAGCCGGGTTATTGCTATTGGGAAGTACTCTCTCCGTTGTTTTAATTCCAAGCTCTCCAGACTTTTATGACAGGGATATCCCCCGTGATATCCCCGAAAATGGGGAAATAAAAGAAGTTGTGGCAACGTGGGTTTTTATCCTCCCGAGGAAATTATGTCATAGGATGTTTGAGTTCGGTCACGTTCTTGTTGCTGCCCGAATTATTGTTATGGGTATCGGGAATTCGAAAATTAGGGGGAGGATGAACGCCCAATTTTCATCACGATTCGAACGACCTGGCTTACTTACTTAATGACTCAATTTATGTAATGGATAACAAGGGGGCCGAGCAGGACTATTTGAAACTGATACAAATTATTATTTTACGTAAAGGGACAATATTGCACTCAATTAATATCGTGGAGTTCGTAGTTCTGGGTACTTTTTATTATTTTACGTAAAAAACAGTTGATTAATAGATGCTGATATAAAAATGAATAAATTGAGGAGATAAACGAGGATCTTGAACGCATCAGTAATATAATTGAATTTATGGATTAATACTGGTGATTATTTTTAAAAGTTTTTTGCGCAACTTTATAACGTGCGGTTTTTAGGTTTTTTTTTTTTAGTTTTTAAAAGAATACATTTCAAAATGTAAGTTTTTTATTCCTCAGGAGTAAAAAAGCAACTTTCATGGTAAAAATTGATTATAAGTGGCTAGACAGTTTTAAAAAGAATAAATTCGAGCACAAAAAAATGGTGATCTAATTCTAGTTCTTTCAAATTAAATAATATGCAAGAATTTGAAATATAAGAGTCTCAGACAACAACAAGCAGACGCCATTCGGTCAACTCTAGAGACTGTGCTCACCGTTTTGGGAATCGGGATGATTTAGCATCTTACTACTCCAAATAAAACTGCTCGGTTTTACTTTCGGACAAGAAGAGTGACTTTAGAGAAACTAAGAAGCAGACGAGAACTTAGCACATCATCAATCAAACATGCATGTTCTTCAAGCAGCCAAGCCACCTATTCCAGCACACGCTACTCCATTAATTAATTGGTCAGCGAAGGCAACATTTTGGTAGCAGTCGACTTGAGGAGCAGGAAATAAGAGAGTTTGGTGCCGCACTTCTTCAGTTGCTCAGTTTACTCTCCTTTTCACTCCATTTTAGTGCTGACTCAACAATAATCATACTGGTTGTGGATAAAATGGAGAGGAAGAAAAAGAGGTGCATGAATGCCGAATGAATGAGACTCGAATGAAAGACTTGCGCAAAATTAATGATGATTGGTATGTGGACGTACTTTCATAATGCGAAAGCTCAAATTGGCACAGATACGATTAATCAAGCGGTCGTTGGTGAGTTGTCGCCCGATGTTAGTGTCCACTATTGCCACGCGCGGATGAAAATCACCGTGTTTTCATTTTCACTCCCAAACTATCCCGACCTGACAAAATCTAACCTAATTAATTCTAACATAATTAATCCTAATTAATAAAACTCTGCTCAGGTCAACAGACAATCACATATAACTATTGCCTAACTTTTAGGTATCCATGGTTCATCGTTGGTTTATTTTTTGGAGACTTTAACGCTGAAGTAGGAAAATAAGCCTGATTAAAAAAGGATGTCGAAGTTTCACGTCATCGAAAATTTCTTATTAAAATTTACTTTTCCTGGCAATTTTCAGGAGTAATACACGCATAATACATACAATGTTATACTTTACACGTTAATGAGCAACTGGAATTATTTTGGAAAAATCCCCTCCCGTTCATAGCGCTTAAACTTTGACTTTGACGAAACTTTGACTCTTGGGCTTGAGGTCTCCTTTGAGTTGTCGAAGAAAGCATGTTGTCTCATGGGAAGGTCCTTAATATTGTATAAACTTATAAATAAACAAACAAAAAATACGATCCACTAAAGGATAATCTCCCACGCCAAATACTCACGGAAGTTTTGCCGTCTAAAAAACGGCGGAGACTTTCATCCACGATGTCAATGAAGAACATGGTTCCCTCCACCTTAACTCTATCAATGATTCATTTTAAGCAACGTAAGTAACAATGACGTGATACAGCCACGGCAGTTGTCACCGTGATTTTTAGAGTGCAATATCTTCATTACCTTTAAACGTACACTGAAAAAAATAATAGTGCCGTAGAGACAAGATAAACTTGTTAAACCTGCCTTGTCTCAGGAACAAGACTTTTAGTTTGCCGAACAACTCAGTTTGTTTGGGAAACAACACCCGTTTGTTAATGCAACAAGACCAGTCTTGTTTTATATGCTAGGTTTCTGAGCCACCGGACTCGAAAGTCTTGTCACTGTGACAAGATTCTCTACTCACCGCGAGTAACGGTCAAATTCAAAGAGAGCGTATTATTTTATATATTTTGAAAGAGTATTTTAAGAACTACGCATAATAATTGTTCCCCGAAAATTTTTCTGGATGTTTAATGACAAGGTAAATACGATAAGTTTATAATTCTTTTTTAAAAATAAATCGCTCATGCGTAAGGTTTTAAAATCAAATGTATCTAATTATATAATTATTTTTTTAACGTTTGATTTATTTATATATTATTAATTATTATCATGATATAAAATAAAAATAAAAATTAGAATCATTAACAGGGAACAAAGGAAACGTCGTTGCTTGAAGAAACACATTTTTTCGGCCTAAATTGTCCATTTTTATCTGATGTAGAGTGTAAATTCCTTTTCGTAAACGGTAAATAGTAAAAAAGAAAAAAACCAAACAATCTGATGCTCTACGCATTCCACAGACTTGAGATAGCAACAAAATGAAAAAGTAATTCTGTGGGCTGTACTTATACTTATAATTCGGCTCCACTATACAACTAGCCCGGATAGCTCGGTCAGTAAGACACTCGGTCCGTAACCGGATGGTCCCGCGTTCAAATCCCGATCAGGTCGGTAAAATTTGGAAGATCGGATGGGACAATTCTGGTGTAAGAGGAGTGAAGGAAGAAGAGATCAATTAAATTTTCATATAAAAATTGCAATTCATATAAATTTGTGACATTTTTTTTGCAATTTTAATTTCTTCCGAATACTGTGACAAGACAAGTCTTGTTCCCAGAACTAGACAATTTTGTTACCGTGACTAGACTTTTGACTCATGCAACAAGGAAGTCTTGTTCCCTGAACAAGACTGTATGGGTCCCACGAACAAGAATGCCTTGTGGATCAAATATAACAAGACGGTCTTGTCTGGGGGACTAGAATCCTTGTTTCTCGGACAAGGCACTTTTTTCAGTGTAGGAACTCCTGTTTTATTTTAATATCCCCAAAAAATTAAGGTAAAATCGTTCTGTGAATCTTGTTATTATTTACTATTTTACTATTTCAAAACAAGATTACAGGGGGGAAAGCACTGAAATGATAACCCAAACAATGTTTGAAACAGGATGTATAAATAGTGATAGGTCCTCTTTATTTTGAAGGAAAACAATGGATGATAATAGATCATATCTCTTTGCATTACTACCTTAAGAGTCAACGATCAAAACACTAGTCTTAGATAAACGAAATTGATTATTTTCGGCTTAATTTTCGGCCGATTTGACAAATCCATCGAGGCTGGACACTGGGCATGGAACGAAAGCTCAACGATCTCGATTTCGGTGAACTTAAGAGTGAAAAGTGTGAAAGTTCACGACTCAGCGATGCTGAAGCCGCGCGCATTCGATTTAGCACTTCGACGGTTTAATTGCGTAAGTAAAACTGTTCCAATTCGCGTCACAGTGCACCAGTGTGGACGCGGACCACGAAATTGCCGCTACTCACGTGGCCGTGTGCACACTGATCGACTTTCTTCGCCCAAAACTGGATTAATTATAACGCGACGCGTCACTTGCCCTAGTCCCAATACGACGCCCCGTAATCACCTGTCTTTGCTTGTTTTTTTCGTCATTCAGGAAAAGGACAGACACATTTGAAGAGCTTTTTTTACCATTAAATTGACCGGGTTTATCAGATAAGGAACCAAGCAAAATTTTCGAAAAAAGTGAGTCAAGAATGTTTTCCAGTTCCACTAGTGGTTTATTGTCTCCTGTCAAAATCTGAAAGTCGAACAAAAGAAACTAGGTTGTGAAAAGTGAGGTGAAAGTTTATTTTCTGCATTGAACCTTATGCATGGATAAAACTTCCAATCTCTTTTTCTCAGTTTCAACTCAATGGGGATTGGTTCCTTTCTGACGAACTCGGTCCAAATAGGTTAAAACTTTGAAGGCGATTGAAAAAAATCTCGAGGAGAAAAATTATCTCTCCTTCCGTTTTCCTATTTTCGGAGATCACTTTATCTTGAAATGATAAGTGGTAAAAGAGAAACTAAGGAGAAAAAACGAGACCGAGAGGGAATTCTAACATTTTATGTTGGAATTTTTTAGCCAACGTGCGTTAAAAATCAGCATAAAGCTGAAAATCTCAATACACAGGGAAAAAGCTCATATCATCACAATTATCCCTTGAAGAGATACGCGTTTTAAAACATAGACTTTAAGAGATAAGAGTTTTAAAATTACCACCTTCCGTATGATATTGTGGAGAGAATATGCGGGCATACATACACATTCAATTCAACGGCTAACCGAACCAACACGAAATTAATTAGTCTATATCTCAATTCACATCGTCTGAGACTTACGATGAATACGTCCAAAAAAGCTTAAAACCCATGACGAGGTTTCACTTATTGAAATTCAGAGGCAGTTTGGACCATTTTACCAGGGTCATTTACATAAGGTATGTCGACTCGAGCAGACGTATCTGACCAAACATTGAAAGTAATTTTGTGTGCGGAGTTAATATGTCAAAATCACGCAATCAAGATATAATGATAGGCACTGCCACCGGTGCAGCTTTGCATTGTTTTTAAGACAACTCCAGAAAAGAAATCTCAGAATTTAACGGTAGAATGCACATAATTACGCATTTAAGTATGCTGGCGTATTTCTTGTAACGCTAATGCTGGCTTCTAAATTCGGTCATTTTCGTGATGTTTGCTTACAATCTCCAGGACACATGGATATTTAACTCTTGCTTTATTGCCTGTAAATTACTTGATTTACAAAATAATAATTCAAATGACTTTTCTTGCATCACGTCTTATTTTTACTTCGTCCTCACAGTCAAATCATCCCATTAAATGATTACTCGTAAAAAATCAATAAAATCATCTCAATGGTAAAACTGCGTAGAACAAAATGAAATTATTTGCGTTATTCAATTTCAGATTTAAAGGATTTAGAATTTTATTGTTAAAAGTACACTTTTGAACGTATAGAATAAATTAAACCAAATTCTTAGCCTCGGCAGAAACTACGTTGCAATGCTGCTCCTATAGATTGTGCAACTTTGTACTCAAAACAGAACAGAACATCATTAAAGCCTTTACTTGGGTTTTCAACCGAAATTTTAACCGTATTTTTCCATATTTCCCACAAAAATACTCGTCTTGTTTTTCAGTTCACCAAGAAATTGTGTACAAAGCCACATAATCTAAGAGGCACTGCAAAGCTCATTCTGTAAAAAAAAACGCAATTAAGTCCCCAAAATCCCAAAAGCAGCATTAAGCTGTCTAGATTCTTGCAAATAAACTGAAATCCCCGCTTGGAAAACACTGTTAATTTAACCCTTTATTGCATAGCGTTGCATGGAAGCAACAAATGGTTTTCAGCTTTATTTCTATGCTAGAGTATTAAAGTGAATCAAAGCAAGAAATAATTTTTGAGGCACATGATGTGTCTGATCTCGTTGCTTAGAAAAAACCATAAAAATCGATTCCAACCGACTCTAGTGTCGGAAAAATACTGTACAATGAACTCTCCAAAATCAACGATTAACTCATGCATCAAAGGGTTAACTTTATTTTTTTTATTTTTTTTTTCCAGACTTGTGCATAATGATTGAAAAAAATCTATAAAAAGGAGAGGAGGTTTAGTTCTAAATCCAAAGATACAAGCATTCACCAGGGAGGATCGGAAATGTTGGCTTTTTGGTCGTCGGTCACCCACAGCAACTTTCATCAGCTCCCTTTGTCCGGCGCGAAAGAGCGACCTTCACGCATGCGCAACGTCGAAAGTTAAAAGTTACGTGACGACATGGAGTACTCAAGGGAGTCATCTGCCGCCCGGAGTAGAAAATCGAGATTACAAGCTTAAATCATAACGGTAATTAATGAAGAGTCGCTCAGAACCGGGCCTCTAACTAATGCACGTAAATATGGGAATCAGTCAAGTCCGTTTTTGCTTTCATAGTAAGCTGAAATTATACCCTTCCCACTCTAACGTTGCCAAGTTCAATGAGAGCAAATCGTCGCGTCATTTCCTAGAAGAAGGAGCATAACTCCATTTGAAGGTTGCAAAATCGACTTAACTATTCAGTTTTTTACGAGAATATTCCTGAGCTATATCTTTTTTAAAATTTTGCTAAGTTTCACATTTAGTCAGAGGAAAAATAACTGTAATCTCCGTACAGAATTTATCAAACATTTGCTGGCAAACATACAATATACTAATGAAAATTTTGCAACATCGGAAAACAGATACAATGCTTCGTCTAGGAAATAGCGAGTAATACATAGTAATCTTTACGGCATCTTCATGATATGCGTTTGAAAATATTTATGATGTATTGGAGGCAAGGAAGGTCAGTTTGTGATCGCTTTTAACAGTAATTTTTATTTGGACGTATTTCTATCAAACGGACCGAAGCGCCATAGGGTGAGGAAGGTAGAGGGGGGCTTGGATTGGCGGCGGAATTGGGCGTCCGGCTTATTCCGTCCTATACTCGCAATGCTTTTCCACGGCGCTCAGGTCCGTTTGACAGAACGCGCTATCCGGGATTCTAAATTCCTCAAAAGGAACTCAAATTGGCGCTTAGTTCCGTTTGACAGAAATACGTCCATTGATGTTTCCGTTAGTAAAAAATTTAGTGCGAGGTATCAAATTGTGAAATACTTCACCTCCATGTATAAAATTTAAAAGAGAGGCGAGAGAAAAGAGAAAAAACAACTTTAAAGAAAAACTATACCGATAAAATAATCTTTCTTTGGATATCCCACTCATTTGTATAGGCTTTCTAGGATCAATTCAATGATTTTTGTTCTCGTGAATATAAACTCGATGCGTGTGGTTTGAAAGTATTTAACCAAAATTAGCAAAACTGCATCAAAAGACCTCTATATAACTTCCATGCTTTATTTTTTAACAGTGAACGAAGCAATATGATGATTTGACATTGTACCCAAATATTTAAAAAAAAAATTGACAGAGATTTTCGGAGCGGTGTGTAATTTGATTTTCTGTTGAAAAGATAAAACATGAGAGAAAATTAGACAACATGAATTTAAATGGGCTTAAATCCGTCCATTTGCTCAACAATTATTGTCTAGTGAGTTTAGTTTGTCTCAAAGTTAAAAGGATAAACAGCTCAATATTAATAGAGGAGCCGGAGGAGGTGGAACAGCTTTTGGTGCCAGACGTGGCTGAAGGGCGGGGGGGGGGGGGGCACCGGGAGCCCCCGGATTTGCGGATCCTTTCCGGTGTCTGCGTTCGAGGAATATTCCCTACTCGCCCTGCAAAACAGGTTCTTCCGGCGGCCGCGCGCGGTTTTTTGTACGAAGAAAAAAATATCACTCCCACGTGTGTATTCACTTTCCTCTAATCTCCCGCCGCGAAACACGGGCTACCGGCATCCCGTATGTTCCTGTCATACGTAATAACTGTATTTAACCAAGTCTATAATTTGTGTGGACGAAAGGAGAGTTCATGCGAAATTGTGTGCTATGCATCTCTGACATATTTTCTTTTTACATTTTTATTTTAGAGTTATAACGAATTAATAATTTTTGACAAATATTATCCCACTTATAAATACGAGCCACCCTAAATATCAAATGCATCTGTATCAGGTGAAAATAAGGTCAAAAAGGGCCCAACTTGGATAGCCAATAAGCCCAAACCCGAAAGTGATCTGCTGCGGAATAGCGCTTACTTTCTTCACCGTGCGTTTAAGTCTCCAAACCAATTGAGCGCACTATCCGTTACAGATGTTCAACGGGCGATTAAGCGATTAAGGTACGAATTTAAGCATTCTGCAAATTTCATCTTGCGAATCCGTACTTAATAAGATACTGTAATACTAGAGTCCCTTTACAGAGAGAGTTGAGACAACGCGGCTCATGGATGTCGCGTGCAAACGGGAATAAAGAATACACAAATCGGACATTCCTTGTAATCTTTGATCAACAATTTCTGAATTCCAATCTCCGTTCCCTTTCTCACTGAATTTGTTCTTTGCCTTCCCTGGTCCATTTCAGTTTATAATCTTTGTAATCGGTGAAAACTTAATATTTATTCCCGTTTGTGACACCGGGAAGGCCTAAAATAAGGGAACCAATCAGGAATGGATTCGCATTGTCTTTACTCTCAGTATAAAGGGACTCTAAGCTTAATTAAGCGTTGATTTCAGTAATTATCGTTCAGAATACTTCAATTTGAACCTTCACTGGAAAAAAAAACACATTGGCTCTAGAGTCCAGACTCTTGGAAACATTGACAAGAAAAAGGACTCTTGATTCAACCAGATTTGAGCTTAAATCAAAATGAAATCAGCTCAAATTAAGAGGCTTGGTTCTTAATTTAAGCTAGATTCTGATTGAATCAAGAGTACTTTTTCTTGTCGATGTTTTTAAGAGTCTGGACTCTAGATCCAATGTGGTTTTCTTTCCAGTGTTGTCTACTGGTCCATTTACTATGAAAAACAAAGGCGAAGAATATACAGTGAGTCTAGTCAGGAACAGCTTGCGGGGTCTCATAGATCTCATAAAGCAGCGCGTGGAATTAGTCACGGGTGACCGCAACCGCGAACTATGCACCGACCTCTGACATCTCATCTACCTGTCTCGGGAGCGGGCCGCTCGGAGCGCCCGAAAAAGGAAGTGACGCAACCGAGGCGGCACGAGCGGTGTCTTCCCAGTGAGATGCACCCCGGAGCTTGCGGTGAGACCCGGGATGACGGGCCCATTTGCATCGCATCAACTCTAAAAGCTGTCCCAGACGTTTCCTAGACTGGTGCACCTATCCGTCGCCGCATTCGCCGCGCCGGATTTACGACGTTTAAAAATATCATCACCGCGTCTTCCTCGCTCGTGCCGGTGATGCACGTGAAAAGATCTGGTTCGGTCTTCTTTTCGTATCGTTGCGCTCACTTATTCTGCTGTGCTAAGAAACAACGAAGTATGAATATTTGAGAGTTGCCAAATTGCTCCGGATAAAACATGTATATTTGAGAACGACAATGCGTATTTTTCTTTAAATTTTCAGACATTGTATACGAAATTGCGAACAAAATTGTCTGAAAAAAATTGAAGAAAAAATTGAAGATTGATCCAGAAAATTAAGGTTTTATCGAAAGAAACGTGGCAACGTCTAAAAGTTCATACGGCGTTCTTCAATGGCACGGCAGTATTAAGTTATGTCTTCATCCGTGAAAATTTAATCAATGTTGATAATGTAATTTAATGATAAAGTTGTCACTTAGAGCTCATGGGCGATATCTCTTTCCAATACGAAACACTCATGAATTATAAAAAATGGGGAGGGGATAATGGAAAAAATAAAAATAAAAACAATAAAATGATTCAAACATTGTTTCATAAGAAAGTCCAAAAAAAAGATAAAGCATGAATAAATAAGAGAAAAACACCTCATGAACTGTGCCGTTCACTTAAAAATAATATTATTAAAGCCTCAGGGAAAAATTCCAATAAGTTTTCCTCTTAAAAATTCCGTACTTTGGAATGTAAAAGTATTTTCCCTAAATATTAATTTTAAAAGAACCGAGTTTTAAAACGTTTTGAAACTCTTCGATACGTAAAAAGGAAGTAAATACACGGTTCCCCACCATTCCTCAGTCTCAGTGAATAAATCAGTAAAATCGAATATTTTCCCAACCCCTGAAACTAACATAATGATTGAATATCACTATGAGTCCACACTATTCATCGAAGTAATTAATTTACCAGAAACTCTAATTCTAACTTTCAGAACTTTTGGATTTAATCTTCTTTCAGAAAATCGTCCACCCAGCACTATTCCATCAACTGCCACTAGATAAAGTTATTAAATAGCATTTACACTTTAGCGACTCTAATTTTCCGTGCATGCAATATCAGGTCATAGCAAAGCCAGATCAAAGCAGAAGGCGGTATACTCCGATTGGTATACTCCGGTGGTATACCCTAATGAAATCTAAGTGCACTGGGACTCCTGTTCCTTATGGAGCCTCCCTTTCATCTCGGCGACCTCCTGGAAGCGGCATTATGCAATTTTATAATGTGAGATAGAGAAGATGATCTTTTATGTAAGTCTCTCACCTCAGTCACCTCTCCGACTTCAACAAACATCAGAGAAATGAGCGTTCCTGTTTCAATTTATGGCCCGAGCTTTTGTTTCCCACGTGATTATGTGCTGTTGCATGGCAGGAAGGTGGACTTACTCTAGTATCCGTCTCCCATAAATATATCTAAGGTCTCTTCTCAACCGTATGGCAATGTTGAGGAGGGATCGTAATCAAGGCGTATTACTCGCGCCATGCCCTCTTCCTTTTACATTTCTCACAATGTTCATTGCACCACGTAAGCCATATTCAATCTGTTAGTGTATTTTCCGAAGGAAATACACTATTGCATTTTTTTTCTTCGTCCCTTCCTCGGCTCTGCTGATTCATACTTTTTTCTTTCTGCAGCGGTCATCATTGCAAAAATGACCGTTGGTTCTTTTTAAACGAATTGAGAAGACAAACAATTGATGACACAGATAAAAATTAGAGGTATTTTTAAGTGAGGTATGGTACCTATACATTTCTTAAGGATCATGCAAAGCTAGTTCGTCTGGTAACAATGCACATTTTTTCTGTTTATCCGAAAAAAGAAAGGATATTTCCTCCATGCAGAGATAACTTAAACTGACCATTTCTAAAAGGTCGCACCTATACTTTTCTAGTTTCCAGTTAAAGTTGCTAACTACTTTTGTTGATAGAAATATTTCAGTCTACGTAACAATGTGGTATAGTTACCGTGACCGTAAATATTGTTACCAAAACCATAACATTAAAACTTCAGCTAAAGAAGAATTGAGGACCTGGGATTGGGGCGCGTTAAACAGAGAGGAACCAAGCCGCATCAGCCATTGCCATATTTAATCGAGCTATTAATGTTTTATATGAAAATGGCTGTGGTGATTATTGTGCAAATTTCAGTGAATTTTTTACACGGCACAAAGCAGACTCCTTTAAATTTTCAAAGGAATCCGCAGAGACGGCCTCTTGTAAAAAATATAAATTGCCCGGATAAATTTGGCGATAGCTGATGTGGCTTTGTTCCTTTCTGCTAAATGCGGTCCAATTCAGTCTGAACATTTTAAGAGCAACGATTCATTTTTCAGGGTGGATAACACTCATAGACTAGCTCCTCATGGTTAGTTGCAAAGTTAATTTATAACGGAGCGGGGAGTTGAAAGAATAAACAATCAGTGGCGTGGCGTGAAGGATCGATTATCGAAATATCGCTTTTTGAAGCTATAGTAAAGAATCGATTACTAAGGTGTTCGCTGCGAACGCCCTGACAATCGATCTTTTTTCCATAGGTTCAAATGGCATAACAATCGATAGATCGCAATTCACGCCACGCCACTGATAAACAAATGACGTCCGAGACGAGTAGAGTGCAGCCCGGTGCCAAGAAGTTCAGAGTTCCGAGAAAAAGGGCTCACGGAGGCGTATCGGAGGAGCGCGATAGCGGCTCCAGGTTAGGAATCCCCGCGAGGAAAGGTCGCCGGTTCCGAGTTCCGGGGTCAAATCATCTGGCTCTTACGCAATCTTTATTCGCGCAATAATTGTACGTATCCGTAAGCGACGACAATCCGGCCGGGCACAGAGCAACAGCCGGCCCGGGCCCCATCGCTGGGCTGGACGCCGCGGCGTCGGCGTCGGCCGAGGGGCGTCGGGGCGCCACCGTCACTTCCGACCTTCCGCACCACGTTGCCGCCCGAACAATGGCCGCTCCACGGACCTGGAATTCGGACCACCGCGCTGAGGAAGAACGCCGTATGGAACTTTTGCCGCTGTCAAATGTCCCTCAATGAAACACGATTTTATGGGGAAACATTTTTTTTTAAATTTTTTACAGGGTCCTACAACGATCATGGTCGTTTCCTAATCAGCTCGTTTCCTCAGAAAGGCTCTGTACTTCTGTTGGGTAAACATTGTGATGCTAGGATATTTAAGGAGACCAACAAGAAAGTTTCATGAAAATGACAATATTTTCCATACTTAGTACAAAAATAGTAGAGCTTTGAAAATAGATTTTTGCAAGGAATTTTAATGATTTTACACTCCAAAAAATATAAAATATTCATAGTAAAAAAAAACCTGTGATTTTCACAAACTTTTGGGTAAAGCCGTACACAGCTGGAATTTTTCCAAAATTATTCGGTATTATCTTTTGCATGTTTCGATTATTGCAGAGGCAGATCATAATGATCCCTAAAAAGATTCCTTTCTGTTAAATTTTAACTACAGTTCGTAAAAACTGTCCATTTTAAGACGCTACGATGAAGGCCTCCTTAAACGTCCCTTAATCACGATGCAAACTGCACATTGCCACCCTGAGGGAAGGAGCTGATGAAGATACGACAGTGAATTATTCGCAATGTAAACTATTATACCTAATAATTTAAAAGGAAAATATTTAGAATTTCCCTGAAAAATAAATATTTCATGGCGGAATATCCGGCAACATTCGAGTGTTATACGTCGTTTTCCGGTGCACGGCCCGGCGGAGGAGGCCCCGGCAACGGCGCTGAGGCGTCGGGTCTCGCGCTCCCGAAATTCGTGACGGGAGACGATTCCGCTCACGAACCGGTTTTTTTGCCCCGACCGGCTGTCCCTCGGTTGCCGCCGCCTCGAAGAAATTCGCCGGCTTTTGGTGGGATCCAATCTGCGATTCCATAAAAGGGTAAAAAGAAACGCGGACCGTCGTGAAGAGTTTCAGTGCGGTGACGTTGCGTGGGAAAGAAATTCGCGCCGTCACGGAGAAACTGAAATGTGTAAATTCAAGTTCAAAATATCCGCAGATTGGAGGCGCCACTATTGTGCGAAATACAATTTGATATTGTCACTTGAATTCAAACCATTCATTGTGTGCACAATTTTTTGGTAAAAAATAATGATGCCAACAAATGCGCAATTGTGATGCTTATGCATAAAATGCATTGCCCCCTTTCAGCATACCAAATCTACATTTCTGACTGTACTTTGTCATGCTCATTGTGTATAAACATCTTATTACTTTGACTTTGAAGGGGCATTTGACTGAGCAAAACTACAAAAAACATGACCTTTTCCTTCTTTTTCACTTTTTTAGAAAACTAACACATTTTAACACATGAAGCTTGAGCCATGATAAGTGGAATGGCTGGTGAGACTTATAGCCATATTCTGCGATTTTTATAGGTTGAAATGTATGATAAATTGTAAAAGAAAGGTCCGAGCCCAGGGTATCTGCAATTATTGTTTTGATGATTAGTCTATGTACTTCTTACTAGATACATGTATAAAGTTTAACGGATTCTTGAAGGAGTCCTTGCAGTTTTTGTCAATAAAACGATTTTTCGCGTCGCCATTTATTTCTTACTGCTGAACAGTTTCACTTATGGATACTATTTATCATTGAAGTCATAAGATTAAGTTTTGAAATTGGTAGTCACAAATTAAAAATGGAAATTTTTTCTCTGTCTTTCAATCGAGGAAATATCAAGCGTTATTTTCTTACCTTTCTTTTGCAACGCAGTGATAACGACTCGTGATCGTCAACAAAAATACTCTAGAGCGGAGGGTCAATACCCTACTAAGTGCATTTTTCTAACTTGCTTGAATTGCAGACGCACGAATTACAGGGCCTAATCGCGTAACTTTATCTTTTTTAAATGCAGAATTGTTCTATTTTCCCTTTCTTCCTGACTCTTTCAACACACACAGAGTCGGTCACGGTGCCACGCAAAACCCTCATTACGTATACGAATCATAATGAGCTTATAAAAGTATGCGGAAGGAATGAGCGACTGTAATACGCTGCCGACACATGTTGAAGCAGCTTAATTTATTTTTGGATATCTCTTTGGCTCCTCAGTCTTGTCCGAAAGACACGAGATGAACAAGAAAAAACGTATTAATTTCATTAATCGATAGGTGGGTCTTTGCTAAGGACTCCTGTTCTGCAATAAGGGGCCACTACTTCTAGCTCATCTAAGAAATCACCGATCTGCATAAGGAAGTCTAATATGATTTTTCTTCCGAAATAAGCCACAGAGCGTTATTGTTCTTCACCGCAAAATGTAGTCAATTGGAATACGTTTTGCAGTTAGGATCCACGGTTTTTGACTCAGTTCAGAAACAACGTGTGTTTCAATAGGCTCCCTATGCGCATGAAGGTTTTTACGGATGTGCTAGGAATCGCAGTTGCTAATTGCAAGATGAAGTCCAATGAATCAATAAAACTATTACTGAAGAATATCATCCATATCTGAGAGTGACCTCCGTTTGATGTAAAAAATAATGGTTTTTTTCGGGGAGAGGAAGAAAAATCAGCAAAATTACAGTCATATCAAACGCAATCTGCACTGAGTAAAAACTGTAGTTAAAAGCATCACAGTAGTAGCGTTTCATATGAACTGTTTAATTAACAGCAGCTGTAACCAGTGCCAATGATATTAAATAATTTTTTTCAATATGTCATCCCTCACTAGCGTGGTATTAAAATTATTAGTGAATGTTAAGAAGTACCACTATTTTTGGTTATGATCACTATTAATTAAAAGCTCATACAGACTACTACTAATTCGATCATTGTAATCATAGTTCTTTCTCAGTGCAAAAACACTTGGCAACATCGAGCGTGATAGAATAAAGCGCACGGTTCCCATCGCCTATTACCTCGTTTGCCCACGAATCGATGAATGACCGATACGAAAAGAAGATCCTCCTGGTTCTTCCGACTGGTTGCATAATCATCGGAGGTAAGTATTTACGACCGAAAGGTTACGATTGTTTAGATCAGTGTGTCTACTGCATAAAAGATCCACTCCGTAGGGCCAGGAAGAGTTGCTTCATTAAAATGAGCGGGTCGGGTCGAGAAGCCATTGACCAGAGGAGAGGTGTTCCGGAAATCAATCAAGTTTTTTACGAGACATTGTTGCGATAATCGATTTCATGTTATTCTACGGATTAATGTCCAGGAGTTGCTCATTTCAGAGACGCGAAAGCGTGCGATCGCAGGTGTGATGTATTCGTAGGTTATGGTGAAATAAAGGCTTGAGGCGCTTTTGTCTGGAAGATTTTTAACCAGATGTAAGAATTGACCCGTGAAAGAACTATCGTTGTCTATGATCAATTTGTCCCCATTCTTTTAGGTTTTCTACAGCGTTTTTTCCCTTTTATTTAATTTATTTTTTTGCGGCTTATAAGACTCGAAAAAGGTGAAGGTCGTTGGACAACTATTCTAAGAGAGATTTAGGCGGGATTCAGTGAAAGTATGACGACACTTTTTGTGCTCGTTTTTGTTCCCAAACTTGACTGTAAATTGCAAGTTGTAAGCATTAAAATATAGTTCATTTCATTTATAATTATTGCTGACTATTTGTTAACTTCATGGAGAAATTTAGGATTAATCATTCGATAGCATTGTATGATCGTCAGATAGAGGAAGCTAGTCTCCTTGCATGGTTTCATTCCAAATATACTCTCACTAGAAAATAGAAAAATATCCATTGAAGGATTGAAAGGACATCTTTGGAACACTCGATTATAGAGTAATTTTTTCTAGAAAAATGAAACTCTTTTTGTTTCAAGAACAAGTCTATTTGTTTCAAAAAGAATTCTATTCTAGAAAACACTATTGGGAACATTTCTTTCTCGTGCGTTCGTAGATTGAACACAGAAAAACCCGATTTTGGCAAAACCGAAAAGAGTCACTAAATATGGAACCACCTAGTCTTAATGTGTGGAGGTAATTAAAGACGGTATTTTGATTGATCATAAGACTCATCACTTGCAAATTCTATGTACTTACCGCGGAAAAGTGGTGTTGTGTTACACGATTTAAATTAAAAATTATTTTAATGCTTATACTTTTTAGTATCGAAAACATCATCCTGCCTATAGCAGCTGTCCATTTAGTAGCGGTTGTCTAGTTGTGTGGGGAAAAGCACACAATAAATATCGGTTTTTATCTAATCCAAAATGCTCCCGTAATTAAAATCTTTCTAGCGTCCCCCTTTCAAATTACCCACCGACACGATACTTCCAAAGAGTCTAAGAATTAAGGTTTCTTATTAGTAAGCCACGTGTCGTGAATTTTAAGCCCTCTTTTCTTTTCTCTCGTTGAAATCAATTGGCATTCATCATTGTGAAACAAGAACCAAGTAAACCGGAAGCCGTTAGCGTACTCACGAGGAACGGAAATAAATCGAGATACTTTCACATGGTTCATGAACAAAATAGCAGGAGAAAATAAGGCGCCAAAATATGCAAA
Organism: Bemisia tabaci; assembly: GCF_918797505.1. Classification (NCBI taxonomy): domain Eukaryota; kingdom Metazoa; phylum Arthropoda; class Insecta; order Hemiptera; family Aleyrodidae; genus Bemisia; species Bemisia tabaci. The sequence continues at coordinate 32,988,978 of NC_092797.1, read as the reverse complement.
TGACCGATGACGCATGAGTGAAATTCAAAGTTGAGCTTGCGATTGTGCGAGTAAATGACCAACTGAATCAATTTGTATAATTTGTATAAATAAACAGTAGGGGGCAGGCTGTGAAGTGAGATTTGGAGCGTTTACTCAGGGTAGAGTGTTCAATTACTAAGTTAGTGTGAGTAACAGACACATATTTTCCACTTAATTCATTGTCCGTTCCAAGATTCTTTGATTTTGGACACAATCAAATGGAAGGACTTACTGCGCAACTATATAAGTATATCGCTCAAAAAGAAACAAATTTGTCAGAGATTTTTTAAGACACGAAAGCTTCAGGAGAAGGCTGTACATGTGCCAGTACAAATGTTAGGAGGTGTGCTCCAGTTTGAACAATTTTAAACTTGGAATAACGAAATGTGTGAGATTGGACTGAATTTTGCAATTAGGAACCATCATTTCTAGCTCAGTTTAGAAACGACGTAAGTACCACTAGTACCCTATGAACATAAGAGTTTTTACGAATGAGCCAAAAATTATAGTTCCTAATTGCAAAATGCGGTCCAAATTGTTCAAAGTACATTGTGAATTTGACCCAAACAACGAGCTGATACGGCAGTGTTGATTCTTTTTATGATAATATAGGCAAACCGCAAGATTTAATGCCAGCGGAAAAAAGCATAAAGAACTAGTTTTGTGAGGTAATTAAAAAAACATGTATCAAATGGTCTACAAGAGCCAAAACTCAAACGCTGCCTTTAGATACACGGCCGTGTAAGAGCAGAATTTAAGAACTATTTGCCAGGCTGAAGGGAATTTACCATATAAACACAAGACAATGACAAGGAGAAGGGAGACAGACATAAAGACTTCTTAGCATTTTAAAATTGATAGATGCGGATATTGATATGATATGTGATTTTAACACACTTTAACAGTTTGATTCACACCGGAAACAATGTTATTTTCGCAAATGATTATTACCATCTACACTTTTTGGCAATAGCAATTCTAACCACAAGCGAGAACCGTTGAACGCGAAGAGACTTAAACGACCGGTTAGAAAAAGGTACCTTTTTATCTCTCATACTCCCCTTGTTTTGCACAATGTATTTTACTTATTCTCTGCCAAAACAACTCCTTCGAAAATTTAATTATTTCTGTCTGTCGATTGTCGATTGATTGATCCACAGTCCTTTCACCCCGAGATAATTGAAAAATATCACGAGGGTGGCTTTGTAGTTGTGAAGAATGTTGACATTAGTTGGAATACGCGAAAGTTTATCTTTAACCGAGAGGAAGCATTTTTAAGGGAATTCTATATTCCTCCAAAAAGAAAAATTCTACACGGTTGAAATTAAACGGCTCATTTCTTTTGGAACATGAAGTGTTTTTAGCATATTCTTTAAAAAGTCATCCTCTAATACTGGTATGACATACGAGCATAAACGCGCAAAATTATATAGAGCCCTACACGTCGAGCGGAACATTTTGATGATCACTCATTATCACTATGAAAGACCATGCTTTCTTGTTGTAAAATTGCTTTTTCTTTGTCTATTGAGTAATATTCTGCACAAACTTCATACATTTTTTTCTTTTGAAACAGATAAAAGAGGAATATTTTAAAAACACAGCAGTCCAAACTCAAAACCTCCAATAGCTCCAGCACTAATACTTGAAACTTTATAACTACGTGTTACATTTCTTTAACGCACAATAAATTGATTTTGGTCTCGCTTTAGAGGAGAGGGGGATGTGGTTCAACATTTTTCTTATAGGGGGAGGCCCTATATCATGGGCGTATCGAAGTTCTTTACGTTTTATGAAGGTTAAAAAAGGAAGAAACTAAAGATATAACTAAATATAAAGATAAATCAATGAAGGGGATGTCTTGAAATGTGAAAGAGTCGATCAAAAAGGCCTTTAAGGTGGAGAAAAAATTCTGTGAGAGATCGTAGCTCAAAGAGGTCAAGTTTGCATCATTTGGTGCAAAAACGTACGCAATTTTCAAAAATCGATCCTTTCATAGTTGATCTTGACCACGACACATTTCTGCATATACAGCACTAATGATGCATATCTAGCTTGAATTCTTACCAAAAGTTTAACATCAAAAACTAAAAATTGAATTTTATAACCCCAACGCAAATTTCCCTCTCTTCCGAGCAATTTACGTTTCCACCCTTAAGGACCCTTTCGCTTGACCGTATGAGGAATAATCAAATGGAAGACTTACTTTACTTGAGGTAAGCATGTTTCCTTGGAACCGGATCAACATAACATGTAATCAAAGCACAACACTCGAACGTGATCCAATGACCGTTGACGACTGACGTCGGAAAATGCTGCCTTTTCGTATTTATACGAGCGCGGTCGCGGCGCGAGTGGAAGGTGGATGGTGGATGGTGGCGCTCCTCAAGGTCCTAACCCTGACCCCCTACTTTCATCCTCCGTCCACTCTCACTTTCCTCCGCTGGGCGCCGGGCGGCCCCTCTCTTCCTCGGAGGGGGCAAAGCTCCCCTAACTTCCGATTCGCCGCTCCGCACGCCGCGCGCCGGCGCCGCCGCTATCAGTCCAGATTCGCTGCCAAGCCCTACATTTTACCTTTAATTGCTTCGCCTTATCATTGTCTACCATCGTGCGTATTGCATCATAATCATGTATCGCATGTTTTAATTCTTATTTTCGTATTTCCCGAAACGAGAAAAGAGCAACGATATTTAGTAGAAATTTTCATCAGTTGCTATACTTGAACTGAAATATTCGGACGATTCGTCAACGGTTGGTACTCTTGTGTCATCGATCACGCGCAACACTGCGCGGGCTAGGAAATTTTCAATTTTAGCCATGTTTTATTAAAAATTATTTTATTTATTTCTCCTAAATTTAGTACTCCACTTTTTATTTTTATTTATTTTGGGGTTTCGGCTACTCATAATGAAAAAATATTGAGCTTTTCTCCAATTTTCTACTTGATAATAAGTTAACTCAGATCATGCTTAAAAAGACAGTATGCAAGAGAATGTTCATTTCAAAATTACCGTATTTTTACTTGTGTCTTACTGCTCTTAAAAATATGTCCGTAAACCGATCAATTAATTTTATTCAAACTTAAGCCATGACATTTCCAAAGTCTCAAAAGACTTTTCAATTTTGCTATATTTTCAAAATTTAAACGCAAAAAAGATACGATTTTAACCTGTTTTTGAAAATAAGCCTTCAATAATGTCGACAAAATATCCTGCGCCTCAATCTTTACATGACGTCAGTGATCAATCGGTCGTTGATTAGTCGACTTTGGGATATTTTTGGAAAAATCCAGTGCATCGTACGTATTATTGGAGGATTTTAACACGTATTATATGACCGGGAGATTTACCACCGCGTGCAAAAACACGTATTACGTGGATTTCCGCCGTGGCGATCCTGTTCGCAGGCGCCACCGGTGTCTCTGACCTTTCTCCTATTACGTTCATGCGAGAGATGCGTGGAGTCTATCCTTCGCGGCGTTCCGCCCTTCTCCATGCTTCTTCTTTTCCGACTCGATACCGGAATGACTGTTGCGAAAGGAACGGTGATGTGCGTCCGATGAATTTCATAACTTGCATCCGTGCACTCTTGTCTCATACTTTTTTCCCTCCGCCATTAATTCGTAACACTAATAATTCATAATTCGAATCTGCAAACATGCAACGTTGCTACATTGATGGAATCGCAAAGACGATGAAATTAAAACTGAAAATGGACTGCGTTGAACAGAAAGGAACCAAGCCATTTCAGCTCGTTAGCAGGAGCTAAGGTTAGCTCTTGTTAACCTTAACTGGGCTGAATTTTTTTACGAGAGAACGTTTGTGTGAACGAGAGATTCCTTTGAAAATTTTAAGGAATTTGCTTCGCACTATGGAGAAAATTCACTGAAATTTACACAAAAATCCGCACAACCGTTTTCATGTAAAATATTAAATTGTCCAATTAAATTTGGCAATAGCTGATGTGGCTTGGTTCCTTTCTGTTTAACGCGTTCCAAATATCCCTTGTAAACACAGTTTCTCTTTAAAGTGAAATCTTAATATCTAATTTGAAAAATAGAATGAAATTGTGAATCAACCACTGTACTAATTGCGAGGGGCGTTGGTTCATTTGAAAGGTGTTTGTTCTCAATGCTTCGGGAAAACTATAAATTATTTTCTGGGGTTCGTCCCCGATTTTTAAATCCCTAAAAACTCATAAATTGGATGAGGGGAAGTGGGGGTTTTTTGTTTTTTGTTTTTCGGAAAAGTTTTGTTGCGACGCATCTTACTTTACTGTTTGCTGTCTTTTTATCAGCTGTTTTCATTCAACAATCATCATTAAGTGAGGTTACTTCCAACACTCAACTGCCATCAACTTACATTTTTCTTTTCCCGCGTTTTTTTTTTTTTTTTTTACGGTTTTTCATGATTGGTTCCATCTTTTTCCTATTGCCAATTTTTCCTCATTAAGGCAATAACCTCCAAGTTTTTTTTCTCATTTCCGATCAGAACTTTTCACGCTGTTTCTTTTCAATGTGTATAAATATGTTTATTATTAATTTCCATTTTCATTTCATCCTTTTTCTTCTGATTTATTTTTTTTTAATTTAAAAATTGAACTTTTCAGTTGTGATTTTGTTAAAATAATAATAATTTTTACTAATTTTAATTTTAAATTTAACAGTTGTTATGAGTGAAATTTTCAATGACCGAGGCGGTCGTCCTCCAAAACGTGGTCGCGTTTTCCAGAATTCTTTGCATGTTCGTTTAGTGAAGCAAGAACTTAACTCTGTTATTAGTATAGAAAATCAAAGTTTCATTTCTTCATTTCGGAAGTATAAAATTGATGATCAGAACTTTGATGAAAATTTTGTTACCAAATTTTCAGCCGGTTTAATGAATATAAGTTGTCATCATTGTGATGCTCGCCATTTTCAGGGTGAAATGTCCAATGGTCATTTTAATAACTGCTGCCAAATTGGAAAAATTAGATGAAGTTAAAACAGGAGCAGAAAAAGAAGAAGAACCAGAAGGAACAGCTACTGAAGAAGAAAAAGAAGAAGGAAAAAAAGAAAAGACAAAAGGAGGAAAGAAGAAGAGCAAAGTTGTAGGAAATATAGGAAGAAAAGCAGGACAGAAATGGCAAAAGAAGAATCAACAATTTAATCGAAAAAAAGCAAAGTATTTAAAAAATAAAAAAAGATCTTCTTTAAAATTAGTTTGAAAACAAATGTAAAACCTAAAAAATAATTTTGTATGAAGATTAAAACAAAATTTTAGTTTAAAGTTTACTAAATAAAATTACAATTTTTGAAAACATTTGTTATATTTATTCTCTCAAAGAAATAATTAGACCCGATTCAAAGACAAAACAGAAAATTAAATGAAAATAAATAAAAAAAAAAAAAAACATGTGAAAGTGAAAAGTGTACAGGAAAAATAAGGGGCTGCGAAGCAGCCCCATAAGCCCCTAGTTAAATGTATTTATATTTTTTGTGGACATCATGTGATTCTATAGAAATATTTATTCTTCATCAAAATTGGAGGAAATTAAATTAAATACGACTTTGTCATGCACAATCATTAGTTTCCTTTTTTTTTATTGGACAATATTGATTCTTGCCTCAGCGTAATACCTACAAATTGCATTCACCGAAACGTGTATGTCTGATTCTAAATTGTTAGACGGTAAAGCTGGGTAAGATTCTGTTGAATTAGTAACAAAATTAGCAAAAGTGGCCATTTAAGGCTGGAATCAGTAAATGGAGGAGCCAGAAGCATCGCGTCCGGTAAAAATGGTTGCCGCACTGAAAAAAGAGTATAACAACCCCAACTATTATCCTGGCTGATTTTTGCGTCAGATGCAAGAGTAGTTACACTAGATGGTTGATCCAACCACATTTTGGGCAGACACAACTGTGACTCTGGTGCAACTTTTCTTTAATCTGACGCCAAAATCAGGCAGGAGTATAGTTGGATTGTTATACTTCTTTCCCGTGGCATCTTAGCAGGACTTTTACGATTTTTTTTTTCTACCCAATTCAGAAAGAGCATCCCCTCACCAAAGATTACATCAAGGATTAATTGATTTTCCGTTTATATTAGTTTGGATATTACAGAACTTTAGTGTGTAAGATCTTTTTTTACGTGTAGATTCTCATTTCTAGTATGATCTCTAATTAAAGGTTTTATTAATTGAGGTTATACAGATTTTTATCAGGAAAACAAAAGACCGTAAAAGAGAAAAATTGACAAATTACACCATGCCTTAATCTCAGATCTCGCATCTGCAGAGAGTTGTCATCTTGTAGACAGTCATCTCACTCTCGCTTACCCAATAGAATCCGCGAAGTTCATTCAGATCTGAACGAAATGTCGCAACTAATGTCGACCCACATCAGACGTTGCCTGTTTTGCTGGATCTCTCTCCGGAAAGGAAAGAAAAAAAGTGAGCTTTGTTTGCGCATTTTAATTTCTCTTCCGCCTTTGTTTCTGTGGGCGAAATAAATGAAATCGCAATAAACTTAAAAGGAGAAAACTGACAAAAAGCATCTTGAGCGACATTTTATAAGGAGTGATTTATTTATTTTGGGCACATTCCCTCCCCTGGACATTGGACAATGGGCATTCAATCATTGGAACCGGCGACGCATCATGCAAAATACTATACGCACGAGTATAAATATATCATTCATTTGTCCAGATGTCCGTGGTTACGGTATATTTTTTTGGCTATTGGACCGGAATACAATTGTCAATTTTATGTGTGTAGTTAAAAGTAGCCATACATATAGGCACCCATGTAGACTAATTAACAAGTGATAACTCAAATTCATTGAGGTCTGATTCTATTTATAAAACTCGACTTAGATACTCAGAGGAAAATAGGAAACCTGTCATTACTGATAAAAAGCATTTTTATAAAAGGGAGGGGGCAGGGTGAATTGAATATCAGTTTATGCACTAATACTATACATGCCTAAAACGTGGTCACACTCTCACTCTATATGTGACAGGGTTATATGTATACTCCTTGTGCAGGTACGCATTAAAAATGAAAACCAACAATTCAATAATCCTTATCGAGTAAATTGAATTTTTTTTTCTTCTTTTTTTTCTTTTTATCGAAGTGGTTATTTGTCAGCATGGTGTACCGTCAAATAATAACTACATTCGTTGGTAGCGTACCCCTAACCAGGAAATCGTCTATGCACCATGTTATGTACCAACCTATGTCTTTGGGGTGAACTGAATTTTGCACGAAAAACTCAATCAGGAGCATATCAATGAAATAAATGAAAAACGTGTGAAAATGTTTGAATCGAAAAATGTACCGTCTTACAGATTCCAGATTTAGTACTTTCACCACCGCACCGCTATGGTTAGTAAAAAGCACCGGCGCGATGCGCGGTGCAACGTTTGCATTACGCGCAACTTTGGTTCGAGCAAGAAAAACCAGCAGGGCGCCTTCAACTTTTTTCATACAACACGCGCATCCATGAAGCACGAATAGTCGCATCCGGGCGCCGTGATGTACTTTGCCTCCTTTCGCGCATCCAGCGGCTGCAGCATTAGGGAAAACGGAGAACAATTCGATGGTGACCAACCAACCAACCAACCAATGTTCCAACCATGTTCCAAACCACGTTTCTCGATTTGCGATGTTACAAAACTCCTGTCACATTTCACTACCCAAAGAATACCTGACTATCGTTTTTGCGAAACATGTTTTCCCCCTTGATTGTAGGTGATATATGGACCGAGTTCATCAGAGAGGAACCAACCCTTATTTTCGAAAAAAATTGAGTTAACAGTGTTTTTAAGTCCCACTAGTTGTTTATATTCCCCCATCAAAAACTCAAAGTCGAGGAGGAAAAACTTAGTCTGTGTTAAGTGGGGTTGAAGTTTACTTTTTACATTGAGCCTTATGGAGAGATAAAACTTCTAACCTCTTTTTCTCAGTTTCAACTTTATAAGGGGCTGGTTCCTTTCTGTTTAACTCGGTGCGTATGGTGCGGTATTTCTAAAATATTTCTAAAACACTCGCAGATTAATGGCTCAATTATGAGTTTTTGTTGACTAAGGTCATTTCCCCTCTAGAGCTTACCTTAAAATGTTGGTAATTGTTGGAGATTATGGAGCTTTTATTTGTAGACTTCAATTTTTCTTGCGTTGATTTATGCTGCTTAGTAGGCAAACGAAGGTTTAGGTGCGTGGTTTTAACTTATTGCTATCTTTTTGGTTGAGGGAATTAAACCAAATCAATCAAATTAAAGCGTACTATTTTTGGTATTATGTATTTAATTCATACGGGGGAGAAAACTAAAAACGTGGTCCAGAACCTGTCAGTAACGAGATGGTACAGAATAGCTCTAAGTAAACACTTTCTTGCAGGGAAATCATGAGCCAGAAAAAGCCAAAATAATTACAAAAAAGTTTAAAAAGTCTCAGTGCAAGACTGGAGGTGGAATGATCAGTTCCAATGCATCTGTCTTCGTAAGCCTCCATCTTCAGTCTTGCATTAATGTAAGACCCTTTAGATTCAATTCTGTGACTCTTATTTTAATATTTGAGTTTTTCTCTGGCTACGATACCACCGCCAAATAGCGCAGACCCTGCATTACCATTCTATTACTTGTGTTTGATATCTAGATATTTAATTACTTCCGATAGAGTGGCGTGCTTATCCACTTCGCTCCATGAATATTCGTCCAGAGTTGCAAAATATCAATGCGAAACTCTCTTTGTTTAGGCACAGAATTGTTCCTTTAAAGTATGATGCATTTGACAACATCGGAGGGGGGGCTAGTGAGCCTTATTTATTTTTGATAAGCGTTTAGCGATCGGCTACTTATTCATTCTTCATCCTGGCTTCCAAAGTGCATTCGTTCAATGACCCTCGCTTGCAATCAAAGCGGTCCGCGCCGTGAAATTGTTTATAACGTTTGATTTGTAATTACTCGCAGTCTCGGCGTAAGCTTGGCGTAGTGACATAATGGCGTTTGGAACACGGACCACAGACAAACTGGAACTTTCATCGGTGCCTGGATTCAAACCCTTCAAGCCGATCGAAGAATTTGATTGATTGGTTAATGATCTCACTACCTACACTCACTGTTTTCCTTCCGTTTCTTCTTCTTCTTCCCTGTTTTTGGCACGCAATTGATGATGTGGAGCATCTCAGATAATGAAAAAAAAATGACTGAGTGTGCATCCAGTCGGAGCAATAGCGGTTTAAAATAACCCAGGTAAGCGTGCACGAAATGACCCGGCTAGGGGCACGTAAAATGTGTTGATATCTTGGTGTAAATTGAGCAAAATGTCCTGTTAAATCAACGAGACTCATGTTGAATACGCAACGACAGAGATTTCTCGTTGATTATATGAACGTTCTGAATGTTTAGGCTGTTGCCAAATTTAAAAAAAAGCTTTGACACACTTTAGCAAAACTATTTCCAGTCAAACTTTGTAAATATAAAACTCAAAAAATCTAGCCAGCGCCGGAGTACATAGAGTCGTAATGTAAATAGAAAAGCTGGCGCCTCTTTTAAGCATTTTTCAGGTTTCCAAATTCCGTGACTCCAGTGTCCAGCCGAGTCACTATTTCAATATATAATCGGTTGTTTTCGATATACGTGTACCCTGCGGGCCATAGGCCAGTCGATGTAAACAAAGTGGTTATGAATTATTACGTAATATACATCGCCATTTCGGATCGAAAATGTATCGAAAAGGTGACCAAATCTCGGCGCACAGCGGGCTCGGAACTCGTCGATCGAAAAATGGCCACAGCACTCTTCATTATATTACGACTCTGTGTACTCTATGGTGCCCAATCAAAAATGGTAACATGCAAACCTCATCATTGATGTCCCAAAACTTTGCATGTTAAGATAGGATTTTTTATTTCATTAGGTTCGAATTCGAAATAGAAGGGAAGACTAAAAAAACTAAAATAACTAAAGGTAAAATTGTCCAAAAGGACTCCACAACTTGATTATCTAAATCATATCGTTTAATCAAAGACTCAAATGTCAAATGGCGAATGTCGAAACTTGAATTATTGATGATTAACTTGACGATAAAGGCCTGAAGTAGGCTTACATGATAGGTATATCAAAACCATGCATGTACCTGACTTGTTTAAAAAATAGGGAAAACCAATTTTGAGTAGGAAAATATTACAGTCATCAATAATAACCAGTGGAACGTTACAGAATTAAGGAGCTGGTCATTGACTGCTTTGCGTATGAGTCTCCAGATTTCAACATGCTCAAAATATAATCGACTTGCATTCAGAACACGCAAGCCTCTACTTGCCAAAGCTTGAGCAGATGATGCAAATTCTCGGAAAAAGAGGCAGCGCGTGCTTCATAGACTCATGGCCAGGCTTACGTATTTTTCAGTTCTAGAATAAAATCAGGGAGGGCAGGACAGTAAGAGGAAAGGTTCTCTATGCACAGGAAATTTAAAGATTGAAATGTCTCCTTCGCTTATACTCGTAACTGCGCGGCCGGAGAATGGCACAATCAAGCGGAAATTACCTACTATATGTTTTATCTTGAAAAATTATTCTACTTTTTTAGAGGAACCGAATTATACAAAAACGAAGACAAAAATTGGAATATTGGTTTGTAAAAACGTTGGTTGGTTTGGTTTGTAAAAACGAGGATACATAAGGAACTAATCCACGAGATGCCATAAAATCGTGGTTTCTTGGCAGTCTCCATTATCAACATCATTTTTATTTTGTCGCCTTTAGTATATATTTAATGATAAGTTACAAGTGGTTTAGTTCATTATTTTTGTGGCGCTGGAGGACAGTACATTCCATTGCGAAATCTGGACATGTAGTACCAGGGCCGGATTTAGGGGGTGGCCACATGGGCCGCGGCCCATGGCGGCAAATTTTGCAATTTTTTTTAATGTAGGTATAAAAAAATCGGATTCAAAAAAAAAAAAATACAAATAGAAAAGGTACCAATATCTCTCATTTCCTGAGAGTATAGTAATTTCTAATTTTGTCGTCTTCCGGTGATACAAGAGACAGCACCTTTAATTAGTCGAGTTGAGAGAGAAACCAAACACTCAATTTGGCATGGAGCGGCGCTCGGCGCAGAGGGCATTGATGACGAGGACTTGAGATGAAAAAGAGAAGCCCTTGGCGCGGCGGTCGGCATGTAACACATATTAGCGCCTACAAGAGTGCATGAATACTACACGCATTGCGTCAGACACAGAGCGGTCAGCTTGCAGCGGTCGGTGTGAAACGCATAGCGCCTACAAGACTGCGGGAATACTTCACGCATTGCGCCAAATACAGTGCGGTCAGCGCGGCGCGGCGGCGGAAGTTAAAATTATTAAACCACATTTATGTGTGTTATCTCATAATTTTTTTCGTTCATTACTAGTAAATGGAAGACCTTGTCCACGCAGAGAAAGGTTTACGGGACTTAATTTTTGCGCAAAGTTCCTCAAACTTTTGATAGTAGTGTTAACAGGGCTTTCGCAAAAAATGTGTCCAACACAAGTAAACGCGTCTTATGCACCCGACCCCCTCCGGCACGTTCACTTGATGGTTTTTATTGAAGTTTCAGAACGAATGAGAAGGAGCCAGCAAAATACAGGCGGCCCATGGGCGGAAAGTACGTAAATCCGGCCCTGTGTGGTACTGTTAAATACAAAAATTAGATTTTTGGGTAACTCTTTGGAAACGACATGTTTGTGCCACAAACTGCAGGCTATTCCGGACTAATTCGCCTTGAAATTGGGCGTTTGTTGTTCGAAAATGTCGAAAATACTACCTCGTATTTTGATACCAATATAACTCAATTTCTTTTTAAGTAAGTTTTCTCACTCACAATTGGCCACATATCGACTGAGAAACTGCAAAAATAGTTTATTTTATTTGTGGTGTCTTAAAATCTTTGCCCCTATTTCATCTCATCGATGGAGAACAAGCTAAACAAGTTTGCTTGTAATTTTCACAGAATATTCTCACGTAAAAAATAAAAATCAGCGAAGTGTTTTCAAGAAACAAAAGAACATACAAACATACCCCCAGGTATACGAATACAATAGGAAGAGATTAAAACATGAGTAAATAAGGTTAAACAATTAAAAACGCTGGAAAGTTTGAACATTTCCCACTCAATATTTCATTAATTATTCTTTTTTTTTGCAGCTGAAAATGATCCAGTGAAGGTTCAAAACGCTCTGCCTTTTTAGTTTTTTTAAATGTTTCAGCCTAGTTTTCCCATGTTTTAACCTCCTCCTATTCTTTTCAAGGAATAAAGTTAAGTATTTTTCCATTCAGAATATACTGCGACAGACAGTGTCGTACATTCCATGCTGAGGAAAAACGTCGTATGAACAATCAAGAGTTGCCAAATTTCCTCCAAAAATGTTTATTTTTTAGGAGAGTTGTGAATATTTCCTTTTAAGATTTTCAGGTAATTCAGACCTGGCTGCAAATGAAATTTTCTGAAAAATAGGAGGGAAAATCTTCACAGATTTCCCTGTAAATTCGTATTTTATACAATGAAATTTGGCAACGTCCGAAGGCTCATACGGCCTTCTTCCTTACCACGGCAGCGTAGACCGAGGAACTCATCTATGCAGTTTCATCGCCGATTCACTTTAAAAAAAATGAAGGAATAAAACCCGTAGGATGCAACGAACAGGCGCGGAATGTGGGCCGATCTTATCTGCGATTTTCGTACAAAGAAAAAATGTTGAGAGGATTCTGCGTAGGTCATCCGACCGAATAAAACTTTCTCTCGGTTTAAGATCTTCCATAAATCGGGTCGCATCTTTTCATCTCTGATTGACCGTTTACGTAAAGCTAGTTGAGTTAATGCCGTGCTGCTTCCCGAATAACTTTGTCTCAATTAGATTCGGCCCGGTGCAGCGCGCGCCGCGCCGCTCGAACGTCTGCTTAAGTGTGTTGTAATAAATTAAATATGGATATACTTATTCTCATGTGTCTCGACAGGCATTCGCAGGGTTCCTCCTCTCAACCTGTCTGCAGCTGCGGCTGATTCTCATGCCGGTAACTTCTTCCGTCAGAACAACTACCGCGTCATGTTACATCTTTGGCTTTGGGAAGCTCTACTTCTATTGACTGGTAAAAAGGATGTCCTAGGGTATAACAGCCAAAATGCATGAGAGTCTTCTAAGGGCCAAATGAGGGGCTTGGAGGACAAGACGCATAAGTGCAGTTTTTGACATCTCGCAGAATACATGTTAGAAGTTTCGAAATTACATGGATCCTTATGGCGGAAAGAAAGTTCAAACTGACTTTTTGATGCTTTAAATGGGAATTTGGGAGAAATTTTTTCACTGCAGAACACGCATTAAGACTAGTTTTACTTAAAATTATTAATATCTCAATTTTTTCAAAAACCGCACCTATGCGCCATGTCCTCCAAGCCCCTCAAATATGTATAATGGACTGGTCCTGTTTAAAGATTTTTTAAAAAAGATTCCCATGTCGGAGCTATGGTGCTCAAAAATTTGGGGAAACCGTCTTTTTTTATAAATTTTGAAGACACTCATGAGCCAAAACTAATGGAAAATTACTTAATCTGATACAGTCAAACACTAAATTCACTATGGTCTCTAAAATATCAAAATCTCAAGTTAAAATGGGATTCAAGGAAGTTTCAGAGAGTCCTGAGTTTTTGAGAGTAAATAAAACTTTGTTGTTTGACAAAACATTTCTCATAGATTCGGGTACGAAGTAATTAAATAATACTAGTGACCATTTATTGAGGCTTTTTTGAAAGTTCAATTCAATTGAGGACTTTTTCAATAATAGAGCATATAAGATTTGCAATGCTGATAGTGTTCGCGGCAAATGAAATGTATTCAGAGTTGACTGACTTACTTTCTTGCAAAAAGGAGGAAAACCTCTGAGCAGATTTACTGAAAAATGCATAGCAAAGTCTATCTTAATGCATGAGTTTTACTAACATCACTGCTGAGAAAGACCATGTGTGCGAGTGAAACAGAGTACCATGTTTACGCCAACCTGGAGACTTTAACGCATTTGTAGAAAAAAAGCCGATGCACCGAGACCAAAAAATACTGAGCACACGTTTAATATGCCATGTAGCGCTGATAACTGAATCGTATTTTGATGTTTAATTCTTTTAGATTAGCTAAAAATAACAAAGTCTGTCCAAACAGCAACTTTCAGCGTTCAATATTAACCGAGATATCGCCCTTTTGGAAAATCGGGTTTTTGACGTCATCCACCGCGGTTGTACTGAGCATAAAATGGTATGTACATACCATCGCGGTGGATGACGTCATAAATTTAGTTTTTCAAAGCGCGATATCACGGTCAATATCCAACGTAGAAAGTTGCTGTTTGGGCAGATCTTATTATTTTTAGCTAATCTACAAGAATCGAGCATCAAAACACGATTCCGTGTTCAGCGCAACTGACCCATTGATCTCCTTAATACGTTTCTCTCACTATTTTGACTCCATCTCATTCATTTTGATGGTAACATGCGGGGCTTCTGTGCACAAATAGTTACATGGTGCCACATATAACAAGGTAGAATTTTTTAACTTTAGACTTGTTTCCCTCGCAGAGTCGTAAAATTTTTACTCAATACCCTTATGCACAAAGCCATTAAACTAACTTTTAATCTGGCAAACATACATATGTTCTTATAATTTTGATTTATAACGGATAGAACCTAACAAGTGACCAAAAAACGGAACCTGACATCATCAATTATATCGCCTGGTTGCATCTGTTTAAAAAGGTGTCAGAACATAGAAGGAGGGATCAAATCGGTAAATCATGCTTTAATAATCGCCCGCTCGGGTCCAGCCGGATACAAACTTCGAATTTTTTATATAATTGACAAGCATTCTCTCGGGAGACTGAAAAAGGTTTTTTTATAGCCCGCATCCGATATGTATTCATATTATTTGTCGAATGCCAACTGGCGACGCCCTGGGACGTCGGCGGCGACCAAAAGGGCACGGGCAGAAATACTGCCGTGCTAAGGAAGAACGCCGTATGAGCCTTCAGGCGTTGCCAAATTTCATTCGATAAAAACCGAATTTACTGGGAAAATTTTGGATATTTTTTACCAACATTTTCAGACAATTTTGTACACAATTTACTCTAAAATATCTGAAAATTTCAAAGAAAAATGTGCATGAATTTCGTCAAAAATACATGTTTTATCGAAGGAAATTTGGCAACTCTCGAATGTTCATACGGACGTTCTTCCTTAGCACGGCAGAATAAGCGGGGGCACGAGAGAGAGAGTCGCGGGGACACTCTTCGCTTTTCGGAGGAATTCCTCGAATTCGGACAATCTTTTGTGACTCAGTAGGTTAGTCTGCACCGACGGCCACCCTGCTGGACCACTCGGCCACAGCTTATGCAAAAGTTTGACGTAATGGAACAGGAAGGATGCTCCGGTTATTGGTACCAGTTTCCGGTCGTGGATATATTCGGAGCCCCGATGCCAAGCTTGAGGTTTTCGCACGGGGGACACGATTAAAGCGTCACGGCTTGGCAACAATGCTTCGGAAATGGCCGAGGCGTTGAACTGGACCCGCTAATCTTCGAAGAAAGTTTCCTCCGGTGGAAATAATGTAATCCGAAATTATGAGTCGACCACGCGGTTGGCGTCACAAACCGTCATTCTCCCCACGAAGAAATAACGTAACTACATTCCAATGTTGCCAAATTGTTCCTTGTAAATTGATTCATTACGAAGAGAATCTTGGGCATTTTTGACTAAAAATTGCACTGATTTTTCTTCTAATCTTATGCAAAAACCAGGAAAATCTTGGACGTAAATTGCACAGGTACATTCTTGTTAAAAAACAGAATTTTTTAGTCAATTTGGCAACCGTGGAATGGAGTTACCTTCCTTCGTCCGTTAACGACGAGTTGTAGCATCGGGCGCAATTGGGTAAACTTACGATCTGTTAAGCAAGCTCTCGGCTCAACGTAACATTTGTTTGTATGCATTCGAGTTTCTTACGTGTTTTGGCAGTTCTCAGACCTTCATCACATCTCCCGCTAGACGCGCTTTTTCGGTGGGAATTCCGACTGAAATTGCTCCCGAAATTAGGAGTAGTTTCACGTAGCTGAACAAACTGCAGTGCTCGGATTGCACGCGTTCGGTAGTCCCAATTCTTTTGTGGACGTGGGAGGTCGTTCATCTTTCTGTAGAATATCGTAAATATAAAAAATTTAGGCCAATAGTCATTTTTGTTCTTTTTATTTATTTATTGAGGCCAACACACTGTTACAGCATGGTTACATTGGTCGGAATACTAATACTAACTTGCGATAACAATTTCTGGATAAGGAAATACCAGAAGGATATTGACGAGAAGTATGAAGTAAACATGTTTTAAGAAAGTAAATCTTAGAGGTACCATGTAGAAGCTCTTTCATTTCAGTAAGAAATACTTAAGATCTTCGAAAAATTTCTAGAACCAGGATAAACTATCAGTAACCAAAATTTCTTTCAATGTGGCAAGAATGATTTCATGTGCTCGTATCTTATTTTCAAGATTTTATTCATAAGAAATTATTATAGAGATACTTATAATCAAGAAGCATCGGAACATGAGTTAATGTGTCAAAAACTGATTTGCACTCAGATGTACTTGCCCGATCATGATAAATTTAATGAAGATGAAAGTAGGAGACAATTTGACAGTATCTTGATTGAGGTAAATTAAAGTTTCTAAGAATAATAATCAAAATTTTTGCGGAAATTTTCAAAGTATATTTACTTGCAAGAGTAGAGAAAACCGACAAATTTTCTCAAAGCAACGTTTACTAGTCCTCATTCAAAACATTCAATATCAGCGTAAATGAGAAACATTGCAAACCAATGTGCGTACTTTTCGCTAATGTCGCTATTAATAAGTGGTCTGATAAAACTATTTGCAACTGTGTAATGCTTTCCAAACCTCATATTTTTACCTATTTTTCCTATTTTCTCTATATTCCATCACTACTACTACTACTACTTAGTTTCATATATTCCTTTTTCAGGAAAAGTGGATACGTGCCTTTTTCATTCTAATTTTTCTTCACCATCAAAAATCCATCGAAAATTTTGCCCTTTCGATCCCTCCTTTTCAATCTCAAAGGCAAAATTTTCTGTCAAAAATTTAGGACATTTTTATAAAACGAACTGAAATAGAAAACATGAATTTACTCAAAGGTTTAGTTACAATTTTACAATTTTCTTTCTTCCTCATTAACTACGGTAAAGAAAAAAAAAAAGAAAAAAAAATTATCCTGAAGTTTAAACCCCTAAAATAAATTCATGTTATATCAATTTCTTTACATTCCTTTGGACACGGCTTAAAATGTAACCTTCATTGGTGCTATATCTCATTGTCGTTCAAAGTTTGTTTTCTGCCCTAATCACCCTGTATGCTTCAAATACGATTGTAGAGTTCACTTTATTATCGGTATCCCCTAATTTTCGTATTGGTTAAACGAGAAACAAGTAGATAATCAACCTCAATTATACCGCAAAACTCATCCCTCTCCTTACAAAGCTCTCTGAACGTTATGAGCAGTTAAACTACATTTGCTATCTATTTATGTGAGCGCATTTTCATCCACGAATATGAACATCTGCAATTTGTCTGGAGGAAAGATTAAATGCTATTTATCACAGACTGACCTCATACAGATGCACATACCTTCAAATCAAATCCATTTGCCTAAACCAGAGTCATTGGCCGGTCAGGCATTGGGTAAACCGTTTGCGATAAAAAAAATTAATTACCGGAAGAGTGAGCATACAGCTTTTGTTCATTTTTTGTGAGAAAAAATATCCCTCGAATAAGTTGCACGAAATTGCTTGAGGCTTGAAACAGTAATCCAGAAAGTAAATGACTAAATAACCTAAAAGAGGAAAGGAAGAAGAATTAATCTTGCAGGTATTTGAACTCATGCTCCTTTTTTGTGCATTAACTGGTTCTGAGTGAAATATAAACTTAAAAGGCCTCAAGTCTTTTTTACCTGGACTGCTTCTCAAATTACGTGTTGTATTTTCTTTGTATACGAGCCCGAATTGTATCTCTTCAACTATCTCTACATAAAATAGCAGCTACTAAATCAACGAAGTTAAAAGTAAATGTAAGAAAACATTTAAAACGGCTAAATGTATTGAGGGAAACATATTCTTCGAGCATTTGATGGGGGCTCCATGTTCATAAGGTATGTATGCTACTCGATTGCCCTTTTGAAAAGTCTTTCGAGATGAAATGTTTATTTTTATTTCTAAAAACACAGATAGCTCTCGAGTGTAACCATAAAAGTCAAGAAATTTAACTGTGATCCAACGGTTGCGTCTGTTTTCTTCTGATAAGATGAAATTTCGGACAAGAATGGTACAATGTTTTAGTGAAATACCACTTGTAAAACGATTTTATCATGGAATATACTTATTTGCCACAACAGAAATTGTTTTAAAAATAGGTTAGAAAAGAAATGAATGAGAAAGAGGCGCAATATAGAGCAGACAGCAGGGAATTTTGATTTTCTTGTGTTGTTTTTGGTACATTGTAGTCATCAGAGAGATCAGCAGTGAAGATCACCCTTAAACAAATTAGTAACATCGTGTGGTTATTGCCCTGACGCAACTTTGCTACATAAGCAGAGGTACTCACTTACCACAATAATTCAAGCAGCCGCCCATAAAACTCCTTCGTTAGGGAAGGTAGGCAAATCTAACAGACAGTAACCAGAAACTGCCTGCGCAGTAGATTGAAGGCTCTTCTTCCTCGTTTTATAACGATGACTCAATTCTTCAACAATTCGCGCTCCAGCCATCATAAAAAGTTTTTCCTAACATTTTTTGTAGACGTGATCAGTCAATAGACAAGGAATGATTTTTAGTAGCACGTCTGAAGTTTCCTCTTCAAATTTTGTGCAGAAAGCTATTTACGAATTGACTCCCAGAAATCAACTCAAAAGCGAGATTTTAATATGCAATGATTTGACGGAAAATTTCTTCTCCAAATAACGTCATTTGGACTACATTTTGCAATTAGGAACTATAAATTGTGCCTCAGTTTAAAACCATCGTATGTACCATTACTTTCTCTATCCAGAGAAGTGCTGTTACAGATGGGTCGGAAGTTATAGTTCCGAATTGCAAAATGAAGTCCATTTGAGGTTTTTAAGTTAACGTGCGTTAATTATAGATACTGATATCTTCTATAGAAGTTGATTACTGGATTTGTACGTTTGAATCAGATTGTATGCGTGACACCTTGAAAAGAAAATTCGTAACAGACAGTTGTTCTCCAATTTTAAAACCACTGTCTTGTAAAATAATGGGTATCTTGAAATACAGACTTTGAATTTGTGCTGATGTTTCAAAAACAACGCGGATTCAAGTTTGAAGCAAATCTGTTTGTAGATTGGCAAAATACTTTCCTTGACTATTTTGTACTTAAACTAGTCTCCATCTTGAAGTGGTGATCCTAACTTAGCGTCCATTTTGTTTTCTATTTTTTTAATGCTCTTATTAAACAATGTATCACAAATCGGGTTGCCATATTTGAAAAGTTCAGGGAATCCAAAAGTAGTCCCATTTGACTCCCTATATCGACGGTGAAATTACCAAACCACGTATCTCGTTTGCGGTGTTTAAAAATCTACGCTCACATTTTATTTTTTTGAAATAGACCAAATCAATATCATTCCTTGAAATTTTCACAGAATTTTCTTCGCACGAAGAGGAAAAATCACAGAAATTCTCAAGACTGGACATTACGTAGTTTTTCATTTAAAAAATAAAGTATGACAGGAAGTCTGCGACGTCGCAAACCGAGATACGTGGTTTGGTAGTTTCACCATCGATATGTTTCAAATCGATTTGTCTATTGGCAATCTCCTCAGTGACCTTCATTAACAAACACTGACGTGCTAAGTAAGAACGCCGTATGAACATTCGAGAGTTGCCAAATATCCTTGGATAAAGCGTGTATTTTTTGGGAAAATTATGCATATTATTTGTTGAAATGTTCAGATATTTTAGATCAAACCGCGAACAAAATTGTCCAGAAAATTTGAAGAAAAACATTCAGAGTCTTCCCAGGGAATTCGTTTGTTACTGCGAAGGAAATGTGGCAACGGTTGAAAGCTCATACGGCGTTTTTCCGTAGCTCGGCAGACTTCCGAGAGGTATTCTCCTTGTATTTAGAAGGACTTAGGGGAAGGAAATGACCTCAGAAGCCTTGGGAGATGCAGATTTGTTTGTGTACACGGTCAGCGGACTGATTATTGAAATTGATAGACAAAGCTATAGATAAAGGAGACAAAAGAGATATGAAGAGATCCTATTGGTGGAAGCGGGTGGTTGCAATGGTCAAAAAAGGTAGATAATAGACTAACTAACAGCAACGAGCGAGAGACCCGACCGTTAGTCTATCATTTTCTCCCTTTGTCTATAGGAGCCACCCATTTCAAGCAAATATAGGATCGCTCCGTTCTCCCTACGTCTTCTTTGTATATAGCTTTGTCCATCAATTTCAGTAATCAGTCCGCAGGTCACCAATGCCGACAACCCATCCGGAGTAATCTTTCCTCTTCTGAAAAGTAAGGTGCAAAGCTTTCCGGTCCTACCTGTCCCACAACTTCGACCTCCGGAATGTAAACACACCTTTTTCCTCGATCTAAAACTTATTGCAAGTTGCTGCGTGAGCCTTTTCCGATACTGTTATTTTCTTAGAAATTGAAGCCTTGAATTACTTTTTAAAATAATTTTGTCATTGTCAGCATAAGAAGCGCACTAAACGTATAAGTAGCCGCCCAGTAACCGCTGAGCTGCGCACTGCTGTGGCTGCGTGTAGCGTAGAGAGCTGGTATGAAGCCTGAAAACGGCTGGTTAGGCAACACAAGTTGCATGAACGCGCTCTTAGTCGTGATGCAGGCTAGGCACTTTAACGACTTGGGAGAATATATTTTGAGGTGAAGACGAGATAGCAATGAATCTACCCATTTTTGAGGAGAGGGTGGCAGTCCTACTAAGTCTAAATAAGACTTATGCGGATACTTTTTTGCCAAAAAATCAGCGTAAATTATGATGCATTCGCTTATGGTATCATGCAACACACTGAGAAAAAACTATGGTTTATAAACCTATTAGAGGTAAATATGGAACACCTATAATAGTCGTAAATAAACTAATGATTCTCGGTCTGTGAACCATACTAAGGTCTCTGTACCTAATTAAGGTACCCCGTACCATAACTAAGGTATATGTGCTATTATTATATGTAGAGGTACTACTATTAGTGGTGTTCCATATTTACCTCTAATAGGTTTATAAGCCATAGTTTTTTCTCAGTGCAGTTTAAAATGTTTCTGACTTTAAAGTTTGTGGTAGTTTACAAGGGATATTCAGATGCATTGCTCACCAAAAATTTTTTGCTCTTTTTTAATTACGAAGAGGGACTTTTTGCGCCGACCGCTTGATTACACAGCATTTTCGTTATATTTAATGCTTTTCAACATGCAAAAAAAATTAAACATCACTCTTTTGCCCCCCTTGCCTTGATTATTTTCATTTTCAGTCATACTTTCCTCTTTTGAAGTTAATTTATCTTCGTAAAGCCTATTAATATGCTTCAATAAGTCCTATTTTTAGGTAACTGTGATCCATCATTCGATCATCCATCATTCATTCGATCCATCATTCTTCTAGTGCTATATTTTCTTTCAATCACACGGCATTCATATCATTAGTATCTGCACTTACCGATGCCGTTTACTTTATTGAAAATAAAAAAAATTTGTCAAATTACACAAGGATACATCAAAACTTAACCGAACGATTTATGTTTTCTGCATCTACTTTTCCCTCTGCCTTTGTTGACCACGTGTGACTGGTGAAAAACTGGAATCTTTTGCTACTTATCCCTTCCTAGGCTGGGATAGTAGTTTGTCGCTCTTATGATGTAAGGACACACCTCTATATTCACAAGAACCACGAAAATAATATAGATTTACACGGAGCTTAGAACCCTTAAGGCAATTGAGATACCCCACGTTAGAGGAGTGACGAGCTGTTCTGCCGTGATACGGAAGAACGCCGTATGAACTTTCAGGCGTTGCCAAATTTCCTTTGATAAAATTCGAATTTCTTGGTAAACTTATGAGTATTTTTCCTCAAATTTTTCAGATAAGTTTGCTCGCTATTCCACCGAAAAGTCCTGAAAATTTCAAGGGGAAATATTCATAACTTTCCTCAAAAATGAAAATTTTATCGAATAAAATTTGGCAACTCTCGAATGTTTATACGGCGTTCTTCCTCAGTATAGCAGTGTTGTTATATGATTTTCTTCCCCATGAAAAAAGGATCATCTCCAAAAATGAGCAGGAAATTACTGCACCGGGAAGTATATATGTGTGTATGCAGAGACAACATAAATCCGCAGAATGTTCTTATCAACTTACGCCTTTCATCTCTAGTTGGACTTTCTTGCAGCCGCCTACGTGGATTACCTTCTCTATGCTGCAGCGCATATTGCAGACGCTGCGCTGTTGATCCTGCAGTCACTGACAAACCCCCATTCAATCGCTGAATATCCGCGATTGTTGATGTTTATCTATGCTAATTATTGGCTTCCCATTTGGTGCTGATCCACCTGCCGACAATTATCCTCTACTCGGTGCAATCTCCGAACAATGGCGTTTCACTTTCTTTCCGATATCCTCAAGTTAGCAGCTTGTAATTAGCGCTCCCCTCTCCCTCGCCCGGTGGCCGTCCATCGTCGTCTACCAATGTCGCACTGCCAACCTAAGCGAAAACGCCGTATGAGGCATCCAGTCATTGCCAAATTACCTCAGATAAAACATCAATATTAAGATAAAAACACAATAAAATACAAAAAAGATGATAAACATCGTCAAGAATAGAGGTGAACTATGCAACTTTAGAGCTAACATAGATGGATTGAGCGCATCCTATCACCAGTTTTTCTGTGGTAGAGAAGAGCCTCTATAAATACTCCTGGGTGTGGAGGTTGGCCTATTATCAAGGAGGTGATAGTACCCCTCTGTCCATCTTTGCTCTGTTTTTCAGTTGACACTGATTCCTACCTTGGTCAGTTGCATGCTCATTTTATCGTTTTAATTTTTACATTTTTAGCTTCTGTTCCAGTTGAGAATGGAGATGTAATTGGCTCGAAACGTCCTGGTTTGTTTTATGTCTCCTTAGCCCTGTATACAAATTTGTTTTTTGTAATTTATTGTGTTTTTATTGTTGTCTGCATTAGAGCTATTGAGTCTCATCAATCTCTTACTAAGATACATTTGCAAATATTTTTATTCCAAACTATCAGAGAGTTGAGATTGCAATCTGATCTATATCTGAAAATTTGAGGAAAAAATACCCATAGCTCTCCTTTGGATTAAACATTTTATCGGGGGAAATTTGGCAACGTCTGCCAACGTCTGCTTACCGATACTACGTTTTTCCGCAGCACGGCAGGTTGCCTCTCAACGGTTGCACTCGTTTGTCGATCGTATCGTTGCATGACATGAAGCTACGTATTAACTCTGCGCCAGACCCGGAAGAGATCAAGCATCTAAAAAATCAGGGACAGGAGGGAACTGTAATATCCGCACATGACTATGACGTGCATGGCAACATATTTTTCGTCTGCACTCCTCCCTGCCGTCAACCACTAGTTTTTTGGTCAACTTTTACTTCTTCTTTTTTCTACGTAAATAGCGACGAAAGTTTCAACCTTTCTCGGCTTTCTTTAACGCAATTCTTTCTTAGGTCTGGCTACGTTGGAAGGTCCAAGACAGAACATATCGACGGCGTAAGTCCATAATCACATATCTCCTTTACGGTGCACTGTAAAAAAATACGTTAGATTTAGAGTCCAGACTCTTAAAACCTTGACAAGAAAAAGTACTCTTGATTCAATCAGAATCTAGCTTAATTCAAGAACCAATCCTCTTAATTTAAGCGTATTTTGTTTTGATTCAAGCTAAAATACGATTGAATCAAGAGTATTTTTTCTTATCAATGTTTTCAAGAGTCTGGACTCTAGATCCAATGTGTTTTTTTTCCAGTGTGTCTAAAAATCTCCGCCTCTATGTTATTTTTATAAAGGAGAGTAAATTGACATCATTCCTTGAAGTTAATGTAGAATTTTCTTCGCACAGACGAAAAATCACGGCAAAAATTTATAATTGCCGTTGAGTAGCTTTCCGTTAAAAAAATATAGTATGACAGGAAGTCTGCGACGTCGCAAACCGAGTTATGTGATTGCCGACTTACGCCGTCGATATTGTAGACTTCCAGCCATACTTCATTTTTTCCTCGGGAAACTGAGTCAACGTAATTTCTTGAAACTTTTCTTGGTTTTCCTTCTCTGATTGTAGAATATTCTGAATACATTTCAAGCTACAGACTTGACTTGTTCCTTTTCGAAAAAATAAACCAGGAACGGAGATTTTGGTTCACCGCGATGGAGATGTACGTGGTGTCGCACTTTAGCCATCGGTATCTACTTACTTATTTGTAATACAGCTTGTATCAGGATTAAACGTCCAGACTTCATGAGCATATTCTATAAGTCAAAATAATGAATTTTTTCTCTAATTAGTTATTTTCCAAAAATGTCACCAATTTTTGAGCTTCTCCAAGTTTAAGGGAAATTTTTCGCATGCGGCACTGAATTTATCCATGCCCCATAAAATGTTAAAATTTCAAGTTGACGGAAGATTTCAGGAGGTCTCTGTCATTTAAGGGTGAAATATTAGACCGCCTAAAATGTGTCTGTAACTTAATATCTTGATGTCCTCGAGGTTTTGGATGAATTCAACGCTAAAAATATGCAGCACTAGTAATAGTAAACAGCAATTTTTCAAGGGGTTTGGTCATGAACCCTAGGGAAATATCAGGAAAAACGACCGTTCCCCCAAGAATTTATAGGTTACTCGTAGCTCCGACTGAATCCGACTTTGGAATTTTTTTTTCTTTTAACTTCTTACTTTGATCCCTAAAACACGCCCCTGCTAATTATAAAAATTGACTAATTTCAAGTAATCAAAACTCCTAGATAATTTTATACTGCAGCCACACCATAATGTATTCGACTAAGGATGAAAAGCGTAACTTTACTAATTAGGGAGGGGAAAGGGGAGGCTCTCAACAGAAAAAGTAGTGAGGACGCACACTTTCATTGACGTGATGAATCCATGCATGAAGTCAAGCAACCGATACTCATTTCATCAATAAACGGTGCGTATGATGACTTGGTGCTCCAAGCGGCAAATGATGAGCACTGTATGGTTATTCAACTGTGTTGACAACAGGGAAAGCAGTCAAGGTTGGATTACTTATTCATTGCCTGCTCGATTAATTGGTATGGTGACGGCCTGTCGTCATCCTGCATCAGTTGCATAAGGTGCTCAAGACATCATAATGATTTCCACTCTGATAGTAAATTTGAGAAAGACATTTTTGCAGTATTGCGGCGTGATTTTGGGAGAGTAAAGGGTTAACATCACTGTAAGGAAACCCAATGAATATACCCGAAATCCAGAGGGCTCAAATCCCTTCCAGTTGGAAGATGCAGAATTGCAGAAGTACAATTTTACACAGTGAATTGTGAAAAGGGAAAGCTCTGAGAGAGGTCACTTTGGAATAACAATTTCTGCCTCGTGCAGCGTGGAAAGGACTTAATTTAAGAAGTTAATAGATTTCTGGTCAGATAATATCGAGGAAATCGACAGACATGAATATTTACATATACGCTTTATTCTTTAAAGTAACTCAAAGTTGATAACCCAATCGGAAATTTGACCTTGGTACAAGCTTAGTATGACATTTTTTCACATTTGAATAGAGTTGCCAAGCTTATCTTGCTAATGTTCCCACAATGTTAGCAGGACATTTATTTTACCTCTGGGACAAGCTTGAGCCCAAAGATTGTGCCAAGGTTAGGTTAGTAAGACTGCTCCAAGTCTATCCTGACAATATTGCCACAATATTGGTGGGACATTATTTTACTTCCGAGACAAACTTGGATATTCAATATTGGGACAATGTTATGTTAATAATATTGCTCCAAGCTTGTTCAGTGGATATTGTGATCATGATGATGCCATAGACTTGATGTTTAAATATTGCCATAGTATTGGCAGGATATTTATTTTACCTCTGAGACAAGCCTGGATTTCCAATCCTACCTCTAAGGCAAGGTATGCGATAGAACGCCGTATTACCTGCCGTCCTCGCGGAAAAAATTTCTTAGCGTCGCAAAGCCTAGTGTAGGCATGCGGAACATTGGAGTGCCGAGGAACCTTCCTAAGTCAGCTACTTTCTTGGCTGCTTGTACTGGCTGAAATATTCAACATGGATCCCACTTGTAACGGGCACTGCCCAGGCGAAACGAGAACCAGCCCCATTGACGGGGCGGCCGCGCGCAGACCGTTGCCAAAAAGCTCCATTTGAGCCCTTGGCCTAAGAATATCGGTAAGATGGGTTAGACGCCTATGGATCATGTGCCTATTACGTCAAAAAGCGAAAGGTCGCAGTTTTTGCCCTTTAATTTGCCCTTAAAGGGACCGCAACGGCAGATCCGCGGCGAGCGCGCCCTGGTGGCGGAAATAGCAAACGCGGTCGAATTGTGCTCGCCGCGCACAATATTGTGTTAATCTTATGACAATATTAGAAACAGGAAGCCTAAAATGTTTATTTTCTTAATCTTGTGACAATGTTAAAGTGCGAATATTACCACAATGTTGTAAAAATAATGTTAGCATAATATCAATTCAGCAGTTTTAGATATCCAATATTGTGTCAATATTATGACGATATTACGAACAGAAGCCTGTTATGTTTGTTGTTCTAACGTTGATTGAATGTTAACATAATAACAATACCGCAGTATCACAGAGATAACATCGTCTCGATATTATTTTAGCAATTTTGTTTTCCTAATATTGTGTCAATATTGTGTCAATATTATAAGCAGAGGCCTATGTTCAGTATTTTTTTTAATAATGTGCCAATGTTAAAACTAACATATTACTGCAATATTGAAAACATATACTCTACGACAGTATTAGTTTACCAATATTGTATAACCAATATTGTGACAACATTGTCACAATCTTGGAATCACCGAGCACCACCTGACGTTGGATTTCTAAGGTTGCTAATATTGGTGCAATATTAAAATACTAAGGTTATACATCCAGTATTGATGGTATATTGTACCAAGATTCTCAGGCCAACCTTACTGTTGAAATGTGCTCACAATCTCGCTAAGGTTGCCACAATATTATTCCGATCTGCCCAAGGTCAAATTTCCGATTGGGAACTTACAGGAAATTCTTACTCTAAAATCGGTAGAAAAATCAGGTTCATTTAACAGCACAATTAACAACGGAACAATAAATGATTAGGTAAAATGAAACAAAAAATCTGAGAGATCCTTACTATTTGCCGCTAAACGTTTTGAAGAATTATGCTTCGGTGAGAAAAAGCCAAATTTCAACAGAAGAGCTTAAAATAAAGCACCAAACTCTTCAAAAATTACTTAATTGATCATATATAATATTCGATATTAAAACAGCGTCAATCAGTGGCTAGGCGTGAATGATCGATTATAGCTATTTCCCTATTTGAAACCATGGTAAAAGATCGATTATTAAGGTGTTCGATCCTTCTCCATAGGTTTAAATGGCATATCGATCGATGTATTGCAAAGCACGCCACGCCTCTGATCAGTGCCACGAATCAGAAGTAGTGTCTGGGGGGAAGGAACGCTGATTCGGCTCACAAGAATCCCTCTCTTTGGCTTTACTGCTATATAAAATATAAGGAACAACTGATTTTGCATAATTTGTTTTCAAAATATTTCAGATAAGGCACATACTTATTTTTGGATGCGGATTTTCTTTCTTTTTATTTTTGGATTCATATTTTTTTCGAAAAGAGCGGATTTAGTAGCTCTACGTCATTCGATGAATTGATGTTTCCAAACAAAACACTAACGTAACCTGAATCTTGAAGTGTCCATTCCTTTCATTAACTTTTCACTCGTGCTTTTGGAAAAAACCAATATATCGAATAACGAAATTGCTAAATCAGTCTAATATAATCTTAATGGTTAATTAAATATGCCGTAGGCGTGGTACTATTCAAATGCGAGTACCGCATTTGGTACGATGACGAATTCGGCCGAACTTTACTCGGATTATGAATATTCAAATCGTAGCTCGGCTTCCGTCTGCTCGACTCCGATACCTGGACATTCTGGTCCAGCAACGCTTTGATATTATGAGGATTCAATAAAAACGGCTCCTGCTCGTTCTGTATCCCGTGACCTTTCGGCGCAGAATAAGCATCGGCCTGTTCGTAATACGGCCTCGCGTAATTTTGATTGACGTAAGGCCTACTACTACTGGTAAAATACGGATCCTGGTCGTAATAAGGCTGCATTGTGCTCGACGGCGAGTAATTATTATGGTACACATTTTGACTCAATACAGGTTGTGGGGGTGGCTGTGGATTATTGTGCCCGGAGTAGGGCGAACTGTACAAAGAGGTCTGTTGTGTCTTGGGGTAATCATGTGGCTTGATACTACTACTGGCCATGTACATGTCCTCCTCGTAACTCGGTTGCTGAACGTATGAATGAGGCGGATATTGTGCAGTCTTAACACCCTGATTAGAGTAGTGGGATTGGAGAACGGGTTTCGGTTTGACCTCGGTGGATGATAGGGGAGGTTTTTTTACTTTCGGTTTTGTGACCTTTTTTTTGACCACTCTATAGGTAACGATGTGTTCTTTTGGGGGTTGGACGACGGGGGCTTTGAGCCGAGGGCCGGGCGGGGGGTTTTTGGGAGGGGCGACAGCGTGGGGCGTTATGTCACTCGGGGACCAGAGCTTCCAGTCGGAGGGGTCGTTGACGATCGGTGGAAGGGGTCGCTTCTTGCTCGGAAGGGGGTGAAGGTCGGCTTCTTCTTCCTCGAGGATTTTGGGGTATTTGACGGGGGCGACGGCTGCGGCGGAGGTCCCGGTGGCATCCCAGGTATCCGAGCTGATGCGCTCGCCGCTCACGTATCCTGTCGTCTTGATGAGCTCCGGGCTGGGCCAACCGGGGTGGCCGGGATGCCCGGGGTGTTTGACCGGGATCGGGATAGACGGGCGCTTATCGAGCCACTCATCTTTCTGAGTCGACTCCCAGCCCTCCTGCCAGACGTGTTTGTCCTCCTCGTGGTGACACTTCACCGGCACCGGTTTGTAGACGATCACCTTCTTCACATGGTGGTGGTGGATGTTGTTTATCTTGTTTGGAACGTGGATGACAACCCTGCGAGAAATCGGAAATAAACACACCGTATCATTGGAGAGTTCAGCCGCATCCATCAGTGATTCTCAAACGAGGGTCTACACTGGGGGAAAAAAAGTCGCTTGGATCCAGAGTCCAGACTCTTAAAAACATTGACAAGAAAAAATACTCTTGATTCAATCGGATTTTTGCCTGGATCAAGAACGAAGCCTCTTGATTTAAGAGGATTTCCTTTTGATTCGAGCAAAAATCCGATCGAATCAAGAATATTTTTTCTGTCATTGATTTCAAGAGTCTGGACTCTAGATCCAAGCCACTTTTTTTCCAGTGTAGTCAGAAACGGAATATTTTAAAGATTCCTTAAGGTAATTCGACGGACGCCATTTTTTGTGTCAGAGCGACGTGCGATTTATCGCATTGATTCGTTCCATAATTTCAGCTATTTTTCATTTTTTTCCGAATTTTGAGATCACACTTCTATTGTAATGAGACTGGGGAATTCATGTACCAATTCTGACGAATAAATTCAACATAATAAAGGCGTGGTTTTTTTTAGAGTAAAAAATCGCATTCGAGTGCAGATTCGATGTCAGTATGGAATGCGATATTTTTCCTCTAGAAAAACTCTGCCTTTATTACTTTGAATTGCTCGGTCAAATTCGGTACATAAATTCTTTAGTCTCGTGGCAACAGAAATGCGATCTCAAAATCCGAAAAAAATGACAAGTAGCTGAAATTATGGAACGAATCGATGGAATAAATCGCACATCGCTCTGACACAAAAAATGGCGTCCGTCGAATCACCTTAACGCCTTTTCTCCACGGTAGGTTTCATGGGATTTTTCCAAGTTCGAATCGCAGGAATGAAAATTCTGGGCTTCTTCCCCGTTAAACAGAGCAAAAACATTTGTTCTCCTTCTCTTTAAGTCACTTTAAGTTGGGAATCACTGACGAAAAAATAGTTACAAAGAAGGGTCAATGATACAGTGCACAGACCAGATCACATTCAATCCAGGTTATCTTCGTGAGGCTGTTTAACGATTAATACTTGATTTGGATGAGGCACTGCACAGTCAATTAAGATCTTCATCATTTTTTATGAGACTATTACTAAGATAAGTGATTTAGATATACCTTTATTAACTCTTAAGGCCCATTCATGCTTAGAGAAAAAAACAGTCCATTTATCATGTAAGAATATAAAGTTGTCATCGTTTTTAACACCCCTGAAATTTCTACCCCGGGTGGTCTCATCACATTATAGTCTTTTAAGACATTATAAGAAGGCTTCAAATCGAGGCAAAACCCTCTAACATTCAAATTTTACTTTTTTCTCTTTTTCTAAGATCCTACCATTGAGTGATAAATTTGATGAATTATATCAACCGTATATTTTAAAGCAAAACGTCGAGATATTTACAGTCGATCTCGATCATTTCATTTAAAGGTCCTCTAAACGTTTAGAATCCCATTATCTGTTAGGGAGGTCTCTATTTAGGGAAAAAAGCCTTAAAACTTGTTTGTGCTCAAAATTGACAAATTTCTCGGGAGAAAATTACTGAACCATCCATTACTAATAATTCTTGGATTGAAACAAAATTATAAAACTTTTCCGCACTCTTTTACATTCAGTGATTTTTAACCGGAACGTGTTTCATGGCTTAAAGCTTCATTTTCAGCTGTCTTCATCGAACTCCACTGAAAATGGAGCTTTAAGCTCCGAGACCAGTGGCGTGACGTGCTTTGCGATTTATGGATATTTCCGCATTCGAAGCTATGGTAAAGAATCGATTATTAAGATATTAGTTGCAAACAAAGTTGCAAAGTTGTTAGTTGTTAATTGATCTTTTTTTATAATTTTAAATGGTAGATCAATCGATATATTGCAAAGTACACCACGCCATTGTCCGAGACGCGTCTCGGTTAGAAACCGGCAAAAACAAGAGAGTGTTGGAAAGTTGTATTATATTGTTTCAACATATTTTTGTGCCTTACTCCGTCAAAGTTTTTCATTACCTCTGGGATCTGGGTTGTACATAATTGTACAGTTAATCCACAAAAATATCTTCTTTCGCAAGAGTAAACCAGTAAGTAAGTTTTTATTATTTTCCAAAGCATCTACCATGAGCCAACATTTTTTGTTTAAAAAATTCCAATTTTCACTGAATCCTCTGGCTCCGTTTTAAAACAAGCTGAATTTGTTGGTAGCTTGACTGTGAATCGTTTTAATTCAGTAATGAATGAGGCTTTTTAAAGAGGTGAGGTTGCAGGAAAATTTGAATAATTTGACAAATTCACGGTCAATTTTCTAAAATTTATGCTCTCTTGAATCTGAACAGCACGTCTAAGAAATAATTTTGTCGGCTTCCAAAATCGGCAATAGCACCAGAGAAAATTTGCTATTGACATACTCTCAAACTTTAAGGAACAGGGGAAACTGACCTTCATAATCATTGAGCCCTTGAGTCACCTCCTGACATTCATACCTTATTCCCTTATCTTTTGGTGCAGTGAATGCTACCTTCCTGAGATACAGAGCAGTGGGTGTATACGGGGGAATAATGTTTACTGTATTTGAACATGGCGATGAAAATCATCGTAGCAACAGTTAAGATTGAAGGGATTCGATCGTGAAAACACAATGCCGAGGTGTTAAGAAGATGCTTTTATTAATTAAAGCATATTTTATTATTGGCATTTTGTCTTCACAATCAAATCCCTTCAATGTTTACTGTAAGTCGTTGTATGTAAAATCGTGTTTTACTCGTTTTCGGGAACCAAAGTTTGAAAAAACAATGACACAATTTGAAATAACAAGGTGTGCAAAACGATAACAACTATGAGACTGGTCCTACAGACGCCATGCTATCGAGTCAATATCTTAACATCAACTTTTACTGAAATCCTGTTCTTCATGCGCGCTTTGCTTCTCTATATAGCAGTAATATTCATGATAGTATGTGCGTAAGTATTGAGAATTGTGGTTACCTTTTCTTTCCGTAAGCTTGCTCCAAAATCAGAAATGTTATCAGGAGAAATGTGACGTTCATTACCATCTGAAACAGAGTCGAAAGCTCGGATGAAACGTTATGCGAGTTATGAGCCGTGAACTAGGATCGGCTGTATGACCATCGAACAGAGCGTTAAGGCGTTAAGAAACTGTGGGGAGGGGGAGAGGAGGGCGCTACCATGATCATCGGCCTATACCGTTTTACTTTCTCGAGATGAACATGGATTAAGAGCATAATCTCACTCGCCACCCCCACTCCAAGTTTGCGACGCTCCTCCTATCACTTACTGAGCCTCCTACTTCATATCAGAGTAGAATAGCATCACGCTGAATAATTGAATCGGTCAGTTACAACAGGGCCCAAGCGCCAGATATAAAAGTACGAAAAAAGCAGTAGAAGCTGTATGAACCAACCCGTTTTAAATTGGAAATTAATTAATTCATCGCTTTAATATTTTAGAGCTCTGAGATGTATAAAACGTCAATTAACACGGTTAATATCATTTTTCTCTAATTCTCATTTTTGGCGCTTGAGCCCTGCTTTTGAAACTGACCAATTCAATTGGACCGCGTTTAGCAGAAAGGAACCTAGCCACATCAGCCACTGCCAAAACTGGGCAATTTAATTTTTTACAAGAGAAAATTTGAGCGGATTCCTTTGAAAATTTTGAGGATGTTACTTCGTGTTATGCAGAAAATTCACTGAAATTTGCACAAAAATCCGCTCGACTGATTTCATGCAAAAAATTAAATTGCCCGATTAAATTTGGCAATAGCTAGGTGTAGCTTGGTTTCTTTCTAGTGTTTTATGTAGAAAAAATGCACTTGTATAAAAAGAAGAGCGCTCTTCCTTCCCTTGCAAGTCGTATGGGTCTCTGTCTAACACATGCCAATGGACAAAGGCTACTCCACTTATGCCTATTTTAGAAACTCTCAGAGATACTTTTAAGTCTAATCAATTTTTAAATGGCTATGAAACACATAAATTTTTATTGTTTATCTCAAAGTCTTCATTCATAGATTTATAAAGATATAGGATCTCTAAGATGGACTAAACTACCAATGGCATTGTCAGAATGTAGCAAAGGTCGCCAGTAAATTCGAAAATGAAATTGTTGATTGTTAGAATTTGGAATAAAATTAGTTTGAGGTACAAAATTACACATGTTTCATAAAAATTTTAACTATTTCTGCACAGTTGAAAATTGAGTAATTTTTTTAATTTTCCTATTTTTACACGATTATATGAAACATTTTGTGCTGAGAGTCATCAATGCGTCATTTTTTCCCAGAATGCTACTTACTGCCCATATTCATCGGATGTTTCAATAATTTTGATCTCATGATTCAAAAAATATGTTGATCTTTTCATCTACATGCGATGATACCACAGCTACCACATGTGCAAACAAATTAAAAGGTCACAGAAAGGATGACATCGAAGACCAAAACTGATCCCAACCTGGATTTCTACTATCAGCGTTTTAAATAATAACACTTATATCAATAAGAAGATTTTGTTGTAGCTGCGGTTATCGAATCCCTGAAGTGATATATTATATTACATGGTTGTTTCATTTAATGTCATTTTTCGACCTGTGCACAAGTTCGTACCATGTAGTAATTTTTGGGCTTATTCCACTATGAGAAAGTATACCAATTAATTGCAGCCTATATTAGCATAGACTATGGTCAAAAACAGCAATAAACTCGACATGAAAATGAAAAATTACCAATTTTATTTTCATTTTAGCCCTCATGCTTACGGCAGTACACCTCACCGAAAAAATTTACTAATCGGCTAAAATCGCAGTTACTCTCAATGAATTTAGACCCATCACTGTCCAAAAACGTTGGCTCTTCAGGTATACAGGAGAGGACAGGGTGTTTAACGACACCCCTCATACCCTTCATTTATCTGAAACTGGGCTTAGTGAGTATTTGCATCAAGGATATTCTGAGATGTCCGAAGAATCGAGAGTAGAAGTTTCGATCGAGATCATCAAAAATTTGAAAGACTGTTTCGCGATTGGTGGATCATCTAGAGTAAGTTGCTTAAGACTGAAAACTTTCCGGCGGAAAAGTAGCTATTGATTGGCCATTAATGATGCATTTAAGGTCAAAATAAACGTTCTTCAGATGATTAGTGTTGAGGAAAAATTTTATACGAGAAGAAATATTAGAATAAAAGTTTGAAGAAAAAAGTTCAGCATTTATCTTTGATTCCTTTTCGAAAAATCTATTAATTTTTATTTGAAAATAAAAGGAAGTTGAAATTCTGATCAAAACTCTGAAGAAACACTGAAATAATATTTAAAAAATATACGCATTAAAAACCGCCTAAAATAAAGACAGACACAACTTGCAAAATGTTCAGACTTTATTTTTACGACTTGATTTGACATCCATAATGTGAGTGCTCAGTTGCACCGCTACTATAAGAATTGGGCAATAATCAAGGAAATAAATCTCTCGATTAGCCCTTCACGTATGTTTAGGATTATGAGTCCATCAAACTTATATAGAGAAAATCTTTTGAATTCGTAAAATACATCAAGAGAAAAATCTTGTAAGATTTGATCGCCCCTCGAAACTTTTGTCATGGAAACATGAAAAGTCTAGCAAACGAATCTCTACTCGGTAATGTAATTAATAATATCTCACTTCTTAACCAGGGACGTTTGGGTGGATTTATACTGAAGACGTCTGATTGTTGAGGATTTTTGGGGGGTTGATGGACATATTATAATTGTCGAGAAACAGAATTTTACGGATTTTTCCTTTGAATATCCCCCTTTCCTTCAAATATTGATACCGAAAATAAAATATTCACTGTAACATATGAGGTACCTCACACCCTAAGAATTAGTACCTATTCTTATAGGACCTCAACTCTGACGAATGTGCTGAGTCAATGACTGAAAAATTCCATGACCACATCAAAACAGAGGAACTTATCGGAATGATTGTGTAAAGATTTCACTTACCGACTTCAGCGTAATTCCATCACATCTCGCTGATTTAAACATAATACGAGCACATTTAAAATGAATCCAGCTCAAGCAAAAATCACCGTGGGACCCACATCAACAAGTAGATTTGGGTTGAAGCACTGTCCCTCCCTCAAGAGGGAGCATTCCGAAATCCTCGGTTCCAACGACTACGATACTGCAAAGACAAGGACAAGAAAAGCACACTTGAACATATTGGTCACCTCGCCGGCAAACACGAACCGCGTTAAGTGAACACGCAATGCTTGGAGGGATAGCATATATATCGCGCATTAAAATGAGCAACCATCGGAACATTTTGGCTTTTTCTCCCCTCTCTCGTTCGCATCTTCATTCTCTCTTTTCCACCTCTGCTTCGGGTAATTATCCGCTGCTTAGGCGTAAACATTGCGAAAGCATGAAAAAAGCACACAACTTTTACTCGCCCATCTGCCCCTCCGATGGCATTTTCAGAACCAATTACGTGTGGCTGAAGCTAAAAGTGAAAATGATTTACGCTGATTGTGTCGACGCTGCGTCCGATGCACGTATGAGTAATTTCCACGCATGAGACGCACCTAAACGGCCATCGTCGTCCGTCTCGAGCGTGCATCTCATCTGAAAGATCCCGATCATATCGAGGAGATGTATATAATAATATACAATCTAACTCGCAAGCGCACTCACAATGAACACATTCAAGAAGTCATTGTTAAGTTTTTCTCCCTCAGTCTCGTCACCGGTTGTGCGGCACTGTTCCGCGTTTCATTCTTCACCGCATCGATATTCTCAAATCGATGGCAAAAAAACAAATTTAAAGGGGCCCTACGTAGAATTAATATCAAAGGTACGGTATGAGAACAAGCAGAGACAAGAGACCCCACACTAGTCTCTTGGTGACTTGTGGAAACTTTTATTCTCGGGAATTCAACACTTTGTGATGGACTTTCCGAACTATGGGGGAGAAACAGTCATCATACCCACTAAATGGGTGATGAGCTTCGGGTGACATTATAATGAGCCAAACAAGTTCGCCAAAATTTGGTGTATGTGCCAAAATTTGTTAAGGCAAAACCGAATACCTAGCACATTGTTCAGTAGATAAGTTAACAGTTGAACGTTGGAAACCAGAAATTTAAAGCCAATACCAAAATAGCAATGGAGGACCGGGGCAAAGACCCTCCACTGGCGTCTTGGCGACAGGTGGAAACTTTTACTTTCGGGAATTCAACTGTTCCTTATGGATAATTATAAGGAGGCAACAGTTATCACTCTTTTTCCGGTTGTTGACCAACTAGGTAACAAAGTTCGGCCCAAAAAAAATTTTGGTGTTATGTGGGCCAAAAAATTTTTGTTTAAAAAGGCAAAACCGAATTTATCCTAGGCACCATTTGTTCAGGTTAGATATAAGTTAAAACCAAGTTGAACGTTGGAATATCACCAGGATAAATTTTAAAAAAAGCCAATACCCAAAAATAAGGGCAAAAATGGAGAGGGGGACCCGGGGCCAAAGGGGGGGGGGGGGGGGGGGGGGGGGTGGAAAACCCTCCATGGGGGCTGCGTCTTGGCCGAAGGGGGGGGGGGGTGGGGGGCCTCTCAAGTCTGTGGAATGCGTAGAGCATCAGATTGTTTGGTTTTTTTCTTTTTTACTATTTACCGTTTACGAAAAGGAATTTACATTCTACATCAGATAAAAATGGACAATTTAGGCCGAAAAAAGTGTTTCTTCGAGCAACGATGTTTCCTTTGTTCCGTGTTTATGATTCTAATTTTTATTTTTATTTTATATCATGATAATAATTAATAAAATATAAATAATTTAAACGTTAAAAAAATAATTATATAATTAGATACATTTGATTTTAAAACCTTACGCATGAGCGATTTATTTTTAAAAAAGAATTATAAACTTATTGTTTTTACCTTGTCATTAAACATCCAGAAAAATTTTCGGGGAACAATTATTAAGCGTAGTTCTTAAAATACTCTTTCAAAATATATAAAATAATACGCTCTCTTTGAATTTGACCATTACTTCGCGGTGAGTAGAGAATCTTGTCACAGTGACAAGACTATCGAGTCCGGTAGCTCAGAAACCTAGCATATAAAACAAGACTGGTCTTGTTGCATTAACAAACGGGTGTTGTTTCCCAAACAAACTGAGTTGTTTGGCAGACTAAAAGTCTTGTTCCTGAGACAAGGCAGGTTCAACAAGTTTATCTTGTCTCTACGGCTCTATTATTTTTTTCAGTGCAGGTGACGTCATGAGCCAAAAAAGTTTCCTAAACTTTGGTTCGTTTGCCAAACGAAACCCCCAACACGTTATTATTCACCTAGTGGGTAAGTCAACAGTTGAATGTTTAAGTCCCTAAAGTAAAAGCTCCATCAATGCCAAGATATCAGTGGAGGGTCTCTTGCCTCTGGTCTCCTGTCCCTGGAAAAAAAGCTGAAAACACACAATACATATGGTGAGGGAGTAGTTTTTGCAGTCACTAACGCCCTTTTCAGTCACTGAAACGGACCTTTATAGACAAATGCATAAGTTAGCGCATCACGTGTGTAATGTATGTAGTTTCTCCTCAAAATTTCACGAAAAAAATGAATATTATAACGCAAAGCCCAACTATTTGCAGACACTCAACTTGATGCTTATCATTCAACTCAAGTCTGAAGTGACCCTTCATCAATACTTTAATGAACCCTAGGCTCATTCAAGGCCCTGCTCATGTATGACTACAAGCCTCCTAGTTTGAAAGAAATTTTGAAAGATTAAAAACACGGAAGTTTTAGTTGCAATTTTTTGTCAAATCAAGAATTCTGTGAGCTTTTAGAAATGCGTTGTAGAATTTTTGGCAAGCGTTCGCCAAGAGATATTACTTATGATCTTTTTTTTCACTGCCGCATAATTCGATCGATGGTTTATGGAATGACCATGGTATGTTTGACCACTACAAGTAATTGACGGATTCTTCACTGCATCAACATGCTGAGTCATCTCTTTTGGAAGGACACAGGTCTACAAATAAAATACCTACCTGACCAAACGACCTTAAAGGGAAGTTGAAACTGACCTTTGGAACGAAACATCGAGGTTCATTATGGATACATTCTATACACTTGCAGTGTCAACGTGATTCACAAATGCTCTAAAAATCCTATTTAATGTCAAATATCGGCTTGCTTCATTCGATTAATTTTTAAAAGAAGTTTTTTCGAGAAGAATATTCGATCTTGTGGCATGGGCCTCAAGTTTAAAGGAAACGAAAGCCGGAAAATGAACTCGGGTTGCATCATACTGACGCAATGCAGGCATGAATGTGTGTCGTATCCCATATCCGATAAAATTGTAGCAAAATGCTCGGATGTCATAGGAACAAGATTTATGTTATCAGGCAGCATTTGTATTCAATCTGACATGGAAAGCGGGCTGCGGAAACAACAATAGGTGTCTAATTGATATCCGTACCGTATACTTACGTAAACTCGCCGTTTTTCTGCCATGGAACGAGGCACCATCTCCTTTCAGCAACTTAATTTTCCTTGCATCTGATAGTGGAGCCCTGTTATCTGGCTGCGCTGCAACCGGCCGCGGTGAAGAGCCCCAGGAACCGGACACGCCATGCGAGACACACGCGATGACGCCCACTTGTTGAGGAAACACAGGAGGAACCAGGTAGCCGAGGATTCCGGGGGAGGAGACAGACACGCTGTTATGTCTTCGCCTCTTCTCTATTTTTTAATAATTGTGAGAGTATAAAAAGTCAAACCGAAATCGCCCTCTACAGGGTGTCTCAGGATTAAGTACGAATATTAAAGGCGATTCTTTGGGTCAAAAAAAACGCTTTGGTGGTATAACTTTTTTCTCAAAGGTGCTTTCCCTGGGGACCACGACCCCCCAAAGTTAAAGAAGAAAAAAATCGTCTTTTTAACACTATGACGATTTTTATCAACCAATATTAATGAAAATTGGTTACGGAGGTAATTTCTAGCGTTCTTTTCATTTTTGACCTCAAACAAAGGGACAACTCATTTTGAAGGGGAATTTAGAGGGGTATTGAACCTAAAAGTGGCCAAAATTAATGTTTTCTAGCGACAAATATTGATTTTAGACGGCACTAATAGATTCAGCGTTAAAAAGTATTGAGAATATCGAGAAAATGTGGCATTTTTTCTCTACGACTCATCAATTTCGAGATAATAGGGACTGAATGAAGCGTGGGGGGGGGCGCGAAGGGGGTGGGGGGTGGCCCCCAGGAAGAGCGTTTTTGGAAAAAAAAGTTATACCACAAAAACGTCTTTTTTTACCTAAAGAATCGACTCCTTAAATATTCGTAATTAATCCTGGGACACCCTGTATATACCCGTAGTCGAATATTCATCGCAAATAACTCTCGCATTGCACTTGGTGAAATGCGAGAAGTATTCATGCAGTCTTGTAGGCGCTAATATGCGTTTGACGCTGACCGCACTGTTCCGCGCAATGCATAAAGTATTCCAGCAGTCTTGCAGGTGCTGATATGGAAAGTGGCCAAAATTAATGTTTCCAGTGACAAAAATTGATTTTAGACCGCACCATTAGATTCAGCGTTAAAAAGTATTGAGAACATGTGACTTGCATTTTTTCGCTATGACTCATCGTTTTCGAGTTAATAGTGGCTGAATGGAGAGCGGGTGGGCGCGAATGGGGTGGGGGGTGGCCCCCAGGGAAAGCGTTTTTGGAAAAAATGTTATATTGCAAAATCGTCTTTTTTGACCCACAGAATCGACTTCTCCGGCAGTATTTTTTTCAGTTTCACTAGCAGTTTTAAGACCTCAAGGTGCAATCCGGTTTATTCACTTGAATGTAATTCAGTGAGGGTTTGTAACTTCTTTCAAGCTTGAAATAAACCGATGTACAGTGAGCCACCAATAACAATAAGAAAAATCCATAATGCATGAAGAGGCTGGTTTGCCAGATTTTTCCAAGTTCTGCACATAAGCTCAACTTTTACATCTATAAGTTGAGCATCATTACCCTAGAGCAGTAATTGATCATTATAAAGAACCACAGGCATGCGTATACGAATTGCATACTTTTTGGCGAAACAGAAAAATGGAAATAAGCCATTTGGAGAGAAATAAAATTAAAAAGAGAAACATATTTTGTTTAACTCTTTCATGGAGCTTTTTTAGGTTATAAATTTCTAGATACACTCTAGAAGAGCACAGACTTTTTGTATCTAAAAAAGGTCAAAATTAACTAACGTATCAGACTGAATGTCTCGCAAAGGTGAAATCTGAATCCCTGCAATACTGCGTGCTCTTCTCCTCTTAGGAAGCATGTAACAAGATTGTAATCCTCTTAATCGGCCAAAGAGGTACCCAAGATACCACCGCTCATGATTTATTGAAAAAAATACTAAACGTCAGTTCTTTTTTTTTTTTTTTTTTTTTTTTTTTTTGTAAAATTTCCTCACTAATAGATGTGAAAATATACGCGAAGATTTGCAAGGAAATGGTTTTCTCAGTTTTCTTTTGAAAAAAATAATAAAACAAAGAATAATAAGAGGTGTGCATGTGAGGTGCGGAATTTTCAAATTAAGTCACCGTTATTTCTCGTTTTTTCCTCAATGTTACATTTACTCTGATTTTTTATCCTTACAGAGAAAAATCATATTTTCGCATATTTGTACTCGAATGTTTTGAAATGAGGACGTTAAACAATTGATTTGAAAGTTTGGCTAGACATTTGGTTAAATGCCCGATCAAACCATTCACCCTCATTTCCTCACTCGCAGTTCTTCATCATTCACATTGCCGTAGTTTGGCAACACAGTGTAACCAACACTATATCACACTTTGACTCTTGGACTGCATTGTTTAAACTGCGAATAACTTTTCGATCCCGGTATCAACTCTGGATCGAGCTGGGTCTCACGAGCCCCGATTTTTCACGAAAGCTGGTGCACTTGTCGTTTTCTAATAGTGCCGTCCATCACCTTTGGATAACCAGCTTTACCGTGCTATAGAAAAATGCCGCACGGGCGTTCAGACGTTGCCTAATTTCTTCCAATAAAATGCGAATTTCCAAGAGGACTTGTGAACATTCCTCTTTGATTCTTATGGAGAATTTTCTTCGCAATTTAATTTAGAGGTTTGGAAATTTTAAGAAACCCTACGATAGAAATAGAAAAAAATAACTTCAAGGCGTGTAGGCGTAACTGTAGATGGATCTCAAACAGCCTTCTCTAGGAAAGTCGTGAGTGTATGTAGTTGCTTAATACTAGTAGACCGTTGAAAAAGGGAAATGGAACCTTACCACCCTCCGCATTTTTTCCTTTTTAGCTATGCTTAAATTGAGATAGAAACTTTAATTGGTCAGTGTATGAAATCCGGTTCGGAGTCCAAGATGCAAAATTTCAGGTTCAGGCACAAAATGTTTTTTGATACCATTAAGAACATTTCCGACATTATTTGTTTTCCAACATAAAGGTCATTTTGCCTGACTTCATCAAAAATATTCGTATTGTGATTCTCAAAAAAAATAAGGTTTTACAGGAGGTTATGTGACAACCTTTGCAAGTTTTTACGGCGTTATTCCTCAGCATAGCAGAGCTTTACCTTTGAGATTGGACCCCGCGGGGGCGGGCGCGCTGCCGATGTGATCCGGGGGCTGTTGGTTGTTTCAACTCGAACGGGGAGTTCACGAGCACGATTTGCCATAATGATGGTCCACGCGATAACGTCCTGCTGCATCGCATTTGTCCATTTTCAGCCAAGAGTAATGTTCCCTTTCTCATGGCGGTCGGCTGGGACATTTTTGACGCAAATTCTTTAAGTAATAAGTCTGCACGAGTCAAAAAATCATATCACAAAATCGTGTTTTGGTTCGAAGTTTTCAAACAAAAAAGTATACACACCTAAATGCAAATTTCCTACATTATTAATGCACAAGCTATGAAATACAATGAACTAGTGAAACTATAACTATAGCTACATGCAATTCTGGGGTTAAAAATAAATTGTTTTCAATATGTAGGCTAGAAAATAAGGGCGGTGAGAACAAACACACACTAATGCGGTAAGTTGGTGCCTTCGAAGTGTGTAATGAACATGTGTTTTGGCACCCAATAGTTTTTTTCGTACTAAATCATTCGATTATTGTTTAGATTTCAGTTTTTCTGTATTTTCTGAGCATTTTAATTTTTACAAGTTGGAGTAATTTCATTCTTATTGACTTAATTATTAGTGGCCATAACCAAAAATAGTGGTGTCTTCACCCACCCATTGGTAATTTTACTAACGTATTGATACAACTACTCACACATTGGTAAAAATAATATTATTGGTTATGACTACACTATTATTTAAGAGATCATATGAAACCCACTGATCTGTTGAACGGATTAAGGTCATGATTCAGTGGACAATCGTAGAATAGGTTGGTAGAATAGTGCTAGGTTCATATCACTTTACGGGAAATTAAAGCCTGACAAACTTCGTTCCAAAAACCGATCAATTTCTCAAGAAGATAGTTTTGCCAATGCACATGAACTTCACTCTCAAAAATTATCCAATTATCCCGATTATGCAACAATCTTTGTGCATACATTTAAACTGTTACGAGAACGATCCACGCTGTTTCAATCATTCATTTTCGAATGAACGCTGGTACCTCAAGAGAGGAAGTTCGATAATACCTTCGGTGCATAGTCGCAGAAAGAAAACTATCTCAAAATATCGACAGTCCGCAATATTACACCTGGAGTGTTATTAATTTTGCAAAATTAACGTAATAATCATTCACCGCGTAGATGATAATAGCAAATTCAATTCGATCAGCCTCCCATTAAGTTTAATTCGATAACAAAACAAACGTTCACGGTCCAGTGAGCCCCGCATCGTCATCCTGTAATGTTTCGCACGACCGTTCTGCCGTACTAAGGAAGAACGCCGTATGAGCCATTGGACGTTGCCAAATTTCCTGTTATAAAACATGAATTCCCATGAATATCTGTGCATATTTTTCCTCCGATTTTTCAAAGAATTTTATTCACCATCAGATCTAAATTATCTGAAAATTTCAAGAGAAAATATTCTTAACCCTCCTCAAAATTTAACATTTTACCTGGGGAAATTTGGCAACTCTCGAATGTTCATACGGCGTTTTTCCTTAGCACGGCATAGCGTTAGTGGTGCTTGAGTGAATCTGTATTCATTTGAGTTTCTTTCGGACAAAGAGGGTTAAGCATCCAATTAGTTAGCATACGAGTATAGTATATGCTACGAGTGCGTAGTAAAATTATTTCATACTTCCTTAATTTCAATTTCTTTGGTGGTTAATAGAGCCTACGCCAAATAAGTCTACACACACTGTTAGGCTATGACAGTAGATCGTCTGACGGCGCTTTTACATGTAAAATAAATACAAGGAGCAAGATGGCGGCTCTTCTCTAGCAGTCTAAAAGTGCGTAATCTTATTTGGCGTGGACACTACTTTTTGGGTTTCATTTTAAGTTATGAGCTGTTGATGAACCGTGCATATACATTTTACACCAGACATAGAGGATTGAAATGTAGTGTCTGACCCATTGCTATTGCTATTATTGTTTTTTAGTGTAAATTGATAAACTGAAAATAATGGTTCAATGCGAGATGCGAGATGCTGCCGTGATGACAGGTGAGATTCATTCGGAATTCGAGGAGTTCATGGTAGACACGATTGTAAATGCAACCCAGGAAACCCTTGAGAAGTAAAAATCGCAGCCATACGTTGTGACTTAGAAAACCAGAGTGCCTGCGATTTTTGGTGTATGCAACGCGGATATCTCAAGAACACGCATAGTTGCACTCAGACTTAAACCACGCCTAGCAGAGAGGAATTAAGCTACATCCGCTATTGCCAAAATCTGAGCAATTTAATTTCTTACAAGAGAACGTTTGTGCGAATTATTTTGGAAACTTGAAGGGATTTGCTTCGTACCGTGCAGAAAATTCACTGAAATTTGCACAAAACTCCGCACAACCGTATTCATACAAGTTTCCTGACCAGAAAATCTCACTTAGTGGGTCATTCAGCGGTGCGGCGGGCGGCGCGGCGTGCTGCCGGCGCGAAACGCGCGCTGACGCCTGCAAACCTAACAGGGATACTTCACGCATTGCGCAATGCGTGAGGTATCCCTGTTAGGTTTGTAGGCGTCTATGCGCATGTAACGCTGGTTGCCCGTAGGCCGGGACGCGGAGTGCCACGTCGCTTCAAGCAACTATTTCACGACAGAAGTGTTATAAGAAATTCAAGGCACTCTAACGTATCAAGAATGACATGCATCCTTTAAGAAAACAGAGCTATACTCGCAAAATAAATCAAGATAAAATTAAATAGCCCAATTAAATTTGGCAATAACTGGTGTGCGGCTTGTTTCATTTCTAGGTAACGCGGTCCATTTAACCATTGAAGAAGACTCAGTATCTAAATTTTACTGTTTGTAATGGCAAAATGTGTCACTCGTTGTATTCATTTGTCCTTGATGCGCAAAACTGAACTCTTTGGATTAATTTTAGCTATTTTTGTTGCGTGAGTGGTGTTCTGCGTGAAATTTGGCCGGGATTGAAGTGTCAGAATGTCCGAAAGCCGTG
The DNA here is from genome assembly GCF_918797505.1 of Bemisia tabaci. Taxonomy (NCBI): domain Eukaryota; kingdom Metazoa; phylum Arthropoda; class Insecta; order Hemiptera; family Aleyrodidae; genus Bemisia; species Bemisia tabaci. Next base: position 32,944,015 of record NC_092797.1, on the reverse strand, counting down.
CCTTGTCAAGTGGTTCACAGACAATGCGTAAACCCTTTGCTGGAAATCGTCCGCTTGAAATTCACCTTCAATTTCACCGCATAGGCAACAATCGTACCAAAGAGCTCGAATAGTTGCATTCGAGAAACACTCATTTTCTTCTCTTCTTTCTTCAAAGGAACGAATTCGGGAAATTGACTATTATCCCACTATTTGTAAGTGCAGAGATATGCACAGATACTTGAAGGGATTTCGAGAAATAGAAACTAACTTATTTATTTTTGACTCCTTGAGTGCGGGAAAACGGGTTGATTGAAAATTCTTCTAATAAGGATAACGTCCACTACCGACTTAAGTATTACATTAAAAAGACGTAAAAATAAGTATGATATCCTTAAATATCATGATGATTTTTTATTCCGATATTTTTGCATGCTCTGTATCGCAATGGCTTGCGCGCTAACAAGTGCAGCTTGAGTAAAAGAAATAAAGTCAATTTCTTTATACAACGTATTAGTTCACCGTATTTGACGACGAATCCATTCGCGGCTCCAGATTTGCAGTGCGATTTCCACGCTCTGTTCCTTCGCTCTCTTGTTATTTGACGCCTTCTTGGCGCTGCTAACCCCCCCCCCCCCCTCCCCTCCGTCTAAATCTAGAGCTCAGGCATGAAAATAGAGGATATTAATACCAACACGCATCTGACTTAAATAAGAGAAGGTACCCAGATAAATTTTCCTCTTGAGAGACTGCTTCCGACAATCACTTCCGCAGACGCTCGGGAAAATGGCAAGAAAAAACGCTGCTCATTACGCGTCTCGCTAACTTACGAAGCAGTTCATAAAATCCAGCTAAAATTGAATAGGTAATTGTTACTTTAACGAGTAAGTTTAAGCGATTTACTTGAATAAATATATTAATAGTACATTAGAATCTCGAGTACCTTGTATTCGATCGCCCGCAATTATTCCGGATTCTTCGCGATTTTTTAATATATATATATATATATATATATATATATATATATCCGGAGAGAATGATTGTCAACAAGTTCATGGTAAAGCTGCAGTTGCTCAAATAAACAATGGCACAATCCTCTCTCAGAGGTTCCTTCTAAAATTGGTGTTTTAAGGGTATGTAACTTTTTTTTGCATAATAAGGATAGAACAAGTGAATACAATAATAATACTCTTTCTTTTTAAAAACTGCTGTTCACAGCAGTTCTTTATTTTACAACTTTTTATTCTTTGTACATTCAACACTTATAACAATAACAGTAATAATCGATCGCCAATAGTTTGACAATCATTTACTATATTTATGGTACAAAATAGTCTATGATTTCATGAGAGAAGTATAACAATCATCACAATGACTGCAAGTAAATGTATTTTGTGACGACATTTTTCTCAAAATTTCTCTCTATTCCTATAAATAACTCTTTATTAATGTCTGTTGTTTTTTTTTTCATTCTTTATCACGAGTGCATTATAAATTTATTTCTTCCTCACACGCATAGTAATTTTGCATTTTTCTAATGGATACGTCCGAAGATTCACTAAGCTATTAGACTTCAATCAATATTATCAACTAAATTGAAGGTGTTTTTACTAAAAGGAACTATGTTGCACAGAAACCCTATGAACATATAGTTCTTCAAGCATGAATACCTTCTTATAAGGCATGACCAAATTGTTTTCTGATACGACTCAATTTTCGTAAAACTGATTTTTCCCCCTTGTTTTTAAAAAAAAAAATACATTTGCAGCTGAACATATAGTAAACCTTAATATGAAGAATGAGCTCGTGCAACTTTTCTCAAAACATGTAAAACAGGGCTAAAGTTGGTCATTTTTTAATGCTTACACAGTGTTCTTTCTTAACACGTCAGAGAAGTTCTATCTCTTGGCATTAATATATATTGTGTGGAGGTAACGTTGCATGGTGGCAACGATCATGGTGTCAACAAACCAAAAATCTGATCATGGAGTCAACGATTGTTGACGTCGTGATCAGGCAGTAAAACGCAAAAATGGGCCCTGAGCATGGTGTCAACGATCACGGTGTCAACAAACAGAAAAATATCTTCCTTGTGAGTAAAATTAAAAAATTAAGTGTACAGGAGAGGTCTGGGTCACGTATAAATTTTAAGTGATGCCCTTAATAAATAGTTCGTTTTTTACAATATATAGGCTCATGTACTCATTCATAGTTAAAAATCAAATTGCTGCTTTTATGAATGAAAAATTTCACATTTCCAAGCCTCTTTTTGCTGAATTTGCCGTGCTAAGCAAAAACGCAATATAATCCCCGAAGTTTGTCACGAAGTTTTCAATGAAAAACAAATTTCAGAGAAAATTGTAAATATCTTTATCTCAGTTCTCAGAGATTTGCATACGCAATGTTATCAACAGTATCGAAAGCTGCAAAGAGGAATATTGATAGAATTCCTGAAAAATACATATTTTATTTGAGAAAATCTGGCATCGACTGATGCTCATATGTTATTTTTCCTTAGCACGGCAGGTTAATAGCGGCATGGTGTGCTTTGCGACATATCGATTGATCTGCCATTTAAACCTATTAGAATAGGGTCGATAGACAGGGTGTTCGCAACGAACACTTTAATAATCGATTCTTTACTACCACTTCAAATGGAGAGATATCAATAATCGATAATTCACGCCTCGCCTTTGCAAATTAGTGCGATCCAAGAAGCTACGCAGTGCCACCGTGCTAAGGAAGAAAGCCGTATGAACATTCGAGAGTTGCCAAATTTCCCTTAATAAACCATGTATTTTTTACATCATTCATGCATATTTTTCCTTGAAATTTTCAGATATTTAGATTAAATTGCGTACAAAATCGTCTGAAAATTTCGAAAATAATATTCGCAATTTTCCTAGTAAATTCGGTTTTTATCGGAGGAAACTTGGCAACGTTTGAAGGCTCATACGGCGTTCTTCCTTAGCACGGCAGAGTAGCTAGGTGGCAGCGTTTCACTCTTTCGGGACATAGCCATGAATTTGATGGATCCTATCTTTCAAATTGACAGAGTCCGATTGGTGATCAGACGCATTCCTACTAATACCTTCGGGCGGCATCTCCTTGGTTACCATTTTACTCTGAAGCCTGTGAGGTTCGAATGGTATCTCGTACTTTTGATTGATCTGCGTGTCGAACTTGTAGTCGGTGTTGGCCGAGTAGAGAGCCCTGCCGTGACCTATGACCTTGTCGTACGACTTGTGCGGGGACCTGAAGAACTCCTCGTGCGTGAGGATCATCGGTTTCAGCGGAATCAAATTCTGCTTCTCGATTTTCACCTCGTTTTGGTCTCGCTGATCCGGTGGCGGGGACGGCTTCGAGAAGGGACCGTTGACGTAGGAAACGTATTTCACCTTCTTCTTCGGCGGAGGCGGAGGGCTCGCTTTAAAGAACTGGAAGTCTGGCTCCGGTAGTTGCGGAGTGGGGTCCGGCTGACTTGGGTGGAAATTGGGTGAGTCACCATTACCTGGGGGTGGAATTGTGGTGTCGTGAGGTTTGGGTGGTTCGGGTGGAAACTCAGCCGACGGGAAGTTATCGGATTCGTCACTTGTCAACCCTAGTTGAGCTTTCAGTTCCTCTGACTGATGGACGTATTGGTAGTTGTCGTTGAACTCGTTCGGGCCCACGTCCGTGTTGATGTAGTCGTAATTGTCTTCTTTAGCCCCGTTCTCCTCCTCAACTTTGTCCTCATAGACTGGACTAGAATAGACATTCGTCGGGACTTCATACGTAATCGGTTTTACAGTTCCTTTCTGTTTGGGAGGCTCGTAGGTATCTGAATTTCCCGCGTTCTTACCCTCGAAAGGGAGATTTGGACCTGTGGGATGACTGTCTCCTTTCCCGAAAGGATACGAGGATTCCTGTGGGAAGTCAACGCTCGTAGGAGGCCTGAAGCTGTTCTTCGACGGGAACCGAGAGAGGGGTTTTTCGTGGTTGAATTTGTAGGGAAAATCGCTCGGGAGTTTCCCGTCCTTCGTGATGGTAGGTTTGGGTTTGCGGCGCGGTTTTTTAGGGGGTGGATCGAAGTCCTTAAAGTCATCGAAGTCGACGGGGGTGTCGGTCGGGAAATCGTCGTCGAAAGATGGAGGGGCAGGTGAAGCGAACTTGTTGGGTCGGCTATCGAATTTGTTGAAGTCGTGGAAGTACTTCTCCGCACGGACGGCGTGACCGATCCCGGTGGCTGGGAAAGAGCCACTTCCAGGTCCCCCATGGCCGTTCAGTGAGAATCTACTGAATTCCTTCCTGTACGGAGGCAACGGTAGATCAGTCGGTCTGTACGTCGGGCCATCATAGATTGGCGGACCACTAGGTCCTGGACCTGGTGGGGGTCCAAGCTGAGGAGCAGGTCCTGGACCCGGTGGGGGTCCAAGCCCGGGTGCAGGTCCAGGCCCTGGGCCAGGGTCCGAGTAAGCGTCATCGTAGTAGGGTCGATCCTCGACGGAGCCGGGTGGAGGGGGTGGTCCTTCACCCTCTGGTCGATCCTGATTGTAGTCTACGTTCTTGTTGTCGTTGTACCCGTTCCCTTGGTTCCCCTTTGGGGGTGGCGTGGGTGAGTCGCTGTAGCTCGGTTTCCCTGGGCCTGGATGTCGTGGATCGCCCGTCGCTGTGCATTTCACGTATGGCCTTATCGGACCGATAGGTATCCGGTAGTAGATATAGTGAGGAGAGTACGTGCTTTTATGGCCTTTCAGTGGGTAGTGGTGTATATGATTCACATGTCTGATTTGGGTTGGCACAACGATTATGATTCTGTGATGCCTGGAAAGTAAACCAGGGAAACATCAGAATGGAGGGCTAACATTTATAGAGGACGAATGAATGAGAGTAGGTATAAGGTACCTCTCAGAGGGTCTCTCAGAGAGCCTCGACTAAAGTCTGGAGATCAGTTGCAATTATTGTCTTTGAAGAAATATTAATGAGAGAAAGTCCTCACTTTTCTCAGGTGTTTCTGGGCCAGGTGAAAAAATTTCAAATTGAGCATAGGTTTAAAAGACTCCATGAATCAAATGAATAGCAGGTAGCGGATCTAAATTACCAGAGCGCCTCAAAATTGGAGACAGAGACGTTGACATTACGTCATAACCCTCAGTTAGAGTACCTATATTGAGAGAGTATGGCCACTGAGGTTACCACCTCTGATTGGCTCAGCCATCTTAGGCTGAATGGAGCCCTTAGGACCCAAAAATGGCGGACGCCATAAATTAATGTGATACAAAATGACTCAAAATGTAGTTTTCTTTGCTTATCGTAACGAGAAATTTACCCAAATGCTCTATTGCGACATCTTTACATATTTTTAAGGCTAATCGTGTGCAATTTTTGAGAAAAATTATCGTAGATGTAGTAAGGTTGGCAGCAAGTGCGGTTGGTGATAACCGTCAAAAGTTGGCAATGACCCCCCTCCCATCCACAAAAACCAAAATAAAGCACCGCCATTTTTGGGTCCTAAGCCTCTCCATGGGGCCCAGTGGCCATACTCTCTCAATATAGGTACTCTACCCTCAGTGCTAAGTGGAATAGAAGACAGCGCCGAAAAAAAGCATTTTCAAGCAACATAAACAGGAGGCTTGGAGGTCTAGTGTGGTCTTAATAGATTTGTCACTCTGCTATCATAGTATTTTTATTTGACAAAAATAAACGAAAATAACTATGACGTAAAATGGTAACACTTCTATCTGTAATTTTGGTACGCTCTAGAAATGTTTCTCCCATGCTAATCCCTCAATTTAAGGCATATTTCACACTTTTACTTGACACTATCGTCTCCATAGCCGACTTTGGCATATTTGAAGGATATTATACAATTTTTCCGCAAAAATTCCTCAATGACAATTTCAGCTGTTTCCGAGACTTCATACAAGTAAATCTTCAGGAATAATGTAGGTAAATATAACTTTTACAGGGTGGAACTCTCACATTACATCGAAATTAGAGAATGTTTAGAATATCGTGTGTTATATTTTTCAAAAATATCGCATTAGGATGCAGTTTGCTCTGAAAAAAGTTAAAAAGCAGAGTATCAAAACTGTAATGCATTTTCTTGATTTAATTTTTCTCTTCATTATATTTTACTTTGATATTGATTAATACAGAACCATTATGCATCTAACCATCTGAGAACCATACATTTGTCGATAATATAAATTATTTTTCAAAATGTGGAGACAACTTACGTGGCATGAGGAGAAAAATGTCCTGTAATCGTTTGACCTTTTACGACGTCATGAGTTATCCAAATCGTCATCTGTAAAAATAATTATTTCAAATAGAATTGGCTCGATATCTCACCATTACATTCTTTAGTAAAATCATGGCTGAATCTATGAGTGCCAAAAATCGCACTTTAGAAATCGATTTTAGAAAATTATCTTGTCACTTTTAATTTTGCAGGAAGGCGTATTTTCAGTGAATCCTCAAATTTACCTTCAAAATCATGAATATGCTGTTCCATGACAACTGAAGTCTAAGTAGTCATATTCCAATTAAACTCTATTTTGCAATAAGAAAACCAAACGTGGAAGCACATCCTTGCATACAGAAACTAATGGTACATACGTCATTTCTAAAATAAGTCAAAATTATAGTTCTTTTTTGCACAGTACCGTCCAATTAAGAGTCATTTGAGGGACGCGTCAGAATATTTCTCAACCAATTGCTCCGTTCAAAGGGTATATATTAAAACTCACTATTAAACTCAATGCAAGTAAGGCGCTTTGGAAAGAATTATATTTTAATATTTCCCGGAAAGTCATTCCTTTTTAATGAAATGGGGTCCTCCTTGAAAACTGATGAATAATACCACATTTTACACCTAATATAACTTTGATAATGATGGCCAATCATTTGTCACTGCATGTTCAAAAAACTTCGATTAACGCTGTGAACTTTTGTAAGAAAAAATATTTTATTGAGAGCAACGAGGCAACGTGGGAATGCTCATACGGCGTCGAGACATAACATGGGCTCTTTAAGCCCCATTTTTCGATGCCGCGATTATCCCAACGCGAGCTCGAATAATTGCGACTACGAGTATAGGCACGTTGCAGCTAGCTGGATTGAAGGTGCATGGCACTATGAAGATGACGCGACACTCGAACGCGCTCCCTTCCCTGGCTTGCGCTACGCTAAAATCGCTGCAAAACTAAAACAATGCGTTTTCTTTTGACGATCCCTGCCCAGTTTTTACCACAATTACAGGATAAATATGTATCTTAATTGCAACGAATCAGAAACTCGGACTATGTTTAAACGATGCAGCTGGGATTCTGAAACTTAATTCGCTAAAATTAATTTTGGTTTAATAAAAAGAAAACGGAACGAACGAAAATTCCGCGTCGACATTTTGATGCTTCTATTTGAGCTCATTTAAAAAACTGCAAAGAAACTCTTCAGAAAAACTGTAACCGCTCAACTTGTTGCGATATTGAATTTAAAGAGCGGTACGGGCGTTTAAAGTAGGCTACTACGCATTAGAAATTAATTTTTAAGACTGAAAAATATATCTTTAGCTTATCTCTTACACTCAGTCTCAGTGTTTTGTTTCTTATCGGGAGGATGCTTGTGAGGATGATTATATTGGAATTCATTTAAAAAATTGCAAGGAAACTCTTCAGAAAAACTGTAAGTAGGTTTTTAAAAACGGTGATCAAAATTAAAACATAAAAAGTGGTGCATAATGTTGCACTCAGCAATGAATACTTTAAGCTTTCTTTCGCGTGCACCCGTCGGCTTTTGAATCCATTCACCTCTGAAATAACTTGAACATGGTTGTTCTGCTAATTTTTACGTGTAGTTTTATTTCTGCAGTTGGCGGCCACAGGCCCCTCATCACTATATTTATCATTTATGTTTGTTTTCAATTGAAAATGAAGCGAATAGAAGGAGCCAATACTGTTCAGATCCTTCATCTCATAACTGCTTATAGAATCTCCTTTTCCGCACGACAGGGAAATCCGGCAAGGTGACGCCAATCTCAAAAACCAATCATCCGTCAAAACAAATCCGGAATAATTCTTCACAACTGTGTCTGTGGACTCGCATTCAAGCATTTCATACTGTATCTGGACTCATCGATGAGCTACGCTTACAAATCTATGCCTTCAGTCATAACATGGGTCTCCCCTTAGGAAACTATTGAGATCAACGCGTCATAGTCGATCATGCTGATTTGTGACTGCATCTGATGATAACCGATTGACGCAGGTTGCTAAAAAAATGTTTTCATAGCGGCGAATCGTGGTATTCGTTTGCAAACGGAACAATTTCGCAGCTCCCATTTTCGTACTCTGTTGGTATTGCATGTAATTTTTGTATTCGGTGAGTAATTTTCGTGTAATCTATTTATGAGATGGAGGTGTCGTTGGGATGGGCAGAATGGGTCTTGTGCCTTTAGTGACCTCTTTTCTTTCATTATAAAATAATCCTGTTGCCCGACTTCAATTAATACACAATAGATACAACTAAACTAGACAAAAAACAAACTAAACAACTAGGAGCATTTGAAAGTCTTATACATAAAACTTCGCTTAAATTAATTTTTGAACTCGAAGGTCTGTTTGCCTGCTTTTTTTTATTTCCAGCCCCTCATCATCAAAATTGGACACGCTGACCAATTTCTTTTTATAGCTACCCTCGACGCTCACCGACTAAATTTGAAAATATTCAGTTTCATATTTTACTTCAAAACATTACTAATTCATTTTTATTTTAAAAAAACATGGCTTTACAGCTTTTGAAAGGATTCATAAAATTTTACACGATGTAAAACACAACATATCCATTTTTAATTTTAAGATGTTCGTGTGAATTAGTTCGCTGTGGGTTATGGGAAATGGTTAATGGTTTATCCATTCTTTCCAAGGTCGCTCAGTGTTTCAGTCGTCATTTTTAGGATCTGTTTAATTATCTGATGACAGTCAACTTTGCGACGGTGATTTATTTGGCATTTAAAGAAAATAAACCATTTGGCATCAAGACCTGACCGTGGACAATTGATAAGTTTGGCATGGCATAGTGTTATTGGCCGACAAACGTCACTTCCCGCTCAACGCGTTGCATTAGTTTAGACTGTGCAAAAATGACCGGATTGACGCTTGAATTTTGCACCAGTGTTTACATAATTCTGACTGTTGTGCAAGATCCTGGTATGAATGTTATGTACCCGCATTGAGTAATTAACAATGCACTTACATTTCAATATTTGTTTTTTTGCTGTTTTTGTCTATGCTTGTACTGTCTTGCATTAATGAAACAAATCGTTTTAAAAAAACATTTAAAAAACTTCGATTAACAGATCATGGATTGAAAAGAAAGCTACATGCACTAAAAGCAATTTTAGAGAGCGCAGACGGTCAAAAAGAGAGATCATACAATTCGTAACTGAAAATTTCTCAAACTACTCGCGTATAAATCCTTGCCGTAAAATTGGATTAGCGTGGTAAACATGGTAGGGCAAATGCTGACAACTTTGACAGTTTAATTTATATTTTAAGAAAAACAAATGATACTCAAAATAAGTAACCAAATGAGTTAAGTAAGACCAAATTAAAGCGTAATGTTCAGTAACTTTGAGTGTTGTGACTGGTTAGGTGCACACATAAGAGCTGACTGTACGCTCTGTTATCACTTAAATCATTTATCTCACGCTAAGAATTATGAACACTGAAACGGAGTGTAAGAAATGAGCTAATGATATATTTTATAGTCTTTAAAATTAATTTCCAATGAATGGTCCTCTACTTTTAGTGTTCCTGACGCTCTCTCATCCATATCGAAACAAGTTGAGCGGTTAAGGTAGCAGCTGGTATTTATTACACTTGGAAATCGTTAGTTTTTCTCGATTTCGCCTCGTTTTTTTCTATGCATTTTTCCCTAAGGCGGGTCATGAAGATTTAATAGAGCACATTTTTCTACACAATAACACTATGCTCTAGTATAAAAACACTTCTCACCTGATTTTGAATAGTCTAATCGAGGAGCTTGGAGGACAAAGCGCTAAGTGGAGTTTTCGAAAAAGTTGAGATATAATGATTGTAAGTAAAACTTGCCTTAATACATATGCTGCGGTAAAATTCGCTTCCAAATTCCAATTATTAAGCGTCAAAAAGAACGCTTGAACTCTTTTTTCACAATGACGATCCATGTGATTTCGAAACTTCAAACACGTATTTCTCGGAACAGCAAAAACTGCACTTATGTGCCTTATCCTCCAAGCCTCTCAATCGTGCTCTAAGACGTCAAGAGTAGTGGACCATTCTGCCACGATTAGGAAAAACGTTTATGCAGATTGTAATACTGCCAAATTCTTCCCGATCAAACATAAATTTTTGACGGTTTTTGTAAATATGTTTCTTCGAAAATTTCAGATACTTTAGATCGGAGTAAAATTCATTCCAAAACTGAAGGAAAAACATATTCTTAAGTTTCCAGAAAATTCTAATTCTCTCGATGGAACTTCAGCAACGTTCATGAATGCTGATGCGGTTCTTTTTCTTAGTGCAGTGGCATTGTGTGAGAAATGGCAGATCTGGCTGACGTTGACCTGTGAACCCGACGCTTCGTGATCAGACACTGTTTTCCTGAGCGTGATCTTGGCTCTTAAGCGGGGGCGGGGGTCGAAATCCGACCGAACAGGAGCAGAGGGCCCCGATAGAAAGTGAAACAAGGGGCTATGGAGTTAATTTTTCTCCCACAGATAATCAAGGGCACTTAAATGCCTTCAACCTCCTCGTGGTTCACGGTTAGACACACGGACAACATCAGGGAAAGAGTATTCGAGATCGACCTTTCGTGATTAAAATTGCAAACAAATACGAAGAGGGAAAGGATTACACTACATAAAACAGAAAAGACCAACAGCAAACAGAAAAGTTGACGATAGGAGGGGATCGGCAAGACATAGAGCTAGAAGATTGATGATGTATTAAAAGCTGCGAATATTACAAATATTTAGGAGTTCGAATATCCCAGGATGGAAAGATGGACGAAGCCATAAAAGATCGAAACCTGCATGGAAGGAAAGCTATTGTTATATGTTAAATAGGATTCTTTGGGATCAAAGTATCTCCAAAGAAAAAAAGAGATTGATTTATAACACCATAATCAAAAGAATTCTGACCCACGGAAGTAAAGTATGGCCCATGAAAGATCATACCCGAAAAATTCTTAAGGCAATTAAACTGAAATAGATTTCTGGCGAAGATCAGCCGGAATCTCTAGGAGAGATCACGTAAGGAACGATGGAGTGAGTGAGATCATGAACGCCGAGCAGAACATCGTGCATGAAATTATGACCAAATAGCTTGTCTGGTATGGTCATGTTCAAAGAATGGCGGATGACAGATATCCTAAGAAGGTACTAGATTGAGTTCCTCCTGGGAGTTGACGTAGGGGACGTCCAGCAAAATCGTGGACATGTGTCATTCAAGACGGAATTACAAGATGCCATTTACTAGATGACCTCTGTATCGATACACAAGAATGGCGATTAGGTGTGTCGCAGAGGGGACGCCGTAAAAGCGACTTTTATGTAAATATACACTACTTTAAACAGTAAACTTTTAACGTCAATCGAAACAAAATTAAATATAGTATAGGCAACACTCTGAACTGAAAGTGTGAAACTAAGACAAGGTAGGTGAACCAATCTCTCGAGAGGTACGCCGCTTGAATACGGGTATCCTGATCATGCATTAATTAGACCGAGTTTAGTAGAAAAATATCTACAGTAAAGGACCTGTATCAATGGAAGGATTTGACTGGAATCAATCAATTACTGCATTTCGAGTTGCATTGCATGCATTCAACCTAATTTTGTTTCTAATTTTTTATTTGGTTTTTTGTTAAGGTTTTCACTGCAATTATCTATAATGACAGAGTACCTTTAATTCTTCACTTATACATCAAACACAGCCCTTAGGCAAGAATAGTTGCCCCACAAATCACTTTCGCGCATCGGTGTGCAAAAACTTGACCGCAAAAGATACTAACTTCCTGAGTCAGTGTGCAGTGGCGTATGCCTGTTTTACGTACGAGATATCTCGGTAGTATAAACGAGGAATTGAAAGCGCTCTGTAATTTTGGATCCTAGCAGGAAAGTCCACTGTTGGCGCCGCGCAGCGTGTAAAGCGGGATGTGCCTGGACAGTCAAAACGCCTTCACATCCGTGCGTATGCAACATGGACATCCATGGAGCCCGAATAGTTGCATCCGAGAGTTAAAATAAGTGTTTGTCGCATTCGACACTAAGTAAGGGCGCTTTGTTTTTTTCTCTTTAAAAGTAACTTTATTCCAACGTTCCCTATTGTACCGATGAATAAACTATTACTTTTTTTGGCAACATTGTCAATTTTCCGAAAAATGCTTTAGCTGTTTAAATATTAATAACGACGTTACCGACCTAAAATGCGGACTGCGGCTTATATCCTTTCTTTCCGCCACCAGGAATCTACAGGTTCAGTAGGTCCTGGGTTTAAGTCCTAGTAGTGGCGACTTTTCAAGGAACTCCCGAGTGGTTCCGCTGATTTGGCTATTTTGGCTTTTTGAAATTCTACTATTTTGGCTAAAATCTACGTTTTCGCGGTTCTACCTCAGATTTCGACCAGGGCCCGAAAGAAACGTATCATGAGCTTCGAATATGATGCCAGGGATACCTAGCACGTAGCAATCTGGAGTTGACAAGTTTACCCATATGTGCATTAGTGTGCAATTCATTTTAAACTAAGAATCACTCAAGTGACTTGTGAGAACATTCAAGAATATAGCAAAGCTCTATGAATCCATTATATGTGAAGACAAGCTCTGGGTTTAGTCTAGAACTTGAATGAAATATGGGTCAAACGGGAGTTTTCAGCTATTTTGGGCTAAAAAGTTGGAAAAGTTCGAGTTTGAACTTGAGCCCGAGGGAGACGGTTGATCATATTCAACAATGTTACGTGCCTAGGTGTCCGTGACATCATCTTCGAAGCCCATGGCCCGTCACCTATGGGCCAAAGTCGAAAGCTGATGTAGAACTGCGAAAAACGAGAATGTTTTGCTATTTTGGGCTCCGAAGCCATATTTAGGTCCCTGTTTTGCAGTGAAAAATGTGAATATTAGCAAAACTCGATTATTTCTGGTTAATATGCATCGTCAACCGTCATATATCCAAAAGTTTCCCGATTCCGTGGAGATTTCGGCTCAAATCGCAACCCCTCCTTCACTTCGATTTTTACAAAGTTCATATTATAATCATAAAACCAAATATCTGTCATAATCTGTTGCCAATGGGTTCAGTTCCAGGGTTCATAGGTGATCATTAGTCAAAACGATGTCAAATTAACTTCTTTTAAGCTGCGGCATCGTTATCTCATTTGAGGGGCTTGGAGGACAATGCGCATAAGAACAGTTTTGGCTATTTCGAGAAATTCATGTTTGAAGTGTTGAAATTATTTGGATCCTTATGGCGGAAGGAAAGTTCAGACGCTTAAATATTGGAATTCGGGAGTAAACTTTTCAAAGCATGCGCATTAAGACTAGTTTTACTGGAAATGATTAGATTCCTAATTTTTTCAAAAACTACACTTATGCGCCATGTCCTCCAGGCCCGAGTTCGCCCATGTTCCCTGCATGTTCCCTGCATGTTCCCTGCATGGTCCCTGTATGTTCCCTGCATGGTCCCTGCATGTTCCCTGCATGTTCCTTGCATGTTCCCTGCATGTTCCTTGCATGTTTGCTGCAAGTTAAGGCACATTTGGATTGAGTTTATCAGAAAGGAACTAACTCTCATTAAGTTTAAACTGAGAAAAGGAGGTTGGAAGTTTTATTTAGACATAAGGCTCAATGCAGAAACTAAACTTTAACCTCGCTTTTCACAAACTAGTTTCTTTTTCCGACTTTCAGATTTAATCAGGAGAAAGTAAACTACTAGTGGAACTCAAAAACATTCTTAACTCAATTTTTTCGAAAATTTGAGTTGGTTCCTTTTTGATAAACTTGGTCAATTTTGCCCTGCTATGTCACATTCTGGGTGGAGCCTGTAGCTCAGTGAACTTTTAGTTTATGTTTATACTGCACTTACAAATGCTATCCATCGTGTGAACTTTGCGGTCATTTCCTGGCACGAAACTCATGAACCGAACAACGCGAGAAGGGCGAGGTGCCTCCGGAAGCGCGCGGAACTTCAGGCGGTGCACATAAACTCGAAAATCGGACAGGAGCGAAAAAGACGGATGGGTCCTGTAGCGACGCACTAGACATGGTACGGCATGCCAGGGGCAGGGCGAAACGGGATATGACCGGACGCCGCCGATGCACTAGTACCAAACCTGATCACCGACGTGACATAATTCACACATTAACTGATAATATAATGAAGGAATGGACATAATAACGATCGCCGGTAGACGGGGGACAACTACCAGGCACTTATTTCGAAGGCACGGAAAACGCCGCCTCGCGCCGGGCCGCCGACGTAAAAAATTTTCTCTGTCGCTCGTCGGAAAACCCACTCTTTCTCTCTCTCTCTGATTGTCTCATTTGGGCAAACATCGCCCCCTCTGAGATCGATCCGATGGCATGACTCGGATTTGATGTTTAGTCAACGGCGACAGTAATGAGTTTTGGAGTTTCTTTCTTCTTCCTCCTTTTCTTCTTTCCCGCGACGTGAATCCTACAGACTGAGGAGTCCCGAAGGGGAGACAGAGATGGACAGTTTTCGCGGAGTTCTTTCTCGCTCTTTTTTCATTTCCTTCGTTCCTCCGCGACTGCCGGCCCATCTTCCTTTTTCCGTTAAGCATCTGAGTATTTCGTGGACCAGCTCTTGCATAAGTTCTATGGCAATTACCTCATTTGAATTATATTTTGATTTCATCGCTCGACATTTTAATTGGGGCAGTTTGTCGTGCTGTGTTGAGAAGTTTTTCTGGCAAAAGTTCGATTTACGATATTAACACAGATGTTCCAAGTCGTAATTTACAATGAGCGAATTATTAAGTTCTGTAGTTCTTACAGTATACTTAACGATAAGAAAGGAGGGAATTAAAACATGGGTAAACAAGACTAAAACAATAAAAACACTAAAAGGCAGGACGTTTCTAGCTGCATGTTACCAGCTCATTCTCCGCTGCAAAAAACACAAAAAAATCAATAAAAAATTGAGTCACAGCCTGACCCCAGCCGTTTTCACGTAACCACTGGTAACCACTTCGAGAGTGCAGCTCATTATCTTACTCCTTATTAATATTCATGTCAAAGTTCCAGCGAATGTTTCAAGGGACAAAACTACCGAAAGGTGATCGAGGTGTCGAGGTGTTAAAGTGATAAGGTGTTAAGAATAACCTCAATCTTCCCAATATGGCCTGGTTACACGCTCAAATTTCCGTCAAATACATACATACCAAGCTGCTACCTCAGCGCACTAGAGCGCTCTGCGACTCCAAATCGCCATCGCAATCGATCCTCCCACAAATCATCGGGCAGATTACACCGTCTGATCTCCCCCTCCACTCCCTCTCGCCAACCTTTTACTGGACGTCCACGCCGCCTTCTTCCGGGAGGAACCCAATCAAATACCTTTCTGGGCAACCTACTATCTGCCATTCTCCGCACATGTCCATACCAAACCAGCTGCCTGGTTTTGATATCGTGCACAATATCTTCCTCAACTCCCATTATTTCACGCACTCGGTCATTACGAACGCGCTCTCTCCGCGAGATCCCTGCAGACCTTCGCCAAAAGTCCATTTCGGTTGCCCGTAAGATATCCTCGGAATTTCCGTCAAATTCCGATCAAAATTATGACCAAGATGGCGGTCAAGAGCTATCTAGATTGATAAGTAAAATTAATTAAAACAGTGTGTGTTGATTGAAATAAGCATGGAATAAGCACGGTTGTATGGAAATCAGATGAAGGATGAGCCCCACAGCTCCATCATCTACCATCAAATTTTTGCAGGCCGCAGAAATTTGATGGTAGACGGTGCACACCAGTCAAATTTGAGCGTGTAACCAGCACAATACAGTAGTCCGTTGCATGTTAGTTTTGGTCAGAGCTCCGGAATCAATTGGATCCATTATGCCTTTTTTCTCCATTGTTTCTTTTTTTAATCCACATTAACATACTCAGGAGTGGCAATGAATGATGATGATGAATGAGTAAGCAGAATAAAAAATGACCCAATTTCTTCCACAAAATTGAGGAATGCTGAGCCAATCGTGACAAATCGCTGCTGTGTAAGAAAAGAAAACAAGAGTGAGAATTACTTTTTTCACGAGATGCGAACGTAACGACAGATGTTCACGGTTAGTGCCCACACATCGTTGCCCCTCTGGCGTAAGGACTTATCTCGATTTACGCATGGGCCCCCGAAATCATGGCTTTATATGTAAAACAGAGTTCATAAGGAAATTGAGATACGCCCTTACGTCAGAGAGACGACGACATCAAGTGCCCAAAATCGATTGCACTCACAGTTTAGGCAAAATCAAGCCAATCCAAGATAATGATACCCAAATTATTCTTATCCAACCACACAAATCTCGCCCAGTTTAAGGGATTAGCCCTACTTTTATGTATTCCATCCGTGCCTTGCAATCACGTTCTCAAACCACTGATGATGCTTGCGTCTATAAAATAAACAGGGTGGCAAAACCTACCGTGCCAGCAGCCTGATTGTTGAAATTTATGTCGGCACGACAAGAATCGAAAATCGATATATTACACAGCGCAAATAGGGCTTTGTCTTGTCTTGCCTTGCCAACAAAGCTAGTTGAAGTTTCAACAAGCAGATTGCAGGCCTTTTTCTCGGTTATCTTAGGTCGGACAAAATCCATGACTGGAGAGGACAAATAGGGAATTGACTCCAAGGATTCCGAATTTCATGGTCCCCTATGGTCACTCCTTTACGTCAAAACTATGAAAACAGTTATTTCGTCGGAATCGGATAGTGCAGAAAATCCTAATTGATTTTTTTCGTCAATATGAGGCTCTTTCTGAGTACAGAGGAAATCGAATATGGCGACCTTGAAGGGACCGGCCTTTTTCGGTCGTTATAGCCGATAGTTGTTATAACAGATAGTTAAATTTTCACGCACTCACCTCAGATTGAATAGCAAAGAGTAATGCTGTGCTGGCGCCAGGGTATGAAGACGAGGTTTCCTTATTTGCAGAAGAAACACGACTATTTCTAACATTCTATTTTCATTTTTTTTTTTTTTTTTTTTTTTTTTTTTTTTTTCAACTTTATTTTATTTTATTTGTGTGTACACTGATGTTTGTTACAAGCGACGTACACTGGTCAGAAATTGCGCACACCGCGGGTGATAGGTCTAACACCGATAAATCACAAATATTCAACGATAAAGCGCACACCTTGGTGTAGGTGCAATCCGTGAGGTACGCATACAGTCATGTAGGTGCTAATATTAATGGCTAACTAACAATATCGCCAATCTGACGATTTTGGCAAAAATTAGCTACCGACTTTGCCGCATTCTACAGCATAAAATACACAAGCTGATGACTTTAGTTTTATTCCAATTGCTTCAATGACGCTGTAATGTATGAAAAAATTGCAATTTTAAAATTACAAAAATGGCAAAGTTTGCTCTTCGTTCTGCAAAATCGTTCATTTGAAAATAGGCGGTATTGTTCGTTAGCCATCGATATGCGTATCATTTTTATCATCATTGAATTGTATTTTGACGCAATGCTTGAAGTATTCCTACAGGCTTGTAGGCGCTAATATGCGTTACAAGCCGACCGAGCTTACCGTACTGTGTAGTGTGTTTGGCGCAATGCGTGAAGTATTCACACGGTCTTGTAGGCGCTACTATGCATCCAACATCGACCGAGCCGACCGTGTTGTGTTTGGCGCAATGCGTGAAGTATTCCCACTGCCTTGTAGGCGCCAATATGCGCTTAACGACGACCGCTGTGTGTTTGGCACTATGATTCAAACTGGCGGAGTTGAACAGTTCTCATCTCGCTTGGTTGTTTGCACCGATGCACGAAAGCCAAAGCCCCATCACAGGGCATAAAGTAAAAAATAAAAAGAACATGTTACTAAGGTGGAGTTTTTGCACACACTGAATGGATTATTGTCATTTAAAACGTGCCACATAAAATCCAACTAATTATCTTCTCTTGATTTACGTATCGATAGTCTTAAATAGAGATGTTTAATATTGCATTGCCTCACTGTCGCAGTTTAGTTTGACGTTTGTTTTGGTGCATCAGAGTAGCTAAAAATAAGTTGAGAGCGTACTGCATTGCAGCAAGTTCAAAAACGTCCTTTAAATGAGGGGCTTGGAGGACAAGGCGCATAAGTGCAATTTTTGCTATTTCGAGAAATAAGTGTACGTAGTTGTCAAAAGTACATGGATCCTCATGGCGGAAAGAATTGTTCAAACTGACTTTTTGATGCTTAAAGATTAGAATTTGAGAATTATATTTAGAATTAGAATTTCACAGAATATGTATTCAGACTATTTTTAGCTTGAAATCATTGATATCTCAATTTTTTCGAAAAGTGCACTTTTGCGCCTTGTCTTCCAAGCCCCTTAAATATGATGAGACATTTGCAGACTTCCTTGGTAAAGAGGTTGCGTGTAGTGTGGTCTAAAGATGAATGACCACTTTCACATTGTGCCAGTGGCACGATACGGTATTGGACACAAACTCGAGACCCTGTCACTTCCTGGATTTTTACGGTTGACCGCAGTGTGTAATCTGACGAGCGAGTGGCCACAGGGGGCACACTTGAACGCATGGAGCATGCATTGAAAAGCGACGATGGAAATGAGGAATAAGAACAGGAGATTAATTGCTCCACGCTAAGACATCGTGGAACAGATCGCGCTGCGATCGACTCCTGGATCTCGATACCGTGTGATTGAGTTGTCAATGGAGCGAGATTATTTCGTCATAATCCAATATCTTGGTCCTCGTGTATACTTGGGTTGTCTCTAAAACGGGTTACTTAACCCCGCCCGGATTTTTCGTTGATGGAACAGTGTCAAGAGACCATTTGAGGGGCTTGGAGAACATGGCGCATAAGTGCAGTTTTTGCTATTTCGAGAAATACGTATTTGAAGTTTCGAAATTGCATGGATCCTAATGGAGGAAAAAAAGTTCAAACTGACTTTTTGATGCTTAAAAATTAGAATTTGTCAGCAAATTTTTCGCTGAATATGCATGAAGACTGGTTTTATGTGAAATCATTAATATCTCAATTTTTTCAAAAACTGCACTTATGCGCCTTGTCCTCCAAGCCCCTCATTTAGTTTAAATAATGTCGTCCCAGAAATAGGCAGCAAATATTTCACCGTCGCCATGCACCATTTGCTATTTTCATAAATTTTCTTTAAAAATACATACTTCAAAGGTATCTCCTATGGCTCTCCTCAAAAAATCAACAATTAGAGCCAATTTGTAATTCATTTTTTATCTTTATGTCCTCTAAAGTGAAATAGATAGAATTTAATCAAATCAGGAATCAACATGGTACCATTTCTTTTGTAAGCCGTTTCGCAGCCCTCTTAATCATGACATTCAGAAGTGAATAAAAGTATTTCAATACTTTCAATGATTTTTTTTCAAAAAACTTTTGTTCACCTACTTTGTGAACAAGTTTTTTTCCCATATTCAGTTGTTTTTCAAAAAGAATCTTTTATGCCACCAAATTGATTTCGTTTAATATTGGGTTGCAAGCTAGAACAGATGGAGTTAATAAAATTAATGGTATCGAGGCTTGTTACGTTAGGTCTTTTGACAGTGAAACCTTTTACAAGTACCGGGGAGTCAGCCCGATGACTCAACCCCCAACCTGGAGGACCAGGGTTTGATTTTGGAGTTGCCTCTCCTAGACAGGTTGCTTTCACTTCAGCTCAGAGCCCTGAGCCACGGAGATGAGGGAGTGTCAACTCCCTGATAACCTGTGGGAAGACCGAGCTTTGTGGCGATTAGGTGTCGCAAAGCGCCAAAGAGCGCTATAACAGCGACTCGTATGTATGGTATCGAGGCTACACATATTTTTCATTTAAGAGGAGTCAAGGTAATAAAAAAATCCAAAAATTTTGGAAAATGTATGGTTTTCTTTTTGTGTTTGTTTCTAATTAATGATTACAAATATAACAGAAATGTTTTGAATAAATATTAAAATTACCTCAGGAAAAAGTAACAAAACAACAATAATAAGTTTTCACATAGCATAACAGTCAAGCTCTTATTCAACAAAACATAATTTAAATAAAATTAAAAAATATGACGTATACTCTTTACCTATGACGCTATAGTGCTATAGATGTTCGTCCTTCAATGATGTTTAACATCTATTTGAAAACGAGGAATTTTTACTTGGAGATTTTAAGCTCCTTGGTTGATTAAGCTGGATCGTAAATTACTCCGTTTTTACTCGTGTTTACCAAAAGGGGATAAACTTCCTAGCTATGAAGTACGACTTATTATTCCAAAAGTTAAAAACTGTTAGAAATTCCTGATGTACATTGACTTCCTTCGTACGTATGCGTCTGTAGTTACCCACTGTATGAATGATGACGATGTGCTGTTTGATTGAATCAAATCAGCCAAAAAATTATTACAGCAATGTACCCCCAAAAAATCAAATGTGAATACTGTAAAATCTTTGATTATTTTACCGTATTTGATTATGAAATGTAGACATTTCAGAAATCACCACTTTTTCATCTAATAACTCCCGCACTAGCTAAGGAACTTCGTTTATCAATTTGAGACTTACAGGCATAATTTTGATTTCTCTTTACTGACTCACGTCGAAATTAATTTATGCTCCAACTCGCTCGTTATTAAAGTGAGGTTCGGTGCAACAAGTGGTGAAATTCCACACAATGTTCTGCAACAATGGCCTAGCAACACGTAGCAATTCTGATTTTCAATCCACGCGCCCCTCGATTAAATGCTTTAAAACTTCATCAACGCGCCATTTTGTACGAGGGCTTGCTCTGAAACTAAGCCCGCTTAGAGTGAATGTATAAAATTAATTGCAAGTTGCATAACCGGAGGATACTATCCGTGAGACGCCTGCGCTGAGCGTCTAGTGCGGAGACAATTGAATTCAAATCGAAACGATTTTCCCATGAAAATCAAGTGTCACTCACATGCGCGGCGCGGTAGGTGAAGACGTGAAAGTGTCGCAGACAAGATGCGTGACTTTTAAATGTAAATTAAACGAACATACGTTCCTCCACGTACTATGCATGATGTAACTTAAGCCAGAGCCACTACTGTGTAATAAACACGGCACTATAAACATAGCCTGGTTGTGGAATGGAGCTCTTCCATGCGTTAGAGATTTGCAATTTAAGTACATAATCATACGTAAAATTTCGGAAGAAATACGATAGTGATACCGATTTTTTCAGAGACCACTCAAAAAAGCTCTTAATAAGAGGCCACAGTGGAGGACAACCCCTACGATCAGTCAAACAATCCATGGACAGACAGGGAGCAAATACATTAGAAAGGTCCAGTAGACTATTCCAGTATACAAGTCCCAAAAAAGCCGCAATTCCGGACATCAGCATTTATTTACTCCCGCGACAAGATCTTGATATTGAGCTTGGAAAGTCGCTTCAGAGAAAACCAGTGACATCATCGTGTTTCTCGCGTTTTACGTCCAAATCGTCTTACGACTGCTAAACTGTGCAATGCGGGTGGTATCATCTCCTCAACGCGGCGCGGCAGCGTTAGTTGAACTTGCTTACGGCAAGATATTGCTACGCTTCTCTTGTAAAAATTATTTTAGGTTTATCAAAAATGAAATCAATCACCTGAAAAGATGAGAGAGCAAAATAACATTTGATTTTTTTGAAAATTCTCTTTTTTAAAAGCATTTGTGTTTTATAACTTTACTACTTTGATATTACAGTATTCGTCTGGTATAGGTAGTGTTAAAGTATCTTCATGCAGGAAGCTCTTTTCAAACACGACCTTTGCTAACAGATACTTTTTACAAAATTGTTGGAAAAATTAACTTAATAGATGCTGGTAAATCCATTTCATGGAAAACTACTCTAATTTTACTTAATCTACGAAGACGAATCTAAAAACTCTAATTCCTTCATATTTAGTATGGATAAGACAAAAATGCTAATGAAAGCAAGTGAAGCACATGTAAATATCTTTGGTTAAGAATAGACCTTTTAATGGATGCATGTGAATGTAATCTCTTCTTTAAAAATGTATTAAATTTTAAAAAGTTATTGAGTGTGATGCATTGTCACTGGCCATTGTCAATAATCCCAGAGGACTTCACTAAACAGAGAAACTTAGAATCTTAATCCTGCTGGCCGAAATTCGATAAAATTGGCAAAAGTTCATTATGATGTACCATGTTGTTGTCATTTTCATCAAATTACGACGGATTGGACCAACAAAATCAAATATAACCGCAATAGCTTATCTGTTTTCGGCGAAAGATTTTTTTCTTAAATTTGCCACTCACAAACGAGTTTCAGACAATAGGATGTAAAATTGCGGGCTGAACTTCTCGAGAACATTAACTTGCAAGAAATGTTCCATATTTTCATTTTCGCACTCACTCAAACATACAAATACATCTGGAATAAATTTTATATATTTTTGTTTCGTTTTTTTAATTACTTGGAAACATGCATCCATTTTAAAGTCAGAATTAAGAGTAGCTCTGAAAACAAGGCTTACATATATTTCCGTCTTATTGGGGATGATTTGATGAATACTACTTCAATAGTAAACTTTATAAAACCCTTAACGCATCGATGATGATTTAAAAGAATATCTTTTTAGAACTATAGTTTTTAGATACCACATTTTGCCTGTTTACCATTCTGGCACACCCAATGATTATAAATCTCCCCATGATAGTTTTTCTATACAGGTAAGTAAGTGGAACATAGCTACAGAAAAATGTTCTACGTAGAAAGCGGTTTTTACAGCTAATAACTAAAACCGATTTCCATAACGATCAAGCACCAACAACTACTTATTTTTTACGTTTATAAATCATAAATTATGACTAAAATTTTATACCTAAATGCGTAACCAGATGGCAATAATTTACAAGGAATACATTCTATAATTCTCATTACCTAAAAGATATGTTAGTGTGTTCTTGGCGTACTTTTTTACTTTGTTTCAATGACAAAAGTTTTTTTTAGAATATGATGAGCTGAAGTTATCTCGAGGTTCTGATTCCTCAAAAATTTCGATACAAGTGTTAAAAATTATCAGTGCAGAATTTGTTTAAACAATTTCATTGAAAAAGGAGTGTTTCAGCTTATGATCTACGTAAGTAAGTGAAAAAAAGATAAAAAAAGTAATCTCGGGTTCAATAATATATTAAGTTTGTGTGGAAATAGCTGAGTTTAACTTAATTTTCGTCGATGGTTTTTCACCTTAAAATAAAATTTGTACATTCATGCTCTCCACCAAGGAAAAATTTTTTGCACAACGAATAAAATATCAATAACGTTTGGTGTCAACACGCGAATTGTTGCGTATTAACTGTGCACGGATAAAGAGCACTCGGATTGAATCAGCGTAACCAACAAAAGCTACAGCACACATTTTATTCGCTCCGCATAAATATTTCCTCAGTGTTTTGTATTTAAATACATACACATAAAATAAGTCTACTTAAAGCTACAGCGAGGAAACTTAAAACAATTTGAGCTTACTTTAGGATTTTATTTTCTCCCGACAATATAACCGACCTATCTAGCTGTGAACGTTCCAATTTTTTTTTGTCTAGAAAGCAGAGCTATGGAGAAAACACTTTAACACCATAAAGCACGTCACAATCCGAATATTACACTCATCATCTAAGAACTCAATTGGACGGTATTCGAAATCAGTGTAACTATATGGAACGTCCATAACCTAATTCCCTCTCATGTCTCAGTTTTTAAAATCAATCAACACTATGTCTTGACATATTGTTGGTGTATTTTTAACACGAATGGGTAAATCCACGAGTAATTTCTCGGTAATGTTACGCTGTAAAATATTTGTGTGAGAAAATAGACTAGGAGAGAAAATTACGCAACAGGAAAGGCACTTAGGCTCATTCTGGATAAATGCGTCCAATTATGCGTTTGAGCGAAGAGTAAATTGGACGAATTTAACAAGAACAGCTTAATTACATCAAATATTACGTGCTGTTTCCTCATGCTTCAATTTTTTCCATCAAAAGACTATAAAAAATTCTGACTTGAAACGTGAAAAAGATCAGTATGATCTAAAATAAATTCAGGATAAAATTCAAGGCAATATATTGCTCAGTTTCCTGTTAAAGAAATAAAACAAAAGAGGGAATTAGACGACGTGAAATGTAGTCGGCTGAACGTAAGTCTGTCCACTTCCGCTGAATTGGCATCTTTGAAGAAGTTTTGTGCATGGTCAACTCAGCTATATAAAAATAAATAATTTTGTTTAAAAATTCAGTCAAATCCCATAACATTTGTCAGCGGAAAATCATAACGGGTTCTCTTTAAAAAAATTTGGAGACATTTTTCTTTTAAAAAAATTATAAATTACAAAATTTTGATCACGTCTCACCGACCTCCCACCTTCCACCCGGCGACGCCATCATCGATGACTATTTCCATACCCTGCGCTGCCGTCGCTTGGTCAGATTTTTTATGATTCGCCAAGTACGTCTGGCTATCACTCTCCGTCTTCCTCTCCTCACTTTCATACTCGCGCCCTTTGTGTCCCCGCGAGTACAACTCCTGAAGCTCCCGAGTATAAATAGCATCTACGTACTTCTTATACTCCGGATCCCTGTACCTCCTACCCTGTATCTCCTGCACCCTCGCATCCTCCATGTTCGAGGACCTCAACTCGGACCTCGCGTCTTCCGTCGGCTTACGGTAGGCCAAGCGATCGGGGCTGGACCGGTACACCCTCACCCTCTCGCGGTCTCGCTCACGCTCTCTACCGAGCAGTCGATGACTCAACGGTGAGTCATCGGTCCGGATGTCGTAGAGGTAATCCTTGTCGTGGAGTTCACGGCCTTTCTCCTCATGACTCTCCGTGAACCGGCTGTGTTTCTCCCTTGGCACGACCGTCCTCGAGGGCGCCCCGATGGCGGCCGCGAAGGGCCGTGGCACGAACTTGACACTCCCCGTCCAGCTGGGCACCTCGTGTTTCGAGCGGCCCATTATAACCTCCGCGTCGTTCATCCGAAGACTAGGTTCGTCACTCAGGACGTCCTTGTAGGTCCTGTAATCGTCTTGGAGGTATCTGTGCTCGGGGTCTTCTTTCTTGGAGCGCTTGTAAAGATCGGGAGAGCCTCTCAGGGCCATGGGCGTCAAAGGGGCGTCAGACTCGAAATTGGTGGCCTCGATGTCGGGATCCCTCCTTGGTGGTTCCTCCTCCTCCCTGTCCCTTTGAGCCGTAGAGCGGTACTTCGAGCTGTACATGACGCTCAACGGCGTCCTGTAGCGAGTACTTCTACTCTTGTGCCCAGGGTTGAATCCGTTCGCGTAGAGGTCCGCATGCTTGTGCATGAAGTCCTCGTCCCTCTGGTAACTGTACACATTCCGGCTCGGAGACCGAGGCATGTCGTCGTACATCTCTTCAGGGTCGTAGACTGCCTCCGGTTCGTGCATCATGACTTCGTACTCGTCTTCGTACTCGGGCATGACCTCCGGTTCCATGTAGTCTTCTAGCGGCTCCACCAGGTTCATGTGGTAGTACGGCATGCGGATTTTGGGGTTCTTGAAGCGCATCGGGCGGCGGCCCATCATGCCCATGGGTCTGCGCATGGGGACGGGCATCCACTGTTTGTAGGCGGACGCGTAGCCCTGGAGCCCGAAGTTGGAGCGGGGCCTGTAGGGTCGCTTCCTTCGGCTCCGGCCTGGCCGGCGGCCCATGAACCCTCGACCCATTCCGCGTCCGACGCGGGCATTGTCTGATTTTGGTGTTGTGACGGCGGGCTTGACTTGGTTTAGGATTTTGTTCGGGATTGGGATGACTGAGTAACCGAAATCTTGGGCGTAGAGAGCTTTCTGCAGGTTCGTGACGACTTTCAATGGCTTTGGTAACTCTTCCGTGGTCCTGGAACAGATACATAAGAATTTTTTATACCGGTTCAAGAAATACTTATTATGGAACTTGTGAAAATTTCAGGGTTCTGCGAAGCCTTTTCAAGAACTTTAAATTTATGTACGGAAAAACTTTGTTAATCTTTGTTAGAAGTGACTTGCGGTGATTTTCGTTCTACAAATCGTATTGGACGTGAAATTTTGTTGGGCAAAAATATACGCTATGATTTAAATTCGCACCTTGTCTAGTGATCCATTGAACATCTGCACTGAGTGGTGAGAGCAATAGGTTTGGAGACTTAAACGCGTGGTAAAAAAAGTAAGCGCCAAAAAAGTAAATTCCATTCTACAAGGAATTGCAGTCAATAAGTATGATCGAAAATTAATATTTATTTTTCTCTCCCTCATATTTTCTTCTATAAGGAGCACGCTGCATAGTATCTATAAAACATATACTGAATTTTAAAATGTAATCCCAGATAATTTTGAATTGTTTAAATTATTTTTCAAGCTCTTAGATGCATGTACATCGGAGAAACTCTTTTTCTCTCAAAACTTATGAAAAACCAGATTTGACAACAAGGATTAGACAAAAGGCAAGACATGCCCTTCTTTGACTCGCCCGACAGATCCAAAACCGTCTTTATCACACATCGACTGCATGCTTTCAAAGATGAATCCAGGGAATCTACATTTCACCTGCGCCTAGTGCACAGTTATTTGACAGCTGAGCTTACTCTTTCTAGGTTCCAGCCGAAATATTTGTAAGATCTTCATTTCTTTATAATTTCCGTTTCTTCCAATTCCCATAATACTACACATCACTTGCATCGAAGCATAAAATTGCTTCTGCTCCAAATTTAATACTTGGAAATCTCAGCGCAATTCTTACGCATTTATTAATTTTTCAAATGAGGGCACATGACAAATAGGCAAGTAAAGTAGGGTGAATATACCATGTTTTTATCTTTATCGATCGAGCTATTGTTCGTTATTTCGTTCGATATTGTTCGAGTTTGTTTTTGCTCCTCTTTTTTTTATTTACTTACTTTGAAAACAAAAAAATAAATCACGATTTTGATTAAAATCGATGGCTCGATTACAAAAAAGCGTAACCCGACTGGATCATTTGTAATCTCTAATTAACCTATATTTATTAAAAAAGAAACCCACCTAAATTTTCAAAAAATATTATTGAAAGAGAGAGAAAAATGCACGTGCATTCTCAAGAAAAACTGTTTTTCAGTTTTCTTTTTAAAAAATATAACCTTCATGGAGATTTGCAGCGTTGCAATTGGAGATACGCATTTTTGGAATTAAACTATCATGTAAAACTTGTCTATTCTGCTTTCAAAATTTAAAAACTGATATCATACAGCAGTGGCGTGGCGTGAATGATCGATTATCGATATTTCTCCATTTTAAACTGTAGTAAAGAATCGATTATCAAGGTGTTCGCTGCGAACACCTTGATAATCGATCCATTTCCATAGATTTAAATGACAGATCAATCGATATATCGCAAAGCACACCACGCCACTGACACTTTAAATGCTTACAATACCTTAACCTGGGATTTAAAAAGCAAATGAACACCCGAGAACAACGTTACATTTCTAATTTCATAATTAGTAATTTTTCCCTCTTCTTTAGGAAAAAGTGTTCAACCTCATTTCTTGAAAATATCCCTGGTTTTTCTTCTCTAAGAGCAGAATTTTCTGTACAAATTTCAGACAATGTTGTTGGTTCATTCTTTCTAGGTAGTTTTTTTTTAAAAATTCTCGATTTTTCGAAAAATTCAACCTTCTAAATCTTTAGTCTGATGTAACTTACTTAAAAAGGAAAAAGAGAAAACTATCTCACTAGCCTATGTTTTCCTGAAAGTGCAAATTTGTTAATTCGGGGGAAATGGATTGTAAATTTTGAATAGAAGTACTTACTTTAATTTAGCCTCGCTGCTCTTTATACCAATCACGATTATCATAAACCATAGTGCTGCCGTTGCCTGAAACACAAAAGGGGATACAAATTTAATTTTTCGAATATGTAAAAAAAAATTAGGACTCAATGTCTCTTTTAAGTATGTGTAACTGAAAATCTACGCAGGATTTATAATGGTGAAATGACTTAAGATTCAGATGACATGGATTAATTTTTCTTTTAGCAAATCTACGTAGTGATTTCGATTTTGACGTTTGAAACTGTCAGGTTTAATTGTCAAACCTTAGCTCAAAAAATTTTATCATGACAAAAGCAGGAACTCTTTGGCAGTTCTCTGAAAGTTGATTGAAAACGACTTCGTGCCATTTTCATCTTACATACTTAATGCGACCGATTGCATTGGTGCGAGTTTATGATTAAGACAGAAGAAGACAGAAAAGAAGAAATCTTATCACTAGTGGTCGCAACAAAATATATCAACTGTCAGATGTTTGATTTTTGAAGACTTCAGAATGCTGCCAGCCCCTCCTCTACTTCAGCTAATTACAGTGGCAAGGACGAGCTAAAGCCACTCATTCACTAAAATAAAGAGGACCTCCTATCCATCTACAAGAGCATCCATTAACTTTCATCGAATTTGACCGATGTCTGCTGTATTAAAAATCTGGCCCGGGCATCAAAAGTTGATATGAGCCGCGCTCAAATGAGGTTTTAATGTTGAATTCGTGAATTGCAGAGCACGGTATATCAAAAAGTAAAAAAGTAACTCATGAACAAGGAATTTTGAAGAGTTTCACAAACGATATAGAGCTTTTGAATAATGAAATTTTACGAGTTCTGTCGAGATTTACCCTAAGCTGTAGCTCCGGGAATTCAGATTGATTCAAAGATAAAAAGATGACCAAAAATCGTGCTTAGTTAGGTATGAAATCTTGAACGTAACAAAAACCCGGCGCTTTGGAGACCATTTAAAAAATACAGTATGTACAGATCCCCTAAAATTTCCCATTTTAAAATCTAATGAACTTCACTCCAGGGATAGAGGTTCATTTCCGGCCTTCAAATCTGGAGTTGATTTTGTTCCCAACCCCACGAGTGCGAATTTAAGGACGAAACCAACCCCGGGTTTGAAGGGCGGAAGTGACCCTCGATCAATAAATGAAATTCTGTAAATTAGTTTCTTTAAAGTTTGAAAAGGGACGTTTACGGGGGTCTAAATATACAGTGCTTCACCTCTTCTCGTTTTCATAAAGATACGCTTAAATACTGGACACAAATTACTATAACAATATCACATTCACCAGTAGACGGCAACTATCTAGAACTGTGTACATTTTATGAATAAATTGAACCCATCATCTATGATCAAAAGTTACTGCTATCAATTAGTGATGGAGTGAAAATGAATCTGATGGGTTCCGTGTCAAAACTATGATTACTGGTAACAATACATTTTACAATATGAAGACAAGGCACAAATAACTATGCCCATTTCAACATAATAAACCCATTCATTCTACTCCAAGAATTGGCGACTTGTCGCTACGATGTAATACATAATCTATCACCCGATCATACTGATAATTGTAGAAACAAAAATCCTTAACGCTTTCTTAAAAAGTATACTTGTCACTTTCAATGGTCAAAAATGACAAGGACCGCAGTCATTTTATGGATGAGATAGGTATATCTCCAGAGCCCCTAGTTATTTCCTATTTGAAAGGACCGATTTTGTATCTTCTAAATGCGCACATCTTAGTAGGTAAAGGTAATGTTCTTTTATCAAAACCAAATGACTCTTCCACCAAGTTGCACGTCGTGAAATGCAGTTTATTAGTTTCATCATTATTTCCCGCGATTGACTCGCGTGAAAGCAAGGAGAACTAAAACGCCTTCATCTGTTCTCATATGCAATACAGGCAACCGTGGAGCATGTATAATTGCAGTCGGGAGTTGATATCGATTATTCACAAAGAGATCGTGAGAGATCTCTTACCCGGTTCATATTTAAAAACTTAAAAAAGAGCAGGCTTATGGAGACTTTAAATCCACCACACGATATCCCCGAAAATCATAAAATTCAAACTAGTGGAACTCCAGAATGAATTATGACACAAGAAAATGGGGAAATTCTCGATTTGGTGTATCACGCAAAGTTAGAAAAACGCGGGCTCCTTTCAAAAATAGAAAGAGAACGCACTCATCTCGGAGTTATTACCTGAAGAATTTTAGAACAATTATGGAATTTGGCAGATATTAGAACTCCATAACATGTATTAGGACAAATAGTGAAAATTCGGGGAGTCAAAGAACGTATGTGTGAATGTATAATATAATGGTCTTATCATCGGTAGGTATATCATGGAGTAGTAGGTAAATAACGTGACTCAGAAAAATTATGTTCTTTCACTGAGAATGAGAACTAAGTACGCTACAGCGGATGATGGATTGAAGACGGGGTTGTGCAAATTAAATTGAGCAGGCGAAGCAGGTGGTCCTCCTGAAAACGAAACTTACTCATCAACTCAAAACTACCTAAATCTAGAAGTTAAATATGATTACAGGAGTAGAAAATAATGATGGGCGCGGAAAGTAAATTACACCGTGGAAAATGAAACTCACGTTGAACTCACGTTGGAAAATGAATCTCACTTACAATGCTGTCCGCACATTTCATTCATGACGAAGAGCTTGGATTTGGAGGAGGTTAGGGAAGTTGTTTCTGATATAGTGCATTATACATATCATTCTCAACCCCTATTCTTTCACGCTCTTATTCATTCCGATAACGCTGTATCCGCGAAATCCCAGCAGCCTCACGGTGGCGCTTTTCCTCCCCCCCCCCCCCAAAAAAAAATTGATCCTAGATAACACCGTTTACATTTCGTTTGTTTTGCCTTCTTGCAAAATGCAATCGTCGATGACCCGATCAAACTTTTCATCTCAGCCAAGTCAAAATCCTAGGTACTAATACTCTACATGCTCTTTGATTCCGGTTACCACCTAACTCTACACGCTGAGCACCTCCAATAACTCATGTCTCAGTCTCTGAGACACTGAAGTCTAATTCAAGTCTACATCATCATTTCATTAATTTTCATGGCATTTAATCAGGCTCATATTCATTTTGCTCTAAAACCACCAGATTAACAGCAAAACATGAAGTAAAGAGTATATGCCCAAATTAATTATTGTTTTAATAAAGTGGTATAGCCTCAGATTTTGACGGCGTCATGTTTTAATGGGTGTGTTGCCTCCATAAGGATTAGATTAATGAATAGACTTTCGCAAGTAAGACCGCCAAAAAATTACGATAGACACGTCATAAAAGTGTCAAATCCACTCCTTTAAGCACAATTTATGCAGTCTGAATCGCGCAATTCCAAACTTCTCGGATCCCTTGCCACTTTCTACTTCGTTGTCTTATCGTGAACCACGTTTACACAAAGGGAGTTTAGAGGAGGCCTAGCCTAATTTTATGAACGATTTCATAAACTGTCATCAATTTTTCTCACGCCTGACTTACGTCATTTTAGAATGTTTCATTTCGCCCTCTCTTCTGCACCAGGAAAAAAAATTCTTTCAAAAGACAAAA
Organism: Bemisia tabaci; assembly: GCF_918797505.1. Lineage (NCBI taxonomy): Eukaryota > Metazoa > Arthropoda > Insecta > Hemiptera > Aleyrodidae > Bemisia > Bemisia tabaci. Next base: position 32,912,412 of record NC_092797.1, on the reverse strand, counting down.
ATTGCACAAGACAAAGATTGATCGCAGTCAGCGAGATTACTTGCATTCAAGTTATGCCCTCTTACGTTTTATTCTTGACACACCCAATTGCCAATAACAGAGAAAAAAATTTGAATCGAGTAAAGCAAATTCTGTGTTTTGAAGCGAATTTCGGACTTCTCCAATGTGATGCACTCACCGTGATCCCTGCGCAATTCTAACGCTATTGTGTCTAATTATTTATTTATATCCCTTATGTTAACACAGTCATTAAGGGGCATGAAACGATGAACTCCTCCCTAACGAGCTAGTTTCATACATGTTCGATGTGTCGAGTGTAAGTACCATGTAAGCGTGAAATTTTAATGGGGACCACGCGATGTAATCCTGGAATTCTAGCGTTGTCCAACATTCCATTGACCGTAAAACCGCGCGTTGGTCACTTTCATGGCGTACTACAGCCTATAAATTGAAACGTAGAAACAAACAAGGACTAACGAGCAAAATGGAAAAGCCGAGCTTCGTTCGGGTCGCGAAACTGAGAGGGATCTGCAGCGCGTTACCGTATTTGCGCGGTGGAGAGAGCGGAGGACATAAAGATGTCAAGATGGGGAAGGATTCGACCCGGAGCACCAGTGTAATGGAGGCATTGGCATGGATACAATCGCGGGAGGACCCTGGATCCTGCTACGAAAAGAAAAGAGGTTGGAAACAACTTTCGATAAACGGGAAGTGGGCTCCGCGGATTACCGGCGATAACGATTCGCCGTCAATGCGCCCCTCTCGCCTCCTGGAATGGGCGATCTAGTTTGGAATTATGCGAAATTGCCAGCGAAAAGTACCTGAATATTTTATCGGCTTATACTGTGACTCAGAAGGGAGAAATGTGTCGTAAGGTGGGGGGGTGGGAGGGGGACAGGAGGAGATAACCAGTGGGGTAACTAGGGATTCTTTAAGGGGGGCATTCACCGGAGGGTCTGGGGGATTCTGCTTCGAAAAGGTAAAAATTGTGACAGAAACAACAACTCATATTGTAACTCGGAAGAAAGAAATGTGTCGTAAGGTGGGGGGGGGGGGGGGGAATGGGAAGGGGAGAAAGCGGGAGGGAGACGGGAGGAGATAACCAGTGGGGTGACTAGGAATTCTTTAAGGGGGGGGGGCATTCACCGGGGAGTCTGGGGGATTCCTCGAAAAGGTAAAAATTGTGACAGAAGCAACAACTCAACCCTGCATTATTCAAAAATGCGACGGTGAATTTACATTATTTTGTGTACGTCCCTGATAATATTTTATGTAAGCTCTCCAAAAGTAAAAAAAAAGGTACAATCAACGAGGCTAAGGGGGAGGGGTCCGAACCCCCTGCCCTTCCCCTTGTCTACGCTACTGGAGATAACTAAAACATGGCTTAGAGGGGTTGGTCCTGCATCATTCGGCTCATGGAAGACCCAAATTTTCAAAATATTGATCCCTTTGGAGAAATTCAAAGTTCAGTGACGAAAAATGGAAAATCGGAGAAAATTGTCGTTGAAGATTGTTGACATTGTTGCCAGTCTTTGTAACGATTCCTTTCAAACGCTTATTATTCGTATCATGAATGCGTCGCTTGGCTGACAACAGTGCGTAACTACACTTAGAGATGAGCCTTGGAAAGTATTGAGTGACATAGACGACAGGGTTCATCGTGAAATGTATTTACGTTTCTATGTCAGAAGGACAACGAATAATGCAATTTATGACCTAAAACTAGGACCCTGTTTTTAAGGGAATGAAAAAGTGTACATTGTCGAAAATAGAGATCGATAGGTGTATTTGAACCCAACGGGGCTTTTTCCGCTGCACCGAACAATTTGAGTTTTTACCTTTAGTTAAATTTTTCGTCGCCGCGTCACATTTGAAGAGTAGTAGGTAATGTAAACGCTTTAGTAAACGCAATTAGGTGTTGCCAAGATTGTGCCTCAAGGCCTGAATGACAAAATATCTTTGATTCGCGGTTCTTTCATTACGAAATTATCCCCAATGTCGGTCTTTTTTCCGGAAAATAATCAATATTCTCAAGCTACTGAATTTTCTAACGAGTGTTTAATCCTAGCAACACCTTATGGCGTTCACCAGGTTTTGAAATTCTACCCTTAATTTCTGACCATTCACCGAAAAAGGAAACTTAATCGAGTAAAACTCACAACTGAGTGGTTGATAGTATAACGTATAGAAGAAAAATTGTTTATGCATTTCTGTAACTTTGCTCTACGGACAAAAAATGCTGAACATTTTTTAACTATACTTTTGTAACGTTTTATGTCTGAAATAAAAAAAAACTGGCTCGGAGAAAGAGCCATTTAAAATTCTAACCTGCCATATCCACATAAAGCTAAATAGCCAAATTATACAAATAGTGCAAAACTTAACACACAACTTATATTGGCACATAAATGAAATACACGATCAGCATCAGGCTGTGCAAGTACCGTTCCCAGTGTGTACATCGTGGTTCAAATCAACTGTTACCATCTCCTCGTCAGTAACGGCTAAGTTAGATGAAGCTTTGAAACTGTTACTTTCATAAGCTATTTTGACTCCAACGAATTGGATACAAATATTTCCAGCTATACGTACCGCCACCCCCCCCCCCCCCCCCCACAACCACCTATCTCGAGACTTTCAACTTTTTATGATATGTTTTGACTGCGGATTCGGATTTTGCGAAGGAAGTAAAAGCTTTTTCTTTCTCTTTCTTGTCCAAATCCCCTTCCTTACTTTTTTACTTAAAACGGAGCATTTAAATTGTTTTAGAGATTTAGTTTTAGAATTTTTAATCTTAAGTTGCGAGCTTACGGTACGTCAAATTTTAACTCATGAATAAAGTCATTTGGATGTGAGAGTTGTTGAAAACTAAGCAGCCCGTGACAAGACATACATTTTTAAAAAATACAACCGCGGCACCGCGGGTATACCTAGACACATGCACACAGAGCACCGAACACATGCACCGAGACGTTTCGGCTGGAAACACCACGGCCTTCTTTAGTTGGATAAAACGCATAAAAATTAACAACTTAGTACTAGGTTGTACCTTTGCAAACGAAATGAATGAATGTGTTATCAAAAGATATCAATCGGATGTTGTCAAATTTTCTTGGATAAAATATTATTTTGGAAGAAAAAAATTGTTTCTTTAAATTTTGAAACACATTAGATTATATTACGAACAAAATTCTGTGACAAATTCAATGAAAAAGGTTTTCCAGAGCAGGAGTCCTTTAATGAAAAGAAAGTTTTCATTATCTAAGCGTTGATATGACGTTTTCCCCTGTTGGTTGAAGCCGGCCCATTACGTCGTAATGAAGGAATTTCCATAAAGTCTGACACAAAGATGCTGTAATCGGTTCAAAGACAAAACTGCCGAGCAAGCTGAAGATCTCCGAGCTACCGCACTTGATCCTCAACGAAAGTAAGCTTTGTTTTGTTCTCGCGAAAAGTGATAAATGATGAGGATAATGACGTGCACACCTCCAGCAAATTGGTTCTAACCACTAGTGTCTTGATTAATGTTTCTGTTGGTTTGAGGAATAGTTTTCTCGGTGAGTGCACGGTAAGTTAGAGGCGAAGTTTATTGGCCGTTTGCTCTCTCAACTACTGGTGTTTTCTATTTGCACGTAAAGGTCATCTAGTAAGCTAATCATTACTTTTTTTCAGTCTTGGAAACTGAGACAGGTGTTTAAGGTAAAAAGTTTACTCTTGTTCCCATGCAGACATGAAAACGTGTAGTGGGTGGACTTTTCTTTAGCTCCTACATCTTTGAGACGTACTTTTTTAAGATATGTGGACTGTGCGCATGGATTTATTATTAAAATCTGGTGATTTTGATACCTGAAGGACATCGACATTTGAGTTCCGCATTTTTATAAGATGGTAAAGTTTTTAAGTTGACATGAAATTGAGATTAATTAAGATCGTAACCGGTAAAAGTAGGATATTTTCGAGGACAGCTATTTTTAGGTATTTACTAGGTGGCTCCGCTCTCCGATCGCTACGCGGCCCAGCCCCCGGAGCGCTGCGCGCCCTCAAAGGCTCGCGGGCGGGCAAAAATCGTCGCAATAGCCCAGATGAAAGAAATTGAAATTGCCTAAAGTAAATTAAGAATAAAAAAAAAAGATGCCTCATCAACAACTACAGCAAATCAAAAACGGACTTTGAATTCCCCTTTCTGACTCCAGCCCATCGACCGTCTGAATCCCCTTCTTCACCCCGTCCATCGAGCGTCTAAAAAATGATTTTATTAGAATAGAGAGGATTTTGCAAAAATTCAAGATATCTTTGGGAGGAATTTGGCACTTGAGATGATGCTGACGGCTTTTACCTATCAGCGTGATAGCATGCTAATAGTTTCGGAGCACGAAAGAAAAGGTCTAAACAATGATCAACCTTCCACGTGTAACTAGACAATGGGAAGAAGAGCGAGCATACTTCATAAAATAATTGGTTGAGCGGAACGTTTCATCAGAATAAGAATGAAGGGCTAATGTCAGCGAATGTCACTCTATATGCGGAAGTGATGTTATTGTAATATCAGATTTCTATGTACCTTTATTCGGCGAGCAAAATATTTTAAGGTCCCTCTGTATTTAGTGCTGCATTGTGCATGCGACCTAAGCGTAATTAAGTTGCAGTAGCTAAGGTCGTTTTAAGTGCATCTTCATTGCTTAAAAAGCTGCTGAAGTGGAGAAAAAATTTTACTTTCTCTTTTTCCAACATCTATCATGCATCCTCAAAATTTTGATATCAGATTCATAACTAACTGTCTTACATATATATTTATTAACACACAATGGAAAAATGTAAGGCCTTTGAAAAATAGGCTGACATTTTTGTCAATACCTATTCATTCCCATCCTTTCTGCAAGCATAAGAGTGCAGAAAGTGAAATGGGATAGGTCTTAGAGGGATAGGTCGGAGAGTGCATAAATGTCAGAGAGTGAAAGAAAATTTGAATGATTCACCGTGATTGCAATTTGATCTGCGGATTACTGCTTCTCAAGTAATTGGCTGTTATCCATCTTTGATTGTTGAAAGTTCCCAAGATTTAGATCTTCGCAGATTATGCCCGCCGCCTGTCTTCCTGCATCTCATCCCGACACTTAATTCTTTCTCTTCCGTATTTCTCCCTATACCATCGTTCGCAACTGGATAGCGTTTAAAAAACCGATCATATGCACGCACACACAAGGCCTTTTCGAAAAAGAGAATTTCTGTTTGGCGAAAAAATTTCAATTGAATTTAGTTTAAGGAGACTTGATTTTGGTTATAATTCTGCGTGTACGAGAAGCCTTGCAAAATCGAAGAATGAAACTGAAACAGCTTCTTGGCTGGCCTTGCGCAGATAGAACGTTTTTATTTCCTTATTTTTGCAAATGTAGCCGTATTGCTGCACTGTATTCAAACCAGTCTTACATCACTGCATGTAGATTCTTTTCCGAAACTCCGGATGTTGGTGTGACTAGATATCAACCCCTTCGATTCACATTTTACTCTATTTTTTCTCCTCCTTCTTTACTTCTTTCCTTTACTTTCTCATTTTCTCTTGGGGTCATGTGGTGAAATGATTTTATCTCTATCAGCCGGCAATCTCTTTTATCCTTAGATTTTGCCTAATCTGATGAAAGAATTTTAGAAAATTATCCAAATTTAGCAATGCAACTGCTTTTTGGTGTATTTGACTTTGCAAATCTATTTGTACTAAGTTTTCTTAAGTTTATGTGAACTTTTGCTCAATTTGATTAATTTTTGTCCAATTTGATGAGGTCTTCTCAAAATTGAAAACGTTGGTTCTTCGGCGAGGGGTCAAGCTGAAATCTTCATATTAATTAACTTTCCAAAATTTTTGTCATTTTGCGTATTCTAGTCAGACCTTGTCCATGTTACTAATCAACTTCATCAAGGCTTGCACAAAAGATCAAATGTTTGTAACTTATAGTCTCTATTTTGTCAAGGATTCCTCCAATTATAAGGTAAATAAGTGAGCAAGCCTAAACGAATGTTCATCAAAATTTGTTAAAAATCAGCCTTTTTAAAATTTCGCAATTCTGAATTAATTGGTTACCTAGTTTTCGCGTTTTTTACCAAACGTACAAGTACTACCGTTATAACGTGCTTGACAAGATTATAAAATTGTGTGATATTTTGATAGAAAACTGTAAAATTTGATCGCTTCTATTCACCTCCACAGAATATATCATGTTCTTCAAACTGTTGCGAGTCTACATAAAATTCCTAAAATGTTGAACGAAATTTACATTAGGGTAAATTGAATTTCCTCTCTACACAACTTACTGAATTAACAAACATTACTAGACTTGCTTTGTTTCTTCCTTTTTTTAAAAAAAAACGCCGGCAACCTCCAAATTAATCAACTGTACTTAATACTTGTTAAATCGGATCACATTTTGACAAACTTTTTACCTTGAGATTTTCATTTTCTTTACCTTTGTTCATAACCTCTCCGACAATAATGTTACACTCTACGACTTTTTACCTCATGTGTTCATTTTCATCCCTCTATTTAAAAAAATCCTTGTCATAACTATTTTTTTAATATGGCACCCGAAAAAGACACACTAACCGGAGCTTCAGTCAAGTATTAATTCTCAAAATTGAAAAGACGATAAATTGAACACTCCAATTTTATTGCGGATCTAACAAAAAATATCATCAGAACTGTCTTTCTGAAGGAACGTTTGACACCTGGAACATAAATCTCAGCGAGATGAGCACATATTTTAGTTATTTTTCCTAAAAGCTTGCGAAGAAGATTTTTTCTCCCGCAAAGAGAGTGTTGGAGTAAAAAGCGAAACTATCTAAATTAAAAAAAAAATAATCACGCCGAAAAGGTAAGTGTACGATTCTCCATCACGGTGTCGCCGAAAAACCACGCTCAGACAAAGAACTTTCCGCTACATGAATTAAAACGTTTTATACTTTTGAGAATTTGCGACCTCGGACTTTTCGTTTAGAACCTTATAGAAACGTGACGCGATGCTCAATTGAAGATGTGACCTTAGCACTCTTTGACTCTCTTTTAAATAAATTTGGAACTTATAATGAAACAAAACAAAATCGAAGTTCGGAAACCCTTCCTGGCCACAAATGAATACGTCAAGTTATTTTATCCTCATGAATGTTTCCATACATTTTTTGATGTAACCATCAATATTTTGAGTGAATTGACCTATCAAAGCATAATTATTTAACGTCAAATAAATCTAGCGTCTTCACTGCAATGTCTTTTAAATTCTGCGCACCTTTGCACGAAAGGGAAATTTTAAGTGAGAGTTTTTTGTTATTTCTTATCAGAATGTGAACGGGATTGTATTAATATGTTTACGATTTCAAACTAACTGGTGTTCGTGCATTAGAAAAAAAACGCGGAAAAAAGTTTTTAACGGTGGAGTCCAAGCTGAATGAATTCTTAGCTCCGCAATCAATTAGCTCTGATAGTTCTCTCACCTGGGTAATAGTTTGTTAGGCTGATCAGTTTAAGTAATGTTGTCTGTTTATTTCTGAGTACCACTTTCTTTTTAACTTGAAAAATAACTGTAACATTGCCAATTTTCCTTAATCATTCACATCATTGCTTTCCGCAAATGAAGAGACTAACTTTTTTACTATGCATCAAATATGATATGGATACTTAATATGCAAGGATAACGTATGTTAAGAAGAAAATTAAATTAAATTAATGAACTTTTAATGACTTTTACTCCCGAAAGTCAAAGTAGAAGACGAGAAAATAGAGGAAAGAGAAGTAATTCCGTAAATTTGTTGAATTTATATCCTCATGTCGAACCAATATTTTTACGAGTATCAAGAAATTGGCGATAAAATTTAAAAAATATGAAATGAAACTTGAACAAATTTCAAGAAAAATGAATCCCTCTTAAAGATTACTTTCCAAAAAAAAACTCGATTCAAATCGGACTCAACAGACATCGTGAAGTTATCCTTGATATAACAATCAACTATTTTATTATATAGACGCGCGTCAAATCCATAATCGGTTCGATTGATGTCACAATCTATTGATCCCCGACAGTGTCAACCGCTTGTTTGCATAATAGCCCGCTGGTCCAAGCGGAACACCTATTGATATTCATTATTCAAATATTCGAGGAACAGGTGACATGAAGCACGACCTCAGATAATCTATGACATCATATTCGGACAAAATATGATTTTCCGATACTCACGCTTTTCTTACTCCCCCGAGATGAGGGTGCAATCGACCGAGGTTAAAATGAAATGACCGCCCACGCCACGCGATTTTTCCTTTAACTTATGGAATTCTCAAAAAAAATACCCTATACCCTTCTTATAATTCGAACTAGCAAGTATTTAAAGAAGTCGACTTTTACATCTGCTTGCAGGAGACGTCTCTTACCCTTTTCAAACTGCGTATAACTGTAACATTGCGTTTTACAGAAAACTTGCATTGAATTTTGGGTAAGTACGCAGTAAATCACAAAAATACATTTTTTAATCGTGAAATTTAATTTGATGAATTTATTGTTAAAACTTGAAAATTGGCGTAATTTATATATTTAATTTTTACGTATTGAATTCTAAAAAAACCTGCTCCTACAGACCCACTTTACTCAGCAAATTATAACGAAGCATTAATTAAAATTTTTTGAAGGGGATAGGATCGAATACATTTTTTTTTTTCACTTCTTTCCAGTGTATATTCGCTTGATAGATGTAAAACATTTACTTCCCAAAAGTCTAAAAAAGGTTTTTCTTGTTTTTTGTTTTTTTTTTTAAAAAAAATTAATTTGAAATGGCTAGGCGTATTAAATAAATTGCACTTATGTTATTCAAATGATGGCGACGACTTGAATCCTTTTTTCCTGAAGTCATTCCGCAACGATGAAATAAATCCAATCGCATTATATCCAGCTTGAATATTCCAGTAAATTTCACGGGTAAAAATCCACATTTAGACGGCAAACAACACACTTTAACGAGTAAACCAAGTTCAATATCAGTAGACATCCATTTGAAAAAAAGTGTTGGGGAAAAGTGAAATGAACTTGGAAAGTAACTATACCGTATATCTGACACACAGGCACAGCATTTTCACGAGGTTTTCTTAGGGGTGAGTCGAAAAGAATTAGCACTGAACACCGAGAGTCCGAAACATCACACCGAAATCCGATCGACCGGGGCGAAACGTTGTTTCCGGCGGAAACAGATGCACTGGTCTAGGCGGAAGAATCCGAAACTGCGAATCGAGCTATCTGAACAGTGAAGCAAGTTCTGTTCTAGCGGCGCGCTCAAAAGTTGCCATAATCGTGAACGTGAGGAAGCTATTGGAAGCCTATGACCTTGTTCTTTGAGTTTTATACGGCGGTCATGGTGGGGGTGCATCTTCTATGCACCAAGAGTCGCTGCAATTCGCGGCATTTCAGTTCGTTTTGCGAACCTTTTCACTCCTTCTTCCTTTTTGCTTCTTTTCATGGCCGGGTTTTCTTTCTCGGTATTTAGGTTTACTTTTTACTTTATTCCAAGAACTGAATAAAACATTACATTTATCTACAAAAATAAAATTCTTAATCCTCATTAAAAGATGAATTGTCTGCTTTTGTAAATGATGAAAATTGATATATTTACAAAGGTCGATTTTTACGATATTGTTGTTATAATGCATCGTGAACCCTGGCCAGGAGCATTATATTCCTGATCGAAGTTTATTATTTTATTCTTTTAGAAATCAATCCAAATAAGGAGTAGGTTGACTTATTTCTCAAAGTTGCAGTAAGCTATTCATACATTTATAGTATTTTGTTCGGATTGCTCGTGTCTTATTTATCAAAAAGACTTTTTAGACAGTTCGTAGGATGAATCTCAAATCTCACGAGTATGCACCAACGAATCGTATTGTGAATTATGATCATAATGAACTAAAGATATTTTCTGTTTCTTTGCAATTTACTGTTGAATACTTTTTCAGGCTTTGAAAATTCATGCGTAGAGATATAACTGCAAATCAGTAAAGTTGGGCCAAGTTGTTCATGTTTATGAGTCGAGTGAGTAACTGCGGTACCCTGAAGAGACTTGAACGCGGAAAAGAAAAGTAAGCTAATTTCTTCAGTATGTTTTATTTTAACATGCAGGACGTATCGATTCTTTTGTAAGACAGATATGCTAAATATAAAAGCATTACAGATACGAGTGCACGTGAAAGTCATAAATTTCGTTTGTCTGGAAATATCGCAGGATTTAATTTTTAAAATTTTGAAGAGGAGTTGAAAGGTTTCGGAATGATATGATACTGTCAGGTTCAAATATTTCAATAATACATTTCCACCCACTTGTGCTGTAAAAACACAAATCAATAAATTATGAAAATTTAAGCCATAAATATTGAAAAAGAAACCAAAGCAGCTACTATAACCTACTCAAAGATTGATCTCTGCAACGCGACATTAATGAAGGAATTAAGCGGAATTCTCTCCAAAAACGGATTTTTTTTCCTGTCATTTTAAAGTCTTACTTGTTTTTCGATCTAGGGAAATTGCATCAAATTGTTCACGGAGTAAGAAGGATGGTTTCTCTGAAAATGTTCAAAATGAATTTCAGGTCCCACCTACTTTTCTAGTCTTAAAAATTTTGTGGTAAAAAATGCCTCCGTCCTGATAACAATGCTCCATTGTTATCGGAACTGAAACAATCGTAACCGCAAAGTAACATTGTAATTATGACCAGAAAATGGTATACGATATCGAATCAACTTTAAACATTGTAAGAGCAACGAGTCTTCTTTCTCCGTGTGAGTCCATCTATTCTTCCGCGCTAGGGAAGAACGCCGTATGAGACTTCAGGCGTTGCCAAATTTCCTCTCAGAAATACCTCTTATGGAAGAAAGTTATGAATATTTCTCCTTAAAATTTTCTCAAATTTTAGATCAAATTGTGAACGAAATTCTCTGAAAAATCGGAAGAAAAATATTTAAAATTTTTTCCGAAAATTCGCGACTTGGCAGAGGAAATTTGGCAACGTCTGAAGGCTCATACGGCGTTCTTCCATGCTCCTCACAGCAGCATTAATCTCTCTTAATTATTTTTCTATGCTTTTTCTTTGCACTATTAATAGTTTTAATAATTCCCCTCGAAAAAAAATAATGATGAGACAGGGAAGACCGAATAAATATGTGTATAGTCTCCATTCTATGAATAGAATTGAACAAGTAAGTTGTTCAATCCATGTCTGGCGGTAGCCTGAGAGCGAGTTCGTTACGTCTCGGGTGACAGGTTGTTACATTGATTCATAACTCAGTAACTGGTGCAGTTGGTGATCCGCGTTTGTAACCACATCAACGATCTGACAGCACCATGTCATCGCGAACTTCCAGTCACCGTTTTGCGGCTTATATAGACGTCCACGTTTGATTGATTCGTAAGCATGTTACGCCCTCGGCGAATATTCAAATCGGATATTATGTCAAATCAAGAGAGAGGTAGTCAGTCATCATCGCTTCGATTGCACTTCTAAGTTTTTACCAGTTTTAAAGCAGGATGTTATTCACGGGTACATTCAATCGGGACGTGCGAAAACCGCTAACGTCCATTTTTCCAGTCTTTGGTTTTTTGAGTTGATAATACTTTTTGGAGTTGGATGCAAACACGTAAGTGGCGTTAATACCCGTCTCTGGGTTACCTTAATCCCTAAACGAGTCGTTTCATCACTTTTATGGTTGTATCAACTCTTTAAAAGTATTATTAACTCAGAAATACGGAAGACTGAAAAATGGACATTAGCGGTTTTTGGACGTCCCGATTCAATTGGACCGCGTTAAGCAGAAAAAAACCAAGCTACATCAACTGTTGCCAAATTTAACTGGGCAATTTTATATTTTTACATGAAAACTGTTATTGGTGCAAATTTCAGTGAATTTGTCGCACAGTACGAGGCAACTTATTGAAAATGTTTAAAATAATCCGCGCAAATGCTCTTTTGAAAAAAATTAAAATGCCCGGTCAAAATTGGCAATAGCTGATGAGGCTTGGTTCCTTTCTGCTGAGCACGGTTCAAATACTATGTAAAATGTTGCGTCATTATGTGATATTTTTAAGGCTTTTCAGAACTCTAATAAACATTCATTTCCAAATTTCTGAGTGTTTTACAGAATACCAGATACTCAAGAGTGAGAGCGAAAATTTCATGAAAATGGTTTGACATATGAAAATTTAAAAAAATAAATAAATAAAATTAGAAGTTATGTCAATTTTTCCTTAAAAAAATTTGAACGCTCTTTTTCAAAAACACACACAATCAAGGAAGTCTTCCCGGTTTGATCATCTACCCAACATTTATTGAATTGTTTGATTTTCCCATTTGCCTTCGACATTTCTAGAAATAGGTGTTCTAATATCCAAACTTCTATTTACATTGCAAAAGATAAGTGTGAATAGTGTCTAAATTAGTTCGAGTTAGGCCCTGGTAAAAATTGGCAGTAAAATCTGTATTCTAAAATACCATAGACCTACGGCCGGCTGTAAGATTTCCAATAGCTTCTATAGCCGACTACACAATTTCTTACAGCCTTTTATAGCCGATGGCGATTAAGCAACTCACAGCCAGGCGATAAAGTGTATGCTAAACGTCACTAATTACGGATGCTAGGACTTTGTGAGTTATTGGACCACTACTCTCTTTTTGGGCCGTAGTATCTTGATTTATTTTGAGAGGAAAGCTCCGTACTTTTGATGGATGCCTGCCATTCCTAATATATTAGAGCGCCTTCAGTTCCGTATGATACTGTGCAATACCTCTGGTGTGAAATAGTTGCTTCAAGCGCCGTGGCACGCTGCGGTGCGGCAGGCGGGCAGCCAGCGCGAAACGCGCATTGGCGCCTACAAACCTAACAGGGATACTTCACGCGTTGCGCAATGCGTGAAGTATCCCTGTTAGGTTTGTAGGCGCCAGTGCGTCGCCACTCCGCTTTGTGTTAGGCTCTAATATTTAATCTGGCGGAGTCAGCGTTATTCAACTCATGATTTTGAAATGTTTGCACATCCTGTATGGATTATTCTCGTTTTAATTGATGGAAAAAAAATATGTATTAAAGGAAAATATAACGTGTGTTTTGTAAATAATAAGGTGGTTCCGTATCAAACTTAATGATTTCCAAAGCACACGAATTTCTGCACAATTTCTTATAGCCTTTTATAATCGATGGCGAAAAAGCAACAGCCAGGCGATAAAATGTAAAGCCCGGCCATAGGAACTATTGCCCGGCTGCATAATTTTTTATCGCTTCGTATAGCCCGGCCGTATGATTTTCTCCGCATTCTACAGCCAGCTATATGATTTTCTGTAGCCTTCTTTAGCCGGCTATAAGAGTTCCCATGGTATTTTGAAACGCAGCTCTTATCGCCAATTTTTACCAGGGGGATCAATAATTATACGCACTGAAAAAAAGATCAAGTTCTGAACGCCTCAATTATGGGTACTTTATACAATGCTATCGGTTTCGAGCTTAAGGACCGAATTTTTTCGGTATAAGGATCGTAGCTTTAACTCTTCCGGATTTAGAGGCTACGTGAAGGTTGATGTTACAAGAGCCAAAAACTAGGTACAATTTGGCAAGCCTCTGCAGATTTTCTGCTCAGGCCTTTAAGCACAAATGGTGTGAGATAAAACTATAAGAAAAAGTACAAACATTTAAAATTTTTCAGACTTGAAACCGAATTAAGTGCAGAGGCAGACACGAGACTCAAAGTAGCGAGCTTCGTGTGGTCATCTCATCGCCACGCAAAAGTAACCTCAAAAATCCGGAGCCTCGGCCCATTATAGCTAAAATAGTGAGGAGCTCTTCTACGAATACCTCGAACTGGTTTGTTCTCTTGAGGTCAAGTTTTAATGATCGGGACACGAATGACACTCTGTCTTTTCACGGTAAAACTTTCGGTTTCCAAACCAGGATCGCGCAAATTTAAGTTCCTGCTCATGAAGGGCTAGACACCTCTTCCACCATTCCTCCCATTTTGAAACTTACGCAGAGTCCGTCTTCGGTTTAAACGGCTCAGCTGACAAATTAAGAGAAGAATGAGAAACTTGTTCCTTTCTCGACTCGGCGGAGCTAATAGTATGGAGGCTCTCAAAAGATTTTATCTCCCAACAATGACCGCACCTCGTTTAGTAATATAGATTGATGATAGATGAGCTAGAGGTGCATAATTTATTGATACGCCTTTTAGAGCCATAAAATTATGTTTAATCTTTTTATAAGTCTTCGAATGACAGGTTGCTGCCAGTAATATTTTAAATGATGCGCTGACAATTTCATTGTTCTCTTCGTTGCGACTTCATTAAAGAATAGCTTTAAATTCACTTCCAATTTTATCATTTCTGCAATTTGAATGGACGTCTTTTACCGGTTGGAACTTTTTGCAAATGCATTCCATTTCTTGGAAATAAACTATGCAAACTGAATGTATGTGTTTCATGCTCCTTCTTCGTTTAATTTATCTACACATTCAGCCTTATAGCAGAAATAAGTTCCAATATAATTTCAATTTTTCAATCTCTATTTATGGTTTCTGAGAGGCAAGTCTCGATGACATTCATTTTTCTTCCCAAACTCACTGACGGATAAGAGACAAAAAAAAACATGTTTAAACTTTTCATAATTTCAACTTTCGTTTTCATAACGTATCAAAGTTAGCTGCAGCCTTGTTTAGAAGCACTCGTGTTGCTTGTTTAAGTTCAAATATGACATAAATTGATTTGAAAGTCTCTATAATGCAGCTAATGACTTTTTCTGATCCTTTAGCATTAACAGCCTTTTCACAGCTTCCTCCCCAATTTTCACCCTTTTTTCATTTCTCTCATTCCTTCTTCCTTCGTGTACTCTATGTTGGACACATTAAACATTTTCAAACTCAATTCCTAAGTCGGAAAATATAGCGTTACTTCGGCACAACAGTAATTTCTGCTCCAAGAAGAAAAACCAAAATCTATCTACTATGATCAAATATTTACAAATGCAAACACGTTACGACAAATTAAAATATTCTTCACGGTAAATAATACATTGTTTTCTGTGTGCTACATTTTTTGGACAAGTTCATGAGTTCTGTCATTTAGTAAACAGTAGCAATTTTGTGAAATTAAGCGTCAATTATTTGTCAATCGGATAGTTTGTTCCCCAAATCTTATCTGAACTGTATTGATTTCGATAATTTCCGCTGCGGGAAGTTTGAATCTATCTATTCCCCGGAAAAAGAGGTAGGGGTTCAGACCCAACAAAATTAGTTTACTAACCCAAATGTTGCGGCACTTTCACAATTAATAATTGGAAACGCCCATATCATCCGACAAAATGGGGTTGTACCAAACTTTTAGAGGATTACCCCAAGGTGGCATGAAACGTAAAAAAAAAATAAAAGATTTGAAATTCCAGTGAGATATTTCATGAAAATTCCTGAGGCTGTGAAATATTTCATGTTTCAGGGGATAGAGTATGCAACCCATACTCAAACCCACAAATAGAAGAAAGTCACAATTTTTAAAATTTGCGAAACATGAAAAGGAACCGGTATTTTTCAACTTTCAAAAAATTCTGAAATTTCGTGAAATTTTTCACGTGAAATTTCAAGATTTCATTTTTCATGAAATTTTGCCAACCTGGCCGTGGATTACCCTTAATACTTTGTTTTCCCTGTTCTACAGATTCTATAGTTTTCCCTTTAGAATAATTTTTAACATATCCGATGTTCCGTCTCTGGCGCTTCGTTTTAAAAAAAAATATGTTTCGAAGAATTTTAATTCCTACCCTGTCTATTGGTCCAAAAATCGGAAAATAGCGAGGATTGAAAAACAAAAGTGACCAACAGACGATAGTATCCGGAACCGAGATCGAGGCGGAAGATGGGCAGTTTTCCCAGCGCCCGCCGCCGCCGCGCCGACCGCCGGGGTCCAGCGCCCCCCACGACCCCCCTCAAGACGCGTCACGACGAGCGACCCGAATGTTCAAGGACAATCCGCGGTTCATCGCGAGCACGACGGACGGTCGGACGGACGCGGAAACCGGTCGTGAAGCTAGTTCCGATTACTCTCTCCGTCTCACTCTCTCCTCTAGCCCCCCACCCCCTCCACGTCGCCCCTCTCCCCCTCCGCCCTGCGCGCCTGGTGCCCTCAGGCAGGGTCCTATCTCAACGAGTCCCAGGACACTCTCATTCACTTACGCCCGTGACACCCATTGACTCCGATGCGAATATCCGACTGTCCGTGCCCAAACGGGAAACCAGTTTTCGTCTCAGTAATTCAACTTGACCATCTCGCCGCGTCGCTGCCACGTTTGACCGTTTCGACTAGCTTCTGGCTGTCTCCAATTAGGTGCCTTAATAGATAGAGTGTGGGCACGGGAGGATCAATTTCTTATTGGCTCTGCCATCTTAGGCCTCATGTAGCTCGCCGGAAAAGGGGAGAGTACGCACGCACGGAGAAAAAAACTTCGTTCGTGGGACCCGAAGTTGAGGTCGTATGGATCTCTGAAGTTTTCTGATCACGCTTCTAAAAACTTGAGGTCGAGCTGCCGAAGTTCAGGTCAGACATCTGAAGCACTTCGGTATGTATCGGAGTACTTCAGATGTGTGACCCGAACCTTTCGGTATACATATATCGAAGTACTTCAAATGTCTGGCCCGAACTTCGCCAGCTGGATCTCAAGTTTTTAGATACGTAATCCGAAAACTTCAGAGATCCATATGACCTCAACTTCGGGTCCCACGTACGAAGTTTTTTTCTCCGTACGGATATGTTGATAATTTGAAGGTTAGGTCATGGAGCTTTTAGGACCCAAAAGTGAAGCCAACCTATGAAATACAATTATTCAGAATGATTTATTATTAGAATTGTTACAACTCTCCGTATGTGAAGCACGTTCTTGACTTGAGTTTTGCATAAATGTACTCATATTGTGGGAGGATACTCATCTATGAACATTCATAGCCATCTTGGTTTGATATTGGAATCCGAAGATTGGCAGCAGTATTTTTCTGATGCATTTGTGCTAGACAGTTGGCTGCCCTTGTAGGCCCTAAGAGCTCCGAATTTTCACTAGTCCTTACTCTCCCTATTTAGGTATTTTAGCCGGAACCCATACGACATGCTGATGATTCAAAATGACAGGAAACGAGGTTTCGTGTGCTTAGCCATGACGTTTACTCAGATCACGTATTTTACAGTGGCGAGGCGTGAATGATCGATTATCGATTTCCCTATTTATAGCTATGGCAAAGAATCGATTATTAAGGTGTTCTTTGCGGACACCCTGTTTATCGATCCTTTTCCATAGGTTTAAATGGCAGATCAATCAGTAGATCGCAAAGCCCGTCACGCCACTGGTATTTTAGTGTATTTACTCAATTTGAAACTGATTTTGTGCAATATATTTCAAAAACAAATCAATCAATACCTCTTCCATGACAAGGTTGCCAACAAGTGCAATGCGTGATAACTGTCGAAGGTTAGCAGCAATCCCTTCCCATTCATGCAGAGCCACCACCATTTGTGTGAATCCTTAGGGTTCCCATGCGACCTAGTGTTTTTTACTGGTACTCGATCTCTGTATAGAGCTAATGACCTCTGGGTTGCATGGAGGTCCAACGAAGGGAGGAGCAAAAAGTGTAGCCGTAACTCTGGATTGGGGGGGGGGGGGGGGTTGTTGCCAACCATAGACTGCTGCTTTTGATTCCAATTGCCACCAGCGAGGTCGAGGTTGAAAATATATTTTTAAATGTTATAGATAAAATTCGTTTTAAAACTGAGTAAGTACACATAACTACTAGATTCAATTGAAGTTCACGGTATGATACAGGACTTAAGCCGCTCTGGTACTTTGCCACCGATGATGCATTGCTGCATCAGCCTCGTGAAGTACTCATAGAGATTAGCAGTACCGCTCTCCTCCAACTCAACAAAAATTCCACCTAGACCCAATGTTTCGTTATTTTTAGGTCTTTAATTGATTTAATTATATCGATGGTCAGGGCCGGATTTACCTACTTCCCGCCCATGGGCCGCCTGTATTTTGCCGCCCCTTCTCATACATTTTGAAATATCGATACAAACCATCAAGTGAACATGCCGGAGGAGGAGGGGTGCGTAAGACGCGTTTACTAGTGTTGGGCACATTTTTTGTGAAAACCCTGTCAACACTAGCAAAAGTTCACGGAACTTTGCGCAAAAATTAAGTTTCGTAAACCTATCTCTATGTGGACAAGGCCTTTCATATACATGTAAGAAATGAACGAAAAAATTATGAAAGGATAAACATGAATGCGGTTTAATGATTTTAATTTCCGCCACCGCGCCAACCATGCACACAGTGTTTGGAGCAATGCGCAAAGTATCCCTACAGTCTTGTAGGAGCTATGCGTTTTTCGCTAACCGCTAGCTGACCAGCTGACCGCATTACGTTTGACGCAATGCGTGAAGTATTCATGCAGTCTTGTAGGCGCTTATATGTGTTTCATGCTGACCGGCAGGCCGAGGGCTTCTCCTTTCCATCTCATAAGTCCTCGTCATCATTGCTCTCTGCGCCGCCACGCCCGAAGCCGCTCCAGGCCGACTTGCGTGTTTGGATTCTCTCTCAACTAGACTGAAGAAAGGCGCTGTCTCTTGTATCACCGAAAGACCGAAAAAAAGTGTTGGGGTTATTCCCTAGAATTCCAGCACTACCTCAATTTGTCTGATGATATGGACAAGTTCAATAAATTTGGGTAGTATAGCAACTCAAGTTACGGTAGTATACTGCAACGTTTGTGTTAGTAACCTAATTTATTGGGATACTACCACAATTAATTGGAAATGTTTAAGTCGGGACTTAAATCCTACCTCTTTTTTCCGTGTTCTCTCCCTCCGAAAAAGTCACGTTGTAAAATCTCAACCTCTGATTGGTCAAAAAAACTTGCCACTGCTTGATTAATCTTCTTTGATCACATACAAAGTCAAAAAACAAATTAAACGAATTCAGAGATGAATGAAAAATGCATCGAAATAATGAGGAATGCCAGGAGCGCAAAACAAGTCAGAATTTTTTCCTAATACAGAGCTTTAATCCGGCGTGAAAATGAGTTATGGAGGATTGGAACCCCCCGGTGGGGCACCATCGATTTCACTGATGGCTTATCCACCGCCCGGAAACGTTGCGAAAGGGACTCGGCTCGATGTGGCAATCCACGAAGTAAACCGTAGCGTCGTCGTGTAGCACGTAAATGATGTGCATCAATTTATCAATGTATTGACCCCCATGAATAAATATTTATCTATAGTTAATTCTCTCTGTGTTTTGTACGTACGGACGGGCTCACTACAACGTAACCCCGACTTTAATTAATTAAATTTCTGTATCCACCGAGAACCGTTAGCCAGCCAAGTCGTCTCGGGACTGGACATCGATCGAAATTAATTAAAAAAGCTTCTCTTTCCCCGATTGTCTCGTAAATTGTAAGTAGATCGACGTGGGACCAGAAGATAGTCCCATTGCTCACCGCCCCTTGTTCGCCTGTGAAGGGGGACGCTTGGTCTTTTGTTCTGACCGTTGCTCTATCCTTTCCATGTGATTGAGAACTAGAAAGTTCTCTTTGGCTTATGCAGAAAATAAAAGGCGGTGCTTTACCAACGCAAAAAGTGACTTATTCCGCAGTACTAAGGAAGAACGCCGTATAAACATTTGAGAGTTGCTAAATTCCCCCGGATAAAACATGCATTTCTGAGTAAATTTGTGCATATTTTTCCTTGAAATTGCTCGATATTGTAGATTTAATTGCGAACAATATTGTTTGAAACATTTGAAAAAGAATTTTCACAGTTTTTGCGGTAAATTTTATTTTAATTGGAGAAAAGATGGCAACGTCTGAAGGCTCATACGGCGTTTTTCCTTAGCACGGCAGTATAAGTCACTTCCTTTCCTAGTAGTAATTATACAATGTTAATTTTTGGTGACAATCGTTTTGGTGTAGGTAAAAATTCAATATTATTGTGGGAAACGGACTATTTGTCATTGAATCGCGCGGATTGCGCTTACTTTCTTAACCGTGCGTTTAAGTCTCCAAAACCTATTGCGCACACCACCGCCTGTTACATGTGTTTAACAGACAACTAGACAAGGTATGCTAATTCAAACATCATCATGTTATGCTTTCTCATCAAAATTGCACGTAAAACACGATTCGTGCGACAAAAATCACTGAAATTAACTCATAATCAAAATAATAACGTTTGTGGATGCATAATTTCCAACTTCTCGCTCCTGAAAATAATGATAATCCACTTGAGTTAAATCGCACACCATGCGTTGTCATGACAGTCTCTGCGATATGAAAATATACTACAACCTCGATCTTGACGCTTTTGCTCCACTGCATTAAGTTTTCCGTATTTTGAACAACACAAGGTGCGAAAGGAATGCACTGATTGATTGAGAAGCTTTCCAAAACGATTGTGGTGCCGAGATTTGATTCGAGTAGACTCTTTTATTTTCTAATGAGCAGAGAATTCAATTTTTTGTGACTAATGTCAAATAAAAACGCTACTAACTTAGTTAGGAGTTAATTTTAGTGATTTTTGTTACTCTTATCATTTTGTACGTGAAATTTTGAAGGCGAAACTTATTACTGATATAAGCATTCTTCTGCTTAAATTCGAGTCTTATGTAGTGGTCCCATGACGCAATGACCGTCTGCCAATCAGAGATAAGGCCTCTCCTCCGCCACTGAAAGGAGGAATGTCATTCGAGCCTTTGCTTGGATTACGGCTCATGTTTTATCTTGAAGCTTTTTTCGAATCACCTTCGAAAGCTACGCACCTCATTTATTGATTCGAAACCTCGCTACATCTTTTGATGACTCCTCCTGTGTTATCAAAATAAGTGTTTCGGTTCATTTAATTGGTTTTTATTTGGACGAAAACTGTTAAGCCTATTATATGGGTCTCCAGCTCTCAGTGGGAGGGAGAGATAAAGGTAAGCTGTCCCCCAAAGCTGCAAATCCAAATGGCGAAACGAGCAACTCTGACACTGTATAAATCAGTGAGCTCTTCCTGAGCACCATGAACTTCACGTCTTCCAATGGTTGGTACTCTCGGTTGCTTGCGTGACGATAAAATTAAAGGAGCATAACCTCTCGTGCGCTCCGCACGCTGAAAATAAACTGATAATTCAAATGGTCATTCGAATGTTTGAGCGACAGCGGGGAGGAGAAAAACGTCGCGTTATGCGGCACTTCATGTGAGTTTTTACGACCTAAATGATCTTACCACTCTCATACTTGCTTCATGAGCTGACAGATATTCCAGCGTTAACAAGTACAACTCATCCTCCTTGTTAGGTAGTTGCACATCGAAGACTAAGGTTAGAATATGGATATTTTCATTGCAGTCCTTAAAGAGCATGTTTATTTTTCAAATTTTATGAGTGAAATCATCCAAAATATCCCCTCAAAAATTTCTGTGAGGTCATGTTCAACGAATGGTGCATGACAGATTTCAAAAGAAGGTACTAGATTGGGTTCCTCTTGGGAGAAGACGCAGGGGATGTCCAGCAAAATCGTGGATAGGTGGCATTAAAGAGGAAATTACAATATGCCATTTACCAGATGACCTCTGGGCCAATAGACAAGAGTGGCGATTAGGTGTCGCAGAGCACCCGGGCGCGCTGTAAAGCGACTTGAATATATGTATGTAAATTTCTGTGAAATTCTTGACATGAATGAAAATTTCAAGGAAAACGTTGTTGGGGGAAAAAATGAGACCTTGTGGGCCGTTCATAAATACGTAACGCTCTGGGGGGAGGGGGGTTCGAGGTGAGCGTTACACCATTTTGTTTTTACGTGTTTAAGGATAGAGACCTACGTCATAAAAGCTTAACGAGGGAGGGAAGGCGCGGTCAAAAATGCCGGAAAAGTGCGTTACGTAATTCATGGAAGTCCCCTAACTGAAGGTGTGCAAAATTCACGATACTTTACATACAGGCATCACAATCACGTTTGATCTTCTGTTTTATTAGTTCAATTAAAAAAAAGCCTGAAATTAACTAAGAAAAATCTAAATTTCTAGTTATTCTGGCATCATTGGCCAGTTACGAGACGTTCGTTTTCATCAATGATATCCATGACGCCTAGTGAGTATCATTGATAAAACCAACCTAAAAATAACTATGATATTGTAATTTAGTGTGTTGCTCATTTTCTTTTGAATGAGGCCAGGCCATATTAACCAGAGATTCGATATATTTCATAATACTTTTCTAATAGAAAACCTGTCAAAACAAGATTATAAGACAATTGACATACCGTCATTTCGGAACGTGCTCAAAATAATAAACCGCACAATGCCAAAAAACTAGCTCACGAGAACCTAAAAATGACAGTAAGCCGCATCATCTTCCTCATCGTTGCCAAATACTTTAAACTAGAACGCGATGGTTAAATGGGGACAGATAAAGGTGTTTTGAAAAGTTGTGATTTTTACCAAGCCACTGAATCCCGAAATACCTCCGTGAGAGGTATACAGGCCTTATAACTCTCCTCCTCCCAGCCATCATTTTTCCTTCAACTACATTCATATTTGTGACCATGCACTCATGCAGGAACCCTGAAAAATCCCATAATTTCAGGCCGAAAGGGCAACACGATGAGTTCCTTGTTATCCGCACGCACAAGAAACCGGAAGCGGGACAACGATGTGAGGTGACAAAGAAACGAGTAATAAATGGTAAGATGGCGGCATTTAGCCTCACAATTAGTCGAGGAAGGTGAGTGAGAACTTTTCACGTGCTTGCGGAAACTGAAAGTCGCGATTAGGCTCCATTAAGGCTCATTCCTGTGCGCTTCTTCGACGCTCATTGTCCTCCCGTATCACAGCCGAGGTCGGGTGCCAGGACTGCCAGGGTGCTTCGAATCTGGAATCTGGAATCAAACCCGAGCTCCTCGTTTCCTCCGTCGAGCGCGTGGAAATGATGGCAACGCAGGAAGAGGAGGCTGTGAGGATTAATTAGATGGCTCGGGTGTGCAGTTTTCTCACGCTGCAATTCTGGTATTTTCACACAGAGATCGTTGAGCTTTGCGCCGGGCGAGAAGAGGGCTAAAGAGCGACTGCACAGAAAGAGAGGACTTGTCGTCCTTAAAACGAGATGCTGATGAGCCCCGGCTGATCCCCTTTTTTCACAGCAAATGGACAATCAGTTGTAGTGGTTTGTTACAGCAACTGAACAGATTGTCATTGAAACAAAACGATTCGATATTGGGCCAGTTTCTGGAACGAAAGAAGAGCATGCTCCCTTGGCGAATCTTAAAAGTTAGCGGCAGTGGCGTGGCGTGAGATGCGATGTATCGATTGTAATGCCATTTCAACCTGTGGTAAATAATCGATTACTAAGGTGTTCGCTGCGAACACCCTGTATATCGATCCTTTTCCATAGGTTTAAATGGCATAACAATCGATAAATCACAATTCACGCCACGCCACTGGTTAGCGGCACTGTTTTTCCTCCATTTCAACACGGAAAAAGAAACTTCGTGCGTGGGACACGAAGTTGAGGTCATATGGATCTCTGAAGTTTTCGGATCACGTTTCTAAAAACTTGAGTTCGAGCTGCCGAAGTTCGAGTCAGACATCTGAAGCACTTCTATATATACCGAAGGGTTCTGATCACACATCTGAAGTGCTCCGGTACATACTGAAGTGCCTCGATGTCTGACCCGAACTTCGGCAGTTCGACCTCAAATTTTCGAATACATGATCAGAAAACTTCAGAGATCCATATGACCTCAACTTCGGGTCCCATGTACGAAGTTTTTTTCTCCGTGAATGAATGTAAAAAATTGCTTTGGGGTGAGACAGTTTGCCTCTCCTAAAATCGATATTTTCAATGGATTTATATAATGCAAGAACAATAGTATTGCCGACTTGCAAAATTGCCACTGGTGGGCTTAGCTGAGACTGTGAGTTTTATTAGAGTTACCAGTCTTTATATTTTTTCTTTCGCGTGTGCTTCATAGTTTTCTTTCGTTGAAGCCACGTGTCAAAATGAGAATCAGCAAAGGGCATCCATAGAATGTAAGTTCACCTTCACCATAATTTGGAATCCTAAAAAACACGAATAGGTCTTTGCCAAGTAGCTGTTGCAAACCTTTGCCAGACCATTACAGAGAGATATCAAAGTCATATCGCTCAAAAATTACGATGAGCGCTTTGACAAGTCTATAATTCACCCCACACCTTATAATTTGCATCAGAAAGTTCATGATTTTGTGGCTTTCGCTGGAGACGGTACAATTGTGCAAACACCTGGAGCAATGCGAATGATTCGCTAAAAAGTTCCGATGACCTCAGGTGATTCAGTGCTTCAAATTAAAAACACGATACAAAATATTTAATACTCATTTTACTAGTCGTACTTTGAAAGTATGGGCTGATGAAGGGAGTATGTGTTAGTCTGTGTCTTCATTAAGTAATCTGGCTAACATAAATTAATTCATCATGCTTGCCAAATTTTAACATCTTCCTTCACGCGCCAATTTTGCTATTCATCTCCTGTGGATTTCAAAAGGCTCGAACCATTTAAAGAGTCATGCTTTCTAACGGGCAGATTTCACTAATTTTTAAATCATAATTACATAATCTCCGGGTAGTTGGAGCCATCAAGAAGCTTTTGGGTGTCACTCTATTCAAAAGAATTAATACTAAAAAATAATTATGATAACATGAATTGATATTTTCTCTGCAGAATTAAAAATTCTTCTTTGATTATTACCTTGCACAGATTAATCTAGTGAGTTCTGTTGGTTTACTTGGCATAGCATGGCTCATTTCTCAAGAAGATGCGTGCACGTTATTTATTCAGCGATGCTCGCAAGACGGCCTTGCAGGATTTGAAAGTCAGGGACAAGGAGTCTGGTTCGTGACCTCTCGGTTAGAGTGAAAGTAATGTCCCATGCTAGGGTTGTATGATATGGAGTAATGCTTCATTGTATGTGTGCTGGTCATGAAAGTTGGAAGGGCGAAGTGGTGTCAACAGCATGCGTAAACCTGCGCCCGAGCAAAAGCTCTGAGTCTCCTACATAGCCGCAGGATAACCTGATATCCACGCGTTTTATGACCACGGAATCGACGGTTGCCATTCCTTGATAAGTTTCGTCTCGATGGCCAGTCGCATAATTTTCTAATATTATAATACATTCAGTATTCAAGTTATTTCAATTTCTTCATCTGACAAAATACAGGTATGTCAGCATCTGTAGTTCTCGCTTAATATATCCGATCCACCACGGTAAAAGGGATGTTAATTCCTGGAAACGCGAGACGGGTTTTTTTTTTTAAATGGTAAAGTTTTTGTCAGGAAACGTTCTGAAATTCCGAAAAAGTGATATCAAGTGTTGTTTGCTAAAAGATAGCGAAAAGTTACATTGTAAATTGACATCTGTACGTATTTATGATAAAAGGAGCTTTATGTGCACAGGGTTTGGGTGGTGTGACACGGTTGCATTTGGCATAGAGGGTGTCCCAAAAGTCGGTGCCCCCCTGGTAACTTTTGAAGGATTAGAGATAGAAAAACGAAAC
This sequence comes from Bemisia tabaci, assembly GCF_918797505.1. Lineage (NCBI taxonomy): Eukaryota > Metazoa > Arthropoda > Insecta > Hemiptera > Aleyrodidae > Bemisia > Bemisia tabaci. The sequence continues at coordinate 32,886,819 of NC_092797.1, read as the reverse complement.
TTTGGGAATGTTCCTATCTCAAAAGGGACCAACTCCTAGAGGTTTCAACACTCTTGTCCCGCCCTCATGGGGGGGGGGGGGCACGGGGACCCCCAACTTTTATTTCAAATGGTAACCCTTATCTTGTGATACTTCATTGTAAAGAACACACAAAACTAAGAATTTTGGCGCAATCTGCAGATTGATATATTAATTTTTGACCGAGTTATGATAGGTCAAAGGTCAAATTTGACCTATTTTCAAAAAATCATAGTTCCGATTCAAATTATCGTAGAGAAAAAAATAAGACGAGAAAATTTACCAAATTTTAAGCACTTTTAAGTAAAAACCACAGAAATAACTTCAAACTAATTCTAAGGGGGGGGGGGGGGCGGACCACCGAATACGTCAGTTCAAAGGTCATCCGATTTTTCCGCAAAATGAGCCACTTTCCGCTTACTTTGCCTCGACATTATCTCGGTAAGTTCAAAATTAGTTCAACATTGCGTTTTCAAGTCCTCAAAGTTCGAGCAAAGTTTAAAAAAAAAAGAAATTTAATCGGTTAAATTTCATCACCTTAAATTTCGTTTTTGAACTTTGCCCAAAATTTGGGGACTTGAATACGCTATGTTGAACTAATTTCGAACTTACCGAGATAATGTCGAGGCAAAGTAAGCGGAAAGTGGCTCATTTTGCGGAAAAATCGGATGACCTTTGAACTGACGTATTCGGTGGTCCGCCCCCCCCCCTTAGAATTAGTTTGAAGTTATTTCTGTGGTTTTTACTTAAAAGTGCTTAAAATTTGGTAAATTTTCCCGTCTTATTTTTTTCTCTACGATAATTTGAACCGGAGTTATGATTCTTTGAAAATAGGTCAAATTTGACCTTGACCTGTCATAACTCGGTCAAAAATTAAGATATGGATCAGGAGATTGCGCCAAAATTCGTAGCTTTGTATGTTCTTTACAATGAAGTATCACGAGATAAGGGTTACCATTTGAAAAAAAAGTCGGGGGCCCCCGCGCCCCCCTCCCCCTGGGGGAGGGACAAAAATGTTGAAACCTCCAGAAGATGGTCCCCTTTGAGATAGAAGCACTCCCAAAGCTTCGTTTTTCTATCTCTAACCGTTCAAAAGTTACCATGGGGGAAGGGGGGTTACAGACTTTTGGGACACCCTGTATTTTCAAACGGGGAAAAATCGATCATTCACACCTCGCTACTAAAAGAGAGGCGCAAAGGAAAATCATGACCACTATGGCGCGACCCAATGCAAATGTTATAATACTTCCGCGCGCAGCTGGTAAATCGTCCCTCCTCTGAGGTAAGGGCAAATCTCTAATACCACGTGAGCCGCGGACAGCGTGAAGTTATATAAATATCAGGGCTCACATGAAAATGTAGATAGGCCCTTACGCCAGAGGGGCGACGAAATGGACTCGAAAGGAAATGCACGTCAAACGTATAATAACAGAAATGAATGAGTTCTCATCAGTGTCAAACCACTTTAATGCGAATCAAACACCCTTGCAGTTTGCTTCGTTTACTGTCAATTGCTGCCAAGACAAAAATATTTACGACATGAATCGATCGGAGACACGGAATAAACACGACACGATTCACTAAGGTATCATCACGCTGCAAATTCACGGCAATGAGAACTCTACGAGAATTTCTAATGCGGAAAAATCACACTAAAAACACATTTTCTGAACATGAAAATACAAATAAAACTCTTGACTTCGCTGTAACTATTTAGGTCAGAAAACAACCTTTGCAAAAAATCCTTGTGAAGATTTCCAAGGGGGCTGACAAGGTGTTCATGGTAACTACGAAAACAGACTAAAATAAAAGTTCAGTCACGGTAGAGGCTAAGATAGACCTGTGATACTCTTCCGTAGCAGGGAATTTCACCGATTTAGTTGTATTTGTTTCTCACGTAGAAAATTCGAATGGTAAGCGATTAAAACTACTTTCATTTTAAACACTCGGATCTAAAGCCGCGTCATACGGGTGCACCATACGTTTTTGAAAACCACGCATAAGGCAGCTCGAGGAACGTGATTCTTCTTACCTCCTAATTTCGCAGAGTGAAGGGCAAGGAATCGTATTTGCAAGCGAATTATGCATATGCGCTCTTTCTTATATGTCTTCATCGTTGGTCTGATTTCCCTCGGTACGCGAACCATTCAGATTTTGGCGCTCCCTCCGGAGAGCAAATGGGAGTCTTTAACTTTAATAGCTTTCAACGCATGTCGAAGCATAGTCGATGAATCGAAACAACAATTATTTTACATTTACGAGGACGGTTTACATTCCGAACCTTCCTTCGAGAATTTTAATCAACGCTTACATCAAGCTTCCATTAAAACCATTTTGATATCTCACCACACTCAACTGACAAATGCTGTCGATACCGATCATGCCAAAAATTTCCTATTCATTCTTAACGATGTGAGAGAGCTGATGAGCTTAGTTCTTTACACAGTCTCACAATCAAGACTCTTGGAAGAAAACGACAAAAACATGAAAAGTCTCAAATACGATCAAATGAGAACAGAACATCAGTCGAAGGGTGTTTTACCTCTGTACTGCGTGACTGTAGATGGGCGCTCTTTTTGGTCGCAAGGGGAAAGAACATGCAGTAAAGCTTTGAGACTATCATCAGCCGAATTGGAGCCCCATTCGATTCTAAGCGATCGGGTGTTTAATGTAACTCGCGGTTTGTACATCAACAAAATTTGGAATTCTAAGAATTATCTGGTTTTTACATTAAAACATTTCGATCCGATTCATAAACACCCGGCATATACAGCACTATTAAAAACAGAAAAGGGAATGCAAAAGTACACTGCGGATATAGACCCGGTCGCTGGGCTGGTGTTCTGTTTCAAATTTTTTTGGCGCTTTTTCAGAGGACTGAAAGCAGTCATTTGCCACTCGCGGGGTTGTGAAAGATATGATCCCTTCATGGATAAACTCATCTCAATTGAAGGTGAGACAAATCACTATTTTTTCGACTTTTCTTGGAGCGATATGCACAGGAAATCAATCAGCACATTCTACATTTTAGAAGAAGATCATTATTCTAAGGTTATTCCGTCTTCATCCTTAGCCTTTGGGTGGAATTGTACGACGCAATACGAGGTCTGTTAGATTAGAAACCGGATTTTGGTCATAACTAGCCCACAATGCGTCCAAATTACGTTTTCTTGAGCTTTTCTGATAGCTGAAAATATATTTAAGAACGCTACGTTCACAAATTTGAAAAATCCTAATTAGCTTCGTTGGTATGTGGCTTGAAGTAAGGCAACCTCAAGGGTGTTTTGCGATTTTTATGTTTGACCGAACTTGTCTCTCTTTTTTCGGTCTTGCACTACATTTTTCAACCCACAAGGACGATTTGAGTTTCGTCTCCATATCGTAGCCGTACACTAAAGTATTGCCCCCGAAAATTATCGTATCCAAAAATGTAGGATCATTGTTAGAACGTTCAAGCAGCTCAACGAAAATTGACATTTGGTTGGATTTTCGTTCAACGGACAACAAAAGGGGCAAGTGTACCTGAAACTCAATGCGTGTCTACATTTTCTATCGAAATTGTATGTACAGAGCCTTCAGAAATATTACTCTGTTCAACTAGCTCGAAACGACCATTTTCGAGCACTTTTGCCCGCCCTTCTTCCACGTGACAAGTGTCAGTTGCAGTTGAGGGTCGATTCCCATGCTCCTCATCTTTGACGAACTCCTGACCAGTTTTGAATCGTGTAACCCATTCAAAACAGTGGGAACATCTCATACAATGATCATGGTAAACTTTATTCAGCATATACCAAAAGTTTCGGTACAAGGTTTACCGAGTTTAAAACAAAATTTAATGTTGAATCTTTGCTCTATCAGTGATCGCATGATGAAAATCGCAAAACGCACCTGACTTACTCGTATTCAAGATGACACAGAATAAACACTGATTAAAATAAACAAAATCTGTGAACGTAGCGTTCTTAAGTATATTTCCAGCTATCAGGAAAGCTCAAGAAAACCTAATTCGGACGCATTGTGGGCTAGTTATGACCAAAATCCGGTTTCTAATCTAACAGACCTCGTATTGGATGACTTAAAACGTGCTGTAAATTGCGCATTGACGTACCCATCGCACACGCCATACATGGATGACAAATTCAAATTTTACGGTACTGAAGCAGGCTTGAAATTCGACATAGACTTGCAACCGTTTGATTACGGACTAAGTTTAGAGGGAACTAATTACTCCAGGTATGATTTTTCAGTCAGCCTTAATACAAGATCTCTGTGCTTTGCTACTCCACATAGTAGTTATATGTCACAAGGTCTAGTGATTTTTAAAAGCTTTTCGCCACTCGTATGGTCACTCGTTGTCATTACGATTATTAGTTTCTGGATCATTCTAGTAACTTTCCATTATTTACAATGCAGAGTATTTTACTTCTTCTACCCAGACGCAGAAGTTGAATTTTACAGAAACTCATCTTCTCTGTTCACTGTCTACGCGTACTTCATGTGTGGTAGCCCAGCAAACCTTCGCCTGGGCCATCTTATGACTGGAAAAGCCCTCTTCGTAATTTTCAGTTTTTCTGCATTCATCATAACTAATGCTTTTTTGGGTTGCATGACAACGCTTCTCAGCAAGAGAGTTCTGTATCCGGAAATTGATTCATTGCATGCCTTGGAGGAATCAGAACTGCTCATTCAAATCATTCATGGTGATGTCCCATCGCAAAAGGAAATGTTCTCTCAGCAGAACCAATCTGAGGTGTTAAGTGCCAAATTGGTGACTAATTTATACGATTACTCTATAGGGAAATTCGGGGAATTCATTCTGAATTCTTTTAGCTTCCCTGTGGATGATGAGTGTTCCGAAGTTTCTAATTTCTCTAATTATCACATCACGGAGATTAAAAAGAATATACTTTCGATGGCTGCGGTGGATGCTATGATGGTCAGTTTACCGTTCTCTTCACGCCGCAAGGAAAATATCCGTATAAATCATGGATTTTGCGTTGATTTTGAGTATCATCTAATGCAAGAGTGCCTGATTACGTATCCGGTGATGATTCCTGTCCTGAAAAATTCTTTTCTCTACGATAAATTGAATCGAATAATATATCAAAACCTGGAAACTGGGCATACGGAAAGAATATTAGAGGGATCTGATACCGGATTCATTGAATTTTCATCGGAGGGAAACAAATGCCGAGAACGCTGAGCCGAAGCCATATAATCTAAACGATTTGCAGTCGGCTTTCATAGGGCTCATCATAGGTTTATTTGTGAGTTTCCTCACTTTCGCAGGTGAAATAATAGCTAATTTGTATCCAATCGCTGTCATTCTGAAATATTTGAAAACTCTTAAAGTTTTCTAATCGTGAAATTTAGAAATTTACAGAGTTCTACAAATAATAAAAATCGAATTCGGAAATCGCGCCCGCCATCCGCACAGTGGCGGTTTTGCAAGCTGGCGAAACAATCATTATCGTTCATATGAACCCATTGAAAATATCGATTTTAGGTGTGACATTCTACAAGAGGGATCAGTAACATCATGTATCAACCTCGACCAGACCGTTCTTAACGGCTGCCATCTTGCCTTACTCACGAATGCTCGTTTAAGTGGAGGATCAAATTATGCAGCACTGACCTCGTGTTTCTTACTTTTATATGCTTCAAAGGAATCCGCGGATATTCCTGTCAACTAAATGCACTCGTCGATTTTTAAAAATGCAAGAATTGAAAATTACTGAACCCGTGTCATTGGGGTGATCAGGCACGGCGCTTCTGCATCACCCCGTAAGAGGACTTACTTGATATCGGCACACAAAACTATACTGTTTGTAGAGAAATGCAGTTTCTGAGGCGTTCGTGTAAATACGTCGTGACCTAAAATCGTTCAACAAAATCCAGGAAACTTATCGATCATGCAAGAATTGAAAATTACCGAACGAGCTCATTTATGCACGTTTAAAAAGAAAAGCTATCCAGGCGAGAAGTAGGAAGTAGCGCAACTTGCTTTGCGATGTACCGGTTAATCTGCCTTTCACTATGGAGTTTGAAGATTCTCTTTTACTACTTTAATTACGTTTATTCTAAATAGTAGGGTATCTAATCCTAGTTTTTAACAGAAATTTAAATTTTTATTGGTAAGATTTGTTTAAATTTTAAAAATTTTACTTATTTATAGTTTGTTTCATCAATATCTTCTATAATCAATATAATGCATTTAAATTTTTAATTAGTTAACTCTAGGTTTAACCGCAACTGCTCTATGGAAAAGGTTCGACAAAGAGGGTTTATTTTCTGGCTATTTGACTAAAGTTCACGACATTGTGATGCGCTGTCCTCGAAAAGTTGAAAGGGATATGCATATTAGACATGTTTTCCTATGCGTATGCGTCGTATGTATGTAGGTTCCAGAGGAAGATCATTTTCATTCTAACATTTTGTTTTTGTCACAAAAGTTGAATTGCCGAATAAAGGAAAATCATCGTTCTGTCCAAAATAAAAATCACCAACCAAAACAATGAAATCTCTTTTCCCAAAATTGTGCCCTATATGCGAATAGAAACTGATTTTCTGCTAGACAGATGACCTTCATAGTGACGAGGATAACATCGAGGGATTAAGAAAGGAGAAACATGAAAATGAAGGTAGCTTCTTCTTTACGTCTTCGACGTTAAGTCTAGTGACTTAAACGCAGGTTGAGAAAAGTTTCAGTGAGAAGATGACCCTGCAAAGGTTTAAAAAAATTCCCAGATTGGCACGCGAATGAAGAAAAATGGTAATGGAGAATAACTCATAATCTTCGGCTCTGACGTTGAGCCCAGAGACTTAAACGCAAGTTGAGAAAAGTAGCAGCGGAATGCTGTCGTGCTAAGGAAGAACGCCGTATGAAAATTAGAGATTCGCCAAATTTACCCGGATAAAGCATGTATTTCTGAGGAAGGTATGCATACTTTTCCTCAGAATTTGCAGGTGTTTTAAGTTAAATTGCGAACAAAATTGTCTGAAAATGTAGAGGAAAAATATTCGCAATTTCCCCGTTAAATTAGATTTTTATTGGAGGAAATGTGGCAACGTCTGGAGGCTCATACGGCGTTATTCAATGGGACGGCAGAATGGTGGCCTTACGAAGATTAAAAGAAATTTCCAAAATCCGCACTCTAACTCGCCTTATAGGAGAGGACAATGAAAACTCAAGGATAACACCTTACCCCTGCCCTGATGCTCTGTGGGTTCGACGTTATAAGTGATTCGATGGACGCCATATTTCGTGTCACAGACGCCATGCGCATATATCGCCATCAATTGGTTCCTAATATTTAGGCTACTGCGCCATTTTTCTCCTAATTTTGAGATCCGCAAAATCTGGTTGTCACAGGAAGTCACTAAAAGCAACAATCTATTACCAATTTAACCAACAGAATTTACAGCACTAATGAAAGCGTGGTTTTTCAGAGAATACATCGCATTCGAGTCAATTTCGATATCTTATGCTCTGTTGTCTCTCTCCAAAAACACGCAACTTTATTACGTTTTGTTTCGGTAACAATTGGTAGTGATGCTTTAGTCTACTTGACAACAGAATTGCGATCTCAATATTAGGCAAAAAGTCGATGTGGCCAAAAAATAATGGCTAAACGGACTTGATGCGCTACATCGCACGCCGTTCTGAAACTCAAATGGTGCGTCCATCGAATCACCTTAAGCCCAGTGACTTAAACGCAAGTCGAGAAAGATAGCACTGGAAAGGTTGCCCGGCAAAGGTTAAAGGAGATTTCCCAGATTGGCACGCTAATTCGCCTTCGCTCGAATTGCAGGTGCGAGTCGAGAGGAAAGTGGTTATCGAAATCAGGGAGGATCGAGGCGGCGTGCTGGAAGGTGGGTCGAGAAAAAGGAGAGTGTGAGAGTGAAAACTTTTACTGGAGGCCAGGGCCGGCTCGAGGCCCCGCGATGAGCAGCCGTGGAGGGTCGCGACTCTCCGGTTTGCTGAACCCGTTGCTAAATTTCCCAGAAAGCAAGAGTCATCAAATGATAATGTCAGTGTTTATCTGGTGAATTTGGCAGCGACAGGTGCAACGTTGAGCTGGGAGGCATCGCGACAGAGCTTTTAGGGGAGAGTGCACGTCGGGGAGGAGCGGGCGGCAGGTGGCGGTGGAAGCTGAAATCTAGGTAAAGGAATTCACGGTTTGGTCGACGGCGACGCAGGAACCTAGATCGGTGTGCCGGTGCCGGCCATGCCGGCGCGGCGCGGCGCGGGCTGGGCGCTCGTGAAACATCGCCGTTTCTAGGGAAACAGGTTACAGCTCTTCTGGCATCGATAATATATCAACTTGACCTTTGATCATAGCATTCTGATCCTATGTATTCGCCATTCTTCTTTAGGTATTTTCTACGGGTTATCGGCTTTGAATGAGTTTTCCCTTTTTCGCATTTTCTCCTTTTGACTCCTCCCCTTTTATCGTACCTTGCGCTGGTCCCTTTGGGCTGCTCTTGCGATCATTATTTGGACTGCATTTTGCAATTTGGAACTATAAATTTTGGCTCCTCTGGAAAAACACTTATGTGCATAGGAAAACTAATGACACATACGTTGTTTTTAAACCGGGCTAGAATCTATAGGTCCAAATTGCAAAATGTGGTCCATTTAGTCGAATGGCTTGAGCTTTGAGTGGAGCAGACTCAGGCCTTATGACTCCTGAGATATGTCAGATGAGGGCGAGTAAGCAGGAGAGGGGGAAAAGAAAGAGTATGAAAAAGAGGGAGAAAAGGGAAGAGAAGGAAGAGGTCTAATATAGAGAACAATGGGATGAAGAAGAAGAGAAAGGAAAAGAGGAAGATGTGGAAGAAGAAGAGGAAGAAGAAGAATAGGAGGAAGATGAAAAAGAGACAGAAGAAAATCCATTTTTCTTTTTATTGATCTTCTACTTCTTCTTATTCCTTTCCCTCTTCTTTCTCCCTTTTCCTTCCTCCTCTCTTTTTCATCCTCCTTTCTTTATCTTCCTCTGCCTGGTCTCTTTATTTTTTTCTCCTTTTTGATCCGAATTGGAAGAAGAAGACTCGACTCAAAAAAAAATCCTACCTGTTAGATTAGGGTTACATCGGATGAGCACTGTAGACAACAAGAATCTCTACCGCATTCGTGGCCTGCTCCTCAAGACATTGAATAGAGGTGCTCCTATAACTTCCCCAACCTTCGAGGCTATAACTCGACAACTCGGAGCCTCTCCTCATCCATATCAGTGCAGGTGAGGGGAATCTCACTTTTTTAAATAATTTTTTAACGTTACATGTCAAATTTTCTGGGATACTTCCAAGCAGTTGATTTAAAGCCTCACACAGTATCAACTGGACGTATTCTGCCAAACGGAACTATGTGCATTAAGGCATGAGCCCTGAAACCCATAATAATGCACGCATAGCAGGGCTCATCTCATAATGCACGTAGTTCTGTTTGGGAGGAACACGTCCAACTCAGAAATTACTTATGGCGGAAGAGGACAAAGTGCAGGAGGGCGTGAAATAATGATATTGCATCACAAATGATGCAGAGCGATAATAAACCGCATTTGAATTAAGCGATTAAAACTGAAAGTCAAGTCTGGAGCTCGCACTCTTGCCGGGCGTTTTGCTATAGTTTTCTTGTTCTTCTTCTCGGCGGGTCGGGAAACGTATAATTAAGCAAAGGGTTCGAGGGCGAACGGAGAGACGGAGACCCGAGCGTGACGTCTCTCTTCTCCCGGCTCAATTAATCGGTGATCGGGATCGCGAGATCACTCACTCCTGATCCGGCCACTCTCGTCCGCGCTCCGATCACAATCCTGGGATCATGTCGGCTCCTTAAGGGGTCGTTTACTCCTTTTTACTATCCACGCTTTACTCTTCGGCTTTGACGGCTGCACTCTTTTTCAAATGAGAGCAGTCTCTCCATGTTAAACCCTCTATTGGATTTGCCAGTCTCCTCTGGTTCAGAAATTTTGGAGGGTATGGATTCGATTGACATGAATCGATCGACACCGAATTGATCGACAACTTTATACATAAAAAAAAAGAAACGATGTCAATTCAATCGACGTGAATCGATCGAAAACTAAAAACGTGTATTGACCGTCGTGAATCGATGGAAAACTCCATGATTTGATCGAAAAACCTGCGAATCGATCGCGAAACCCATGAATCGATCAAATCATGCCGATCGAATCGTTTTCGAACGATTCACGTCGTTCAATTCATTTTTTTTTTTTATTTTCAAATCGATTCATGTCGATCAAATCCATATCCTCCGAAATTTTTCTTCGACTCATGAAGACAAAAAAGCTAACTTTATTTGAGCCTTTAACTCACGAGACTGCGGCAGCTAACAGTTCCTCTGTTTCTATTGCGTATAATTAAAGTACGTAAGGTATAAATATGAAAGGAAGAATGGATAAAAATTAAAGATTCCTCGGGGCTATTTGTTTTCTAAAGTTGATTTTTTTACCGTCTATCCTGGCTTGAACCCGAAAATAATTGCGAGGCCTGGTTTACAGTATCGAATGAAAGTGCGTGGGGAGCCGGCTGAATAATGAAGACATGCGCGCGCGGCATAACCTTTATGAAACTGTTATTTTCGACCATTAGTCTTCTTTGTGATAAAGTTCAAACGCCCGCAATAATAGTGGTCCAGTTCTAATCCCTCCGGCCATCAGATACCAAGAAATAAAAATTCAATTTGAGGCAAGAAAATAAAGGGAGCACTTGCTATGCCACCTTCTCTCTCTCTATCACGCCGCCGCGCCGGCTGGTGTCAATATTTGCGTGCCTGTTTTATGACTGATGCCGTAAATATTTTCTCATTAATGTCTTCCCTGGAAAGTGATTGAATGTTAATCGACTGGACTGGTTCGGTAACAATTAACGTAGAATGAAAGATAAGACTGAGGACTCTACAGTGAGCGCTCCGGTTAATCAATTCCCATGCAGATGTAATTAAAGATGTACATGCATGATTTACTCGTGAATAATTATGACATCACAGACAGCTGCTTGCGCTTTACGCTGTCACGCTTTATAAAGGGGATGCCGCGATTTGCACCACTTACACGACTTACTATAGATGCACTGCAATGAAGCCCAATTACATATGAATCTGCGCGTTTTTTGCCAGCTAGATTTGCCTATCAAACGGTAACACTGCCGTGCTAAGGAGGAACGCCGTGCGAACATTCGAGAGTTGCCGAATTGCCTCGGATAATACATGTTTTTTGAGAACGATTATGCGTGTTTTTTCTGAACATTTTATACGATATTGCGAACAAAATCGTCTGAAAAAATTGAAGAAAAAATTCAATCTTTTCCCAGTAAATTAAGGTTTTACCAAAGGAAATTTAGCAACGCCTGAACTCCTGAAGGCTCATACGGCGTTCTTCCTTAGCATGGCAGAAAAGCTCTGCCATGAGAAAGAGGAACGCCGTATGGGCGTTACGGCATTGCAAAAATGTCTCGGCCAAAATTTTCATTTCCGACAAGCGTTGTTAATATTTCTCTTTTAAATTTTTTTGATGTTATATCTTAAATTGATAGTAAAATTCTCTGAAAAGTTCGAACAAAGTTACGGACATTAATTCCGAAAATTCGTGTTTTATAAGTAAAAATTTAGGAGCGCTTACATTTGTATAGTGTTATTCTCCTCAGCAAGGCAGAACTGCACAAGGAGAATCATAGCGTTCGGAATGTTAGTGTCTCATTTCAGGCGCACCCTTAATTTTTAGTATGTAGTAATTTTTAGTAATAATGTAATTTTTGTAGTTTTAATGATTTCATTGTTACCGGGACTAATTTTAATGCTATTACAAAAGTTATGTTGTACCTTAAACTCGGAATTTAGGTTGTGCAAAAAGTAGAAATTAGCATAGTAAGAGCTACGACTCCTTTTTTTGCGTGGAAACTTGTATATATAAATGCATGAGGTTTCAAAAAAAAATAAGTAAAAAATAAGGTTTTTTCATAGGAAAATAATTTATTTGAAGAATTTCAAATCGTCCACTCAAGAGAAACATTTCAATGAGCTTTTGGTAAAAAATAATCAGTTTTGACCTCTCTGAATGAACAACCTCCTTTTCATATCAAGTCTTTTAAGAGAATAAAAATAAAAAGATTTTCTTTCTTTGGATGAATTATTAGCTGAGGTCATAGTTAATTTTACTTTAAGTAAGTAGTCTCTTTGTATTGTACTCTAATTACAACTGGATTAAATGTTTACTAGGGTCGATTTCTTCAAAGAATCGGAAATATTTAAATGACCCTCACAACCAAGTATTTCTCTACGGGGTCCTTCTTTTTTGCTTATATTAATTTCCAATAAGTGCTTGGTGATAAATCACTCTACATTTATTGAAATTATCTCCTTCTCATGATGAAAAAACCAAGTTTAACTCAGCTAAAACTGATTTGATGAAATGTCGTAATTTGACGACGAACAATCCTACTGCCCGGACAGACCCGAAGCATACACGGGTATGTTTTGCGCCAATTATGCATCATGCTCCTCTGACGTAAGGGCGTATTTCTACTTCAAGGTGAGCTCTGGAAAGCATATAGTTACACGCACAAGAGGGCTCATCTCAAATTGCAGTCCCGCCCCGACTTCAGAGGAACGATTTCGTGTTTATTAACAACAGTTCTGCACACTAAAGGCAGCATTGACTTCAGAGGCTAATCCAGCAATTTGGCAACACCGGATTTTCTCCATTTAAACCTATGCCAGAGAATCGATTCTTGTCGGAGCACCTGACCCCTCCAAGAATCGATCCATTTCAATAGGTTCAAATGGCGAAAAGACAATGTTGCCAAATTGCTGGATCCCCAATCATTGACTTATAAAAATAAATCAGTCTATTCCCCCTAGTTACGCTGCCTTAGCGCAGTACATTTTTGGCATTTTTTGTCGCATCGATCGCATGATCTACTCTCGACTGTCAAAGTTTAAGCTGTTGTCGTGCCGACGGGTTGGACGACATAGGTCTCGCGTGTCGGGGTGGCTGGCTGAGTCGGCTGTTCCGGCGTCGATGGAGGCTGTGGCTGATCGGCCTCCACTTTCGTCGAGTAAGACACCGGGCACATGCATGGGCCGTAAGAGTACTTCATCCCTCCGTCCTGAGGTGCGCCGATGAGATTCGGATGCGACATCTGCAGACCCTGGGGACGATCCTGTACGTATAGAGGCACGCTTTGCACGGATCCAGGGTGCGTGTTACCCATGTACATGTTCGGAGGAATCTGGAACAGAAAATGAGATCTTAGTCAGGGTGTGATACTTGATCTGAAGCGTGCATTTTGCTTAAAACCTCCTATACGTCATCGGAAGATGAAAATATTGTAGAACTATCAGGTTCACTGAGTAACAGATCTGATGGCATAGGGCTGATGATTGATTTTCGGAGATTCAGCCTACAATCAGAGGACTTTTTGTAGATTCTTCGCGAGAAGGAAGAGGATTTGCGTTCTTTGTATTATCTGATGGCAATTAGTATGTTTTTCATTTCTATTTTCTGAATCTGGATGGAGAGGTTGATTTTTAGGATTTTTATAATATTTAGTTTTTAATTAAAAATACCGATCAATTTATACGATTTTGAGTAAGTCTCTAATTTTTTTTTTCTCACGTAGATATTCCCCCTCCCTGCCCCTAAAAAATTAAATAAGTACGTAACCAAAGTAATATATAAAAAGAAATAAAATAAAGAGTGAGTTCAGAAAATCTCCCGGCTACTGTTGGACCGCGTTCAGCAGAAAGGAACCAAGCCACATCAGCCATTGCAAAATTTGACGGGGCAATTTAATATTTTACAAGAGAACGTTTGTGCGGATTCCTTTGAAAATTTTAAGGATTTGCTACATACTATGCAGAAAATTCACTAAAATTTGCAAAAAAAAATCCGCACAACCGTTTTCATGTAAAAAATTAAATTGCCTGATTAAATTTGGCAATAGCGGATGTGGCTTAGTTCCACGCTGCTTAGCGCGGTCCATTTAAACCAATGTAAACAGACCATTAAGTGCCGTTCACAAATGATTATAGGTAGGAGGGTTTTAGACTGCGCAAGGATTCTCTCCGTAGGAGGGTAAAGAGGAAAATGACTCCCAACACACGGAGAGGACAGGGTTAGAAAGAAATCAGAAAAAAGCCTGATGTCCTTTATGGACGGCCCCTTACCAGGCTTTGAAGGTGAGTAAACTCATATTCAAGTTCACATGGCCACTCAGCGTGGCGTGAAAAATACGCGGCTTTTCATAGGGATCCGCCATGCCGCGTTACTAGTAATTGGCAGAGAGGATGCGCCACAACGGTCATCATTACTACAGCTGCAATGTTGTGGTTGACGCCAACAACGGTGGAGGGAGGGGGGTGTGAGGAGAGGGGACGGGTGGGAAGAGGCTACGTCCGAGTGAGAAGTGACCCATATCTTACTCCCACGGCCGTAAAGGCAACGTGCCGTCTGCCGAGTGCCGCCTGCGCCGCGCCGCGGTCGCTTCTTCCGCAGGCGGAACCAAGTACCAAGTGTCGCGACTTAACTTACGTGGAAGAGTAAATACCAATAACCCTATCACGAATCAGGGAAAGTCACGTTTGTCACCGGCCAGCGGCATCGAGGTTGGGAAACCCAAACCTGGAGAACAGCAGGGAAAGGCACCCAGTGCGACCCACTATTGCCCATTTTCTGCATTCTGCTACAAGTGGCATACTGACCACTAGGTTAATAATTAAAAGCTTCGGCTTTTTTGTTAAAAGTCTTTGAATCACACATGATGTTTAAACTCTCAAAGGATCCTAATTAAATAAACTACTCAGTGGCTCTTACTTTTCTTTACGCGCGTTCAAGTCTCTGGTGACCACGATTCAGAGGGCTAAAATTTGTCAAAATTTGGAGGCACAATTTAACACACTACGTGCACTATTTGGTGACTCTTACTTTTTCCTCCCACTCGTTTAAATCTCTTTGTTGATGACCACGATTGAGTAGGTCACTACGCCTATCTTTGAATCACACATAATGTTCAAACTCTCAAAGGATCCTAATTTAATAAACTACTCAGTGGCTCTTACTTTTCTTTACGCGCGTTCAAGTCTCTGGTGACCACGATTCAGAGGGCTAAAATTTGTCAAAATTTGGAGGCACAATTTAACACACTACGTGCACTATTTGGTGACTCTTACTTTTTCCTCACACGCGTTTAAATGTCTTTGTTGATGACCGCGATTGAGTAGGTCACTACGCCTTTTTCGCCAAAATTTGAATGCACGATTTTACACACTCATTACACCACTTGAAGGCTCTTCTACTTTTCTTTCCGCGCATTCAGGTCTCTAAGTTGGTGATTGCTATTCAGTATGTAGACCGAAATGTCTTTCTTGCCAAAATTTTAAGCACAATTTATATGAACTGAAAATATGAAGCTTCTGTATGATCGAGATTTTATCATTATCTCGATAGATTTATTGGACAAGCTTACCGTCCATAATTCAAACACGACATAAACGCGTTTTCAATAGTATGTTTATAGTGCGGCGTCATCTCCGAGTGCTGGAGCTTGGAGTGCCTCCAAAAAATTGATTTATATTTCGATTTGCGACGTAAGTAGTGTATCTTAGACACAGCCTCACCTGTTATACATCATTTGAGAAAAAGGACGTATTGATATGGTATTCCTACTCTAATTTTTTGTTTTTTTCGTTTGAATATGATTGCCCTCCTTCCCATGCATTTCCAGATGAGACGAAAAAGCTTAAAATTATTTATGAGAACAGATTCCTGGCAAAAAATGCACAGTTGAAGCATCTAAAAGTGCAGGTTTCTCAAGAGTGTTTCCACAATTATGCAACTTCACATCCATTACATGAACAGTCATATGATTTTATTATAATGAGCTTTTAGTCGACCAATCCTTTCATTTATTGAATTTATATAATGGGGAATGACTAAAAATTGTTTCCATTTTACTTTTAGCACGGCTAAAATTTGAAGTTAAACGATCAAGGAAACGAAGTCTTGCACTTAGAATCTTACATTGTATACTGCAATGTTGGAAAGCGTGCGATTGAAGCAATGCCGTCCATACTCATGCTCTAGTTTTGTTTTAAATTTCTTCTTCGCGTATTAATTGCAAGTGGAATATTAATGAACTCTCGAGGAAAAGATCAGTTGGCAGAGAATCAAAATAAACAGATCAAGAAAGTGTATAAGTGACGACCAATAACAGTCATGCATGCCTCGCAGCTTAAAGCATTCACTCAACATTCGACTTCATAGAGTCATCGGGTGCTTGCAAGTTACTCACTAAAATATTTTCAGGTTGCTATCATTATAACTAGGCTTTCTGACCCCCTACATTTTCGTTTCTTGTCACAGCTCATTTCTATCGAATGCTGGGCCGTTGTCCATTATTTTTTCGGCTATCGAAAGGTGATGGACCGTATATGAGCCTACTCTTTTCAAATGGAGATATGACCCAGGTTTTAGTGTATTTTCTGAAGGAAATATTTAAATTGAGAATTTGCAGGTGTCTGAAATTTGATTAATTCCGTGTTCGAGTGGACGCTATGAAGTGAGCTGAACATGACGATACCCTTAATTGGTTCATAAATTGATCAATTATCGGAGGAGATATAACAAAACTATCGAATCTGCTAAAATGCATGCGTTTAAATGGGAAATGTCGTCAGATGACGTCACTAGGTGGCGCATTTTTTCACTTCTATATCTATTTTTATACTATTTCTCATTGCCGAAAAAAATTATAATAAATACTGCAAAATCAGCTCTTTGGGAACTCTCAGATGAAGCAATAAAAAATGTGCGCGAAAATTCTCCATTATCAATAATACTGCGGGGACTAGGTAGGTAGATTTGGATGTTTATAGGCTGAAGCAAGAACAATTATATTCGATTATTCAAAGTCTCGTGTTGACGGCAACGTTGAGACGATGAAAATAAAGCGTGCGTTTTGCATTTCTTATGGCTTATCCCCGATTACAATGATCGAGCAATGAAAAAATAATTACTCAAAGGGTGGA
The DNA here is from genome assembly GCF_918797505.1 of Bemisia tabaci. Lineage (NCBI taxonomy): Eukaryota > Metazoa > Arthropoda > Insecta > Hemiptera > Aleyrodidae > Bemisia > Bemisia tabaci. The sequence goes on along the minus strand of NC_092797.1, from coordinate 32,869,757 downwards.
GGTGGATGCGCATCAGCGGGGGGGGGGGGGGGGGAGCTTTATGATTGGTTTGGGAGACTTGGCCAGCATCTGAGATAGAGTCACGACACGGGGCCAGGTGGAAAGAGAGAGAGATCAAGAGGTGAAGATAGGAACGTCTGCACGGCAACTCTCGCTGCTAATACCGAAAAATACATTTCCACCTAACCGCAGTTGTCAGACACTGCTAAAAACCCTGAGCTCTATTTGTTACAATTAAACATATTTGTGGAAAAGAGGTCAATCAATATTGGAAGCTTTAAAAGATAGTCTGAGGGATGGATTGGATTTTAGGATTGGAGTTTTCAACCCGGTTCTGGGCTGATTTTCTGCCCAAGGACTACCATAAACGCTTTATTGCTTTAAAAAATACGAATTAAGCCTAGAGCAGATAGATCATTTTTCCCGAAGTTTTAGTGTAAATGAATTTATTCGACGTAATGCTTCTTCTTGCGAAAATCACATTAGACAAAAGAAGTCTTTCTGCAGGAGAGTTGAAAACCCCTAATTGTTTCTGGATTTTAATGGAACTATAAATGGTTTTTACGAGTGCTCGTAATTGTTTCGGCGCGCGTACGGCTTCTCAGTCTCTTTCAGTTGTCTGTCCATCCATATGTAACTTATGTTAGCAGTAATACACTATTCCACTCATGGTTTTCTCTACAATTCCCAATTCTTCCCCATAAACTTGTTTCACTTACATCCATCCATTGGAGAATTTGCTCGAGTGGGTGTTATTCTGTCATAAGAAAATACATCATTATCCGAGTTCTTAGTATTTATAACATTTATTTTCTCTCATGGGAAATTGAAGGAAATAATGAAAAATCAGAAAAGTTACTGCTTCGTGGCGTCATAGAGCGGCATTTTCTATTTAAATAAGTTTATTTTAGCACAATAGATCATTCTCTTACATAGATCCTCCAATAATTTTTCAATATCGGAATCGAGAAGATTCTCGAGATCGTATATAGCATGGGCCATATTTGATAGCAGTTCGATGTATCATTTGGTTTGAAACGATAGAAAAATTATAGGATTTAAGTTAAAAAAGCAGAAAGCGAAGAAATTCTTCAACAACTTCACTTTCCATTGCCATGTAGTGCTCAAAAGAATCAAAAATCAATCACAATAACTCGTTTCCACAGATCGCTCGATTGAATTTTGAGACTTTGCTTACATTTTAAACGAATCGATATCGATACAATCTCAGCGATAGAACGCCTACTTTATGTATCGAATACAATCCATACTTACATACATAGGAGTCGCTCTCACAGCACTCTCTGGCGCTCTACGACGCCTAACCGCCACAAAACTCGGTTCACCCACAGGTCATGAGGGAGTTGGCACTCCCTCGTCTCATCCTTAACCCCCTGTCGCCAACATTGCACTGGGCGTCCCCTTCGTCTCCTCCCAGGAGGGACCCAATCAAGCATCTTTTTTGGCAGCCTCTCTTCCAACAATCCATACTTTCCATCAATAAAAGAAATTCTTCAGATGTCAGACACCTGAAAATTCTCCATTGCGTTGCGACATTAAATCTGACAACAATGGCGACAGAAGATGCTACGTCACGGGATGAACGGATCCACGCTACGATCCTCCAGATACCGGAGTGACATATGATAATATCCGGCAGACGCGACTACTCCAGTTCCTACCGTTGCTGAATTTTCCCCATTCCTCCTTCGATGCTTGGTTAACGTCCTTTAATTGATGAGAGAAACGATGCGATCGTGCTCTCTGGGCGCATCGAGCTGATCTTCAATCCTGCCGTGCTAAGGAAAAACGCCGTATGAACATCCGAGAGTTGCCAAATTTCCCTTGATTAAACATGCATTTTTGACAACATTCATGCATATTTTTCCTTGAAATTTTCAGATATTTTAGATTAAATTGCGTACAAAATTGTCTGAAATTTTTAGAAAATAATATTTGCAATTTTCCCAGTAAATTCGGGTTTTATCGGAGGTAACATGGCAACACCTGAAGGCTCATACGGCGTTCTTCCTTAGCACGGCAGAATCGTCCTCCCACTCCATCGTACTCAGGAAGAACGCCGTATGAGCCTTCAGATGTTGCCAAATTTCCTTCAATTGAATTAGAATCCTCAGAGAGGCTCGTGCATATTTTTCCTAAAATTTTCAACAGGATTTCATTCTTAATTCGATCTAAGATATTGGAAAATTTCAAGGCGAGATAATCAGAACTTCCCCCTAAATAAATACTTCATCAGAGGAAAGTTGGCAACATTGGAATGTTCATGCGGTGGTTTTCCTCGGCGCGGCCGTACTCTCTTTCTGCGCAGTTTTATACGTTCGACGAATCCCTGTTTCGAAAAATAAATGAACTTCTCCTGTGATAATATCGACGTCAAGATGTATGAAACTTCTTCGAGTATATATCGAGATTTTTACCAACATACGGGAAGGAGTCTAGTGTTTTATGGTCTGGTAATGAAAATTGATCGTGAGAAAGGGCAGGTCAGGCTTTGTGCAGAGACCATGCTGCATTACCAACAGGGAGAGATATGTTTCTCATTTACCTTATGGGTTGAGGGTGATAGGTTTCTTGGTGAAGACTTTAAAGCTCCATCTTAGCTCCTACTTCATTGCTTCTTTTTTATGACTATCATTGCCCTATTTTTCGTATCTCTTCAAACTTAATTCAAAAATCTGTGGTCAAAATCTTCAAAATCTTTTGGTGCTTTGCAATAATGAGAGTCCCAAAAGTTACCAGTTTAGTAGTGAGTGTTTTCAAATACGTGGGACGATTGTATTTGAAAAATAATTAATACAATACAACTGTTGAAAATTGCTTATTTCTGTGACCGAGCATTGAATCATGCGAAAACTGTGAGGTAGTATCTACACTGAGCCTTTAGACCGCACAATGATAAGTCGGATCAGTAACCGCGGTTTTGGAATTTTGTGATCTCATGTTCCCTCAGACTTGTTGCATGAACCTAACTACCCAAGCTTACAAATACGTATAAATAACCTCCCACAATTTTTGCATTAGGTCTTCCTTTCCGATTTATTTTTTTAGGTAGTTCAAAATGTTAAAAACTATAAAAAAGGCAGGACTGTTTCAATCATCAGAAAATCACTCTTACGCATAGCAGTACAACGTCCTAACTTCCCCACATGAGTCTTCTCTAAAAATGTAAAAGAAAAGTGCCTTCTTTAAAGGATAAACAAAAGAGAAAAATATAATCAGGAAACTGTAAACCTTTCTAAAGACATTAATCTTAAAACGAAATTATCTTTGCGAAACGTTATGGATATAACGTGGCTATATTATTCAAAAGTTTTGGTGATCTTTAACCTCAGAAGAAAGGACGTAAGAGAGAAAAACTCGTGCATTCTTAACTGTGCTTAGTCAAAACATGGAATAATTCAAGACCAAAATTGATAATGCAGATAACTGCCTTCAAAACCTAGAGTAGGCAAAAGTATTCACCGTACATTAAAATAGTAGTAAATATTTTTTATAGTGTGCTCCTTTACTCGTATATGCACTAGCCACTATCCTGCCCTAAAGTTATACATTTTGATTGTTTAATTCAATTACGAGTGCATGCTCATGGTTCAATGGCGTGGCGTGAATTGCGATGTACCGATTGTTATGACATTTAAACCTATGGTAAAGAATCGATTATAAAGGTGTTCGCTGCGGACACCCTATTTATCGATCCTTTTTCATAGGTTTAAATGGCGTAACAATCGATATATCGCAAAGCACACCACGCCGTTGCCATGTTTGATTCTAGTAAACTCTGATTTGTGAAATTCAATATAATACAAAAATGTTCGGAGCCAAGTACTGAGCTGTGCAGAAATTTTCACACCACACTAACGAAAGTTCCTGGAACAAGCAGAACAGGTCTCTTGATTGTTGGCTAGTTATAGACTCAAGAATATAAAGGTACGAAAGACTTGCACGACATAAGAGAATGCCAAAGTCCCGTGAAGAACAATATTCAACCGAGCACCAAAAGCGGGGACACTTATCTCCTTCAAAGTCTTCACTCTCGGATCCCTCCACCATAAACGCTGAACCCCCTCCCCCCTCCCAACACCGAGATCCTTCAAAAATATCTGCCCACGCAAAGTCGGTTGTAAGCCTCCCAGAAGGCAGGTTCCGTTCCCCCTCCAAGCGTCTGCCTATAAAGAAATGATGAAAGTTCCGTGCAATCTCGGGTCGGAGCCTGTTTAAGCCACGCTTTTGACAGGCAACCTCGTCGCTCCTCCGACGTAAAGACGTACCTCGATTTTCGCATGAGCCCCAGAAAGCATGGATTAACGCGCGGAACAGGGTTCACGAGAAAATTGAGATACGGCTTTACGTCGGAGGAGCGACGACCTGTCCAGGGTCGGGGCTGAGTCGGACCATGTGCCCAGAATTCCAAACGCGGAGCGCCGACAACACTCGCTTGGACGCTCTCTTCCGGCATACTGCTGTCCTATGGGAAAACGACGTATGAATATAGAAATGTTGCCAAATTTTCTTCATAAAAATACGGATTTTCCGGACGAATTATGAAAAATTTCCCATAGACTTTTCAGAGAGTTTCATTCGTAATTTAATCCAACGTATCTGAAAAGATGAATGCAATCAAGGGCCGAAACTGGCCTGGAGTGTAGTTTTAGCATTTTTAAACTGTGCAAGGTTTAAATGTAATGAATTTTAGCTGATAGTCAAATCTTTTTGGAGAGACGCAATGTCGCAAACATGGATCTGATGGAAGCGGAACATCAGGAAGTGACAGGCTGAAATCGGGGCATTTTTATTAATTTTTTCCCCAATGTAGATGAGTTAAATCAACAAAAATACTCCTCCTAAAATTTTTTCGTTTCCTGGTCGGTAAACGACATCAAACTCGAACAAATTTTTACAAATGGTCGTTTTTGGTTTCAAACCCATTTTTTCAGCAATATATCTCTTTCATAAGATTCAGTTACCAACTAAATTCAATTGATACTGTTGAATGTAGACCTTCCAGTGTCAAACAATGTGGAGTTAATAAATCCAGGGTGGGACAAATCTTGGTTAGGTTAGGTTAGGTTTCTACAGTATTCCTCATTTCGAGGAACGATTAACATATATTTCCTCAAAAACAAAGAAACAACTTAAATCGGGACTAGGGCCGCAAATAATAAAAAGAACACATAAAATAAAAAACCCGGGAAGTTTTCGATTTAAGTTGTTTCTTTGTCAATGTTTCGGGCCGATTAAGTTGTTTCTTCTTTCCTCAAAAATAAGTAATTATCGGTAGGAATTTGGCATCATTCGAATGTTCATAGGACGTTTTTACTTAGGAGGGCAGCCTGGTCCATGGTGGACGTCGAGTCAACTCCTTCGCAACCGAGCCCTGCAGATGCTTGTCTCAAGTGGCGACAGGAGCACACTTTCCTCTGAAACACGTATTTCCAGGCTAGACGATAACATCTCATTAGCTCCCGATAAGATTTCCAATTAATGTCTCATACACAGCCTCCCCTCTCCATCGCTTCACTAGTCTATACCAGATGACCATTAATAAATGCGTGGTGTAGAATCATCCTGATACACATGTACATGCATTTCGCTTTTTTTAATATTTGCATCCAGCTGGAAACCAGTGCAGTGACACAGAAATGAAGACTTCCCACTTTACAACTCCGGTAATTTATGCGAGGACAAATCGAACAAAGTAGAAGCTGCTAGTCTGCTGAAAGTGTTGCCGCGGAGCTTGCCCGGTCGCAGCTGTAAGGAGAGGCTGGCCTTATTTGATTAAAGGAAAGTGTTATACAGTGATATAACACGGATGTGATGAGCTAAATATCGGGCATATGGACTCAATTGGAACTATGGACCGAAAATAGACACTCATGGAAAGCAGTCGAAGCCCCGATCCCAGAATAAACCATTAAATAGGGTAAAAATCAAAGCATCATGAGATATTCTTTCCCATCAAGATTTCACTACAATCAGTGACATTCTCAGACAGGAATATTCGACAGTCTCCTAGAACTTTTGTCTAAGTAAATTTCCGACACATTTTATAACTTTCCTATGTTTCTTACGAGAAATTCCTTAGCTTTGTGTTCTTTCTACCCAATCGTTAAAGTCTCCGTAGAACCCCTTTATTCCTTCATGAAAAGTTTCGTGGGTTCTCCCCCCCCCCCTCCACCCCCTCTCTAAACTTGGGACACCTCATGACCTTTGCAGAATTTCCCGTGAGAAGTGCCTCCGAACACCGCGGCGTTTATTCTATCCTTTCGTTAAAGTCTCCGAGGACCGTTTCATTTTTCCGTGACATTCTATTTTTTTTTTCAACTACATTTAGAGCACTCTAACATGGAAAAGTCTAAGTCTCCCTCGAGAAATTCTGCCGTTAGGTGTTTGTTCTATCCTTTTGTTAAAGTCTCCAGAAATCCCTGCCAACAGGATCCACACGGTGGCTGGCTAATAGTTTAGATACTATAATATGGTGTAAGAGGCCGTCCCTAAATTACGTAATGCTAAATTTTCAATTTTTCTGACATCCCTCACGCCCTGTAACGCTCCGTAACGATTTGCTAGACGTATTGTTACGTTAATTACGTATTACGTATCGTTTGCCCACCCCACCCCCGTTTCAATAAAAAATAATCCAAATATCCCCTTACATTTACTGTGCGGATTGTCGTTTCTTTGTAGTGAAGTGAGGTGAAAGTATTGCAAAGATAATGTTTTCAAGATTCCTTAAAACCTCTAAAGATATCCGACGAAAAGTTCTACAGGAATTCGAAAAAAAAATCACTTAAACTCGTTACGTAACGCTTCGCTCTACACCCCCACCCCGACCTTTTGTAACGCCGCGCAAAGCCAGCGAAGACCCCTGCTTCCCTTGTCCCTTGGATGGTTACGTAATTTAGGGACGGCCCCTAGATAAAATTTGCAAATAGAAATTATGCAACAATCAAATGTAATTAAGTTCTTTCACGCCTAGAATATGACGTGTCTGCGTCACCTGTATTTTGACTAAGTACCAGCCCTGCTCAGATTAATGTCTTGCTCTGCGAGGGTAGTGTTACGATCCCTAGTCTAAATGTAGGTAAAGTCTTTTGACTTACCTCTGCTCAGACGTGAGAGCGCTGAACCATTTTTTCTTGTTCTTTTTTGTGAATGATTTCAATGTGCCTATAAACAAGGTATTAATTAAAGCAGAAAGCTACATGTTTTCTCTGCAAAATATCACATGGAAAACGAACCACTCCACGGGAAGTCTAAAAACTAACTCCTTAACAAAATATAAGTGTTTTCAATTAACAATGATTTAAGGGCTAAAATACAAAAGATGCGGTTATAGGATATTTCGTCAACAATTTTTTGTCCGCGCACTTGTTTCGCTCAGTAGTTAATTTCCGAGCTTTCCGTTATGCGAATCGTTTCCTTTGCAAGATTCCGAGGAGAAAACATGTGACTTTTACTCCTAATTAAGACCTTGTCTAATGGTTTACATTCAAATTCAATATAGAATGTAGAGACATGTTAATGTCATGACCAGGATCGCAAACTGGTTTTATCTGGGAGCTAGAAAATGTTGCAACAGCTCTGGGGCCGGCTAATTAGTCGATGCACTTACATTGTCCTTTAGCACTGCAGCGGGGACGGCTACCGGGATGGCGACGGTGACAGGGACGCCTTGTCCGGGGGCGGCGTCGTTGTAGAAGACGCCCGAGTGGAGCATGGGCATCCAGTTGTTGGGCGTCGCCACCGGCACCGGGTGGTGGGCCCCTTGCGGTGGAGTCTGCTGCGGCTGGGCCCCGCTCTGGCCCTGGCCCTGGCTAACCTGCGCCTGGTTCGCGTTGTATTCCCTCGTAGCGTACGGGTAGTACCTGCAACAACCACCAACAGCCGCAATTAGCCGACACAGCATTGTCTATCCGCACAATCAGTCCCATTGTGAGCCAATCGCGTTAAATTCATTCGCGCTTCCGCGCCGATGCCGCGCTGTGTTGCCACTTGGGCAGTTTTAGTCGATAGAATCAAATGTTCGGTGGGAAGAGGTTACAGTGGGCTGATTGTTGAAATTGGTAGACGAAGAGATAGGCAAAAATGACAAAAGGGATTTGGAGGGATCCTAATGGTGGGAAGGAACGGTTGCAATAGACAGAGGAGGTAGGTAATAGACTAACTAACGGCAATCAAAGAGAGACCCTACAGTTAGTCCATCATTTTCTTCCTTAGTCTATTGGCACTACCCATTTAACCAATATGATCGCTCAATACTCCCTAGATCTTCATTGTCCGTCGCTTTGTAAGGCCCTGTCTCTACGGGACGTTTCATGGGATTTGTTCCAGGAAAAAATTTCACCTGCGCGTTTGGGAAAAATATTATTGAGTTAGTCAATTCTCATCACAGTACTAATTAAGAGTCCCTGTGGAGTACCAGGAATGACTTCAAAAGAAGAAGACATTTTTTTGTGTTTTAAAAAAAAAAAATTCCGGAAGTTTCACTCCTGCGATTCGAACTTGGGAAAAATCCCTTGAAACGTCCCGTGGCGACAAGGTGTAAGTCAATTTCAACTATCAGCCCGTTGCTCGATAATTTATTTACATGAGCCAGAATAAATACATTTAAGAGACCCCACACTATTGATTTAAACAATGTTACAAGAGTTTTAGAGAAGAATTTTAGAGGTCAACGCTAATTTTCGCGTGCAAATTAATAAGCAATTTTTGGAAATTTGATTTCCTTTTTATTTTAGGATCGGAAAACATCGAGAGAAAAAACTCCGGACAACGAAAACTTCCTACTGAGGGGTAATTATAAGCGATCTTGCTGCTATGGAAATTGCTGCATGCATCGTGCAGAGCTCATTCCGTTCCGCTCGCTCAGCGGATTTACAGTCCTATCTCAGGCACGAAACCCTCGAAAGGGAGTTTAAAAGACGGCAGGTCTCACGCCTAAAGTAAGCACTCAATTTATTCGAATCGCCGGAAAAATCCACATTTCTTCCCACCTATCACATCCTATACGTGAACCTCTTTGGAGAGATCGGCCGAATTCGTCGCACATTTCAACGCATACAACGCATATTCCAATAACATTCACACAGAGACATTCGCCAAAATTATAGCTCTTATAATGTGTAAGGTATAAATATTTGCACAGAACACAAATCAATAGACTTAGACTTTTTTGCGTCCAAAACTGAGAGAAAACCGAGTTCCGGCATCTACTGCCCGCAAATGCCAGGATTGGGCCCGCCAGTAATACCTCCCCGCACGCACGCGGGAATGAGGTATGCTCGATGTTCAGGAGCGAGCGAGTGGGTTCAGACCCCGAGTACAAGCCTCTGCACCACCCCCCCCCCCTTTCCCAGCCACGGGTACTAGGGGCTTAAAAGTTGATTTCAAGCCTACCAATATATGCCCCCGCCGTTTTTATACGTTAAATTTTAAGAAAAAACATGTAATATGCGTTTTATAGCAATGCATCTCTTTTTTGAGAGTCAAGTAGTTTACCAGAGGATCAGGAAAGCTGTAGCTTCTAGGTAGGACATTTTTTTATAAGAAATTGAAAAACTAAAAAAGGCTTATTTTGACCGATGATACCATACACACTCCTGGATTCTGGTCTAGCTGATTAATCCTGGAGAACTTCGCAAGTCGTTTCTATATTTCAAACATTTTCGTAAAGGGAGTGTCTCTTTAGACATAATCTGAAACGGTAGTTGCAACTATTCATCCGCTTCTACACAAAAGAAAAATATTCGATTTTCAAGATATTTCCTGCGAGGCTCTACAAGTGCACCGATGAGTGAATGTTGCGTCGAAAATATGTGGAACAAGTGATCCTTAGCGTTGGAATCGTGTCTTGCACGATGAGGAACAATAAGGCGTCTAACACGGCAATGCATCCCGTAGCCAGAAGAGTATCGTTGCGTTGCCAAATGTATGTAGCTATTTAGTTATAACTGCAAATTTTAAATATATAAGTCATGGAACATCTTAAAAATCTAAATTATTACCTAAAACATGTACTTAATATGATTCCATAAATCAAATGAAAATTTTGTGTTCATCTCATTTAAAGAGAAATCTTTCTTTCTAAGTCATTAATATTAAAGTCAACTAGAGACTAAACTTTTTATATTCTCTTTAACCCTTACGAAAGATTAAACTTTAGTGAAACTGTATGATTCATGATTATGAGAAGGGGGTTATCGTTCCTTTGCACAAGAGGACTAGAAAGTAAAGCGCTATTTTCTTGCAACGCGGCGACTCTGCGCGGAAGAGGTAGGTATTCAGTGACCCGCAAGTTAATGTAAATCAGCCATTGTTCTGGTGGTCTACTACCAACAGGCCTTTTACTTTCTATTAAAAAAAATTCTTGTTTACAGACCAGAACTCCATTTCTGAGGCTGATCCCCCATAAAATTCCCTTGAAAAGTGCAATAAATCTTCCCTTTTCCGTCAGGAATACTGATGACCGTAGCTTTTCTGTTTTTCACTGAAACCTGTATTGCTGTATACTGTGTGGCTCCTTGTAATTTGGAGTAACTACAATTTGATTCTTGAAAGCTGTATTGCTTTATGTATCATAGAACGCAAATATTATACATACTAAGAAAGCAAAGCTGTGTATAATGCTAAAATATTATATTGTTTAATAAAACTTAAGAAGTTAACTGTGAAAGATAGTATTTTATCAGCATCGACTGATTTCATTGTTCTTTTGCTCGACTTTATAATCTGCTGATGTGAGCATGTCAATTTACGAAATGTTCAATCATATTAGTCTCTCGTCATGCATTCTCAATAATAGAATCTGTACTGAAGCTCTGAGGATGTTGAATACCAACATTCCAAAAAAGCTTTAAAATCTTTATATGATCTTTATATGGTAAATACATTTGTTACAAATCAAAACGTTGTAAATTTTAATAAAAAAAATCGAGCCTGATATAGTTCAAAAAATTAATTTTGTTGCTCTATCTCTCTCCTTTCAAATTTCAGCACAAAGCATTTCAGCGACCGCAAGATGGCGGAGGACATTTTTCTCCCCAATCATGTATCGGTCATTTTAAAAACAATTATATTCAAAAATGATCATAATTCTATTAGTCAGCAGCGAGGATTCAGAGAGACCGAAAAAAGTTTATTACGTCAGAGGTTTCCGTGCCCTTAAACGTTTTATGGGCGTGTGAAAAAGAGGCACAGTCATTAGCGACTAATGTGTTGACACGGCAGTAAAGAACCTGTAATCGTCATAAAACCCAGATTACCGATCGTCTGCGGAGCGTGCCATTCATTACTTGTTTGGGAAAGGCACAGGGTGTCCCAGAAGTAACACACCGCTAACTCTCAGGCGAACACTAAAGCTGGAGAAAATACCTAACTGAAACGAAGGAGGGAACTGCTTTGCTAAGTTTAATAAGACAATCGGATCTGGCTAAAATATTGGAGAAATCCTACTTTGATTATGTTATACCCCGCCAAAACTCGTATCGAGTGAGCCCGAATAAAAGTACGTTAAAGTAGAACTCCTGCATTCAGAGCAAAATACGTGATACGACTATTTTAACTCATATGTAGCTCAAATTGCATAACCACTAATACGAAGGAAACTAATCACATGCCGCATGAGGCGCTTTTGAGAGAGGAATATTTTGAATGATACTTTGCACATTTCGGCACGTTTACAAGTCATGTTACATAAAGTGTTAATATCACATAGTTTCTCATACGAGAACAGCTTTTGTGGCTGTAATGTTACAAAATGCTTCACCGTATTTTACCCCAAAATTCGATAAGGAATCACGTACTGTAGCTCTTGATTTTGTTCACTGTTAAAAATCTTGGAGTAAAATCCAGAAAGCATTTCACTCCAAAATCTATTTTCTCTCCTCTCTTCTCCTCCCCTCTCTCCTTCCAAAAAAAAAAAACCCCGCGAGTGATACGAGCTCAGAGAAAAATCTACCCTTTTTGTGATATAAACTTCTTATTTATGTCACACGTATTTTCTAAGGGAGAGTACACCGGAGTGAATTTCACTCCAAGTTTCACTCCAAAACCAATACTTTTCCCCGCCTTGTAGGTCATTTAGGGGGCATGGAGGACAAGGCGCATATGTGCAGTTTTTGCTATTTCAAGAAATACGTGTTTAAAGTTTTGAAATTACATGGATCCTTATGGCGGAGAGAAAGTTCACACTGATTTGTTGATGCTTAAAAATTAGAATTTGGGAGCAAATTTTTCACAGATTATGCATTAAGACTAGTTTTACTTGAAATCATCAATATCTCAAATTTTTCAAAAACTGCACTAACGCGCCTTGTCCTCCAAGCCCCTTATTTTCGGTCTCTGCACCATTTTTAAGGATGTTATTCACGTTACCAAAATGCATTATGAATTGCAAAACGCAAGAAACCGAATCTGTGCAAAACTTCCAGGATTCTAGCAAAAAAGGGGCGAGCATAAAGGATATGTTGCACGAAGATCTCACCTTTAACGACTTCGAAACGGGGTCTGAAACGCAGAAGTCATCGATCCTTCCACGTAAGGAAGTAACTTTATTTTAATATGAGCCTCCCTCTCCATACGACTCTATGTATTCCAAGGCTCACGTCAAAATGTAGTTGCGCCCTTACTTCGGAAGAGCGTGGATGTGTGGAAAGTTCTGGGGTCAGAATTGGGGCCCGTTGATTTTCTTCGCACCGTGTGCATGTGCACCTGCCGGCGGAGGGCCCCGTAAATAAAACCCGGGGACTTTTGCCGGCACACAGAATGCAGAATGCACTTATTTGCGAGGCCGCAGAGGCAGAATCCTGTTTCCGTTTTCACATGTGCACCCGCCGCATCGCATCGCCGGGCCGCGCAAAAGCTGCGCATCGGTTTGGCAAGAAATTGCATTCACGTGTAATTCAAAACTCACTCGGTGCAGCAAACTGCAAGCCCCAAGCTCGATGTTGCCATATTTGAATGAACTGACCCAGCTGCATTCTTCGATGTATCGATCTCAGATATTTAGAATTCGATTTTTTTTTCTCACTGAATTCCCATATCTCACTCCATTTTGAAGAAAAAAAAGATAAAAGAAAGAAAAAGACTCAAAAGTCCATTAAGAAAGATCCATTTAAAACAGATTTTCCATTTAAAGTCCAAGAAAGGAAAAGTCCAAAAAGTTTAGAGGTTAAGGGTTTAGGGTTGAAGTGTTTGTCCAAGAAGGACCATTTAAACACAAATGAAGCAAATATGCCTTTTGACAAGAAAATGTACGTATTTAATCTCTAAAAGAAATATTTTTAGAGCTTTATGGATGATATAAATGCTTAAAAATGTTAGTGATGGCAGTTTGAGTTTTGCAGTCCACAAAACATAGTTTTTAGATAGAGCTATTCTAACTTCTCGTCTGCCATGTGTGGAACACGAAATTGCCGGATGATAATGGAACTTGCAGGACGTCCCTGAATTATTTTGTAGATAGCTGAAGAAAAGTTTTGTCAAAATCTCAAATATCTTAATAAAAATCGCTGTGCCGGAAAATTTTTCCCTCCATTAAACCACGATCTCGTCGGTTTTAGTGACAAACTGAAGCGACTGGTCAGTTTTTAACTTCTTGCTACCATGATTATTAGATGTTTCACGGAAAACGGAAGGCTTGTCAAAAAAAATTTCCGCTTAAAAGGCTCCAGATCTATTTCCTCAAATCTTCGGTTCTGGACTTACTGCTTTTTAAGGTAACATAGTAGGATTAAAGTACAAAACGCAGTGTTGCCAACTGGCGGTTTTTAATGCAACCGTCATTAAGCCAGTAAAAATGTTACCGCCCATACGAAAACACTGAATCCTCCAAAAAAAAGTTTCCCTCTCTATGGAGGCTACTTTTACCCGATTTGGAGTTTCTAAAATACTTGGCTCACGGGCTGATCGCGGCAGCTACGCCGAAGAAATGCAGCCGAGCTCTCCTCTTCCGGACGTGTGCTTACTTCTTAGCCGTTTGAACTTTGACTCGCCAACGTTGAAGACAGCTATTTTGATGCTAATAGCCCAACGTCGTGATTTTCAATTCTTTTAATCCGATGTTCGCGGGGATCAGATCATGCGAGGGGGCGGAGGGGGTCCGAGTTTCGCATCCCACAATTCGCATTCGCGCGGCTCCTTCCCCCTCCCCCCTCCTTCCCTCCTCCTTTTGCGCCTTTCCCACCACCGCGCCGCACATGTGAAACTTTCATTACTTCCGGCAAGTCCAGGCATCAGGTGTATGTTTTTGCCTCGAATGCTGGTAATTTTCTTGCGAGTGCTTTGCAATTTCGCGAATTTTTGCGCCGGGATCGGAACGCACCACGGGCGCTCGGGGAAGTTTTCTTTCGTTCTGCTAATCAGGTCTCGAGAATGAAAAGTAGAATTCAAATTCTTACTTTCGCTTTTTAAAAAAGAACAACAAAAACCGCACAACAACAACATCAACCGAGCTCCAGGCATCGAACAAAACTAACAAACTCAGTTATATCGATAGTCAACTTATCTTCAGCGTTATCACACATTCAGCACAGCAATGTCATAACCTCACAATCGTCATGTAAAAGATTTTCCACGTTTGATCTATTCATTATCCCACCAATACAACGTTTTAATTAGTAAAAACAAGCTGTAGTTTTAAAGTTTTCCTCTCATATTTTTTCAGGATATCTCATGGCTTCATGGCCTATCTCATGGCTGATAATCAATGCCTCTCTTTTACAGTGGCGTGGCGTGAATTGCGATACATCGATTGTTGTGCTATTTAAACCTGTGGCAAAGAATCGATTATTAAGGTGTTCGCTGCGAACACCCTGTCTATCGATCCTTTTCCATAAGTTTAAATGGCATAACAATCGATAAATCGCAAAGCACGCCACGCCACTGCTCTTTTACCTCCCTCTCTAAATTATAACTTCCATTATTTGGCTGCGAAAAAACTTCAGCCAATTTTGTCTAATGAAAAGAAAAAGAAAAAAACGTAGAAAAGCTTTGAAGTATTTGTTTGAGAAGAATTATAGAGAGGGTTTTGTTTTGCTTTTGTGTTTAGGTACCATGTGTCATTTCCCTCTTTACCTTGAAAAATTCCAAGCAAAGCTCAAACCCACATCTCTCTTGAAAACCAATGGACGCTTTTTATTTTTTTCCTCTTTAGAATGATTAAATCAGCATGGTGCGCGAAAAGAGATTTGATGGCATTGATCGATTTTGAATTTCTCTTGGGCTCCTCAAAGTTAGGGCGACCTTATTTGGCGCACCCATGAACCTTCAGCACTAGCGAATAACCAGACGCTACATGAATCCTCTGATCTCACAACCGGGTTGATCCTAAAAAGGCTTGTTCATCTAATTAAAGTGAAATCCTGTGTGCCATGTTTTGTTTACGTTCAGTTCAAGCAGGTTTTCAAGCGCATGGTAAAACAGTTAGTCAGCCTGGGTAGAAGTCATGTACTAGTCAGTCTTCCAGATTGAGCGACGATGCTCCAGAAAAGATAATCTCGGTAGCTCTTTATCTCTGTTTTAGATTTAAATCTGCGACTTTTTTAAGCGCGACAAAAAATCAAGGGGAAATGAATGACAGCATCAAACACTATTAAACGAAAATAAAATTCCTCTCTATATTTTATACCACCAATTATTCCGAGAGAGCCTCCTCTATGCATTCTTGTGTGACTAAAAATTACTTTATGGGGATGCCTGTCTTTTTTTTAGAATAATTCTTATTTTAAAGAACTAATTAGATTTCTTTACATGAATATGACATTTTCAAAATTTGGGACCCTTAGGGCTCAATCGCAAAATGACGTGTCCTCTCGAATACGGTAGAAACGGGCAGGACCGATTTTTGCGTGGAGCATGGAGTTTCCATCACTAGGTCATATACTGGCAGTGACCTTGTGTACTGTATGGGCACGATTTAAACCACTAGAGGAATCATTAACACAAATCACGGGTGTTCCACCCGACTCAGTCCGTGCGATCGGAAGCAAAAGAGCATTCTCGAAGTGTGGTTATCCTACTTTGAGCGGTGCATCTCAGCTGCCATCTGATAAGCGAAATCTCACCGATGGAAGATGACCGTGTGCCGTGTCCATGGATGCTACTACGTCCATCTCTGACCCACTGATTTGCGAATCTGAGGGGGTCATCGGTTACACCTACTTGCACCTGCCGATTTCAAAAATTCAAGGACATAACTTCTAATGGTAATTGCGACTGCACTTTCTTCTCCAGCTTGTCTCAAACTTCATTAACTTGTAGGATTAGGTGCTGTATTAGTGAATACTTTATTTGAAGTGCACAAAGTAGGCACAAGTATAGGCATTGGAAGTAGGCACAATCGATTCTTTCGCTGTTTGAACATACATACTTTTGGTTCCTAACACGCATGCCAGCAGTTGAAGTCGAAACATAAGACATTGTGTAGTATTATTTAATCCTCACGTTGAAGTTAGATATTTAATACACTCGGTGACATCTTAGATCATTACAATTGATGTTTTTCATCTCACTAATTAAAATTATCCATTTTTATTGATCGTGATGAACTAGATCCTAAAAGCCAGAATTGAATTTGAGCTCGATCAAAAGTATTTTTCTTGCAAGTGCGGTCATGAGGATAGGTAGCCCTGCAGGCTAATCGGTAGACAAAATTATAGACAAAGGAGGTCGGAAGGATATGGAGGGATCCTATTGGTGGAAGCTGGTGGTTGCAATGGACACAGAAGATAGGTAATAGACTAACTAACGGCAATTCACTAGACGCCCTATAATTAGTCCATCATTTACCCCCTTAGTCTATATGAAACATTCATTTCAACCGATTGGATCGCTCCGTACTCCCTATGTCTCCTTTGTCATCAATTGATTTGTCAATTTGTTCATCAATTTCAACAATTAGCCTGCTCATGACTGGCACTTGTGTTAAAGCTATGAAGCTTCACTGACTAAAATTGCTAGTTCACTGATAACGTTTATAGATTTGAAACTATTTTCACTAGTCAGTGCGATATACCGTGATCTTGCATGCAAAGAGCACGGCGTGTTTAGAAACTATCGGCATGATCCCGATTCACTGAAAAGCATTTTAGATAAAATCTGAACAAGTCCCTTCTCGACTTAGCGAAGTTTACCGACATTCTTTATGGCCTGTGTAGGTAAATCCACAGCTTGATTAAAATTCTGAGTCGGATTTTGCGGGGAAACTGAGAGCGACCTTATCTGCTATCGCCCCGTTTTAATTAAGAGTATCCGATCGGAGCAGAGTAATGTTCTTTTAGGAGAGTTTGGATATTCCAAGG
This sequence comes from Bemisia tabaci, assembly GCF_918797505.1. Classification (NCBI taxonomy): domain Eukaryota; kingdom Metazoa; phylum Arthropoda; class Insecta; order Hemiptera; family Aleyrodidae; genus Bemisia; species Bemisia tabaci. The sequence goes on along the minus strand of NC_092797.1, from coordinate 32,852,439 downwards.
AATACTAGACACCACGACGTGGTGCGGAACTCGATCTATTCAGATCTGTGGATTGTATTCATGGTTTTCGAGAACCCAAAAACGCAGATCAAGGACCAGTGCTGACCTGCCAAAGAAGAAATGCGTATGAACATTTAATTTTTTCCAAATTTTCCTCCGATGTAACAATTATTTTTTCAAAAATTATTAATAGTTTTCGATGAAATTCTCAATTAACTAATTTTAAATTGCAAATAAAATTCTCTAAAAATGTAAAGACAAATTTTCCCAACTTTCCCTGGAGATCCAGAATTCCCAAAGGGACTTCGGAATGGGCCTGTTGCAAACTTTTGCTAGAGCAAAAATAAGAGTTGTTTCTTATAGATAATGCCTCAAAAATCACGATGAGCGCATCGGCAAAGTCTGAAATGCACTCATAACTTCACAATCTGCGTAAGAAATTTGCGTTTTTTTAAGCTTCCCGCTTCAAAAACGATCTACGGCACAAGTGAACATTTTGTTAGAGGAGTCGCTCCATCGTCGGCGATATTCATCATGGCCGACGCTTGCGCGCAGTTCCGCGCGTAATTCGAGGAGAGTTCAAGGTCAATCAATTCGGGCGTGGAAAACATGAACGTTAAAACACGCCGATTGTTATCTGGTCTAATCCAGTTCAGGTATTATCTCGTCCCATCACACGTGTTTTGGCGGATTGGCGTCGGCCATGATGAGTATTGCCGACGATGGAACGACTCCTTTTACAAAATGTTCACCTGTGCCGTAGTATCGCTTTTGAAGCGGGAAGCTCAAAAAACCGCAAATTTCTTACGCAGACTGTGAAGTTATGAGTGCATTTCAGACTTTGCCGATGCGCTCATCGTGATTTTTGAGGCATTATCTAGAGAAACAACTCTTATTTTTGCTCTAGCAAAAGTTTGCGACAGGCCGACAGGCCCATTATCTAAAGGTATATACGTGGTTCTTTCATAACACATGGCGGTATTATGCTACTACTGGTGCTCAGACATTTTCCTGCTTGTATTGATGCGCACTATGGCTTCAACTTCTAAATACAACTGAATGTATAATAAAGCAAATATTCAATGGCAATTGAAATCAAACGAGTTTCTATAATTAAATTTCATCGTTTAATATTTAAAAGACTTAACGATGCATGAAGTGTTAAGTTTGTAAGTTAGGTTTACAGGGAAAATACATCTTAAGTTGGTGTTTTTAAGGAGCTTCCTTACAACAAAAATCTGTGCACTTATTATTTTTCGCGTCTAGATCCCTCTATTTCTGTTCCACTGTATAATGTAGTGACATAGAAAAAAATGACATAACAGAGAGGATAAAAAACATTTAAGTACAGCCAGGGGTTAAAGGAGACACGAGCTTAGGCTAAGTTTAAGTTATGCGATCTGTTGCAGTCCAGTAGGATATTTGGTTGACATTAGTACACCTGTGGCAAGAGTCGTCCTAACGACTCTTAGGTCAGAGTTTCGGTCACTCTCTTATATTTGCCCAACAACTCAAATATTGACGACTAATGGGCACTCATTGACTCGTCACTTATTTCACTTTTATGAATGGAGTAGTGATTCTTCTGTCAATATTACGTTGAAGTTACGCAATATTCCGCCAAAATACTTGTCCAAGTTCTTTCCCCGAGAAATATCCTCTATAAATTTCACGCCGTTGCTTTTTTAACATTTTATAAGTTTTCGGGAGACAGAGGACCTTAAACCCGATTTAACTCGCTTAACTCTTCGATGACAAGTAAAATTTACCTAACTCGTATCAACTTGACCGTTTTCAATATGAAGAAGATTGGATAATAATAAATGATCACACTGCATGAGTGATGATGGCAGCGTGTCATTTTTCCTTGCAGACTATCTTCTTCCAATCTATCAGGATTGGATTTAGAAATCTTGAATTTTCACCTAGAGGGACGGGGCAGGGTATATTGGATGACTCACAAATGAAGCATTTAGTATTAAAAGACCGCAAGGGCACTTTTAGTGAGACTGAGATAAAAACACCAATGAATGGTACTTTTACTTGCTAATACTGGATACTTTCTACACCGCACCTAAAAAACTGAAATAAATTGGCAAAAGTTAAATTTTGAGGGTCAAGGGGGATATTCACCTCAGAAAATTTTAAAATTCTTCCAATCAATGGACTGAAACTGAGAAAAATCAATTCACTCGGAGTTATTTTACAACAACTTCTTAATTTTGCCTCCTACCAGAAAAAGTGTGTCCTCCAAAAAAAATCCACAGTTAATTCCTAGAAATCCTACTGAGATTTATGATGATAAAATAGTTACTTTTAAAATGGCTCAAATCTATTTTTCCTTCTGGGAAATTTTGCGTATAATGTAATAACTTTATCTTTTAAAATGTTCAGGGCTAATTGTAGTGGTTCTAAACTAGAATATAAACTTCAAATCAACAAATAAAAAAAGTTGTAATTTCCTCGGTTATTTGAAACTTCAAAAAGGCTATTTTGTTGCCCTTTTCAAGCGCTTCAAATAATATGAGTCAGAGAGGCGATTAAAATTGCCTTTTACATTTACTACCGAAACGTTCGGTCACACGAACTGAAAGTCTGGCTTGACAAATTGAAAAGTTGGAATTATATTGGGCACTAAAATTTCAGATCATATGACCGAACTTTTTTTCAATGTAACACGGCGAAGCAAAGGTATATCATTTTATTCGTCTTTGTAATAGTTTCTTCTCATCTTATTAGTGTATTTTCCGAAGAAAATACACTATTGCATCCTCCCATGATGTCGGACCCAGACCCGAGACCTTGTGGAGAGCACCGATCACGGGTCGTAGATCACGAAAATATATGCCATTCAAATTCATGTGTATATATATGTATGTATGTATGTATGTATGTATGTATGTTAGTTAGTCAGATGTAAGTGTGTATATATGTATGTATGTATTTTTTATTTTTACCTTGCAATTACTTACCAGCACATAGGGTCTCCAGTTTTTAACGCACGAGATGCGGATCTGTAATTTATGTACATATTTTACGAGTATACCCTGGGGATGGAGGACGAGCAGACGGAGATAGCGTGTAAGACCAGTGCGCGAAAGTTAATTAACAGGTAATAACAACATTGATCCTAGCCTAATATTCCTCCTAAGTGAATCTTGAATGACGATGCTTCGTTTAAAACAAATTAATTAATCACCACTAGCGGAGAGGAGGGGAATGGAGGGGTTCAGGTAACGAGAACGTGATTGGATGAGAGTGCGACCTCCCACAAACATCGTGAGTTACGGCATTTACTCCTACATCCTCGTTGCCACGCGAGAAAAGAAAAAGTAAGCAGAGGTTCCTAATATTTAGAACTGCCGTTTTACTGAGGAAAGCATTAGTACCGGCTCGAGATCAAGTTCCCTTCGAAATTTGACTTATCTAATTGATCGGGCTGATTCATCCTAAACAGTAAAATATTGGAAAAAAACATCATCATATTAGCTGATTTCATCATTATTATTTGGACGAATTTAAACAAAGTCAGCCTAACTACATCGAAATTTGCCCAAGCCTCTTTTTTCATTTTTTTTTTTATTTTTATTTTATTTTTTCACACAAAAATTAGCAACATCCTGACTTGAAATTTCATAAGTATACTGTTTATAATTTAGGGGATATTCATAAATTGTTACAAAGCTTTTTGCGATTTCATCATTATTATTAGGGCAACTTTAAACAAAATCATTCTAACTACATCAAAATTTTCCAGTTTTTCCTCTTTTTTTAATTATATTTTTTGTTTTCGTTTTTTTTTCCAGAAAACTGAGCAACATTCTGACCTGAAATTTCATGAAGTGTCTGTTATAATTTAGGGGATATCCATAAACTGTTATGCTAAGGCGTTTCGTGGCTTAATTTTCTCGTAAAAATCATGAGAGACAATTAGGCCTCGTGAAAAATGCCGTTATTCGTTGGATCTGGTCAATACCTTTCATCTCTGTAAAGAAAATTTAGATGAAAATGGAATGGTACATAAAGTGGGAGCCCCTTAAGCAGAAAAGAACAAAGTCACATCGGCCATTGCCGAATTTCATTGATTGATTTATTTTTTCTACGAGACAGTGGTATTGGAAATTCCTTTGAAACTTCAAGGGAAATTCCTCTGTGACGTGCTTCAAATTCCCTGGAAATCTCAAAAATTATCTGCACCACGGTTTGCCTGTAAGAAAATTAATTTTTCGATGAAGTTCGACAGTTACCATTGTATGTGACTCACTTCTCCTCTACTTATTGCGGTCTAATTATAGTGTTACACTGCCGTGTGAAGGAAGAACGCCGTATGAACTTTCGAGAGTTGACGAATTTCCCATGTTAAAACATGTATATTTGACGACATTCATGCATATTTTCCCTTGAAATCAGGTATTTTAGATTAAGTTGCGTACAAAATTGTCTGAAAATGATGGGAGAAAATAGTCACAATTTTCCCGGTAAACTCGGTTTTTGTCGAAGGAAACTTGGCAACGTCTGAAAGCTCATACGGCGTTCTTCCTCAGCACGGCAGTATACACTGAAAAAAAAGTAGCTAGGATCAAGCATGATAATTCTTGAATTTGCCGCCAAGAATTTTCTTTATCTTGCTTTAAGCTGACTTTTTCTTGATTCGCAAGAAAAATAATGCTTGGGTTAAGCAAAAAAGTAGCTTATACTAACCAGCAAAATTCTTGATTTAAGAAGAAATACTTCTTGGCGGCAAATGTAAGATTCTTTTTTTCCAGTGTAGCCGTAAGGCGGCGGTAAGTCAACAGCATCAATAGCGGCAACGGAGCATCCCATCACCGGAATTCCTCGACGGAAACGGGAAAATACGCCGGCGTATCCGGAAGATGGAGCTCGGACTTTATTTCGTGATTTTAAAAATTTTTGAACCGAAACCGGACAAATTGGCCGCGCTTTTGCATCGTTCCGTTTCCTTACGGGGAAACGGGACGCCACGGGAGTACGGACGACACGCAAAATTATGAGCGCACGCTTGGTGCTCCCGCGTTTAAGTTCCTTCATCAGGCGGTGTTTGTTCACTTCTTCGGGTACATAAATCTGGACTCTTTGGCGGGTTTGCTCGCGAAAAGGGAAGTAAGAGGAATCAGATAAATAACTGAGGATCGCTAAGAATCAAGTTAACTCTAAATCAGGAAGTCTTTCTCTCTTTTTTAGAACTGTGATGCTAAAATATTGGTATCCCTGTGGTGCGTTGCATGGTTAACTGCTACTAATTTTGCTACTAATTGATTCTTAAGCTGTGTATATAGATTAATTTTTCAATAATATTTTTAAAAGAGCGTATCCACCAATCTTAATCTTAATTATGATAACTATAATTGAATCTAATAATAAGTTTAAAGTAAGTATAAAAAATAATATGATTAGTCAAATGAAAAGATATAATATGTGATTGTCAATGAAACACTAAACGGGGCGAGAATTCAAGCCCAAATAAACATATTTTCACAGAAATTTCAATGTAAAACACATGGAACACACAATGAATAGTTTTCACATTCAGTATATAGGGTACCAAAATTTCTCGCGTTTCTTTCGTTTTACAATTTGTCAGAAATCCTCTTGTATTTCATCTTCCTCTTCTTCGTTTTTAGCGGCTCTGGTGCTTCCACTAGAGCTGCTATTCCGGACGGTCCCAGCTGGGGAGTATCAATGCAGCATGTTACATTGTAGAGACCGCGCGTTGGTTGATGGGAATCGGCGCCATTTTCGGCTATGTTCCTTGTCATGACTTTATTTTATTGCATACTGTTTTATTGTTAGTCAATGCTATGTTGTGTATTGTATTTTTGGAATCATGGTGATACAGTCAACAATTCAAAACTTGTTTGTGCTTTTATCTCGTGATGGAAAAAATGTACTTTACGTTCAAAATTTGAAAATTTGAATTTTAAAGTTTTCGCGGTTAAGGAAGCTTTAACCACTGGGTTGGAGCTTCCTAGTCATTTACTCGATATCAGCTGATAGCAAACAAAGGTTACCAGGGAAACCGTAAACGTCTAACAACTATCGTGGCCATTGGGGCGATTATTGAAATGATATCGACTTTATGTCGCCGCTTACGACAGGACATAGCCCTATCTTAACTGTGTAATATATCGCAATTCGATATTGTTTTGATTTTTAAAAGGAGCAATTCATTCATACAGTTCCGATTAGTTTTGGCGAACGGGCCCTTAGCCTGCTTAGTACGTATAATCCCAAAACGCAGGAAAATAGATTGTAGGAAAATATTTGCATCGGAAAATCGTAACAATTTTCCCCTAGATGTCTTCCATTCCGGGTACATATTTATTGAAAACGGCGACTTTTTCAACAGTCCTATTTTTATCTACAACATCTAAGTGGCCCTTCATAATCATTTAATTTTGGCCCCTGGCCAGAAAAAGGTTCGGAAATTGCAGTGATTTTGCCGAAAATGCTGAAGTAAGTAAATTTGGGCATTTTTTTTCCTTCTTCAAACTCTGTGGAGAAGCACTTCTCCTCCAGTACATCTATTTTTTTACTTATCTCTCGCAAGGTACATTTACAGAAGGTGTGTTCCAGTATTAACAGTTCAGATTCGTTGTTTTTTTATTATAACGCTTATTTCGGAAAGCAATTATTACATTGTTCAATTCTACTGACTTTCAACACTCGATTATACTCCCGGCAAATTCTGCAGCAGCGTTTCAAATGTTGACTCTAATGCTTCCAACAGCCATCCGATGTCTAAGAGTTTATTCCTAGATTTAGGGATTTTCCGGAATTTCCAGGGATTTAGGGATTTTTCAGGAAATCTAGGGATTTTTTTTTGATGAGGTAAAGTTACCAAAAATCAACTTTTTAACCTCAATTCTAGCTTCGACAATCGAAAACATTTTTTCATCTATATTTTGTAGGCCTTTTTGGCAACACTATTTTCCCCGCAAATAAGCCGGAAATTAAAACGATTGCGTCCTTCGATGTACTTGACATTCAACTGCATTCAACCTGTTAATAATAAGAAATCAACTAATATTCTTTCATTTTATTGGTCTGGATTAGCACTGCTTTCAGAGAGCGCCAAAATTCAAACGAGCCAATCAGATTTAAATATTGCAAATCGCTACATCGAATGACATCATGATTCTTCATAAAAAAATGGCGCTTTTTGCAAAATCTAGGGATTTTTTAAGTATATTTGAGCAAATCTGGGGATTTAGGGATTTTTAGCGAAATCTAGGCATTTTTTTTCTTCCCCGCTAGGGATTTAATATCGGAAGACTGGCTTCCAGTATCGTAGCGTTGATCGTCGCTGATGTCGAAATGGAACCTAATGCCGGACTTACTGTAACACCTCCATTCCTCAATTCCGGTGAGGAATACGTCTCTACCCTTAACTCAATATAAATATACAAATTGATAAGTGAGTGCTTTAGTCTCCTGAAAACAGAATTGCGAAACTTAAAATTGGAGAAAAATGATGAGTAAATGAAAAAATGGAACCAATTGATGGGATATGTCGCATGCCATTCTGACACAAAATATGGCGTCTATCGAATCACCTTAACTAAATAAAATAACCAAATTTTCAACTCTCAAACTATCAACTATCAACTATCAAAATTCAAACTATCAAAATTTCCAACAATGACAAAAATGATTGTAATATACCTATAATGTAATGAAATATACACGCTCTAATCATTTAATTTGTATTACCTTTATGTTATGTACCTACATGTTATACTATTTTTATAATAAATTTTGCCAACATGCTTTTCAATTCAGTCTACAACATTTCATTCCGACGTGGCAATAATGATTTATAATGCCCCTAAACATTAAAATGAATTACAATAGTAATGCCGCATTATAATGTCGTATTATACATCGCAACGATTCATGTCCTACTGATTATTGATTATTGTAAGATGAATTCTGTTTTCTCTGATTGTATGTTTCATACGTGCGAAGCAAGTACGGGTCACTAGAAACGTGGTTCGTACGGGTGGCTGATGAAATTGATCTTCGAATACCTTTTGATGAGCTAGGGAAATGGAACCATCTGCATCTCATGGACAATAAATAGTTGCCGTAATTAAGGTCATCCCGTGATTAAGGTGCCGTGATTTAAGTCATAAATTCTTCATCTAATTCTTGATTCATCTCCAAAATGTCTGCTAAAGCTTTCATGCGCTTCTCCTTGTATGCATGAATGAGCAAATTGGGTATCGAACAAGCGGACACTTTTTGAAAATTTAGATGATTCTGGACAATATCGTACAGAAGTCCACGAGCTGCAGATAGAACCATTACCTCTAGCTCATCAAAAGTTATTCGAAGATCATTCAACAACCTCTTTGACAAGTTGCAAAAACTTTTCGTTAACAATAGTGTCACACGGTACTAGGAATATTTACTATTTAACGAACCTTATATTTCCCTGACTCAGTCCTAAATTATAGAAGTATGCGTTACTTTTCCAGCAATCCAAAAAAACAATTATACAAAAAACCAATACCTACACTTTCAGATATAAAAATGCAAATTTTTTGCAGCCTCGCTAAACGACTTATCAACCAGAGATTTTTTAGGAAGCGGACCTCCAAAGAGCTTTCAAAATTAAAAGTATACAACAAGTGATAATGCCATGTATTCGCCATATCAAAGCCCAATACACATTTATACACCGGCTACGTAAATCTGCTAAGTTACAAAACATGAATCGACAGTTGTCGGATTGTACATCAATGACAAAATGTGTCTAGGCCCTCATTCTTGACTACAACTACTGCCCCCAGAGCCGCTCTCCGACGCCAATGCGTTGGAGCTTCCTGCTTGTTTCCTATCTTCTCTCTGTCTCTCCTATTCTTCTCATTTTCTTATTCTTTATTTCATCTACTTCTTCTTTCTGAACTCATAAGGTCGTCATCCTGAACCGTGCACGCCCTTTTAATATTAAAATATCCCAACCCTAGATTCTAAAAAGAAATTCTGAATTCTACTCACTCTCTTGGAATTCCTGGAATATCCATGAATATCTCTTATCCACCACCCTTCCATTAATTCAGGGAGCGCTTTTGCCATTTCGGTGGGTGACACTTTACCCTTGCGACGGCTAGCATCGCTGAGACGGGGATTTATCGGCCTAGGTATTTCGATAACGAATCAACGACCAACAATCGAGGAGGGATCGATCGTGTGATTTATGCGTCCCTGGTGGCCGCGCGTCCGTTTGTCAAAGGCCGAGTGACGTCGGACGTCATCGGCTCCGACCGGTGAAAAGTGGTCGGTGACTTTGAGCGTGAACCTTTAATAAAAAATGCACTTTCTTCCGTCGAAATGGACTCGCCAACGACGCGAAGACCGAAGACGTGCCACTTCTCGTCTCGACCATCGCGCACCGGGAATCCCCGGGTCGCAATTACTTCGCCACGAAACTCTCACACTCATGGTTCCCTCCTTAGTAAGGGTACGGAGCTGAGCACCATATGGATTGCATTTTGCAAAAAGGAACCACTAGCATTGCAATGATGCTAAGATTGTGCAACTTCATCCTTTGCAATAAAATTGTGGAAATCGTGAAAAACTATGAAATTCAGATGGTAATTTTTGTCTTAAATTTACAGTTTTTAGCGAGTAAAATAGAAACTAGTAAGGGATAATCGGGTTTTCCCTCCAAGACAAAAGAAGTTGCACAATCTTAGCAACATTGCAGTGCTAGTGGTTCCTTTTTGCAAAATGCAATCCATATACAAAGAGAGAATGAATATGGCATGGCGAATATTGGAATTTAACATCTATCGATGGGACTAAACGAAACTAGGATGAAATCGGGACTGTCGCGAGAATAATTTTTCACTCACGCAAACGGCGATGTTGGCTCGGTGCCCCCCCCCCCCCCCCCGATAAACAAATTACGGGAGAGTGAAGTAGTAGTACGGTGGTTATAGAGGTATTCTTTTTTGGGCCAAAGAGTGCAATCACAAAAATTTATCAAGTTAAAAAACGACGTGCATGGTGCTGTAGAGATAATGGGATGAAGGAAAAGCAGAAGAAAAATGCGAAGACGAAGTAGAGAAGAAAAGGGGGAGAAAATAATATGAGGAAGATTATGAAAGGGAAGAAGAAGAGAACATAAGAAAAAGAAGAAGAGTAGGATGAAAGAGAAGAAGAATGGGAGAAAATAATAAGAGGAGGAAGATGAAAGAGAAGAAGAAGATGAAAGAGAAGACGAAGAAGAAGGAGAGAACGATAGAAACACAGCTGTTGGAGAATCTCTCAAAAACGGAAACATACGAGAAAACTTGGTGTCTCAACGGTTCGCAACCAGGGCCGGATTCACCTACTTGCCGCCCATGGGCCGCCTGGATTTTTCCATCCCCTTAACTCTCATTTGTTTTGGAACATCAATAGATCGTATTCGACAGTAGTTCGATGTATCGTTTGGTTCAAAACAATAGACCATAACCTCAAACAAAAATTTTAGGATTCAATTTGGAAACGCTGAAAATGAGTAAATTCCTAACAATTTCACTTCTCATTGCCATTTGGTACTCGAGAGAATAAACATTCGATCACATAGGACCCGTTACCTCAGATTTCTGAATTGACTTTTGAGGCTGTGGTTACATATTGAACCAATCGACATCAATATGATCTTACCTGTGTGATCTGTCGAATACGATCATAAAAACTATCAAGTGAACGTGCCGGTGGGGGAGGGGTGTATGAGACGCGGTTACTCGTGTTGGGCACATTTTTTGTGAAAGCCGTGTCAACACTAACAAAAGTTCAGTTCCGTAAACCCATTCCTGTTAGGACATGGCCTCCCATTTATAAACGAACGAAAAAATTATGAAAGAGCAAACATAAATGTGGTTAAAAATTGTAACTTCCACCGCCGCGCCGACCGCACCGTTTTGGCGCAATGCGTGAAGTATTCATGCAGTCTTGTAGGCGCTATGCATTTCACGCCGACGCGACCGCCGCTGACCACACTGTTTGGCGCAATGCGTGAAGTATTCATGCAGTCTTGTAGGTGCTATGCGTTTCAAGCCGACTGGTGCTAACCGCAGTGTGTTTGACGCAATGCGTGAAGTATTCATGCAGTCTTCTAGGCGCTATGCGTTTCATGCCGACCGCCGCGCCGTTCTAGGTCAAATTGAGTGTTTGGTTTCTCTCTTAACTTGACTAATTAAGAGTGCTGTCTCTTGTATCACCGAAAGACGACAAAATTAGAAATTACAATACTTTTACTCTCAAGAAATGAGAGATTTCGTCGCCTTTTTTCATTTGTAATGTATGTATTTTCTATGTATTTTCTATGTATATTGTATTTTCTGAATCTGATTTTTTTTCTCATTTTTTTGATTCCTGCATTCACAGAGATTGCAAAATTTGCCGCCCCCTACATTTTGCCGCCATGGGCCGCGGCCTATGTGGCCACCCCCTTAATCCGGACAGTGCGTACTGTTTTTCTCCTTCGCAACGAACCTAGATAGGCCGAAGTTACTTGATATATCAGCTTTTTCGTTTTTTGGAAACGTGCTTTTTTTGTCATGTTTTCATCTGGTCAAGTAGCGCAAGTAAATGAGAAATTGGATTGAAGGAAAGTGCAAGAGATGTGTAAACGCTCTTATATATGTTCGCCAATGACCCTCGGAATCTCTCACTCATGAATAAAAGTGGTTTGAAATTTCATCCAGTCGTTTACAGAGGTATCAATTCACCCGACGCGATTTTGCTCTTTTGTTAAGAACCGGATCCTAAGCTGCAAAGCTTGAGCTTGAAGGAACACCCAGGCGTGCTCAAAGTGTATCGTATATTGAATGTTTTATTGTGTATCAATTTACGATAGAACTGCATGGTTTTAATCCTTAGCTCCAAGAGCTTTCTTCGAATTGAACGCAATTTGGTGATTGGCAGCGGCTCAATCAGCAAGAGAGCTGCAAGACTCACAATCAGCTCAGGGAGAGGCACAATCAGGACCATTGAGGCCTTTTAAAGTCCTGACATGGACAGTTGCCGTTAAGGAGACAATCAAACAGATATGCAACAAAATATTTTTTATTTATCAACTTCTACTTGAAAGACAAGTAACGAATCAATCTGTCATGAAAAACTCCTCGTAGTGTGAAAAAGGGTAAGTTATGAGCTGAACATGAACGCATTTAGATTATTAAATTGTGAACTTCAAATTATAATGCGGTTTTAGTAATCATTGTATGCATGCATAAACGAGGTGGAATAAGTCATCCATCATGGTGTCCCAAGGCAACTTCATCGTTACTACTCCTTTTAGCCGTAAACACTTGTAGTTTTTATTGAGTTTATTATGATTGATTTACCAACATTACCTATACATGGGGATGATTGTTTGAATGATGAATTTTCCTATACATTTACTTCCCTTTTATCACCGTTAAATGCAAGGCTAGAGACTATGTAGGCAATAAGACAGTCGGTACAAATTATAATGTAAATATAAAAATAAAATGTCATTCTTTATAGAGTTTAAGTGAACATTGTTGCATATCAATCACACCCCTATTTGATGATGAAAAAACCATCCATAAAATGCACGAAGTCTGATATTCTCATAAACTACTCACGATCAAGGGAAAAACATCAAAATTTACAACGTTACGGCTTATAATTTTTTACAAGTTCATAGTATATGTACTTGTGAAGACGCGGCTCTGATGAGGACTCAACTAACCCACTTTCAGTCCAAATTCTCTAGTTGGAGCGAAAAAATAACTTAACAGCTTGATTCATACGGGTAATAGAGCACAAAGTAACTTAAGTATTTGGTTTATTCGGTCATTGCCCGGGTTTTTCATTGTTTTCTGAGCTAAATACGACGCAAATTGTACCAAAATCAATGCTAAATTTGGGTTGGTTTGTGTTTTCAAAAGTACCATAACAACAGAAACATTTTTCTCAGTGCATTCATTTCGAACGATCTGAAAATTCGAGAGCAAGAGAAAATCTTGGTAGAGACGGGAGGGTGGCAATATGATAGGTTCAAAAGATTAGAAACATCTCATTCTCAAGCAGAACATCCAGCAAGATGAATTTACGACGCGACGTAAGAAAGAAATATGGGAATAAATACGCGATAAATAAAGAATAAAAGTTGAGGGCGTTCGCGTTGGCTATGCTTTTAGAAATCGCAGCGATCATAAGACCGCGAATTGCGCCGAAGAAGCCTCGGATATCCTGCCGCGTTAGGGAGGAACGCCGTATGAGCCTCCAGATGTTGCCAAATTCCCTCTGATAAAATACGATTATCTGCGAAACTCACGAATCTTTTGCTTCCAATTTTCTAGGGAATCATATTCGCAATTTGATCTTAAGTGTCTGAAAGCTTCAAAGAAAAAAATGCGGTATTTTTCACGGAATTAAATATTTCTTAAGAGGAATTTTGGCAACACATGAGTGTTCTTGAGTCGTTTTAACTCAGCAAAGCAGAGTTGCGATGCAGCGCCGGCTGCTGTCGGGGCGGAAATATTGGTGGCGACACGACGACCTTTCTTTTGATTCATCGCGGGCGCTGCATCAGATCCCTCGCAGATTGTTGCCACATAGAGCCAAAATATTTCATTTTTCAGAGTGCACAAAATTATGTAAATGTGGTGACAAGACGGTTTCATATTTTTTAAAATCGTAATTTTATATTAATTTGTAATGCAGTTAATCGGAAAAAAATGAAACCAGCGTGGATAATTGAGAAAAATAATCTGTTTTTATTCAAGGTAGTGTTTACTGCTGTCAGGCATTCTTTCACGTATCATGTATCGCTGCCATTTCAGGGTAAGAAGTCATTATTCTGTGGATGTAAAAATCGCCTGCAAAATAACAACTATGCAATCCTCCAACGACGCCTGTGTTTGATAAGTTGGCTCTCATAATTCTCGATACATATTTCGAGGTAATGACCTCGCATTAAAGGAATGCAACTTTTTATTAGGTACCTGGCCTTATGGTTAGCGCACCTGACTTTAAGTCAATACTTTCTGGGTTTGAATCACGGTAGTCGCGAAAAATTGCCTTGGAACTGACAGGTGGATCTTCAGAGACAGATCAAACTTATTAAACTTTACCTTTACTTTGAAAGCCTAGAGCATACATGTGTTCACAACCCTCAACATGAAAAGCCTAATATTGATGAACACGTTAGAGTACGCCACGGACAGAGCAAAACTCTTCTCATTCATTCTTGACCGGGCCTAGAGTACTTATAAAGGGAGGATTCAGACATTTTGGAATGGAGCTCTCAGGGCCCAAAAGAGCATCAGCCAACTCTCTAACACAAGAATTGTCACAGTTAATCTTCAGATTCTATTTATCAAACGAACATGGCCAAGAATATTCATAAATGAGCGTTCCTCCGCAAAAAAAATTAAATTAATGCAAAAACTAAGTCAAATACGTGAATTTATTGGTTGTCTGCTTTTTAGGGCCCTAAAAGCTCGTTGACCTAACCTCAAAATTACTGACTTGTTCGCACTCTCCCTATACATGGACGTACTTCTACCAAACGGAACTATGTGCATTATGACGTGAGCCCTTTTATGCACAGATGCTTATGAGTCTTAGGGCTCATGTCTCAATGCATATAGTTCCGTTTGGTAGAAATACGTCCATATAGAAACTCTAACCAGGCCTAGACGATCAGAGAATCACCTCTGAGTCCGCGAGTCCTTGCTGATGATCGCAACATGCAGATCGACGAGGCGGTTTCCCCACGTGTGACATGTGCGCAAACTTTCGCGATGCAACGTGACAGCCGGAGTGGAGATTCGGTAAGATTTGCATGGACCCGGAGCGCCGGGCAGGGGAGGGGTGTGCGATGTGCATCGGTCGGTGCATCGCTATCGGGGCGTGATTAATCGCGGAGCCGCGAATGAATGGCGTGGCGCTGCGCGGCGCGAGCGCGACCACGATGATTTACTCGCCGCTACAACAGATCCATAAACCTGACGAGCATGCGGCTTTATTACACGCTCCATGCGCGGCCACTAGCCACACATCGCACATAACGCACGCCGCACAGTGGATCGAGTCGATGAGTATGGGTCGGACAAAATTTGGAAATTTTAGACGCTTATAACTCCATTCATACGAAACTTTGAGGTCTTAAAAGTGGCTCCATTGGTTTCCTCGTGAAATTTTCTTGCAGAATCACCCCTTACAATTTAAAATATGACGAATTAAACATCAAAATTTACAGTTTGAGTTAAAAATTTCATGTCCGAATTCTCTGATTGACTCGATATACTGCGTGCGCCGTGTTGTCGCGTCGTGCGTACAAACGTTATCCATCTCGGTGCATGGAGTTCGTAATTAATAATTAAACGCCCATCTTGACAATGTTGCCGCGGCGTTTTTGCACCTACCACCCTCTACGAAGAGCACTGTAACGTGATATTGACGTAAAGTTCACGTCATGTATATAATCCCCGCCGCCGTTCCGAACCTGGCCATTACCGCCCTGAAACACTTGAAAAGGCAATTTCATGACATTTCAGCTGGTATGTTGAAGTGCACCCATGGGCAAAGCTAAGCACTTTTTGGGGGGTCGGGGGGCAGTGGGGCACCTCATTGAGGGGGGTGTCCGGTGTCACTTGCCTAGTAGGGTCAGGGTGGACTTCCCCTGCTCCAAATGATGGCTCAAAGGGATCTCAAAGGGGTATCGGGGGAACAGCAAAGTGGGACAAGCAAATAGGGGGAATCAGCAAAGAATTAAGTTTTTTAACGGTCTGACCTGAGTCTTTCGACCTTGGTTGTTACAAACAATTTGATTGCGAAATACAATGTCAAAGTTGAAATTTCTTTCTTTCATGTGGAAAAAATCGCTCACATATCTCGGAGGAGGCATGGCCACCTTGCCTCACCCCCTAATTCCGCCCATGGACGCACCCTGAAATTACGTGTAGAACTAATTTTTGAGGGTTTTCCCCCATCTCCTCTCCCCCGCAACATGTTAATTTCAACAACATTTAATTTGTCAACTTTGTGCGTTCAAAATTGACTCCTGCATGTAGGCTGAAAATAGTATCATTATTTCAATCCCATCCAAAAAATTGACGGTGGTAAAAAAAAAATCAAATCGGTGAGAGTCAAAGAGACACAACCGCGGACATTTTGTCAGCATCTCTATCTGACTATCTAAAATCGTGCATTATCCTACTCTGTTCTTCCGTTTCCAGCATTGTGGGCCATCAAAAATGTCATAAAAATTTGTCCGCGCTTCGTTACGATGAATATCATTTCATTTTTGGTAAACTAGCATTGCCCACGCATCTCGAAGGGAACCGTGCCTGGCCGGAGTGACCGGTCTATGCCCGCTCCGACTTCTGTCAAATCGTCTAGACGAGCTCAACGACCCACGCCTGCGCCTATACTAAAAGAAGAACACCGTAAAAGCCCTCAGACGTTGCCAAATTTCCTTCGTTCAGACACGAATTTTCTAGGAAGTTAATGAATATTTTTCTCTCAATTTTTCAGATGGTTATATTCGCGGCCTCTTTTTAAGTATCTAAACATTTAAAGGAGGAAAATGAAAAGATTTTTGAAAAAACAAATATTTTCTCACGGTAAATTTGGCAACATTCAAATATTCACACGACGTTTTACCTTAGCGCGGCAGGATAGAGCGCAGTCCAAACTGGCTCATTTTTTACGCGGAGATTAGAAACTCCCGATTCCCTCATTTTTCGGGCAGAATCGTTTTTTTTTTAGGACCGCTGTAGGGTCCAGCTCTCTCGGAAATGGAAAATCACGAGGAGACCAAAAATCATAGCTCCACTCGCGGTTATAATTTCACTTTTTATAGGCGGGGACAAAATATTCGGGACTACTCTCATTTCCGTGTCACGAGATTCGGGGGAAAAAATTGAAGAGGTCTAGAGGAGAGTATCTCCAAAAACTCGGATATAAACGCACTTCGTTGTGCTGTCACGAAGTCTTTTCCGGACTCGGGTCACAATCCGTCGCTCTGTCGATGGAGGAGCGTTACTTTATCATGCGATAGACCGTGGTGTCTAGCATTAACAATTCTTTCCAGAGCTCGAGTTCAAATTGAGTTGTGCCCTTTTTCGAGAAGAACGACAAATTTCGGCTGATTATATCGTTCATGCGCAAGGCACACGCCAAGAATATGAATGCTGTCAGTAAAATGGTACGAATATCGTGGCATCGATCGGTCCTCAACCTGCGATCAAAGTTACGAACGCGAGTCTGATGATCTTACAATCGGCGCATGGAGTAAGTAATAAAAGAAAGATGGAGGGTGGGGAAGGGGAAGCTAAGGAAAGCCTGAACTGAAGATCTTATTCAATTTCTTTATCTTGCCATTTTTCTACCTCTTTTTTTTTACAAACTGATCGCGGTGGACGCACGTATCGTAAGACGGTATGTTGGAATTTTTTAGCCAACGTGCTTTAAAAATCAGCACAAAGCTGAAAATGTCAATTCCTGGATGGTCGTTACTACGAACGTTACTACGTGTTGCAACGAACGGCGTATCTCCTTGAGGGCAAATTGGACTACGTTTTGCAATTTGGACCTATAGATTCTAGCCCGCATTAAAAACAACGTATGTGCCATTAGTTTCCCTATGCACATAAGTGTTTTTCCAGAATTTATAGTTCCAAATTGCAAAATGCAGTCCAATTGTGCTTGTGTGTGAGCTTTTTTCCCTCTGTACATGAGATTCTCTATACTGATTATTAACGCGGGTTGGGTAATAAATTCCAACATGTTCCTTTTCTTTTCCTCTTTCCCCCAAATGCTCTTTTCCACCTCTCCTCTACTCTATTTTCCTTCTTCTTTTGCGTGTTCCTCTTCTCTATTCGCTTTTCAATTTTGTCTTTTTTCTCCCCCTTCTCGTTTTCATTCTCTTTCATCCTCTTTGATTTCTAATTCCTCTCTTCCGTAATTCTCTCTTGCTTCCTCTTATTCTCATGTTTAGCTTTCCGTCCTCCTCTTCCTGCTATCCTTATTTGCTTTTTTCATTTTTCTTCCTTATCTTCTTCCGCTTACTTTTGGTTGAAAAAAATAAAGCAGATAAGAAAATTAAGAATGAATGAATTCTTACTTTCCTCATCTGCTTTATTTTCTTCTCTCGATCACTTCGTTCTTTGCATTGAATATAAAGAATCTTAAATTTGCCGCAAATAAGTATCTTTTCTGAAATGAAGACTTTTGCTGCTTCATATAAACTACTTTTTTGCTTAACCCAAGGATTATCAAAATCATAAATTTAGAAAATCATAACGTGATATACTTCATAATTTTACTAATTACAGAGAGAGTTTTTGAACTATCTATTTTAATTAGGATAATTCGAACTCACGGAAATGATTTTATAAAATCATCAGCGTTGTTGAAATTATAAATTCCTTCTTATATCAAGAAAATTCAGCTTAAATCAAGATAAAAGAAATCCTCGGCGGTAAATTCAAGAATCATCATGCTTGAGCGAAGCACCTTTTTTTCAGGGCATCTCTTCCTTTAATTACTGGTCTATCTAAATAAAATGTAAACCTTTTTAGGTGGAGTATCATGATCTCGACTCGATCAGGGAGCGGAGATACGGTAGGCCACCCGTGCAGCGCGCTGTAAGCTGCAACGTCTGCCACTGCCAATGCCAATGGTTGCAACTCGCACTTGGAGATGGACCATTAATCTCCTACTTGGTTCAACGATGACTAATTGACACTCCGGCCCTAACTGGCTGTTTAGTGTTCTCGCTTGTCTGCTTGTCAGCAGTATGATCCTTTGTGGGCGAAACATGATCAGCAAAGGCGTTCCCTACTTCCCGTAGGACTTCTCTGTGATTTTCTCCTTTCTCGGCAAGCGTATCGTCCATTGATGCAATTTGCATGAGTTAATAATATATCGACAGTGAAACTACCAAACCACGTATCTCGTTTACGGTGTTTAAAAATCTACGCTCGCATTTTATTTTTTTGAAGTAGACCAAATCAATATCATTCCTTGAAATTTTCACAGAATTTTCTCCGCACGAAGAGGAAAAATCACAGAAATTTTCAAGACTGGACGTTGAGTAGTTTTTCATTTAAAAAATAAAGTATGACAGGAAGTCTGCGACGTCGCAAACCGAGATACGTGGTTTGGTAGTTTCACTGTCGATATGAAGTAAGTCATGTTTCTTCCTATCTAGGATTACATTGATCGATCTTGCAGCGACACACTTGAGATTTTATTATTTTTCTGAGGCTTTAAGGAAGACTTCGTCGTCGAGCTACCAATTAATGGGGGGGAGGGGAGGGGACTCTGCACTGTGACTTGTGAGGCCAACTTAGTTGTGATCTTCATTTTTTTTCCACTGTGAAAGCGGAAAATAAAGTAATTGAGTTTATGGCTTTTCCAAGCTCCTAAAATAAAACTTCGTCACCAGTTCATCCCTAATCTCCACTGGAAAAAAAAAACACATTGGATCTAGTAAAAACATCGACAAGAAAAAATACTCTTGATTCAATCGGATTTTTGCTTAAATCAAGGACCAAGCCTCTTAATTTTAGCGGATTTCCTTTTGATTTAAGCAAAAATCTGATTGAATTGAGTGTATTTTTTCTTGTCAAGAGTCTGGAATCTAGTCTAGATCCAATGTGTTTTTTTTTCCAGTGTGGTGGCAATATAAATATTGAGTGAATACAGAAATGGAGAGGAAGATATTATGAAGATATACACAAATTAATTTGGTAAAAAGAAAGAAAAACTCTGCTTGATCGTTTTCATTCCAATTTTTTACTGTTATTCATATCTCATTCGATTATGTAAAAGCAGAAGAGTAACGCATAACGCATATTATAACGCCTGAGGTGCGAAGCACCTCGGGTAGTTACCGCAAAGCGGTCTGGAGGTGTGGCACCACTCTATTCTTATATGTTTCCACGTTGATTATTATTTATAACATTATATCAAATCTTCGTATTAGTTTCTAGCCTTTGATGTACACACCAAATAGGAGATGCCTTGCAGGTAACAATTGATGAATCTACAGTGATTCTGAGCAGCTCATCCAACAGATAATGGAAGTAATACCGATGCCGATCACGTCATCTTTTTAACTAGCCGTGTGTCACAAATTACTCTCCTGCCCATGCCTTTTTTGTTCATTCCCTTCCAACTCCTCTTTTTTCCCATCGTGTCTACCTTCTAACCTAATTCAATAGACAAGTTTCTAAAACTCATCAACAAGAAATATTAAATGCGCAAGGGTTGCAGCCTCTGTTTAAATCCTATTAACCTCTCTTTGCTGTATTCTGCTGCTGATCAATCTAATTTTAAGTAATTAATTAATGGTCACTTCTCTCAATTATCTATATCTCAACTCAAACGGATATTTAGGCTATTTAACGTTAATTCTTTATACCACCATTTAATAATCACAGAATAGAGCCTAAACATATACATTTTTTTATTGACAAAAAAGGACAAAATTAGTAACGATTACGATAAATTCAAGGTATATCTCTCTTAGCAATGACTGTATTTTCCATTTTGACATATTTAACTTAATACTTTCTCAGATGAATATTGCTATTGTGCAACTTTAAGAATCGTCTCAATAAAACATTTTGAAATTCATTCTCAAATATTGCGTAAAAAAAAGATGCTTATACAAAACTTCCAAACAACGACTCGTGAAAAATAAATGCGAAGATAACAAGGTAACTGGCTGGATAACAATGTGAAGATAACAAGGTAACTGGCTGGATAACAATGCGATGATCAAATACATTTTTGCGAGTCTTTTTCAATATTCATTTAATAGATCCGGAGGCTGTTTAAACTTTAACAAAAATCCCGGTGTAGCCTTTTTTAGACTTTCATTTCAATCTGTAAATTTAAGTATGATTAGAGACCATTTACGTCATTGAAATAAATCCGTTCAGATGGTTCAAAATGACACTGCGCATTAACCTCTCTGAAATTGAGACAGCAAGCCCGTTCGTAAACGCGCTTTTTCATACCCGTTCGTTGAAGTCTTCGCAACTGACGGCATAAAGGGACCAGGCTGAACGAATGAGGCCAACCAAATAACAGTGGGAGGTTGATGGCTTGGGCCTTCGGCTTGCAAGCTTTGTAATTTTTAGCTTTTCAAAGGCTGACATTCGCAGAACCTTTCTCCTGAGCGTTTTAATGATGACTTCAGCGAATGCAAATTCTAAAATTGGACAGAAAAGACCAAGTTGCCGTCGCCGCCTGACCATTCTTTAATTTTAATGATCTCAAATGACCACTTTCAGTGAATTCCAATTGCTCTTGTCGCGAATTTTACGAGGGTATAAGACAGAGAACGCAACGCTGACTTTAAAGGAATAGTTAATTTATTTATTATATTTTTGCTTCCCCGTTCCTTTCTAAGCATATTTCTTCAAGGTGTCACTTTAAATAAATCGGCTTTCATTAACTTAAATTTTAACTTTAAATTTTAATAAACTACCTCGACGGATAACTTTCATTAGTAATGTTTTTCTTGTTTCGAGTATGAAAAGATAAGTCTGAATGCTATGATGATTCTTATTAAATATAACGCTGTAGAATTGATGAGTTATCAAAAATCCCTAATTGGATACATATATAATTTGATTCTTCGATATTAAACAAATTATTTCTGTGAATCGAAACCGCAGACGACTGTTCAGACCGATTTGTGATTAGAATTGATGCAGATAATTTATAGCATTTAGACACTATTTAATGTTTTAGTTTGATGTTCATCAAATGCATATCTATTGCATGGCGTGAAACTTCCTTTTTTACATGTAAAATTCCTCATTACATATAAACTCCGTTTATATCCAATGAAAACGCTCAAGCTGCATAAAATAAAGAAATATTTTGTGTATTCTGCATAGCAAACATATTTCATTGAATGCACCAATAAAACATTTTCAGGTCCGTGGAAATCATCCAAAAATTCAATACTAAAACTCTATTCAGATTTGTTTTTAAGTTCCATGCAGCCTTGCAATTTACTTTCTACCTTCCTGTAAAATCTGGTAGATGGCAGTCTCTCAAATTTTGTGAGAACACGCCTATCGACTATATAGAAACTACGTAAACTTATAGAAATAGCTGAAAGAGGCCTAACAAGAATTAATAACGCACTAATACAGAGAAATTGAATTTCTCGTCTGAGCGCCAAACGACTAACAAAGTGATAGATTAACGTTATTAAACATTGGTGATAACACAATATTTGATTTCTGTTGACTCCCTAGCCAACCGGTTTTACAATCTTGGAAGGACGTATCTTCTTTATTTATTGATAGTGGTTTTGCCTCTTCTTCTTTGCTTGCTCATTCACGGGAGCTATATAAAAAGTTGTGAGCATAAAACCGTCCAATATGCCAAATACTTTTGAAAATGAAAAGGAACAAATCGAAAAATTTCAAATATCAATAGAGACTAGTTGAAGATATACAGCGGTTACTTACCTCCATGCGTGGCTTTACAAGTCGAAACCACTTCTGTTTTGACAGATTAACTGACCAGTCTCGTTTTAACTGTTTAGAGGTTAACAAAAATATGGGACTGTTGCTTGTGACTCTCCTCTATCTGGATTGGACGCATAATGCTAAAATGAGCTATGTTACACGTAAACTTTATGCTCATTTGGTCTATATGTTCAAATTTATTGGCGTATCAAAATTATTACTTTACAATTTGTGCAAAAATATCCAAATTGTACTGATTTTCGTGAAAAATCAAACAGAGCAGTGGTGAAATTTTCAAATAGAAACGTTCAAAACATGTCTAGTAAACTCTGAGTGTAAATTTTATGAATGCTAAAAAATCGCGCGCTCTTGTCTAGAAAACGACGGAATGTCATTAAAAACACATGATTATGGTGGTTTTTGGAAAATAAGGAATCATACATCCTCAAAACACAAATCTGACAACTATTACTTTATTGAATCGGTCTCTGATAAGGGAGCATACATTTGAAATTTAATTTATCTTCCTAAATTTTCGGCCCTCTGAGGGCTATTTACACGTTTTCTAGAATTTTTTTTTTTATTTATAGAAATAAGAAAAAAAAATGTCTCTAAATGTCTATCTTTGTGTCTATGCCTCCATGCTCTACTTAAATATCGAAACTAAGTGAGGGAACTTTCAAAATTCACTTTAAACCCTATTTTTTTTAATAAAAATTTATCCGTTATCCACCATTTTCGTAATGAAGGCAAAAGCCTAAATTTGTAGATCCACCTAAAAATGGCATTAATCCCCCCCCCCCCCCGAAAAAATGATATCAAAACTTTCAAACGCATATTTGACCTATAAAATCGAAGCTATGGTAAAGAATCGCGGTTATTATGGTCAGAGGCGGATCCAGCAATTTGGCAACACCGGATTTCCTCCATTTAAACCTATGATAAATAATCGATTCTTGTCGGAGCACCTGGCCCCTCCAAGAATCGATACTTTTCCATAGGTTTAAATGGAGGAAATCCGGTGTTGCCAAATCGCTGGATCCGCCAATGATTACGGTGTCCGTTGCGGACGCCCTGATAATCGATCCTTCTCCTAACAGTTCAGTTACACGATCAAATTGAGCCATCAAATTAGGCCTCTCATTGGTCGCATCCTCACTTCAGGTCTTTTTCCACCAATCAGAGCTTCAGTTTGATGGCTCAATTTGATCGTATAACTGAACCTTTTGGTTTGAATGGCAGATCAATCGATTCATCGGAAAGCACGGCACGCCATTAAGAGAAACCAACGTGACAACCTTGATGGCACAGAGAACTGAAGGAGTCGGAGGCGTCTGCTGTTCTCAAAATGAAGACGTCAAAATTGTTTAAGGCGCGCCTCTGCCTGGCATCGGATTCTCGGCTGAAGCCTCGGAGGAGGTGCAAGGCGACGCGGTTGCAGCGGCTACATTTTTAGTCGAATCACCTCGCGCGCCAAAAGAAAGTAGCCGCCGTTTTAATTACCGCAACATCGATCATGCATCACGCACCGCGGCGCCTATCCAAGCGCAGGCACAAGTGCAATCAATACATGCAACAGGAACTCAATCAACTTTGAGCTTGACCGTTGGCCGCGATTACACAGACGTGGAAAACAGCTCCTGCCGCCTCGGGCTATGCGCCCTTGAGGTTGCGAGTGATTATACTCGAATTGCGTTTTCCACTCGGGACATTATTATAATGGCCTTTTCTCACGTTCGTAGTTCAAGCTCTCCACGGGTGTGACAGTTTAATTTACCTATGCTGGATTTCGCCGTTTCTATTGGCTAATAGAAATTGCCTGCCTCAATACATATAAATAATAATAATGGACCACTAGAGAGGGTACGAATTTAAGCAATTTGACACATGATCCTTAACCGAAATTTCACGTAGAACACGATTCGCGCAACGAACCGAAACTACCGAAACGCGAAATTACTGAAACCAACTCCTAACGAAGATATTATCGTTTTTATTCCACACTGGTTACCAGGAATTTGAACTGCCCGCTCACAAGAAACTCAAAGCTCCACGTGAGTCAAATCGCGCACTACAACGGTTTCAGCGAGCTTCTCAATCGAGCAATGTTCATTTCCCACCATATGTTGTTCAAACTATAAACAATTTGCCATAGCTGAGCCAAAGCGTCAATATCGAGGTGCCAGATTTGTATATCGCAGAGACTGTCATATGATAACGTTTAGCGCGCGATATGAATCACGTAGAGCATTGAGTTTTCATGGGCGGATGGTTTGAATTCACGCATCAAGAATCATTAAATATCGTCATAAGAAGTTGATTTTGGTAATTTTTGTTGTGCGCATCGTGTTTTACGTGACATTTTGGTTAAGAAACATGAATCAGAATGCTGAAATTTGTACCTTGTCTAGTGATCCATTATTTCGCTGCAAATTAGCTAAAAAGGTAAACAAAGTGTTTCTCCTTAAATGGGCCGAGTCCGAGTTTATCGGAGGGGAACCAACCGACATTTTCGAAAAAATTGAGTTAAGACTGCTTTTGAGTTCCACTATTTTCTTCTGCCAAAAACTGATGGTCGAAAAACAGAAATTAGCTCGTGAAAAGAGGGGTTAAAGTTTATTTTCTACATTGAGCCTTATACAGGAATGAAACTTCAAACTTCTTTCCTCAGTTTCAACTTAATGTGGGTTGGTTCATTTCTGATTGACTCGGTCCAAATGACAAGGGGTTTGAAGTAAATATTAGACTGAAAAAAGCAAAACAAGCTTTTGAAAAGGAAACGCACAAATTCTTGCGCGAAACAGTGCGGTCGGCGTCAAACGCACATTAGCGCCTACAAGACTGCATGAATACCTCTCGCATTTCACCAAATGCAATGCGGGAGTAATGTGCGACAACTATTCGACCACGGGGATATTGACAGTGTAAGTCGGCATTCACGTAACTCGGTCTGCGACGTCACAGACTTTCTGTCATACTTCATTTTTTAAACGGAAAACTACTCAACGACAATTCTTTAAAACTGCCGTGATTTTTCTCGTCTGTGCGAAGAAAATTCTACAAATACTTCATGGAATGATGTCAATTTGTTCTCCTTCAAATAAATAACATAGATGCGGAGATTTTCAGACACCGCAAACGAGATATGTGATTGCGGAATTACGCCGTCGATTAACAATGGTGCCCGTTCTTAAACTTGCGAAAGTTCGTTTCTACTTTGACTGTCAATGACGCAAAAATTTACCTAACCTTGAACCTAGAAACTGAGAGTTGAGTCTAGAAGTTGAGTTACTGAGGCGTCAAGTTGTTTCTGTAGTTAGACAAGACGCGCATTAGAACCTTACCAAAAAGTAGTAAAAGTGAATTAATAACCGAGTGAGGCGGTTTAAAGCACAGACCCCGGACTCATCTTCTCTGGGCCGGTTCAAATATTTGCGTTCCAACCAAAAGAGGAGTAATTGAAGGAACGTAGCGGGCCGGCTGCAGAGAAGCAGCAACACGCCTACTATTTAAATGATCGTTAGAGCTGTGCATGGTAGACCGTGGTCTCTGCACTGCCGTGCTAAGGAAAAACGCCGTATGAGCCTTCAGACGTTGCCACATCTCCCTCAATAAAAATCGAATTCACGGGGAAAATTGCGAATATTTGTCTTCAACATTTTTAGACAATTTTTTTCGCAATTTGATCTAAAATACCTAAAAATTTCAAGGGAAAATGTGAGTAGCTTTCCTGAAAAACACATGATTTATCTGGGGAAATTTGGCAACTATCTAATAATCATACGGCGTTTTTCCTTAGCACGGCAGTGCAGTGCACTGAGGGTAGGGGTATTCTAATGAGTCTTCGGCCGTGCCACAGCGTTGCCACACAGGGCGAAAAATCACGGATTTCCCGGTTCGTAGAGCAAGTTCCGCGGTTCTGCGCGGCAAGTGACCGTGGCCTCGGCGCGGATGCTAGGATTGACCTGTGACCCGCGCGAGGAGCTGTGACTCGAGGCGAAACGGCTTTCGATTCGAGCGCCGCGCGATCCCGGCTCTTTTTTCTCCTTTTTTTATGATTGGCCGCGAAACCGGGGAAACTTGAAAGAAAGGCGGCGGCGGCGGCGGCGGTGGTGCTGCGGCGGTGGCGACTGCTGGACCCCGGACCCGAATCGGAACTCAGATGCGAAGCAGGTTGTCAGCTCTCAGGCGCAGCTTGAGAATGCGGAATCCTATGCTACAATCCGCGGTGCATTATTTCCTGCACTAGGGAAGGTAACTCCATTCCAAGTTTCCAAAATTGATTCAAACAATTCCAACACCCGCGTTGATATAGGTTTGGAATGCTGTTGCTGAATTTTATGTGTAATTAGGGACCAAAAAACTAACGAAATTTACAGTCAGGCATGACCGAAGGTCTCTTGGAAAAAAACACAAATTGTGAGTAGAAATTCAGCAACGTTGAAAAGAAGTTACGTTTTTCCGTGTGGGATTTAACGACTGCAACAGAGACTACGATGTTGTTTCATAGATGAAAGAACATAACTAAGTTTAGATTTTGCAAAATATCCATCCCAAATGTTATTTTTATTTTATTTTATATTCACCCGAAAATGTTGAAAATTTCCATGGTGAAATCTTTTTTGATTTTTCTTCCAATTACTCCGAAAAATCAATAAAATTTACACAAAAATTGCACAATCATATTCTTCTAAAAAATTTATTTCCTACGGTAATTTTTGTAACCTTGGTATGGAAAAATATTTTTTCGTCTCTGAAAATACATATGTTCATTTTGCTAAACGACGTCCCAGTGATTGCGCGATTCTTGCAAGTTGGCAACACTGATTTTCCTCCATGTAAATGTATGTAAAACAATCAAATATAGGTGAGGCAACCTGCCTTACCTAGAGTCAATATTTTTTATGGATTTACATGGAGGAAAAACAGCGTTGTCAACCCACGAGGATCAATTTTGCGTCCAATTTAAGAAGATCAGAAACCATAGAAACGCTCTTTTGTGAGTGTATCGATAGATTATTTTTAGAAAAAACACCAACGTTGATAGAGACGCCGTCATAAGTTGCAAATGACAGGAAATGTCACCATTTTTTAAACATGGTTATTGCATAACTTTCTACCTTAACTCTGTAGTTTTGTGAATAATTTGGAGACTTAAACGCAAGGGTAGAAAAGTATGCGAGTCGACTTCACGATAGAGGGAGGGAAAAAACCTTAATTACACGACCCAATAAGTTCGATAGGAGCTTTACAGCTTAGAAGTCAGAGCTCCCTGTCACATGAACCGACCGTTTTAGCTCACAGAACCGAACCGAAGTTGGCTAAACCAATGGGTCTACTTCAATGAACCGAAAAAGTTTTATTCACATGGGATATGCTTACTGTCCTTTTTACTGTTAACTCATTAGTTTTTTGAATAGTTCTCGTAAATCTTGGTTTATGATGTTTTTTTAGTTCAATTTTCAATTAATTGAACCCAAATTTGCTTCTGTCAACTGGCAAGGTCAGTTTACACAAAAGAGAGTTTGGTAAATCTTACTGGATCCAGCAGTCGATATTCTTTTTTCTCCGCGTGCCGTAAAATCGTTTTGCGTTCTTTTCTACTTTGCGTTAAAATTTCAATGGGAGGTCGCTCTACCCCACTTTTCTTTCTTTAAAGGAGACTTTCAGATAGTTCTAGAGGCCTCTACCGTGAAGAGCAGCATTATTGTAGGAAATCCAACGCAAAAAACGTATAGAAGAAACACGGCAACAATGAAGGTGCTACGGTGCTACCAGAGTTTACCTCGGTGTCATTTATCCCTGGATTTTCAATAAACTCGCGAACGGAACGGGTTACGGAGCGGCGTAACGTCACATGGTATCAGTGTCGCAGTCGCTAGCGGCTCAGCGGCTTTGACGAACGGCCGGGGCCCTGCCGCACACATCATTCCGCCCTGACGCGGCGACGACGCGACGTCGTCCGATCCTTCGCGTCGCGTCATGTCCTCTCCGAGTTTCGATGTCGTCTTCGCCGATCGCTGTTTTCCCCGCCAACATGCGGATGATGACCGACAAAACCATTGTGCCAACGGACCTTGACCCTCGCTCCCATCTCGTTTGCGCCGGGGGTCGTTTGCATCGATCACGAAAGAAATTGGACGCGTCACGGATGATGGACGTCGAGAGACGTGTTTGTAGTTTCGATGAAGACGTGCCTAAAACGTGTACAGGAAGAAATTCCAACGTTCAAGACTAGGAAATATATTAATATAGC
The DNA here is from genome assembly GCF_918797505.1 of Bemisia tabaci. Lineage (NCBI taxonomy): Eukaryota > Metazoa > Arthropoda > Insecta > Hemiptera > Aleyrodidae > Bemisia > Bemisia tabaci. The sequence goes on along the minus strand of NC_092797.1, from coordinate 32,823,690 downwards.
TAAAATATTTCTGGGTGGGGAGAGGATTACGTATCCTTTAGGGGGGGGGGGGGGGGGGGGGCGGTGTTACTGAGCGATTATATACGATCACAACTTTTATGAGTACCTACCAGCCACCAGCGCTCTGGAAGATTATGGGCCCCCTAGAACTCACTGGCTAAGCCCTTTACAGAGAGAAAGAAGGGCGTAAATTGGACCGCATTAAGCAGAAAGGAACCAAGCCACATCAGCTATTGTCAAATTCAAGTGGGCAATTTAATTGTTTACATGAAAATGGTCGTGCGGATTTTTGTGCAAATTTCATTGTATTTTTTGCGTAGTGCGAAGCAAATTCGAAACAAATTTCGAAGGATTCCGTATAAACGTTCTCTTGTGTAAAAAAAAAAAAAAAAAAAAAAAAAAAAAAAAAAAAAAAAATGAGTTGCCCCGTTAAATTTGGCAATAGCTGATGTAGCTTGGGTCCTTTCTGCTAAACGCGGTCCAATTGGAACAATTGCAACCTCTCACTGATGCTCGGTTCTCGGTTCGACCTCTGACCTTCTTTTGGAGGAAACAGAGTAATTTGGGTCGATTTAAATCATGTATTAGAATATATTTTTTAGATTTTTTGAAATTGAATACGTTGACCAAATGGGCTTAGAAAGAATTGCGGAAGTTGGTATATAAATGGAAAACCTCGAAGGAAAAGATTGCCCGGAAAACCGCCTAAGATTTGGACACAAAGCTGGCTGGCTTTCTCCGATCATCATTTTATGACATTTCGAACATTTGAAATTCTAAAATTTAAAGAACCCTTGTAAAAAATTAACGCTTGCAATTTTTTCCAGAGAAGGTATCATCTCATCAGAGGTCATCACAAACTATCTAACCTTCTTATTTACTTGTCTATGGACCGCAGTGGCGTGGCGTAAATGGTCGATTATCGATATTTCTCCATTTAAAGCTACGGTAAAGAATCGATTATTAAGGTGTTCGTTGCGAACACCCTGATAATCGATCTTTTTCATAGGTTTGGGTGGCGTATCAATCTATATATCTTAAAGCACGCCACGCCACTGATGGACCGCTTTGAAACACTTTCAATGAATCGAGCGACCCTGCAAGAGCCTCTACGAGATATTTACTCCACGGGAATTTTAAAACGCAACACCTGTCACCAAAGTGTTCGCGCCGAGAACTATAGAGTTCCGTTTCCCCGACTTTGAACAGGTTCAGTGGACGAAAGTCGGTGGTTGTTAGCTGCTGGAGTGCGCACGCAATCCTTTGACTCCCGATCTCATTCCGATCCTATCTCGTCCAGGTTGCCCGACTTCGCACAACAAAACCTGCTACACAGTCTATTATTTGTTTTAACTGTGCCTTCTATTATTTTTAATTATAGCCTATTCCACCGAAAACTGTGCTAACCATGCGAAATTAAGTCACAAGTTGTGCCTATAGACCAATTTTCATATTTTTAGCAACACGCTCTCATAACTTGTCGAACGCGCCGGAGCAAAGCGTCCGGAACCTCAGGATCCGCAAATCGAACTCCCTCACGGTTCAACTCCAAAGCTGTGCTAAAGGCGAGAAATCTTCCTTTTATCACTTTTGTCCACGGTCATTTCTAAACCAATTGCACCTTTGACGGGGAGTGTAGAGTTTTCAGTACTCAAAAATCCGGAAGAAGAATCCCCCTGCCCCCTTCATTTCCGGTTAAAGTGAGCTCGGTCAACCAGTCGGTTAAATTTTTTTATTTTTAGGAAAGATTTAAAAAATTTTGAGAGCAGATTGCAAATTTGATGAACACTAATGCTCTTTAATTGAGAGGACTATCTCAAGGGGAAAATGACCACTGAAAATTTTGCCTCTATGGACGAAGACCTCTGTTCCCCTGGACAATCACTATTTGAGAAGAGCCTTAATAATTGCACTGCACAATTGCATTTGACAATTTATTCGCTTAGTTCAGAGAAATTGCAATTTTTTTTGTGAAATTCTTCGTAAATTTTGTCAGTGAATAAAGAAGGAGATTTAATTAAAATATGGGTAAACAAGACTAAAAAATTTTAAACACATTTTTCAGCCTTGTTTACCCATATTTTAATCAAATCTCCTTCTTTATTCGTATATTCGGGCTATATTTTTGTGCTTTATTGTAATTATCGTTTTGTCAGTGATCTAACGGAAATTTCCCGAAATTTTCAGTGTAATTTACACATCCATTACCGAGAAAAAAATTAAGTTTTCGGAAGGAACGTCGGAAGCTGCCACAAAATAAATCCCTCTGACTCTGACCCTTTCGCTTTAAGAAGTGGCGGCAAATTCTACGCTCAATCCGGCGTGACGGCTCGAGTCTCATCCCGTGACGCTCTGCCGATCGGCGCGCGAAAAACAACGCGTGACTACTTTCTTGGGCGCCGCGCCTTGCCGCACGCGGCACGCTACTCCCGTAATCCTTGCCCCGAACCCGAAAGCACGCCACCGTCGCGTCGCGCCACTCCGGCGATAATCTTTTAGCCCGGGTCGCGGGTCCCAAGCCCCCGCGCAGGGATCGCACTTGATCTGATAGCTTTAATAACTTATTGTCGGCCCGTTCGTTGAGCGTATGCCTGCCTCCGTTGGGCTACGTTCCCACAGGCAGAGCGCGACGCGAAGCTGGCCGCCCGACTGGTCGCAACTAGTAACCTTTTCTGGGGAAGAGTTAGAATAACTATAAAGGGAGCATAGGAGCAAGTTGGTAATTTTGAGGTTAGGTAAACAAATTTTCCTTGATTGGGTTAGTTCATAATGGTTCTTAAGAACATCCAAAGAAGCCTAAGAGTAATGGACCAATCAGGAAATACGCATCCATGGTAAAACTCTCCCTACACAAGTACTGTAAGTTGGACGACTAAGTTTAGACAAACTAAAAAACTTCAATTCACAAAGATGTTAAATGCGGTGAACTGAGAATTTTGTTTTCTGATCTTCACCCTTGGTTCACTGAAGAAATAAATTTCAACTTAAAGCGATAGATTTATTACTCCTCTGAACCAAAAAAACACTTACTTAGTTCGTATAACCGAGTTGTTTCCCCTCCATATTGCATTGAGTGGCGCGGCCAACATCGCGTCGCGGTCTGCCTGTGGAAGCGAGGCTGTAGAAAGCAAATACCCCGGGTCGACTCGTTGACCCCTGACTTTTTGAGCCGCGATCTTGTCGAGTGTCAATGGTGTGCAAATGGCCCCGCTCCGATTCTCCATGCCGTTGACAAAAGCACGTTTTGCGCGGGAAGCTCTACCCTCTCAAGCAAAAACGGTGGGTTTACGTCAGGTGTAAAGTTAAGTTGAGGGGTTTTTGCTTAGAGGAGGAGAGTTCCTAAGGCATCGCGATCATGTTCCAACCGCCCACGAATATTAGGATTTTCTAGTTCGAATCAGCAAGACACAAGAGCAGAAGAATGCTCTGCCGTGCTAAGGAAGAAAACCGTATGAGTCTTTAGGCGTTGCCAAATTTTCTTCGATAAAGTACGGATTCCCTGGTAAACTTGTGACTATTTTTACTCCAATTTTTCAGAGAATTTTGTTTGTATTTTGATCTGAAGTTCCGGAAAATTTCAAGGGAAAATATTCATAACTTTCCTCACAAATAAACATTTTATTAAAGGAAATTCGGCAACTTTCGAATGTTCATACGACGTTCTTCCTTAGCACGGCAGTGCTTTACGTCGCCTATGCAGAATCCGTATTAAGTCACTAAGAGGAACGATCTCGTAAATTACAAGATTATATAGAGCTTTAAAGCATTAAAAAGTCGCTCGGAGTGTATTTTTACTGCGTGTATCACGAAGTTAATCTCAATGATAAAAAATTATCGTAAATCTGCCGTCTGAAGCAAAAACGATGTAGCTCAATTCAATTTTTTTAAACTAGTGAAGAGGGCCGGATTTACTTACTTGCCGCCCATGGGCCGCCTGTATTTTGCCGCCCCCTTATTCTCATTCGTTTTGAAACATCAATAAAAACCATCAAGTGAACGTGCAGCGGGGAGGAGTGCATGAGACGCGTTTACTCGTGTTGTACACATTTTTTGCGAAGCCCTGTCTACATTACTAGCAAAAGTTCACGGAACTTTCTGCGAAAGTTAAGTACCGTAAACCTATCTCTGTGTGGACAAGGCCTTCCATTTCTAAACATCGAGCGAAAAAATTATGAAAGAACAAACATAAATGTGATTTAATAATTTTAACTCCCGCCGCCGCGCCACGCTGACCGCACTGTATCTGGCGCAATGCGTAAAGTATTCCTACCGTCTTGTAGGCGCTATGCGTTTCCCGCTGACCGCACTGCATTTGACGCAATGCGTGAAGTATTCATGCAATCTTGTAGGCGCTATGCGTCTCCCGCCGACCGCTGCTGACCGCACAGTGTTTGACGCAATGCGGGAAGTATTCATGCGGTCTTGTAGGCGCTAATATGTGTTACATGCCGACTGCCTCGTCGAGGGCTTCTCCTTTTCATCTCAAGTTCTCGTCATCATTGCTCTCTGCGCCGCACCGTTCCAGGCCAAATTGCATGTTTGGTTCCTTTCTTTACTCGACCAATTAAAGGTGCTGTCTCTTATATCATCAAAAGACGACAAAATTAGAAATTACTATACTCTCAGGAAGTGAAGATTTTGACGCCTTTTCTCGTTTGTAATTTTCTTTCTGAATCCGATATTTTTTTATATCTAGATTTAAAAAAATTGAAAAACTTGCCGCCATGGGCTGCGGCCCATGTGGCCACCCCCTAAATCCGGCCCTGCTAGTGAAATTTTTTACTGCAGACAAACCAATGATCATTTTATTATTTTTTTATTCTATTATTATTTGTAAATTAAAAACTACTTCATCGATACGATTGGCAACGCTGGAATTAAGTTTCGGCATAAGTGAAACAAGCAAAGCGGCCTCAGTTCGTGTCGAATTCGACGATCACCATACCAACTTCATTCTAACTCCTGGATACGACCATTCGAGCTCCCTGGACGTCCGTGTTGCATACGCACAAAAAAGAAGGCGTCTTGACTGTCAGGGAACTCTTCATTTCACCCGTGACCCTCAGCGTCAGCGCCAACGGCAGGATTCACTGCGAGGACCAAAATGGCAGGGCGATTTCAATTCTTGGTTTCTGTTCTTCGAAGTAAATTATATTATGTTCTACTCTTTCCCTCCTAAAATAAGGGCAGCGTCTAGCAGTCTTTAATTGTTTGGGTCGAGTTTGCAAACTTGGAAATGAGTTATTTCATGTGAGAAACGACGATTCACTGAACTCCTCTGATACTGACAAAAATACTCAGAAAAAGGTAATTTAATGGCATTAACCAAAATAATTACCAGTCTAACTACGTCAGACGTCACCAGAACGTCTCCCACAATTGACTTACTGTAGCAAGAAAACGAAGCAAAATAAGTATTTCTTGAAATCTAGTGAAAATATAATAAAAGTTAATAGAAATTCTTAAAGCACAAACGTTTCTACGAATCTAGGTGTTTCCTTGAAAATTTCAAAACCATCCAATGCAATACACATAACAAGAAAAAAAAAGAAGAAAAAATTGTTTAGACTTTAGTTACAATAAGTAAAATTAGGATTGATCGTCAGGGAACGTGAAAGGAGGTTAGGTTGTTTCTCGTTAGACGCTTTCAATGCACTGGAAAAAAAACACATTGGATCTAAAGTCCAGACTCTTAAAAACATCGACAAGAAAAAGTACTCTTGATTCAATTAGAATCTAGCTTAAATCTAGAACCAAGCCTCTTAATTTAAGCGGATTTCGTTTTGATTCAAGCAAAAATCCGATCGAATCAAGAGTATTTTTTCTTGTCAATGTTTTCAAGAGTCTGGACTCTAGATCCAATGTGTTTTTTTTTTTTTTTTTCCCCCAGTATTTTGGGACTCCTCACACTCTTAGACAAGCTTTCCGTCATTTATTAAAAAAACATATCAGCCAAAGGGCAATTGGTCATTTGCGCCTACGCGTAAAGGACTTTTTCGATTAATTCCAACCGAGATTTTGATGCGCATATTAAGTACTCGTGCTTCCATTCGGATTCGCCAGCGGGTGAATCCTACTCGATACTAAAACGCCCACTCACCACGGGCCGCCCTCGCAATCCGGACATATGCATCCGCGGCTCGGGCGAAAAAATGTAATTCGCGGAACCTGGCGCCCCCCGGGTCACGGCCGAGTGGCGGGAGGGGGGAGGGGGGAGGGTGGTTGGTTTGAGATCACGTCTTTTGCATCTCCGAGCCGCCTTGGCGCATAATCACGAGGCATCAAACATCAAGGTACGTTTGACGATCGAGAAAGCTAGAAAGTGCGGTGCAGTGTTGCATCGATATGCGGCGCACGGTGGATCGAGTCGATAGGAGAGGCCGGACAAAATTTGGAAACTTTAAAAGCTCGTAACTCCGTTTATACAAAACTTTGAGGTTCTAAAAGTGTTTCCATGGGTTTCCTCGTGAAATTTTCTTTAGAAAGCACCCCTTAAAATTTAAAATTTGACGGATTACAGATCAAATTTTGCAGTTATAGTCAAAAATTTCATGTCCGACCTCTCTGATTGACTCGATCCATTGTGCGGCGATTCGACGCACGCTCCCGCGCGATATTCGCCGATAAATTGAAACGCTCTTATTTACGACGATATGACGATAAGCCAGTACACCCAAACTATTACCCTAATGGCCGGCCACGTCCCATTGCCTCGCGAGTGGATACTTTTACGAGGAGTGGTCAGGCCACTTCTGCGGGACCGGGATGGAAAAACGCCGTATGGGTACATAAACGTTGCCAAATATCACCTGATAAAATATTAATTTATGAGATTAATTATGAATATTTTTACTCGAAAATTTCAGACAGGTTTGATTAAATTATGGATACAATTTTGATGAAATTTCAACGGGGAGAATTCAATGGTTTCTCAGGAAATGCAAATTTTATCGGAGGAGATTTGGCAGCATTCGGATGCTCATATGACGTTTTTACTCAGCGCAGGAGACTTCCTGGGACGTCTGCCCCGCGGGCCTGCCGCCAATCGTATGCAAGCGGCACCTTCGAATCAACATTAAGTCTCGTCATATTTTTCTGAGTGCAATTTAATTTACGGTCTGCGCCTTGTTTCGGAGATGAACCGCAATTCACTTTCATCCGTGGATGAGGTTTTCAAAAATGTGGCTTGCAACTCGAATTGTGTTATTGTTTTGAACAGTCTTTTTCTTTCGATCTAATATTAAGGCAAGACGATGAATACAATTTTATTTTAATTTCAATTTTTTGGAACTAATTTGCTATTCGTCTCTCGAATCGGAGGACGAAAATTAGGAAAATGATGAGGACAAAGATGAGAAGAGGTAGGAAAGAAGAAAAGGAGGAGAAATGAGAGGGAGGGAGGGAGAGGAAAAGAGAGAAAAATCAGAAAAAGAGAAGAAGGAGAAGAGTAGATGAGAGAGAGGAAAAGTTGTTGCTTCTTTTCCTTTTGCCTCCTCAACTCCTCTTCTACTTCTTCTTCTCTATCTTTTATTTTTCTTTCCTCTCCTCTTTCTTCCTCTTCCTCGTTTTCTTCTTCTCCTTCTCTTCTTCATCTTTCATTTATTTCTTCCTTATGTTTCTCTTTCTCATCTCCCTCTTTCCCTTCTTCTCCTTTTTCCTCCTCTCCTTCTTCCCTTTTCTTTTTCCTCCTCACCCTCCTTTTCTCCTCCTTTTTCTCCTCCCTTATATCTCCTTTCTATCTCTTCTTCTTCTACTTTTTCTCCTGCTTCGCTTGCTACCGATTCAACGCGTCCTGATATATGTTAAAAATCCCGAGCCTATCAAATTGAAGTAGAAATATGAAAATTTTTTAAAATATCCATCTTTCTTAATGAAAGTCTTTATCTGACATTTACAAAATTTTTCAGGAAGGTTACCTCCCTGTGCACGAAAGTAGATCGAACCCTTTCTCTGGGGAGATCTTTGACCGCGAAGCATTGTGGGTTGGTCTTGGCATTCGGCTCTATGTTTGAGCACAGTTTCAATAGTCCCCAAGACAGAGGCTGCCCAAGTCACGATTTTCCCGAGGTACCAATCGCCCGATCATTGATTGTATCTTTTCAGATGCTTATCGTGATCGAGGCTGCAATATCCACAACTCGCCGCCGGCCATGAGTAAGAGTTTAATAGGGTGCGTGTCGTTATGCGAAACTGATGCTTGAGGACCCCGGGAAAGGACCGTCGGGAGAGGCGTCGGAATTTATCGTCAGGGAACCCAGATAAAAGTGACGGGTCTCTTGAAGTAAGAAATCCTTGATTGAGAAAGGCCTAAAGAGGCCGTTCAGAAAATACGTAAGACTGAAAAATTGGATTTCCCCTCCCGTTTCCTACAACGATTTTTTTATATTCGAGGCCCTATTTGTAATGAAGAATGTCAATTTTACTTACGATTTTTTGTAGAAAAGCCATCCGTGAATGGACGATATGCATGAAAACACTACGAGCAAAACCGACTGCAAAAGAAAGGAAAACTTAATGAATAAATACGAATTATGGTGATTGAAGGGTATGGAAGTAAAAATTGGCTGAATAAAATAACTTAATCTAATCGCTCTTACCTCTAAAAGTAGAGGTGAAATCTTTAGATTTATATTACGCCATTCATAAAATCTAATATCGCCATCATAAATATATTTAATCTACATTAACAAAGAAAACAAAAAGTGTGACTTTCTCCTACCTTTTCTGACTTCAAAGAGATGCTTTGCGATTTCAAAGATCACGAAGAAAAAAGAATCTTTGCGCAGAAGGCTCATCGTGGAATTTAGTTTTAACTTACTTTTTCAGTCGTGGTTGCAATTCAATTTTCTGGTGACAAGAATCTCGGTCTGGTGATAATGCTGCATAGTTATCGGGACCGAGGTATCTATAACTACGACTACAGAAGTAGGTTATGATTTTTTTGCTCCATGTATGTTTAAAACATTTTGCACACTATTATTCTTTTAAAAAAATAAATTAATAAATGAATTACAACGTTTAAACTCTAACATCGGATATATCGGTCCCCCAATATGGATTCGGCACCTAGCTCTGGACTCAGTTCTCCTTCTATTAGCCAAGTATGCAAATTTTGTTACCTATCTGTATTTCTTCATTGCATGGGTAGTGTTGACGCAAGGCGATAAAATAAACGAGCAGTTTTTTACAGTTGATTTTGTTTCTAGGATATTAATCTATGACTGGATTTCAGGTTGGAAGTTCATTAATTTTCAATCATGTAAAAATTGTTAAAAAGTAAAAAGAGGATTTGAAAGTAAAAAGTATCTATTGACATCAGCATTTAAGTGATGCTTTCAATGCTTTTTAATTTCATTCAACTCTTTTCTTATTTCTAAAATTCAATTGTTTCAGTAACGTCATTAAAATTAGTTCCGTTAGTTCCGTATTAGTTAGTCATTAAACATATTGACTCTGATTGAAACAAACAACTAAAGAGGAGCCCGAAACCAATGACAAACGAGAAACATGTTTCTCATTTACTCTTTAACTCTAAACTTTACTCTTTTTAAGTAGAAAGATAACTTAAAGCGAAACAAATGAATCGCTCCCATTAACTTGATACACGTAAATAATGTTGGTTGCTTCCGTAGAATTTTTGGAAACATTTAAAAGAGGACGCTTTACTTGATACTTGAAATGTCGCCCTTTTTTCGGTCGTTTGGTACCTAATATTTGAAACATTTTTCTTTCAATTACAATAATGCTTTAATTTGTTTGAAGCCACCAACTTTATGGTGTGTTATTTGAACACTACCCTTCTTTTCCCAAAATTTTTGTCGAAAAATACTGTTTTGAAGAGCAAGTCCATTTCGAGTTTCATAGATGACTGTATTACAATATCATATTTCCTGTAGTATTTTACTTTAAGATAGAATAAGTAATTATCATTTTTGAAATTCTCGTGCGATTATCCTTCAATTTTTTAAGAATATACTATCTATTTTACAGTGGAATCACCTGCCATGTCGTAATTGAAGCAAAGTATTCGGAAAAGAACAAAAAAATTCAAAGGCGTAACCGACGTTTCAAAAATGTAGCCCACTTTAAGAGCCGGTTCTATACCACTTCCACTTGTAGTTAAATTTAATCTCTCGTCAAAGCAAAACTTCCAAAGTTATCTTGAGGCTTACATAATATTTTGATCCGAATGATATTTTCGATTTTGGTGAAAAGTTTCGGAGCCATAGACTCGCTAAGAATTAACGTGTACTTTGAGTGCGTGAGAACGGGCTTCGGTGCAATAGTCAGTCAGGACTTCATGACTGCCGTGATAGCGAAGAAAGCAGTAAAAGCATTCTGCAATGAACCTCGTGACACATAAAAGCATGTGCTAACCATGGTTCATACAGTATTGCCCTTACTGCTTTCTTCGCTACCACGGCAGATGAGATGAAGGATCTCTTGGTGTTTTGAATATTAATTGTCCGTCAAACGCCCCCGAGAAAAGTGAATTATAAGTGTGCGGGCAGTGTGCGACACCATTGTGCAGTGTGCACCCTTGAGACAGGGAAAGTTCAGTAACAGACCTTTGCTGAACTTTCTTCCTGCTTATGATACAACTTGACCCCACAGTCACTCTCGTTGGACAAACAAGGAAGTCTGACGTCATTTTTCAATGCCGCCAACTTTGCTCTGCTGGAATCTGCGCATATTGCATAAGGACTATAAGGAAAGTCGAGCGTAAAATCCTCATGCAGCTTACTGGTATCGATATGCACTCGCATAATAGAAATGGGGGAACTCGGGACAACTTTTAACCGGACTATTACTGGAACAGTATATCTGTGCCAGCCATCGTTACTCTTCATGAAATAACTTTTGTTCCTTCCTACATAATCATTACTGAATTCATAGACTAAGAGGATTAGGTATAATTTAAGTTAAATTTTCGTATTGACTTTCTTCTTACTCCTCTTCTTTTTCTTCTGAGTTTTGCTTTCTTTTGCATCACCCTCACTAATCCTTTTTACATGGAAACTCACGCTCTAACAAAAATACCATAACCGAGAATGGCATACTACAGATAAATGCAGTTTTGAGTACATAAGATGCATACATTATCAGCATTCAAAAACGAATAAAACGAATGATGAGCACCTTAAAATAATTGACTTTCAATTAATTTTACAATGAATATAGCAAACTTTGGGAATTATATGATATATATGACTGAGAGGTATTTGGCAGTCAAATGATACAAAATCATTGTAAAGTTCTAAAAACTGTGCGACTCAACCGTCAGAGTTCCTAACCGTTCAGTTTTCCAAATTAATCCTATGCACCCCTAGTAGAGGTGAGTCAGCCTGACATCAGGCTATGTTTCATAAACTACCGTGAGCCTGACTGATTTAGGCAAACATCAATCTGACTCAGGGTAGTTTATGAAACATAGCCTTACGTCAGGCTGATTCACTTTTACTAGGGACTTGACACTTGAATAACTTCAAAAAATTATGCTATTGTGTGTTTTACTCTATGAGAGTAATTTTGCACTATTTGTTTATCTATTTGCAAGATCTCTCCCCCCCCCCCCCAAAAAAAAAAAATTAATCTAATTATCTGAGTGCATCGAAAAATAAAATATTCAAAATTTTCGTGTGAAATGAGTTTCACTGATACATCTGAAACTTCAGTCTTATTCATTCTTCAATCGTAATCTCCGCCTTCACTATTAGAATTTACGCACTCTCAGATTTAACGCGACCCAAAAAATTGGTTTTATCGAAAAAGAAAAAATATGAAAAAAATAAAACTGCAGGAGCTAGACAGAGAGAATTGTGTAAAAAATTATACTATTTCTAAATGTACGCGCATTTGATCAGAGGGAACTCCGAAGTATCAGTCAAATTTTACACTCGCCATTTAAACATTTCATCTAGATCGATTCTTTGTCATGTAATGTGTGCTGCTGGCCCTATCAAAGCTGCTTCAACATTTTTTGCTCGTTCTACATGTGTTACGGCTACTTACAACTGTTTGGAAAACAATGAGACCCAATTTGTACGGTCTGATAAGATTATTTAGGTCTAAAAAGGTTGTTTTTCGGATTTAAAATGTAAGACAACGGGAGTGCCTCGTCCGAAAGAGTCCCAGCAGAGCCAATGCTCTTTTCGCCCGTGGTGGAGACAGTCTCCCGGTTAAATATTCCTACATGGTCAACATACGTCGGGTGCGTGGACTTAATGAGCAAGCGTGTAGGAAAAGGGCAAAGACGCCCGGAGCTGGGCCCTAAGTCGCGTGCCTTTCAGTTCGACCGGGGCCAAGAAACGCCAACTCCTTGACGCATCGACCGATTTTACGCGTTGCGGTCCATCGCCGGGGATCAGGGGAGAATGCAGCGCTCTGCACTCACCGTCTGCTTCGGCGGTAATTTATTCCGGGGTTAAAGAGTAGTTTACCGGTGATAATTGGACGTGGAAACAAGTGAAAGCTGTGAATTTACCGAGCGTCAACTAGAGGCGGTGCGCACTTGTCTCTGAATAATTGTAAATGGATCTCTGTGCACTTCCATCATGGGCTCCTTCCCCGTTGACAGTTGAATGCGGAATGCCAACTCTCCTTGATAGATGGCGGCCCAATCATACTACGCTACCGACTTGTTTTCCGAACAGCCGCCGTAAATCTTAAATCCTACATCGTCCTCGCCGTGAACTTTGTCTACAACTCCAAGCTGGAGTCCCCTTTAGAGTGAGAGTATCGACATTGAAGGTTTCGTTTCTGATTGGCTTGGCTATTTTAGGCTTCGTGGAGCTCTTGGGATCCAAATAACGGCCGACGTTGCATGCAGATTATTAAAATGAGTAGATTTCAATTGCTTGTATCACCGTGGACTTAATTTAAATTATGCAATTTAGGGTATTTAGTGAATTTTATGCGTTGGAAAAAATATTTTCTAATTACACCTCTTCTAGGGCAAGGATGGCAACAGGTGGAGTAGGCGATTGTATTGACAACGACCTTCTCCCTTTTGGAAAAAGGGGTCAAATCTTTCAAGGATCGAAAAGGGGAAAATAATTTTGTTGTTATGTTACGTTGCTATTATCGCTTGGACAAAATTTTACTCAAAAAGAGAAATTGTCATCAAACAATTAAACTAATTTTTTAATTTTATTTCAAGATAGTTTTCACTTTTAATTATATAGGTACATTTTATATATTTAGAATTGATCAAAATTTAAGGGTCGATTAAACGTGTCATCAATTTTCTGTGGCATGACGAGTTTAGAACTTACTAAAATCCCACTATATAAGAGTTTTTTTCTGAATATATTTACGAGAAACATATACAGAGCATACACACTTCCTGTACATTGCACCTAATTGTGAAGAGCATATACACCAAATGCAGATCGCATTTTTGCGATCCATCTCCTCTTTTTTAAAGACACTCATGAGGCTGCCTGATTAATGACTAGGTGCTTCACATGTTTAAAAAAATATAAATGTTCAGATATTTAGTACTTCTCACAACATTTCATTAACCTCACCTTGCTGAACAAAATAAATTCTTTCCGCGCGAATAATGTCGAAAACACCCATTTTCGAAATATGTTTGTGTGTATGTCTCATTCTAGTCCCTCGTTTCCTTTGAAATTCTATTGATGACGATTTTTGCTCAGGAGAACAAAGGATCTAAAGTAACTCTACCAAAACACATTTTCGAATATTTCGGCACAATTTTGCATCGCTAACTTCTTAACAATTCCTATCGAATTTTTGTTTTTTCATTATTTTCAATTTGTTTCAATTCGTTAAAATATTTTTATCTAAACAACTAAATGTTTTGTCTTTTCTAAGTGTGTAGTTATTTATCGTTTTCAATGATATTGAGAACTTGTTCGTTTTAAAAATATAACTATTTTCAAATTATTAAATTTAAAAAATCATTTTCAGTTTTTAATTTTATAAAAGTACTATTTTAAACTTTTTATTTTTGAAAAGGATATACGTTCAACTATTACTTGAAAACAATCAATTTTTTTTAAATTGAAGATTTTATTTTCCTTTATATTCTTAATAAATATGTATTTTTATTTTATTTCTTTTTAATTCACGTACACATCACTAATACTCAACGAAAAATGAACGCGCACTCATCGAAGAAACAACTAAAACCAAAGCTTTTCTTCCCTTGGCGAAAATAATCCGTAAAAATAGCACCACTCCCCTGCATGTGTTAAAATACGATAAAAAAAGAACAAAAATAATTTTAAGAAAAATCACAAAGTAAAAAAATAAAACTTGCAAAATGTAGCGAGCGACGGCGAAGTAGAGTATTGAAAAAATAAACTTACGAAAACAAATATCCTAGACACAAACATTTTGAACAGGGGTTTATCACCACTCTAGCGCGGAGATCGCCCTGAGGAGCGCTTTTATATGGGCCCGGGTTCCCAACCCTTCTGAATCTGAGTTCGCCTTGAGTGACGCACCACCACTCACACCACACTACCGCACTAATTGGAAACAAAAACACAGGCACACGCACACGGACCAAGCTTTGGACTTCTTCGTCCTCTTCTATCAATTGTCCATTATCCTCCTAATCCGCTGTCTTCGATTTACCTATTACACAGTTGACAAATTTGTCTCTAATTTTTTCAACTGGTCAATAATAAGAAATCTAAGAAAAATGAGGTTGGTGTGTTCTATGTACGAAGAATAAGTGGATCTATGTAGAAATCTTTGTGACGCTCTGAACGTGAAACATAATTCCAAAGACTTTTAGTTTTTTAAGAGGAATGGGTTATAGCTGGATTAGGGAGGAACCTTAGAGAGTAAGAAACCCTTAAAAAGGGATACAGAAACTGAGAAGATTTGGGAATTTAAGCTTCTCTCTCTTCGGGATGTTTTTCAGACTTTAAACATTTCACGAATCATAATTTTATATTCTGTCCCAAGAATTGATGCCAATCAGCGTGTTTTTTTTTTTTTTTTTTTTTTTTTTTTTTTTTTTTATTATTAATATTTAAAATTGAATAATTAGGTTATTTTCAATCAACTAAAATTTTCTGCTCCATGAGAAAAAAGTGTTGCGTGGTTACTAAGATCTATCAGCTTCTACGCTTGTTATAAATGAACTAAGACGGGTAAATAAATTAAATTCACAAGATGAAATTTTCGATTACTGAATTTTTTAAATAAAAATAAATACTGATGTGGTATATTGAAATTTGAATAAAGAGAAAATGGCACCATCTTAATCTCATTGCAATCGTAGTATGGTACCTAATTGCGAAACGCAATTCAACATAGAACTGTTTTTTCCTCTCGTTTTATTCATCTCTTCAAAATTAAAGTAACAACTTCAAATCGCAGTCTCCAGAATATCAATATAGCTTTGAAAGGGTAACTCAGTAAGCTCATCCCAATCGATTATACCTAAAATTATATTGAAGACCTGAATTTGAACATGAGGTGTAAACAAAACTCAGCAGGAAACTTTCGAAAAGAAAAACTCCACTGTTGTTCTCGAGTTATATATATCCTGGTGATTCAAAACCTACAATGGACTACTCACACTTTACGGTAAGTATGCATGCAAAGTGAGACTTGATAAACTTGGCAACAGTGGCTTTTTAGGAGAGCACTTGAAAAACTAAAACAAATCCCAGCACTGCGCTGGGGCTCTTAAGTCGCGTTGTTTGCGTAGGGCAGTCATGAGGTGAGCTTTGAGGTTAAGTGTGGCGCGTGGCCGCCGTGTAAGCTGCATCAGATACTTCTTTTGTTTTTGAATCATCTCAATTCCATGCAACTATATTCGAAAGCTGCAATACTTGAGATGGCAACAAAGTGTGTTACAAAACATGACGCGAGCAAGCAACTATTACTGCTCCTAAGCTGCTTACATTGCCTGCTCCAATTTTTGAAGGCGAAATATAGCTAGAACGTACGCCACTACAATGAGTACTCCAATTGATAGGCGAATATGACGGAAACGGAATGAACGCTTTGAACGTTGCCAAACTACAGCAAGCAACTATTTCTGCTTCGAACCCGCTTAAATTGCTTGTTCAAGTATTGAAGGCGAGGTGGCTGGGATATGGGCGATTGCTGCAAGCCCATGCATTGTAAGAGAGCTCATGCATGCGTTGGGATTTGCGATGTAATCACTTTTACTCACATGTAAAATTTCGAGAGAGACACGATGATATCTTTTGTTTTCTCTGAAAAAAACTTCAAAGCTCAAAAAAAGCCCTCTTTAAGGTCGCAATAAAGGGGATCCATGCGCTACAGTGAGAGGCCGCGCTTTTCTTACTCTGGCGTTTAAGTCTCCAGAAATATACATCAGTACTCAGTCGGGATGTGATATCATTTGGACCGAGTTAAACAGAAAGGAACCAAGCCACATCAGCTATTGCCAAATTTGATTGAGCAATTTAATTTTTTACATGAAAACGGTTGTGCGGATTTTTGTGCAAATTTCAGTGAAAATTCCCCATAGTTTGAGACAAATCCCCTAAAAATTTTAAAGGAATCCGCACAAAAATTCTATCGTAAAAAATTTAATTGTCCAGTTAAATTTGGCAATAGCTGATGTGGCTTGGTTCCTTTCTGTTAAACTCGGTCCATTTGTCAATCTCTCACATGAAATCGCCGTTTTCCAAACGAGGAAATGTATCTCTGCTCCAAGGTTGTAAATGTGACTGAAACGATTCAATTTTTATGTAGAGGCGAGGCGACGGTGCAATTTTCATCCGAAATTTTGCCGATTTTTGAACATGAAAAATTTAGGCTGAAAGCAGCAATGCGAACATGGATAAGATTGAAGGAAACTATGAAGCACATTTCCATTTTCCATTTACATAGTTCCTATTGATTTAATTCATTTGGCATGTGCACATATAGTTAGTCTCAGAAAAAATACGCCTTGATACATAGGTTCAAGCGTAAAACGGACGCGTGTAAAATATTGTTTAAAGGTGTTTTCCAAACGACCCCTTTGGCACTTTTAGTCTCACGTAAATATTAAATTAATTTTTCTTGAGTGACAAAATTTACCATGTTATACATGGTTCGTTCTTCCAATCGGTTGAAAAAATAAGAGAGTCATCAGAAATGGGGTGGAGACTAGAGACCACCATTTTACAAATTTATGTCAAAATCACCACCTGCTCAGTTTCATCCTCCATATGAAGGATGCACTCCCGAAGCCTTACTTTTCTCTACCTCCGCGCCAACCGGCTTCATTATTTTCATTTTGCATGCATCAAAGCATGAAATTATGCCGCTGACTGAACTACTTGGTTAGTTAGGAATTTTATTTTGCCGAGAAGATCAGCACTCTCGATTTGAATAATATTTAACATACATCATTCAGACAGTGCGTGACTGTTCATGATTTTTCAACGCACCTTTACCTCAACACAGGATTCGCCGGAAGCACTCATGATAGATACGATTATTATCGAGCACCTTGCAACACCTTTTTCGTTGATAGACATGGCATGATCCTGTCAGTATTTATCACGAGTTTCTTTTAACGTGTCAAGAAGGGGCGTTTTATTGCATTTTTAGAAGGAATTATAATCTCAACTTTTTTTCTCAATTAAGAGTGTCTGGGGGTATACCGGCGGAGTTGATAAAATGTGGCACCGGTAAACTATTTGAACATCTTCGGAAACTTATGCAAGACTGTTTGCATGGTTCCGAAATACCAAAGGATTGGAAGGAATCTTGGATTACTCCCAGTCATAAGAAAGGTAGTAAACAAGATTGCGATAATTACAGAGGTATATCGGTCACGGGAACCTTGAGCAAGGTCTATGGTAAAATTCTCAAGGCAAAGGTCGAAGAGTTTTGGAGCGGCCAGGAAGCCGAAGAACAGGCTGGTTTTAGAGCCGGTAGGTCTACCGTCGACCATCTGTTCACCATCACCCAGGTCATCGAGAAGAAAAGGGCGGTCAGCCAGGAGCTGCACTTGGTGTTTGTGGATCTTCAGAAAGCTTATGACAGCGTGCCGTTAGTGAAGCTTTGGGAAGCCTTGGAAAAAAGGGGTTTTAGCAAAGGACTTGTGGGGGCAATTAAATCATTTTATAACGGGACGATAGCAAGAATTAAATGTCGTGGAGAGTTGTCCGGAGGTTTCTTCGTCACAAAAGGACTGAAACAAGGCTGTTGTTTGTCACCAACACTATTTAAGGTATACCTAGAGCACGTTTTAGAGGAATGGAAGAAGAAGGTTGCAGGAATGGGCGTTCCACTCCTTGATGGGCAGACCCTTTATACTCTATGCTTTGCCGATGACCAGATCGTTGTAGCTCAAGATGAGGAAGATGCAGATTACATGACGCGGAAGTTGGTCGAAGAATATCGGAAATGGGGCATGGATGTTAGTGTGTCCAAGACAGAGAAGCTGGTCGTGGGAGCAGCGCATCAACGGCAAAGCATAGAGCTTGAGGATGGACGGCGCATCGAAGAGTGTGATGAGTATAAGTATCTCGGTGTCTGGCTTGATCAGGATGGAAGGATGGATAGAGCAATTAAGGACAGGATCATCCAGGGCAGGAGAGCCATCGCGATGCTGAACGGGGTGCTCTGGGATCAGAGCATCTCAAAGGCAAACAAGCACCGGATATATGACGCCATCGTTAAAAGTATCGTGCTCTATGGTAGTGAAGTGTGGCCTTTGACGAAAAGAACGCAAGAAATGTTGAGGGCAACTGAAATGGATTTTTGGCGGCGATCTGCCGGCATTTCGAGACGGGACCGTGTCCGTAATGAGAGAATTCGCCAGGTGATGAAGGTTGAGAAAGATATCGTGCACGACGTCATGTCCAGGCAGTTATGCTGGTATGGACATGTGCAAAGAATGTCGGAGGAGAGGTTGCCCAAACAAGTTTTGGATTGGGTACCACCTGGGAAGAGGCGACGGGGACGTCCCGTAAAGGGTTGGCGGCAGGGCGTTGACGAAGAGATGTTGCGGTGTCAGTTGCCCGATAACCTCTGGGAAGACAGGCATATGTGGCGTTTGGGTGTCGTAGAACGCCAGAGTGCGTTATAAAGCGACTTTATATATATATATATATATATATAAAAGAGTGTCTGTGCATACTTGTGTGTACAAGTGAGTGTGAGTGCTCTACGAGTATTCATCAGATCGACTACTTTTCTGTGAATTATTCTTATGTTTAACGAAAATTGCGAGAGGTTTTCAATATAAAAATATATTTCTATTAAATAAAAGTTTAAATTTTCAGATAAAAAATTGGAAAGTTGAAATTGGACTACCTTGTAATGAAGAGTATATATTATCGGTTTATTTAAAAAAACAACATATGTGACGTTGATTTTCCTATGCACTTGTAATTTTTTATAGATGAGCCGTATAAGAAGGAAGTTCCTGATGCAAAATGAAGCCTAGTTCAGTTAAGCCCTCCTCTTTTTGAGCTCGCCCACTCGGGAGAGCTCTTTGCGATCGATTTCTTTTAGCATTGGTAGTGTCGGTGGCGACAAATGTATGGTTCTCGTTGCCGGCGGAGGAACGGCCAAAATCCCATTGATTTCAACGTCTAAAAGTTGAATTTTCGCGGGTTACAGTTTTCCTCCGTCGAACATTTCCGTTCCCTCATTCAACTGAGGATTAATTGTTCCTCGTTTGCTACACTAGAGAGCAGCACTTTCCAGTGGCCGAGCATATCATAGCATGTTGCTATGGTTTTATAGCAAATAACCTAATTGTATGTTATTGCAACCCTGCTTCTCTTCCCGACTTCTGCGCTCTTCATCCTTCCTTCAACCGTCTTTTCCTCCTGGGCATATCTGCGGTCTCCACTAACCGTCAAATGATCTGGACAGTGATGGCAATGCTTAACCTCAAAGGGACGTGATCAATTATTTTTCGAAGATCATCCATCCCGGAACAAAATTTTAGTAGATTATTATCGAACCACCCATTGACCAAGACATTAAACTTTGTTTATTCTCTAGGGAAATGATCATCTAGTGTGTGATCCCGAACTTTTGTAAGTGGTTGTTTATCTGCAAAGCGGAATTAGGCCAATCAACCTACAACAACAACAACAACAACATAATTGTATGTTATCATCCTCTTATCTTTTCAATGCCGTTTTTGTGTGCAGTTGTACTTGCAATTGTTATTATTTCTTAAAATAAAAAAACATGGTGACCTCGACGTGATTTAATAAGTTCAATTAATTTTAAGTTACTAAGACTAAGATTGAGATTTGCGCATAATTAATGGATAATCCTTAAGACTGCCGTTATTGGTACCATAGAAGGTTAATTAACCTCAAAATAATTGCATGCTTGAGAGCTCGGTTGAGACTCGCATTGGGATCCTTTCAGAGTTTGTTTAAACCTCATATTAAGAATGCTTTAGGATTCGTTTGAGCCCCTCGCATTAAGAATGCTTGGGAGTTCGTTTGAGCCTCGCATTGAGTTTCTTTAGAGTTCGTTTTAACCTTAAAATACAGATGCATGAAGTGCTCTTTCGAGCTCCGTGCTATTTATAGTGCGCGAGGTGCTCCATTGAGCCACCGCATACCCACAAAGGCGTGATGTGCTCCATTGAGCCACTCGCATACAAAGACTTGAAGTGGTCTTTCGAGCTCCACGCTAAAATTCAAGGGAGTTCCTTTTCAGCTCTTAGTGTATACCATAAGTATTGTGTAAGAATTATGGCAGAAACGTTCCTCCGAACCGTGCTCAATTATAGTTTCTTTGAACTCTGTGCCAAAAAAAATTCAGAATTTCAGACTGCCAACTTAACAAAGTATAACCTTAATTCAAGTTGGCGACTTGATTTAAAAAAAAAAAATTAAAATTAAATCATATGGTTTCATTATATTGTTGACAAGTTAAGAAAAAGCTTATCAACGATGAAAGCCAGAAACAAAAATGCGATGGCAAAAATAGCCATTGCAACATTAGCCGCAAAATCACATTCATAAAAGATAATTCCATTTCTCTCTCTTTATTTCTCTTTATTTATTGAAATGTGAAAAATTTGACTTACGAAATTACGTCATAACATTTTGCATCGGCATGTAACCTCTGATAATTGGGTAAAGATTCATTTAATACATATACAATTTCAGAAAAAAGCATTAATAGTTGTTAATAGTTTCCCAAAGGCGAGCTCTCCAACACAGTAGTGTTGGAACCAGCAGCTTGTTTTCTATTAAACTCTTTGACTCATTGTTAAAGCTAAGAGCTGTATGTTAATAAAAAAAAACAGTCAAAAAAGAGCATGCACACAATACAATCTTGGCAATCTTATTTAGCCAGTGATACTACCCTTCGTTAAAGAATAATTATTAATTTTTAAACTACATTTTGCAATAAGAAATATTATTTGCTCATCCATTAAAACAATTTCGCGTACAAGGAATTTAATAGCACATATTGTGTTTCTAAAGTAAGCCAGAAATAATGGATTTTATCATAAAAAGGAGTCAAGTGTTACAGCAGCCCAAGGAAAATATTTTTGAGAACCACTTCTATTTGATTAGCCCTCACCTAGGCTGGCCGTTCACTATAGAAGTTCAACCTATCTCCTTCACCCTCAATCCTAAAGCATCTAGGTATCGGCTACAACCACCAGAAATATCTCAGTCCTCGAAGAAACACGAAGACCATTAATCGAATTAGACTGAGAACTGTAGAGTGTAGTCTCTACCTCTGCAACTGCTGGATCCTCATCTCAAGAGCAACTTCATCTTTAATGAAATATACTTGTTTCACAGATAATTGGTGTTTGTGCATACGTCAGCTCATAATGGAGAAACCATGATTCTCAGTTTTTGAAGTGTTTATCGGCATCTTCTGACTATATGGACCTCAATCCCTCCTTCTGACTCAATGGAGACAGACCTAGATTTTTCAGGCGAAGGTTTGGTGCTTCTGTTGCCTTTTATCTACAATAAATTAGACCACATTCAGCGGACATAAAGTTTCTATCCAATGCTGCCATTTTTTCATTACTTTTCTTACTCATTAAAAATGAATTAATGCAAAACTGATCCAGTTGGAGCTTTATTAATTTATCGAGAATTTAGAAGGAATCTCAACAAAGATAGCACGTGACAGATATTTTAGATTAAATAAATAATCCCCCAAAAATCATGGATATTCCAGCTCTGTTGGTTATGTGCTTAGCTGAATCTTAGTGAAAAAGGATTATGTTTAATAATTTCGTGGAAATTGCAGCCTGATTATTTACACTGGAACTTCTTGAGGCAGACTTTTCTTCACAGTCTTACTGAAAGTTAGAGCAGATCCAAGCAACTTCAGGAGTGAGACATTTTTTGAGGTGT
Source organism: Bemisia tabaci (assembly GCF_918797505.1). Taxonomy (NCBI): domain Eukaryota; kingdom Metazoa; phylum Arthropoda; class Insecta; order Hemiptera; family Aleyrodidae; genus Bemisia; species Bemisia tabaci. The sequence goes on along the minus strand of NC_092797.1, from coordinate 32,801,371 downwards.
TGAATTCTAAAAATGTTATCAGCTTACTGGCTACATCATTATATGAACGAAGCCCCAATACATCACGGAAAACCTCTCACGTGAAACCTCTTGACAGGACCCCTCCCAGCTACACACACTCAAAAAAAATTCTCGGCGTTTTTACAAAGGTCCGTTGGTACCTTTACCATCTTACTTTTTTTACCAATATTGGTAATTTTACCAAGACAGACTGGTAAGCTTACCTAAAAACCGGTATTTTTACTGGTTTTTTTTTTTTTTTTTTTTTTTTTTTTTTTTTTTTTTTTCAGGTAAGAATACCACTTTTATTCGCAATCAATTCCCGGTAACTTCGCCATTTTATCTCGGTAATTCTACCACAGTCGATAAAAAATATTGGCGTTTTTACCGGGGTCCAGTAAAATTACCGAAAAAGACAATAATTTTACCGAGATTTCTCGGTAAAATTACCAATTCCATAAATGGTAATTTTACCAAGAAAAAACCGGGATCAAATGAAACCCTGAATTCTTGGTAATTTTACCCTTTTCTTAGTAAATACACCGAGATTTTTTTTTCAGTGCGCACAAGAGTAGTATCGATAACATTTTGGAGTAAAATATTTGCATCTTTTACGCAATCAGATATGAAATAGCTCAAAAAACGACCACAAAGTAACGAAATAAAACACTAACCGAAAGGCAGGTCCTAAATGAATTAAATCCTGAGACAGGCGGCTTTACTGCTTTATTATTTGTCGGGACCGTCAAAAACGCTACCTACAGTGAGTATTAAACGGTGATATGATTGATGTTAAATTGAATTAGAGTGTCCAAGTCGCACGCTTGGAGTCGGTGAGGTGCCGACGATCGAAGAACCGACAAAACATCATCAATCACGTCAACAAAAACAGCGGCGGCGGTAGCAACTCAACGATCACCTCTCGCCTCTGTACGATGAGAAATGTCCTTAGTCGAAAGATATATCGATCATACATCGATATGTGCTTTTTTCGATCGAGTTGGCACACTAAATTTTTTACGTTCAAAGGAACGTAAAAGCTGCCAAAAAATTGTTCTGTAGAAAAATGTAGGAGAAGAGAGGGGTCTCAAGGGCTCGGTGGTGTCAAATCATAGATTAAACAATACGCGATAAAGGAAGAACGCCTTATAAGCCTCCCGACGTTGTCATATCTCCGTGAATAAAAACGGAATTTACTAAAAAAATTGAGAATATCTTTCTTCAAATTTTGTAGACAATTTTGGTTGGTTTTCTATCTAAAATATCTGAAAATTTTAAAGAGACATATGCATAAAACTTTCTTCAAAAATACACTGGAAAAACGATATAGTGCTGAGCACTAACTGTTCAGATCAAATGGAGCCAGCTGGTATGGGAGTGGTGCTAAGCCCTAGAACTTTAGGGTCCAGCCCTCATGGAAAAAAACACATTGGATCTAGAGTCCAGACTCTTGAAAACATTGACAAGAAAAAGGACTCTTGATTCAATCAGATTTAAGCTTAAATCAAAAGGAAATTCGCTCAAATTAAGAGGCTTGGTTCTCGATTTAAGCTTAAATCTGATTGAATCAAAAGTATTTTTTCTTGTCGATGTTTTTAAGAGTCTGGACTCTAGATCTAATGTGCTTTTTTCCAGTGCTACAGACTGTAGGTCTTAGCAGTACTGCTATATCAGCTGGCTCCATTCGATCTAAACAGTTAGTGTCCAGCACTACATCGTTTTTTCCGTGTACATGTTTTATTCGGTGAAATTTGGCACCTTTCGTACGTTCATATGGCGTTCTTCCTCAGAATGGTAGAATTGGTCTACAAGGAGAAAATATCGATGGATCGAAATTCAATCGACTGCGCCTGGAGTCACACGATAAAGCGATCAGCGCTGTGGAGACTTGAACGCTGGACTAGGAATAAGACGAAAGTCATCCTCGCGGCTTGCGGCACTTGGGGTTTGATCATCCTCCGACGGGAGAGATAGCCAGGGAGGAGATACCTCGCCCCCTCTATTCCAACCCTTTACATCTTAATTTTTCTTCGCTCAGTAACCACCTACTATTTACGATCCCCCGCATTCCACCCTCTCTCCGGGTGCCTGGGCGTCTTCCTCTGGGGCCCGCGGCGGCGGCGCACAATGGATCAAGTCAATAGGAGAGGTCGGACAAAATTCGGAAACTTTAAACGCTTATAACTCCGTTTATACAACACTTTGAGATTCAAGAAGTGGTTCTATTGATTTCCTCCTGAAATTTTCTGTCAAAACCTCCTCTTGAAATTTAAAATACGACAAAATAAACATCAAAATTCTCGGTTTTAGTCAAAAATTTCATGTCCGGCCTCTCTAATTGACTCGATCCACTGTGCGGTGCGGCGCGGCACATATCATGCCTCGCCGAATAACCGCAAGATAAGTAAATTAGACGGACGGGGCAGCCTATTTCAACGTCGGAGGGTCCAAATATGAAATTGGGTGTAATTTGTATAAGGTCCCAACTTGATTCAATCCCGTCTTACGGAAGTGGAAAGTGGAATTATTTTTCTTTGTCTTCGTTTCATACTTGGCATTTTCTATCCTTTCGTGGCTGTCTGCGTATACATTAAAATTATTGAAACAGATTAGATAATCTTCGGGTGACATGAAACTTACGCTCGGCCACCTATTCTGTCAACCTACCGCACGATTTGTCGAAGAGAGGATCTGCCCCTTGATGTCCATCCCGCCAGATTTTTTATCCATCCCCAGTTCAGGAACTTCCATACTTAATAGAAAAATTATCTGAGCTTTTTCGGATATACACTTTTAAAACATTTTCCGTTACGAAATTTGAACGGGATATAACTGAGACCAGCCTAATTACAGTCAACGTTGCTTAATTTGAATATATAAATACCAGGAGAAATCGGGCAACGTCTGATGCAATTAGGCTGATTTCTGATTAAATTCGTCCTATTGATATTTGTTCAATCTATTTTAGGAGATAAGGATCGCTAACCAATGAGCGGTTGGCGGGGTTTTTCATAGAAATAAATATTTATTGCTGACTGTTGTCTTTTGTTAGTTTTTTTCTTCTGTTTCAAATATTTGTCTCGGGTTTTTCTTTAAATGCAGCTAGTCCTTTCATGCTCCTCAGGTTGAGGCAATTCGGTGAAGTTACCATTTTTTATGTGAGTTTTCACAACAGCGGTTGGCAAAGCTAGAAAACGCATATGAAACCAAGACGTTTTAGCTGGAAACACCACAACCTTCTTGAGTTGGATAAGAAACAATGAAAAAGTTAGTATTCGGTTGCACCTTCCGAAAACGAGATGAATTTTGGTTTCCACATTCATGTTAACGACACTCTTCTCGTTTTGAAAAGGTATACCCGAGTGCTAAGTTTTCAAATTTTTATTGATCATATCAAACTAAGAAGGGCTGTGAAGTTTCCAGCCGAAACTTCTTGGTTTCATTTGTATTTTCTAGCCCTGTTACCCGCTGTTTGACCTCCGTTGTTTATCTCTTCGGTTATTTCGAAAAAAAAAATAGTGACTAGTTTAGTGCACTCTTGCGACTTGTTATATCAAACGATGATACTTCAGTAAGAACAATATCCAACCTATGATATAAATACTCGAGCTGACCGCTCTCAAAACAAAAAGGAACTCGGTGACGTCTCAATAGGCTAACAAGCACGTCCCGACTAATATCACGGTGCCGGCCGCTGACACACCGTTTGATTGCGGTAAATTACAGGTCAAACAGCGGCGCGCGGCGTCTCAACCCCTGAGTGAACAGTGCATTAAAAGTAGAAATTGAAGTAAAACAAGAGAGGGGATCCACCGGCACCGGGTCGCCACGGCCAGCGCGGGGGCAGTGAACCTGGGGCTCGTAGACAGCTCTGATCTCGTGAGAACTTCATCCAACCCTGAGGGCGCCCCAGCATCCCCCCCTCCTCCCCCGTATCTACCCTCCCTCGCGCATCTCCGCGCTAGCCCACCCCGAATTTTTGAAACGCAATCGGACGTGAATGTTTATTGAAGCCACTAAAAACTTGGACGGAAACGGTCCAGTTTTTCTCGTTTGATTGATAAAGCGCTACAACTTTGATGCACCCCCTCCGACCTCTTTGTGACTCCCGTCGACTAGTGTTGCCACTTTGATTTGTTTTAAATGTTCAGACCTTTTTTGTGTTTGGCGGTTTAAATTTCCAAAACTAAGCACAGTTGATAATATTATTTTCTTGTTAGTTCGAGGGAAAAATACCAGAAATATCTCTTTAATTTTACAAAAGCATGCGAGATCTACGATTTTGACTTACTTAATTCACAGACAAGAAAAAAAAATACTGATCATGTGGTCCGGACTGTATATAAAGAGGTCGTAAAAAAAGATCTGGGTCCACGCTATTTTACGGGGAAAGCAAAACCAAACAATTCCAAAAATTAGAAGCAATTCACAAATAAGAACAACAGGACATTCTCGTGGGAATGGATGAACTTGCTCCTGACTTTTTTCAAATTCATGCCACCATTATCTTCTTCTACATTGGTTAGCTCTGAATCATCTCGTTTTTTTGTAGGCTTGGAATATTTCAAAGGAATACATGTTTCTTAGTAATAACTTTCCTTGATTTGAAATTTTATAGCACGAACAAATTTTCACCATTACTCTTTTTTCTTTTTTTTGGTCATAGGTGTTATGTTGCAAGTCTTCATTGATAAAACTTACAACGTTTTCTGTATGGTGATGTATGACAGGGACGAATGGAAGAAAAATTAGATAATCTTATCAGTTTTGAAGGAGGATACCAGTGCGAGAAAAAAAAAACATGATTTCTGATGCAGCTTCTATCCAACCTCTAAAATGTGCAATTGATCTTTTTCATCATGTGAGTATTTAAAATATTCCAGTTCCACCAGCTAAGAGCGCCTGACCGTAATGGTCCAATGAACTTTCAACCCAAATTTCAAGACAAATGGGGAAGCAATAACCTGTAGATCTCAATCAGTCGATTTCAGGAGCGTCCATAAACTTCGGAACGTACTTTATGTGTTGTAAAATTGTAACTGAGAGGGAAGCAATTAAAATAGAACTCGGTACATGTTTCCTATAAAAACTCGTCGATCAGGTAGACCCAAGAAGATTCAACTATCTTACGTGGGTCAGTGCACGAAAGAAATGAAGAAAAATAGAGGGTTTGAAAAACGACTGATGGGGTTAACGGGGATTGTTGTTGATTTTTTTCCCCTTCCTTTTTCTTTATTGTGGAAGAGGAGTAAAAGCTAGTGGTATCTGGAATGTTGAATAATATTATGTAAGAGAGATCACCCACTCATGCCGGGGTCGCCGGCCGGGTCAATTTAAGATAATACGAGCAGTGGCGTGGCGTAAATTGCTATATATCGATTCTTATGCCGTTTAAACCTATGGAGAAGGATCGATAAACAGGGTCGATCTTTCAAATCGATTCTTTACCATATGTTTAAATGGCATGACAATCGATACATCGCAATTCACGCCACGCCACTGAATACGAGGGCTTAAATAGAGCTGTGATCCTAGAGAATGAAAGGAATTCTTCTTTGGTGTTTTATAATATTATGAATATATGTAAACAAACTCTTTGAGTGTTTTAAATTGAATTTAAATGTGATTTTATAGTGTGCTCGTGAGAAGATAGAGGATGTTATCACTTTAATGCAGTGTCAATAAAGTTTCAAAGGGCGCTATACGGTTCTTTTTGAACTCGCCGTTCCAATATACTCAAGTTTAAATCCTTGTGGAGTTAATGAACCATAAGCCCATATGCTTTCATTTAACTACTTATTTTCATTCCAAAGATTGAATCTTTAAAAAGATTATTTAGAATCGAATCTATCTAGAATAGTACCATTTAAGTTTTTTCGTGAGCGGAAACTTTGAATTGACTAGGATTCGTATGCAAACTTTAAACACGTATTTTTCAGTCATCATCTGATTTTAAATACTTTTCCAATGTGTTTCACGACTTCTGCGTAAAATTTTGATGAAAAATACCGCATCTAGTGTCCCATTCCATGGCATGCGTGACCAACTCATTTAGGACCAAGCCTATGTTTTTTGCCAAACAAGGGGTCTGCTCGTTAGTAGCTTGATATAATTCAATAAGCATTATCATGCAGTCGGTTCTTCTCGCCGATTTGGTTCCTATCTCTGAGCTAATTTGGTTCGTTTTGCATTTAAGGGAGGTGGATACAGTTGTTAAAAAAAACTGTTTAAAAAATGAAGAATTATCTTTGCAGTTAATTTTACTTTCTTCGTAATCATTAAAGGCGATCTTGCAGTTATATAGTCCTAGTTCATGCAACAGACCTAGATCTTAAGATTCATATATCTATGGATGACGCACGAGAAAACAGGAGAGGAAGGAAAATCAGATGCGGTGGAATGTAAAAAAAGAGGAAAGTGAAGAAGAGAAAGCCGAAAAAGTTATATTTTTTCTCTTGTCCCTATTTTTATTTCTCTTATTCTTCTTCTCGCTCCTTTTTTCTTCCTTTTCTTAGTCTCTGTCTCCTGATTTAGACTAGAATTACAAGTAAAATTTTGAATGGTTTCCACTCTCCTAAATAAAAAAGAAATTCACGCAACAACCTCTCATTTTTCAGTAAACTTAACTCCTTTCGGTTAAACTGCTGTGCTAAGGAAAAATGCCGTATGATCATTCGAGAGTCGCTAAATTTCCCTTGATAAGACATGTATTTTTGACAACATTTATGCATATTTTTCCCTGCAATTTTCAGATATGTTAGATTAAATTGCGTATAAAATTATCTGAAAATTTTGGAAAATAATATTAGCAATTTTCCCAGTAAATTCGGTTTTTATCGGAGGAAACTTGGCAACGTCTGAAGGCTCGTACGGCGTTCTGCCTCAGCATTTGTCTCTGCCCAGCATGCACGGCAGTAAAATCCTTTTGCTTTTGGTACTGGATGCTCTGCGAAAAATCTTAGGGGGCATAAAGGAAGGGACAAATTAGAACTCCCTTGAATGAGAAGAATATAAAATTTTAATAGAGGAGAATTTCAAGGAGAATCTCAGTCGTAATTAAACCTGCGTCGGCCGTCGAACCTAAATCCAAAGGCAGGGGCATTCTTGGTGTCGACGAGGGCTGGATGCCGGTGTTTGTAGAAGCTTCCGTGGCCGTGGGGTGGACGAGCGGCTCCGTTCGGGACTCCGTAAGCGGACTTGGGGTAGAACGCCTCGAATGCTACGTCTTTCGGCGGCAGCACCGACTCGATGAGCGGGTCGTCTGGGTCGTACGGCGAGCCTCCTCCCAGAGCAATAAATAGGGCCAGAGAGAATAGGTGGTATAACATCTGAAAATCAAAAATCAAGGGGACACTTTTAATGCGTAATGAATAAAGAAACTGTTGTGCATTTGGACCAAGTTTATCAGAGAGAAACCAACCCACACTTTCGAAAAAATTGAGTTAAGAATGATTTTGAGTTTCACTAGCCGTATTTTCTCCTGCAAAAAAGAAAAGTCTAAAAACAACATTTCCTTTGTAAAAAGAGGGGTTAAAGTTTATTTTTCACGTTGAGCCTTATGCAGCGATAAAACTTCAAACCTCTTTTTCTCCGTTTGAACTTAATGTGGGTTGTTTTCCTCTCTGATGAACTCGTTCCATTCCTGACTGAAAACACTGATTTTTCCTCTATTAACTTAATGCAATTATTACAATAGGATATGTGCCAGAATCCTGGAAGACTGCGGAAGTAATTGTTATCCCGAAACCAAATAAACCCATGGAAAAGGTAGATTCCTACAGGCCGATTTCATTATTGTCAGTGGTAAGTAAACTATTTGAAAGGGCTTACTTAAAAAGACTATTGCCAATTTTAGAAGAAAGAAAGATAATACCAAATCACCAATTCGGTTTCAGGGCGTCACATTCTACCATAGAACAAGTGCACAGAGTTGTGAGTCTTATAGAGAGAACATTGGAAAATAAAGAAGTATGTTCGATGATTTTTTTAGATATTTCAGCAGCTTTTGATAAAGTCTGGCATCTGGGTCTTCTCTTCAAAATACGAATTTTTTTACCATTTAATCATTATAAGCTAATCAAATCTTACCTGGAGAACAGAAAATTTAGAGTTAGATTTAATAATTGTTATTCAACATATAGAAGAATAAAGGCAGGAGTACCGCAAGGATCATGCCTGGGCCCATATTTATACAATATCTTCACTAGCGACATCCCAAAACCGAAGAGGGGCTTTATCGGCACTTTTGCAGATGATACTGCCTTAGCAGAAAGAGACAAAGACATATTTATCTCTAATCATAGATTACAAAAAGCTATCGATGAAATGGTTGAGTGGGTTTCTGACAATGGCGCCACGCTCAACGCATGTAAATCTGCTCATACTGTTTTTACAAATAGGAAAATACCACAATTACCAGTTCTCATAGAAGATGAACAAGTTCCTTACGTTACAAGCGCTAGATATTTAGGAGTTTATTTAGACTCTAGACTTACTTTTAAAGATCACATCAGAATCAAGGTGAAAGAATTAAATAAAAAGTATAAAAAAATGTATTGGTTGTTAGGCAAAAGATCAAAATTGTCAAAGAAAAACAAAATTTTGCTGTATAATCAAATATTAAAACCTATATGGCAGTATGCTTCACAACTATGGGGTTGTGCAAGCAAATCTAATATAAATAAGGTAGAAAGATTCCAGTCGAAGGTTCTACGAGAAATTATTGGAGTACCATGGTTCGTAAGGAACGAAGACATAAGGAGAGAATTAGAGGTACCCACGGTTAGACAAGTAATTGCTGAGACAACGAAGAGATATGAATGTCGTATTGAAAAGCATATCAATGTAGAGGCTTTAAACCTTTTAGATAGTACAATACCTGTGAAAAGGTTAAAAAGGTGGGAGACCTTTGAACTCCCATCAAGATTTAAGTAGTCTGTAAGGTATGAGTGAGAGTGTGAATGGAGTGTGAATGAGGGTGAAAGGAAGAATGCAAAACCATTAAACTAAAAACCTTTATGTTATAATACATTTAAGAAAGAAGGCAGAGAATTTACAATTCCTGTTCTTTTAGATAATCATAGTATTATCTAACGTTAACATATAAAATTAATGCAGTTTGTTAAGTTTTAGTTTTAAGCCACGTAGATAGATACAAGAAACACTTGTAGTAGTTACGATATATTTAAATAAAATTTCTTTTTAAAAAAAAAAAAAAAAAAAAAAAACTTGCAAACATTAGCTTAAGTAGTTTTGGACAGACATTTTGACCACATTATACAACGAAAAACTACCATTTTTGAATCATTTTAGAAATAACATATCGACGGTTCATAGCTTCCATTCGTACTATATTTTTTATTCCGGAAAACCAGTCGACCTAATTTCTGGGGAACTTCCTTGATTTTTCTGCTCTATTAGCAGAATATTCTGTATATTCAAGCCATAAAAATGACTTGTTTCTGTTCCAAAAAATAATATAAGAGCAGACATTTTGAAACATCGAAATGGAAGTATGTGCTTTTGCACTTTTACCATCGATATAGTTCTTAAACATTAAGTTATTGTGGACAATGTTGCATATTTTGGATGAAGTTACGCTCCTTCGTCTATAAACGACGGAGTTATTGCACGCAGGCCCGCCACAAGGGGGGGGATACTGGGTCCTTGGTACCGGGGCCCGGGCCCTGGAGGGGCCCGTGACGCAGGTGACAAACCACTACGAATTCATGTGTAACCCTTGTCTCGTAGGGAAAAGTGAAAAAATTACCCTAAAAATTCCGCAAAAGGTGAATAAAGTTTCAAAAACACGCTTGGGCACTATAAAATTTTTCTTACTTTTTTAGAGATTTTCAAGATTTTGAGTTTATGTAGAATGATATTTTTAGTAACTGTGTTTCATTTTCTTCCGTTGTCGGATCCTAAGAGGCTCCTGTCTGGGCATCCTCGACTTCAATGGCTTAACTCCCTTGCCATAGACGTACGAAAGGGGAGTCCAGGGGGGCCCGGCTCCCCATAGAATTGAAAATTATCATCTGCCCCCTCAAAAAAAAATTTATAGATGTTTTGAATGCAACAATTCGAAAGTTTTTGGTGCTGAAAGTAAACAAAAAGGCGTAATTATTCTGCAGAAATTGATGGAAAATCTCCATCATAAGAGCTTCATAATGCGTCCAAATAGATTTAAAATTTCAAAAATTTCCCGGGGGAGGCCCCCCGGACCCCCCCCCCCGTGCTAGGGGCCCGGGCCAGAAAATTGGTACCAGGGCCCGAGATGGGATGTGGCGGGCCTGATTGCACGGACCATATTTTGCAATGAGGCACTAATATCTCTGGCTCATTTCACAAACAACCTATATTTCATTAGAGTTTCTCAGTCAGATAGGTCCTTTTGTGAGGACGTAAAATATACTGGTTTCCCTAGGCGGCAAACTAACATGGGGCGTACAAGTAGATTTGCCGAGACGCGCCATGACGTGTTTGTTGCATAGCTATTGAATTGAAGGAAATTTTCGTCAGTCATACACGGACTGTCACGGTCAAATGTCGCACAGTCAAATGGCGGTAACCACTTTTAGTTTTGCATGGAGTTGCGAGACGAGGGAGGCTCACCTTTGTCAAATCATGTCTTCACCGACATATATTTTTTGGAGCAAGATAAGCTCAGACATGCGCAATTTTTTTTCGTATAGATCATGAAGTAAGAAGTGAAGATCAAATCTTTTCGGTGCGCTCATTGCGACTTCTGAGTCATTTCTCGCAGGAAAAAGTTGAGGTCTAAAGGAAGGAAAAGACGCAAGTGAACTTGTTGACGAAACTGAGGTAATAGCATCAATAAATGGAGCTCTTTCAGCCGCATTAAAAAGAATAGAAAGAAATCGGCAAAAATTAAATATTGGAGTCCAGGGAAAGATTTATATTACAACGTTTTTCAAATTTTCGAAACTAAAACTGAGACAGATCAATAACTTTCTCATCCCCAGATTTTTGAGTGACCCACAATTTCGGTCGACTTGACCAAATATTTGGTCGATCGACCAAGTCTTTTTGTGCTCGCTGCCGACTGAGGATGGAGCATCAAGTTCCAAAACGCGTCTCGTACGAGTAAAAATATCACCGCAAGTGAGTACCGGAAAATTTTATTTTTTATCACGAGTCCTTTTGGTTGGTCGACAAAAATATTGAAAAAAAAGTTCCTCTAAGTAACCGACACACTGAAAAAAAAATTTCGGCGTTTTTACCAAGGTCCGTTGGTACCTTTACCATCTCACTTTTTTTACGAATTATTGGTCATTTCACCAAGATAGACTGGTAAACTTACCTAAAAACCGGTATTTTTACTACTTTCTTCAGGTAAGAATACCACTTTTAATGGTAATCCATTCTCGGTAACTTTGCCATTTTATCTCGGTAATTCTACCACAGTCGATAAAAAATATTGGCGTTTTTACCAAGGTCCAGTAAAATTACCGAGAAAGTTCATTAATTTTACCGAGATTTCTCGGTAAAATTACCAATTCCATAAATGGCAATTTTACCAAGAAAAAACTGGGATCACATAGAACCCTAAATTCTTGGTAATTTTACCCTTTTCTTAGTAAATACACAGAGATATTTTCTTCAATGCAGTAACCATGAAAGAGGAATTTTTTAACTGCGTCGGAGGAACTTGTTCCTACATGCTCTGACCCTTCTTCCTGTTCCAGCGAAATCTCGCAGGAGACCTTACTGCGGACAAAGAGAGGACTCATCTGAACATGCTCTCCATATCTTTCCCCGCACTCTAACAAGACTCTGGACAATGAGGCAGTACAGCACGATCGAATGAAAAACGAGAACCGGACCGGGCAGAGCGTCGCCGCGGCCGCCCGCCGTCGCGGTGCGGTGGTGGCGACGGCTGACCTCCCGGAACGAAACGCCAAGAAAAATGTGGAGGAGCCACCGCGGCGCGGCGCACTCCTGCTTGGGAGGCTCGGCATTTTTCGAGCCGCAAAGAAACAAAACATTAATTCAATGTTTACTCGGAGCGGCCGCTCGAGGTCGCTGGAGTATGGAAGAAAGTTGAAAGCTACCATTTTCAGCGCCGGAGACTTGAGAGTGAGAATAATTTTTAATTTGCGGCCAATGATACGGCCGTGGCTCCGGCTAACTTGGGAGTCAACATGCTCCGCTGATTTATGATCGTTACAGTCCATTTTCAGCCGACCAGTAGCAGCACCAGCCTCGAACTTGTTCCCGCTTCCCGCCTCGCGTTGCCAATTTCAGCCGCAGACCATAGTACACCCGGGTATCCCACGGGGAGGGGTGTGGTGAGTACACGAGGAGATTCCGCTGTGATACGAGCTACGAAAAATGCACCTGTTGGCTGTGATGAACCGATTTCAACCGATATTTGGACCGCGTTAAACAGAAAGGAACCAAGCCACATCAGCTATTGCCAAATTTAATTTGGCATTTCAATTTTTTACATGAAAACGGTTGTGCGGATTTTCGTGCAAACAGCGGATTTTATCCATTGTACGAAGCAAATTCCTTAATATTTTCAAAGGAATCCACATTAACGTTCTCTCGTAAAAAATTAAATTGCCCAGTTAAATTTGGCAATAGCAGATGTGGCTTGGTTCCTTTCTGTTAAACGCGGTCCATTTATGCACATTTTTGATCTTGCCTCCTCCTTTTCTGTGTCATTTTATTTAGGCATTATCTCCATGCGGTGTTTTGTGAGATTTGTCCCAGGGAAAAATCTCACATGCAAAGTTGACAAAAATATTGAGTTAGTTAATCCTAATCACAGTACCAAGTAGAGTCCTTATGGAGTCTTAAGAGCGACACAGAGAGAAGAGGAAGAAATTTTATAGTTTCGCCTAACGGGAAATAAACCCCGAAGTTTCATTCCGAACTAAGGGACGAATCCCATGAAACGTCTCGTGGAGACAAGGCCTTACGCTCAGCTCTCCTTTCTTCTATTTTGGCGAAAGAGAAAAATAATTTGTGCGCGTTAGAAAATTAGGACCAGTTCTGAAAATGGATGAATTTCATCCCTAAGTGAGTGCAAAAACTATGAAGACAATGGAGCCTGAATATTAATATGAATATGCCTGTAAGCTTCTTTTGTTTCTTCTAGTTTCAGTATGTACTGGACAACCAGTGCGGGGCACTCCTGGCCACATTATTTGCAATTAAGTGAGATGAGGGATTACATTAAACTAAGCTTTCGGAAGACAGGGCCGGATTCACCTACTTGCCGCCCATGGGCCACCTGTATTTTTCCGCCCCCTTCTCATTCCTTTTGAAACATCAATAGATCGTATTCGATAGTGGTTCGATGTATCCTTTGGTTCAAAAGAATAGAACATAACCTCAAACAAAAATTTTAGGATTTAATTTGGAAAAGCTGAAAATAAAAAAATTCCTAACAATTTCACTTTTCATTGCCATTTGGAACTCGAGAGAATAAAAATTCGATCACATGAGACCCGTTACCTCAGATTTCTAAATTGACTTTTGAGGCTGTGGTTACATATTGAACCAATCGCTATCAATATAATCTCACCTGTGTGATCTGTCGAATACGATCTAGAAAAACAATCAAGTGAACGTGCCGGTGGGAGAGGGGTGTATGAGACGCGCTTACTCGTGTTGGGCATTTTTGGTACATTTTTTGTGAAAGCCCTGTCAACACTAACAAAAGTTCAGTTCCGTAAACCCATCCCTGTTTGGACAAGGCCTTCCATATATAAAAAACGAACGAAAAAATTATGAAAGAACAAGCATAAATGTGGTTAAGAATTTTAACTTCCACCGCCGCGCCGTGTTGGCGCAATGCGTGAAGTATTCGTGCAGTCTTGTAGGCGCTATGCGTTTCACGCCGACCGCTGCTGACCGCTCACTGTTTGGCGCAATGCGTGAAGTATTCATGCAGTCTTGTAGGCGCTCTGCGTTTCAAGCCGACTGCTGCTGACCGCGGTGTGTTCGGCGCAATGCGTGAAGTATTCATGCAGTCTTGTAGGCGCTATGCGTTGCATGCCGACCGCCGCGCCGTTCTAGGTCGAATTGCGTGTTTACTTTCTCTCCTAACTCGACTAATTAAAGGCGCTGTCTCTTGTATCAGCGAAAGATGACAAAATTAATAATTACTATACTATTACTCTCAGGAAATGAGAGATTTTGTCGCCTTTTCTCGTTTGTAATTTATTTTCTGAATCCGATTTTTCTCTCTCTTTTTTTGATACCTACATTCAAAAAGATTGCAAAATTTGCCGCCCCCTACATTTTGCCGCCATGGGCTGCGGCCCATTACCCTCTTAATACGGCCCTGTCGGAAGAATGATAAAATTTAGGAGAAGAGCCAAACTTTTTGTATTGTCTTGCGCTGATAACAAATACCTCGCTCCATGATCTTCAACAAAGCCTCTTTTTACTTCCTCTAGATAATGTTTTTAGTTGTACCTCATGTGAAACCTTATGTTCTTGATACGTACCTTTTTTGTAATACGATACTATTTGCTACTTTTTATGTCACATGTAAAGAGCATACGTACATGATTTAAGTGATTTAAATCATATTACGAAGCTTTTCTCTGGCATCATGGGGCTTTTTGGAAGCTTCACTCTGAATTTCACCTCTTGATATTTCTCTGTCAGTAAAAATCGCGATCTACTGCGTATCTTCTTCCGTGAATAACGAATTTTTAAATTTTGAAATTTTAGTTTTTTTCTTTTTCTACAATTATTTGTCCTAGATCTTTTTATTCGAATTAAAAGTTTTTGCAAAAGAAAATATTTTTCTCTATGACTAATTTGGCCGATGAAATTGGACGAATATGGAGTTGTCACATAATGAAATGGTTTACTTTCCTATCGCTGCGTTTAAGTCTCCAAGCTTTCCTGTGTATTCCCCGAAGTGACTCATTAGAGAGTTGGAAAAAAGAGTGTTTTTCACAGTGGCCATTCTGGCCAGCAGGACTGCACGAAGGGAGGGGTCACGCCATGAACGGTTTACTTTTCTATACGCATGCGTTTAAGTCTCCAAGATTTTCCTTTGTGTTCCCCAACTCATTTAAGTGTTGGAAGTGTTGAATCTTAGTATGATTTGTTTGTAGTCGAAAATTCACGCAAAAGAAACATTACCCTTGTAATGAGGCTTAAAATTTGCATTAGACCTAGCACTGTTCATATAATTACTAGTCTCCGAGAAATTCGAAATCAAGCGGAAATTCAGTGTTTTTCGTTTTTCAAAGCAACGTTACATTAATTGTCGCACCTCGATTTTAGGCATCTTGTCACGATAATTCTGGAATTTAGGTTCTCTGCTTCAGCATTGAAGTTCACATAATTTTTGTAGTAAATGTTCCATGAGTAGTGATTTTTCAACCCCAACAACTTCCCTGTTATGCAAATAAATAATTACCACAACAAGGCACTTTTTTAAACGCTCGAAGCAAATACTCACACCGCCTACACAGAAACATTAGTGACCGAGAAAAAAACAGCTGAGCTATGTTTGCTGTTGCCTCTGTTGCTAAACATACCGTCTGCTCACACATATTTCGGTGGGATAAACAAAGCAGGGAATGCCCTGTCAGAACGAAATGACAGTATGGCGGTAGTTCTGGCATGCATCTAAGAGAAGCCGCACCGGCGCTCTACAGCTTTGACTGCGTATTCAAAGGGCGCGGGCTTATTCATTAATATTAAATCTTCCCGAAGCTCTGAACAGAGCGGAGTATCTCAGGCTGAAGCCACGCTTCCACAGGAAGCGCGCGACGCAAAGTTGCCCGCGAAAATCAGTCAACCGCGCAATCAAGTCGCGCAACAGGGTGCCACGATTTTTATGAACCTGCCCGTTGCTACGGATGTTAGTGTTATCAAGTATCGGCGGCAACAGGCAGACTGCCATTGTATCGAAGAGAGCAGCAGGTGCAAAAATAAAGTTTTGAGAAAATCAACGCAGCAGCTTAAATAAATCGTATTTGTGTACTTTAAACTATAGTACCTTTATAGCGAGAGTATGGACAGATCGCTTGATGGAGAGCTTAGGGCCCAAAAGTGCAGCCACCCTTCTGAGCAACTTCTAACACACGAAATTTCACTGCCAGCCTACAGATTTCAATTCCAACCAAGATGGCCAAGAATGTACATAAATGAGCGTTCTTTCGCAAAAATGAGTAAAATTATGCAAAAAGTAAGCCAATCACATGCTTTATAAACGACGGTTCGTAACAATTGTACTTGTAAATCACTCTGGACATTTGAAATTCATAGGTTGGCTGCATTTCTGGGCCCTAACTTTATTCGCGGAGGCATCGGTGAAGGTCTGATGAATTTTCGAAGTTTCACATCTGTCTATACTCTCGCTATACAGGTACTCTACTTTAAACTATAGATCATTTGAATATTGAAGGAAACTTGATCTCGAAAATGTGAACCATGCTGCTCTCTCTGATCACGCGGCAGCTTTTAAGTCACAGCACTCGATCGCGCAGCTTTGCCGTGTGGGCGACTTCGCTCTGCTCTCCTCCTGTGGAACCGCGACTTAACCCTTGCCCTGTCCTGGATCCTGGATCCTCCCGTCAGCAGCGACCACCTTGGATTCTACTCCGGCGCTTTTCAACAACGCTCCGCTGAGCAACCGGTATGCGACATTCGTCCGGCAATCGGTGAAAACTTAAAGGTAACTTGTATACGTCTGCCGTTTGGTGAACATTTGCGCGAAAATGTGCATGCGAATGCTCACAGAAAATTGGGCATTTGCACAAATTACGATAAGTCAACTTTTGTAACTAGTCTAAAGTTGGCTGCAGGTGCTTGACACAAAGCCATTAAACAACAGAAAAAAAAAAAACTTTTGTACGATCTGATAACATGATTTGAGGGCTTGGCAAGAAATAATTTTTAAAACACACCAATATTTCCTTTTAAGCTTTTCTAATCTCAAGACAGACCTGCACATTTGGTGGGTTTCATTTCTTTTTTCATTCAATATCCCTCTCTCTCTTCTCCACCTAATTTCATAACCCATAAAAATGTACACGGAACTTTTCTATGCTTGCGTTTTTTGAAAATTTCCAAAACTTTTTCCGAAAACATACTTCTCTTCTTCACTAAAGATGCATAGACCAATAGATAAATGCATTAACCAAAACCAACCTCCTACAACGGTAAAATTCCAAACGCGCAAATGTTCAGAATTGCAAACCCCAAAAGCGGAAACGCAGTAATACGTTTCAACGATCAAAGCATTTTTCGAAGAATGCAGAAGGTCGCGATGAAAATCAATAATTTTTCACTTCATCGGCACAACAGGCAACGCTGGAATTAGGTTAAGGTGTAAAAGAAACGAGCTGAGCTGTCGACTTAGTATCGCATGCGGAGAACACAAGGCAAATTTCGTGTAACGCCTTGATGCAACTATTCGGGCTTTTAGGATGTCTGTGTTGCATACGCACGGAATTGAAGGAGTTTTGACTCTCCAGGAGTCCAGGCACTCGCTGCTTAACCCACCGGTGGCGCTGCGCGACGCCGCCGCGCCAAGTCGCGTCACATCTTTGGAAACGAAATCGCTGCTAGTTCTCCTTCAAATTTGGTGATGCAACCTTACCCTTCGCTGAAGTTTATTAAGTTGCATCTCCCGATTAGCTGTGCTCTCAATGTTACTATATACGCATCCTGAAAACGGACAAGAGCAGCGCGAGAGGGACACCCAAAGAGACTTTAACTGACAGCTAGAAACACAAAGGTCACTTGCAAATTCTCATTTCTTTAGACTGTTTTCAGTCAGTATGACTCAATGATTTGTATTTCGCTTGTATGTACTTGAACAGGATGAGAGGTGCTTTCAAGGAGACTTTAACGAAAAGCTAGAAACATAGAGGGTCACTTTCAAACTCGCGTTCCCTGTGCCTAGCTCCGGTTTAATGCTTCATTGGTGCAAACAAGGCTGTGGAAGATGCTACGGTATGCTGCCTTGCTAAGGAAGAACGCCTTATGAAAATTCGAGAGTTGGCATATTTCCTTCAATAAAATGTTTATTTTTAAGGAAATTTATGAATAATGTTCCTCGAAATGTTCAGGTACTTTAGATGAAATTGCGCCCAAAATTATCTGAAAAATCCAAAGGAAAATATTCATAATTTCACCAGGAAATTCGTGTTTTATCGAAGGAAATTTGGCAACGCCTGAAGGTTCATACGGCGTTTTTCCTCAGCACGGCAGCATGCCCTGCCGCAGAGGATGACGTCCTATGCTGCCGTGCGAAGGAAGAACGTCGTATCAACATTCGAGCGCTACCAAATTTTCTTCGATAAAAAGTCCATTTTTTAGGAAAGTTATGAATGTTTTTCCTTAAAATTTTCACGAACTTCGGGTAAAATTGCGATCAAAATTAGCTAATGGAGGAAAAATATTCATAAGTTTACCATGAAATTCGTATTATATCAGAGGAAATTTCGCAACGCCTGAAGGTTCATACGGCGTTTTTCCTCAACACGGTAACTACACTGTGTTTATCTGCTGAGCGATACCAATACCTCCATTAATATTGGACATAGAACTTGGCGTTTGAGAAGATCTTATTACTTTTTATTAATCTATGAGTGTGACTGATCAAAACGTGATTCTTTGACTATCGCAACTGACTCATCCCAAGTTTTCCAGACCACTGGGGGAAAAAACACATTGGATCTAGAGTCCAGACTCTTAAAAACATCGGCAAGAAAAATTACTCTTGATTCAATCAGAATCTAGCTTAAATCAAGAACCAAGACTCTTAATTTAAGCGGATTTCGTTCTGATTCAAGCAAAAATCCGATTGAATTTAAGAGTATTTTTTCTTGTCAATGTTTTAAAGAGTCTGGACTCCAGATCCAATGTTTTTTTTTCTTTTTTTTCTTTTTTCTTTTTTTTTCCAGTGGCGCTGGAAACTCTGGGAGGCTCTTGGAGAGATACTATCAGACGAGTGCCATCGAGCCAAGACGGAATTTCACTGTGCGGAGATCGGCCATCCGTGTGGGCGAACCAGGAACGCGACGCGACGGCTACGCACAGTGGATAGAGTCAATCAGAGAAGTCGGACAAAACATTTTATACTGTAACTGCAAATTTTTATGTTTATTTCGTCACATTTTAAACTTTAAGGGGTGTTTCTGGAAGCAAATTTCACGATGAAAACCGATGAAACCACTTTCAGAACCTCAAAGCTTTATATAAACGGAGTTATAAGCGTTTGAAATTTCCAAATTTTGTCCGACTTCTCCTATTTACGCGATCCAGTGTGCGACGTAGCCTACCGATCGACTCGCGTCGCGGCGCGCGGCGCGGGGGGCCCGAGCAACTTCGCAACGCAGAAGGCAGTTGGCGTGGAAAAGTGAAACGGCGAGGCCTGACGCCTCCGCGAATTTCCACGGAGCCAGGGAAAAACGTTGGCAGGGTTCGGAGATAATCAGAGAAATGGTGGCTTACCTTCATGGTGTGTTCGGGGTGCGGGCGCTGCGCTGCTTCGCTGTAATTTTCAGACAGAATTCGAGTGCCACTCGCGAGGCTCCTGACCTTCGCACAACCGTGAGCTGAGCCTCACTTTCTCCTCTAACGCCAGCGCCCCGTCGCGACTCGCCGCGGAACACAGTGGGACGAATTTGAATCACGAGGAACTATATCCGTTGTGACATGAGCCCGGAGACTCGTAAGAACATATACGTGTAAAGGCTCATGTCACAATGGGTATAGTTCCTTTTGATTTAAATAGGTCCAGAGGAATGCCGCAAGAGCTCCTGGGGCCCACCACTGAGCTGGTCCACGCTGCGGTACGGAGGAAAAACAGCGTATGAGCAGTCGAATGTTGCCAAATTTCCCTCGCTAAAATACCAATCTCATCGGAATCTTGTGCATTTTTCTCTTCTGATTTTTCAGCGAATTGCACTGGCAATTTGAGCGATGGTGTCTTCAATTTTCACGGGAAAGAATTCATAATTTCATTCAAAATGAAATATTTTGATGGAGGAAATTTGGTAACACTTAGATGTACATACGGCGGTTTTCATGGCAGCGGAACACAGTAGAACACCGCATCAGCTCCCGGACTGGTCCACGCTGCCGTGCTGAGGCAGAGCGCCGTAAGATTATCCCAATGTTACCAAGTTTTCCTCGATAAATTAAACATTTTCTCGGGCACTTGTGCATTTTTCTCTTCCTAATTTCTCGGAGTATTTTATGCGCAATGTGATCGTTGATGTCTGCAATTTTCAAGGAAAAACATTCATAATTTGTCTTCGAAATTGAATTATTTTGATGGAGGATATTTGGTGACATTCGAATGTACGTACGCCGGTTTTCGTCAGCCCCGCAGCACGGTTCCCCGTTGAGATTGACGCTGGAGCATCTTTGTGATGTCCAAAATTGAGCATTCTCTGCTTCATTGCATCAACTAGAGCCAGAATTAGCCTAGATGCATTGAACAGTGACTACTCATGTTGTAGTTTTTTTAACGGAAAACTTAACACACACACCGTAAAACTCTCAGTGAGTCCCCTCTGTATTACGAAAAATATATTCCCAAAATTTCAAACAGAAGAGGAGCAGATTACTTAGCACCACAATCAACCAGATACTAGCAAAAATAAAGTGTCAAATGCCACGAACACAGAAGACACCAGAAATGGAACTTCATCGCCAGAGAGAAGAAATAATGCCAAAATGAGTCTGGAATATTTGAAAAGTTCCAATGCATTTATTGGAATTTGCTTCTGCAAAATCAGCCATAACCGCCCAAGTGTGTATAAAAAGCTGATACTTTGGAAAATCAATGCATTACCACTATCCATCGATCATTTCGAATCATCCTTTATCTACTAAATGATGTAAGAGGACCGCAATTTCACCACAAAAATACTCGCAAATTTATTTTCATACTTTTTATCAGCAACGAAAAGTCAGCCTAATTTTCATTAGAATGTGTCAGCTAATTTTCTTTTTAAAGTAAACTAAAAGAAGAGATATGAAACGTTGCAATGAAAATAAGGGGGTATTTCACTTCATGCAACATTTTTAAAATATGAACAA
Organism: Bemisia tabaci; assembly: GCF_918797505.1. NCBI lineage: Eukaryota > Metazoa > Arthropoda > Insecta > Hemiptera > Aleyrodidae > Bemisia > Bemisia tabaci. The sequence continues at coordinate 32,780,317 of NC_092797.1, read as the reverse complement.
TTAACTTACGAAATGGATTTTGCACACTACAGCTATCAGGTACCTAAAATCAAAAGCCAGTTGTATCATAGGCACAGGCTCTCTGAGGAGGCTCTCCAACTCTGTTCTGTTATGAATGAGAACACCACATGATACTTTTGCCTACTAAGCTTTATGTGGATTGGGCTGCGCCCCCCCTCCCCCCATGTTTTATTGCAGAGATTTGTTTTGGAGACGTGAACTTAAATGTCGACTAATAGATACAAAAGAGCAGAAATTTGTTAAAAAATAAAAATGAGTTTTATTTACATAAAAATTCATACACTACCAGTAACAGGTACTTCATTATCCTATGCTTGGACAGTTGATAGTTGTAAACGTAATACACTAAAACAATTCATACTTCAATTTTCAAAACCAAAAGATCAGTAAGGTTTCACTAGGACTTCCAAACATCCTATAAAGCAATGATAGCTGCTTTGGCAACCTTTTCTCTTTTTCTTTTCCGTCGATCCTTCTCACGTCTGTCCTTGACAGCTTCTGTAAATATGTCGATACCTTCGTCCCTTTCAATTTTACGTTGAAGGAATAAGAGTCCATAGAGATTAGTTCCATTTAGATCCTACAAGAAAAGGAAGGAGGAATTTAGTATTAAAAAAGAAGAGAATACACCAAAAACGCAACAAAAATAAAAAGTTTGCAGCAAAGCATTGAAATGTAACCATTTTTACATTTATATCAGACAAAAGACTTTTCATAGTTTTAAATTGCTAATTTTATTTTCTTGACTGAATTTTTAAATGCCATTTGTGACTGTTTCAATTGTCTTTATTGAGCCACAATCTTTCATTTGGGAAAATTTTATTGAATACTTATTGGAGATGTACCTACTGATGCTATGGAATGACTTTACTGTTATTAGCATAAAAATTATGAGAGGATGAGTGAAAATATTTAGCTTCTTTCAGCAAAACAAAAGGAAAGTGAAAATGTAAAAAGTTCCGCACTTAAGGCGCACAAGTCTGCCATGCAAGTTGGCGACAAGTGATGGCATGACAATCTGTCAAAGCAAATCCAGCTGAATTTTTGTTTGACAAGTTGTTTTGCTGCCTTTGGTCGCAGATTTGCATTGCGGACTAGTTCGCCTTGAGTGTTGTACCTCAAGGAACCGAGCCACAAAAAAGTTTGAGTCCTTTATTTGACATGTAAATGCAGCTGCCACTATAACTTTCCATTATGAAGTTTACTCTGATTGCAATTTTCGATTAAGACAAGATTTACTTATTTCTCCTGAAAGATTTGTGGACATCAACAAAGAATTTTCACTATCTCTAAGATGCCATGTCTGACTTGTCGATAGTAATTGACATAGTTTTGAATTTCTGTTCTATTTCATCTCTCAAACTTTGTCTCTGCGGTGTTTTTACGAAATGAACTGTGGAGACAAACGGCTCAATGCTGAGGAAAAAATCAAACCAGATTTCTGAGGGGACCAGATAGAAGATTTCAAGGACTTGCTAGCGGATACAATGGTTGCAACAAATATTCTGTAAACCCTAGGTTTAAAAATAGATAAATATGAAAAATGGAATAAGACCAAAATAAACATAAGAAGCTACAATAAAACTAAATTCTAGTTCGTTTGAAAAACTTACCTTCAATTCTTTTATCCTTTCTCGAGCTAGCTGAGTAAGTTTTCTAAGGGTGGGAAGAATTGTATATGCACTGGTGATTGGTCCGTGATGAACTTTGATCAGAAAGATTAGTGTGCGAACAACTAGCTCAGTCCGATGGTGTGGTGTTTTGAGAAGAGGAACCAAAAGTTCCAAGAGTTGACAAACTGATGAAAACGGTAAAAGTATGAGACATTCTTCTAATTCACTGTAATTACAAAAAAAGAAAAAAAAGTTATTTGAAATCACAGGAAATAATGTTGACTCGTACATCATATAAATAAAGACAAATCAAGTATGTAAAAATGTTGAATAAAATTAGTGAAAAATTGAATTTCAGGAAGAAATTTGTGCTACCTACAAGAGTAGGCTGCATAGCCTTTAAAATATATTTTCATGTCTCATAGCAGGACTTAATGCAAACAATTCTCAACTTGACCATTTCCTAACTCAAGAGAGATATATGTGGCAGGAAAAGTGAGCAGAATGGGAATGAGAGCTTGTGATCTAAAAAGACAAAATTTAACCAAATACATAGCATGTCGACAATGAAACTACCAGACCTTGTATCTTTTTTGTGGTGTTTAGAATTCTCCCCTCCCATTTTCTTTTTTGAAGGGAAAAAAAATCAATAATATTCCTTAAAGTTTTGACAGAATTTTCTTCGCACAGAGAAGAGAAATCGAGGTAATTTTCAAGAATTGACATTGAATAGTTTCCCCTTTAAAAAATAAAACAACAAGTCTCCAAAATTTCACTATTTCATTTGAGAAGGTCAATTTTGGTTGACAAAAATAGCAATTTGGAAAAAAAAATCAAATCCTGATGTAAACACGTACAGACATAGAGGCAGGTGCAGCAAACCTTTTCTTCTATCAATTCATCTTTTTTTTTTTTTTTTTTTCATATTTTTTTATGTTTACCTGGCTCTGGCTCGTGCTAACATTTCCAAAGATACTCCTCTAAACATGTAACTTGATATGCTCGCATAATGGCAGGGAGAGGAGGCGGTTTTTTTCCTTCTAGTCTATTTTCTTCAGCAGCCAAACGATATTTTTCACTCTCTGTCAAACACTCAAGAATCAATTCTGCCTGGAAATAGCAAGAAAACAAATTTTTAAGGTATATAAAAAAACCCATCCACACAAATACTGGAGAGAAAACTTAGGCAGTTGAGCGGCTTTCAGAAAAAAGAGTCTACGCCAAAAATTCACATTTTGAAAAGAAACAATATTGAAGTTTTCACTATTGTTTCCGGATCGCTGTGGGTAACTTTTAATGGGGTCTTGTCATTGGGATTTGAAGTATACATGTACACTGAAATGAAATTCAGCCATGGGTAAAACTCAGTTGTCATTAAAAAGCGGAATTTTTAAAAATGATTGGTTATGGGCCTTCATGCCAGGAATACACCAGCAGCTCTCATTTTTTGGGTGTTTTCATGTTACGGGCGCACAGTATGAGAAATATTAAAAGGCATGAAAACCGGATTCTTCAACAGAATTACATAGTTCCAAGGTAGTAGCCAAGCAGAAGAGGTCTTGGGTACTAGATATGACCTACATTTCCGAATCTACGTGTACGTTTCTATAGTCAGAGCCATTCGGTAGCGCATACTCTTAAACAACACCACTGAATTACTTTCAGAAGTTCCTAGTTTTTACTTCAGTGAGCATTGCCCACCAACCCCGTGGAGTGCCCTGGACCTGCACACCCCTCTTCAGATACTCTGGAGCCCATAAACCTTTTTTGAAAAAAATGGTCTCCTGGCTCCGAAACGTGATGAATCAGTCTAAAACTTTGTATACATAGACAGTCCAATACAAAGAATTCATTTTTCAAGTTTCTGGGAGAATGGTGCGTAAGCTTGTGGGCCTTTTATACAGAAAACTCTTCAACTGCACGAATAGCACAATATCTTCATTTTTTCAAATTCTAGCTTCGTTAGTTGCCTCCCTTAAAACAGAATAAATCCTCTCATTTGATGTAGCTATTTTTGTCCATTTATTTATTTATATCCTTCGTTTCTTATTTTCTCCTCAATCCAACAAGATGGGTGATTACTGTCACTCACTTTCATTTTATGTAATGCTTTGTTATTTTTTGTAGAATCAAATTACTAGAGACGTGTACTTTGTAAAACACATCCAAAAAAAATTTTTGAATTATTTGTTCATATTGGAGGCTTGAATATACAAGCATCTGATTCTGCTTTCAATCATGGTAACTTTTCTTCTTTCAAAATGACATTTGAATATACACTGTGCTTATCTTAAATATTATTATTTTTGAACAATCAGAATACGAATGCTGCAAAAAAATTCTTACAGCCTTTTCAGCAGCGACTGTTTTCTTTGATGGTAAATTAAGAGCTGCTCCACCAGCCACAACTGTATCTTGACCAGATGCCAAAGTTGCCTCTTCTTCTTGCTCTCTCTCAGTTTCACGTTCATCCTCCAATACCAGCGGCTCCTCTGTAATTTCATGAAGTCTGATAACTCTGTCTTGACCACAGCTAACGAGGTACTGTCCGTTTGGACTGATTGCTAGATTCCATGCTTCACCATGATGACCCTTTAAATAAATAAATAAAAAAGTGAGAAACTTGACAGTACAAATGAACAAGAGCAATTTGAAGAGGACCCTTCATATGAGTCAGTTCAAAATTATTACAGATTTATGAATTATGAATTCTCAAAAATGGCCTGAAAAGGGAAAAATAATACCCCTACTCTTGAAATTCAACTACAAAAATCAATGACGGTGGAAAAAAGCAACTATTCTCACAGCAATAAGCAGTTAAGGACAGGAAGGATAGGTGTTTTCTACGGTTTTGGCGCAAGAAAAACAATGAGTGTGGTAGAATCTTTCCAAAAATGTCCTCACAGAGAAATGACACTTGCTTTGCGGAAGCATCTAGAAGCATTTGAACAGAATCACTCATGACTGCAAACATGCGTGTCAAAGAGGAAAAGTGACAGCAGCGGCTTTTACCTTTAAACTACTGCAATCCCACCATATTCATTCGGTGAGTTTCCTGAAGCTGCACCGACATGCTGATAGCTCAAAACGAGACCCCTTTGTCGCAGCTTAGAGTTCACTCTGATTAACAACACATGATTGCTGTGTATTCTTCCTCGAAAGATTCTTACATCATATTCGCAGAACACTATATGCTTGCAGTATACAAGCAAGAAACTTAAAGCTTTTTTAATGCCTACCCTAATTTTTGCACTTATTTTTCATCAGTATGAGACCTCAAACTGCACATTGCAATTGCACTGAAATACCACTATTCTTAATACACTCACCCTAGAGAAACCAACATTCAATCTCATAGAATAATTACCTGTAGAGTGATGATTCGTTCAAAATTATCTGCATCCCATTGCTTAATAAACCCATCTTTACCAGATGTGAAAAACTGGTGGGTGTTAGGTACAAATACTACGCTTGTAACAGTGTCCTCATGGGCAAAAATTGATTTATGGCAATCACCAAAATCTAGACCCCAAATTTTGATATTTCGGTCTCCACTACCGGTCACTATCAGGGTTGAATCATCGCAGATATCCAGGCAAGATATGGGTAGTTTATGACCATACAATTTCAGGAAAAACTGAAAACACGAAAACCATAAAAGAATTTCAAGGCAAAGCTTCAAATACTATAAAGAAGTATAGCTATAAAACCATCTAGGTTAACTATATCACAGAATCTATTACAAAATAAGGAGAAATAGAAGCCAAAAAAGAAGTTACATAGAAATAAGAAACATAATAAAGCTGTTAACAGCTTGAATCACAGCTTCATCTCCATAACTTGTTATTCTTCAATTCAATGTAGCGTAACTCTCCTGGAGGTTATTTTTACTTTTCAGAATCTCTATTCTTAACTCTCAAGTGTGAATGTAATTTCATTTTCGATCTGAATACAAACTTAATTCAATGGGAATATTATTACCCGAATGGAAAAAAAAGAGGAAAGAAGGTTCAGAAAAACTGATAGATATATACCTTGAATGTATCCAGAAAAAATATTTTAACCGTGCTGTCTAAAAGACCAACAGCTAATAATTTACTATCTGGACTTGCTCTCAGGGACAGAACAGTTTCCTCCAACTTCAATGTTCTCAAATGCAGTAAGGACAACACTTTAGCTTTTGATCTAACGTTTTCCGGATCAGAATCATCTGCCTGCGCAGGAATCAATTCAAACTGCCATACTTTCACAGTTTTGTCTCCACCGCCAGTTATACAACCAGTCTGTCAAGAAACCATTGAGAGATGAGTATAAAAAAAGAAATAAAAAAATTAACATGCTACTGCATCAGAGCTAATGAGCACAAAAGGATGTAAGTAATACATTTTAAAAATAGAAAAAAACTCTTTTATACATTATATCATACTGTTACACTCTTTCATACTTGTGACTTGATGTGTGTGTGTGCAAACCAACACAGCTACGGAAATTTGCACCAGGACAGCACTGACTAATACTCGTCAATCGTGGCGAATGTTTACGCTTTATTTTTAAATCCTATTTTGACTGCACAGTATTTATTAGGAATTATCTACTTTCATTTAGAATCCTCTTACTACAGTACATAAAAGTTAACTTTGAAAATCAACCAAATTTTTCATCACAGGAAAGGAGCTTTTCAAAGATTCTAAATTTCAGCAAGAGACTGGTGATCTGTAAGACAAAATTAGGCAAATCAACCAACAAGCGTTGAGTTGATTTTCGAGAGGCTTGGCTGTATTTGAGAACTCTTAAATGTTAAGCTTAATTTGAAATTTCAAAGTTTTCCAACAGCAAACTTCTCTGAAGTACCTACATAATAAGTCTAATTTCAATATTTGACATTCAACATTTTTTGACAATTTTGAATACGGTTGGCAACAAAGAAAAATCTGAGTAAAATCAACTTTCTGGAATTACCAAGTCAGGCAGTAAAGTTACGCAGTTCAAGTCTGACGTGTGTGCTTCAATTTCTTCTAATACATCAGCTGATGCAATATCAATGATTAGTAACTTCCCATCCTTCAGGCCAGCAAGAACATGACGGTCACCGGGTGCAAAACAAAGACTTAGCACATATCCTGTTGGCACAGTTCGCAGACTAGTCAAGGAGGCCCTGAAACAATTTGGAAATTTTAAAAATTCATTATAAAAGAACATGCCAGAAACTCATTACCATAAAGACGTATTCTTCAAGGATGACCAAGTCTTGAACCAAACGTGGCTCCACTTGGGTCGAGGGACAACTATTCCACAATTTTACAATAGGGAGTTAAATACCCAGACATGGAAAAAATTGGATTATGTGGTGACAATCTCTCCATAACAGACATTTTCTTACATTTTTCATACTTTGAATTTCTGATTTTGTAGGAATATTGATGTCATATTTCGTATTCATCTACATCAGAAAAATTGGAAACTGCCACCACCTCCTTTTTTACCCCTTTGAATATGAGTTTTTTCTCTCTCTTACTCTCTTCTCTCTTTTATTAAAATTTCGACTACAAGTACATGTATTATATTTGATTAACACTAATAAACTAGATCTAGACTAAATAAGTTACAACTGGATCAGGTGGTAGGTCAGGGACCCTAACTTAAAATTGAAGACTGAGACAGTATAAAATTATTTAGTTAAAAGCTTGAATAACAGTAAAGTCAATTATTTTTGATGTTTGAAAGAGATTTGCCTCCATGGACTCATCTCACAGATTAGTTTACCATGTCAATCTCTTACCTATTCCAAACTTTAACATCAGAGCCAGCTCCAGAAACAAATGCCAAGTTATCAGAACTGAATGCAACAGCTCGAACTTCTGAGTGATGACCTTGTGCTGTCAGTTTTCGTATTAACTGTGACTCTTTGGTATTTGAAACAGTTAGCGAGTGCAATTCTACAGAGTTGTTGTTTAATAATACTGCAACCTGTTAAAGAAATTAAACAAAAATTGATGAAAGGACCCTTAATAATGGAATACACAGAGGAAAGCAGCTAAGATGAGTGCAGTAGAAATACATTGTCCTCCCATTTTTTTCAGGTAGCGATGGCTGCCTGCAAATTCGGTCCATAATTTGATCGTAGATAGTTGCAACTTCATCAACTGCATTTAAAGCAACATTATCAGAACCAAAAATCGATACAGTACCTTAATTAGAAGTCTACTTTCGCTAATGCTAATTCTTGGCAATATTATGTACAAAAATAGTAATGAATACAGATGAAATCAGATATTTTTTTGCTACTTTAAGTGGCAATTTTAATGCTTGGAAAAAACCACTTTATTGGAATTGAATCAAGTGCAATCACTTAGAAGTTGATAATCTTAGCAATTTTCTTGCCATGAAGTGGCAGTGAAATTGACACTTCATCTAAAAGAAATGCGACTTTTCATTTGAAAGAACTTCACTTAAAATTTATAATTAATGAAAATATAATGAAATAATTTGAGAGAATGACTGGCTCTAATTATTTCTCTCATTGGTTCAACTGAAAAAAAGAATTTTGGAGAGGTTCAAGATTTTTATTTAAACCGAAGAATAAAACTTGAAATGAAATTTATTTCGATCCTAACAACTTGTTTAAAAGAAGCATTAATACTGATACATACTCGAATTTCTTCACCTCTACCCATAATCAAATCCACTGATTTGATTTTATGGTCAGTCTTTATGATAGCCAGTCTTACTACTCTATCTCGCAAGCCTGGACTTGTTTCATTGTCTAGTTCAGACATCTCTTCAGTGCTGAAAAAAATGTCATACAAAATAAATAAAAGGGTTGTGCAGAAAATGTGTCCATACATGATTTAAAACTCTTTGGTTCTTCAAAAATGCTTGACTGACTTTAATAAACTCACCACTGTCTCAAACTGCTTTTTGTTACACAAATTTTTGGTCTAGGCTTTAGATCTCCCTTCAGAGGTTATACAAGTTTGATCCGCTTAGATATAGAAGAATGGTCCCAAGCGCAGACTTGAAACACTCTTAATACTAACATTGATTCATAACAAAAAATGAAGAAAGAAATGAGGGGACTGAAATCTGAAGGAGGGTTAAGAAATATAAACATAAAAGCAGAACAGTTCGAGTAAATCAGAAAAAAAATTTATAAATTCATCTCATTACAAAATTTTTTTTGCGTCATGTAAGGAATCGATGAACATAAATTAGAGAATTATTTACTTAGTTTAACGAAAATGTAATGATAATAGAATGTGTTCACATAGCAGAAAAAACTTTGTTCTAAAAACTTACTTGATAGATTTTTTCCGCTGCTTCTTCAGCCTTTTTTGGAACCTTGAATCTGTTACTTCATCAGAGACAAATTGAAATAACTCCACTATTTTGTCATCGCCATGACATGCTAAGACTGACCTAGTTGGATCTGACACCATGGAAACAACTCTACCTCTTCGTTTACAGAGAATTGAGCCTGCCTTTTCACATCGAATAGGGCACTGAAAAATTAAGATGAAAATTAACGTTTCAGATAGTAAAAGCGCAAAGATGGAGTGGTTTAGCTCCATTTTAAAACAAAAAAATAGGTTGACAAGAGAAAATATTTAGGAATAACTTGCAAGATGAGAAGATGAAGTGAGAAGATGAGGAATTACATACAATCACAGGAGCTAAAATGAAAATCAAAGCAAATAAAAAAAATAAATAATAAAAACAATACTTACCGCTACATCTGATGTATCTTCTCCCACCAATAAATTGTTCAATCTTTCTTCTATTTTAGAAATGTCACTGTCTGTCGTCTCCAAGATTTTCCAAACACGCAATTCACTATCTGAACTGCCAGCAATCACATAGGAGTCATTGAGGAGGATATTTAAGCTCCAAACCTAGTAAACAAATATATTTTTAAGATGATTGACTGTTTAGAGAAAGACATATGTAGGTCTTTGAGACATCACAATTTTCTTTACGAATACTTTAAAGACAAACGGTAGCCACAATCTGAAAGTTGAAAAGTGGTCTTTTATTCTTACGAAGATCATCTTCACAAAGGACTTTCACTTAAACCAGCTGATAGCTCAATATCTGAAATCTCCGATCAACACCTCTATGCTCGAACAATAGCACATGTCAGAATTGGCTTGCGTTCCCTCCAACAGTTTGACATTAAGTATATGAGATAGTAGTCAGATATAATACCTTTTGAGGCGTAGTCAATTCAGTAAAATAATGAATGTAACATTTTGATTTTCCGATTTTTACTGAAAATGCAGATGAAGAAAAAATGTTGGTGGGCTAAGTGAATTATTATCGAGAGGAAAAGCATGAAAATACAGCTCAGAATGCATACACCAAACGGGTGGGGAACAATTCGACGGTGTTAGTCGGCAATCACATAACTCGGTTTGCGACGTCGCAGACTTCCTGTTATACTTTATATTTTAGACGGAAAACTACTCAACGGCAATTCTTGAAAACTGCGGTGATTTTTCTTCTCTGTGTGAAGAAAATTCTGCAAAAATTTCAAGGAATGGTGTCAATTTGTTCTCCTTTGAAAAAATAACATAGAGGCGGAGATTTTCAGACACCGCAAACGAGTTATGTGATTGCCAACTTACACCGTCGAATTAGAATTTCCTTGGAAGTATCAGAGGTAGGTAAAGTATTTTAATGAATTTGGGTGTGCGAAGTTGCATGGAAAGTTTTACTACCGACACTGAGATTTTTTCAAATAGAAACTTGATTTGGGTTACTTCTGATATTCAAAACATTCTATCAACTTTAAAGTGCAAAAATTTAATCAGGTAAGTAAATCCTAATCATTTTCAGACAGAATCGTGCAGAAGTATGAACCTTGCGAATGAAATTAGAACTTACTTACCTCAGTGACATGACCAGCAAGAGTTTTGAAACAAAAGTTGGTATCTAAATCCCAAAATTTGATGAAAGTATCCTTTGATGCTGATACTAAAATATTGCGAGAATCCATAAACTTAAGTTGCGTTACGACTCCTTTGTGACCACTGAGTCGTTGAATACCACTTTCAGCCACCAGGTCCCAGACAACAATTTCTGTGTCCTTGAAAGAAAACGAGTCTATATTATAAGTTGATGAGAAATACACTGCTCAATCGAATTTTTAGATGCATGTGTTTCCATTACAACTCCATCATTTGAATATAATTTTGTTAGGTAGGTGTAATTAGACACCATCTAATTTTTTAGAGACTACTTTGCAACAATCACTTAGTCAAGTAATAAATCTAGATAATCAAGTATAAATTTCTATGCGCATACTTCTCTATACAATGGCATGTAGGCACATCGCAACTTATCAGGACTGTTGTCGACAGGGTTTTGTTAAGGGCAGATATGCCAGACCATGGGGAAAAAACTTTGTGTTAATGAAATATAACCAGGCAACTGTCATTGGCTCATTGCCCTTAATGATTTTAATAATTTATTTACCTGAACCTAAATTATCTAGTGAATGGACTTAGTATAAGATAATAAGTTCCCTTCCCTTTTAAAAAAATATTATTGATAGGTCACTAACTTCATACTTGTGACCACAGGCTAACACTCCGCGAACTGTTTGGATGATTTGCTCTCTAAATAACGTACGCTCATGCTTGTCTATTATGGTCACTTGCCCAATCTTTGCCTGGCTATTGTGGCTTCTCAGAACTGAGAAACATGAATCAGAAGGCTGTCCTGCTCTAATAATCCGTCTATGGTTAATATTAGACTCAAATACTTCTGCAGTTACCTTCTAGACAGTTAAGACAACTATTTCCCCTGACGTGTATCTTTCAGATCTCTTCTTAAGAGGAGCTATGTTGCAGTAAGTAAATTAGATTTCCCCTCTGTAATGGAGGCTACCTACTTCATAAAAGAAAATTATATACAATAGCAAATGATTTCAATTAGGACCCATCTGTTGCTTTGAGCTGATTCTACAATGAATGGGTGACACTGAAGTTTTTCTCTACAACAATTTTAAATGAGTAGATTATCATAAACAGATGATCACTATTAATCAAACCTGTAAAAAAAATTCTCTGCCCTTACCTTGGCTCCAGATGCAAGACGGAGATTTCTTGGATCGAATGCCAAAGAACTGATGGGTGATCGATGTCCAGGAAACACTTGCAACAAATTTCCTGACCTCAAGTCAAAAGTGTTTACTGTCCCATCTGAATAGCCAACAGCAAGGTAATGCTCACTTGAGGCAATGTATGTTGCTAAGAACTTGGAATCCCGAGTATATTGCTGAGTCTGAGAAAATCAAAGAAAAGATTTCAAGTTAAAAATGAATTGAAGACTGAACGCAATCCAATTAATGCCAATATTGATATATCTTCCCTAAACTATATGTCAGTTCATTGCTGTCACAGGAGTCTAGGGAGTGAAGATAAATAGGCAATCAAAGCACGGGAAAGCTGGGGTTGTCGATACTTAACCGATACTTCCAAAGTATCGATACTTTTAATCATTACTCATCGATACTTGGCATCAATACTCAAAAATATCGATACCATGTAGTATTGATCCTCAAACCCCAATATCGATGGTATCGATACTTAATCCGATTTAGCCATGAAGAAGGCCTCTTTTCCCTAGTTTAACAACTTATCTCTCTTCTGTTTCACCTTCACTGTGCACTGTGACAAATGACGGAGTAATCAGGTTTCTCAAGATGATTACATTCGTTAAAATGTTAAAAGCTCGGTTTGATAACAGTAGTAAAGGGCTCATTAAGCACGCGACTAGGGGCGGTTTCGAGAGAAGCGTAAATCTGGTGGAATTAAACAGCCAACAGAAATACGAACGCTCCAAATTACAGCATAATGTAGAAATAGTATCGATGGTGTCGAAACCACAAAAGTATCCATACTTCAGCTCGATGCTCGATTCCAGTATCAATACTTAGAGTCGATACCAGTATCGATACCGAGTATCGATACTTCTTTGAGCATTGACATCCCTTTACTTGGAATTGATGGCAACAGATAAGCAACTTGGAAACCGAGGATGGTAAAATTTGGTACTTGAACCAGGTAACACTATGTCTCCTCAATTTCCGTCTATTTTTCCTCTTGCACCACTTACTGGCCCTACGTAATTGAAGATGTCAAGTAAGAAACAGATGACATTATAAAGACTGTGGAAGATACAATACATTGATTCCATTCTTTACCTTTTCAGAAAGCCTTAAGTCCCATATCACAACATCTTCAGCAGCACCTACAGCGACAAATCTTCCTTCTTGGCCGTTCACAACGACGAAACAAATGTTGCATGTGGAACTTGCAATGATATTGCACACACCACTTGGCACAAAACGTAAGTACTGTTTTGTTAAACCCATGATGACAGCTTAAGTGCAAAATGTGACAATTTAAAAAGGAAAATATGACATTTTTTCTCACTGTGAAAGTCAGTAACAAAGACATAAAGACGGAGTGCTCGTATCTAAAAGCACGGGGAAAAAGTGAAGCTAGGTTCGGCGCTGCGCGTTTGTGTGAGTGTGTAAATGAGCGCGGGAATCCATGGCGGCAAACGGAAATTTGATTTGAACTTGTCCTCTTGATTTTTCCTTATTTCTTCTTCGAAACGTGTTTTAAATGCTTTAAAACGATTATATTAAGAAAGTTCGGTCTGCGTCCTAATATATTACACCTACTTTTGCTCGGTAACAGGCAGTAATCTCAGATAAAGTTAGTTTTTCTTCTGCTTATGGTGGTTCTGCAGGTTCAAACAGGCCGTTACAGTTCTAGATCTACGTTACTCCCAAATGAAATCAGTCGGTCGACGACGGACCGAAACTAACCTAAAGTTAATAAAATATGAGTGTGTACCTGAATTTGGGCAAAAATCAACCTAAAATACTTTGTTTCCGCAATTTTATTTATTAGTTCCCGCCCTACATTTGAATTCAAACTTGTCCCGATTTCGCCGCCAATCCTCTAGCCAATAGTAGAGGTGATTGAAAAGAAGCTCTAGAAGCTTCATTTTTTGCTTTTAGTGCTCCGTCTTTATGTCTTTGGTCAGTAAACAATCGAAATTGAAATTCTGAAACCCTAACCTAACTTTTGTAGCACGTGTGTGACGAAACCCCATCACTCATCAACTTCTCACCCCGGTGAGTAGCAGAAACCAGGAAACGCCCCGCCGCTGATTGGCCAATGCCGTCCCGCGCAATTTTGCGGGCAAGCAAAAACCACGCCAATGATTGGTCAATGTCATCCCGCGCAATTTTGTGCGCGAATTTCAAAATGACGCTCTTTTTTCTATTGAGCGCAAAACCTCTAAGTAAGACATTGGGCGGACTAAAACACAATTTAACGCTTTGATTTCGGTCCGTAAGACAGTATTACAGAGACCGATTGTACAATCAAAATAATACACAACTATTGACATGATGCAATTTTTTTTCCGTCTTTTTTTAATAAATAAATGTATCCTGCGTTGCAAGATAAGATGAATGTAGAAGAATAAATCAAGGCAACAAGTACTTTCTAGATTATCATATCGTCTTAAATTTCGTATTTTCTTTAAAACCTTGTCTGATACAATTAATCATTATATTTACATGAGTAGAGAAAATCTCTTGTGGCGAAAAGAAAAATTACAAAATTGTGCGAAATCATATTTTTTCCCTTCCATCGTGAAAGTAACACATACTCTGATATTTGCAGCGCTGCAAACCAAATTAATGTTTATTATTTCAACAAATAAATAAAATATTTATGCCGGCATTTCAATGCCGTCTTGGGTTTTGCGGGATGCTGAGCTGGGCTCACCGACGAGTGTGATCTACTGAAGAGGTCTCAAGTTTAGTTTTAAGTGCTGGTTTTGAAACGTCGATACACTTTTTTCAATTGAAGCCGTTTAAATAAAACATTAAAAATTAAACATTAAAATAAAACCTGTAATTTAGGATTTGCACATTGAATCTCACACATAAGTTACGGGACTGGTTAATCTTCAGACACTGTGAGGTCAAGGTAATTGCATAATTAATTTTAATGCCCTAATTTTCACACATGAGTGACTTTCTGTACACTAAAAATTGTTTGCAATAATTATATGATGATAATATTATAGTGAAATTCTAAACAAAAAAAGTTGTGTACATCTATACACAAAATATCATAATTTTTTTAAGTTGTTTTTTAGTTTTTTTATAACATAATATTTTTTTAAGTTATTGTTTTTTAGGTTTTTTATAACATCATATTTTTTTTCATTGAGAATGAACCATCTCTCCCTCGCACACTCCTGATCATTCACGATGTACTAGTAGCAATAATGTGAATCTAAAACTTAAAAAATTACCAAACTTTTTTAACCGTACTATTTTTAACAAACACCGACAACCCATCCATTGAGCTAAGATCCTTTCAAATATAGAATTTTATACTAAAACTTCGATGAGAAAGTCAGTGCCCTGCAAAAAAATGATCATATAATTAAAAACATTTTCGAATAGATTGAAGGGTTTTGTCAGGAGGAATCTTTGAATAAAAACGAGAGTGGAAAGACAGTAACATTACATAATCACATTAATTCATGAAAAGGAAATAAGAATAACATCAGGGAGGATAAAAAGGGAAATCACAGAGATAGTAAGAGAATCTCGTGCATGATACCTGATTCATTATGTCAATCTGATCGAGGTCAAATCATCATGATAATATAGTCGGCTATCTCTGTGACTGAATGTAGCTTCACTCAAATCACACGTTGATAGTGGCGGATTCTGTTCCCAAAATTTACTAGCTGATACGCAGTTTGTGCGAGAGAATGGCAGATAAAAACCAATGATATGGATTACTTTCCGCGAATCAAAAGAATGTGTGCCAATAACAAACTGATGTGATTTGGTCAGGGCTCATACTACACAGCATCCGCGTAGTAAGTGACTGGCGGCTCCTTTAGAAAGTCAGTTTTATTCTTTGGGACATCTCTCTCTTCAAGGCTCTTGTCGATAGATTGTAATTTTAAGAGTCTAAGGTATGTGCCGCATTTCTAATACATTATTTTATTATTGAAACTCGGTTTAAAAAAGATGTACACAAATTCGATAATCCCTGTACTTTATGGCATCTTTGCTTATTTTTCTTTATTTCATTAGTTTTTTCCTTTCCTTCTATCATTTCTCTTATTTTTTATTGTAATTGCTATGGACTTTACGGTGTTCAAAGCTTACTTAGTCACAATGTTTTTGTATGCAAATTGATGACTCAACGAAGTTTTTTTTCTTCCCTTTTTTTACTATTTTTTTACTCGCTCGTTATCAAAAAACTTTAAAACATTCGGAATGAAAAGCACCTTTAGAGGATTGGATCGCTGTAGAGCCGCCTTGCATCAACGATGAAACAAACAAAAAAAACACTGTATATACTCGTAAATTTGCGCGACGTTGTAAATCTTCCGTCATACTTGATGTTTTAAAGAAAAAAATTAAGCAACATCGTTTTTTTAAAAAAAAATGTCTATGATTGTTATCGAGTACGTAACATTGCGTGCCTCTATACAGCTTCGAAAGGCACTTTGGGTGAAATTCAGATATTCTGTTCATTTTACTTAAAAATAATGAAAGGTTTTAAAATACTGTAATTCGAGTGACGCGTTCTTTACAGTCTTGTCCCCGATAGAATTTTTCCACATTTATCCATCATAATCAGCGATAAAGCAATAATTTAATCGAGTTCAAATGCCAATTTTTTAAATATTTGTCAATAGGAAATTCTAATCGTCTGAGTTAATGAGGCCGTACAAACCTCATTGACCATTTTTACCCATAACCCAATAGGCGCCGTGTATGTTAGACTCTTTTGGAGACTACAAGGAAATAAGGAGACGTGGTTTTCGTAATTTCTTCAATTTCTTTGAATTCGACCCTCAAAACACCGAATGAGCTTTTACCTTGTAAATCAGAAGTTATTTTCTTCTAAAATTAATCGAAAATAAAATCATTTTTAAGGTGAGGGGAGGGGGAATAACTTGCGACTTTTTTAGAGTAAGCCGAATCCGAGACACTTTATCTCTTCATGTCACATTTTTCCTTACTGGTATCTTCCGATTTGGTTTTAATTTCAATAAATTGAAGCACGTGTGACTAAAGGCAAATGTCAGGTCGAGTAAAACTCCTGGCGTACTTCTTTAGAGATGCGAACAGTGTAGACCATACATTAGCATCAGCAAGACACCACTCATTCACTCAAAGCGCCGCGGGGAAATATTTGTCAACGTGATCTTGACGGCTAAAACTACGCAGTTCATTCATTGATAACTGGCATAATTTCAACTTGTGAGAATATAATGTGATCTGTTTCGGTGTCTACTCTCAGGAGTGGCTGATGTAATGTAAGGTCTGGTCGAAATCATGCGATCTTGCGCTAGGTAGATATGTGCTCGTTTTAACAAGAAGTTTCTGCTGTGCGTGCTCTTAATTCGAGAAGATTGGATGTCTACAGGAACATACTTCATCTGCAATTTATTATTTCATATTGGTGGAGACTAAAATTTAAATATCATTAAAGCATCCCTCCTATTTTTCCTTCTTTTACTCTTGATTTCAATGAATTATTAATAAAAACTAAAAAATCTGTCGCGGGCCCTATCCTCTCCCCGCCCAGCTGAAAAAAAACAACAAAAATTAAGCGCAGTATAAAGTGTAAGAATATAAATTCTGTCAGTTATCATGTCAAAAATTATCCATAATCCATAAGAATTTTGATCAAAATCAATTGTAGCTGTAAAAATAATTTAAACTATAGCCACCATAATCATAATGCTGCATAAATCCAACGCAACCGCAAATGGATGTATTTATGCTAGAGAGAGCGATGCGAAAATGAATCATACTCTATAAAATAAAGTCATGAGAGTAACGCGAAACGCCTAAAGGCGCGACGCGCTACGGGAGGTTGGACAGCAAAGCGGTCAGGAGGCGTACCCCTTAGTTAAATAAAAAGGAACCGTATGAGCGTAGGATTTGTGCGATGCGCAGTTCCTCTTGATTAAATCCATGTTTATATAGATGTAGTTTCTTTTAGCACATAAATTAATCGAAATCTCAATGATTGTGAGTTACGCAAAAACACCTTTCGGCATTACTCATAAGCTAACTGATTAAACTAATTAAGTCGGAAAGAAAGTGATAATTAAAAATCCGCCGCCTGATGTCGATAAGACTAGCAGAATAATACTAGCGAATGGATAAAAAATTAGCAAGAAAAAATGAGCAACAACTTGCCCTTCCCGTGGTAATACCTGTCTATAATTGAGCGCATTGATACCTAATAGATACCTTTGTGTGCGCTAACGTTATGCACAAGGTTTATCGTAATATTCAAGGTTAATTCAATTAAGAATAAAATTGTAAAAGTTTGGAGTCATGGGGGAATGATTCGTAAACAGTCATCCAAGTACTGAATGTAAGGTTCTATCCAGATAAACGGAGCTCTCTGAAACATGACTCAAACAAAATATTTTATCTGGTAAAATATACCAGATCCAATGCGTTATATAGATACTGGGACAAAAGCAGAAAATTTGGAATTAAAAAATGAACCTATAAAGGAGGTAGTTACATTCCTTAAAATGAAATGCACCTAGTACTTGATATGGACAAACTCATTTTAGAGCACTTTTCTTGTTACATTAATTACTGGTGATTTCGCGATTGTGTTTGACGAGACCTGAAGAAACGTAAAATGAAAAGGCCAATGCGATTTTCTATCTCTCTGTCCTATAAAAAGGTATCGCAAAAGTGATTGCAACTCGAAATTTTTTAGAAAGAGGACTTTAGATAAACTCTCATCCAACTCTATGTATCTTCGTGCATAAGTGTGTTAGGCTTTCATCATAAAATGAAAATATTTTAACGCACGGACAGAAACGCAGTAAAAAGGAATCTTCCACGACAATGCTTAGATCAGTATCTTCGTTCGTTAACGTAATGATTCGTGAATACTGGAAAGATTAGTTTTCCTTTAACTTGAATTGCATTACTTGTGGAAATTAAATGATAAAGCCTTAAAAATTAACAATTCGGTAATATTTTCATGATTCTGTACGTTCTAAAACAAACAATCTATTTTTACTTTAAATGCTCATTCTACTTTCCAGTTATATCATACACATGTAGAGCAAAATTGTCACTAATCGTTGATTTTGGACAGCCTCTAACTGCCCTCAGTACGTATACTCTTTCGTGACCTGCAGAAAAAAAACGGAAAATAACCAGGTTACATAATCAGCCAAAAATCTTACGTTCAGATTTTAATGTGTTTTGCACTTGGATTTTGACAGCTTAAAGTTATAATAACAACCTACATTCGGCATGAGTCTCTATAATGGTCCACTTTCATACAATTCAGAGCTCAGGCCGAGATGGGGATAGTATCATGTCGCTAAACGCTACCGCCCGACACGAGACCAACCTGGTCATTATAATTCACTTCCACTTAATCCCATTTTATTTTAAAGTTGTCGGCTTGAACGATGTTCCTCGGTTGAACGCACATCAATTTAAATAAAATCGCCGCGGCTGACGTAATTTTTTTGTATTTTTCTTTCCTGGAGATGAGGAAACTGCAAAGGAACCAAGCATCCAGCGCGCAAAAGTAGAGGGGGTGCGAATGAGTAATTAAGTCTCGGACTACCGTGAATTTTCGACGACCTGGTCAGTCCACGATCAGGCTTCCGCGGTTTGTTGTGAAACGGGGGGTTTCAGTGTTGTCGTTTGGATCTGATTCTTCTTACTCCTCCACTGTATTTAGGTAAAATATTCAATGTTTTATTTTATGATCTAAATTCAGTTGTGATTTTTATTTTATCTCCTTTTACATTTTTTATCATAATTGTAATTGAGACACGCGGATATAAAATAATTTTAGTGATTCCTCGATTTCTGATGATATTAGATCCCCAGAAAATCTAGTAACCAGCATTAGCCAGTTGAAAGAAAGGAAGAAAAAATAAATTAAAAAAATAGTGACCATTACTAGATTTTTGTTAATGTTAATCACGCATGCATAAGGTTACGTTTACCATTCACGTAACGCATTCACTTTTATAAATACAGTACTGGCTACTATATTTCCTGACCGGCGAAACCCCTACTCTATGAGGATTATTTCACGATCGATACCGGAGGAATGGTAGTGTTGCCAATTAAATTTTATTGCTTTCAAATATGCGTGACAAATTAATTGAAATAGAATAAATTATCGTGGAATACTTTTTTTGTGATCCTGCATAGACTCATATGCACATAATATGTAAGAAATTATCATCACCAAGATTAATGGACCACAAAATATACTTGCGAGTGACGCGCAACCAACAAGTAAACATTGTCCTGTCGATTACGTAATCCTCGTGACATTTTATGGTCGAAAGGTCTTGGTAATAATAAACCTTTATGTATTTCCTGCAGAAATTTATGGAGAATCACAAATATAAGTAATTTAAAACGCTACGTGTGTATTCTTTTTTAATTGATTCTCTCTACATCTTTGAAAGCTAACATTCCGGCTATCGTGAGATCGTCCATAAATGGTTAAAAGTTCTGTTTTTACTTTGTGTTTTTTATACCTACTCAGAACAGTTTTCTTGGATAAAATTATTTTTTTTTTGTTAAATCAACCCCTTACATTCCGCACTCAGGACAAAATTTTTCGTATATAAAATCGTCATAGAGATTGAAAGCATTTCATTCCAATAAAAAATTGAAGCAAGTTGAATAGAGGGGACAATCCATAAAAAAAGACGCGACATTAATGGACGCCTTTTCAGGAAAATCCAAATAATCAGAAAATAATCACTGACGCACTGAGAGAAAATCAATCTGTCTGAATCCTGTGTATTTTTAGGTTTGCAACGTCAAAACAAACATTTTTACTCGTGAGTATACTATGCAAAGTCACAATAAAAAATTATATGATGCTTGTAATTGCTCCTATATGCCTTTAAAAGTTGCGTTCAAAACGCTAAAAAGGTGAGTCTTAAAAATGTTCGCCGTGACCAAAAACGCTTTGCGACAGCACTAAAAATTATCCGATTTCGCTCTTTGGGGATCAGTGGCGTGGCGTGAATTGCGTGTTATCGATTGTCATGCAATTTAAACCTGTGGTAAAGAATCGATTATTATGGTGTTCCCTGCGAACACCCTGTTTATCGATCCTTTTCCATAGTTTCAAATGGAATAACAATCGATATATTGCAATTTACGCCACGTCACTGTTGAGGATATTAAATGCTTAACATGATGACACAATAAAAGCATCGAATATCGATGATCCGAGAAATTTTTTTGGATGGTTCAAATTTGCGACACCCAGTGGCGTGCGGTCCGGATAAGCAAGGCAAGCACTGCTTGCCCAAAGATTTCAAAAGAAAGAAGAAAATTACACCTATTACATGTTTTACATTTTAGCAAATATAATTTATAAAAGGTGTTCAATAAAAGTAAATTGCATTAAAAACAGAAATACGTATAGAGCCACCTAATAAGTACGAAAGCGGCAGAGCGGATGGAGGTGGCGCCTGGCGCAGCGCGCTGCGCGGCCTGAACACGGGCTGACTCATGCGCTGGAGAATCGCTTGCGATCAGCTGAGCGGAGAGCCACTGCTCGGCGGCGGAATCAAGACGGGCGGGTGGAGCGGTACGTTCCGAGTCCGAGCCCTTCGCTGCGCGATCGCAGCTCGCTTCTCTTGGCCATCTCTTGGCCCGTCACCGCAGCGCGCTGCTTCTGCCTCCGATGCGCTAACTTGCTCCCTCTTTCCATCGCGGTTGTAATTGCTTCTCCGGAACAAATGCCCTTTAAAGTCTATACAATTTCGCTCACTTGGATCTAATTGGTGATGAATTAGACAATTCTCAATCATGTTTTAAATACAGAAAGCTGGTTTTTTTGGGGAGATTTAAGTAACTCAAAAAATTCAAAACGCTGCAGAATAAAGACTGTAATACCTCAAATAAGTGGCAAAAGTAGGAGTCAAGAGCATGGAGCCGTCCTCCAATACTCAATAACATTCGAAACAAGTTGAGTAAACGAAATCATAAGTAAGAGAGAAAGAAAACCACAGTTTTTCAAGACGTTCCATCAGATTTCATCCGAAAAATAGAGGAAATAGAGTAAAACTATAAGAATTTTCTAGGGAGGCTAGGGGGAGGAGGAAGGGAAAGAGACTACCCCCCCCCCCCCCACGGATGGCGAACCCTAGAGCTTGCCCTATCTTCGAACCCACCGCACGCCACTGGACACCCTATTGCGTAATGACGAACAAATAACTATATATAGATAAATTTCAACGCTAAGTGTCCACACTCGTTATTAATGGCTACATGTCCCTCGAAATAAACGATGAATGACGTCATTCATCCCAGTGGCCAAAGGATTGTGGCTCGATAGTTTCACCGTCAATTGGCAAAATTTTGACTTTTTGATCAATTTTTAAAAGTGCCATAATTTAATGGAGCCCTGTACTCCCAGTCACCTCATGAATCTGTTTTTTTTATACAATAACGTTTCTATAATTTTTAAATTGCGCTATTTAAAGCTTGTTTCACATGTCAAAATCAATATGCTAACAATAAAGCAACATAGAGGCGCCGAATTCTCTCAGACAGTCAAATAATTTAGAACATCAGACGGCTGATAAAAATCAGTATTCATACAGGAACGCGCGTGCACAGACTCCCCTAGGTGACCTTTGTCCTTGACTGGAATCGCTGGTAAATATTTACCCACGGTCACTAACTCTTTCCGATTTTGTTATCTGAATTTGCGTAGAAAATTAGCATGGGAATTGAAGGTAGCCATCTATCTAAGTTTTATAGCCTCAAGCGTTGCGAGGTTGTCAAATGTATCACCTTTTTTATCGCATCATTAGGAGATTCTAATATGCCACTATTATAGGAAGACAGCAGTATGTGCAAAAAATGGGTTTTTCAATTTTCCAAACAGAATAGAGATTGTATACCTACATATTTTAAGTGTTTTTTTTGGAAATACATTGTAACCTCATCGTTGTAACATGATTTACACAATCATCCAGAGGGAATTTCGTCCTTCTTACCGAGCAAAAAATACTCCCTAAATAATTCAGAATTTTATAAAATTATGTTTTAGAATTGCGTTGTACAATAAAAACGGCGGGTTGATTGAACTCACTCACTCCCGAAACGCTGTATCAAACAACACCTCAAACCGGTGTGACTACTTTTACCTGAAAAATTTGCCGTACAAGAGGAAATAAGGACATAAACAACACAGATATAGGTACCCTGAGAGCCACAATCTTATTCCTAACCTTGACATTCAATACAGACTTCTTCCTCAATAAATGCAAATCAACGATGAGAAACTCGATTTCTATGTCATTTATATATTTTATTCATTTTTTGTCCATCATTGACGATTTTCATGCCTGAGAGAGGTCTCTTTAAGAAAGAAGGAGGTGGAGGTGGAGGTGGAGGAGGAGAAGAAGAAGAAGCAGAAGCAGAATAAGAAGAGGGAAAAATACAGTATAAATATGGAAGTAAAAGTGATTTTGGCGTATCTCGTCCAAGCAAACATCTATGGACAAAAGGTCATTGCTCGGTATCGTGAAAGGCTTCTGAGTTTTTTCTGATAAAGTACTAGGGTTAGGTTTTCCTCGTTCGATTGATTTTTCCCCTCAATCTCGCTATGATCATGTTCCCACTCCTGCCTTGCCCTTCTCTCTCCCTCCTTCTCCCTCCCCTGCCTTGCCCTTTTCTCTCTTTCCCCTTCTCCATCTCCGTAGATTTGGACTTCAACCATCGAAATACCGTGGAAAAAGGAATGATACAACTATTCAAGCTTCCGTGTGTTGCACAGTATCACTCTCAATTGAAGGCGTTTATTCCTCACTCGTCTGTCTCTTCTCCCTCTCCCTCTCCTTAAGTTCCTCTCTCTCGGATCGGTATATCTAGCTATCTCGATTTGGGGCGGGGGAAGGGAATAGATTCCACATTATTTAAGCCCAAATAATGCGATTTTTCACTTTATTTTTTTCTCCATCTCCTCCTCAACATCATTTACCTCACTTTGGAAGGAAGGCAATATGCTTCCCTGATTCCACCAAATGCCTCTCTTAATGAGCAAATCCCTCTTAATTAGGGTTCCCATGTTTGAAAGAATCAATGTTCAGACTGCTAACTGATGTGTTACGGATAAGAGCAAAAAGTGCATCCGAACTTATGACACTGCACTTAATAACACACTGTATTGCCATAACTGCGGAAAGGGAAACACGTGGGCGTCTACTCTTCAAAAGTCTGATGCATATACAGGGCGGCCCAGACCTACCGTAATCAAACCTCACAAACCCTGGACACCTGGACGTTAAATTTATAAGCTCAGGGTCCCTCCATTGCCCCCATCAAAGAAGCCTCTGAGGACAACGAAACCCTCAAAGTCATATTCCTTGAGGTCAATTACACATGAAAACGTCTTTTTTCCGAGTCCCTGCGTATATTTAGCGAACCTGAATATATTGAAAGGGGGCTCTGTCCCCCACCTTTAAAGGTCAGTATTTCGGACACGGATGGGCCTATTCTGGATTTCTAGGTGTCTATTTAACTGAAAAATTCCCGTATTTTCTGATTAAATAATTTCAAAATGTTGACATGGATCCCGACTTTTGAAGTTTCCTTTGAAGTGACCCTTTTTTTACTTCCCAAAGAGGGCAGGGGGCTCCAGGGCTATGAGATTTAAATTCCTTGAGATCGATTCCCTGTTCGACCCCGCAGTCTTGCCCTTCGTCCAACCTAAATTGACCGAAAATGCCCTGATATGGTAGGCCAGGGGCACCCTGTAGAGTAGTCAACAGTTTCGATATTTCAAGAAGGAGGAGACCAGACCCCTTCGCCTTCATCCCACCCCTTGCTACGCTTATGAATTTGAGTCTCTTGCACTTCTGTAACTGCAAAGAATTTCACTTTCGAATAAAACTATAGTTATTTACGCGAGCCTCAAATGGAGCAGGATGATGTTTTGCAAATCATGCATCCTTTTTGCTTGAACACATAAAAATGATGACTATATAGCCTCAGCTCACGATTTGCGCCCGTATTTTTCTGTTTCTTACCACAACTGAGCGATGCGACGCATGTAGATAAATACTGGGGGGGATTTGGCAACTATTCAAATAATACTGACCGCTGGGTATAGGTTTCGAGATAACAACGTCGGAGATACATGCCAGCAAGGAAAGAAAGGTATTTCTGGGTACAATCTCACAGTGACTGGACGGGTTTTCGTGTGTTGCGTCTCTTGAAAGTTTGGGTTCGTTGACTTGAAAATTTCTTTCGTTGAAAAAATTGCTACATTTTGTTTCATTCAAAATGGAAAACGGTGCAGTGCATACAGAAGTGAGTAATGACCAATCAATCCTCTTCATCCTTAATTTCCGTTTTTCCGCTGTTTTACTCATATTCAGCTGTGAAAGAATTATTAGATCATCTATCATCGAGATATTATTCAGAACTCGGACGTAGAACGCACCTCTCTAACCATAGAAAGTGTCTCTAATGAAAATGGTATTATATTTGAGAACATCTTCTGAGGGTACCTCGTTATCTCAAAATTTGCATTCGAGAGGCTAAGCAAAGACGTCATAAATTTTTTTTCAATTTTCCCTCCTTCACACCTGTGAAACTCCGAAAATATTACTCCGTTCATCAGCTCTTTACTTCCACGGGAGAAAGTTGCATAAATAGTGGTCCAAATACTAAAACTGTGTTCATCTCCATTTTCGTGATGCTAAAAATGTAAGCTTTTTTTAGACTGAAACTACATTCCAGCTGGAGACTTGAAAAATTTAAGCATAGTCACTACAGTCAGGTCGCTACTTTAATTTTCCTCTTCGAAGAAATTGTGAGCATAATTTTAGAAAAGCTACACGCAATTTATTGAACCGAGTTAATTTTATTGAAATCAGTCCCTCGTCATTATAACCATTTAAGCAAGGGGAGCTGGTAACTTATAAGAATTTTTCAACTGAATGAGCAGTATGTATTTTTTCGTATCACAAAAATTTCAGGTCTTTCAAGGCTCAGGAGGAAATGACTGGTTACTCCGATCGCCATTTTTTCCCATCAATAATTTTTTCCCTCTGTGAAGTTTAGTTTCTTTACACTCGCGTATTTCATTGCTCATTGTCTCCATTCTATTGTGTTGCAGCCGACATTAATGGACGGAGGAAACTACATTAAGGAAGGCGCCGATGACGCCAAAAGCACGTGGTTGATTTTTTCTCCATCGTGCGACGATGAAGCCGGCTCATTGGCTGATGCGTTGGTTTTGTTCAAGGTAATTTATTATTAAACCTCTTATGAATCTCTTAAAGATCACAAATATATATTGCTGACTTTGTAAGAAACAAAATAAATGTAGTGAGACCTCAATGTATTCGTAACTTTCCAATCAGTAGGGAATATGAAAGTGAATGGCTTTTGCTGAGAAACGCGCACGTACTAACTTGATACATCATGAGACTGGGTTTTCGGTTCCTACTTTACCTATAACTACTACGGTTTTCTCTCAAATTTGATGCACGATAATCCTTTCCACCGTTGCACCCATCAGAAAATAAAAAAAAAAAACAGTAAAAAAAACCGTTAAACCCAAACTGAAAGGTCAAATGATCATTTTTTCAGCGGTTGAGAAAGTTTATTTTAGCTATAATCTACGTGAATTTCTCCTGAGAGAGCTGATTTTTGGTTTCCCTGAGGCAGTTATTATGTGGGTATTATCCTCACCTCGGTGGTGAGACTATCAAATCGCAGGTATCGATTGCGGTGTTTTAACCGTATTTGTAAATGTCGCAGGCAATTGGCAATCGCCGGTAATTTACAAGTCAGCGGTGAGTAAATATAGAAAATCATATAATTCAAAGAGAAAAGAACAAGAATAGAGTGCTGATTATGTTGCCTATAGTGTGAATAGACACATTTCCATCCACATGGCAGGAATGGAATATGCACACTCAGAAGAGCGTGTAGTGAACTGCGTGACATTAGTTGGGTTGAGATCGGACAGGCAACTAAACTAGCATCGTGACAAAGCGTAGAGTATCACAAAAAATGAAGGCGCTTCAAGCCGAGCTCATACTTTTGAAGACCATAACCCTTAAAAATTGCATTATGCCGCGATGCGCATTATTGCAATTTATTGAAACAATGTGTGAACCGCTTGCAAATTTCCGGCGACTGCTATTGCCTGCGACATAAACATTTCCGCTCATATTTTATATTTTTTTCAAAAGAATACTCCTCGACATTTTGGTGTGAAATTTTCAGGAAGTACAAAAATTGTATTCTTGAATTTGTATTCTTGCAGAAACGTAAAATGATCACTAATTTTAATGAAATAATGATCATGAGGCCTTTTTCAATATAAAAAAAATGATCACGAAGTGCAGTTCTTAAAGTCAATTTGTGACGTAATCTTAAGAAGTCCTATTTTTAAAATTGCAACGATTTTTATCTACGTCTCATTTTACAAAGAGAGTACAACAATTTTAAGTGACTCTCTCATCTGTGGTCTGTGGTGAGTTTTTGCGCGTGAGTCTGCTAGTAGATAAACAAATTGCGTCATGTCTTACTGATTTTATTGTTATAAAGTGAAGACTTGTTTTTACAAATGAGCCAAAACCAATCTCGGAACTTGGAATAAACATCTTTTAATGCATTGCCTACAGTTGAAAAAAAACCAGTCATTCGAGTTACGCAATAAGGTGCACTCTACCTGTCTGCAGGCATTTTTGTCATTCTGACTCCACTTAGAATAACTACCGACTTAAAAAAAAAAGTAGAAAAAAAATTCTTGCACGCCTTAGAGACATACTTTTTCACCAGTTCAAATCGATGAAGTAGGTAGCTCAGTGCTGCGTCGCGTTGGTAATACAGGATGAATACATCAATTTGGATCCAAAAGCATCACCTGCATGACTATCTCATTTTAATTTCCCCATCTCTCACTGAAGCGGCAAAAATTAAACGCACTAATCAGGTTCGACGTACCCTTTATTAGAGGTCGCACAAAGGTTTTGATGGGTTTCCATTAGGGACCGTCCATAAAATACGTAACGCTCTAGGGAGGAGGGGGGTCGAGGAGGACGTTACGCCATTTTCCACGCGTGTTGAAGGATAGGAACCTACGTCAGAGAAGCGTTACGAGGGAGGAGGGGGGTCGAAAAATCTGAACTTTGACGTTACGTCCGTTACGTATTTAATGAACGGCCCCTGATGACAGAGACACGGCATTGACTAAAATGTGTGAGTCTGGTAAAATATGCATATATTTAAAATTATGCCCAATGCACATCTAATACCTCTTCAATATGTTAAATCGTTGTTGAATGAGACTTACTTTCAGCTTCTAACCCTGTAATCCAGCATATTGCAAAATTTTGAAGGTATTTATCTTTTAATGTTTTGACGAAGTTTCTTGTTATAAGTTGGGCTACATTTCGCAGTTAGGAACTACAATTTCTGGCTCATCCGTAAAGACACGTATGTACGAGGGGAAACTGATAGTATATAAGTTGTTTCAAAACTGAAACAGATATTGGAGTTCCCGATTGCAAAATGGGGTCAAATTAATTATGAGCCTAACTTATTTTGGACTCTGCTTAATTTTCTATGTGTTACGCGTGCAAACATTTCATGTAAAACAAATCTTCCTTGCAAAAAGCACAATTAAAACGTATTCTATGATCAAGGCTTCGAATTAAAAAATTCTCTAAGTATTGACAGTGTTCAAAGTCATCGTCTCACAATTTTTGTTATTATTTCTTTCAGAAACACAAGATCAATTTGAAACACATTGAATCAAGGTCCTCCCTTCGATTTCCGAATCGCTATGAGTTCATGGTGGAATGCAGTCCTAGCAGCACCCTTGGAGCCGCCATCGAAAATTTAAAAGAAACCTCCCTGTATTTGAATGTGATCTCCCGGAACCACAAAGATAACCGAGGTTGGTATAAAATAGGTGTAAATTAAAGATGAAGTTAGAAAACATTTTAAAAATAATTCAGGTAGTTTAGCACTCATACGATAATAAATGTCAATGTGGTGGCTGAGTGCTTGAAAAAAGGAACGTATGAGTTCGTGTGCGAATAATTTATATTTATTGAAATCTATTAGAGACTTTTTAGTGTCTTCGCACCATTTTCTAGATCATAAAGTTGAGCAATTCGTAGGAATAATAATGAAATTGGTGCATATCGATGGCCAAAGTGCGAAACCACGTGTCTTCATCGAAATTATTCAACATTTTTGCCGACCTATTTTATTTTTTCCAAAAGAAACAAACTAACATTTTAGTTGGAAATTCATGCAGAGTAACAGAAAAATATACCTATTGACCAGTTTTCCAAAAAAAAAAAAAAAAATGAAGTATGACAGGGATCATGCAACGTCACGATCGAAGATACGTGGTTTTGCACTTTCGTCATCGATGCAGAACAGTACCACACGAATTGAGTCTATCTACAAACCCCTCCGTCTACTTTGGACTAGTCATTTTGTTTTCATCGCTTACCCTCTTGCGTATGGTAACCTTTGGGCAGAAAATTAGCCCTGAATTGACCTCCAAGCTCCAATCGTTACATCCAATCCATATATCTTACACAGATTGATTCTTTCTTGAAATAATCATTAAAAGTAGATGGCGCATAAATGAGCCCAAACCCCTGACTCAAAAATATCAAAATAGAACGCAAAACTATTCTTCTAAGAAAGTGAATGTACACTCTGAATGGTTTCTTTCTCTTCCTTTCTTTTTTTTCTGCGAGCTCCGACCAAGCAAACAGATCAGATGTAAGCAAACAACATTATTAAAGAACAGTAGGTACCCTCATCCTATCGATTTATAATCTTTTTTTCTTCACTGACAAAAATACGTCATCTGGCTCTAACAACGTCAAACACCTTATTGAGCTTGTAAGTTCAATTTATTTCGTTTTCCATGTGCTAAATCGGTATATTAATCTCAAAAGATAAGTTTTAAAATTCGATAATAAGTCGACACCCGAAACTCAAAGCCCTCCCTTCCCTTCTTCTCATCCGACCTTTGACTTGCTGCTTGCCACGAGATGTCCGCGAACGCTTGAATTTATCGTCCATTGCTCATAATTGCTTTCCACTGGAAGAATAGAGGAATGAGTTGTCGTTAAGACAAAATATATCCATTTCTTTATGAGCCCCCGGCTCCATACAAAGGCCTGTATTGTATGGCTAATTGGACAAAACACATGTGCGATTCTTACATCGATCGATTTAGATACGCAAAATCAAGGCAAACTTTTACCCTCAAATCGGAAAGAGAAATATGGAGAGGCATTTATTAACACCTAAAAGTATACAAAATGCCTTGAAAATATTGACAGCAATATTGACAGAGGATAATGTATTGATCTACCCGGTAAACACCCTCATCTAACTCAAAAGTGACATTTTGCTTCAACGTAATCTGAATGTTGAGATGTAACATAATTAACAATATTTCCTCCTATCCCACTGCAACGTGGGTGGGTTTTATTTCGTTAGAGCGTAACGCATAAGTTCACGCAGTCTTTAAGTTATTTATTTATTTTTTTTTTTTTTTTGAGGGGGGGGGGTGTGAGTGTTTTTTTTTTTCAATAAAGGAGGATATTTCCTGGCTACTTATCACTATACTCAAAATGTCGACATTACATCGGAAATAAAAACTGACGCATGTCTTTCCACGTGATTTGAATTCTATCTGACTGAGCGTCAAGTTGTGTATTTACATCACGTCGCTGTGCGTTTGCATTGCGTGGATTCCAAGTGTAAAACCTTGGTTTAGACTATCG
Source organism: Bemisia tabaci (assembly GCF_918797505.1). Lineage (NCBI taxonomy): Eukaryota > Metazoa > Arthropoda > Insecta > Hemiptera > Aleyrodidae > Bemisia > Bemisia tabaci. The sequence continues at coordinate 32,749,796 of NC_092797.1, read as the reverse complement.
CGGGTGAACAGGGTTTTCCACTTGATGAATCTCTCATTTCTACGCAGCTTATATTATTGTAAAAGAGTCAGACAAATGCCCTGAGGTTGAAATTCATATCGTGCAGAACACCTAGCAAAACCTGTTATTGGTTAAAAAATATATTTTTTCACATGGAAAGATAGACTAAACGTTTTCAAATACTTTCAACGAGCCAATAATTAAATTTTTCCGTCACCACGACGCGACGGGACATCAAAATGCGATAATTGACATGGTAAAAATAGGGATTTATCTTGTCGTGCTTGTGTCGATATCCACCGTGTCATGGTCAGATGTCTCCGTCGGCGAATGTTTTGTAGGTACGATACATTTTGTTAAAATCACATTCATGACTCATTAAAATTTTTTAATGGGCCTGTTGCATGCAAGAGATACAGCCGCGCGAATAGACTTTTTAGAGGTTAAATGACACGAAAATTACGATGGTCACATTAAAAAAGTCTGAAATACACTCCTCACTGCGCAATTTGTGTTGTTATGAACGCGCTTTTTCAAATTTCCCGCGTCTGGAGGCAGTTTTCTAATCACCGGAAACGAGCAAACGGCGGGCTCGGTGATTTCCGGAAGATGTCGAGTCGTTGTTGTTGTTATTTTTTCCTTCAATTTGTTTACAAACCCAACGTGATCTCTTATAGTGGTCCATATACGCTTTATGCAGTAACCAAATCGATCAACTTTTAAATATCCAACGCAATCCTTCTACATTTCATTTCACGATGTGACGAGCTCCGATTTTTAGGTTATGTTGTCAGTTTTAGTTGACCGGAAATAGCCGCGAGTTGCCGTTAATTGTTTCCGTTAGAAAACTGCCCCCAGACGCGGGCAATTTGAAAAAGCGCGTTCCTAACAACACAAATTGCGTAGTGAGGAGTGTATTTCAGACTTTTTTAACGTGACCATCGTAATTTTCGTGTCATTTAACCTCTAAAAAGTCTATTCGCACGGCTATATCTCTTGCATGCAACAGGCCCATTGTGCCTCTCCGTTGTATGAGGAGTGAGTTCTCATTTGGATTCTAGCGCATCTGCCATTAGTGCAGAAAAGGCAACATCAGCTTCGGATTTGCCAAATAAAGGTATGGTCAGAAAATGGCTCTCTTACCTACTCGAAACTCCATGAAAAAACAGCCTTTCACCAAATCGGAAGAGGTTACTTTTACGCCGTATCAGTTCGCCTTCAATTTTTAGTGCAGGCAACACGAGCTCTCACGTGGTCGAATAGTGGTATCGTCGTGAAATGGCACGCTTACCTACTCGGAACTCAGTGAAAAATAGCATATTACAAAACCGGAAGAGCCACAGATATTGTTTAACAGCCAACAAGAGAACATTCGTTTTATCAACTTTTATTGAATCATATTAAAACTTATTTGATATTTATTTTGATTTCTACAGACACGGTACCATGGTTTCCCCGCCGTATCCGTGACCTGGATAAGTTTGCAAACCACATTTTATCTTATGGATCAGAGCTAGACTCAGATCATCCCGGATTCACTGATCCAGTTTACAGAGAGAGGAGGAAGTACTTCGCTGATTTAGCTTTTAACTACAAGCAGTAAGTGTTTTTATAACCCCGTCTTCTTGATAATCTTTAATTCATCTCAAACTTTTTGTTCTGAGCCAAATTCGCGCGGTAACTATTTTTTTGTTTTTGCTTCATGTAAAGTTGAAAAGCATCAGGAAAAGAAGAAAAAAGGAATCTGTTAACGAAGTACAGTTGTAAAGAAACCAGGTAGAAACTGCTTCAGGGTGCAGCAGTGATATTAGTAATTTGAGGTACAAGTTAGCGAACTCACACCGCACGTTTATCTACTGTAGGTATTTGTACAAAATATGTATGCTATTTGTGTACATCATACTTCCTCAACCAAATTCTTTACATGTTTTTCTTTTGTTTGTTTGGTTTTTTTTTTCAAGAATTTGACAATGGGAAGGTCCATAATTGAATTCTAGAATTCTTACATATTTTTGCAGATACTACACTGAATTATGCAAAGTTGTGTACGATCAAAGATTACAAAAAAAATAAATAAATAAATAAAAAGTGTTTTGTGTAAGTTCTCTATGTATCGTAGGCCAACAAAGGAGTTAATATCAATAATCAGGATTTTCACTCTTTCAATTCATTTCTACGGTGAATAAAGAACAGCGCAACATAGTCATTGTTACTCGTTTTTATATTCCACACTTTTCAAATTCCAAGAGTCTATGGACTCAATCCTCCGCAATAAGAATTTATTTGCAAAATTACAAATTTTTATCAACTTTTTCAGCGGTGAGCCATTACCCAGAGTTGATTACACAAAAGAAGAAACAGAAACATGGGGAAAAGTCTTCAAACAACTCACTCAGCTCTACCCAACTCACGCGTGTAAAGAATTCAACCATGTTTTCCCGCTTTTGATTCAAAACTGTGGTTACAGAGAAGATAACATACCTCAACTTGAAGACATCTCCAATTTCTTGAAAGGTAAATAGGCACATACTCACATACCCAAGTACAGAAAAACAAATTAAGCCATCAATATCCTCTTAATGACAATAAATGTTGTTTTCAAAATGGAATCATATGAAATTCTAATGCCTATGCAAAAATCCCCTCAAAAATTATAAATGCCATCGAATGTAAAAAATTGACCATATCTCTGACGCGGACCTCTAACCAGGCACTGCTGCATATTTTGCGTATGTCTCCTTTCAAAATTGCATGCAAAATAAATCACTCAACGAGTTTCCAACGTATAAAAATGCTTACACTATGATCAAATGATTAGAATAATGTACCTCAAAATGTCACAAAAATATGCCTCCAAAATGCGACCATATTATAACTCCGAGAGTAACTTTATTTAATCTGGTTATTGCAGAGAATATGACGCCGTCAAATACCTAACTACTGAAGGTACAACTATTTTAACAACCGGGATGTATTTAACCCGCAAACCGAGGTACGCAGTCTGGTACTGATCTCCGACAAAAATCCTTCGATGGTCAAACCTATCAATTTGGGTTTGAAGCAGAGGGAGACCATGTCACATGTGTAAACTGTATAAAATATTTGGTACCTTTTTGTTACAGACAGTACGGGTTTCACATTACGACCGGTAGCAGGTCTGTTGGCGTCAAGAGATTTTCTGGCCGGTCTGGCATTCAGAGTTTTCCACTCTACACAGTACATTCGGCATTCCAGCGTGCCTCTTTACACTCCGGAACCAGACATTTGCCATGAACTCCTGGGTCACGTCCCACTGTTTGCTGATCAAGCTTTCGCCCAATTTTCCCAGGAAATCGGCCTTGCTTCTCTTGGAGCTCCGGACGAGTACATTGAAAAACTTGCCACCGTGAGTAATACCCAAGCCTCTACATTTCTCTAGATACAAACATTATGAAACGCAAACATGATTATGAAACTACGAATTTGTTCTAATAAAATTGGAATTTCTCACATGATTTGGTCATTAAGTGCCAATTTTTAATGTCTAATTAAATATGGAGAGATATGAAATTTGCAATCCAAAAAAAAACTGCGACTCATTTTTACACTTTATTGCACTGAATTTCAAAGAGTGGAGCATGGAGCCCCTTCAATCAGTAGATAGGCAACAAACACAACACTTCAATACAGTAGTAATGATTTTAACTCGCCTTTAAAATCGCATGTTTATTGCAACCTGTGCTACTTGGACAGGCTGCAAGCTATTGGTTTAAAGAAGCTTGGAGTCTAATAATTGAGGAATGAGAGCCGAAATGGCTTAATTGTGTTATAGTGTTGCAAAATGGCATTTAACAATTTATATACATGTTTACTCGAGAACGGTTGCAAATTTTTTCAATAAATTTCCTATGGATCTTTTTTAAGATTTGACGAAAATTTCCTTATTTCTTAAGATTTTTGATGCATTACACACGACTGTTTGTAAGTAAAAAATTAGGTAGGTATTTTATGAAACTTCGAAAATTTGCGATACAGTTAAGTTTTTCTTGCTTCCACCCACCCCTTCAATTGTACTTCTGATGTTCTGCAATGATCTTAAAACATTAAGTGTCGATCCAAAAATAGAGACACCATTAATAGACTCATTATCCTTACACCGATTTGCGCTTGCCACGGGGAGGCTAATTGGACTACATTTTGAAATTTGGAACTATAAATTCTAGCCCGGTTTAAAAACGACGGATGTGCCATTAGTTTCCCTATGCACATAAGTATTTTTACAGATGAGCCAGAATTTATAGTTCCAAATTGCAAAATGCAGTCCAGTTGACAGAAGAGAGGAATGAGGTTGTTCATTGATTGCTTATTACAGTACTTTTGCTTGCTCGGCCCCTATTAGAGCTTATCCGGCCCTGCAATGAAGTAAACTCGATCTTGTTTTTCTTTTTTGTTTCAGTGCTACTGGTTTACTGTAGAGTTCGGACTATGCAGACAAGAGGGCCAACTTAAAGCCTACGGAGCAGGACTTCTGTCCTCATTTGGAGAACTTCAGTATTGCTTGTCAGATCAACCTGAGCTGAAACCCTTCGAGCCGGATGTAACAGGGCTTCAGAAGTATCCCATCACTAACTACCAACCGCTTTACTTTGTGGCTGAAAGCTTCGAGGACTCGACAGAAAAAATGAGGTATGCTTACGTCTACTTATGATGAATGAAGTCTTGACATTTAGCTGCTGCTCTTTGAAATTATGCTTTTGCAATATTATCACAGACGTACTCTGATTGCGACGCGCTAATGAGCTGCAGGCTACAATTCACATTTATCATTGTAATGACTAATCAGTGTGCAGTGTGTTAAAGCATTTAAAAGCATACTATGTCCCAGATATTGATGAGTGACTTAACGTGGTTAACCTTACTTCAAGGTAAATATATAGTGTCCGCAGTTCCGCACATCACCACATTCTCAATGTGCGACTAATGATCAGTTATACATTCGGATTATTTAAAAGAAGAAGCAAAATTAAAAATAAAAAAAATGAAAACAAATTAGATGAACGATTAAAAATTTCCGTGTTTATGATTCCTTTGAGTTACTTTCCTCCCAGTCAGATCAACAAAAAAGATTCGGTTAATCAAAGCATTATCCAGACAATTGGCAAAATTGCAATATAAATCAGAAATAGTTCACTTAATCAGTCCAACATGCAACGCTGGAATTAAATTAAGGTGTAAGTTAAACAAAGAGAGCGCCCTCAGTTAGTGTCGAATGCAACGAACACTACACAAAGTCCATTTTAACTCCTGAATGCAACTATTCGAGCTCCACGGATGTCCAAGTTGCATACACACAAAAGTGAAGGCGTTTTGATTGGCCAGGCACTCACCGCTTCACCCGCCGCGCGGCGCGACGCCAACGGCAGTGGTGAGGCGGTGAATGTCTAACGTCAAATCGCCTTCCCTTCCGTGTGTATGCAACACGAACATCCATGGAGCCCTAATAGTCGCATCCAGGCGTTATAATAGAATTTCTTTTAGTATCCGTGCATGAGACTCTAACTGAAGGTTTGAGTGTCTTTTTTACACCTTTACTTAATTCCAGCGTTGTTTATTGTGCCGATGAAGTAAACCATTACTGATTCTCATTACGACATTATCAATTATCTGAGAAATGCGTTATTTATATGTGTTACTACGTTGCCAGCCCTTGGGTTCGCAAAAAATTAGGTACCTGAGCATGATATGTAGAAAAATAAAAGACACATTCGATATTAGTCAGAAATTTATAAAAAAGGACCTTAAATTTTAGAATGAAATCACTTGCCAATTGTCCCTAATGAATCGACATTTGGATCGCATTTAGCAAAAAGGAACCAGCACGATTACAGTGTTGTAAAAATGTTGCTCCTTCATAATTATCTAAAAAATCTCTCAGATTAATAGGTAGTTTCTGCTTTCCACAAAAAATGTTTAATTTTAAAGGGAAATAATCGTGTAGCTTTTAATACTGCACATAGATTGAGTATTATTAAAAGAAAAGAAGAGGTTGCAGGATTTTGAAAACATTTTGATCGCGCTGGTTCGTTTTTGCTGAAAGCGATCCATTTTCTATGTGATAAAGAGAGACAAACTGAAACAATTTCAGTGCATAATTTCAGTGCTTCATAGCATTCAATAATTCATTGATCTCGTTTTTATTTTCTTAGGAAATTCGCGAAAAAGGTTCCCAGAGATTTTGGAGTCCGTTATAATGCCTACACGGAGAGCATTGATCTCCTGGACTCAAAGCAACAACTAGAGGAGCTAGCTCAAACAATCAAATGTGAGGTTGAAATTCTGGAAGACGCTCTCCGCAAGATCAAATTCGCCTCCAAAAATTACGATTCATTCGTAGTGCAATAAATGAAAGTTACAGTCTATATAACTATAAGATAAGCCGATAAAAGCTGAAAAAAACAACGAAAGTGTAATACCGTGCCATTATTCTTATCAGATGTTCAACATAGTTTATTTATTCGATGAATTATTTGATTTGAGAATTGAGAATCAAATAGGTGCTGAGTGTCGTGAGTCTTTTTTTTTAAAATATTTTAGCTGTTTGTAAATATTTTTAATTTTAGAATATGTCTAATAATGTAAGAAATAAGTTTGCCCACAAATGGAGATTTGTGTATGTTCGAAATATACGTAATTGGTTGTAATTGCCTTAAAAGTATAAAGAAAGTTTTTACATTTTTATCGATCTTGATATTTTTTCATTCATCATCCTCGACTATAAGTATGTAATGGAAATTTGCCCCGATGGAAGAGGAAATAGAATAACTTCATTCAATGTCCGTGAAGTTAGCACCCCGACTTTTAAAATTTTAAATTTTCTCTTTTGCTCATCATTGCTCATCATTTGCTCACCTCGAAAATCGCTTTCATTTTTTTTGCTCAGGCATGTACCCCCCAAAAATCGAACTTGAACTTTCAGAGAGGTCATTGACCTTAGCACCCCCACTTTGTCCGATTGACCTGAAAATGGTCTCAAACGACGCAGAATCATTTGCTCACCTTTGCTCAGCCCTTAGTTTTCATTGCTCACCTCCCCCTTCGCACCAAAAATGAAAGGCGGCATTTTGGGGGACATCAAGGGCAGCACCCCCACTTTGTCCGATTGAGCTGAAATTGGTGTCAAACGACGCAGGATCATTTGCTCACGTTTGCTCAGCCCTTAGTTTCCGTTGCTCACCCCCCCCCCCCCACTTCCCCTCCGAATCGAATAACGGCATTTTGACGCACATCAAAGGGAGCGCACCAACTATGTTCGCAACCGCCATTCGTTTTCGGGAAGAGGTAGGATTCGGGCAACGGAAAGGAAGGGCTGAGCAAAGGTGAGCAAATGATCCTGCGTCGTTTGACACCAATTTCAGCTCAATTGGACCAAGTGAGGGTGCTGCCTTTGATGTCCCCGAAAATGCCGCCTTTCATTTTGGGGGGGACGAAGGGGTGAGCAACAAAAACTAAGAGCTGAGCAAAGGTGAGCAAATGATTCTGCGTCGTTTGAGACCCTTTTCAGGTCAATCGGACAAAGTGGGGGTGCTAAGGTCAATGACCTCTCTGAAAGTTCAAGTTCAATTTTTGGGGGGTACATGCCTGAGCAAAAAAAATGAAAGCAATTTTCGAGGTGAGCAAATGATGAGCAAAAGAGAAAATTTTAAATTTTAAAAGTCGGGGTGCTAACTTCACAGACATTGGTTTCGCACTTCAGTCGGTGCGATACGGGCATCCATCAAGTTTAAATAGTTGCATCAAGTCCCCGTCACCGCCGACCAACGCGTCTGTCGATCGAATCAACTACAAGTAGCATGAACAGGGAGTCAAAACGCCTTCAATTTTTTGAACGCAATACGGACATCCGTCGAGGTTATATAGTTGTACCAAGGCGCCGCACATTGGTTCCCAGACCCGATCTAGGTGGCATTAATTCGAAAAAATGAATTTTGGAAAAATTAAAATTTGACTCCACAGATTGATAGTGCATACTTTCGAGAGTAACTTGGCCAAATATCATGAAGATTGGATCATTAATAAGGAAATGATAAGCACCTAAAGGTGAGGCCGCGAGGTACTTTTGGGCGGACTCGCACCAGTTTTCAGTGTTTACTGTCAGGTCCTATGATTTGAAGTTCATCACACAGAAATAGATGCAAATGTGAAGTGTTCTGTTATGGTGTATCAAAAATATAAGGCATGTTAAAGGTTTATACGTTCTTACTATCTTTCAAAAACGTGTCTATACATCTAGACAAGCCGTTAGACAAAGCGTTATTTTCTACTAATTCCAAGCAAATTTTTACAAAAATGGCTCTAGATGAATGTCTTGCGCCGGTTCGCACGCATACAGACCTACTGTAGTAGTTAGTACTAACCCTAAACTTGATTTTAGTGCAATAAAATTCTGCGCATACTTGCGTCCCTGGGGGTTAGGGCACTTTGAATTTCCAAAACCGGCTTTCAAGAAATAAAGAATTGACACACTAAGGAGCTTACTGCAGACCTCAGATCCTTGGGAATATGAATACTGCATTTTTTACAGGTCATGTGGGTTCTCAAGTCTTCATAATCGTTAAGATGATTATTTTTTACTTTGTCTATACCTCTAGAGAAGCCCATAGACTTACCACAGCTCCGGTTTTTTGACTGGAAATTTTACAATTATGACTCAAAATAAAGGCCCTGCGTAGGTTCGCACACGTGCAGACCGACTGTAGTAGTTAGTGCTGACCCTACACTTGATTTCGGAGCAAAAAAATTCTGCGCATACTTGCGTCCCTGGAGGTTAGCGCACTTTGAATTTCCAAAACCGGCCTTCGAGAAATGAAGAAAATTGACACACTGAGGAGCTTACTGCACTACTGCAGACTCCAGATCTTTGAGGACTGCATTTTTTGCACATCACGTGAGTTCTCAAATCCTCACAATCATTGGGATGATTATTTTTCACCTTGTCTATACCTGTAGAGAAGCCCATAGACTAAAGACAGTTCCCGTTTTTTGACTAGAAATTTTACAATTATGGCTCAAAATACAGAACACGTGGGTTCTTAAATCCTCTCAATCGTTTAGATAATTGTTTTTCACATTGTCTGTACCTTTAGAGAGGCCCATAGACATAGCACTGTTCCACAGAAAAGGAGCTTACTGCACTCCTCGCGCATTATTCCGTGATTGTATGAGTAAATGTCCTCTAACTTAACAACGAATGCTTATTTCTTTCTTGGTTCATGATTTCTTCGTGTTTTTATTCTCTCAGGTTTGTAAGGCTCTGAAATCATCGCAAGCTCACAACTTTGTTTAAAAAAGAAAAAAAAAGCAAGTGTGACACCTCACTCTTTTTGATGCGCAATAAAATATTATACCGATGAATATTTTCCTGCTCTTACAGACAGTAATCATTTTTCTTTCAAAATACTTTGTTATTAATTTTGGTTTCTGCTTTCCTTCATTGAGTGAATATGCTTATGTTCAAGTAAAATATTTATGTTACGTATGTTTAAATTGCCGCGTATAATGAATTTAAATGTATTTTTTGAATTATAGACGAAGATCGAATCTTAATTCATAGTTATTCTGATAACATAATAATTCTGATAGCATAATTGTACCATTAAATTACAAAGCTTCAAAATTTCTGTTGGTTTTAAAGCGCGGCGAATCAAGAAATCAGCGAGCATTGAGGTTCAAATAAAGTTCTTCTTACGTGATTTGTCAACACTGTATGAACAACTCGAATAGTGGGATAAGCAGTTTTCTTTGGTACTGGAATTTATTTTCCTCAGGGAAACCACAACATTTAGGAGGTATATTTTACCAGATAATACCAATTCCTGGTTCACAAAATTATACAACATTGCCCCCCCCCCCATAAAAAAATTAGTAATTAGAGGACAAATCCTCGTAAATTCATCGATAGTTTTTGATGATAAATCAAAAAAGGTTGAAAAATATATCAGTCCAGGAATTCAGCCATGTTAAAATATTATTAATGTAGTATTAAGTATGAATTTTCAAGCTAAATGCAAATTTACCACCTTATGCTAAATGACACAGTCAAATTGACTTCAAATTCGTAATTAGCGACCCAAAGAACCCCTAGACACATATATAACATGTCATCATCAGTGATATTCTAATTAATGCCACCTAGACCGGGCCCTGGAACCAATGTGCGCCGTAGCAAACGCGTCCCATTGTTTATCGATACAGACGAATATAAGTTGAGAGAGGAAAGTCATAATGCCTTCAATTTTTGCATACATATTTTTGAGCAAAATGAGAAACGACGTTCCTCCATTTGCGACGTTGCAGACTTCCTTAGAAATTTTATTTTTCTTTCGAGAAGCTGGTCAACATAAAACTTAAATTCTCCATGATTTTTCGTATTCGATAGCAGAAGATTCGGTTCAAAATTTAAAGTCGTAAATTTGGATTGCTTCTCATGGAAGAGATGAAATTAGAACGGAAATTTTGAAACACCGCAATGGAGATACGTGGTTTCGCACTTCAGTCGGTGCGATACGGACTCCATCAAGTTTAAATACTTGCATCAAGTCCCCGTCACCGCCGACCAACGCGTCTGTCGATCGAATCAACTACAAGAAGTATGAGCAGGGAGTCAAAACGCCTTCAATTTTTTGAACGCAATACGGACATCCGTCGAGGTTGTATAGTTGTATCAAGGCGCCGTAGCAAACGCGTCCCATTGTTCGTGTTTAACGCACACATGTTGTCACCCTCACACATATTGACACACATGTTGTCTACATTCATGTTTAAATATTAGAATTTCTACAGATAATTTAAAAAGTAGGTAAATTAATAAAACTGAAAAAATACAATAATAAATAAATGGTCGAAACTTCATTTAGATTTTCCACGGAGAAGATAAAAAAAAGTGGACATCCCGAATGCCATAAAAAGTCATTTACTTTATAAAAAAAGACGAAGCAATATCTTGCTCCGGTGAGATCTAGAGATCTATACTGAGTAGATTCTCACAATTTTTCTTCTTCTTCATTTCTGTTCAGCGGTGTGTATGAGAATTTGCCAAGTTCGATCAGATTTGAGCCTCTGACAATCTTCGATTTTTTAAAACTTGAAGGCTTTTCGTTTAAGTGCGAACGCTGCAATCCCATTTTTTCCTTGTTGCTTCTTATGATCTTTCGCTTCCTGTTCCTGCCATTTCTCAAGCCTCCTCCGATGTTTCATTATTGCGTATAATCTCTCCACAGACCATCGAAGTTCTCTTAAAAAAAGTTTTCCGGGACCTAACGCGATGTCGACGTTTGACGTCCGTAATTTTTAAAAAAACATGTGAACCTATGGCAGTTTATGGCACTGCGCGCTGCCGAACAGTGCCGATAAAGCATTCGAGAAATTCCAGCTTCACCGACCCAAATGTGCGACCGTATTCTCGACGATAAAATAACATCAGTCTGCGGTGGCTGAATATTCAGCTGAGCTATTGTTATCGAATGGAGTAATAAATACGAATTTTCAGATTTCGACTAAAAATGCTCTCCTCCGAGGGGTTCAGTTTTAGTTTTCGTGCTAAGTGAGAAATTGTAAAATTCCTATTGACATCTTAGGTAGGTATATTAGTTCATTCTATGGCCATGGCCAAGGAAGCTTTTTCTGTCATTGCTCATTCGATCTGGCAACACTCACCAAAAAATACTACGCATAGTACTACGATGAGTAAGATGACGAAATCTTGGCCTCTCATTGGTCCATTTTATTTTGAATGGTTCATTCATAACCCGCGCCTAGATAGGATAATCAATTTGGCAACCAGGGAAAATATGAAATAAATATGACAACATGTATATGCAAACACTGCGGTTTATAGGTTATGTTGTTTCTGACGTAAATTTTGCCCTCGTGTCTTCAAATTTTTATATTCAAAGTGAGTGAATACCACCTTAATTTTGATATTGAGAGCAAGTATTTCTTCCCAATCAACATTTGTGCATCTGAGTGATAGATTTCCTTTACAGAATTTCTTTTTCCCCCAATTTTCGGTCGCCGCACCACCCGTTTATTCAGTTTGTTTATACCTTATTTCATCATGTCTGCAATGCTGTGTTTTCTGAATATTTCCTTAAAAGTTTAAATGCCACGATCCTGATAAGGAGATAAACTGCTCTAACAGATGTCCATAAATTCATATTTTCTCATGTAATTTTACAGTCCACAGCCATTATTTATACTGACATGTATTTTTGACCCTATCCCAAACCATCGTCTCGGCGATGTCTGTGAACGCTATCTGAACATTTGTCACCAATGAAAAGACAAAATATTTGGCACATGCACATTTTTGTTTTTGCATTATCGTCCCCTAAAATTCAATGAAATTTAACCCTAGCCTATAGATGGTAACTTAAGTATTGTGAAAACGCAAATTCTCATCATTGTCACAACTTCTTATCTGTCTGTAGCGTATTTCAATTGACGTTTCTTTTTCTTTTTCCTCTTTTTCAGCACTTCTCATCAGTTCCTGGTAATCATGCCGGAAGAACTAGCGGACTTATCGCTAAGTAAGTTCCTGAATAAGACTTTTATAATATGGTTTGAATGTATCTAGAACTCGCTCATCCTGTAATGCAACAAAAGTTGATCTCTGAGTAGCCCTTAATATGTTCAATTTATTTATTCTTTATACCACGTGTCAACATTATTACAGCAACTTCTCTGTCCCCTACCAGAAGCGCAGCTTGTGTGGTGGGTGTCTTGCCTGGACAAACCTCACTACAGAAATTCAGCTACCAGTCACAGATTGACATCAAGCAACAGAATAAGAGTGTAAATCATTCAACTCTACATAGAGATATGTCACCTTCCGGCCAAAGTATCATAAGTGCCATGTGGTGTTTAAAAATTTCCGCCGCCATTTTATTTTTTTATAGACAAATTGTTGGTTGAATCTGTTTGAAAATTTCACAGAATTTTCTTTGTGCTGCCATTAAAACTTAGTGAAATTTTCAAATAGATTCGACCAACAATTTCTCTGTTAAAAAAATAAAATGGGGGCGGAAATTTTTAAATATTGCATGGCGCTTGTGATACTTTTACCGGAAGGTGACGACATACAAAACTGTAAACAATAATAAAATGTAAAAAATTTAGATGAACTTACAAGAATTACTTCCAGCATTATTGCTGCCACTTAGGTAGCATTGTCTTTAGTAGCGCTAAAAAAGTTATGCTATTTTTATTAATAGGATTGAATTGAAACTAAAATAATATCTTTGCGATGATCACAACTGCTTCGCGGAACGCATAACCATGACTTCCACCAGAATCGTACACTCATGACAGAGTACTTGCCCTGTTAATGATTGTCCATGAATCATTAAGTACTAGTCTTTACTTACCAAACATATTGTTCTTTCCAGAGGAGCTGTACACATCTGAAAAACATGGATCAGACACTGATGGAGATGGAACCGAATCGAAGCCATTCAAGACAATTTTACAAGCTATGCGCCATGCAGGCAAAGAACCTTTTCCAGTCATCTATGTAGACAGTAAAGATGAGAATCAAGTAAGTTTGTAATCAATGTCAGTCATATGATTTGAAATAGACGACTGTTTTAAGTACTGATGAATCTAAAGCTCTTCAAATATTTTCTCTCATTAATTAATTGACCACTGTTTTCGATGACTGATAATAGACAAATTTATTGAAAATTCTGCGTTTCTGAGACTTAAAATTAAACATAGTCTAAAAAAATACTAAATTCTTACCTTCAAAAAATAAATGTCTTGCCATGTTTAATAAAACCACAAAGTTGCAGTGCAGTGAGCAACATTTGCCCTTAATCTCACATTTTGTTCCAAGTCCTCATGTATCAAACTTTAAAAAACAGTCTCTTCCTAACTTTTACTTACAGAAGTTTGAACCAGCAGCCAAATCGCAATTGAAGAAAATCAGCAAGATATGGACGAGGGAAAGTTACAAGACAGCTGAAAAATCGAAAAGAGAAGATGAAAAAGCAGAGCAACGTGCCAAAAATATTGAAGAAGCGAAGAAGATTAAGCTTCAAGAAGACTCCACTCTCCCTCCTGCCAAATTGGTTAAAATATTTGGTTTAGAGAAGCATAGAGGTGAACGTGTGAAAATCTATGGCTGGGTTCATCGCTTGAGGCGTCAAGGTAAACCTTTCATTACAATATTTTGGTTTGGTTTTATCAATCATTTAGAAGTGATATGACCATAGGGCTTTTTTTTATCGCAAAACAGGGTGGAACATAGGTACTGAAAGGGAATCCCAAGTTATCAGGACTGATTCTAAGCGTTCCAAGTGGTAGAAAACTTCAAACTTGGTGGTTGGTTTGATTTTTTAAGGACAGAATCTTTCTCAAATTAGCCTAGGATCACATCGGAATTTGATCTACACCCATCTTGGAAGAGCGATCCATTCACTCCATCCTGATCCACTGGAACGCTTGGAACTCGGCGGAGGAACAGAATAAAAAAATACCGATGTTCATCAGGATCCACTGCGTTCCGGATAAAAAAAAGCCTTCATTGTCTCAGCTTTCAAATTATCATGTTCAGCATTACAAATTCATGTAAATTTGGAAATCATGAAATCAGTTGATCATAATCAATACCGTTAGATTTTGGAATTGCATTATTTCAGTCATGACTCACGAAGATTTAATGACCAAAGTTGATAGACACACTCTTTAAAATGAAGGTACTTAGAATTTTCTTTAAGGCCAAAATAGCCCTTAGTACTTAGTGGCAAAATGAGAGTCTAGTGCAATTTTTTTGCTGTCTGAGTGCCCGTGTGCATTGTCCAAAGGTCATTAGCAATCAGTCGCTAATGTTATAAATCATCTATGGTTATTCTCTCTTCCTAAAGAAATTCAACAATGCCTCTATACTTTCAGGTAAGACATTGATGTTCATCACTTTGAGAGATGGAACTGGATTCTTGCAGTGTGTTTTGAATGACAACCTGTGTTTGACGTATGAAGCAGTCACGCTCTCTACAGAGTCATCTGTTCTTCTGTTTGGAACTGTAAAGGAAGTTCCTGAAGGGAAAACCGTACGTATTTTCATTCAGTCCTTATTTTACATTACTTCTTGGATTGATTATTTTATTTTACTTTATTTTTACACAAAAATTTTCAGAACATGTCACATTACGTAAATAACACAACAAATTCTATTTACATCTGTCATTCATAATGAAAATACACGACAAAGGTCACAATTGAGTGAGATTTTTCTACCAATTAAAATGAAATGCACCATCATGTCAATTTATAAATACGGTGATCAATAATTTTATCTTGTCCCAGAATTTACAGAAGAGGATGAGATTTCGGACTTCCAATCATACAGGCCTTATCCATGAGAGTTTCTCTTTAAATGAACAACAAAGTTTCAGTATTGAATACACATTATATTTATCTATAGGTGTATAATCCTCATATTATTTTTCTTAGGACTTATTTCTTATCAGTTTAATGAAAGTATGAGGAGACTTTTTGTTGATGTTGCACTGAAAATTCTCAGCTGAGGTGGAGCATGAAATTAAATTTAACATAATTTTTCCATTGACTTGATCTTTCTCCTATAAGTAAATTTATTGTAAGCAAAACTAATCGATGCTCCCTTTTAGGCTCCAGGTGGTCATGAAATGCATGTCGATTATTGGGAGCTTGTCGGAGCAGCTCCTGCTGGTGGTGCTGATAGTATTCTCAATGAAGAAGCTCTTCCAGATGTCCAGCTTGACAACAGACACATCATGATTCGCGGTGAAAATGTAAGTCATCCTGATCAATTGCTAAATGAAATGTATTTAAATGTAAGTCCCACAATCCTGCCACTCTCTCCCAGCAGTGGAAACGAAAGTCATTACTTGTCAAGCATCTCAAAGACTTTACTCAACAAGGTCGTCCTCAAGTGAAGGTCTCTCTAATTCTGAATAGTGCTTTGCTTCTATCTGAAGCAGTCTACCTGATTCTCGCAGGATCTCATATAGTCCTAATTACAGGGAAAAGGTTGTTCTGAGTAAGTTTATCATAAAAATACCAAGGATAAAAGAATCCTGGAAAGTGTCTATATACTGCAACCATCACCCTGGGCTCTGTGAAAAGTTCAATGCTTGAAATTTGCACTGCAAGATACCATGGGAATGTAGGTATAATTTATCCCACCTTCTTGGAATAGCTGAATGTTTACGCAACTTCACCATCACTCCAAATTTGTTAATACATGCGGTCACATTTGAAATTATCATTCTTTTTATTGAAAAAAGGCAGTGCTTTTAATTTTGTATTTGTGAAGATCCTCCTGCTTGCTGTAATTTTTTTTTTTTTTTCATTTAATCCAAATCTTCGTTTAAAATGATTTCAGACCTCTCAAGTCCTGAAATTGCGCTCAGTTGTGACACAAGCTTTTCGAGATCATTACCTAGCTCAAAATTATACTGAAATAGCACCGCCTACTCTTGTGCAGACTCAAGTAGAGGGTGGTTCGACTCTCTTTAAACTGGACTATTTTGGGTAAGTGAAAAATGTCCCTAAAATCGTTTTCAAGTTAGCTATACCTGTCTCAGCATCAAGAAAGTATCCATCTCATTTTTGTTGTCTTCTTTGTTTTATTTTTAATTAAATAAATAGACATTTGTACTTGGATTAAAATGAACAAAAGTGATCATGCTAATAAGTTGACTGCGTCTTTTCACCAGATCAGGGCCATATTAAAAGCTGTTCCTCAAAGATGAAAAAACAGCCACAAAAATATAAATACACATGGCTCTTAGATTTATTTCAAATTAATCCATTGATATGAACATAGTTGTGTCTGGACGTTCTGGTATGTCATAATTTTTTTGAGAAGTGTTCAGAATGCTGTCGTACCTAAGAATGCTTAATATCAGCAAGCAACTTGATAGAGAGAAAATTTCCATAGTCCTCAAACTCTGTAATCATGAAAATAGTAATTAAGGAGCTTTCCTGAAAAAGGGCACCTAGCAAAAAATTGCATTTGAGAGAAATGCATTTGAAGTTTTGATCATTACTCTATCGCCACTGACAGTGACTTTCGTTCGAAATGGGGAGTCCAAGCTGCGATGAAAGGTACCATCAGTGGCCAGAAATGAATGATGGAAACTTAAAATGCATTTTTCCCAAACGCTATTTTTTGCTATGTGCCCTTTTTCCGGAAAGCTCCTCAATTGAATAATTGCATATTAATGTCACTCAGTTAAGCTCTCACTTTCAATACCTTAATACGTATCTACAAGTAACATTTGAAATTTTCTCAATTTCAGGGAAGAAGCATACTTAACTCAAAGTTCTCAGCTGTACTTGGAGACTTGTTTGCCAGCAATGGGTGATGTTTTCACTATTAGTCAAAGTTACAGGGCGGAACAAAGTCGAACAAGGAGGCATCTGGCAGAATATTCTCATGTTGAAGCTGAGTGTCCATTTATCTCTTTCGATGATTTATTGAATAGAATTGAAGATCTAATATGTGATGTCGTGAAAAGAGTTCTTGACTCACCCTATGGCCATGTAGTTTACCAACTCAACCCTGATTTCAAACCTCCCAAAAAACCATTCAAAAGGATGGATTACAGTGAAGCTATTGAATATCTAAAAGCCAATGATATTCGAAAAGATGATGGCAGCCTCTATGTGTTTGGTGAAGATATTCCTGAAATGCCAGAGCGCAAAATGACAGACAAAATTAATGAGCCAATCATGTTATGTAGATTCCCAGCTGAAATCAAGTCTTTTTACATGTCGCGATGTCCTGAAAATGCTGTTTTAACCGAATCCGTGGATGTCCTGCTGCCAGGTGTTGGTGAAATAGTCGGTGGCTCAATGCGTATCTGGAACTATGAAGAAATGATGGCCGCATATGAAAAGGCTGGAATAGAAAGTGCTCCATACTATTGGTACACAGATCAACGAAAATACGGTACTTGTCCTCATGGAGGTTATGGACTAGGATTGGAAAGGTTCTTATGTTGGCTTCTTAACCGATACCATATTAGAGATGTTTGTTTGTATCCCAGATTTTTGGAAAGGTGCAAGCCTTAATTTTAGGAGCCCCCTCTCACTCTCTTTGCCTGGCATTTTATGAAAACCATTTTGTCCACTACCAAAGTTGATGCCTCCCTGTGGAAAATCCTTTTTTTTTAGCATTTAGTTTTCTAATTTAATTATTTGTGTATTTAACCCAGTGAAACTGTACAATTAAGCTTTAGTCGGTGGCATAACTTTGTTTTATCATCAAATTTCACATTATGAGTAGATCCATACAGCTGGAGTTCTTTTTTTTACTTGAACCATCAAAGCTAAGTGCATTTAAGAGGGACGTTTTCAATGAAAATGTCTATCAAAGAACTAGGGAATTGATCCTTCAAAAGGTATTTTACATAATTTAGTCATGACTGAAAACTTAACTTATCCATAAAAATTTATTTATTTTTTTTAATTTTTGGTATAAGTATTTCTGATTATTTATTCAAATTTTAGTTAAGTAGATCAAAAGTCAAAAGTTTCATGTCAGAATCACACACATGTATATTAAAACTAGCTGAATTTGCCAATCTTTAAGTTAAAGTAATTGAATTACTATGGAATTCTATCCGTATATTTGTGTTTCTCTAAGTTTCGAATGCAGCACTTGCAGCAGAAATGAAGGATTTTTTTTATTTTTTTAATTCATTTTTATCTGTTCAATACAAAGATTCAGGCAATTTTAGAATGATATATTTCTTCAGCCTTAGAGATTCTCAATACTCATTGCGAGACCTAATTAATTATCTTCTCTTCGTGCCTCACTTTATCTAAAAGTTGATTGATTGCAAGAAGTTTGCAACAAAGAACTAGGTCATCCAATAATCGTGCTATTTTCCAATATTATTTTATTTACTCTAAATGTGAACATCACTAGCAGAGTTTCAGGCGCATTAGAATATCATCGCTCATATTTTTTTTCACTGAGCATTTACTAGTATTCAACCGAAAGTCTAATTAATTTTGTATGTCAGGTAATTATTGTATCACTGTCTGCTCAACGCTGCTACCTAGTTGTACCTATTTCTTTTTCCTTAGATAATAAAGATCTCAGCTCTGAACCTTACCTGCAATTGTGTTCAAATTCAGCTCTAGGATAGCATACATTTTTAAGTGACCATAATAATGTCTTTTGAATTGTACAAGTACATTGTGTGGTTTCTTTTCTATATTTGCAAATCTTAGAACTTTTTTACAGCATTATGTGAGTAAATCAAAGGAAATGTTTCCAAGTTTAACTCCTCGCAGCTTTTATACATGAGGTTTTTTTTTTTTTTGTTTTTTAAAGTTGAGCGCAAACGTTTTACTCTGGTTCTTTTTAGTAATTTCATTTGAAAACTTCTCGTGTCCCTACAAGAATGTTTCTATCCTACTCAAACATCTTTCCCTAGTTTTTTTTTAATGTTTATCACCATTGTTTCCTTTTTTTATTGTAAATTTTAGAAAATAAAATCAATTTACTTTAGTTTAGTGCATTCTTTTTCCAAAACAAATGAAGTAAATACCTATCAGACAGCGTTTAGTGAAAGAGAACAGGATTTTGAAACCATCAAGAAATTTGAGCCAAGCATGGTTTTGAACATGCCCAGAGGCATATTTTCTCTCCCTCAAAATCTATGCTCCACCTAAAATATTCAGTATGCCAAAAATGTTGTCGTTAGTTTTTTTTTTACTTGAACTTGAAAGAATTAAACTTCAAAGCCAATTTGCGTTGTTTCAAAACCATGTCACTCTGTTCTCTTTTACTATCATCATTGCCCTTGTTGTCGTGAAAACCTAAGAGAATTTTAATATTTTTTTCTCATTTGAGATTTGGATTTTTGGCATCAAGAAACAGTTCAGTTTCTTTTTCGGTGCCAATTTTTTCCGTGAGAAAACTTTATGGGAGGACAGCAAGTACACTGTTAAAATCTTTAGTAGTCTACTCATCTGATTATTCAAACAATTATTTATCCAACGAGTTCCACATGTATCAGGAAAACTTCTTCATTGACAAAAATATCTCGGACTCATTGTTAGCCGTCTTTGGATTAATATTTCTCCCGCTCTAAGTATCGAGATTCATGGACCCTCCCCCTCATTTTTCCTCTATATTGTCATGAGATACGTACCGGTTACCATTTATTACCAATTGCCATTACTAGAAACACTTATCTGAGCTGAGGTCCTGTGCCAGCTGCTGATACCGCTGACCTCCCGGCATATTCATATGCAATGCAAATACCCTACCTTTCAGGAGCTATCGGACTCTGGTGCTGAGTGCTGATTGGCTGATGGCGGTGTCGTAGATTCCTAACCTCAAATTGACGTTGTCGCACTTTGATATGTTGATTGATAGTGGAAAATTTTCGTTTTCGTATCACCAAGACTGTGTATTTTGTGTCGCGATTGTTAGTTTTTTTATTTTTTAAGAATTTTAGAAAACTTCTTTCGATTACAAGTAAGTTTTGCAGCCTTACAATGACTTTTCTCACGAATTTTCCGGGGTTAACGTGGCAGGTGAATGATCAATGAACCAACAGAGGACATCAGAATACCATTACAAATGTTTACATAAAATTCTCCCTTTCAAGCGCATTCTTCTCATTCTATGTACTCATGCGTACTTTCATGTTCGCTTTCTTTCAGGGAGAATACCTTCAGTCCTTCAAGACTTTAATTTCGCCTATTGAAAACTGTCACTCTCTTCCTCTTTGCAAGGTTAAAGACCTCTTCATCCGCGTAGGAAACAAGACACACTAGCTCTCAGCTTGTAGCAACATTGATTGCCTTTACTCTGATATTGCCGTTCAAGCCTGTTGAACTCGTTAATCATTATGTTGCTATACTTTTTTATTCTTGTGTGATAATAACAGAGACAAAAGTACTTATCAATGTTAAGGTTATGTTCACGACTACACTCTGCTTGTCCCGAGACAAACCATAACATACTGCCGTGAAGATTACACTATACCTCTATGCCCTAGTGCAACAAAAATCTATACTAACAATTTTAGAAAGAAGCTTTCTGATGTAGCAATCCGTTGGTGACTTTATTCTAAGTAAGCCTAAGCATTTATTTCCTCTATGATGCTGGACAGCTTCCTTTGTATCCATCGTAGAGTCCATGCCAAATTATATTATGCATTTCTAGACTGTGACAGAAAATTTTCTGACATCATTTCTACGTACACTGCAAGAAGCAAGATGGCGGATCTTCTGTCGTAGTCTATAAATGCGCAAACTTATTTGGCGTGAACTCTACCCATTAGTTTAACTTGTTTCATCTGCTTTTAACCTCATTTAAGCTGTTCGAAAATGGAGGCTCAGATTTTCAAAGAATGCACCAAAGATTCCACTATGAAAATTTACGATCAGTCCCCTTTGCACCATTTACGGATTAGCATAGTGTATGCATTAAGTAGATTATACAGAAGGCATTTTTTATTGACTCCATCCATCCTAGATCAGTTCAACGATTCAAGTACAACCTGTAAACAATGAATTTAGCTTGTTACGAAATTCTACCCCTTGTTCATCAGATGTTGACTTCCGCATTTTAAGTGCTACAATTCTGCTTTTGCGGCTCACATAGGACTGATTCTCTTCATTTCTCACATTCCATTCATTTTTTCTCAGTGCATTGTAACATCTCATTGTTTGTTTTTTGTTCTTTAGTTACTTCATATAAATACCATTCAATCACCATGCAGACTATCAAGTGTGTTGTCGTTGGAGATGGTGCTGTAGGTAAAACCTGCCTCTTAATATCATACACAACCAACAAATTTCCATCAGAATATGTGCCAACTGTATTTGACAACTATGCAGTCACAGTAATGATCGGTGGGGAACCTTACACTTTAGGACTATTTGATACTGCAGGTAAGTTAATTCCTCTCTCTTTGGTGTGAAGTGAGAAAACATTGCGTGTTCTAGAAATAGATGCAAGCCTCATCCATGCATGCACTAGTTAAGGTTTAGTCACTGACATGCCCCATATTACCATGTTGATTCTCACGACTAGAGGTCCTAAGGATGAACTTATCCAAAGTCAACCTTACTGCACCGGAAGTTGCCTGTAGTACTTATCCTAATTTTTTATTTTTTTAAGAAATTTTAACAACATTCTGATGAGGAATTTTGCAGGTTTTTTTCTTTTTAACATGCGTGAAATTCTCATGAATTTTTAAGGTACTAAATATGTTTCTTAGTTTCCTGTCAAAAAATTAAAAATGTTGCAAAAACTGGGGTGTGTTAAGTGTAGTATTGATTCTGACTAAATCTTTCCAAACAAGCAATATCTTTGCTAATAACCCGTCGAACAAATGCTGCTTTTTAATACTAGTGACAATTATTTAAGTCACCAAAAAAATGACTGGAAAAATTATTTTTATAAACCTCTGTTATGGTTCTATTTACATCAGCAACTTAACAGATGTTATCATTAACCAAACTTTAATTCACACTGTTTGCCTTTATTATTTATTTCAGGTCAAGAGGATTATGACAGATTAAGGCCTCTTAGTTATCCGCAGACAGATGTTTTTCTAGTGTGCTTTTCAGTCGTGTCTCCCTCATCATTTGAAAATGTCAAAGAAAAGGTATGGCTGATTTTTTTTCCCCTTCCATAGTGTTTAGCAATGATTCACTAATTAGCCCTCCAGTAGTCCAAAACCTATAAGTTGTTTCAACTTCCTATTAGGTAGATCGGTTCTGATGTACGTAGATTCATGTGATATCTATATATGTAGTTCTGGCTTGCTACATTTTGTCCCATAGATTATTAAGAGGCTTGTAAACTTCAGAGGAAAAAATATTTTACCTGCCACCAACCACCATTTCAGTTATCATCTAGTTACCTAAAAAAAGGTAAGATTAGCGAATTCCAGTGAGTACATGAACGCGGTTCAAACAAGCAAGTGGAGCATCAGACTTGTAAAAGAGGACTACTTAGTGTTCAAAAAATACATCTGTTGTTTCTCTTTCGACTGCAGGGTTGCTAATTGCCAAATGCCTGTGCACTCTGCCCATTCACCACGGAGACCAATGCAAGCAGCCATGCAGACTTCATCTTTAAAGTTCATTATAATAGATGATGTTCTTAACAACCTCCTGAAGATTTACCACTGAGATTTTAAAATCAAACTTTCTATATGCCAATATTGAAAGAAGCAGGGCCTAAAAGTTTGTCAAAGAAGCCAGCTCCAGTAAAAGTCAATCACTGTTTTTATTTAAGATTCATAAAATATTTGTTGAATCCTCTCACATGATTTTTTTTTAGATCCTTCACAAAAAATTGGCTATACCAGAGCCTAATATTTTTATTGCTTCTTGTGCCCCATGCACCGAGTTGTGCGGTTATTCCTAGACAATGCCTGGACTACTCTGCCAGCCCTCTAGCTTATCTTTTTCAATGAGCCCTTTTTCCACTCTGTTGATCAGAGGTCAAAGACTCAGTGTGGAGACTTTGGTCTGAGCACTGATAAGGGAACCATTTTGGGATTGATTACTTCTTGTACTATGGAGGTTTCCAGAATTTATTAAAGACAGTCCAAAATTTTTTTGTACCGTTTTCCAAACAACCAGTATTTCAGTAAAAAAAAATTTAAAAATGAGATTTTTTAATCGATTCCTTTTATTTTTGTCTCTCTAATTGCAGTGGGTGCCAGAAATTTCACATCACTGTCCAAAAACACCATTTCTTCTTGTTGGAACTCAAATCGATTTGAGAGAAGATGCCGGAACCATCGAAAAACTTGCGAAGAATAAGCAGAAACCCATATCATTCGAGCAGGGAGAGAAACTGACTAAGGAACTCAAAGCTGTAAAATATGTTGAATGTTCGGCATTAACACAGGTACTTAATGGTGTTAAACAATACTTAGTTTAGTGAGAAGGACAAATCAAAGGGATTGTTCATCTTGAACGTTTTAAAATCTAGCAAGAGATTTGACCACCAACTTTCGTAGCTATGGTGAGCACTACGCCAGCATAGCAGTCAGAGGCAGTGCAAATCATTGACTGTTAGAATTTAACTTCTGATTGTTTATCTATTTAAGATGGTCCAACATTGATATGGTATCTTCGACAAACGCATGACTTGAAGGACAAATCCTTGTTGGTAAACTTTCTTTTAGGTATTTCATTTTAAAAGAATAAATACTTTTTTTTTTTTTTTTTTTTTTTTTTTTCAAAGAAGATGCCCCGACAGAAATATAAATGTAAAATAAAAATATAAATAAGGCGACAGAAATGTGATAAGAGGGAACCGATGAAATGGACGTTTAAATGAATGTTTGAAAATTTGAGTTCACCATCATTGAAAAAATGCTCTTTTTACTTCAAGTTTTGAGAAACATATCTTAGTCTTCATTTCAGCAAATGTATTGTGTGCCAAGGAATAAAAACATGAATATGTTAGAAAGGGGACAAACGTATTCTTTAATTTATTAATTTAGATCTCTAAAATTTTTACCTTTTGTAGCGGAAATTCTAGATGCCATTGTTGGCCATTCATAAACCATATCACACACTAGAGGAGAGAAGAGTAAAAACCTCTGCATGAAATTTTTAGGGGAGGACTCAGACTTGAATGTTAGGTGCACATCACAAGGCAAGCGAGGTCTAAAAATTCCAAGTCTCACCATAACATACTTTATAATCATGCTTGATCTCTAATGACATGATACTTGATCACTAATGACATGATAAGAAACACCAGAAACCCCTTCATAAATTTTGAAATTGTTTGTTTGAAGGTCGTTGAACAGTCCGTGTCACATTCTGCCATCAGGCTCTTTAATGATCTTCCACTGAAATTAAGAAAACTATTGAAAGACTGGGAAGTTAACGCTTTTTTCAAGGGGTTAAAATAATTCATAAGGCATTTTATTCTCTAAGTGATTTTTATAATGATGTTTAAAAAGTAAATTTTGGGGGGTTTTCACTGTCAAGTATGCTTCAGCACTATGTTTGTGTCATTCATGTACACTAATGTAAATAAAATATAAAGCAATTAAAGCACCCATTTCAAGCATTTGATTTTTTTCGTCCCTTATTAGATGGAGGGACACATGTTCATTTAAAATTACAAATGTATCTTATATTGATGTTCTTTTGTTTTCTTTCCCAACTACAGAAAGGATTAAAGAATGTTTTCGATGAAGCAATATTGGCAGCGTTGGAACCTCCAGAACCTGTTAAGAAAAGAAAGTGTTGTATACTTTGATTTCACATCTCATTTTCAGGTAGGCTTGGTCAATTTTGTTCTTCACTTGTAATTTCTGATAGTCTACATAACACCAGATTTGGTCCTAAGTTAAAGTGTAAATTTCCCTCATGAAATGAGTATAGAAATAAAACAAAGTTGCTAAACATTTTAAAAATTTACCTCTGAATAAAAATGCACCATGATGGGTCTTCAGTTTAACCCTCAAAAAATCCAGTAGAGAGGTCTGGAAGTTGGAAATTTTCAACCAACACTTTTTGAAATGGTCTATCAAAATTTTTAGTGCTTTTTTTAGAGCTGAAAAAGGTCTTTAAAACTGTATTGTATATCATCAGATGTGATTGATTTTAAATTCAAGTTTTGCAATAAATTGTTTCTTTTTTTACTGAATATGTAGTCACAAGTTATGTGTATCTATAATACTTCCATAATCACCGGCTGTATGTGAAAGCTGTTTGGAATGAAAAACTTTGTTTTTCGTCTTTTGATGGTAAATACTTTCCAAAAATGTCAAAAACATTGGGTCAAAGTTTCGAGCCATAATTTTTATTATGAATAATGTTATAAGTGTTTGAAGGAAATTGTTTCAAAGACTGACAACAACCGAATAGAAAGAAATGAAACATTTTTGAAAAAGAAAGCTAATGTACCATGTACCAAGCTAATGTCTAATACTCTCCCCGCAAGAAAAACGATTACCTCATAAAACTTCATGCTTTTTTGTGAGCTCATTTAATTTCCTCTCCTTTTGTGTGTAGAATTGCAGATAACAAAGTGTTTGTTTTCTATTTTCAGTGTTGTGGACTTGTATCGATCCGTCCCTCATCATGATGAAAATAGCAATGACTCTAACTTACAATGCAGCTTTTATCAGTGTGTTAAAGCCCCAGTCCCAAGTAAAGATTTTCTTGAATCTGTTGCGGACAATACCAAGGTGAAAGCAAACAAAATTGTCATGAAAATATTTCAGGGTTTTTTAAGTTTGAAATTTTAGAGGAAACGACAATTCTGTTTGAGATTATTTTGAAGCTAGATTGGTGTTTAAACATAAACTTTTCTAGTGTCAGTCAGTAAGCAATTCTCTTTCACTGTTCTCATGCCAATAGAATCAATGCGCCAGTTCATGGTCTTTATCCTTTATCAATCTTGAGTCGTTCATCAAACACAATTGTCAAACTAAGTGACACCATCACTCTGTGAAGCAGAGTTGAAGTAAAATTTCTGGCTGAATCAGCACCATGAGCAGGATAATGAGGAATTTTTTATGGAAAAAAGAAAACCAAAAAACTCAGTAATTCGAGTGCTATCAATAATCTCTTGAGGAAAGGGCAAAACCTACTACAGCCCTCCCTCCTTTACCTGATTTTTCCTATATTAGACATCATCCAAGTGTTCCCACAAGAGACACCCAGCACTTTTTCCAACAATCACCAGGCAAGGCTTTTTTCCCCACTATCGAATTTTTTAAAAAAATTCTCTCAGCAGTTTAGTTTTTCTTTCTCTCTTTCCTTTTTAAATCCTCTAATTCATTTTGAAAGCCAATATTTTACATTATCTTTCTTAAAATTTGAGAGCAAAACATGAGGATACAAAAGTAGCACTATTTATTAGAAAGCATTAACAATAATCAAATCCTGGAGGCACGAACAATGATAAATAGAAGTTAATTTATACTGTAACTATAACTACAACTTCATTGAAAACTTTAGTCAGCAAACAAGCACCACTCTAGAGTTCTAGCCAAATTACTCATCCAGCGTTTATAGTACATATGACAAAGATGTCTTCATTGGAATATTGAAACTAGATGCTAGAGTCAAAATAGTAAATTTCCATTTTCTCTCTTAGGAGTATGTCAACTTTTTTGGTGTGAACTCTAGCACGAATTGCCTCAAGTAAAAACTTACACAAGTGTACTTTGGCAATATCTGATCTTGCAGCCCAATAGATGAAGGTAGTTAATTGCTTCAAAGATAGATTTGACAATGAGATCTGTTGATTTTGTACATTAATTTCAGTCTTACCATCAGAAACCATGTTAATAAGCAAGTTTTTACCATGAAACTGAGCAGAATTCATAGCATGTAAAATCTACCTATCTCTTCTTTTTTTCTTAATTAAGTCGTATTTTAAACTTTATTTTTTTCATCTAGGCACTTTTCCTTGTATTTTCTTGCGTTTTGGAGTTTTATGAAATTTTATCTGCAATCATTTTAACCTTACTTTTTTCTTCTGTTTTTTATTTGGCTTTTTGAGTAGGGAGAATCTTTTACTGCTTTGACTTTCTTTCTTTGTGTTTCTGTAGAAGTACACTCCAAGATTATCTTTTGTTTTTTAAATTTTAAATTTTATCCATTTTTAAGTTGTATTTTGGCCGCATACAATCAACTTTCTTCATTTGAACATAAAAATACACTTGTGCACAACTGAGATAGGTTTATTTGTAATCAGTTTCGGAATCCCTCTTTGAAAGAAATATTTGTATGCACAGCAACTTTTTTCTTACTAATATCACTTATATCCTCAGGACCTATCAATGTTCAAGCTTATAATTTTTGTTTTCGGACATTGATCTCCTTTCTATTTTGGGAAAAAACCATACAATGTATTATTCAACATCACTGTTCAGCATACAAACCAGGAAAAGGTTCATGTGCAACCATCCACAGAAAAAGGACCTCAGTCTATGTAGACCGAATGTTCAGCGCAGCAATTTTTGTCGTCGGAAAGAGAATTTGGAATTTGACAGAAATCCGATTTTGATAGATTTTCCCTCCATAACTCCAAAAAAATCAATTGTGAGCGGGGTATTTCATTCTTATGCAAATGGAAGGTGTAAAGATGCATCATAATCCAGCAATTTTGGGCTGCAAACAAGAGAAATCAGAATCTTGAACGACTTCTCAAAACTTTGTTTTTGGAATGGCAAACGTCAAATTAGCACAACTGTGGTTCGATTTGACTATTGTGGGCATTTTTGATCCAAAAAATTCATAGGAAACTCCTTTAGGCTCTGAAACTCATCAGTAATTCAACATTAGATATTTTTTTCTTTTGACTAAAGTCCTTGCTCCTGTGGACGGTCACATATTAATGTAGCTAAATTTTGTTCTTATCCTTTTTATTTTTTCCCTCCTCTCTGATTATTTTGATTTTTTTTCATTCTCTTTTGAAGCCATTATTATCTCTAAAAAATCAAATTTAGTTTACAGAAAAATCCTTTTCACCTGTGTGAAGAGTGAAGATGGTTTTTGTAACGCCTCAAATCGGCTATTTTCATTTTAATTTTTTTACTGCTAGAGTTTAACTGTGTTAAACAATATTTGATGAGACCAACTTCCTCATATTTCAAACAAAGAACACACTTTTGTACGTATTTGTAAATAGATTTTAATTCTAAAGGGCCATACATATGTTAAGTAACAAAACATTGAATCTATGTAACAATCATTGCATCCTGATTGACTATTCTCTACTTTCCTTAAAGCAACATTTTTCCCTTCACCAAACAAATCTGTATTGGTTAAACTAAACTAAATCTCCCATGTCAACCTCCTCTAAGAAGAAATTGTGGCTAAAAGGAGTCAAGAAAGCAGGGTTTAACAGAAACTTGATCCTAAAGAATTTGAATCTCTTTCCTCAATTATAAAATGAGCCATTGGAAGAAGAACCCCACTTCATCATATTCCTTGGTAAATGTGAAATTTTGTCAGGCACATTGTCCTGCAGCTCAAGAGGACTGATTTGTGGAACGAATTTTGCCAATTTTAGAACTTTAGGTAATGATTTTGAAATGCATTATCCTTATCCTTGTTGATAGCCTAATTTCAACAAGTTGGTAGAATCTTGTCTTGCGTTGGAGGATTTTTCTAACAGCTCTTTTAGAAGGACTTAGGTCCGTTCCCCTTTTAACCCTGCTTTTTTGAGACCTTAAGATCACAAATTTCCCTTGAAACGACCATGGCATGGATGGTTTAGATCACTCTATAGAGCTCAATTATTTACACTTAAATCTGAATCTTAAAAAAACGAACCTAATCAGTATAGTTAATTTTTATTATATATTTTCCGACACATTTTTTAATTTTTTTCTTTTTTTGAATTTCATCACTTCATCAACATGATTTTGATAGAAAATATTTTTAAAACTCAAATTTAATAAGTCTCCTTTTGCTCTTCAGTTTTTAAAAACTGTGTGTCATACTTAAGTAAATGATTTTTTCACCTAATAGTTTTAAAATGAAGACTTTACAAAATCACATTTTAAATGGGTGATTTGCGTAAGTACATTAATATATAAGTTTTTTAATTTCACTTAAAAAGGAGCTTTGAAGAAATAAATCAACAGGTATCTACTTTTTAATATTTTAGAAATCTAATAAAAGAATGTTTGTATTTTGAAAAACTACTTCTGTTCCCTTTTTTCATGTTTAGAACATACAGGCAATTTTTCGGTACTTTTTTATTCGCCTACCCTTCATACCCTCTGATTTTTGTACTTTAATGCATTTAATCTCTCTATTTATTTATTGCATTGTATGTATTTAAAAATGTATTAAATTATTTTTGTACCAAACTAATTTCATTTCGTATGCAATTTTTCCCCCTATTTTT
The DNA here is from genome assembly GCF_918797505.1 of Bemisia tabaci. Classification (NCBI taxonomy): domain Eukaryota; kingdom Metazoa; phylum Arthropoda; class Insecta; order Hemiptera; family Aleyrodidae; genus Bemisia; species Bemisia tabaci. The sequence goes on along the minus strand of NC_092797.1, from coordinate 32,719,897 downwards.
CATAGCAAAGAAGGTGCACAATCTTGTTAGCATTATTACAGTACATTTGGTACTGGGTTCCTTTCTTTTGAACTCAGGTCACATTAATCTCATCAGTTTATACAACAATCAGTCAAAATTAAGTCAACGTCATTTCTTGAAAATTTCCCCCATTTTTCGTCTCTGTGTGAAGAATATTTTGTGAAAATTTCAAACAACACAGTCTCCTTGCCGACAACCAATTGCACGACTTTTTTTTGTTTTGTTTTGTTTTTTGGCAGGTATGTGAGTAATATGAGAATACAACTATTCCTTCCGAATACCTGCTTTTTTCTACCTTCTCAATTGAAGGCAAACGTGAAGTCCTCGCGGCATAATACGGCAAGAGCTCAGAATTAACTTTCAGTTTTCAGTATACGCCCAATATTCGGCCCAAAATTTTACTCCATAGAGAGGGAGATGAATTTATAACATACTTTTCCCACAAACACAGTAAACCAGGGCCAGATTAAGGGGGTGGCCACATGGGCCGCGGCCCATGGCAGCTAAATGTAGGGGGGAAACTCTCCGGAATGCGTGAGGTATCACGCCACATTTGAAGGCGTTTTCAAAACACCCAAGTTCCGATACTCGGATTATCGTTTTGCAAAGTTCCTATTATTATGTTTTATTTCCTACCATTTGTTCGTTTTCAATCCTCCCATGAGAACTACTCATTTGCTATGTACAATTCTAGCTGGAGCGCACTTAAGCTATGCATTCATGACTGCAAAAACGTCAAAGGAAATCGAAAAGGCCAGTGTGCATGGACGATATTTTACTTGTGATATTCTGTCGCATTTCTAAGGCGCCTTGATACAACTATTTGAACTCTCCGGAATGCGTGAGGTATCACGCCGCGTTTGAAGGCGTTTTCAAAACAGCCAAGTTCCGATACCCGGATTATCGTTTTGCATACTTCATATTCTTTTGTTATATTTTGTACCAATTGTTTATTTTTAATCCTCGTATAAAAACCGCCCGTTTGCTAAATACAATATTAGCTGGAGCGCACTTCAGCTATGCATTCACGACTGCAAAATTTTCAAAGGAAATCGACAAGGCCAGCGTGTATGAAGGCTATTTCAATTGAGGACAGCTAATATTGTATTTAGCGAATGGGTGCTTTTTATAAGAGGATTGACAATAAACAAGTGGTACAAAATATAACAAAAGAATATGAAGTATGCAAAACGATAATCCGGGTATCGGAACTTGGTCGTTTTGAAAACGCCTTCAAATGCGGCGTGATACCTCACGCATTCCGGAGAGTTCAAATAGTTGTATCATTGCGCCTCAGAAATGCGACGGAAGATTAAAATGGAAATAGCCTCCATGCACGCTGAGCTTGTCGATTTCCTTCGACTTTTTTGCAGTAGTGAATGCATAGTTGAAGTGCGCTCCAGCTAGAATTGTATTTCGCAAATAGGTGGTTTTTTACGAGGATTAAAAATAAACAAGTGGTACAAACGCCTAGTGCGACATTAAGGGGCTTGGAGGACAAGGCGCAGAAGTGCAGATTTTGCGATTTCAAGAAATACGCGTTTAAAGTTTCAAAATTACATGGAGCCTCATGGCAGAAAGGAAGTTTAAACTCACTTTTTGATGCTCTAAAGTTGGATTTTAGTTGTGAATTTTTCACAGAATATACTTTCAAACTAGTTTTAGTTGAGTTCATGTCGAGTATTTCAATTTTTTCAAAAAGTGCACTTATCTCCAAGTTCCTTATTTAAGCTATGCCAATATTTTGTGAATTCTGAAATTAAGTTGGCTGTGCGTTATCGCAATTAGCGCAGTCTGGCGGTTAATTTTTGCGTTTATTCTTTAAGCCTCAATTCAGGTTTTACGAATGAGATTTTGTAGGATAAAACTTCTGTAATTTGCCTCTGAGCGTTTTGAATCCCGTTTTCGTTCAAAAATGAAAAGTGAAACCAGTGCTCTAGCAAAGTTCGATATCTGAATGTTCGCTCACTCCCGCTTTAATATCACATAAACTTCAAAGACCATTTGGATTACATTTTGCAATAAGGAACCACTATTTCTGCAGGCCCATTTTAGAAACAACATACATGCTATTCTGCCGTGCCAAGGAAGAACGCCGTATGAACATTCGAGAGTTGCCTACTTTCCTCCGATAAAATGTTTATTTATGAGGAACATTATGAAGACTTTTCCTTGAAATTTTCAGGATTTTTAGTTGAGATTGCGAACAAAATTATCTGAAATATTGGAAGGATAATATTCATAAGTTCACCAGGATATTCTTGTTTTATCAAAGGAAATTTGGCAACGCCTGGTGGTTCATACGGCGTTCTTCCTCAGCACGGCAGTATTAGTTTCCCTACGTAGATATCGACGGTGAAACTACCAAACCACGTATCTCGGTTTGCGACGTTGCAGACTTCCTGTCATACTTTATTTTTTAAATGAAAAACTACTTAACATCCAGTCTTGAAAATTTCTGTGATTTTTCCTCTTGGTGCGGAGAAAATTCCGTGAAAATTTCGAGGAATGATATTGATTCGGTCTACTTCAAAAAAATAAAATGTGAGCGTAGATTTTTAAACACCGCAAACGAGATACGTGGTTTGGTAGTTTCACCGTCGATATGTATGCTTTTATGGAAGAGCCAAAGATAGTGGTTCCGGGGTTCCCTCTTGCAAAATGTAATCCATATTTGATGGCTGTCTTGCTTAAATTTGCTCCACAACAGCAGCTGAAAAGCCTCGTCGGCTGGAATTCACTCGCCGATTGTGAGTGCAGGAAGTGAAAACTAGTGTAGCTGGCGGCAGTATTAAGTAAACCATGTCATTTGGTGGCGGAAAAATGCTGATGATGCGATCAGCAACTCGATCCATGCTCGTCCACTCTTTTCCCGTCCCACTGAAATTGCCCAATGCTTCAGCTATGCGACAAACGATTCATTGTTTCGATTATGCAACCCACCGCCTGGTGTCTTCGAATTAAGTCATGCAAACCGACCGAGAGAATTTCACGAGAAAAAAACCATGAGCCGAGGCCTACTTTCCTTCAGACGTCGCCAAGAATAGAGCCCAGAAAAATCGCTATCTCTGAGGAAGAGATTTTTCCTCGTGTTGTAATCATCACTATAAGAATACGTGTAAGGAAAGTGTATAGCACAAATTAAAAACAACAGGACAAACATTTGAAGGAAAAGAAGGGATTCAAAATTTTCATTTTCAACTTGAAGGACTCAATGTAATAGATCTGATCATCAGGTTATGTCTTGGATACCCAATCTACTTTATCATCTAATTTGCACGAGTTCCAATACATTCCTGTTTCACGGTAAAATTATTGCGTCGGCACTGGATTATGTGTTGCCTACCATCTGGCTTGAAGGGGCTTCTCTAATCGAAATGGATTTCCTTAAAATTGAAATATGATGCAGTTTTTTTTTGCATTGTAAATTGCTTATCTTTCGTCTGATCGTCTATTAATTTAAAACTGGCATTTACTGACCAAATGATGTGAAAATATTGCAAGAATTATATGACGAAAAAAATTGCCAACTCATTGAAATATTTCTGTCGCAAGATGTTGATAAGTAAGGGCTGAGATTTTTTTGGTAGGCAGTTCAGCTTTGCATCACTTTCGCCCCCCCCCCCCTTATTGCCTCCTTTTTCAATGTGACCCTGCTTTTTCCTGGCTACCGATTTCATGTATGTAACATCGAGTCTTTTATATGGCCACCTTTAGTGAGTACTCTGGGGCATTGACTCAAGTCGACTTCAGTTTTAAGTGGTTTGAGATCAAATGAAAAATAAGATTCAAAAAAATCATAATGTAAGCTGTGACAATGTGTTCCTTTCGAAGAAATTATACCCCGATTTCATTGACCACCAGTAAAGTGATTTTACGGTTTTCGTGGTATGGCACCAATAAACCGCGATCAGTTTGGATTTTAGGAAGTCTAATTTTGTATCGGCCTACATTGGACACGCTGCTCGAAGTGGTTGGTGAATGAGTCGTGTTTGTATTAATAAGTCCATTCTCTTTCCTTACATCCTGACAATAGGTATTATACCCGCTTGAACACTGCCCTTGATCCACTCCCATTTCATCGCTCTCTAACTAAATGAATGGAAATTTGATGAAGAAATTGAAGTCACCCACGGGCATTAATATTGAGTGGAAAAATAGTCTTTTTTCTTGATATACTATGCAGTATATTGAACAATCGTTACTGCGAAATTCAACGCGTGGGAAATACTGTCAGCATTGTAAAAGCTGTAACTATTTCTGCTCGAACTGCGAATTAATTTCTAGAAATCCCTTTTCTGCTGCAGGTACCATGTAGAAATGGAGGAAGGGTGCAGTTGCATGTACCACTATTTGCCAGTGAGAAGATGAAGCACGGACCAAAAAATGTATTGAAAGAAAATATTCCGGGAGCTCTCAGTGGAAAATTATGGAGCTATCGGAAAATTCATCTGTCTTTTGGAAATTACTCAATACGCGATAGTACAAAGTAAGGTGAATATTTTACATGACCAGTTGAATTCATACTATCTTCCTTTATTTCTATTAGATAACCCCTTTGTTTTACGAATCTCTAGATTTACGCAGTATAACATTCAAATTTGTGTAGGATAAAAATCTGGAAAATGATTACACAATTGCGAAATGCTGCGAGCAACTACTGCTCCTAAGCCATCTACATTATTGGCTGTATCAAGATATTGAAGGCAAACCAGTTTGGGCGAGTGACGAATAACAACGTGAGTGGAGTCCAATGGAGTACCTATTAATCCACTATAATGCCTAATGAATAAAGCAAGGCTCTCTAATTTGAAATTTGGAGAACTAATAACTCAAAAATGACTCATCTACTTGCAACTTATTTCTCTGAAAGGTTTCCCTCAAAAACCCAAATTCAATTCTTTAGACGCAACTTGTGACAGTCGTGGAGATTTTAGACTCCGTGAACAAAAGTCTTTTCTCCCCTCGAGGATAGCTGCAAAAATTCATTCTATTAAAAAATAAGTTTAATTTTTCCTAGCTTTCACACCCAGATCTTCCCGAACAAAAGTTTACGGATAAAAGAAAACTTTTTCCAATTTTGGTACCTATGAGACTTACGTTTTTTCTTGCGGGTTCCGTAGAATCCACAAGAACTCTCTTGGGCCGCCTATGGCCAGTATGCCCTACATCAGAAACTTTTAAAATTAAAGCTGCACTGAAAAAGAAGATTGGTAGCATTATAACCATTCCTTCACGCTGTGTGAAATACAGCGTGAAGGAATGGTAAATTCTACCAATCTTTTTTTCCAGTGTGTGTCGACAGCTAATAAAACACTTTTTAAACTTCGAATATTTGAAAAATAGCCAGATTACATGTTAAATAGGTCAATGTTTTGCACAGTTATAAGGAAAGAGGCCCAAGACTCCTTCAGATATTTGATATTAAATCGGAAACAAAATTGGCTGAAAATTTTGAGAAAAATATCCGACAATTTCCTTAAAAATTCGTATTTTATTGATGGAAATTTGGCAACGCCTGACGGCTCATACGTCGTTTTTCCTTAGCACGGTAGAGTTAGTTAATGGTCTGCGGAGATTTTCAGCTTGAGAGTAGCCCAAAAATTTCGAAGATCCCTACAGAGTGGAAAAAACAGACAAGCTGTTTTAACCCTTTTATTTGACCATTTTCATGATGATTTCAATTCCACCCTTTTAGTACTTTGAGCCCCCGTAGACCCGCGCCTGTGTACGAGGACCAGTTGCTCGCCTTTTAGAATTCAAGTGGCTTTTGTTGGAGCCTATGGAGGAAGGAAGATCCGAACGCAATGGAGACCGAGGCGCACGGCAGCCAATAAGCGTGCAGCTGGAGGGCGGAGCCTAAGCAAAGCTGTCACTCATGTCATGATGGCTCGGCCTAATCTGAGCCCCCTCGTTTTCAATTCTTCAGTCCACTACCCAGCTGTCATAACACTTCTCGTCCCGTAATTTGTGTACCCGATCACCGCGTGTTTAAATAACAATCCCACATCATATTTTGAGATTTTTTTGCATCTGCAAATTAATCCTCCGTCTGAGTTATTTCTCGTAAATATTTTCGTTTTTTGATGTTTTATTTGATAACAACTACCGAAAATACCGACGCGTTTGCTTTAAGCTTCGTTTTACTTGGTCGACTTTTTATCGTCAGGTAAATACGTTTATTTTCAACAATTCACTAAAAAAAATATATTACGCATAATTTATTCGTTCATATGCTTGGGCGATTATCGCGTATTATTTTTTCACTCGTTTTGTTTGTTTATTTTGTTAAGCAATTAAATATAATAATAATTGGTACCCATTACATTTGGGTAAGACTTGTATGATAAGATAATGCTCTTTATTATGACGCTGCGCATGATATTGGGCTATTCTTTTTTATAAAAATCTCAACACGGCCGTCTCTGTAGTCTACAGTGAGGGAATGAAATTGTGTAAGATCCAAGATTATTTGCAATATCTTATAGGAAACTAGCCACTTGCTACCCAGAGATATAATTAGATACATCAGGTGAATTGGATTTTTTTCTCTTTTTTTTCTTTTTTCTTTTTTTTTGAAAAAAAAAAGATATTGATATACCAAACTTTTTGTGTCAATATACAGTTTGCGATTTCACTCCGCAATAATTTCACCTTACTACTAACAGGAAACTAATATCCGCACTTCACATTTCTTTTTCAGGTACTGAAATCAATGCGAGCCATTCACTGCAGCTATACCTGCTTCCTCCCCTTTTTCTTATGATTCTTACTGAATATTCCAACCGGGTATACTTCAGTGTTCACTGCGATAAACAATAGCAAGCAGTAACGCTAGAAGTTCGGACCAACTTAATTTCCATTGTGCGCAAACCTTAGTTACACTCGGCTTCTTTTACCTCTTGTAAGTTTCTAACTTTTTGATCGAACTTTCGAAACAATTCCTCTTGCTTGTCGACTGCATCGCGGCATGAAACGACAAATCTAATTATTAATCCATTCAGAACAATCAGAGCAAGGTACTTACAAGTAATGTCTGATTTTCGAGGCAGGGCGTTCGTGCAAGGTCGTGTATCGGTTCCTAGTCGTGTGCTGAGAAATCGGATTCTGTGCTTTGGGAGTGTACAATTTTGGGCGTGTTGGGGGTTTCTGTGGTGCGGGATCCTGCATTGATGAGTTCCCCGGATCAAACGACGGCACCTCGCTACTTGCAGAACGTGACGGCTCGACTTTCGGATCTGCACTTGGAGCACTTGGCCACCAATGGGAGTGTCCCGAACCCTGTCGTTGTCGGAGGAGAGGTGACCACCAGTTACACCTTCATTTCCGAGAGCCAGGACTCCCGATTCCCGGCGGATTCCAGTCACATCGACTGCGACTCAATTATGAAACTGCCCGACAGCGCTGAAATTGACGGAAATAAGCTGCAACTCATCCACATAACTGTAAGTAAAGTAAACTATCTTTCTAGATTTCTGCCGTGCTAAGGAAGAACGCCGTATGAGTCTCCAGGCGTCGCCAAATTCGCTCCGATCAAATACGAATTTATTGGGAAAGTTGCTAATATTTTTCTTTTAATTTTTCAGAAAATTTTGTCCACAATTTCATCTAAATCATCTGGAAATTTTAAGGAAAAATATGCTTCACTTTCCTCAAAAATACATATTTTATCCGGGGAAATTTGACAACACTGGAAAAAAACACATTGGATCTAAAGTCCAGACTCTTGAAAACATTGACAAGAAAAAATTCTCTTGATTCAATCGGATTTTTGCTTGAATCAAAACGAAATCCGCTTAAATTAAGAGGCTTGGTTCTTGATTTAAGCTAGATTCTAATTGAATCAAGAGTACTTTTTCTTGCCGATGTTTTTAAGAGTCTGGTCTCTAGATCTAGTGTGTTGTTTTTTTTTTTTTTTTTTTTTTTTTTTTTTTTCCAGTGAAGTCTCTAATATTTATACGGCGTTCTTCCTTAGCATGGCAGATTTGTCGTCTCTTGCACGATGAGGGAACGTAAACTCCGTATTTCAAGAATGAAAAATTGACTCAAACAATTCAATTTTTTACAGAAACTAGGAGCCTCCGCCACCCTGACCGCCACGCGGCCCAACCCCCGGGGCGCCGCGCGCCCCCAAAGGCCCACTTCGCGGCCAGCGAAATCGTCAAAATCGCCCGTTGGCGGTTAATGAGCAAATAATTTTAATTGAATAACAAGACGACGTTTCAAAGAAATATTTCCCGCCAAGCATTAGTCTTAGTGACTTATTTCTTCTTAACTCTGAATTTTGATTCTCTTTTTGAAATTCGACCCTTGGACCGTCTTACTCTCCTTCCTCGCCCTGTCCATCGAGCGTCTAAAAATGATTTTATTATAATAGCTAAGATATTTCTGTGCAATTTTTGTTCAACAATTATTTTTCTGGTGTTTGCATAAGATCAGAAGAAAAATCAGCGAAATTTTCGGTCAGAAATGCCCGAAATTCTCTTGGTTAACATGCAATTTCCTTGGGGAAATTCAGCAACATTGAAATGTAGTTACTTTTTTTACTTAAACTTTTTATCGCTTACATCTTAGAGTTTTAAAAGAGCTGATTCTGCAATATCTTTTATAATTTTTTTATGATACGGGAAATAGTAACATATAGATTCAAAAGTGAGAAAATGCGCCGACTAGTGACGTCATCCGGCGGTATACATTTAAAACATGTATTAGAGCAGATTATTTTCCACACTCACAATGCAGTATGCGTGCACTGTGTTCTTACCAGGGAGCCTTTGGAATCTTGTGACTTAAAATTTCACCGACCGATCTCCCTATCACCAGCAAAAATCAGCAAAATTGATATTGAAATTTCAATTGTTCAAGTAAAGTTTGCAACCATGGAATTTAGTTACATTATTCCTTCGTCCAGAAAACAATGAGTTACCCTCTTCCCCAAATGACGCCCTAGGACGCAAGTTTGTACTTTGCTGGGAGAAAAATAAGGTTTACGTTTACGTATATATTTCACCTCTTTTGTGGGTTCATATATGGAGGTATTTTGTCTATTCGGCACATACTCGGTTTAAATTGAAATTGACATGCATACCTACAGTGCTGGCCTAAAAGTTCTCATGCTGATGTAAACCGTTCACGTCGATGCGTCATCTGTATTTCCAAAGCTGAGTCAGCGAATTACGTGCAGAGTCATGGGGTAAGAGTATACCTACTCAGAAGAAATGACGAATCTTGAAAGTTTGCAACACTGTTTTCCTTCCATTTAAATTCATGTGAAACAATCGATCAGGTGAGGTATAGGCTGCTTCGCCAAGAATCGATGTTAATAAAGTAAAAACAAAGTGCAAATCGCTATGGCTCTGAGGCAGGGGCGGATTTCCCACAAGGCAGACCTAGGCAGCTGCCTAGGGGCGCAAAATTTTGAGACACGTGCATCATGCTTTTTTAAGGGTTGTAGAATTGAAATCGGTAAAAATTTAAGGACGAAGAGAGAGGCGCGCGAAAAGAAGAAAATCTGTGAATCTGTCCTTGTCTACTGATAAGGTCCGTAAAACCCGCGCCCCCTCTGTATTGCGTGTCTCGTCTCGATGTCGCGCCTTTGTTTTTTACATTTTTTAACTTTTTGTCGCCTTTATTTAATTTTGCTATGTTTTAATTCCCTATACTTTTTGATAAATATGAAAGCACAAGAGGCTTTTGAGCCACCAAATTTTTCTCTGAAATAACCAAAAAGTAGCTTTAAATTGCGTTAATTAAATACCCGATTTTAAAAATTTTCCGGGGGAGGACCCCCGGCCCCCCACGCGGTCGTCCGTTCTGCGAGCGGCGCGCATGTGAAATTTGCCTGGGAGCGCTAAAAAGGTAAATCCGTCCCTGTGTTCTAGTCACTGCGCCTATTCTAGAAATTGTTTCAACTTTAACCATAGGCTCAAGTTCAAAAGCATTATTCATGAAAATTTTAGAGATATTTAAGAGGATCCAATAAGTACGTACCTTGGCAAAACCACTGAGCTGAGGAAAAACACCGTAGTAAACATTCGGGCGGCGGTGAATTTCTTTTAATAAAATTTGAATTTTCTAGAAAACTTGGGAAAATTTTGGCTTGAGAGTGATAATCAAATTGATATTTTAATCTCGTGTACATGAAAATATTCAGGAAAAACCATTTTTCTGAAAATTACTATCCCATAAAAGGAAATTTGAAAGTATTCAGGTTTTCTTGCGGTTTTTTCCTTCACACGGCAGGATAGCCGATGGTCTGATGAAACAAACATTATTTTTTTTTTACAAAATAATAGCATTATGCCTCGATCATTGATGTTTACTTAATGCGTAACATGATATAAGTAAGCAAGCGTTTGTAAGTAAGTACCTACCTAGATAGGCGGAATACTGAAAACTTTTAGTGCATGGGAGGATAACGCCTCAACAAGAGGGATTTAGGGGTACTAAAAAATATCTTACCATGGAGGAGCTGTGAGATTCCTTCATCTTCAAAAGAGGATTCGGGAGATTTATTTGACTCCAAAGAGAGGGTTCAAGGGGGCCACTGTAAAAAATTTGGAAAAATCGAGTCATCTCAGGAGAAATTCTGAGCTGTTCTCGCCCAAACATTGATCGAATTATAATTTTGAGATAAAATATGTGTCACCTTACGTACTTAGCAAAATCCTTCGCGTTTCCCGAGAGAGGCTCAGTAAATCTCTGAAGGGAGGGGGGAGGGACCGTCCGACTATTCCTTCCCATAGGCCTATAACATTTAGCAAGGAATTGTGCATGCATTAACGTTTGCAGGCCGTTATCATGACATTTTGCGATGCGCAGTTAGTCATGTTTATGACCTTTAAAACGCTCGTTTCATAAAACTTTATAATTTCCTCAATTTCTTTAATTTTTTTTTTACAAGTTATTCGCTGTCCTCGAATATTTGATTACCAATTAGTATTCCGCGGAAATGTTCGGTTTTGAAAGTTATCGGCAACATATTCAGCTGTTCCTATTTTACTTGAGGAAAATTGATTATACTGCAGAGATCAAAATGTCACAGAGCCTTATTTCTTTATGATCACCTCGGGTCTTCTCATCAAAAGAAGTGTTTGTATACGCTACCATCCTGCGTAACGGAAACCATTTCTCGACAACTGCACTACAGTTGTACTCTGAAATTTTTGGGACTGCGTAGGTTTCCAGCAATCCAACGCTCCCTACGAAATAGATATCCAAAATGCTCGGGATAACTGAGCGATTTTCAAATCCAATAAGTATTGATCATGAGACTAGTTTGTGTTTATTTGAGTGTTTCCCTCCTTACAATCATATACGCACTGTTACTCTCGAATATGTAGCTGACTTTGAAGTAAGACAAAGACACGATGGCTTGGAGCCAAAGCTAAGACAATTGCATCAACATCTAAAGCTTTTGCAATTAGGTAAGAAATTGGCACGAGCTAATGGATTCCTTCAATGCACGGAACTACGGAATCCGTACTCCTATGAAAAAAAAATCTTACAACCGAATTAGTAACAACGAGTGGAGTAAAATTTTTGGCTTCATTCATTGGTCTCACGGCTCGGCGGGAGTACAACACACGTATCGTAAAATAAGTGTTCCATATCTTGCTGCATGGTTACAACTTGTTATTAGTAATTCTGACGAGTGCTTCTGAATTTTTCGCCTCAAATTACGTTCATAATCATATCAAACTATAAATAATATCTATATAATCAGAAAATGTCAGAGACAGATATCTCCTCCCCTCCCCTCTTCGTTCCTTTATGTGCCCGTTCCGTTAATTTTACCTAATTAGATACTAATGAAAGTACCAGCTGACCTTTTGTATTGCATCGAACGCAGTTTCCTTTTTCTCTTGCTTTTGTAATGACGATTAATGAATCCCAAATCGGTAGAGTTTTGATCAAGTGTTATTTGGCTTTTACAAACATTGGCCCCTTTTCAGCTACGGGCAACTTTTGTTGCATTGTCAATAAGTAAATTAAAAAAATGGCATACAATTTGAAAAAGAGGAGGAAAATAATTGGAATAATTTAATTCAAAATTTAGTTTGGCTAGAAATTGATTATTTGCACAATTCTTCTTACAATTAGAGGCGCAAAGTGCCGGGGAGGTCGGACCGTCATGCGGTCAAAATTTGCAGCCCTTATTTGTTTTAAAAAATCGCTAAAAATTGAACAATTCAAGGATACACTAAGCAAATAAAAGTTGTACTCCATTAAAAAATGTTAATTCATTCAAAGAGTTCTGTCGAGGCATCATAATACGGATCGAATGCGATAGTTTATGAATTAGGTCAGAATCTAGAGCACAAGCCCAGTTTGTATTCCTCATATAGAATCGAGTGGAGAAATTGGACATCCGCGGCAGAATTTGAGACGATGATGCGTGATGTCATCAAGCAGTCTCATTGAAGAGACTCGGTTTAACCAAAGACTCGGAGACCGACGAAGCGCTACTGATCTTACGCGGACTAGAGGCGAGACGTGAATGAGCTATTATCGATATTTCCCCATTCGAAGCTATGGATAGGAATCGATTATCAAGGTGTCCGTTGCGAACACTCAATTTATCGATTCTTTTCCATAGGTTAAAACGGCAGATCAATCGATATATCGCAAAGCATGCCACGCTACTGATTGAGGGACGCAGTTGGGACAGCTGAGCGCGGGAAATCGAGATCGGGAGCACATGCAGAGATCGGGCTCGGCTCTCCATTTCCTGGAAGCCGTCCCTGAATTTTCTCTTGCGTCAGTGATCTACCGAGTGAGTTTAAAACTGAGGAAACGGGCGGTTGCGCACGTGCGTACGGCAAACAAGCAGTGGCGTAGCGTGCTTTACCATAATATATCGATCGATCCGTCATTTAAACCTATGGAAAAAGATCGATAAACAGGGTGTTCGCAGCGAACACCTTAATAATCGATTCTTTACCATAGGTTTAAATGGCATAACAATCGATACATTGCAATTCACGCCACGCCACTGCAAGCAAGCGGATGAGATTGATTGCATTTTGCAAAAAGGAACTAAGAGCATCCCAATCTCGCTAAGACGGTGCAAATGACTTAACTTTGCAAATATAAACTGATCATCTGAACAAGTCACATCTTTGCGCTCAATAAACTATAAAGTAAAGACGAAAATTATCTCGATCAATTTAATTTTTTGCGCGGTTCCAGTAATTTTATTTCAAAGAATTTAACTTGCACAATCCTAGCAACATTGGAATGCTCTTGGTTCCTTCTTGCAAAATGCAATACAAATGGATGGTAGTGACTAGTGACTACTAGACTGTCAAGCTTCAGCATGATGGGATGCCTTCTTCCCCGTATCTCGACCCGGCCCTCGCCAGAAAAATGTAAGTGATTCAGGAGGTAAAATAAGGGCGTGACAATTCTGTTTTTTTTTAAAAAAAAAAAAAAAAATTGTATTTCAGTCAATTTATGCGGTAAGGAGGGAAAACCTAAAATTTTCCGTTTTCATGCTGAAAAATGAATAAAATTTAAAATTTTTGAGCATTCACACTTGTGCCAATTTGTTGTAACGAGGCGCGCTTCGGAGTCGTTACAATAAAAATTGGTGCTAGTAAATACGGTAAATTTTTTAAATTTTATGCATTTTAACTTTCATAGTTCCCTGGGTAGTTTTTATCAACAAAGCTGGAAAAAGCCACATGCAAATGAATAGGACTCATGCGCTTCATAGTCAGTGGCGACTATTGACAGTTGGCAACATTATTTTTTCTCCATTTACATGTATGCAAAACAATCGATTCTTGGTGAGGAATCTGCCTCACCTATGTAAATCGATATTTTTAAATTAATTCAATGGAGAAAAAACTGTGTTGCCAACTTGCGGAATCGCCGCTGATCATAGTTTCTTCCGATTCAATTCATTAATGCATAGTTTCTTTCAACGTCGGTACCTTGTTCCGGATGACCCTTCTCGGTGAGGGATCTTTCTGTGCCCCTCTGACCTCTCTTGATTGAGTGCCCTTTTGACCCCCGCGCAGAAAATTCCTAGCCCTGCTCATCATGATCTGCAAGAAATATCATAGCCAGTGCCAATTTTCCTTGATATCAAATTAGTTGGATAATCATATTTCTGCAAAAATCACTATACGCACTTTTTTTTCCTAATGCAAATCTAAAACCTTACATAATCTAACCATGCTACAATCGGAAATACCAAAAAAAAATCGCTAATAGACGGCGCAAAATTGGAAATTTCAAATGAAAAATCGACCAATAAAATAATTCAAATTTAAAAAAGAACGAAGACAGCGTGAGATTACACTTTTTTATCATGAATGCTGGCTGGACTTACACGTGCTCGGGTAAGAAACTATGCTATTGCTTGAGAAATTGAGAGCTTCAAAAGTAGGTTAGGTAGCCCGAATAATTCTTATATGTGCAAGATTAAGTGCAAGAGTAAGCATATAATGCCAGCGAAAGCCATACTGTGAGGCAGAATTTTAAGACTGTCCTCATGCCGACGGCTGAACGACCTCCTTTGAGCAAAATTTCCTCGTTTTGCACTCTAAAGTTTATACATGGACGAATTCGGTTCCAAAAAGTGCAGCTTGACCTAGATAAACTGCTTTTATTGGCACGATTCAGCCACATTTGGGTTTCCTGAAAATCTGTCAGCTTCAGAATTTCTTCGAACTTAGTAGCTAAAGTACTAAAATAATCGCCATTGATAACTATTGTCCTCTACTTTGTGAAATTTTGAATGCAAAAAGTCTTTGAATAGTTGCATCACCTAAATGTCCTCACTTTAGTCCCAGGGGATCAAAAAATACCTATTTAGATTGAGCCTTGGGGCCTTGAGATTTTTCTTAGATCATAACGCCGTAAGTCCATCTTTCCAGTCTCAAGTTCTCTAAAGCTCTGATTTTGCCAGCACAAAAATTCTAGTCTCATCCCCTTCATTCTCCTCAAAAAAGTTACAAATGCCGCAACGCAGGCCCTCGGAGTCCCTGGAAGATTTAATCGATCCTCCAGTCGAGAAAGAAAGAAGTAAGTTTCATCGAATTTCTAGTCTCAAGGCTCCAACAGGTCATCAGGAGGCCTTAAATAAATCCTAAACTTTAAGGACCTCTTACCCCTAAAGTCCCAGGACCACCTAATCCTCCTAAAACTCAAAGACTCAAAGGGCATTCAAATTATTGATCGTCATACTCCGAAAGAGAAAAAAAATTGAAAATAATAATAGCAAAAAACCGTAGCAGGGAGCCCGGGGTGTGCAATACCCCGGCGCACAGTGGATCGAGCCGATTAGAGAGGTCGGACATGAAATCCCTGGTAAAAATTGGCAGTAGAATCTGTGTTCCAAAATACCATAGACCTACAGCCGGCTGTAAGATTTCCAATAGCTTCTATAGCCGGCAACACAATTTCTTACAGCCCTTTATAGCCGATGGCGATTAAGCAACAGCCTGGCGATAAAGTGTATGCTAAGCGTTACTAATTCCGGATGCTAGGACTTAGTGAGTTTTTGGACTACTGCTCTCTTCTTGGGCCGTAGTATCTTGATTTATTTTGCGAGGAAAGCTCCGTTTTTTTTGAAGGATGCCTGCCATTCCTAATATGTTGGAGCGCCTTTAATTTCGTATGATACTGTGCAATACTTCTGGTGTGAAATAGTTGCTTCAGGCACCGTGGTACGCCGCGGCGCGGCGCGGCGGGCGGGCAGCCAACGCGAAACGCGCATTTTGGCGCCTACAAACCTAACAGGGATACTTCACGCGTTGCGCAATGCGTGAAGTATCCCTGTTAGGTTTGTAGGCGCCAGTGCGTCACCGCTTCGTTTTGTATTAGGCTCTAATATTTAATCTGGCGGAGTCAGCGTTATTCAACTCATGATTTTGAAATGTTTGCACATCCTGTATGGATTATTCTCGTTTTAATTGATGAAAAAAAATATGTATTAAAGGAAAATATAACGTGTGTTTTGTAAATATTAAGGTGGTTCCGTATCAAACTTAAGGATTTACAAAGCACACGAATTTCTACACAATTTCTTATAGCCTTTTATAGCAGATGGCGAAAAAGCAACGGCCAGGCGATAAAGTGTAAAGCCCGGCGATAGGAATTATAGCCCGACTGTATAATTTTTTTTCGCTTCTTGTAGCCCGGCCGTATGATTTTTTCAACTTTCTACAGCCAGCTATTTGATTTTCTATCGCCTTCTTCAGTCGGCTATAAGAACTCCTATGGTATTTTGAAACGTAGCTCCTATCGCCAATTTTTACCAGGGATTTTTGACTAAAACTGCAAGATGTTGATTTCGTCGCGTTTGAAATTATAATGGGTGCTTCTAAGGGAAAATTTCACGAGGAAACAATGGAACTACTTTTGAAACCTCAAAATTGTGTATAAACGGACAGTGGCGTAACTAGAAATCCTCGCCCCCCCGCCGATCTGAGGCTGCGCCCTTTCATATCAGAAATTTTGAGCGGCGCACCCCCCTCCCCCTGCCCTTCTAGTCATTCGGATCTGAATAAATGGGAGAAAATCAAGGTATCACTAGGAGAGTAGAAAGAGAGGTGAAGAGTTCGTTCAATTTCGCAGTTGACATGTCAGAGGTCAAGTCGCAAATTACACTCAGTCACCCATCCATTGGAGAAGTACTTGTTCTCTTCGCTTTCCTCTTTCTTCATCTTTTCTGCCTCCCTCTCTCCCTCTCTTCCTTCTTTCTTTTCTTCCTTTTTATTTTTTCCTCCTCCTTTTTCCCATTTTCTTTTACCAAAATTTTGCGCCCCCCGCATCGCTGCGGCCCCCCCCCCCCCCCCCCCGCCCGGCGGTGGCGGCACGTATGGTAGTTACGCCACTATAAACGGAGTTAGAGGCTTTTAAAGTTCCCAAATTTTGTCCGACCTCTCCTATTGACTCGATCCACTGTGCGGCGCGCGGCTAATACGACCCTGTCCGAGCTTTCAAAAGCTAAGATTTTTACTTTTCTGATTGAAAATGATCAGTTTCCAGAACAAATTTCGCACATCTTAATATGAGCGTTTCATAGTGCGTGTTATACACAGTATATCACTTCGCACTCACTCTCTTTTACTTGAATATAACCAGTGACGAGTGACACTCTGAAAGAGCCCTTTCCCGCTCCGAGATGCAAAGGCACTAAATCTCCAACAGTGGTCCTTTAAGTGGGTCCAGTGAACCTGCATGCATTCAATCCAGATTTAACAGCGGAAGAGTTTTTCGCACGAAATGGCAAAGTGTCGTCGGTGTATTAACCGCGTTGAAGGCTCCGATTTTGAGCACCTTCACAGAATCGCGGAGAAGTGCATTGCACTGCAGTCGCAAGAAATTAAGGTTATTATTCTGAATTTTGTTTGGAAAACTCTCGTGTCAACAACATCGGCGACTAGATCTCAGAAGACTCGAGAGAAACGGGGGACGAGGGGAAGATCCGAAAGAGAGAGAAAAAAAGGCGTGGACCAATTTCGGACGAGAGAGTGGAATTAAGCGGTGTTGAAAATTGAGTAAGATGTGTTTATAAACAGAATCACTATCGTCTCCGTGAAGTCATCAAACTGACGTGTTTACTAAACATTGTCACAGCTTCCTTATATCGGTGCCGAACATCGTCGCTGTGTCCGCTCGTGCCATCATCCGATGATCCGATGCCCTCCCTGCACTTTCTGCGCCTCTCCGTTGAGGATCTTCCACGGATCGGAAGTCACCGACCGATCGACCGCCGACAATGGCTGAATGACCGGAGAATTTTACTGCGTCGATTCCGGACGCGAGGACACTGCGCACTGTTCTCGCACGGCCCTTCTGGAAGTTTCAGTCCAGTTTCGTGTTCGAAACTCTATATCCAAGGCCCGCACTCGTCTAAAAACCTCCATGAAAAAGATACAGATGTCACTCCAGGCCTGCGGGCTGATAATGGAGATATGTTGCATGTGTGAGGAATTTGCGATTTGACTGTTGATTCTTATGTGAAAGTTCGCGAGAAACACGATGGTGCCACTGGTTTTCTCTGAAAGCAACTCCCAAGCTCAAAAAAAGCTCTTAAGTTGAGGCCAAAATGGAGAGGATATCCCACCCTACCTTGAAAGTCCACCTCTACATCATGACAAATTTTCCATTCAAAGATAGGGAGCAAATACATTGACAGGGCTGCCACTTTATTTGGGGACTCCAAAACTGGAAACACGGCAACCCTGCTAATGTATTTGCTCCCTATCTTTGCATGGAGAATTTGTCTTGATGTAGAGGTGGACTGTCAGGGTAGGGTGGGATATCCCCTCCATTTTGGCCTCAACTTGAGAGCTTTTTATGAGCTTGGGAGTTGATTTCAGAGAAAACCAGTGGCACCATCGTATTACTCGCGAATTTTTACTTAAGAATCAACAGTCAAATCGCAAATTCCTCACACATGCAACATCTCAATTGAAATTGATAGACGTAGCGATAGACAAAGGAGCCAAATGAGATAAAATAGAACATAGAGATACCCTACAAGGAAAAAAAGTATCGCAATTCCAACTGTACGCCTATAGCTGATTTTGGCGTCAGATATTAGAGTAGTTGCACATGCCAGAGGTATGGTTAAGTCAGCTGAAAGTTTGGTTGGACCAACCATACCTCCAGCCGGTGCCCTCACAGTCAGCATAAGTGTGGTTGGATTAACTATACCGTTGGCTGGTGCCTTAACACTTCTTGCTAGTGCAACTACTTAAGTGGCTGGTGCCAAAATCAGCTGGAAGTATAGTTGAGATCATGATACTTTTTTTTTCAGAGTATTGGTGGAAGCGGGTGGGTAAGTAGACTAGCTAACAGCAACCCATGAGAGACCGTGTAGTTAGTCGATAATTTTCTCCCTCAGTCTTAGTCTATAACTACCACCCGTCTCAACCAATAAGGTCGCTTCTTTTCCCGTGTGTCCTCTTGGTCTATCGTGTTTTCAACGAATTTCAATAATCAGCCCGCATCTTGATATTAACTAGTAGGATCTTTTAATCGCTTGACGAGCATTTATGAAGTATTGCCTCGCATTTAGTCGGGAAAAACCTGAATAGCAACTGTTGGCATATAACTTGCAAATGTTTCGTATCTTGGTAGATTCGGGCTTAAGCAGTCATAGAAATGATGGGGAGATCCGGGTCTATTTGATCCGTTTACGCGGTACGTGTCGCAGTGAGCTACGACAAACTGTTGTTACCAATCCAAAAACGCCTTCAGTTTCGTGTGATACTTCACCACCCACACCGGAGTTAAAATATTTGTATCAAACACCATTGTCCTTCTTGACAACATTTCACAAGATCTTCCAGTCATTTTTCGAACATTATTCATGAAGTATTGTCTCATGTTCGTTCGGAGAAATTGCAATGAAAACTGTTGGCATAATTTGCAAATGTTCTTGCAATTATTTCGTTTCGTAGCTGATTCTGACTAATCAATTTGATTTTGTGTTTATGTAACTGAGATTTCTTTTCTTATTGGACAGTATTTTTAAAGAAAAATATCTCAAAAATGACTATTTGTTCTATTTTTTCGTTTTGTTCTCTAGAATTCCAGTTTTGCAACAGATGGATGTTTGGACCACAAAATCAAGGAGGAGGAGAAACAATACATTTACATTAGCCGCAATGAAATCGACTCCACTCAGTTGCATGGTGAGTCATCTTTTTTTCATAAAACTTCATATCTTCCTCCGTCTGTATTGAAGAAATTTGACGTATCTATAATGCATGATAAAATGACAATTTTGAAAATATTAATTTTTTTGTTTTTTCGTGTACTCAACCTAAACTTGTAAAAATGGAACGGTATAACTCAACTTTTTCAACTACGTTTAAACTATACGTAAAACTATACGTTAAACTGTAACGTTTAAACTGTTTTCAAGACATGAAGCTCGGTATAACAGAGTTCAACTTTTTCAACTACGTAAGCTTGTTTTTCTCAAAATCACCGAAATGGAACTTAGTTTGCGCATGCACTAGACCCTACAATCGCTCTGAAATTGTGAAAAGCTTAATCCATTTGGGCTGTCCTGATGGCGCGGCGCTACGCAGCTGCCTAAACATCCTCTGCGAGCATGGAATTCAACTTGAAGACCAATTGGACTACATTCCGCAATTTAGGAACTGCAATTTAGGAACTGCAATTTCTAGCCCATTCGTAAGAACACTCACGTGCATAGAGATACTAATGGTACACGTACGTCGTTTTTAAACTGAACCAGACATTGTAGTTCCAAATTGCAAAATGCAGTCCGGTTGATTGACCTACTGTCCGTTTATGAAGTATGTCATTATTTAAAAGCCAAACAATTGACTTTCAGACTAAGAAAATTTGTGTCACATTTCTGCCTCGTTTCTTTCTGAATGCAGCATCTCCGTGCGTGACCCTCTTTCAATAATTTGGAAACCCCACAAAAAGTTTATTTATTATTAACGAACGGTCCATCGGATCTAGGGCCATTCAGTTTGAATGAGTTGCTCACAAAAACTTGGAATTTATGAAGAGCTCATTCAACGAAGAATAATTCGGAGAGCTGATTTGGAGCCAAAGAGCTTTTGGCACTCCTCCCACTCAACACCTCTCCACTCATTCATCTATTAGATGGTTCGAGAGACGGCAGAAGCAGCGTTCCCCGTGATTAGGGCCCTATGACAAGGCGCTAAGCTCTTAACAACCTCAGGAATTATTGAATCTCTTCCTCTCGGTCGAGGCCTCTTATAGCTGAGGCGCGCTGCCTGGTTCCTATCATAATGAATCAATCCTCGATCCACTCTTCCCCGCAACAATGAGCGTAATTATGAGTATACACAGTACCGAGCAATGCATCGATAAGGCAACGGCTGATTAAGAATTTGGAACTTTGACCGGACGTCATTTTATGATATATTCGAGATCCAGAAATATAAATCTCTCGATGGTCTAGGGAGTCCTGCTAATCATATCTGCATGGAGAGTTTTGAGGAAACACATAAGTGCATTATCACAGAACTCCTGAAATATATCAGGCATGGACGGGGACGCGTCAGGAACTAAAGAAAGGAGATGGTGAAGAAATAGAGGAGGAAAAGAGGAAAAGGATGAAGGGAAAGGAGAAGGAGAAGAAGATGGAGAGAATAAAAGGGAAGAAGGAAGGAGGAAGGAGAAGATGAAGAAAAAGAAGGAGAAAGAAGGAGAAAGAAAGAACGGAATAATGTTTTTTCTTCGTTTTTTTCGTCCTCTTCTTCCTCTTCTCCCTCTTCTTCCTCTTCTTCCTCTTCTTCCTCTTCTTCCTCTTCCTCTTTTTTTGTTTCTATTCTTCTTCTGTCCTTCCTTTTTTCTCCCCATTCCTTGAAATGTTCTTCGCCACCTTTTTCGTATCCCTTTCATCAAATATTTTTCTTTCTCTTCTTCTACCTTTTTTTCTTCTCTTTCCTTCGATCTCTTCTGCACCTTTCTATGGCACATTCTGAGTCTGTCAGAGTAGGGTCAATAATCTTTCTTTTTGCTCGTTTCTTTTCATATTCATCCGCGCGGTGGTGACTTCCAAGTAAGAAATGCGGTGCGACTGCTGGGAGAGCAATCCTCTTTTTTGTTTTTATTCAGAAATTAGGAAGAGGGCAAGAGAAAAGGACGGGAAAAGTGTGATAAACTTAACATTGTTGGTTCAAAAATATTTCCGGCTCTCCCTGCACGTACGGTGAGAGTGCTTGGATTTACATTTTGCAGCTAAAAATTGCGGGAACTTCTAGCCAAATTAAGAGAGCCCCTGCTCAGTGCTCATGTGCGAATCATCAGTTTTTCTCATAGTTCTCTGAAACCTTCGTCCAATTATTTACAAATATTCCTAGCAACTTTCAAAGAAATGTTTGATAATAGTTAAGTTTCCTTTCGAAAAATTAAAACGTATGATCAGAGATTTTAAGACACCACAATGCAAATACGCATTTTTCAACCTAGGCCATGCCATTCAATTTGAAATGTGAAAGTTACAAATCATGTGTCCTTTTACGAACGGCTTAAAAAAGATTCCGCATTTTGGGAAGGAGGTTGAAAGTGCAACGCGTTCAATTGGTTCATGGGGTGAATGTCAGACCAGCAACGAATGTAAACTGGCGAAGCTAGAAAAAAAGGGGAGGGGGAAACCTATGGTGTTAATCATAATCCCAATTAATAACTCATAAAAAAGCTATGGATTCCAAAATAAACACGGGTGTAAGGAAGAAGCGGGAAGCGGCGGAAACTAAATATAATCGACCGGGCGAGGTGTCATCTGCCGGGAGGTTCCGTTAAATAGATATTTGTAAAATGCTCGTTTTCCCCTTCGTTTTTTCCTCGATAATTAATTACCACTCAAGTTAACATAACATAAGACAGACACTTAACTCACGCTGCATGCTCCCTGTTTCCGTGGCCGTTCCTCAGTCAGCGCCGTGATGGAGCACCGTCAGCGATTTGTACGTAATTTGTCGTTTCATTCACCTCAACACACTTTGACGGATCAGGAAACTCATGATTTTGCGCTTTCTTCTCTTTTCTTTTCATTTTTGCTGCCTCTTTTCTTTTATTTTGCCACGCGCATGCGTTTTCACGATTAAATACGCGATTTTTCCGCGCTTGCTTGTACTATTTCACACGTGAAAAATGTGCTTACCATTCACCGACTCAAATCAAAGCTGAACTTATAAGAATTGAGAAAGTGTGTTATACTGCCGTGCTGAGGAAGAACGCCGTATGAACCTTCAGGCGTTGCCAAACTTTCTTTGAAAAAATAAGAATTTATTGAGAAAGTTGCGAGTGTTTTTCTTCCATTTTTTTGGACAATTTTGTTCGCAATTGAATCTATAATATCTGAAAATTTCAAGGAAATATATGTATAACTTTCCTCAAAAAAAAACACGTTTTATTCGGGGAAATTTGGCAACTCTCGAATGTTTATACGGCGTTCTTCCTTAGCACGACAGTATAGTGGCCGTCCATTGATGCCGTCAGGGTTTTATGAGGGAGGGATAGTCAATAGGTCCCTGAAATTAATACATTTGACACCTGAGATCAGAAACAGTGAAATCTGCCCTTGAATCATGGTTCAACTAAATTCAAGAATCTTATTCGTAATCTCCTGATTTCCTCACGTCCTTTAGCTATGCCACCGTATCCGTGATGCCACGCTAAAGAAAAACGCCGTATGAACAGTCAAACGTAGCCAAATTTCCTGATTTACTATTTCTATTGGAGGAGAGATATTAACATTTCACCTTGAAATTTTTTGACTCTTTAGCTTATTCTAAAATCGCCTGGAAAATTGGAGGAAAAATATTCACTGGTTTCACTGAAAATTTTTCTCTTATCAGAGAAAAATTCGGCAACGTCTGAAGGCTCATACGGCGTTTTTCCTTAGCATGGCAGCGTGGCCCTTGGTGCCACATAGGTGGATCCAGAGGCCCCCCCCCCCCCCCAGTGGCGTGGCGTGAATGATCGATTATCGATACTTCCCAATCTGAAGCTATGGTAAAGAATCGATTATTAAAGCGTTCGCTGCGAACACCCTGTTTATCGATCCTTTTACGTATGTTTAAATGGCAGATCAATCGATATATCGCAAAGCACGCCACGCCACTGCCCCCCCCCCCCCCCCGTTTGCTCCAAAAAAGGAGGAAGAAGGGTGAGAAGTGAGAAGGAGGGGACAGAGGAATGAAGATCGAATTGACAATTTAGTAATTATTCATGAAGAAATTGCCCTCAAGTGCATTGGAGGTGCTTTAAAATTTCGCTAATTTTTAGGGAGCAGTCCCGGGACCCCCCCCCCCCTCTCCCCTTTGTTAAAAGTGTCTGGATACGCCTTTGAATCTGCCACTGGTGAGAGAACGATGATGAACACTTTCATTTAAATGATTTCTCACCCTGTTAATGTACCTGATAAGTGATTATTGCCTCCATAGTGTCATTTAAAGTGCGGTCTAGTGACTTCAAGTACAATGCCTGAAGTTCCTGAGTTAAGTGCCCGAAGCCTGCCGGAACTCCAGACTCCTCAAATTTCCTTCGTTCACACTCCAGGCATATCGAGTGCAGTATAGTGGGAGCGAATAACTTCCCACACTTGGAATCAGATCGAAATGCCAATCAATCAGTACACCTATACCACCACAGACTAGATCCTCGTGCTAGCTTCAACTCAGGAAATTGCTAATTGAAGTTATGCGAAGCGCGCTTTCTTCTCCCACGTGGCTGCCAAATTACTCAACGGAAACTTCAAAATTTGAATGGTAAATGTGGGGGCTTTCGCGTGGTTCGGCAAAATCGCGGTATCAGTTCAACAGGGTCCGGTTGTATCTCTTCCTTCCTCTTGATCCACTCCTCAAGTCTCTCCTCTCCTCCTGTCGACTATTTTAAACTGTTCATTCATCGAGTGAATTTTACGAGGTGGACTCCTCTTGCCCGAGTGATGTAATCAGACAAAAACATAGGAACGAATCCAAAATTGGCCTAATATTGGAGACTGTATCTATCACGCACCTACTTTTGACGACTTCGCCTACATTTTATAGGGTAGGCCAAATTATCTACATCTTACGTGCCACAGAAAAAGTTAGCTGCCACAATTTTGAAATTCTCAGTACGCTCAAAGTTTTCTGCAATTTCTGCGGAAATATGTGTTTTTTAACTCGTGCCCTGTCCAATAGTCTATTCTGAAAAAAATTGAAGGACTCAGTAACTTATTCATTATGCAAATGTTAACGCAGATTCTTAGGGATCGACTTAAGAGAGACTAGACCATTTTGACCACACTTTGCAATATTAATAATTACAATATCTGGCTCAGATAAGAAACAACGTATGTATCATCATTTTCCCCATGGACATAAGTGTTTTTACGGATGAGGAAGAGATTGTAGTTCCTAATTGCTGAGTGCAGTTCAATTGTGTGTACTCTCCTCATGTAATATGAGAGGTTGATTGTGCATGTAAAACGTGACGTACGAATTTTTGTATCTTTTTTCTTCTTTTTTACAAAATTGCAAAAAAGTATTGAAATTTTTTGTGACAAGTAGCGCGTAAGCCGACCATAGTGCGCAATTTAAAAACAGAATTTTTTAAGAACGCAATAATTTAAATTCAATCACAAAATTTAGAGGACTTCGTGGCAAGAGATCTTGGGCTGATGTTAGAGTGCCGAACTCCATACACTTGCAACTACGACTCAACTGAGAATAAGTCATGGATGTAAAATTAAGGTCGTGTGCCCTCGCAGCCCACGCTCGGGGTTCGAACTTCGGATCCGGGCGATTGGGAAGGAAACTGATGACGATCGGCCGTGCACGAATGATTGGCGACCAATCGGGCAATTCGGCCTCTCACGCTACGGCACGTCCCTTAGCGCCTGCTCAACGACCCCCCGTTGCCAGATCGCTAATTACACACGTCTAAAGCCCCTTAATCTGGATATTGATCGAGAATTTCGACAACCTCGCTGCATATTGTCAGAATTAAAGCGTCTAGCGTGAAGCATAACCATAACCCATAACGCACAAGCAAAAACCAAGATTTACGAGCCCACATCCAAACACTCGGGACTCCTGCTTAACTTTATTTCGCCCAGCTGTTAAGCTCCTTCTCCCCCCCCCCCCCCCCGGTCCGTCGAGTTCCTCTCACACACACGCGCTTGTTCCCGATGAAAAACGCGTAAATGCGTCCGGTGTGTGCACGCGAGAAGGCGAGCACCCACGGGAACACTCAGTTTAGTTACCTTGTTCCGTCCCGTTCTGTTTGGCCCCCCTGATTCTTTAATTCGACGGAATTCGTCCGGCCAGATTTAGTGCTTCTCTGGCGCCGGGTCTCTCGAAACCGGAGATTAGGGCTGTAAAGCATAGGTTTCCGTTATTTTATCCCTTCGTTTTTGAAATAGTTCAAGCGATCGCTGGAATCAAAATAAGTGGTTCAAATTCCTACAACTCGATTTTTTTTGCGGCCTTATTTGACGGAGGGCTAACTTTTGACCATTTTTTAAAAGTTTTTCAAGCGCTCATCAATACGCGAGAATTTAATGCATGGACATTTAAATTCCACGGCGGAAATGCAAAAGGAAATGTATAAGAGAAGGAATTTAACTGGAGTATTGTAAGCACCATTCAGAAATTCAATGGCGAATGATATAGAAAATTTGAAAGTCCAAGAAGGGGTTTACGTATCCATGGGGACCCACTTGACATCCCGAGAGATGTGCTCTGCAACTTCCTCCATCTACTTCTTCCACCTCTTCCCTCCTCTTCCCTCCTCTTCTCTCATCTTCTCTCATCTTCTCTCATCTTCTCTCCTCCTCTACTTTTTTTCCTCTCGTCCTCCTGCAACTTCTCCGTATCCTCCTTGCCCTCCTCTTTTCCTTTTTCCCTCTTTTCCTCTTTTCCTCTTTTCCTCTTTTCCTCTTTCTCTTTTCCTCTTTTTCTCTTTTCCTCTTTTCATCTTTTCATCTTTTCCTCTTTTCCTTTTTTCCTCCTCTTGTTATTCATATCATGTCTTTTCACACGCGGAACTAGGGGACGAGGCCTCTCTCCTCCCAAAAAAAAAATTACTCGGCCCCTCCCGAGAAAGAGAGGGGTTTCGCCAAATAAGTGCCTGACATACCTACCCTCCGCGTTTGAAATTCCTGAAATCACTCAATTTCCCAAATTTTTCCGGTAGAAACTCCCCCTCCCGTCTGAAGCTAAAGAAATTCACCACATCCACCCTTGGAGATAATGAGCCCCATAGGTTATACATTAGTAGGGTATCTCTTAGTAACCCCCTCGACCTCCTTCGATAAAGTGCCCTTCTAGCCCCCCACGGGTAGTTCCTATTTCTGCCTTTGTCTCTTCATCTCTCAA
Organism: Bemisia tabaci; assembly: GCF_918797505.1. Lineage (NCBI taxonomy): Eukaryota > Metazoa > Arthropoda > Insecta > Hemiptera > Aleyrodidae > Bemisia > Bemisia tabaci. The sequence continues at coordinate 32,693,033 of NC_092797.1, read as the reverse complement.
TGCTACCCTCTCTTTGATCTCCTAAGAAATTAATTCTGTTTGTATTTGGATCATTCAAGTCAAAAAACCTCTTCAATGACCATAAGCAAATTTCTGGAAAATTAGTAGGTGTTGTCGCATCAAAATTAATTAATTAATAAAAAAATAATTCAGCTGTAATGATAGGTAACAATGGGAGAAGTATAACCTCCGGCTTTGGGCGTTAACTCACTCGAGAAACCACTTAAGAATGAAGATATAGTGGCTACTAAACGCGTGCTGCAAGGGTTAATAGCTCATTTACAATGACAAATATTGTCGAGAAACGAGCGTAGTAGTAAGTCAGGGATGAGAAGAAAAAGAAGAAGAAGGAATAATGAAGCTCAATGAAGGAATCCGCGAAACGTAAACTGGAGAGCACAAGAGTTTACTAGTTGTACTTCGCCGCAGCCAAGTCAAAATATTTACTCCACATGACAAGATGTTGTAGCGCCAACCGTAAATATTTACGCTCATTGTTTATAAACAACCTTGTTAAACGCTTAGAGTATTATCATACTGACAAACGTTCGCGTTAAGTTTAATACGCTAGTTATTATATTCCTCGCAGAAACGTCATTTGTCAACCTTTAGTCCAGGGATTACTCGGTTACTCAGTTGGCATGCGACATTTCGTGAATATCAAAGACTTCGAGCCTTCATTCTTCTTTTCATGTGCACTTCTGTATCGAGAGTGAAATTATTAAAAACACGTCCCTATCTTACTCCATAATGTGAGATCATAAGAGCAGTGGCGTGGCGTGCTTTGCAATATATCGATTGATCTGTCATTTAAACTCATGTTAAAGAATCGATTAACAGGGTGTTCGCAACCAACACCTTGATAATCGATTCTTTACTATAGCTTCAAATGGGGAAATATCGATAATCGATCATTCACGCCTCGCCACTGCATAAGAGTAACGTGTAACGCATTACGCCTAAGACGCGAAGCGCTTTGGGTAGTTAGCCGCGAAGCGGCCAGGGAGTGTGCCCACTGTGCCCCCAATCTTCATTAATTTCATCCTAATTCATCTAATTAGGTCGTAGATTTCCAGCCCATCAATCGAAAAGAATCCACTATCAGTTAAATTGAATAATTTAACCAAAATCGCATGTATATACGCAGCAGGTGTGATATGAGAAAAAAAGCTATCGAAAACTTTTTCGAGGGAACTCTCACGCCGTTAATGCAGTATCAGCTTTTAGCGTTCGCGAACCGTCAACCGCTTTGTGGATAAAAGAGCAAGCAATGCAAAATCGAGTTCTGAAACAGGTGCATTGATGTGACCTAATATTTCTATGCTTGAAATCCTATAACTGCTATCTGATATAGATATTGTTCAATAAAACAATACCTGGACGATAATGCCTACTTAACTAATTCTCATATTCCACGCTCTACTTTCTCTGATCAATTTTTAAAATAAGAAAAAAAAATCGGACTTCCAACGATGCAATTTTTTTGAACAAGAACTCTTGCCGAAATGCGTAAGGACCTAGTTTGTATTTTTCCTGTGTTTTCTATACAAATGTGATCACATTAGGTATATTGCGCACTTTCATTGAAGTATTTACATTAAAGTAAAGTTCACATACAGGGAACAAAATTAAAATTTAATTTAAAAAAAAAAAAAAAAAAAAAAAAAAAAATTAATTGATTTTTTGTGACAAATCTCAATTAACTCAAAACACGTTTTCAAACGCTCATTTTTTTAAATGAAAAACGAATTAATAAAGCTTAGAAATTAAAATATTCATCAAACCCCGTCTAGGCGTTTCGAGGGATGACCAAAAGTGACATACATTTTCCGAGGAAGATTCCCTGACGGTAAAAAAATCACAATTTTTTTAATATCAAATTGCAATATATTTACAAAATCTGATCAATAATTCAAGAAATGCCGATTTCAAACGATCCATGAAAGTTCTATTTGTGAGGAAGGTATGTAATTTGCAATGCAAAAAAAAATGCATCTAATTTCAACTGTTTCAATTATTTATACAAGGAAAAGCTATATAGGGAGCACCAATGAACAGGTCAAAGACCAAAACCTCCTACTACCAAAGGTATTTTATCATAAAAAAGATTATGATAATTGCGTGAGAAGTTACAACAACATTATATAAATGATCATTAATTAAAAAGATCAAGTTCTGACCGAATAAGCATTCTAAAAGAAGTACTAGTTGATCCTCTCGGTCGTTTTGCCCCTTCAATCAGTGAATAGACAACATACATAACACTCCGATGCAATTGCAATACACGTAACTCTACCGTGCAATTGCAATTGCTATTTGTGCTACTCTGGTATGATTGCGAGTTCTTTTTCAAAGGATTGATCCCACACACTGGAAAACTCTAAAAACCAAATTGGCGATACGACTATTCTCGTTATCGTGAAATAACCCAGAACCGGACTCTGGGTGGCGCTAAGATCAGCGGTTGACGCCAGGGTGAGAATCCCATCTGGAGGGAGTAACGACGCACAGTAGATCGAATCAGTTATAGAGGTCGGACACGAACTTTTTGACTAAAACTTCAAATTTTGAAGCTTATTTCGCAACATTTTAAAGTGTAGGGGGGGCTTGTAGAGGAAAATTTCACGAGGAAACCAAAGAAATCACTATTAGAACCTCAAAGTTGTGTATAAACGAAGTTATAAGCCTTTAAAGTTTCCAAATTTTTTCCGACTTCTCCTATTGACTCGATCCACTGTGCGACGACAAGGGACAAGGGACAGGCGATATGTAAACCAGACGTCAGGACGGTCAGCGGCTTCCCTTAATGTATCATCTCCAGGTGTCAAGCCAGGAGCAGGGACTCGTGACTGCGCCTGGATCACTCGCTCGAATTGACGGTCCCACAGGAAGGGGACCGGGGCGCTTTTCGAAAAACACGATATTCAACTTAGACGCCTGCGCCTCGCAGGTCCCCGATGACGGGAGGGGACAGGATCAGTGCGGCGAGATTTATAGGTTAACACCTGTTACGGGAGCGGGAACGCCAACGGAGACCCGCCCCAAAATTAGCGAGAGGAACACAGATCCTCCGGTCCTCCTATTCTGCCGTGCCGTGCTGAGAAAAAACGTCGTATGAACCATCCGGCGCTGCCAAATTTACTCGACAAATCACGAATTTCCTGGAAAATTTGTAACGATCTCACTACCGATTTTTCGGAGGATTTCGACCGAAATTTTTTTATTTTTACTTTCTCGCTCCCCTAGGGTAGAGAGAAAGTATTGTCATCCTCCAAGAGAAAGAAAAAAGTTGAATTTCATCATTTCTACGTTTTTTCTTTCTTTTCTTCTTTTTTTGATTAGTTTTTTTTTTTACTGATATATAATGTTCTACTCTTATTGGCCCCAAGCGGTGACCCCTGTGGCTAATAAGAGAGTGAGGTTATGTCAGGGAGGGGTACAATAGTAGAATGAACACCAAAACTGTTGGTGATTTTTTTTTTTCAGATTAAATGACTCGAAACCGAAAAAAGAAGGGCCTGAGGGTGCCTTACACTAAAGAGAATTGGCAGGCACACAGGGGCAGGGGGATTGGGGGTTTTTTTTTGGGTATGGTTTTGATACAATTTCTAAAATTTGCATTTTGAATTCATTTCTTAAACTTAGCGATTTTCAAGTGTCAAAAGTTCATAACTCAAGAACTATTAGTCCGATCTCACTCAAATTTTGCAGGGCTATTAAGAGTAATGTAATGCTTGATCTTATATACTTTTCCATGCTTACAATTAAAATTTCATACGAGATACAGACCTGCTCTACTATTACCCCAGGGGGTACAATAAGAGAAAATTTTTTTATAATATTCTTTTTTTTTTTCACTTCTTTTTTACTTTGTCTATCCTTTTTTTCTGTATTTTCTTCTTTTACTAATTTTCTTTTCTCTATTTTTCTTCTTTATTTTCTTTATTTTCTTTTTTTCCTTTTTTTCTTTCCTCTTTTTTTCTTTTTTCTTCTTTTCTTTTTTGTTTTTGTTTGTTTTTTTCCTTCTTTTCTTTTTTTCCTTTTTTTCTTTTTTCTTTATTTTCATTTTTTGTTCTTTTTTATTTTCTTTTTTCCTTTTTTTTTCTCATTTCTTTTTATTCAAATAGCCCTCGGGGGCTAGTCCCATACAGTCCTTTGTTCAACCTTCCCCACTCTCTTACTATATCTATTCTATAATCCAAATTTCTTCTATATGTAGCACCTAGGCAACAACGCCCCATCTCCCCAATTTGCCTTTTGATCTAAAAAGTCTGAAAATTTGAACCAAAAAAATTATTTTGAACTTTCCTCGAAAATACATATTTTTTGAGAGGAAACTTGGCAACATTCGAATGCTTATACGGCGTTTTCCCTCAACGCGGGAGTATTTATAAAAAGCCACGAAAATAAAACTCCCTCTCGGTCATAGATCCTCGACTCAACGTCGCTCATAGATTGCTATAAGTTATGAGAGATTTTTAGTAAATGGAAAAGTTCCAAATAGGCGTCTCGTGGGAGATTAGGTTTTCCGCTATTATTAAATGTTTGATAATTGTTCCGCTCGCCTCTCGCTTTTCTCATTCTCAGCCCCGGGACCTCGATCAAAATTCAAATAGCTTGGTCACCGTGCGACGATCGCCTCTCTTTTCTCCCTCTCGCTCCTCCTCGATCACCCCCTGTGCCCTCCCTTCGCGAGTCTTTTTTGGCTCTCCTCTTGGATTCCTGATTAAATGATGGGCTCTTAATCCCTCATTTTTTTTTTTTTTTTTTTTTTTTTTTTTTTTTTTTTTTTTTTTTTTGAACTAAGGGGTCCGCCCTCTTGCCGCTACGCGGCCCTACCCCTGGGGCGCTGCATACCCTTAAAAGCCGCTTCGCGGCCAGCGGAATCGTCGAAAGCTCCCCGTTGGCGGTTAATGAGCAAATCATTTCAATTGAATAAAGGTTCAGTTACACGATAAAATTGAGCCATCAAACTGAAGCTCTGATTGGTGGAAAAAGACCTGAGGTGAGGATCTGACCAATGAGAGGCCCAATTCAATGACTCAATTTGATCGTATAACTGAACCATAACAAAACGATGTTTCAAAGAAAAATTTTCCGCCAAACAATATTCTTAATGACTTTCTCTTTACTCGAATTTTGGTTCCTTTTTTGGAAGTCGATCTTTACAGGGCCACATGCAGCTGTAATTTACAGGTTTCCACATTACAGGTTCAAATGGAGAAAAACGATGTTGCCATTTTGCTGGATCTGACAATGGTTACGTGATTTAGGAGTTTTATACCATCGATTTACTTTCAGCCCAAACAAATGATCCCCCTCCCCCTTCCCTTCAGATGTGATATATATTGGCCTAACTGGTTTTATGTCGACAATTTCCATTTAGTGCGTTCGTTTATTTTTCTTCCAGTAGCTTCTAACCCCGCGTAATTTTGAGAAGGGAACAAGAAGGGATACGAGCACAACTGAATATGCGTTGTCATGAAGTACCAAGTGGAACACAATGTGCGGTTACACTGACCGACGGACGTAGCGTCGTGGTAATCACGTGAAAGCGATCAAAATTTGCTTATGTTGGTCTCTGTATGACCGACCAGCTGAACCAGTTCTAATTACACTCTCGCAACAGCCATCCTTTACTCTTTCATTCTCCACTTTTCCGACGTAGCTGCGTCACACTACTGCCATTCTTTCAATCGGATATTTTTTTCCTGTTATTTTCATAGCTTGAAAAAATAATAATAATTAATGTATTAAATGGCCACAAGACAAGAAAAAATACCGTACTCCGCACTCCCCCACGGAAAAAAAAACTTCGAGCGTGGGACCCGAAGTTTAGGTCATATGGATCTCTGAAGTTTTCGGATTGAGCATCAGAACACTTCAGGTCCAGCTGCTGAGGTTTTGATCACACATCTGAAACTTCAGTTCTTACATCTGAAAAACTTCGGTTCTCGCATCCGAAAAACTTCGGTTCTCACATCTGAAGTTTCAGATGTGTGATCCGAACCTCGACAGCTTGACCTAAAGTGTTCAGATGCCCAATCCAAAAACTTCAGAGATCCATATGACCTAAACTTCGGGTCCCATGCACGAGGTTTTTTTCTCCGTGCCGAAAACATCATATTGAGCAATTGACTGAAGCATTAAGAAGTGCTCTGCAAACATTTTAGGGCAACAATCGTTTAAAAATTGTATGCCAACTCGGATTTGTGGGATGTGCAGTGGTTTAAAATTTGATGCTCAAAACACTTAACATGAAGAGAAATTCGAGTGTTTAAAATTCTTATATGCCATGTTTAATGCTTAAAAATATCAGAAGTTTACGTAACTTAACCCTCTTCATTTTAACGAAGTGAACTGATCCGCTCGTAACTTATTCTCACTTATTTTTCAGGGCAGTAGAGCATTTTCCACAGAAAGCTCAAAATCCAATTTTTTAAATTCACTTGACAAAATCGCTCCACTGAAAGTGTGTTAAGAATAGAGGAAAAATTAATGATAAATGACACAAATTCGCTATGAGGGAAAGCACTCCTCAAAATAACACCGAGGATGAAAGTATCTCGAATGACATTAAAATTCGGTGTCGGTGTTAAAAAATTTATTTGGACTTTTTCTCTGAAAAACCCCTGCTGACGACAAATTCAAGAGAATTCTTAAAGATTAATTTTGTTAAACCGAAAATGAAGCGTTTAACATGGTTGGGTATTATTGCAAATCATGTCTTAAAATTTTAACTCATATGTTTTTGAAAGCACTTAAGGGAGATTAGCAGCCAAAATTGATTTTAATCGCTGCACTGTGCAATTTGAATTTCCACTTCATGGCTTACTTTTCCCTGAGTTCATCGCATGCGAAGAAAAAAACTTCGTGCATGGGACCCGAAGTTGAGATCATATGGATCTCTGAAGTTTTCTGATCACGCATCCGAAAACTTGAGGTTGAGCTGCCGAAGTTCGGGTCAGACATCGAGGCACTTCGGTATATGTACCGGAGTACTTCAGATATGTGACCCGAACTTCTGCCGAAGTTCGCTGGACCTCAAGTTTTTAGATACGTGATCCGAAAACTTCAGAGATCCATATGACCTCAACTTCGGGTTCCACGCACGAACTTTTTTCTCCGTGCATGTATATTTTAAACTTCGCAACGTTCCGATGCAATTAAGCCCCTCTGACTCTCGCGCCTTCATGTAAATGTGTAAAAAAGTGTACAAAAAAATCCGTGACTAACGGTAGCACTGAAATGAAAATGTAAAGATGACCAATTCTGGCACCTTCTCCCATTTTCCTGACCACATTGGTATACCCCTCCAGACTGGCTCCCTCTCTCTCCAGAGTTCCACGTTCTTCCCGTTCTCTTCGAATATCTCTCTCCTCTTCACTCTTCAGTGCCTCTGGAATAGTCCAAACGTGACGTTCTAACTTCTTAACGAGGAGTATATAGTTACAAGTTTCGTTTTATTGGCCACCCATGTGGTAATTTGCTGCAAAAATACGCGCTCAGCTTAGCGCACTCCCGCAGGCTGAGTGTGACTCATTGTTTTTTTCCGCACCAGACTTTGCGCGTGCGCCGATCTCGGGGAAACAGCTGAGCTCTTTGCGCATACGGAGGTGCCTCCGTATGGATCAGCGTAACTGCATCTGGGTCCAAATGTGTTTCGTGGCACGCTTATTCAATCAGAAATCTCCTGCGATCAGTTTGTCGTTGGTTTGCATCTTTAATTTTACTCTCTGCCTGGGCAAGAATCAGAATCTGCCAACAAGCACGCACAGCCCTCTCTAGCTGGAGCGAATTTTAAAATGAACTTACACGTTTGAAACACGTAGGATGAGGCTCTTACACTTGTGGGAGATTTGCAATTTAAGGACTGATTGCTTCGTAAATTTTGCAAGAAACATATGATGCCACTGGTTTTCTCTGAAATAAACTCCCAAGCTCAAAAAAAGCTCTCAAAGTTGAGGCCGTGGTGGAGGGGATATCCCGCGCTATCCTGAGAGTCCACCTCTACATCTAGTCAAACTCTTCATACAAAGATAGGGAGCAAGCACATTAGCAGGGTTGCCGTGTTTTCAGTTTTTAAGGCCCCAAACAAGTGGCAGCCCTGTTATTGTATTTTCTCTCTATCTATGTATGGAGAGTCTGTCTTGGTGTGAGTGGGCTCTTAAGATAGCGTCGGATATCCCCTTCAATACCACCTCGACTTCGAGAGCTTTTTTTGAGCTTTGGGGTTTTTTCCAGAGAAAACCAGTGGCACCATCGTGCTTCTTGCGAAATTTTACACATAGGAAGCAGTATTTACATTGCAAATCCCCCGCATATGCAACAGCTCAATTACGATTTACTCATAAATTCATATACATCGATTCTTAAAATTTGGCAACAGTGCGCTTCACCCATCTATGTAAAATAAGATTATTTATAATGGAGGTAAATGGAGGGAAATCAGTGTTGCCACCATGCGAGGATTTCCGCTGATTCACGGTGAAACTACGAGGAATTTTATTTCGAATGTAATGTTTCAAATTCGCCATTCCTTTTTGATAGGGCAAAGAATAATCTTACAAAATGTCTTACATTCGTTAACAATAATCGATTGTCCAAAAAAAAAAATGAATTTTGACCGAAAATCTGCAATATCGCATATAGAGATAAGGGGTTTCGTAATTTCACCATCAACGTGCATTTCATTATAATTTGACCAACATGATTGCATCAATGCATCAAAGTATTTGAAAGGGTGGAAATATGTGAGTAAATCATGAAAATCATCGCGACATTGCAGATCGGCTTCTCATGACAATCAATTAAGTGTGTTCTAAGGGCAATGAGTCCCCATAAATGAGACTGATTCATGGCTGAAATTACCCGGGACGATTTGCGAGGAGTCGGCCGTGGTGAAGCATGAACTTCAGTGAGCGGCAATTGTAGTATGCTCCCGACCTCAAGCAACTATTTTAACTCTCCGGAGACGAAATTGCATATCCACTGAGATGAAGGAGTTTATTGTGCATCCGGTCATTGATCGCGTCCTGGCGTCGGTATCTAATTGAAAGCCGCTGACAACTCTCTTTGCTGTCACACGCAGAGAGCATTGTTAAAGTTCCTCGAAATTAAAGCTAAATATTAAGCAAAATAGAGAAATTTTCCGCGAATCCGCGACCACCAGTTGCCCAATGCTCAGTAACTTCATAAAACACTCCGCTCTGCGTGCGGTGCGCGCGCTCGCCGTCAAAATTTTGCTGCCCCCTCAACTTCGAGCAACTATTTTAACTCCTAGGAGCTCAAGTTGCATATCCGATCAACTGAAGGAGTTTTGTTTTCTCCTGATGAATAACCGCATGGAAATCTAATTTAATACACCTTTTTTTTATTTTGTCATCTTAAAATATTTCCGACTCACAATGATGGTTCATTTTCAAATTTGCATAGGGCTTAAAACATAGGGCTAATTCGAGGTTTTCAACTTCAAATGCATTTTCTCGAAAAATACGCAAAAAATCCTGAGATATAACATTCCCTTATTCCTCGAGTGTTTTACTTTGATGGCGCCATAGGATTTTCCTGTGTCGGTGCTACTATCTTCATTATTTAAAGTTAAGTGTCTTTTACCGATTTTTGTCCGCATCGTCGCCATACACCGAGAAAAAAGTGAAGTTAATTTAACATTCTGGATGTAAAAAAAGTGTGCGAGAACTCACAGAGTGCCGAATTACCCGCTGTGTCAGTTAGTTTTACATCTTGACATTGCTAAAGTAACTGCTGCAGCAGTTAATTCAGCATTTTGTAAGTTCTAACACACTTTTTTTTTTTACATCCAGAATGTTTAATCAACTTCACTTTGTTTTCAGTGTAAGGATGCCGCACCTTGCGTCGTCGAAATGCGTCCTGTTAGAGTCCCTTCATACTGAGAGTGAAGACAACACCCCTCATGGAATCACAAACGGGAATAAAGATTACACAAATCGGCAGTTTTTCGTAATTTTTGATCGGCTCATTCTCAAATTCCTTCCTTCGTTCCTTCTCCCATTCCGTTTATTCCTTGCCAAACCCGTTATTCCCCGGTCCGTTCTACATTATAATCTTTGCAATCGGTGAAAATGTGGACCACATGTTGCAATAAGGAGCTACTATTCCCGGCTCATTTTAGAAACAACATATGTGCCATTGGTTTCCCTCTTCAGAAATATATACTTTAATTGAACAGCCAAGATAGTGGTTCCTTATCGCAAAATGTACTCCATGTAATCTTTATTCCCGTTTGTGACACTGTGGAGGCCTAAAATACGGTAACCAATCGGAAATGGATTCACATTGTCTTTACTCTCAGTATAAGGGGCTCAACGTCCTGTGTGTGTCTCTGGATGGTCATTGGTCATGTAAATAATTTGTGAACTTTTCTGTGTGCAGATCCATCGAGCGGATACGACAACGGGGACTCCGGAACGGGGGCCTTCGATCAGACGATCGACGTGGGGCAGGAGGACGTGGTGAACGAGGCGACTCCTGCCGACGGGCACCGATCGCGGACCCAGGTCCAAGTCCAGGCCGACCAAAATAACTTCCTCCCGGAGGACTCCTTGCACCAGTACCCGCACGAGCCGCACATCTACTACCACCTCTCGGCCACCCCCTCCTCCACCACCGCCTCCACTACCTCACCCACCGATCACTTTACTCACAACAATGTTTACGATGCCTCCCCGCACTACACCGATAGATCGTGAGTTCCCTCTCTTATGATTTCATGAGGTGTTGAACACGTAGATCGATGATGAAACTACCAAAGCTGTCAGAAATTGTAGTTCCGAATTGTAAAATGTAGTCCAATTATTCTACTGCATTGAGATGTTTTATATGTTGCCTATCTACTTATTGAAGGGGCTCCACTTGTTGATATGTATTCCCTGGAAAAAAAACACATTGGATCTAGAGTCCAGATTCTTAAAAACATCGACAAGAAAAAATACTCTTGATTCAATCAGATTTAAGCTTAAATCAAGAACCCAGCCTCTTAATTTGAGCAGATTTCCTTTTGATTTAAGCAAAAATCTGATTGAATCAAGAGTATTTTTTCTTGTCAATGTTTTCAAAAGTCTGGACTCTAGATCCAATTTGTGTGTGTTTTTTTTTTCCAGTGTTCCATTAAAATTGAAATAAGTTGCAATTTTTTCCGTTTATCTAAAATTGCCTGCCTCATTTTATTGGTTTAACTGATCGTTCATAATCGACATGTATTGACCAAATTCAATTGCAGCGCATTACTATCGTAAAAATATTGCAATTTTATTGCCTAATGCTGTATAACCTCATTTCAACATTATCGCTGTCCTATACTTCCTACGTGGAAATAATATTACATTACAGTGATTGAGAAGCTCGGACCGTACCTAAAAACCTAAATAGCAGGGCGCATACCTAAGTGCACCTTTTTTTTTTTTAAAAAAAATGCGATACTAATGATTTCAAGTAAAACTAGTCTCAATGCATGTTCTGTGAAAAATTCTCTCATAAATCCTAATTTTTAAGCATCAAAAAGACAGTTTGAACTTTCTCTCTTCCATTAGGATCCATGTAATTTCGAAACTTCAAACACGTATTTCTTGAAATACCAAAAACTGCACTTATGCGCCTTGTCCTCTAAACCCTCAATTAAAAACAAAGCAGATACTGCCTCAATTCCTGATATTGCTACATAGGCACCTTTTGAAATTTTCCTGTAACACTAAGAACAACATTAGCTCACTAGACGGGGTGAACTAAGACTGAACTTAATCATTATTTATTACATTTTCCCTGCAGGATTCCAATCTATCAAGAGAAAGTTCAGGATCCGATCTCCTCAAGACCACCTTCCCCGAAACAAGAAAAGCAGATCTCACCGACCAAAGCGAGTTCCTTGTCGCCGAAGCCTTCCTCAACCACCTCGCCTTCCTCGACAGAAACCGCAACCAAGCCACCGTACTCGTACGTGGCCCTCATCGCGATGGCCATCCAGCACTCACCTCTCAAAAAAGTTACTCTTAACGAAATCTATCAGTATATCATGAAATCCTTCCCATATTACCGGGACAACATCAAAGGCTGGCAGAACTCCATACGGCACAATCTCTCCTTGAACGACTGCTTCTGTAAAATACCGCGAGATGATGCTGGTGGAAAGAAAGGGAACTTTTGGATATTGGGTAAGAAAGCCTTGCTTGAGGCCATAATGTAAAGGAGGGGTATCGGTAAGGGCCGTATTTGATCCCTACCTGACCGAATTAGCACAGATTGCATTAATTAGCGGTTGAATAGTAAACATATTGCAATTCCACTGAGTGTTGCGTATGTTGCCTGGCTCCTATTTGAAGGGGCCCCATTTATTGAAACTTATTGCAGTAAAATTGAAATAAGTTGCAATTTTTCATTGCATTGTATATTGCCTATCTTTCTGACACATGAAGCTCATTTTGTTGATGGTTTGAAATTGGCATAAATCAACTAAATGATATGTAAAAATATTGCAATTTAATGGTGCAAAAATTACAATTTTATTATTGAAATCAAATTGCAATTTAATTTCAATATTTCCGTTGCACTGTGCTACTTGGGGATGAATTTCCTCAACTCAACGATATTTGCTTATTGAAAGTCTATATATTTTACGGAATGCATCATGATTTGGTCATTTTTGATCTTTTTCCGGGTCTAATGTCGACCTAATCACGGGTCTCGATGCAGAAAAAAAATGCGGGTTTCGAAGGCTTAACGTCAAATGCCATAAGCCCGGTATTTTTCGCCGAAATAGGCCTATAGACCCATATGTAGGCCAGCATTAGACTTCAAAAGAAACCGGAGATGACCAAATCATTATGCATTCCGTAAAAAGTAGACCTTTAATGAGGAAACAATTGTAGAGTTTATAGGCGTGTCGGCTTAGGGTGCGTCAAAAAAAATGAAAGTCTGAAATGTTCCGCTCCCCAGGCGGCAATCGATGACGTTTGGTAAAAAAACATGTTTGCCAAAATTTGGGCCAATTTCAACCATTTTAAATGGTGCCAAAGGTCAATTTTGTGATGAAATTATGATATTTTGGTTTAGACCTCGATTTCGTACAAAAAACTCGATTTTACGCTGAAATCGTGCTTTTACGAGAAAAATGCCAAAGAACTCGACTTGTAGAGGATGAAATTTTACACTAGGAAGACGTCTTTGTAACCGATAAAAATCAAATTGAACTAGAAAAACTCAACTCGGTATTTATTTTTTTGGTCCTCAGAATTTCCGAGGTCTTACAAAGTAGAGGTTTAAAAGACTCATTTTTCACGAAAATAAGTCGAAAGAGGGTATAAATGAACTGTAGGCAAGTGTTGAGGATGCAAATGTCATCAGAACTTCCTCAGTTACAAAAAAAGTTCCAACTATTTTGCACAATCCTCCAAAAAGTGTACGGCTCGAGAAGCAGGATCGTGCTATAATAGTAAGGGAAAAGTGCGGTTTGACCGGAAAAAATTGCGTAACAAACTTTCCCTATGTAATCGTCATCAGTAGGTCCCCCTGAACAACTTCCTAAGAGTTAAAAATGGCCCGACCCCGGAATACCCCTCAAAAAAGTTAAAATTGAAAATGGCGGCCGTAATAAGAGGGTCCGGGAAATCGGTATTTTAAAGTGCTCGTTCTGTCTCATCATGTGAGGTATCATTTCCTATGTAATTTTGGTCGTAAATTTCATAAATGAATTCCACAAGGCCCTCCGGCCAAAGGGGGCGCTCCAAATCAAAGATGGCGGCCAAATGTGAAAGGCAGGTGGTTGCATTTTTTTAAATATTCACCGAAGGAACAAGGAAAGTGAAGTGTCTTTATTTTCATGTATTTACATATATGGCCATGAAACTTAAATTTGATGTTATAAATGTATTTAATAAAGGAAATTAAAGGAAACATACGACTACCGAGAGAAACGTAAGCTCAGAAGGGGCCTTGCGGAATTCATTTATGAAATTTACGACCAAAATTACATAGGAAATGATACCTCACATGATGAGACAGAATGAGCACTTTAAAATACCGATTTCCCGGACCCTCTTATTACGGCCGCCATTTTCAATTTTAACTTTTTTGAGGGGTATTCCGGGGTCGGGCCATTTTTAACTCTTAGGAAGTTGTTCAGGGGGACCTACTGATGACGATTACATAGGGAAAGTTTGTTACGCAATTTTTTCCGGTCAAACCGCACTTTTCCCTTACTATTATAGCACGATCCTGCTTCTCGAGCCGTACACTTTTTGGAGGATTGTGCAAAATAGTTGGAACTTTTTTTGTAACTGAGGAAGTTCTGATGACATTTGCATCCTCAACACTTGCCTACAGTTCATTTATACCCTCTTTCGACTTATTTTCGTGAAAAATGAGTCTTTTAAACCTCTACTTTGTAAGACCTCGGAAATTCTGAGGACCAAAAAAATAAATACCGAGTTGAGTTTTTCTAGTTCAATTTGATTTTTATCGGTTACAAAGACGTCTTCCTAGTGTAAAATTTCATCCTCTACAAGTCGAGTTCTTTGGCATTTTTCTCGTAAAAGCACGATTTCAGCGTAAAATCGAGTTTTTTGTACGAAATCGAGGTCTAAACCAAAATATCATAATTTCATCACAAAATTGACCTTTGGCACCATTTAAAATGGTTGAAATTGGCCCAAATTTTGGCAAACATGTTTTTTTACCAAACGTCATCGATTGCCGCCTGGGGAGCGGAACATTTCAGACTTTCATTTTTTTTGACGCACCCTAGTGTCGGCTTGGATGGGCCAAAAAACAGCCCGTATCGATACACCTCCTTTAAAACTGGAAAATTAAAAAAATAAAATAAAAAAAAACCCGCAAGTGAGTTGGTTTGATTTCCCGAAAATCATTATTTCTGGCTGATGGATCGACTGGATTCTTGTATTATTACTGTTGATTTTCGTGCTGAAAATGCCAGATCTTTCTCTTTCTGAACTCTATGAACAATTCTGAATTCTATTTATGTTGACGAAGAACAAAATCAAACAAATTGCAATTAACTCAGCCTTAAAGAGCGACGCCAAAAACGACCGTTTTTTGGCACAATTTGGGCCAGAAGGGATTTTTCTGAAACCGGGCCCAAACGATACCTTATGATACCCTAAAACTCTGGTAAAAATTTTAGCTTGAGTATACGCACGGTTTTTGAGAAATGAGGGGGCAAAGTTGCCAAATCGCCACCATTCTGGACAGCATTTCTACAGCAAAAAGACGGGAAAAATGGACGAAAAAGTTACACCTTCGATGGGTTTCGGCTGTAAATGTTCTCATTGGGCCCCCAAGCATTTAACTGTGTTCAGTTTCAAAAATTTTGGTCGCACAGTGGTCCAAAATGGGGGGAAATCGTCGACAAATCAGGATTCTTTGTCAAATTTTTAGAAATGGAAGTAAAATTGTCGGTCTGCTGCAGTTTTCATGGCTAACAATGTTCGTATCGGTCATCAATGAATGAAATTGTGTTCAGCTTCACAAATTTACATCGCACAGTGGTCAAAAATGGGGAATTAGTGGACAAATTAAGATCCTTTGTCAAACTTTTTAAAAATGAAGTGAAACTGTTGGTCCCCGGTAGAGTTTAGATCCCGGAAAAATTCTTTAAATTCTTTTTTTGACTATTTAAATGTTTTTTTAATTTATTCTCTCCATTTTTCCTTCTTTTCTTTAAATTTCTGAAAGTTTGCATATTTTATTGAGGTAATGCTACAAAGTCTATTCTATAACAAAGTTCCATAAACAATCCGGTCTGGCATGTAGTAATAATCAAAAAAATTAAAAACATGAATTTTTCCGGGATCTAAACTCTTCTGGGGACCAACAGTTTCACTTCATTTTTAAAAAGTTTGACAAAGGATCTTAATTTGTCCACTAATTCCCCCATTTTTGACCATTGTGCGATGTAAATCTGTGAAGCTCAACACAATTTCATTCATTGATGACCGATACGAACATTGTTAGCCATGAAAACTGCAGCAGACCGACAATTTTACTTCCATTTCTAAAAATTTGACAAAGAATCCTGATTTGTCGACGATTTCCCCCCATTTTGGACCACTGTGCGACCAAAATTTTTGAAACTGAACACTGTCAAATGCTTGGGGGCCCAATGAGAACATTTACAGCCGAAACCCATCGAAGGTGTAACTTTTTCGTCCATTTTTGCTGTAGAAATGCTGTCCAGAATGGTAGCGATTTGGCAACTTTGCCCCCTCATTTCTCAAAAACCGTGCGTATACTCAAGCTAAAATTTTTACCAGAGTTTTAGGGTATCATAAGGTATCGTTTGGGCCCGGTTTCAGAAAAATCCCTTCTGGCCCAAATTGTGCCATTCTTGGCGTCGCTCTTACGAGAGCTTGTTGGTTACCTCTTAGTTGGTGGCCAACTTTTATCGACGATGATTTTTCATGCCGTTCATTTTGTTGCAGATCCAAACGCTGATCCACTTTTTGAGAATGGAAATTACAAGCGAAGGCGCAAGCGGAAATCCCAAAACGCTGCTAAACTACAAAATTCTAACTACCACTACCAATTAACCAGTAATTATACGCGTTTTGCCCCCTACCATCCTAGGTAAGTTACTAATTTTTCGCCACATTCTTTGTTTCGAAAATGATAACTATAATAGGCTCGTCAGCATAATGTAAAAAAAATGCATGCAATACCTTTGAGTACTGCGTATATATCTTGCAGAAAATGGTATCTGATGATGTCATGGTGGCACCCATTAATGATGCCATGGAAACACTCATTGATGGCGCACCCTTTGATAATAATGTTATAAAACTAATAGAACACCGTTATTTTTCTCATAGTCTGAAAATCGCTGCTCCCGTTTCAGATACTAAAAAATTCTAACAAATTAAATCTAACGAAAGCTAGATAAGTAGTAATTTTACGTAAACTTACTAAGAGGAGCATAGAAAGAGCATGAAAAGATCTATTGCGTGTGATTTGAAGAATTGGAAGTATATAATAATAATGATAAATTAAAAAAAACTTAAGAGGGTGGAAAATATATTTGTATTCCTTCCCGCCTATCGTATAGAATGATTTTTTCATTTTTTGTCAATACTATTTTTACCTGTCTCAAAGAATTGTGTTTAATTGCATTTTTTAGCATTGCTCGCTTGCCTGCTCTTCCAGAAGTTCAAGGCTATCAGTTTGGATACGCTCCTATTGATCATCAAAACTCATACTCAGGATTGCAATCTCAGGTAAAATAATTCTACCCTCACCTCAGCCCCTCACTGATACAAATTGCAAATATTTTTAAAGGATTTCTAGATTAGATGGAATTTATTTTAAAAAAAATTTAGAGCAAAACATTGCGTTGGGTTTTTTGTGGGGGTGGGGGGAGGTAAGAAAACTCCCAGGACTCCTCGCCACACGTTTAATATCTACTGCGTATGTATATATTTGCCTCGTCAAATGATCAAAGCTTTGCTGAACTCAGGCGGTGGTTTTTAATTACTTCAAGCGAGATTACCTTAAAGCCCTAAAATTAAATTCTACGGGGATGAACTCAAAATTTTGTAGAGAAAAGGCCTCTGTATTCCCGTGCGCTATGGAGAGGTGCGCCCCTTCTTGAATGTCTCCTGGGTGCGCTATCTCGGTGATTTCCTTCCAGAACAGGGCCGGATTTACCTAATTGCCGCCTATGCGCCGCATGCATTTTGCCGCCCCCCTCTGATCCGTTTTGAAACATCAATACAAACCATATAGTGAACGTGCCGGAAGAGGAGGGGTGCATAAGACGCGTTTACTCGTGTTGGGCACATTTTTTGTGAAAGCCCTGTCAACTTTAGCAAAAGTTCACGGAACTTTGCGCGAAAGTTATAAGTTCCGTAAACCTATCTCTGTGTGGACAAGACCTTTCATTTATAAGAAATGAACGAAACAATTATGAGAGAATAAACATGAATGTGGTTTAATAATTTTAATTTCCGCCACCGCGCCAACCGCATTGTGTTTGGCGCAATGCGTGAAGTATCCCTACAGTCTTGTAGGCGCTATGCGTTTCGCGCCGACCGCTGCAGCCTGCGCGCTGCTGACCGCACTACTTGTGACGCAATGCGTGAAGTATTCGTGGAGTCTTGTAGGCGCTAATATGTGTTTCATGCTGACCGGTGCGCTGAGGGCTTCGCCTTTTCGTTTCAACTCAAGTCCTCGTCACCATTGTTCTCTGCGCCACGCCGCGCCGCGCCGCTCCAGGCCAAATTGCGCGTTTGGTTTCTCTCTCAACTAGAATAATGAAAGGCTCTGTCTCTTGTATCACCGGAAGACGAACAAATTAGAAATTACTATACTTTAACTCTCAGGAAATATGAGATTTTGTCGCCTTTCTCGTTCCTCATTTTTATCTGAATCCGATTTTTTTTTGATACCTACATATGAAAAAATTGCAACATTTGCCGCCTCCTAAATTTGCCGGCATGGGCCGCGGCTCATGAGGCCACCCCCAAATCCGGCCTTGTTCGAGAAAGCTATTTATTACTTTCTATCTTCGTATGTTGAGCAAATTTCAGAAGTTTATATTTTCATTTATTTTTCAGTTACCAAGTCACCTACAACCTGTCCAAATCCCAAATATGAATGGTTACAATACGGACAATCTATCGAATTTAACAACCAACTGTACCAACGGTCAACGGCATGACGATTTCCTAAGTCAGCGGCAGCTGTCACAACACAACCGACATACGTACCACTCTCCATATGCATGGACTCGAGAATGTAAGTATTCAAATCGTGTGAAACCCCTCATTTCTTTATTTAAAACCAGGTTATCGGCTGTGCAGGTCATTCAGCGAAATGAGAAAGCGTAAAACCCAAAAGACAAGGTGAATGAAAGACTCTATCGTAACTGCAAATACGAAGAAAGGAGTTTCAAAACTATGGAGACTATTCCGATATATTGGCATCGCTGTCAATAATTTAAATCCATCGAATATATCGATTCTGTGTGAGACAAGCTCACCTAGAATCGGTTGTTTAACATACGTTTTCCTATCCCCGCTATTTAATACTTAAAGAGCCTGCATCTAATCACAAATTTGAGAATACCTAAACATGTTTGAATTTTGCCAACGCTGTTACCTGCTTTCAAAACCATAAAATATTATTAGTGAAGCAAATAATGGCTTGAAATTCCACGCCAATTTTCCAAAGAGAACTAGGAAGCATTTTGTAAGATAGACTGAAAATCGATTTTTTTTTTTTTTTTTATTTATACCCATAAATTGATTTCTGAGCGATTTGAATTTCCCCTTTAAGAACCATTTTGCCTGATTTCATCACATGAATAGGTAGGATCAGCGTTGTAGTGTGTCAGGAAAATCTCAGGGATTATCTTTTGGCCGTAGCATCTGTCGAATCGGATTTAAGCTATGTCACTTCGCGGCCCTTATACACGACATATGCCCTGACTTGTATGATGCCGCACCATATCTTGACACCTAAATACAACTATTTCTGCTCCAAGACCGTCAAATTGCATAGACTAAAAAATGAAGGCGACCTGATGTTATCGTGTTTATTTTATTTCGTGTTATTATTATGCGTGTACAATTTTGCATGTAGGCGCTGGTGAGAAGCCACTCTAACAAAACTTCGACAAATTGATATGATTAATAATGAGATTTTTATTCTTTATCGTGATTTCAGTTGAAGGTGAAGAAGATCCACTTCTCATAAAAAGGACCCATGGACTCATGCCTCCGGCCTACTCTTCGGGAGTAAGTTTTGGTTTCAATACCCAGCATATGCCCTCGGGTAGGCCATTCTCAGGGGTCAAAGACGAACCTTTACTACTGGATGGACACGGAACTAATAACATCGCTGGCCTCAATATCTGATAAATAAATTTGGATACATCCTATCAAAATCCTACCACTTTAAATATGCTCACGTATTTTTCGGCGGCTAAACTCTTTCTAGGATATCCTCAGGCTATCCGATAAACTTTATTAAATGAAATGCATAGACACTTGAGTTGGCACGAACAGTGCAGACTCATCGTACAATTTGACGCAGATACATATTAGACGCAAATCTTACTGTTAGTTGCGCATTCTTAATGCCGGTCTAGGCATGAGGAGACGAGTTTCAAGATCGCCGGATGTTCAAAATTCTGTTGTTTTGCGAAATATGCACTGTGAAGGTAACATTTGTTTTAATAGAGTAAAAATCGAAGGACTCAGTTTAATTCAGTTTTAAAAATTAAGCTGCGGAACGGAGCAAAACTTAGCTGGACTTCATGTTACTTCTGAAAATAAAATGATACTTTTACAAGTAATATATGACAGACAATAAAAAGTCATTCTTGATCAATTAAATTTTGAGTCCTACTGTTCTTTGGGTACGAATTCTTTTTGTAATTATTACCTCATGTTTTATAAATGTACATACTATTACTGTTTACTACCTACCTTTTTAATACTTAAGAGACGAGATAAGATTATTTATATTTATTTATTTTTCTATTCAAGTATTGATCCAAGTCATTTGAACTGACCTGTGCAATGTAATTTTTATTTTGTTTTTGGTTATATTAAATATTTTTTTGGTATCCAACGATGGTTCCTCCTATTATTTAACGTAGTCATAAGTTTAGTAAGAAAGTAGATTCTTAAATATGAAGTTTCGGTAAACTGATAAAAATAAAACGAAATAAGCTGGCAAGGCTATGTCGTGATACAAATCGGTAATAGTTCACTTCATCGGATACGCTTGAATCTAGTTACGATGTAAGAGAAAATAAGATGCGCCTTTAGTCAGTGTCCAATGTGCGATTCTCATTTTAACTCTTGGATGCAACTATTCGGGCTCCGTGGATGTCAGTGTTGCATACGCAGGGAGTTGAAGGCGTTTTGCCTGGCAAGGCACTCGCCGCTTCACCCGCGCGCCGCGGCGCGGCGCGCGGTGTTAACGACAGACTTTACTGCGAGGATCCAACATTTCAGAAGGGTTTCAATTCTTTGTTCACACTACAAAAATATCTCAGGAGTGAGATTAGTTAGTTGCATACAAGCGTGTGACGTCAGTATCTTTTATGCTTCAGTTTTGATACCGCGATGCGATGAACGATGATTTGTAGAGCAACTCTTTATGCCTAAGAGAGGTGTAAATGAAGGATTGAAGGTACTCTGTCGTTTTAGATCCTCGCCCTGAAGTCTGCCGCATAATAAAACGAGCCTTTCAGAGAGATTGGACAAGAAATTTTTGACTAAAACTGCAAAGAGGGTTATGCAAAACGGCCAAAAAGTGACCCCGCGGGGATTGTACGAAACTTTGTGGGATGATTGTATAGGTCATTTTGGGCCTGCATCTGGCTGCTTTTAGGCGAAAACCGCAGGGAAACAGCGTTGCCATTTTTTAAAGTCGTAACCTTCAAACACCCATAACTTTCGCAAAAATGCAGTTACAGAGCTCGTATTTATACCAAAAAATGCGGAAAATTTTGTTCTATCGACCAACGCAAAGGAAATTTTTATTTGAGTCCACTGTTGCCACGTTTTGGCCATTTTTTTAATTTTCATAATGATTAAAAATCACGTTATCGCCTAAAAGTGTGTTTGCAGTTGGTGGGGATTGAATAAAAACCTGTCGGAATTATTGTTCGTTCGATTCCGCATCCATTGATATGTTATACTTTTCTGAGAGGCTTAGGGAATCCAAGTTACAGCGATTTAAAAATTCGGCAACACGCCCGACGCCCGATTTTGACGCTCGTTAAGGTACGTTTCGCGACTCCGTGTTGAAGGAGAACGCCTAGATAAAACAAAATTCGAAGAGCCAGTTCATGTTTTACGCTTTTTTGAAACTTTCACGTCATTTTTAGAAATTCAAGTAGCGGCGGTGTTGCCGGTTTTCAATGAAAACCACCGCTGCGATCACAATTGAAAGTAGTACTCATTTAATCACGTCTAGCTACATAGTTTATCCTAAACTGACCATTTGCGACATGATGTTAACAACGTCGCCTAATTTCCGTCGGAATTCGCGTAGAGGCGGGGTTGCCAGTTTTCAAGGAAACCGCCGCCGCAATCACACAAAAAATGTATCACTCATTTAATCACGTTCAGCCTTGTTCTGCAGTTGGAATTGTCGATTTATCGAATTGATGGTTTCTTCTATCTCTTTGCAACGGCACTGGTGCCCGACAATAACGAGGTATCGAAATTTAAGGCTACCGAATCACCCGAGCGGTCTGATGATTAGTTTTGGAAAGGGACCTAGATCCATCGATCTTGATCTCGATACAATATCGAAAACCGGCAACACCGCCGCTACTTGAATTTCTAAAAATGACGTGAAAGTTTCAAAAAAGCGTAAAACATGAACTGGCTCTTCGAATTTTGTTTTATCTAGGCGTTCTCCTTCAACACGGAGTCGCGAAACGTACCTTAACGAGCGTCAAAATCGGGCGTCGGGCGTGTTGCCGAATTTTTAAATCGCTGTAACTTGGATTCCCTAAGCCTCTCAGAAAAGTATAACATATCAATGGATGCGGAATCGAACGAACAATAATTCCGACAGGTTTTTATTCAATCCCCACCAACTGCAAACACACTTTTAGGCGATAACGTGATTTTTAATCATTATGAAAATTAAAAAAATGGCCAAAACGTGGCAACAGTGGACTCAAATAAAAATTTCCTTTGCGTTGGTCGATAGAACAAAATTTTCCGCATTTTTTGGTATAAATACGAGCTCTGTAACTGCATTTTTGCGAAAGTTATGGGTGTTTGAAGGTTACGACTTTAAAAAATGGCAACGCTGTTTCCCTGCGGTTTTCGCCTAAAAGCAGCCAGATGCAGGCCCAAAATGACCTATACAATCATCCCACAAAGTTTCGTACAATCCCCGCGGGGTCACTTTTTGGCCGTTTTGCATAACCCTCTTTAGTTACTAGCTACACTAACTAACGAATTAAAGCTAATTTTTACACTTATAAGTGCGGCACTTCCAGAGAACAATCCTGACGAATCGCACGGTAAATTGAGCGAAAACACTGACCATTCGTCTTTCGATAAAATGAAATGCGACAGGAAGTCGGTAACATCACAAGCCTATATGAACGTATCACAGGTGGCAGATAAAAACCACTGATCTCCAAAGACACAATTTTTTAGGAGAGTGAAAAAACTTTCCAACCTCCTTCCAAACACACAATACAAACGATAAACTTAAATTATCAATTATAAGGGATCAATAATCAACTATATTACTAAATTACTTAATTATTACTTTATTATTACTTAATTATTTACTTAATTATCAATTATATTACTTTTTGAGTCCCTAAACATTTTTTGCGAAATAATTTTAGCAGCCACGAAATACGGTAGAAATACGAATAATCATGTTTTTGGACCACTATGCAGTATACACATTAAGGACTTAAATCGGAAATAGGAACTAAAAACTAGAGGTGGGAAGTAAAAATTGGAATTTAAAGGTTGTTAAAACCAGAAATGGGTAGTTAAACTTAGAGGTTGAAGGTGAACATCGGAAGTGGGAAGAGTCCGGAAATAGGAAGTGAAAAGCCAAAATGACAGAGAAAACGGAAGTGAAAAGTGAAAACCGATAATAAGAAATGCAATTACCGAGAGGGAAGTACAAACCGGAAGTTGAAGGTGCAAAACCGGTAATAGGAAGTGATAATCCCAGAAATGGAAGGGGAGCGAACCGGAAGTGGAAGGTAGAAACTGAAGTAAAAATTGAAAATCGGAAGCTAAAAATAAATCCTGGCAATAGGGAGTAAAAGTTGGAAATGAGAAAGTAAAAATCGGAAGTGAGGATTGAAAACCGGAAGTGGCAGGGCCGGATTTACCTTCTTGCCGCCCATGGGCCACCTGTATTTTGCCGCCCCTACTCATTCGTTTTGAAACATCAATAAAAACCATCAAGTGAACGTGCCGGTGGGGTAGGGGTGCATAAGACGCGTTTACTCGTGTTGGACACACTTTTTGTGAAAGCCCTGTCAACACTACTAGCAAAAGTTCATGGAACTTTGCGCGAAAGTTAGGTTTAATAGAAATGAACGAAAAAATTATGAAAGAACAAACATAAATATGGTTTAATAATTTTAACTTCCGCCGCACCGCGCTGACCGAACTGTGTTTTTGCGCAATGCGTGAAGTATTCCTACAGTCTTGCGGGCGCTATGCGTTTCTCGCCGACCGCTGCTGAGCCGCACTGTGTTTGACGCAATGCGTGAAGTATTCATGCAGTCTTGTAGGCGCTATGCGTTTCGCGTCGACCGCTGCTGGCCGCACTGTGTTTGACGTAATGCAGGGAGTATTCATGCAGTCTTGTAGGCGCTAATATGTGTTTCATGCCAACCGCCGCGCCGAGGGCTTCTCCTTTTCATCTCAAGTTCTCGTCATCATTGCTCTCTGCATCGCGCCATTTCAGGCCAAATTGCGTGTTTGGTTTCTCTCTTAACTCGACTAATTAAAGGTGATGTCTCTTGTATCACCAAAAGACGACAAAATTAGAAATTACTATACTCTCAGGAAATGAGAGTTTTTGTCGCCTTTTCTCGTTTGCAATTTTTTTTCTGAATCCGATTTGTTTTATACCTACATTTAAAAAGTGCAAAATTTGCCGCCATGGGCCGCGGCCCATACGGCCGCCCCCTAAATCCGGCCCTGGGAAGTGGGATGTGGAAATTGGAAGTTGCAGGTGAAAACCGGAAATGGGAAGTGGAACCCAGAAATAAGAGGTGAAAATCTGAGGTGGATGGTGAAAATTGGATTTGGGAAGTGAATTCGGAAAGTAAGAGGAAGCCAGAAGTTGAGGAGGGAAGCCAAGTATAAACCGGTATAGGAAGAGAAAATCAGGAATAAAAAGTGGCCGGAAATAAGAATTGGAAATCGGAAGCGGATCGTAAAATCTTTTTCTTCGACAGTTCGACAACCAAAAATTTTTTTTGGTAAAATAATAAACCATCCAACCTCTCAGGTCTCTTCTAGGGAATCAATGAAGTTGCAACATCGTATCAACACTAATGCGGTGGATACCTCTCAAACAATAAAATTTATACACCGTGGCAGTATCTAAGAGGGAATTGTCATTTGAAAAAAAAAAGTTGGTTGGTCTCGGTCTCTGTTCAAGGCCGCCACCCCCCCCCCCCCCCAAAAAAAAAAATTGAATGCTGTAGAAAGTTTGTCTTACTGATCGAAGAATATGTCCATAATTCGAAATCTTTAAGCGAAAACTTTCAACTTACCTTGAATGTCCAGACTTTTGAATTACCAATGATAGTTGAAGTATGAACATGAAACCTACCACAAATTTGGGTGAATACAAAGTAAATGGTGAAAAGAGAACAGTTAATATGTTGCTTCTAATTCATATCTAAGTAAAGCTTACCGTGCCTTGTCCTTCTTGCGAGAGCATTCCAATGTCGCTAACCTTGCAAACATAAACGATCATCTAAACTAGTTTCACCTCTACTCGACCCAATAAACTATGAATTCAAGACGAAAATTACCGTCGCAAAGTTGACTTTATGCAAAGAATGTACCTAAGTTGCACAATCCCAGCAACATTAAAATGCTCTCAGTTCCTTTTTGCAAAATGCGATCCAATTGGTTGTTGCTCCAGTGACCATGAAAGTTGGCCCGAGCACTATCTTTTCGGGAAGAAAGCCTTTCCCCTACCTGGTTTCTCACTTAATATCAGCCCGAGTTTCGCATATCTTCCGTTTCACCTCATCGCAGCTTCCATCAAACCGCAATTGCCCGGAAACTAGGACCGCACATCTTATCTGATAAAATCGTTCGCCCTTTAGACCGATTCTGGAGGGTTAAGCTAGACTAGTCGATGAGTCAACTAAAATCTTCAGATTTGGATTCCTCGTGAAAAACTGATACGATTTCATGCATCAAATTTTAGAATAGCGTGAAGGAAAGAGGTTTAATGACGTAAAAAACACTAATGTGTGATCAATTTTCAAGGACAATTCTGTAATTTCTCCTACGATTTTAAATAGAATAAAACGCGTAATATCCAAAATCTAAGCTCAGATTCGGATTCCTCGTGAAAAATTGATGAGATTTCATATATCATATGTTCGAATAGCGTGAAGGCAAAAGGTTTAACGACGCGTATAGATTCTGTCGTACTTCCCCTTTGAACTACGCCGCCGTGGCGCTTAGCGTTCGGTTTCGTCCCGAGGAATTCCTCACGATAAATTCTTATTCTTCCTCCTCCGCTGACCCACTGAGCACTACCCATGTTGCCACGTTGCATTCATATGCTCGAATCAGTATGTCTACGTTACGTCTCTTTCCTTCACGCTATGCTCGGGTATGATACATGAAATTGTATCAATTTTTAACGAGGAATCCGAATCTGAACTTCGATTTTGGGTATCACGCGTTTTAAGTCAAATTTTCTCAACTTCAAAAATCTGAAATGACTGAAGTGGCTTAAAATGCCATCTCGGCTCCTGTTTGATGGATTCTCCTGAAATTCGGTGTCAGGGTATGGATACATGAAATCGCATCGATTTTTTACGAGGAATCCGAATCTGAGCTTCGATTTTGGGGATCACGCGTTTTAAATCAAAATCTGTCAAATTCAAAATTCAAAATTCGAAAATCCGAAATGGCTTAAAATGCTATCTCGGCCCCTGTTCGATGGATTTTTCTGAAATTCGGTGTCAGGAGGTATTTTTCGACAGGAAACTCGAATTTTAAGTCAACTTTTTAAAATTCTCAAATCCAAAATGTCGGATCGTGGCCTAAAATGCTATCTCGGCTCCCTGTTCGATGGATCTTTTTGAAACTCGGTGTCAGGGGTATTTTTCGACCGGAAACTCGAATTTTTACTATGTTTAAAAATTCTCAAATCCAAGATGGCGGACGTAGCCTAAAATGCTATAGACGCTATTAGTGCAACGTCACAGAAAAGCGATATCTATCGATTTTTCCGCATTGGTAGTATTGAAAGAGGTTATGCCAATGATATTGTTTGGATCCAATTCGATATAATGGAGAATCCCTATGATGACGTCGCCACTAATAGCGTCTATGTCGGCTCCTGTTCGATGGATTTCTGGCGGCCCCTTACTACATGCCTACTCTTGTATTTCTGTACAGCCGCAAAGTTAGGGTCAGGGGGCGCCTGACCGTCTATGGACCAGGTGGAATTTTTGTCCTGAAAATTTACCTTTAGACGGCAATTCTCTTTATATTTTGTCTATGGTTTTTATGCCCCCCCCCCTCCCTATCTCGCGGACTCTCTTTTCTTTCTTGCCTCCTTTTTCCTTCCATTTCCCCCCTTCTTCCTTGCTTTCACTGCCCAACCTTGTTTCCTTTTCCTTTTCCCCCCCTTTTTTTCCCTCTCTTCTTCTTTCGTGGCGCCCCCCAAAGGCTGGCGCCCGTGTGCGCCGCACGTCCTGCACACGCCCTAAGTCCGGGCCTGCCGTCCACAAATTTGGGTGAATATAAAGAAAATGGTGAAAAGAGAACAGTTTATAATGTTGCTTCTAATTCATATCTAAATAAAGCTTACCGCGCCTTGTCCTTCTTGACTTTCTACTAAAATCCTACCTCTGCAGTTTCTACTGCACCTTTTTGCGGCAATTTAAATTAGGCGCTCTAGCTCTCTCAACAGAATCAACGTTGACCCCCATGGCCGATGTAAACATAACCTCAATATTCGCCAATAACAGTAATAGTGTTATGGACATGTGTTGACAGTGTAATTGTAATCAAATTAATTTACCACTTCTTTGAATAAATGTGACAAAAAATGTTAAACAGACAGTTTGTATTTTAATCTTTTTATTTAATGTTCACCTATGAATCGCATGACATCCATTATTTGCTGATTGAATAGCAAAGCACCTCTTCGTTCGAACGCCACATTTGCGATGGATATTGTTGAAGATAATGTCGACGAGAATAACGATTCTCTCAATGAATGGAGTGAGTTTAACATTCCAGAGCCGATATTAAAAGCTCTTCTCGAAAAGGGTTTTACAAAACCCACAGTAATCCAAGTAAGTTCATCAACCTAATATCATTCCAGCTGCACGATTTCAGTGGTGCCCAATCTCTTGCATGAGTTTTTGACCTGTGCCAACTGCTTCATACTTGAAAACTAATAAAATTTAATGAATTGAAAGTTATCTTAAGGAAAGTTTTGCAATATGCCTAACCTTGCAATTTGTTTACATGAAATCGTGCTAGAAATAGTTTGAAATATCTACAGGTTGTTCCTAGATTGTTCACTTCTATACTCTTACTCCTTGGCTGATCTTCATTTATTATCATTCCATTTACAACATGATTCTAAGGAAACTAAAATATATGGAATGGATGGATGGCTCAATAACTGAGGTGCAGCGAGCAGGATAGGTACTTCTCTGTTTTAGTCGAAGAATTTCCGCTATAGCTTCATCCATTATGATCAAAACAAATGTATGGAATTCATTGAAACTTTTACTGAACATGTTGTGTAATTTTAAAATGCTCCAAACAAATAATTTCAGAAAATTCATTCTATAATTATCCTTTTAAAATATTAACCACTTTGCTAGCATAGAAAATGCTGAAACTCTATAACTGAGAAGTGCCCTCTCTGCACCCAACTCCTAATTGGATTACATTTTGCTATAAGGAACAACTATTTCTGGTCTATTTTAGAAACAACATACATGCCGTTTGTTTCGCTATGCAGATATGTGCTTTTATGGGAGAGCCAAAGATAGTGGTTCCTTTTTGCAAAATGTAATCCAATTGTACGCCTGCTTTGAAATCTACCTTATCCATCCTAATAAGAATCAGAGGTACAAAAAGCACCCAGACGCTGACTCTCTCGATTAAAGGATCCACTCTATAAAGTTGTGTTCGTAGCATTAAAATTTTTGAATTACCTACGTAATCATTAACGCTAAATATTTTTTGCTCTCTCTCTTTCTCTAGAAATTGTCTCTTTTACCTGCAATCCTTGGGAGAAAAGATATTCTTGGTGCGGCGGAAACAGGGAGTGGTAAAACTTTAGCCTTCGGAATTCCTGTCCTGTATGGAATTTTAGAATGTTTAAAAAAGGCTGAAAATGGAGAACTTGGTAAGTCTCTCACGTTTGCCCACTGAAATTCAGACCAAGAAACGTTTGTGGTATCACACACAATTTACTAAAGCAACACTGATCAAAAAAATGGAGGACCATGCCAGAAAGAAGGCGTATCTTGAGATATGCCTGTTTAAAAAAAACTCAAATTATTCGTGGACTTCAAAATTTCAGGATCCACCTAGGTTAAAAGAATTGGTTTTGGTTCCTCCAATTGGCCCACTTAGTCAGTTTTTCAGGACACCATTTCAAACTTTCTAGGTAATGAGTTTTTCTTGAAATGTTGTAACTTTCAAATAAAGTCTTCTTCCAGCATAGTCCTCAATGTTGAACATTCCAAAAAATTTTAATTTAAAATTTGCAATTCTCTGCAAGGCAGTGTCAACCTCCAATCATACTGATAAAAGGGGGGGGGGGGGGGTGTTCAGTATTGAAATTAAATGCACCAAGATGGCAGATTTTCTTTCTCACCCTGAAAGTGCCTACACATTTTTGACATGGATTTAAGTGCAGCTTGAATCTCATGTTATGATCGTTAAAACAAAATCAAAGACTTTGTTTGAAAATGCATGACCTTGAATTCAGTCATAAAATTTGACTTTTTCTTTTCCTTGATATGCTTCGAAGCTTATCAAAAACTACTACGGTTTTTATCCTTCCATACCATTAATTTTTTCTTCCTTCTTTTGATTGATCATCACAGATTTAGATGATGATTCCGATTTAGAAGAAGAAGAATTAGATGAAGAGGATCCTGATTCAGAAGACGATGGGGCAGTGTGTGTGAGAGCTTACACATTGAAAGTAGATTTTGAAAAACCCAAACATAAGTTATATGCCTTGATTCTAACTCCTACCCGAGAACTAGCAATGCAAGTGAAGAACCACCTAACTGATATTGCCAAGTACACAAACATCAAGGTAAGTTTGATATTAACTTGACGTTGCTCATCCACATCCCCTAGTATATTCACACAGACATCTCATAGTGACATGGAGATTCAGAAGGGTTGTTGCACTTTTAACACTGTGCTATTCCTGTTTTTAGAGATCATATCTTTTCAATATCCATTTTTTTGAGAGAGATTTTATCGCATAATTTAAGCAAGAAGAGATCTGATTTTATTTTTTCTCTTTCAGATTGCTGTGATCACAGGAGGAGCATCCTTAGAGAAGCAAGAGGAGGCACTTAAAAAGGGCCCTCACATTGTTGTGGCCACTCCTGGCAGATTATGGGAACTTTTAGATCAAAATGAGCCTCATTTGTCTCAAGTCAACAACATCCGGTAACCATTATGTTAATTATCATTTTTTTCTAAAGAACAACTACTCTGCCTCTCCAGGAATTGTTTGCTGTGCATGACTACAAAGATTGGCTAATTGAACTGATGCTACAGATTTGGTACAAAAAGAAACTAGGCATTCCTCTGCAACCATGACAGCTGGTTGGTTTACGTTAATTTTCTTATTTTCTTGAAAGCAACAATTAGGGGTGCAGAAAGTTTTTGGCCTTCCCTAATCTAAATTTTTCTTCCCCCAGATTTGCTATAAATGTGCCTCTACATGAAATAACGCACTTAAAAGCTTCCTTCCCCACAAATAGCCTGCTTGAAAGACTTTCCTGAAACAGTCTCACTTCTCATCGTATTTGCGTTTTTACATTGGTTTTGATCAAGATGGGTCCAAGAAAAAAGAAATGAGAAAAAAAAGCCTTTCCCAATTTTCACAACCTTCTCCAATTCTCAAGCCAGATCGCGTAATTGAGAATGTTCTGCACCCACAAAAAGGATTAGAAGAGCTGATTTCTTTTGGATTTGGTTCTAATAATTGTGCACTAGAATCTGAATATTCAATTAGGTTCAAGGTGATCGCTTAATGCCAAGACAATTAAATTTGAAACCTTACAAAGACTCAGATTCAGTAGAGAACACATACTATTGAACAAGATTAATAAATTAAATACTAAAAATGAATTTTAAGAACTTTTACTAACACTTGTCCTAGAAAATGTATCATGAAAATTTTTAAGTGATACTGCGAAAGTAATGGTTGCACATTTCCATGTCTTAATTTATGATGTTTCCATCTAACTCAATTTCATTTTGATTAATTTCAGATTTTTAGTCATTGATGAGACAGACCGTATGCTAGAAAATGCTCATTTCTCAGAATTGAAACAGTTGCTGGAACGCATCAATTTTGATGAGAGCAAAAAGAAACTTCGGCAGAATTTTGTTTTCTCCGCCACATTAACCTTAGTGCATGACCCTCCGAAGCATATTGTTGAAAAATGTAAGTATTACATTTGGTATTTGGTAAATGTTTTATGAACTTGTCTCTTTTGAATGTATTTATCACATTGAAAGTCCAAAAAGTCACATTAAAAATTAAACTAAATTATTTTTTCTCCCAATAGAACTGGCAAAAAAAAGTATCTTACTTCATTTCAGCATAAATGTATGTATGTATGCCTACTTATCATCTACATTAAGAGAGACGTCAACAGCAAATGAATAGCATTAAAAGTTCCAATCCTAAAATCCGCTCTATTTTGTGCTACTTGTGTCCACAATCCAGGCACAGGTGCATCAAATTGCAGTCAAATCAAATCTAATAAACTGTTAGTCTTATTTATACTATGAAAACCTGCCTAAACTCTATTTGACTGGATGTACATATTTTCATTGGTTCAAGTCTCAGTCTGATCGGCTGAGTCTGGTCACTATAAGTCCAACAAAGAAACACTTAAAACCTCAGCAGTATTAATAGCAATACTTACATTTTCAAACTGGATTTTCAGCTTTTGTTATAGTCTCTCTTCCTCTATCAATTTGCACCTTAATCAAAACATTGATACAATATCAATTTTTAGGTCTGCATCCCCTTCAAATATTTAGCTTTGAGGAGCTTTTGCTTCCACAAATTAATCTGTGAATCTTTTAATTTTAAATTTATTTTGTTAATCTTCTTAATTTTTAAATTGATAACCCGATTCAGAATATTTTTTCAACAGCTAAGAAGAAGAATAAACCTGCAAGGTTTACTCCTGGTCAAAAACTTCAGAAAATTATTTCAATTCTTGGAATGACAGACCCGAAAGTGATCGATTGCAGTCAGCAAACAGGTAACGCAAAAATTGCATGTAGTATTTTTTACTCTTATCTTATAGATAGCGATAAAAGTAAAAAACCTGCTACAGTAGAATCAACTTTTTATATTTAACTTGGTGGCAGCAAAAGCGGTTATCAGTAGATGAATTAGGAGACAAGCGTTGTTAGTTGTCATCTCAAGACATGCCTCTACACTTTGAATAACTTCATGCATACTGCCCCTTCATACTTTCTTTGTTATATAATTTGGGGAACTTTGTTGAAACTAAAGACTGAAAATAAGTTTTTGAGATGGTTTGCGAAGATTTGAAACCTAGTTTGCAAACGAATCAAATTATCATGATGTTCGTGAGGTACTATCCACTCTACTGGCATATCCTAATTTTAAGACTGAAGCTAGGCACCAACACCTGATACCGTATCATTACCGTATCAAGAGAAAGTGTTTTTATTATTAATGCCATACTATCAAAGTCCCCACATGATGCCATCAAAAACCATTTGAAAATGAGGGCATAATGCGAAAGCCAGTTGGTAGACTAAAGAAATTTCTATAGCCATCTCTCATGAAAGTTAACTTGCTTCCAAATCAAAGGGGGCAAATCATTGCCCCTCATGAGTTTGATGTCATCAAGCAGAAGAGATCCATTCGCACAAAAAATGTTTATTTCCTGAAGATTAATATTGGAATTTACCTGATTTTTGTAAGAGCTCCTCTGTTCAAATATTTTCTCTTTCATAATGTCCCATTCTTAGTCTGTTACCTGTGTGTTTAGCTTTTAGTAAAGTGCACTGACTTCCGTTTATTTTATTTAGTTACTGCTGAAAAACTATTGGAGGCAAGAATTTTTTGCTCACATGAAGACAAAGACCACTATCTGTACTACTTTCTTTTGAGACATCCTGGAAGAACCATAATATTTTGTAACAGTATAGATTGCGTCTTGCGGCTAGTGAAATTCCTAAATATTCTAAAGCTCAACCCATTAGGACTTCATTCAAGTATGAATCAGAAACATCGATTTCAAAATTTAGAAAGGTAAGTACCTAACGAACGTCAAATTATTCAAATCCATAATTTGATGCATACTCATGGGAGGGGTGTAAGCACATTCATAGTTCCCAGAGAAAACTCAACCATTTTGAGGTGCATCATTTCTAAGGATTAGAAAGCTGTGGCTGAGTTTGACTGAGTCCCATGTATGTACTTCTATTAATACAGGACTAAGCGTCGAAAGTTGGAGACGTAGACTATTTCTCTAAAATTTTCCACATTGATAAACTTCCCTCTTGTAATTTATGTCCAAATCACAGATTGCAATAGATACAAGGGTGCACATGATGTCCAGTTTTGTGGAAAATTTGGGGTAAATTTTGAATTGAAAGGCAATTTCTAGGAGGAAGGGTGATTTTCTCTTTATTTTCTTTTTTTTGGCCCACTTACTCTTAAAGCAGCAAACTACTTGATATGTCAGAAGACTCAAGATAGAAAGGAAATCATTTTTTTTTTTTGTTAGTCACCAAGTGCTTAACTTGTTCCGTTTTTCTGTTGACTAATCGTGTCTCATCAAAACTTCTCTGTCTAATAGTTTCAAGAAAAATTCAAAAGCCATTCTAATTGCCTCTGATGTGGCAGCAAGAGGTCTTGACATCCCAGGAATAGAACATGTTGTACACTACCAGGTTCCGAAAACATCTGAGGTATGCATTCAACCTCTTATCCATGTGACATAACATCTAACCAAGCTATGGTGCAGGTACTATGCTATGCTGGAATTGTTACTCCTGCAAAAAAATCTAATAGAAATCTAAATGTTTTGCATTCTTCCATCTTCCAAGTTTTAAGTCTTGTACACTTCTATGTAACTGATTGGTGATGAGTTTTGAACGTTTTTGATTTTTATTTTAAAAAGTAAAGATCTCCAACAATCATTAGCATGTGTCTGCCCTAAGATATACATGGAAAGGAGTACCTGACATAAATTTTAAAAAAGCAAAAAATTAATTTTAATGAAAATCGTTTGAATCATTTTGCAACCAGATATATCTTTTTTTCTCATCTTTCCTCTGTCAGATAGTTGTCCTATTTTCCTTGTTTTTTACCAATTTGACTCTTAAAATTGAAGATTTTTCTTTATCTAAGCCGGCTTCCTGAGTGATTGATATTCACAGGTTTTTGTCGCAGCTGTATTCTTTTTTTTTTTACATTGGTCACAGGGCCGACAAAAATTTTGTCTTAAACAGGATTTTGTCCTATCTATAGTTTGTCTTAATAAACTTCCAATGTACATCAAAAAATATTTTAGAACAGTAAGTACCCAGGCTAACTACTTCAATCCTCTCAAGCTGGGTTCCATTTGCTTTCTTTTCTTTTAAATATAAAATGAAAGGTGCTAGTTTCGCTTCACATTCAACTTCCAGACATTTATTATTGTTCTTTCTGTTTCAGAGCTATGTTCATCGAAGTGGGCGTACAGCTCGAGGCACATCAGAAGGTCTAACTTTAGTTCTCTGTGATCCACTTGAGATGCCAGATTATAATAAGCTGATACGAACACTAAACCGAAGTATGTGTCTTTTTTCAGAGAATAAGCATTTATCTTGCTCTTATGAAAAATGTTGATTCGTTCCTTTCATTACCATAAATTTGTTTTGTTTTTTTCACAGTTACTCAAACCCATTTTCCTAGAACAAGGCATTGCAATGTCGCCACATGCATTATATACTAGAATTTGAAAAAAAAAAAAAACAAACAAAAAAAGAGAGAGAGAAAAATCAACTAAGTATAAAAGTCAGCATCCAAGACACTTTAATGCTCGAAATGATGCTAAATCAATATAAATATTATATTCATTGCAACACTTTGTAATATTATCTTGAGTCAAAAACAATTTGAGCCAAATTAGTAAAAAAGTATTGTACCTTCCATCCAGATTTCATGGAAGTAGTATTGATGTGAAACATATTTTTCTGTATTTCATTGTTTTAATTTTGACTGCTTTGTCTCTTTTGTTTTCGCAGAACGTGATTTGCCTGAATTTCCTGTTGAAATGCATCTCTTCATGGCCATTAAAGAAAGAGTGAAAGTAGCCCATCTAATTGAAAGAGTGGAGCTCCACGAGAAAAAATCTAATAGCAAGATTAATTGGTTTCAAAGGGCTGCTCGAGAATGCGATATGATTGTCGATGATCCAAAAATGTATCCTTTTTCAAATCACTGTGCATATTGTTTTGTTGTAAGTATGAAGATACTGAGCTAAAAAAGATGGAGAGTTGCCAGCTTCCAGGGGATCTCTATCATGACAGATTCCTGTGACGGTTAGGAGTCGCAGAGCACCCTAGTGCACTGTTAAAGCAACTAATACATACATACATACATACATACATACATGAGGAAACTGTGGCAGGCAGTGCACTCTATCATTTCATGTGATATGTATTTAGGTATCCAGAGAGAGCTTCGTCCAAATTAAGTTCTCACTGCTTCTTTTACCAACCAATTGTAAAAGTCCTTTCTCAAACAAAATGTACCTTAAAGAGCGCTCTGAGATGCCCCCAAAATGTTGAAAAGTCGCTCAAATGCCTTTTAATGATAACAATTTGCATATTGCGTCACAGAACACTATTTGCAAAATATTGTTTTATGGAAATTTAATGGCCAGACTCAATACGGTCATTCACAATTTTGAGAACTCTTCTTTTTTTTACAGTTCTTCTGTTTATCGTGGACCCACGGACCTGAAATAGTGGTCACCTAGGTGAAGAATGCTGGGCTTTTTAAAGTTGTTATTAATGCTGTAAAAAAGTATTTTCTCGTTTTCCAGTGTTTCTTACTGAAGTATCTTCCTTAACTTGGTTTGTATTCAGACCTAAGCAGAGAGATATTCAAGAGGTTGCGGATAACAGAAGATTTCTGAAAAAGAAGCGCTCTGAGCTCAACCAGTTGCTGGCTCAAAAAGTAACTCTGCAAAATATATCAAATAGGTGCATTTCTACAACTGTGTTGACAGACGCTTCGAAACCAGTCGAGTCAAATACGTCTGCAGTAGACTTAATGAAATCGGTTATGGCCGGTAAGAAAGACCAGCTAAAAAGGAGAATGGCCAAAAGATTGTCACAAAATAAACCATTACGAAGGAAAGCCAAGAAGAAGAGGAAAGTGCCCTCTAATATTGAATGAGCCTTTGATCTAATCGGCTGTGACTGAGCAATTGCAATTCACGAGCATCAAGGATTTCAGAAACAAAAATATTTGATGAAGACCTCCATCGTTTTGCGTTAGTACCTTGTGGCTTATTGGTGTGCTGGTAAATTTCAGCTGCCTAGTTGATAGGCTCCAATACGCAGGCAATCAGTTGATAACAATTTTTGTTCAATTGAATTGCAGTTCCAACACAACTTTTTTTCTTTGAATAAAAGCGATTCAACGGTAAAAGTTTGTCTTTAGTTTCATTGTGATGCATATTTTTGCTACAACCTGATCTCTTAGCCTTTTTTTTTTTTAGTGGAACACTCTATGTTCTAAAGCAGTAATGTTTGAGTAACCTACAGTCACCCAAGTGGGTCTAAATTTTGCAGGAATATACTTTTTGTTGTTTTCATCAGCACGAAGAGGAAACCTACAAGCTGAAATGTTCTGTTAGTTTCAGCATATTAATCACCACACCCTTGTTTTGTACATAGATTCGGTAGTGTTGGGAAGAACTAAAAGATTTGTATTCTGCAAGAGGGCTGGAGGGCACTTGATCAGAGCTCGTTGAGGCCACGAAAGGTAGCTTCCTGTGCAGGTACCGTACTTTAACCAAGAAGTGCCCTTACTGTACCCAACGCCTTGATCCATTGTCAACTCCTCAAAATGGATGGATATCGTAAAGGAATTTTAGAGACAACAAATGAGTAAAAAATATTTATTGATCTATTTGACAATCGCAGGCAGAACATTATTTTCCAAATATTCTTTAAATGTTAGGATTTTACATGCATCGTAATGAAGTAAATTTATACATCCGACTAGAATAAGTAGCTAAGATAGTTAAATCATATATGATAAAATCTAATAATTCAATTTTACAGTAGACAAGTACTTCAGTACCAACTTTTCTCTTTGTTCTTTATTCTTGATGGAGTTAAATTTTTATGGTCAGTAGCTGCCTAAGATCATGCTTGAAGCTTGATAGGTATTTTCAAGAAATCTCGATTAAATTAAGGTTCATCAAGGATAAACCCTGGAAAAGCTGCAATGAACTCTTTAATGAGTCTAACAAAAAACAGGTTAGTTCTTATCTGCTTGAGTAAATTATGCCCAGTCTAGACACTCAAACATAGGTCTAACTTTTACAAAACATGTTCAATGAACCAGATTTAACTCAGCTAAATTTAGTTTGGTGAAACAGCACGGTTTGACAAACGGAACAAAAAGTTTGACTGTCAGAAATGGACTCTAATCTTTGCATCATAATCGGTCAAGTTTCAATCTTATGATGCTTAACTTATTTCAAAGTTTTTAACGATCCAAATTTGGGACGAAATAACATAAATCCTGCTGTTACCTAAGAATGGATCAATCATGTTTTCAAAGGGGTTTTTTTTCTACCAAAAAATTAAACATCATATTCTTCAATTTTACCCTCATTTGAAGGGCAACTTTAATATCAGGGATACTGTATACCAAACACTTTTTTGAGCCATTTCTAAAATACATTAAATACTTCAACAAAATTAAGTTTTCCAATCAATGTCTTTAAGTGTCTATTCATTTTTTTACGGACTCAATGAATAAGCAATTATCACTCCATTAGAAATTACAAAAGGTTCCAGTTAAAGACTCTAATACTTCAATGATTCTAGATGATTATAGTTCTTCAGCAATTATAATAAGTATTTTGCAAGTAAAACTCTCACCAGAAAATATATGATAATAAGAAAATATTTGACACCCTGTAGTATTGAAGAAAAAAAATTCTGTTACGACTGGATTAAGATGATTCATCCTGGGTTCTTGGCATAGTCGAACTGGCATAAGCTATATTGGCTTAGATTGAGTAAAATATCTCAGCAGATTCAGACTTGTAAGACAAAAAGGGGGCAAAAGCCCCTGCACATTGGCTTGAAATATTCTAAACCAAAAATATTGCAAAATCCAGAGTAATGAAGGCAAGATTTTTCTTGGGGAAAAAACTTTGCTTTCGATACAGAAATTGATTACTGTATCAAATATAACTTTCTTTCCAAGAAGAGTCCTGCTTCTATCACAATGAATTTTGTGATTTTTGGGTTGAAAATGTTTGTTCAGGCTCATGCGCATGGGCTATCGTTCTTTTCTTTGGGCTAAAACGTCAAAATCTGTGAAGGTTTTTTACTTACTTGGTGCGTTACATTGCAGACTATTCAACAGCGCAGAACCAACAACGAATCATTATCTCAAGTCCCAATCCTCGTGGAATTTTTAAAAGTTGAGATATTAAAAAATATTTTTTAAACTGATAAAATATTCAGATGTTTTGAGAGATCTAGAAAGTTTCGTAGCAAGCAGACCTTAGTAGTTTCTGACATCACAGAAAAAATAGAAAAAGTTTATAATGAAGAGCAGTTTGATTGAACATACTGCTAAAAAAGCAGCATTGGTACTTGAGAAAATAGAAATATCACAAATATAACAGAATGTAGAGGAATAAATATGTTCCTCTCATAATACAAAAAAAAGCTGTTGTATCAAGGACTTGTTTGGGTAGCTAAAAAGGCGGGAGCTAAAAATAGAACGTTTGAAAAACTGCACATCAAGCCGATTAAATAGGTACTGAGAGGGTGGACACTCTTTGAAACTTGGTGTCAAGCCTGGATAGGGCACTGCACAAGTCTTTCAGCTTGAAACTTTGAGAATAATGATCAAAAGTAGTTTATAGTTATAAATTAAGACCAGGAATTGCAATTTGCAATAGGTACAAAAGGGCCCATGACATTTTTTGGGTGATATGACAAGATGGACTGTTGCAAATTATCTGTTTCAATTAAAAGTCGTGTTTTTAAGAATCAGTACAACTGATCTCTAGATACATGCCCAATATCATCCTGCCCTAAGGAATGTCTCAACTGAATGTTCTACAATGTTAAAGTTCAAAGCTGACACCAACTTTCAGAGAGTTTTTCACTTTTATCAATAATGCACAGCATTTCTGTAATGAGGAGGCTGGGATGGTCACGTTGAAAGACAGAAAGTATAACTTAACTGAAAATCTAAAATATTTACATGCATCATATGTATGAGTGCAATTATATGGGCAACCCAAGAAGCAAATACTTTTCAATAAACTGTCACTCAGAATTTTTCAAACCAATTGTGTTCTGATATCGTTTGAAGGCACAATTCTACATCGTACAAAGTACAGTAAACCATGATTGTAAACTGTTGTGATTAATTGAAAAATTTCAAGAAAAAAAATGTACCTGAAGGCTCATTCTCAAGCGAGAGTCATATCAGTGCACGTGACCTGATTCCAACTCCTTACGATGCTCATGACTTTCAAGCACAGGACTTCCAAAATTACAGGATACACAATTCCATTACGACAGATTGATGAATCATGATTGGACTTCATTTATTAACAGAGATTTCTTTATATTGAGAGTTTTGAAAAACACTTGAAATGTATTAAATGGGAACGCATTGAACTTGGGAAAAGCTAAAGATGTGCTGGATCAAGTCCTAGCTGAAACTACCTAAGACTGTCCACTGTCGCTACTAGCTGGAAGTTTCGCACTCT
The DNA here is from genome assembly GCF_918797505.1 of Bemisia tabaci. NCBI lineage: Eukaryota > Metazoa > Arthropoda > Insecta > Hemiptera > Aleyrodidae > Bemisia > Bemisia tabaci. The sequence goes on along the minus strand of NC_092797.1, from coordinate 32,653,030 downwards.
CTTGAAGGTTGATTCTTACTGAAAATAATTTTCACTGACAGCATTTAAATGTACAAGAGGCCAAGTTGAGCAAAAAATTTACCAAAAACTCAAACTCTATGCAACAATCTTTGAATATATTGCATCTCTAGAATAGAATTAAAGGTGATTTATGTGAGTCCTTTCAAGAATACTATCTCTTGATAGTCCCACCTCAAATAATTTGGATCTCTATTGTTAAATGACGTCCAATCACAATTAATAAATTCAATATCCCACACGGCACCAATATAGCCTTTGTAATTACACTACTCCTCATTGCTCAAAGCACACAGCCATGCTAAACATTTGTATGATAACTGATTTGCGCTCATACCACCACACTTGCTTAAAACAATGAAATAATGATGATGGTCAACTTTGAAAATAGCAGGTGCCTTATGTACAATAGAATTCATTTTCCCTGATTTAAACTTACATCACACACATCGATCACATTATGTCAATCACGATACGTCTTCTGGCCACTGGGGTGAATGAGTACGGATATCTTACTTATTTCCTTGTAACAGTGTTCAACATTTATATTTAAGTACAAAAAATAACTAAAGAACTACCGAGGTTGTACGGAGAGTACACGATACAAAAGTAAAAAGCAATGAGTTATCGATATCACTTATAAGTCATTTAAATAAACATAAATATACATCAATAACCGTGCAAATTACAACTACAAAAAATAGAAAGAGGGTCACAACATGCAATCTTATGTAAGAATCACTCTAAGAAAGATAAGTTAAAGCACAGACAACAAAATATTGTATTACAAACGTTAGTAGGACATTAGTAAAATTGTTCTCCTAAATTAACAAACCTACCAAACAGTGAAGTTAAGAGACAATTTTTCAAAAGGCTCTGTAAAATTTGACAACTGATTTTTACCAAAAATTATTGGTTATTGATGCATAATTCATTCAAAATACGAAAAAATGGGCCAAAATCAACTTCATGGATTTGAATGTGCACAGAAATTTACTGTATGATTGTGATTTCAAGGCTTCTTAGAAATTTTGATTAGAGCACGGTAATGAAACCTACCATATGGTGTTTTTCAATCTCGATCAATGGTTTTGATACAGATGAACTAAGGATTTGTCGCAGAGGAAAACTAACTTACATTGCAAAAGCCACCCAATAATAGATACTTCAATACTTGCAAACAACAACAATTTAAATTCCGCAAGTAAAGTTTTCATTGCCAGATAATTAGATGAAAGGGTCAAAATATGGCTGCAACACTTTAGTAGAAGGTTGAGAGATCATTTTTCTGAAATACTAGGAAAATTTCCACATTCTTTTGTTCTTTAGCTTTCCAGAAAATAAAAATGCCATGAAATTAATTTTGGCTCCATATAAAGTTAACACAGACATCCTTATCATAATTACAGAAATATAGAACCAAAATACAACTGCAGAGCAGCTAGACGAAAGAACGGAAAAAGAAAGAAAAAGAAGAAGAATCAGAAAATTAATGACGTTGAAACTTCTGAGTCCGAGACTGTTATTTTATTGTCTTTGATTGAAAACCAAAATACTTAGTTGCTTAAAGAGATAAAGAAACCAGAGAATAAAAGAAGAAGTACCTATGACGCAACCCAGACGCTTTTGACATCAACCAAGATGAGGTGATCATCACGTAAATGGATTTAATAAGGTAAAAAAAATAAAAAGAGGAGTGTAAATAATCAATGCAAGAGTGCCTTCTTACATTTGTAAAAAAAACAATAATGATAAAATAAAAGAATATAAATAAATAGATAAATAATTATATCATTTTTTCAAAAGCAGGAATGAAGTACCTCATTATTTGGCAAGAGGCAAGGTTATGAATTAACTTCATGCAAGTCAAAGAGAAATATTCAAGCAGGCTCCTCTCCAATACCACCATTATAAAAAGTCAAATTTTATATTTTAAAAAGAAAAACTTATTCTTTTGTTTTCCCTAGACTTTGAGTGATCTCTAAAAGGAGTTAACCTTGTGAAACGTTCTATTCAAAATTACACTAGATCTGCTGCACACAAGAAATGGAGAAAGATGAATGACCTTCGAGTAGGTTAGTAAAACCCCACAACAATCACAATGTTCAAATTAGGTCTTTTGACAATTCTCTCTGAACAAACCTGGTTGCCAACAGCAGAGAAAAAAGTGGAAAATTTGAGAATGCTGATACGAACTATGGAAAATGTGCGTTGAGGAGTAGATTTCAAACTTTTTGAACAAGCCCATCATGATTCTGAGGTGGTGTCTCCTATGGGAAGTCTTATAATTCATCTGTCTCTTATGCTCAACAGATTCCCTTACAAGGTGGACATGCTTCAATGGCTGTATTTTTTTCTGCAGGAATTCATTCAGAGAGAATAACACTTTTCTTTTTTTAAACTTAGTTTAGATAATATTACCGACAAATCCAGAGTGAGTTCAGCACTGCTTGCTGTCATGAGCTTCCACTTATATTTCTGAGGTACTCAGAGTAAAAGAGTAAGTAAGTGATCTAAGTTTGGGGCATTGATATCAGAACACAGCCGTTTCGAGGAGACAATGGTTGCAAATATTGATTAACCTCGGATGTAAAATGAAAGTGTAGAAAACAAATTCATTTTATCATTTTATAGGAATAATTACGAAGCATTTCCAAGAATTACAACTGGGCTCTTCACCACTGCACACTAAAAATTTACCATTTTGGCTGGATCATTCAACGTTGTTCTCTTGGAACTTACAATTGAAGAGACGAACACAGTCTCTTCAAATTAACTATTCACACTGGTTATTTGGCGAGTTCCTAATTTAATGGATGAAATTCAACCTGGCTGCAAATTTGCTCTATTATACAGGGATACTTTTATTTGACCTGCCTCTGGAGTAAAGACCTTCAGCATTCCAACCAAATAGTCTTTGCTTCGTCACTAAGGGACTAGCTTTTTTATTTTCTCTTTTTTATTTTATTTATAATTTTAAACAACTTCTCCTCTTGCCTAATTTGGTATTTCAAAAAAAAAAGGGAAAAGAGATACTGACCTAATGTTTTAAAACGGAAAAATAAAAAGTCTTGAAGGGGATAATATTCAATGGACAAAAGCTGACCATTTATACTTATAAGGAAGAATATATAGATTAAGTAAAGTAATATTCAATTAAGTTCTGCGGAACTTTTCAAAATAAGAGATAGAACATACTATTTTCTTTCTTCTGATCACAATGCCACCTGCTGCGAGATTAACTGGTACAATAATAGAGGTACTCTCTGATAAATTCTTTTTTAAATGATAAATTGTATGAATTCTTTTTCTTTTGTAATAAATATATTTTCTGAACAATAAATCTGCATTTATTTTTTCTTTTAAAAAAATATAACTTTCCCAAAATAATGTTTGAATAATATCCATTTTTGTACACAAAAATAACACTCAGCGTGAATGGGAAAATATAAATAAACGAAAAGAAAAGAAAAACCATTTGATGAATAATTTTTCATACTGTACATCGTGAGGTCAATGAGTAACAACCAGTTTTAAAAAAATAAATTGATTAATTTACAAGCGCTCGGGTTCATACTCCAGATAGAAACCAACTTTTATTCATACAATACACAACATTGTTTTCACTCTGCAGAAACATAGGAAGCTAATTTCATTTTTTTTTTACAGGTACCAATTTCAGAGAAATGAAGTAAATGAAGTAATCAGCTTGGTTACAATCTCATCGGTCAGAATTTAAGGATAGATTATCCACATGTAATGTGTGAATGATACGCCGGTAATGACTGGTTGATGAAAAGATTATAAGGATAAAAAACAACTCTATGAAAAATAATCCCTTCATATTTCCTCAACAGCCGATTTTTTTCCAACCTTTGTTGTAACTGAGTATGAGTAACACTTACCCTCTTTGACAGAAATATTTTGAAACATAAGAGTCAGTGGTAAGTTAATAATTTTAGATAATGATACCTGCTGAGTGTGACTCAAATGCAAAAAATTTACGATTTGGACACAGGTTTTGAAAAATATACAAAACTTCGAGACAGGCAGTGTTATTGCTGGACTAAAAGAAATAATTTACCACACTTTTACAAGTATTAAAGAAATGGTCATAGACTAAGAATTAGAAATTATACAGTCAGAGAAAATAATAGATGGAAAGAGAAAAATTTATGCAACACAACAATCTGGGAGTTATGGCGAAAGTAATTCCATTATATGTAGACAGTACACTGTACGAATGCATTCATTGCACACAACAAAATATGAAACCTCGAGTTGTTAATAATCAGTAGGCTTTTAAAGTTACTGATAAAAGGAATGCCAGAGAATTTTAAATGTTATTTAGATGCAAGGTACATATTGACGCTTTCTTTATTTCTATGTTACTACGCAGCCCTTCAGAATACACACTCACCACAAAATGAAAAATTGAAATTGACTCTTGAAAAAATCAAAGTTACTGATCTTTCAGAAGAGAAAAAAAACAAAAATTTTGCACATAATGAAATCAATTATCCAGGATATGAGTTGCTTAGGATGGATTGATTCTTTACATTAGTCAGCAGCTTGAAAGTTTTTACGAAGTACTACGAAAGAAAAAAAAAAACAAAAAAATCGTGAACGTATAATACAAAATTGCAAAAAGAACCTTAAAAGAATTTTTATCACAGCAATTTTTTTCCTCAAGATATAATATTCCTGCTCCTGGACATGATGCTAACTTCTGCTGGTCTTTCATTATACTTTTAAAATGAGCTTCAAAATAGAAAGAAAAACTTTAGAGCTAAGCTCAAATGAATCAGTGAGAACAAAAACACACCAACTCGAAAAAATGAAAATAATCGAGACACACACAAAACTGCATAGTAGGTGAAGAAGTTACTCGAAGAAAAAGATTTTTGGTGCCTAAAAACAAGTACTTAAGGACACTTTAAATGTCCAAGTTAGAACAGATACTGTAACTTCAATGACCTTTATGAAAATTGTCTGTCCTTGGTGAAAAGTGAGCATTTTCAAGTTACCGAGTTGGTGTGTAAAATTTGTTCTCACTGATTCAAATCTGAGTCGACGTGAGATCAGATTCGTTCATATTGTGTGTGATTTGATAAAATTGAGAGAAAAACCAGCAATGTTAAAAAATCATGTGCCAGGGAACAGTTCAGAGGTCAAGTTGATGGCATAAAAATTTATAAACAAAATTTTCACAGAGGATACTCCGAGCGTTGAATACTTAAGAGACATGAACGTTTATAAAATTGATAGGTGTAATTACAAAGACATTAAACTACTGAAAAATCTAGCCGCATATTTAAATTTTAAAATGATCCAATATTCAATTCATAGAATTTTTAAAATCCTCGTACATCTGTTTGACAAGTCATGTGGAATACTTTCCATTACGTGGTGTTCAGAATAAGAAATCAGCCTACTAAGTGATGATTCCTTTAATTTGTTCCTAAGTTGTTGGTTTATTAAACCAAAAATGCAAATGGTCATTACTAAAATTTAATCAGCATTAAATTGGCAATGCATTTTTATTTCATTGTAATTATATGCATAAAAATAAAAGTAGTCAGAGCAGAGGGACTTGTTTAAAAGATAGAATAAACAAAAAATCCTTTGAGAAACAAAAAGGAACAGATCAAAAATTTGGATGGCTGAACTATTATTCAGGGAAAAATTTTCAACAGAAATATTCTTGGTAATTGCAGCATATTTTTAAAAAAAAAACTCAATTCGTGAGATTTCAAAACTTCAAAAACAGATACCTACATCTTGTGAAAAATGGTTCTATTTTAATTTCCACAAATTTTTCGAAAAACTTTTTTTAAAGCCACAGATAAAAATTCAGACGTGATGTAATTAAGGAATTATATGTTTTGTTAAAGAATTCTGGCTTTCAAGAGATGATGCCACTGGACTTTTGTTCTTAGGTGAATTGTCACACCTAAAAATGCATTAACTACTAAAATTATTTTTTGTACTTTAGAAAAGGTTAATGTGAAGAGATCATAAGAACTTTATTTTATTTCTTTGCTTTGTCCATATTAATTGCAGAAAAACCATATGAACTCGTGGATAGACCATACAAGCTTGACTTGAGAGATTTCTTATTTCCACAAAGATTTGTAAGGTACCTTCAATCAAATGCGACAAATTTAGACATCATTTTTTACTTATGAGCCCAGTAAATCGAAAAATATCATGGACATCCATTGTAGAGAGAAAAAAAAGCTGATCAAATGGATTATGTGGCAAATTAATTGACAAAAATAAAAACCTTACAGAGAAGACTCAGAAAAAGGAAGCGAAGAGAAGATCATCATTGTGAAGATCGCTTGAGACCGTAACAGATACACACAAATTCTATACATACCATACGCACATGAATCCTAAGAGATATAACATACTCGTCAAACGATGAAAATTACACAGAGATGTCAAACGAGAAAAAAAGAGAAAAAGGAGAAATTAAGAAAAAATTACACAGAAAAGATCAAATTCTTAAATGATACTTATCACAAAATAGAAATGAAAAACTAATGCATGCAGCACTCGACGATGAGAGCTGCAAGATTTCATTTTGGAGGCGAGTGATGGATGAAAACCACAGAGCCAATGGCAAACCGCAGCCATGGCTAGTGATTATTGGTGATTGGCTCGCTATCCCAGCCATTTTCTTTTATCATGTGAGCCAATTCGATGATATATTTACCTTCTTTATACTTTTGACTTGATTCAAAGGCATGCTCCTGAAATGAAAAACAAAAAGGGAATTCGTGGTTAAAGGTTATTCTACTAAAGTATAGTTCATCTGATACTTCTGGCAGGCAAAGACAATATTACATAAGGTGCTCCAAAAGTAACTAACACTTCTTGCATACAGCAAGTTGTAAGAGCTATCAAACTGCAGTTGGCACGAAGCTGTAGACTGAATCCTCAGGTTTGAAAGAGGACCCTAAGCAGCTCTTAGCTTGAAAATTCAAGCTCATAGCTTGGATTTGAAAAGGACTTCAAGATGACATGCAAACATTGACCTTTGCATTTTTTAAGCACTATAGCAGAACAAAAATCAAAACTTTTACGAAGACAAGAATGCAACAGAATGAAATTGGCAAATAAAGAGTGGGTGCAAGTGGCAACAGTGTTAAGCTTGAGACAAGTTGCCATGGAAACATCTAATTGTAATAAGTCTCACATGTTGACACGCAAGTTCAGTCTGTCAAATCAGAATTTGCACTTGTGCAGCATTCCTCTTGCCCACAAAGAAGGCTGTTTTACAGAAAGAGCAATTTTTCATTAATTGACTATTTTCGCGTATTTTAGTGAAAGACAAAGTGAACACTATCATGAGAAATACCCCAATGACTACAAATTCTGGTCTGATAGACTGAGCTTGCATGCCAGCACGTGAGTTTTTGTGGTTGGTCTCCATGGCAACTTTTCTCGAGCATTACACAGTTGCCCCTCGCACACTTTCTAGTGCCAACTTTATTCCGTTACATTCTTTTCTTTGTGAAACTTCGGATTTGTTCGATATTTTTCTGTATTTATTATGTTCTTTGTGTTCTAATATTAGTAGCTCAAATTTTAGTATTTGTAAATGATCCCTTTTCCTATGGACAGTTACAATTTAACTCATTGGCAACAGCATCAGACGTATTGTTTTCGAATTTTTGGACAGTGTTAGACACTAGCGACTGACAGGAGATTAGCACACCGTGGATTGAAAAATTAATCCATCCATACCTAAATGAAAGGCTCATTTTTCTAGAAAATGTCTTAGAAACATGTTTTACTGTCCTAGATCAGACAGTCATGTGTCTCCTGACTCCAGTTCAAAAGTTAGACAGAACTTCACTTGGGGATGCTGCCAGGCGCTAGGACTAAACAAGGCATGTCATGACCAAAAAGCACCTTCATATCTAATATGTCTATAAAAAATCATATTCTAAAATAAGGAAAACAAAGGTTTCTTACATATTTCCAGCCGAGAGTTGTCTTGCAACACTCGCAGTAAATGTCTGCGACTGCATGGAGACCAGTTAAAAGGACTCTTTCTTCTGCAGGCCCACAGCCCACATTAACTCTGTTGGGAAAAAAAGTAAATAAATTTATTGATTCACATCCTGCATATTGCAAACCACAATGTTGAATTAGAGATTAAGATAGAATGGCGGATTGAGTGGAATCTTAACATCCCCTCAATCAATTCATCGAGTGGAATTTTTGTACACTCTTGTGAAAAATGTTTTAGAACTTGATCTAGTGTTTGCAATATATTATGCAACTTATGCAGAACTATGACAGAATTTATAATCCTCAAATTCGCAAAACACAAGTGTAACTGGATTGCATTTTGCAAAACGGAACCAGGAGCATTGCAATGTTGCTAAGATTGTGCATTTTCTTTTGTCTTGGAAGAAAACACCCATTATTTATAAACAGTTTCTATTTTTATCGCTAAAAACTGTAAATTTAGGACAAGACATGTACATTTAATTCGTAAATTCATTTTTTCAGGGTTTCAATAGTTTTATTGCAATGGATGAAGTTGCACAATCTCAGCAACATTGCAATGCTCCTGGTTCCTTTTTGCAAAATGCAATCCAACGAATGTAAAATGCTTTCACAACATATATGTCTAATTTTGTAGTCAGGCCATGGGAGTAAGTAACGGCTGAGATAATGTTTTTTTCTTTTTCTGAAGAATGGTTTAAAAATATTGGTGACTTACACAGAGTTAAAAAGATACGCTCTCCCTTGACTGCCTTGGAACGACTGTAACAAAAAAATAAAACAAAATGTTAGAGACTTGACTTGAAGAACGATGATTTTGAAAACTCTAAAAACAAACACAGAATCCGCGAAATGAAGGTTAATACATGAGCTAATTTTAAAATTTATGGATTTTTTTCTATTAGGGATAAAATATTCTACACTCGGAAAATGGCATCACATGGGGGTTTGTTAGAGGGAAGCAAGCCAGCCAACAGCTGAACGTGGAGAAATAAATATCTGTTCGTGCATTGCGATGGATGTTGGCCTAATCTCCCATTTGAAGGTGCATCTCGTGGAATAATTCATGTCACATTATCAAACTGACCAACGAATTAAGCGGACTTCTTAATCAAACTGATGTTTTAATCAAGTTCAAATGTCAACAACGCGATGGCAGAAGTGACTCAAAAAATAAAAAATGAAGCAAAAGAGAATTACACCCTGCGGCTTGGGTCGGCAAATTATTGCAGCGCAAATTGCGATGCAAGTGGAGTACCCATATACCTACGGGAGAGTATTGCCATCTCAATCCTTCACTACAGAAAAAGTGTGCCGCTCTTTGATTGGTCGGCTATCATGAAGCCCCAAAGTTTGCCCAATATAAACAAACAAGATGGCAAAAAAGTTTTCAAAAGTTCTAGAGTCCCTTTAAAGTTCTAGACATGATTTTGGATGTGATGGAAATTTTTTTATATCCAACTTCTGAATTGTTTGAATCGAACTTTGATGGATATTTTTACCGAATATTAACCTTTGAGTGTGATTATTATTCATTTCTCAGCCGATAGTGCGTGTTCCTCTGGGTCAGTTTGTTTACATTGGGCCAACTTCGGAGCTGTATGACACCCTGAAACTGATGAACCAATCAGAGAGCGGTACAAAGATAGCTGTTCTCTCCCGTTTACAGGCACTCTAGATGCAAGGGCTCTAAAATAAAATGAAGTCAATGTTGTTGCTATCACTGATACCCTCCTTCCAAGACGTGCTCGTAAACTAGAGCCACTTTTTATTCCATTGCGCTCTTCTCACGTAAGTTTAAATTCAAGGACAAACGCATCGAACTCCTCAATAAAATAAAAGTGCAGAACTCATTCCAGATGAGCAGGGTGTCTACTAAAACAGGCTGGCCAAAAATCAGTACTTTTCCGGTACTTTTTCCGTACATTCCCAAGAAATTCAGTACCTCTTCAACAGAAAAATTCAGTGCTTTTTCAGTGCCTCCAATTGACGAAATTCGAAAAATTTCAAAAATTTGAATTTACCGCTCAGATTGCGACGAAAATGACAAAAAAATGGAAAAATTACGGACCTACTTGCGGAATTTCTGCTCTTTATCAGTGCTTCCGGGCCGCCCTTAAAAAATCAGCACTATTTCCGGATTTTCCGAGAATTCCGGACTTGTAGACACCCTGATGAGTGAGGAGATAGAGTTCCAGTTGCATGAAATTGCGTTGTTTATTTTTTTAAAAAAAAACTGGCAACACTGCACGAAGCGAGCGCGAGCGGGTGCGAGTGCTGGTCCCGTCGAAGCAGCTGCGTTTTCAGCTGACCCAATTCGGTACCGCTAATGCCATCATTTTGTGATGCAACTCAGACGGGAAGAGTCAACTCAAGTAAACAAAGGGATATAGCATCGGTCAGGAAAATGGGTCAAATGGCTCATGGTGATCAATTCAAACACGCAAACAAAAAAAACCAACAAACTTAAACAAACAAACTAAATGATATGAGAGAAACAAAAACAAAACCAAAAAAAATGCAGGGAGAGAGAACAAAGTGACTGGAGACTCTGGAGAGAAAATTCCAATATGGAGGAGAGGGGAATTAAGAAGACGAGCGAGGGAAAAAAAACAATTCTTTCATTTGAGAAAATGTGATGGAACCAGGCGCTTTATTGGACCGCATTTAGCAGAAAGGAATCGAGCAACATCAGCTATTGCAAAATTTAACTGGGCAATTTCATTTTTCACAAGAGATCGTTTGAGCGGATTCCTTTAAAAATTTTAGAAAATTTGCCTCGTGCTATGCAGAAAATTCACTGAAATTTGCACAAAAATCCGCACTTCCGTTTTCATGAAAAAAATTCAAGAGTCCAATTGAATTTGGCAGGTGCTGATATGGCTCCTTTCTGGTCCCTTCTTGGTTCCTTCCTGCTTAACGCGGGCGAATTGCCACTACCGAACGGTCATGAGACGTTAACCAACCGTGGAGCTGAATGCTACTAAAACGTGGCAATCATGAGCTTCGGAACAAAAAAATAACACTCATAAAATCAGTGGTTCCAACTTGAGATATTCATGAGGATATCCTAACGCCACTCGCTACAGCGGATACGCTTGAACGAAACATCTACCCTTAGCACGAATGACTACTTCCTTGCCTTTGTTTGAATTTAAAAGGAAATTAAAAACTTGGCATCTTCGTCCTAGATAGATATTAAAGCTTTGCCCGGGGCGAGTAAGAGGCTGCTGATAAGGAAAGGAAATTTAATGACTGGCCACACGAAAAGCAGCGATCACTGTGAGAAGAAAGACATCGCATGTCTTTCGTCGAGAGTCCATGAATATTAAGATGGAAAAAAGTTACAGCTCGAATGAAACGAACCTTTTCCTCCTTTTCCTTTTCGCCTTTCTCCCTTTTGCAGGAATGAGGAATACAGAATATGGCCCTCTCTGCCCGCTGGTTTCCTAAGTATAGCACCTGTAGATTTGTGATTTTCCACAAAATACCGATAAAAAGGGTGTCTAGTTTTTTTTCGTTTTGGGAATCCTGAAATCCTGATTTTTGACTGCTAAATCCTGATTTCATAATTTTTCCGAATCCTGAGCAAATCCTGATTTTTTGCGAGGAAAAATTAACGGGCGGATAACGGATACTAACGGAAAATAAGCGGACGGCCGACTTTTCTCAAATCCTGATTTTACGACCGATTTTTCCTCAAATCCTGATGAACGGATTCCGTTGACTCAATCTGAGATCGGGAAATCCTGATGCTTGACACCCTGACAAATTGAAGATCTAATTGATTCTTCACTACTAATTCAAATCGCGGTATCAACTAGTTTGATCTCAAGCAGTTTTTAAAACCCTTTCGAGTAATGAAAAGTGACAAAAGATTGAAACAATCCGTTTCCAGGATTCCAAACATTCTACTGGTTTAAGCTCTTCGAGAGGCATATTATATTATCAAGATTTTTTTGAGGAAATTCACACTCACAATGACAAGGTCTTGTACTTGATGATCCTTATTTCATAATTTGAATTTGAAACACACAGAATGTAGCCCTCTCTGTCCGCTTGTTTCCCTAATTTTTTGTTTCCCGGACGGAGGAGCGTAATCCCATTCCAAAGTTGCCAAATTGACTCAAACAATTTATTTTTTCTTTACAAGAATGTACATGCGCAATTTTTGTCTAACATTTTTCTGATTTTCACAGGAGATCAGAGGAAAAATTAGTGGAACTTTTTAAGTAGAGATACCAAGATTCTTCTAGTAAAAACGCAATTTACGAGGGGAAATTCGGCACTAACTACTCGAAACGTATGGTTATGTTCTTTCGTGAGGGAAACTTCGAATTATGGCACCTAGAGCTGTGATTTTCCACCGTTATAATTCACGATGATACGGTCTTAGATCCCATTTCTGACACCCTCGATCTACCAGACACAAGACAAAAATAATTATTCAACGTTCTTCCCTTCCCTCCTCTTCTTCGGAGGGGGGGGGGGGTTGCGAAGGGTTTATTGTTAATTGTTTTACAATCATCTGCTAAAAACAAGGTTCATCGCGTAACGGCATATCTACGGACACACGAGACAATGGACGCTCAGACTAATTCATTGATTGTTTTCGTCAACATTAATACGCTCTGTCCTATTAGAAAGATAATATTCCATTCAAAAAATTTTCTGCGTTGCGTATCACCAAAAACTAATTGGCACATTTATGAATGACCTCGTGCGTCGCCTACAGGCATGCTTCAGTTTCACTTACTTGAATTGAGGGGCTTAGAGGACAAGGCGCATAAGTGCAGTTTTTGAAAACATTGAGATGAGGGCCGGATCTAGGCGGTGGCCATGCACATGGGCCGCGGCCCATAGCGGCAAATTTAGGGGGCGGCAAATTTAGAGGGCGGCAAATTTTGCAATTTTTTCAAATGTCGGTATCAAAAAAAAAATCCGATTCAAAAAAAATTACAAACGAGAAAAGGCGACAAAATCTCTCATTTCTTGAGAGTTAATAGTAATTTCCAATTTTTTCGTCTGTCGATGGTTCAAGAGACGACAGCACCTTTCATTAGTCTAGTTGAGAGAGAAACCAAACACGCAATTTGACCTGGAACGGAGCGGCGCGGATGCAATGATGACGAGGACTTGAGATGAAAAGGAGAGGCCCTCGGCGCGCCGGTCAACATGAAGCACAAATTAGCGCCTACAAGACTGCATGAATACTTCACGCATTGCGTCAAACGTAGAGCGGTCAGCATCGGTTGGCGTGAAACGCATAGCGCCTACAAGACTGTGGGGATACTTCAAGCAATGCGCCAAACACAGTCCGGTCGGCGCGGTGGCGGAAATTAAACTTATTAAACCATGTTCATTCTTGCATAATTTTTTCGTTCATTTCTTAATAATGGAAGGCTTTGTCCACACAGAGATAGGTTTACAGAACTTAACTCTTGCGCAAAGTTCCGTGAACTTTTGCTTGTGTTGACTTGACAGGGCTTTCACAAAAAATGTGCCCAACACGAGTAAACGCGTCTTATGCACCCCTCCTCTTCCAGCACGTTTACTTGATGGTTTGTATCTGTTTCAAAACGAATGAGAAGGAGGTGGCAAAATACAGGCGACCCATGGGAGGCAAGTAGGTAAATCCGGCCGTGATTGAGATATTCATGAGCTTAACTAAAACTAGTTCGAAAGTGTATTCTGAGAAAAATTCACATATAAAATTGATTTTAACGCATTCACTTTAAAGCATCAAAAAGAGTTTAAACTTCCTTTCCAGCGGCTCCATGTATACATTTTGAAACTTTAACCGCGTATTCCTTGAAATAGCAAAAACTGTACTTATGCACCTTGCCTTGCCAACCCCTCGATTAGTCGATGTTGAAACCTACGTTCGATTTCAACATCGATCGACTCGAATGCGTGATTCGAGTTTTTCGATTATACCCAATATTGCTTCGAGTGCAGAACTTGCCCCACAATAAAAATATATTAATTTCGCACAAAAATATAAATTAATGGCTCCATTTCCCATAGCAAAGCTCCAGACCGGTGCGGTGAGGGTGAACAATTTCTTCTGAACAGCGATTGAGGAATATTCAAACAACTTGCATAAATTAATATTTTTATGAATACTAGAAGTTTCCGCTGAGTTTTTCCGATAACTTTCTTCTCTTTAAAAAATAAAATTCCAGAGGAGGAAACTCGCTGCGAAGCGCTTGAATAAACAGCCTTCACAAGAGGAGGCCAAGGACCCAAACTTGTAGGTGGATGAGGGAGCGATGTCCGAATGAATGTAATTTTCAGTTCAATGAGACACAGGCAATGAGCTCTGGTTCGGTGGTTCGGGAGGGTGCGGTGGCGTTTGCGGACGTGGCGTTTGCGGATTCTATGAATCGGGTGGCGTTTGCGGATTCTCATATTTTGACGGTGGCGATTGCGGACAGGCGGAACAGGGCCGGTGGACTTTGCGGACCAGAGAATTTCGGCGGTGGCGATTGCGGACGGAGGGGTAGGCACCTACTTATGCTTCCCCCCACCCCTGCGCTGTATATTAAAGAGAAAAATTACCGGAGAGGCTCTGGATTCCTTTTCGTGGATGTAGAATGAAAAAGAATATTAGTATTAAACATTATATTAGTATAAAAACATATGAGCAGCGAACATACAATAAATTTTTAAAAAAGGCATATCAGAAATCAAGAAACTGAAAAATCGTCAGTTTCAGTCCATATTTAGGATTAAAAACATGTTGTGGATTCTAGTCCAAAATTACTGAAAGTAAAAAAATTACATATGAATAATGAAAACACATACAAATAGGTACGTAGGTCCATTTTTTGTCTGAAAATACATATGCTAATAAATATTTTAATTAATCTATTCGTTGCAAATTGCCGACATGGAGTAAGAAGCGCCATAGGTCCGTTGGCGATCTTTGGCTGAACAATAATTTTTGTTAAGCTTTCTCCATGCTTTTCATATATAATTTCAGACAAAAATGTACCTATGTACCTATCTGTTTTCATTATTTATATGTAATTTTTAGCGGCTCTGGTGCTTGCACTAGAGCTGCTATTCCGGACGGTCCCAGCTGGGGAGTATCAATGCAGCATGTTACATTGTAGAGACCGCGCGTTGGTTGATGGGAATCGGCGCCATTTTCGGCTATGTTCCTTGTCATGACTTTATTTTATTGCATACTGTTTTATTGTTAGTCAATGCTATGTTGTGTATTGTATTTTTGGAATCATGGTGATACAGTCAACAATTCAAAACTTGTTTGTGCTTTTATCTCGTGATGGAAAAAATGTACTTTACGTTCAAAATTTGAAAATTTGAATTTTAAAGTTTTCGCGGTTAAGGAAGCTTTAACCACTGGGTTGGAGCTTCCTAGTCATATTACTTGATATCAGCTGATAGCAAACAAAGGTTACCAGGGAAACCGTAAACGTCTAACAACTATCGTGGCCATTGGGGCGATTCGACAGTTTGAATCGTTTTCGTTGATTGAATCGACAGTTGTCGGATTGTACATCAATGACAAAATGTGTCTAGGCCCTCATTCTTGACTACAACTACTGCCCCCAGAGCCGCTCTCCGACGCCAATGCGTTGGAGCTTCCTGCTTGTTTTGACTTTCAGTAATTTTGGACTAGAACCCAGAACATGTTTTTAATCCTAAAAATGGACTGAAACTGACGATTTTTCAGTTTCTTGATTTCTGATATGCCTTTTTTAAAAATTTATTGTATGTTCGCTGCTCATATGTTTTTATACTAATATAATGTTTAATACTAATATTTTTTTTCATTCTACATCCACGAAAAGGAATCCAGAGCATCTCCGGTAATTTTTCTCTTTAATATACAGCGCAGGGGTGGGGGGCAGCATAAGTAGGTGCCTACCCCTCCGTCCGCAATCGCCACCGCCGAAATTCTCTGGTCCGCAAAGTCCACCGACCCTGTTCCGCCTGTCCGCAATCGCCACCGTCAAAATATGAGAATCCGCAAACGCCACCGGATTTCTAGAATCCGCAAACGCCACGTCCGCAAACGCCACCGCACCGTTTGGGAGTCCCGAATTGCAAAGTGACGCGGTAAATGAGCACAATATTTTATTTCCAAACGTTGAAGTGACGAAAAACCCTCCGTTTTCACACAAGCCGCCAACTCTGGGCTGGCAGGTGATGGTCTGGGTAAGGGTCAATGACGTTAGGATCGGGGAATCAAAATTCACTTTTTTTATTCCCTGTGTATTTACACTTAAAGTACCGAGAAATTTCATATTTTGAACCACGGGGCTCTTTTAGAGAACGACACAGACACAACATGCGCCAAAAAAATATTTCCAATCATCGTTCATTTTCGGCTCATTGAAGTTATTTTCGAATTTCGGAATTTTTCGTTTTGTTTAATTATTCACTTATTTTTCGAAATTGGGCATGTTCAAAACAAGCTATTCATCAATTTTCAATGAGTAGTAGTTGGGGGGGGTGGGGGGTAATATTTGATACATTAAATATTTCGGATTTACATAGGTTTTTGCCCCGTGTGGAGAAAATTCTTGTCCTTATTTTGCCCCTCCCCTTTTGTGTCCTTGCAGCTTTCCTTTCTTTCATTCCATTTACACAAGCATTTTACTTCTATTTACTATGTTGCTTTTATTATGACGCTTTTTGTGCCGCTAAGAGCTTAAAAGATTGTGACACCCCTTTGATAACTATCTGGGTCGTCTCTCAGCGTATGCATTATAGCCTGGTTCTTTGTCTGCTTTCTTACAACACTCTGCAGTATACACTTTTCGTCCATTGATTACCTCCGTTCGCGAATATAAAACCTTTACGGTACGTAGTTACCCTCGACATATTTTAGAATCTATGAGACATTACGTAAATCAATACGCCCGCTTCATGGAAACTCCTTGCAATTTTATTGTTCCAGTATAACTTTTAGTAGCAATTCAAACCGTTCCAAATCTTCAATCTAACAACTTTTCCGTTACACTTTTATGTTGTTAATTTATGCCATTCATCCACTTAGTTGAGACATTGTTGAATCAGCATTATCATGACCTAAAAATTAAAAAGAACGTTCAGTCAAGTGCATTTTAAGCGAGTGGGAACCGACCCTACTTCAGACAAAATTCAGTTAGAACTATTCTTGAGCACAGCGGGACGAACCCAACAGAATCAGCCTGTTTAAAAATCCATTTACATTATGAACACCTACAAAAAAGAAACCCCATTTTATTACCGAAGAAACTTGTAGAACATAAAATAACTTTAAATTATCTCAAGAGTCAGCTCTACGAAAATGCAAATTTCAATTAAGGCTGAGCGGCGTGGTTTGGGTCGGGCTAGAAAATCTCATTCAAAAACACTAGGAATGAAAAAAATGAAATAAAAAGTTGGCGAGACTTTGATTTTCCACAAGAAAGGCCTTCGGCAGTACAAGATACTTAACTTTATATTGGGGGGAAAAAAAAAACTCGAGTAAGAGAGTGGGTCAACTGGATGTATTTATGCTAAAAGGAACTATGTGCACTGGGATTGCGTGAGATATGGTTCCTTTTGGCATAAATACGATCAACTAATGGTGATGGTTTGACTTAAAAAAGGCACTAGACACTAGGCGCGGTCACACAACTTCGATTGAACACGAAGAAAGGACTAGTGAGAGGAATTCACTTAAGAATTCTTTGATGTTCGCGAGAAATAGAAAAAGGATTCAGTTAAGTGGCGACGAGGGAAGAAAAAAGTATTTCATTAACATGCGTCGACAAACGCCGAGGAAAATCCAGATGAAAATACATGACCAGGAAATCAGAGGTGTGATTTAGATTATTAAATATTCGCATTTAAAACCTCCAGCACTGCCTCATAATAATTATAAGACACATATAAAAAATAGTCACCTACTTTTCATTTTAACTATCATATTTTTTAACATCAGACTCTGGCACTTTCCATTTTCTGATGTAGTTCATTCTGAACATCCACTAAGCCGATTTCCATAATTTTATCGACCATCGACTGGCTGCATTTAGATAAGCCCGCTCTCTTTAATTTTTAGATATGTCACCATGCTTCCTCTGATGTTACACAATATGAAATTGTTAGTTTCCTCAGTTCGACAGTTTCAATTTTCAATTTTTTCAGAACTAAGGTTGCGTCCCCAGAACACCTGTAATAAAACCGCCAGTCCAATACCCCGAAGCGCTTCGCGCCTCAGCGTTCATGTGTTACGCGTTACTCCCACATGATTTTAGATGGAGTGAGATTTGTTCTAGAAATCTGATTCAGAACTGATTTTCACGATTTTTGCGACTATCGACAGGTAATAACTGCTAAAAGAGTCATTTTCTTTTACTTTTGAAAAACGATTCTGGGAGCGTCCTCTGTGGGTTGAGTTGAGAGGCCAGCGGGCCGATTACTGAATTTGTAGACACGCTATAGACAAAGAAGACAAAGGGAGTATAGAGCGATCTTATAGGTTTAAATGGGTGGTTCTTATAGACTAGGGGGAGGGGGTAAATGATGAACTAACTATGGGGTCTTTCGAGGGTTGCCGCCAGTTAGTCTATTACCTACGTCCTTTGTCCATTGAAACCACCCGCTTCCACCAATAGGATTCCTCTATTTCCATTTCGTCTCCTTTGTCCATAGCTTCGCCTATAAATTTCAATAATCGGCCCGCAGTCGCTAAAAACCCTGTTAATCTTAAAATATTTGCTATTTCATCCATCTGGTACCTAAACATGATTTCAATGAACATGATCCTGAAGACCTGATTCCTACTGCATCAGACCAGGATGAGAAAGTAAAAAAATATCATTTAATCCCTCCATATCCTTTTTAAAGTCATCTTTATCTATTGCTTCGTCTATCAATTTCAATAATCAGCCCGCAGGGGGCGTACAACCCTTCGTTACAGTCCCAGAATGCAAGACTCGTTTCAAATACCATGGGACAAAACTTCTTGCTTCAGAAAGAGGTGACCTATGCAAAAAATGAAGAACTTTAACGGTGCAAAAGCACTATTGACTGTTGTTCAAGACATTACTCCCTGGAGACGGCGGTGCAATAACCGCACTTCTTTCTCCCTACGGTGTTTTCCGAGACAGAATGTAATGGGATACAACTTGTCGGGCTTCTTCGCTGTGAAATAATAGCTCTGAAAATTTGAGAGTTCACTCGACGTCTACATTTCCATTAAGTCGATGCTTTCACATCTTCGCGTGGATTTGAATCCACTTTGCAGGCACGGAACTTTGCCCTGAATTTTCCGGGACTATGTGAGGAGGAATTATTTCGGAGCCCGGTGTTATTCTTTTGACGTTTAATGGGCCTATTTTTGGTAGCCAATTTCGATGAGTGATAACTCTGTACATATTGGACGTAGAAACTTGGCGTTTGGACACATTTTATTCTTTACCAATATGTAAGCTAAAACCATCAAAAAACGATTCTGTGACTGGTGCAACTGACCCATTCCGGGTTCTTTAGTCAGTAATGACTCCTGAAATATACTGTTAATCGAGGAGTAAAATTCGGTGCCTGAGTATATAAAACAACGGTGGCGTGGCGTGAATGATCGATTATCGATATTTCTCCATTTGAAGCTGTATTAAAGAATCGATTATCGAGGTGTTCGCTGTGAACACTTTGATAATCGATCATTTTTCATAGATTTAAATGGCAAATCAATCGATGTATCGCAAAGCAAGCCACGCCACTGAAAACAGTATAGCACTCGGGGTGCTCTCCATGCATATTTTCCAAAAAGAAACCAGTGATATGAATGCGAAGTGAAATTAGTACTATTACGGCGTATGACACTCCTCAAATCGAGTGGATTCCGCTCTGTAATAGTTTGAGTCACTCCAACAGGGAAATATATTCCGTTCCGCATTTCACATCACTCAAGTCTTTGGGCGCTTTATAGACTCCAGCACAGAATTTCACTCCAAAATTTTGAACTGCGTAGACACAAAGGAACCGAACTGATCAATAGAAAGAATATTCAGGGTCTCGGACTCCTTGCGATCCGCGTAGACGGGCCCCCGATTGCCGTCGCACAAGGGATCGAGTCAATCAGAGAGGTCGGACATGAAATTTTTGGATGTAATTGCAAATTTTGATGTTTGAATCGTCACATTTTAACTTTCAAAGAGTGCGTCCAGAAGGACATTTCACGATGAAACTACGGCCCACTTTTAAGAACGTCAAAACATCTATGTAAAAACACGGGGAATAAAGATACAAAAAACACATTGGATATGAGTCCAGACTCTTGAAACCATTGACAAGAAAGAATACTCTTGATTCGATCGGATTTTTGCTTGAATCAAAACGAAATCCGCTTAAATTAAGAGGCTTGGTTCTTGATTTAAGCTAGATTCGGATTACAATCAAGAGTACTTTTTCTTGTCGATGTTTTAAGAGTCTGGACTCTAGATGCCAATGTGTTTTTATTATCCATGTGTAAACGGAGTTATAAGCGTTTAAAGTTTTCGAATTTTGTCCGACCTCTCCTATTGACTCGTTCAACTGTGCGTCGTCTCCCGGGGCAGGATATACGGGAGAACGGGAGGGTAGCGATAAAAATCCCTCCGAGACTGCGGAGCCGTAAAAGACGACGGGAAACGAGGGGATTACCGCGAGGAGCACGGATGGCCGCGGGGCTGTCCCCGCTGTCCCTTCTGCCCACCCGCGCTCCCCGTCCAATTTTCGCGACACGGGACACGGGATGGGATGAGAAGCAGCCACTCCAGACGCTGGCAGGGATGCTGGGGCGGTGGAGGAGGTGCATAAGTTTCAAAAAACACCGGGGATCCCTGCGATTCCGCGCTACGCTGCGACGCATCGCTTGGAAGCGAGATCGCTGCTAGTTCGCCTTCAAATTTGGGGACGCAACCCAACCCTACACCCAAGTTAATTAAGTTGCATCGACCGGTTAACTGTGTTCTGAATGTTTCTACGTATCCGCGCACCTATTACTAACACCTTGAGGATTGAATTGGCGAACACGCACAGTCATGCTGCCGTGCTAAGGAAGAACGCCGTATGAACATTCGAGAGTTGCCAAATTTCCCCGGATAAAACAGGTATTTATGACGACATTCATGCACATTTTTCCTTGAAATTGTCAGATATTTTAGATTAAAGTGCGAGCTAAATCGTCTGAAAATTTTGAGGAAAAATATTTACATAACTTCTCCAATAAATTCCTACTTTATCGAAGGAAATTTGGCAGCGCCTGAAGGTTCATACGACGTTTTTCCTTAGCACGGCAGCATGGTGAGGAGTAACGGCGAACGAGCACATGAACGTTGCCAAATGTCCGTTGATAAAGTACTATTTTTAAGAAGCGTCATGAATATACTTCCAAAGGAATTTCGGATGATTTTCATAGAACTGCGGGCCAAATTTTCTGAAAAATTGGAGGGAAACGTTCAAAATGTTCCCAGAAAATCTTGTTTTGTATACATGGATATTTAGCAAAAGCGTAAGGTTCATACGGCGTTTTTCCTTAGCAAGGCAGTAAAGCTTTCATGCCCAGAAGACTTCATGGAGAATCAGCAAAATTAAGGACATTGATAGCATTAAGTCTATAGTATTCTCGATTTTTTCATTCCCGGATAGATCTATGATTTCCAAGGAACATTCTTAAATTAAACCCGGGATTTGCTTTCATTTTCATCTGATTTCCATCGGAAATAAGAAAATCTGTCTCTTAAGTTCGTGGAGGGGGAAAAATATTCTCAGCATTTGTCTCATTGTTTTAGTCCAAGTCATCACAGACAACCAATTTTACGGTCTAATGTGGCCAGAGAAGAGTAAAATTTTGCACATGGCAGCAGTAAGTACATATTTTTTCGTGGAATATATGGGCTTACTGCTGTTGTCGGAAATGACGATGATTTCCGCACACTCGCTGCTCTCAGACAGCCCTCGAATTTTGCAGGTAGGGCAGATTTTGGTATCGTAGCGTAATCGTTCGATTGATTTAAATCAGATACGTAGAATATTTTCGAAAAAAAATCCTTTTTCAAATATTTGGTCATTACCACTCTCTTCGGTAACATGGCAGAGCATACCAATCATTTCCCCCGTTGATGGCTTTGAGAGACCTAGATTGCGATTCCCGGCCGCCCGAACCTAATCCGATAAATAAAAGGGGGCATTAAAAAAATAATCCTTTCTGCTGTAGTGGCTCACCCGCTCATTACTTTAATACCTTCTGGATCCTTTGAGAGGGGGCGGGGGCGGGTTATCCCCTTGCGTTCCGATTATACTTCACAGAGGGAATAAATGATGGAAGGCAAAAAGGCTCCTAAGGTGAAAACTCTGGCTGTTCAGTGCGGTGAAATCCCGATTTGGACTTAAAAATAACGGTTTCCCGTACAAAACTTGTCGTCGAAATTTCAAGCTAGAAGTTACAACCGTTGGAAGTGGGGTCTAAGGCTGCCGAAAGTGATGGCAAACTTTAGCGACGTTTCTCTCAAATTCGCGACTAATCTTCCTTCGACTTCGCGATACGTTCAAATGGTCGACTTCAGGGATGACCTATGTTGGTTGATGCAGTAGTTTCAAGAAAGAGAAAAAAGACAAGAAGTGGTGAAGATGAGGTTGAAGAGGAAGAAGAAAAGGAAGAGGAGGAAGAAGAGGAAGAAGAGGAAGAAGAAGAAGAAGCGGGAGTAGAGGAAAATTATGAGGAGGAAGATTAGAAGGGGTAGGAAATGGAAAGAGAAGAAGGAGCCGAGGAGAAGGAAGGAAAAAAGGAAGAAATCGACGAAGAAATTACATTTTCTATCCCTCCTTCCTCTTCTGCTACCACTGCTTCTACCTCCTCTTTATCCTCTTCTCATTTCTCTCCTTCCTCCTCTTTTACTTCTTCTTCCTCCTCTCAATCTTACTTTATTTCCTCTTTTTTCTCATCATTACTTACTTTTGTCTTCCTCTTTCTCCCCTCCTTCCTCTTTTGCATATTAATCCTTCCTTTCATATTACCTTTTTTCTATTTTTCATCTCATCACCGTTTCTCCTGCTCGTCTTCCCTTTCTGTCTTCTCCCTCCTTCTTTGGTGCACCATACCTCAATGAGCTCCCTGGGTTCCCAAAAAAAGGGGCAACGAATTGGAATGCTCCCAGAAGGATATCGAGGAGTGGAACGCGACAGTGCCGAGGCGTGAACGATCGATCATCGATATTTCCCCATTTGAAGCTATGGTAAAGAATCGATATTAAGGTGTTCGTTGCGAACACTCCGTATATAGATCCTATTCTATAGGTTTGAATGGTACATCGATCAATATATCGCAAAGCACGCCACGCCACTGGTGTAGAGGCGTGAATGTTCGATTTTCGATATTTCCCCACTTGAAGCTGTGGTAAAGAATCGATTTTCGATATTTCCCCATTTGAAGCTATGGTAAAGAATCGATTTTCGATATTTCCCCATTTGAAGCTATGGTAAAGAATCGATTTTCGATATTTCCCCATTTGAAGCCATGGTAAAGAATCGATTTTCGATATTTCCCCATTTGAAGCTATGGTAAAGAATCGATTTTAAGGTGTTCGTTGCGAACACTCCGTACATCGATCCTTTTCTATAAGTTTAAATGGGTCATCGATCGATATATCGCAAAGCACGCCACGCCATTGGAACGAGAGGACTGATTAAAAAAAGTCCGGAACTCGAACGGGAACAACGCTGGCAAGAGCCCTCCTATGCAGAACGAAACGATGCTCCCGCTTTGTGACGCAACAGCGAGCTATCCCTCGAAAGTCGGTCACTACTCGTGGTGGTACCTCGGCGACCCGCTCGAGTTAACCGGAATAATCCAGAATCCGACGACTACCGTCGCGTCGCGTGGGAGACAAAGGCGACCATGCACCAGGGAAATAAAAACACACTTCCAACTTTCACAGCTCCCGTTAAACTCATTGCCTCCATCCGACCGCACTGTTTGTGTTCTCGATACATGGAAATGTGCGGATACTACTATTCCACCTCCTGAGTACCCGCTTTTGCCTACCTTCTCAATTGAAGGCATTCCCGGGAAAAAATGGATCATTCAAGCTTATTGAAAAATGAACGATCCAGATCATTCAATTGGCCGTTCACTTGGTCATTGAATTTTAATGAGCCCGAATGAGCTTGAATGATCCTGATCATTGAATTTCAACGAGCTTGAATAATCCTGATCATTGAATTTCAACCAGCTTGAATGATCCTGATCATAGAATTTCAACAAGCTTGAATGATCCTGATCATTGAATTCCAACGAGTTTGAACGGATACTACTATTCCACCTCCTGAGTACCCGCTTTTGCCTACCTTCTCATGTGAAGGCAAAATTGACATCGCCGTGACATTGTGCGGCAGAAAGAGCAAAACTTGCCGCTAAACGACTGCACCGTATTTGTTCTCCTTACGTGAAAAATGGGCGGATACAACTATTCCAACTTCGGAGTGCCCGCTTTTGCCTACCTTCTCAATTGAAGGCAAACTCGACACCGCCGTGACATCGTGCGGCAGAAGCTCAGAATCTTTTAACTATCATTACGCCCGATATTTTATACTAACGCAAGGGCGATGAAGTTTTCAATCATGCTTTCCCCGCGAATACAGTCAACGAAATAATTACAGGAGCAGAGCAAGAAACTCCGTGCCACCAACCGACCGCACCGTTTAAGTTCTCATTACGGGAAAAATGTGAGGATACAACTATTCCAACTCCGGAGTACCCGTTTTTGCCTACCTTCTCATTTGAAGGCAAACTGAAGTTTTCGATGCATATGCGGCAGAAATCGGAACAGATGCAGCAATGTCCCATTGTTCGTGCGGCGTTTTTAAGAAAAAACGCCTTGTATTGCTAAGAAGCAGGGTAGCATACGACCAAACTCGTTTTTCTTCCACTGTAGGGACCTTTTAAACAAATCTCTGAAAGCTATGTAATGATTTACTGCATCCTCAAAAAGACGTAATGCTATATGAACCTTCTACGACTTAAAAACTGTTTTTAGTATGAGTGGAGATTTGGCGGGTAGGGAGGGAGATTAATGTTTTATTTATTAGTTTAAAATTAAATGAAAAAATAGCTGAAACTACAAGAAATTACGATTTTCTCCAAGGTTTCATGGTGTTATATGAGCCCCAATACTTAAGACACGAAGAACCATCTCCAGTGGGGTTGGCGGAAGCCGTATTTCTACGTAAAAAAACCTTGTATTGTTAATGGAAAAAGTGAAAAATGACCAAACTCAGAAAAGAGCATTAATGGCGAATTAGTCAAACTTAAAAGAGCAGTTAAAAGGTAATGTCGTAAGCACTCAGCGCCTCCTTAATTTTTAAAATAAGATGCAAAATTACATCAAGTTGGGGGTTTGATGCAGCGGGATAAAATTTGTGAAATATACTGATGCAAAAAGTTTTTGAAAAATATACTTTTTCCAAAATGGACGTGAATATATTCGTCTTGTTTCTTGCTCTACTTTCTTTATGTGTCATTCAAGTCGTTATTGGACGACGTTCATCCTCACGTTCATAAATCCTCACGTTCATTGTACACAGTTATATGTATAGACCGCGTTAAACAGAAAGGCGGAACCGACTGACATCAGCAATCGCTAAATGTAACTGGGTAATTTAACTTTTTGCAAAAGAACCTATGTGCGAATTCCTTCCAAAATGTTGAGGAACTTGCTTCGTAATATGGAGAAAATTCATGGAAATTTGCACAAAAATCCGCACAACCGTTTTCATGTAAAAAAATAAATTGCCCAATTAAATTCGGCAGTAGCTGTTGTGGCTTGGTTCCTTTCTGTTTGACGCGGTTCACACAATGGTTGAGGACTTGTTCAGGGACTGGAATCGATGGCTGTTCCAAGTACTTTTAAGGTTCAGTAAGATGCTTTAACTAACGACGAGCCAGGTGCAATTTGACAAACTGGGGCTTACACATTACTGAGAACGATCTCTGCCAGATGAAAAATGCAGTGATAGGGATCGGAAAACCAGTTTTCATCTCGGTATCGTGAATGCGACGAAGCAGTATTACGAATCCGTCTGCATTGTCGCGAGCGACTCCCCGCGTCGCTGAGATAAAGCGTGAGAAAAAATTAGAGACGGAAAAAAAACTCGTTGATTTTTTTTTTTCGAGTTATATAATTGAAGAAGTCATCTAATTTCCATTGTTTACAAACAACCGCTACACCTTCAATTAGCTTCTGAGAGGGAGATCTGCCTGGTGGCTTGCAATATCCGGTTCCACTTGCCTAGAAAAATTCACCTCCCATCAAATGGTAAAAAAAAGACCTTGTTCCAAATGAGAAAACTGCTTAATACTTAGTCTGGGTTTTGCGAAGTTCCCAATTTCCTATGTTTTTTATTAGTTTCTACAGGGTTTGCAACGAGGCAGAGTTTAGCGAAGAAATCATTCAGACGATCAAAACTTAAAATTTTCAAACAACATAACCTGCAAGGTGCCAAATTCCCTGAATTTCAAAGGTTTTATTTAGATAAATTCCCTGTATTTTCCGTGGTTTTCCTTTGCTGAAAAAACGCATTCCCTGAATTGATCATGTTTCGGTCGCCCAGCGGGCTGATTATTGAAATTGATAGACAAATCTATAGACAAAGAGGACATAGGGAGTATGGAGCGATCCTATTGGTTGAAATGGGTGGTTCCAATTGACTAAGGGAGAAAATGATGGACTAACTATGGGGTCTTTCGAGGGTTGCCGTTCGTTACTCTACATATTACCTACCTTATTAGTCCATTGTAACCACCCGCTTCCACCAATAGGATTCCTCTATTTCCATTTCGTCTTCTATGCCCATAGCTTCGTCTATAAATTTCAATAATCGGCCCGCAGTCGCTAAAAACCCTGTTAGTCTTAAAATATTTGCTATTTCATCCATCTGGTACCTAAACATGATTTCAATGAACATGATCCTGAAGACCTGATTCCTACCGCATTAGACCAGCACGAGAAAGTTGAAAAATATCATTAAATCTGAGGGATGTTGCATCGTAGGCTTTGGTTCAACTTTTCCCGAGTTGATCACTGCGATCAGACGAAGTAAATAAACGGAGAACAATTAGGCGCAATGTCTATTTGCTCTAGGAAAGAGACCCGACTCGCCTCGATTCGATTTGAGCACTTAAAAATGTAATTTGGGAGCATCCGTGACTCGACTCTGCTTTTTACTCCACAGGTTTCCACGCTGTTGCCGCCCGCCCGTGGTTTCCAATCCTGACCAAAGCAAACCGAGTTGGCATTTCTCCCTTATGTTTCTTTCTACAACCCTAATCTCGTAGACCCGCGCCTTACGACTCCTGCACAGTTACAAATGTCCGTGTTTTTGGTCACTTCGATTACACTGGAAAAAAAAAAACACATTGGATCTAGAGTCCAGACTCTTAAAAACATCGACAAGAAGACATTTATCCGACCGAAAAAAAAGTAACCAAAGTAACAATATAAACACGTAAATTCAGAACGATTAGAGTAAAATAGAGTACATCAACACACTTCAGCACTCATCAGTTTCAGCACACTTTCTTTATGTCCAGATGTCTCAGAGTGACCAACGGTTTCGGTCAATTCAACCAAAAATTTGGTCGATCTACCAAGTCCTTTTGATCAATCTGGCTGAAAAAAGGTACACTGGAAAAAAAAACACATTGGATCTAGAGTCCAGACTCTTAAAAACATCGACAAGAAAAAGTACTCTTGATTCAATCAGAATCTAGCTTAAATCAAGAACCAAGCCTCTAAATTTAAGCGGATTTCGTTATTTTGATTCAAGCATAAATCTGATTGAATCAAGAGTATTTTTTCTTGTCAATGTTTTCAAGAGTCTGGACTCTAGATCCAATGTGTTTTTTTTCCAGTGTACCTTTTTTCAGCCAGATTGACCAAAAGGACTTGGTAGATCGACCGAATTTTTGATTGAATTGACCGGAACCGCAGGTCACTCTGAGACATCTGGACATAAAGAACGTGTGCTGCTGAGTTGACGTACTCTATTTTACTCTAATCGTTCTGAATTTACGTGTTTATTTATATTGTTACTTTGGTTACTTTTTTTTCGGTCGGATGAAAAAAAGGACTTAGACGATCCACCGAATTTTTGGTTAAATCGATCGAGACCGCAGGTCACTGTGAAACATCTGGAGATGAAGAAACACTGGAAAAAAAAAACCGCTTGGATCTAAAGTCCAGACTCTTGAAAACAATGACAAGAAAAAATACTCTTGATTCAATCGGATTTTTGTTTTAATCAAGAACTTAGCCTCTTAAACTAAGCGGATTTCCTTTGGATTCAAGTAAAAATCCGACTGAATCAAGAGTATTTTTTCTTGTCATTGTTTTCAAGAGTCTGGACTCTGGATCCAAGCGGGTTTTTTTTTCCAGTGAAGTGTTTGCTGCTGAACTAACGCACCAGGGTCAAAATATTGATGCCCTTCAGGAAAGCTGAAACCTAGGGCATACAAGCAGCTGCGGCAAGGCTGTGAAACATGAAACCCAGGTACTCCAACGGCTTAAAAGCTAGGGTCATTGTTCACCGTCACGGGTCACGTAAGATCCGATTCTAGAATCTTGAGAGACCATTCCAAGCGCTTGGAAATTCTGATGCAGCAAACGAAGAAGGCCTTAAAAGTGTGTAATGGATGCTATATGATTTTCGCGCGAGCATTTCTCACTTGCTTACGGCCGACAAATTTGGGGCTCTCAGCCCGAAAACCGGAATCAGAAGTCTGCGGGCGGATTGTTGAAATTTATAGACAAAGCTATAGACAAAGAAGGCATAAGGAGTATGGAGCGATCCTATTGATTGAAATGGGTGGTTCTTATAGACTATAAGGTAGAAAATGATGAACTAACGATAGGGTCTCTCATGGGTTGCTGTTAATTAGTCTATTTCTTACCTCCATTGTCTATTGCAACCAATTGGATCCCTCCATATTCCTTTTGTCTTCTTTATCTATCGCTTTGTCTACCAATTTCAACAATCAGCCCGCTGACTTTCCCGGTTTTCCAGACTGCCAGAAAACCCTGTGAATCCCTTGTTTTTCCGCGGAAAGTCCTTTCCTGAAAAATCCACGTCTAATCGAAAGCAATGTGGCACGGTGCGGATATCATACAGTTTTTTCCTGAGCACAGCAGAGCGGTAGTGCGGGTTGCTTGTCGGAGGAAATGCAGGGTGCAGGTACCAGCTCAGCGTGCGAATTACCTTCTTCAGTGTAGCCGTTGGTTGCCTTCGGTGTCGGGTCCAAGTGAGCGTCGTCTCATTACCGTTGTTGTCGCGCTCCACCCCATTCCTCCACCTCTTCCTCCCCGCTTCCCGCGTCTCTTTCATTTATATTTTTAATTCTCATTGTTCGACGTCTAGACGCTTTTATTGCTCGTAAATTGGGAACTGTTTCATTATTTGGATTCCTGGCGCTGCGCTTGAGCTTGTCGCATCCACTCTCCCGTGTGCATCCGGCGGGCGAGGAAGGAAGCTCGTGGGGGAGGGGGAGGGGGTGGCTTTTCCTAACTTTCCCCCTCCCCTGCTCCCCGCGACCTTTCGCCCCGGCTCCAATCCTGCGACAAACAAAACTGTGCAAACACGATACATATTTTTCATCCATCCGGCTCCCTGCGTTGTCGGCTGGAGCTCCGTGATGGGACGGTAAACAGAGTTGCGACGAAGGACGAGGCTCCTTCATTGCGAAGGTTATGCAATATGAGCCGCAGGAAACTCAAACTTCCGTATTAAGCCTTCGGCTTACAATGTTGCGGATTCGTTTCCAAAAACGATATTCGATACATTTCTTTCATTAGTAATGATTGCTTTTTTAAAGTGTTGACGGCAGGGAAATGTTGATCCGACGAACAAAAAAAAGAGGATACATATTTTTCATCCATCTGGCTCCCTGTATTGTCGGCTGGAGCTCCGAGAAGGGACAATAAACAGAGTTGCGACGAAGGACGAAGTTCCTTCATTTCGAAGGTTATGCAATATGAGCCGCAGGAAACTCAAACTTCCGTATTAAGCCTTCGGCTTGCAATGTTGCGGATTCGTTTCCAAAAACGATATTCGATACATTTCTTTCATTAGTAATGATTACTTTTTTGAAGCATTGACGGCAGGGAAATGTTGATCCAACGAACAAAAAAAAGTGGATACATATTTTTCATCCATCTGGCTCCCTGTATTGTCGGCTGGAGCTCCGAGAAGGGACAATAAACAGAGTTGCGACGAAGGACGAAGTTCCTTCATTTCGAAGGTTATGCAATAGGAGCCACGGGAAAGTCGAAACTTCCTTATTAAACCTTCGGCTCGCTAAATAGCGGATTCATTCCCAAAAACGACATTCGTTATATTTCTGTCTTCAGTAATGATTACCTTTTAGAGTACTGATGTAAAAAGCCTGGAAAATGTAATTTAGCAGGGAGATATTGATCTGGCAGACAAAAAAAAAGGGAATATGATAAATGAACCAAATAAAACAAAAGAAATGCCTAGTCACATTTCGAGGGAGAATAACGTCGGCTTAGTTTTAAGCTTAACTAGCTGCACATTCTCTCCTGCCAAAGATTTACAATCGGAGGAAAAACCATTTCTTCCAAACTCCTTTTTCTCAGTTTGGTTTTGGCATGACTCAGTTCCTTACTGTTAAACTTAGTCCAAACGACAACGTCGAAATGACTGTCTGCAGAAGAAGACATCGCATTTACTCCTCCGATTTGGCAAAGTCGTGAGACTTGTATGTCTTCAAATATTCGGCGATTGTTTGCCCCATTCCACTTCACAATCATGGTTACTCCGGTTGATTTTAGATTACTCTATTCCAACTCCGCCGTCCGCTCTTTTGTTCTACTGGGACGCTACGGCCTTGCGAAGCGAAAAAGAAGTGCTTGTACGTCGCGTCGTATCATTCTTCGGCGCTGCTTTCTTTGTGCTTTGTTTGCCCTCGACCGAGCTACTGTGCTCATCTAAGTTCGCAGCCGGAGAATAAGCTCGAAAGCCATCAGACAACAAAAAACAATCTTAGAAGTGCGATCAACCCTGATTGCTCCCTGCTCGAGAAGTAAGTTCATTTACAACGATAAGCATCGCATTTTTACTTGTGCATCGAAGATCGAGAGGGTTGTAAATTTAGTTCTTAGAGTTGGGATCGCAGTGGGGTGTTTTTTCCTTAAGCAGCTGCCCGTCGCGAGGGTAAATTATCCTCCCCTCCTATCCGCCACAGGGTCAATGAATAGAGGAGGGATGGAAAAATACGGTGGGTATAGGAATATTTTTCCGCGGGCCAATGAGTAGAATTACAAAACTTCTCTTAGAATTCAATGTTGGAATTTTTCATGCTTAAAAACGACATGCTTCGTTGAGGATGAAGACATCACATGGTGAAGAAAAAGAAGAGGAAAGCGAGAAAGGGGAAGGCAGAGGAGGAAGAAGAGGAAGAAGAGGAGGAGGAAGAGAACACACGGGAATCTTTCAAAAATCAAATAAATAAAAGGAAACGCGAGAAATTCTGACGCCCCACGCCGCGTCGGTGCGGAATTTTTGTACCGATTGCGAGGTTGGGAGAAATATGTACCCCCGAAGAAATAAATAAAAAAGAAATTTGGCTACCACGCGTACCAATTCCCAACGGGCGCTCCTCGCCTACACACGACCGCTTTGCGGCAGTAAAATCTGGGCAATAATTTGGAAATTTAAAGACAGTAGACTCATCTAGAGGTTATTACCTGCCGATAGCCGAAAAATCATGGACGTCAGTCTGAGTAGCTCACTAAATGTATAGCTTGGACCGAAAATGGAAAAAAAATGATATGCAGCGAGTATATCGACACAATGGTGGATTCAAGACCACGTAACTCGTTTTGCAGCTTCTTATGTCAGCAGAAATGCAGCATACACTTACTGTGCCTTGCTTTCATTCGAGTTATGGAGAGAGAAAAGAAGATAAATAAAAATTGGATACACAAGAAGTAGATACAGGTCTTCATAGTATTTAAACAAAGAGCCTTGCACAAAAAGGGCTAAAATTCGCCCGTTTTCGGGCCCTCGAAATTGGGGTCGGTGTGAGGTATTTTTTCATCTATAGGGTGACCCTTTACACATAATAAAATTTCAGATTGAGTATACGCACCGTTTTTGAAATATGGGGGGGCAAAGTCCCCGATTTTTACTCATATTTGCAGGTATTTTATAGTCGAACTTCGGCTGCTACAAGGTACCGGATGTAGATATTGAAGCGCGGTTTGCGGTGATTTGTCAAGCTATTTCTGGATTATTTTTTCACATCTTTTACAAACCCGCAAATGGTTTTTCGGGGGGGGGGGGGGGGGAGCTTTATTCATACTATCATGACCGTTCGTATACGTCTTACTGGCATTAATTGCTTCGTTCTCGACTCCTCTCCACGCCGTAATCATGATGGTATTTTCTGTTAGGAATCTTTCTTCTTCTTTATATTTGACCAATTCTAATGTTGTCTCCCCCTTTTTCCCTTTTTAAACCCCCCCCCCCCCCCAATTCTAAACACTCCCTCTCAAGTGTATATTCCTGTGCGGCAGATATGAAGGTGTTATTTGTGGGGAATTATTTTCTGTCTTTATGGTTGATAAACTTTGACCCCACCTATTTCCTCCTTCCCCCCTTTACCCCTGTTTCACCCCCCCCCCCATTTCCACCGTACCTTACTCGAAGTTGTCTGCTCCCTCTGCAGCAGAAATGAGGATGTTTCCGGTAACTATTACACTATCCGATAACTATTATACTCTCACAAAAAAAAGTATTCAAGCATGTAAAAAAGAGAAAAGAGGGGGGGGGGCAGTGGAAAGAGGGAATAAGGTAGGAAATATGAACTAGTGAGGGGGGATGGGAAAGAGAAAAAAGGGTGGGGGGTGTCTCCCTTGTATTGAGTTTAAAAAAGTAAAAAATTCTTCGCTGGAAACATCCTCATTTCTGCTGCGGAGGGAGCAGACAACTTCGAGTAAGGTACGGTGGAAATTGGGGGGGGGGGTGAAACAGGGGTAAAGGGGGGAAGGAGGAAATAGGTGGGGTCAAAGTTTATGAACCATAAAGACAGAAAAATAATTCCCCACAAATAACACCTTCATATCTGCCGCACAGGAATATACACTTGAGAGGGAGTGTTTAGAATTGGGGGGGGGGGGTTTAAAAAGGGAGAAAGGGGGAGACAACATTAGAATTGGTCAAATATAAAGAAGAAGAAAGATTCCTAACAGAAAATACCATCATGATTACGGCGTGGAGAGGAGTCGAGAACGAAGCAATTAATGCCAGTAAGACGTATACGAACGGTCATGATAGTATGAATAAAGCTCCCCCCCCCCCCCCCCGAAAAACCATTTGCGGGTTTGTAAAAGATGTGAAAAAATAATCCAGAAATAGCTTGACAAATCACCGCAAACCGCGCTTCAATATCTACATCCGGTACCTTGTAGCAGCCGAAGTTCGACTATAAAATACCTGCAAATATGAGTAAAAATCGGGGACTTTGCCCCCCCATATTTAAAAAACGGTGCGTATACTCAATCTGAAATTTTATTATGTGTAAAGGGTCACCCTATAGATGAAAAAAAACCTCACACCGACCCCAATTTCGAGGGCCCAAAAACGGGCGAATTTGTGCATGGCTCTTTTGAAGTAAAATAATTCACAAATACAGCAAGAAATTGCGGCAAAATTTATCGATCGAAAATCGATATCCATCAATGAAATTTTCTCTACTTTACTTTTGCAAACTAATCCCTTCATTTTGGAAATATTTTACTTTAAAATTTTATCAAATTCTCTTGAGATATACATATCTACTTCTTGGGGCTCCGATATTTTGAAAATAATTTGAATAACACATATAAGTCCCCAGAACTATAAACCCTTATTTCACCGCATAGAGCATTCAAGTGAGGATATACTCAAGATTGTATTCAAAATTGAGTCCCCCGAGGTACTCAAAATTGAGTCGTTGCGCGAACAGTTCGAAACTGTCCCGCACTTTCGTCGTTTTTCGACGACTTTCATAAATCATCCTCCTTTTATTGCCCCGAATTGATTAACCTTCGATACTTCTTGCGAAACAAAGTTTCGTGAAACGAATTGACGTTGCGAAAAACCACATTTCTGACGCGTCTGAGCGAAGCGCGTTTCTTCACTCATTTATTAAACCCTCATTACCGATATTTTACGAGCCACGGCTGTCCGTCCAATATAATAGAGCAAAGTTTATACAATTCAGTCGTTTATTCACGACCAGAACGAGCTTTTTCTTCTGTGCCGACGACTCCGATGAAAGATACGAATCGCAATTACGGGAGAGGCCGCAAAAGCACACCCCTTTCGTCCTTCGAACGGTTGCCAAGTTTACCAAAGATGCTCCCTTTACAGTGTGTGTACAACACTGGAAACCAATATACGCAAATTATACCACAAAAATTTCCTTCAATTCAATGGCATTATGGTACGCAACATAAAAATATGAAATTAAAAAAATAAAGTTGACCATAATAATTCATACGCTTACATTATTTGGATTCGAATTCAAGATGAGAAAACTTCAGAATGCTGTAGAGCTACAATCGGAAGTAAAAACTCCCCCGACACAACTGCAAAATCAACACATTTTGGGACAAAAGATGGATTATAAAAGATAGGAAACCGATAGAGGTGTGGCTGAAGAGGAGTCTCAAATAGAAAAAGTGTTAGGGGTTACTTCCTTCGAAAAAACTGCTAAATCAACACAGTTTTGGACTAAGGGTGGACTAAAGGATAGGAAACCGACAAGGGTGTGACTGAAAATAAGTCACAAACGAAAAATATGTGTTGGGGATTATCCCCTAAAATCGTGATACTACCCCAATTTGT
The DNA here is from genome assembly GCF_918797505.1 of Bemisia tabaci. NCBI lineage: Eukaryota > Metazoa > Arthropoda > Insecta > Hemiptera > Aleyrodidae > Bemisia > Bemisia tabaci. The sequence goes on along the minus strand of NC_092797.1, from coordinate 32,618,098 downwards.
TGGATGATATGAGCATTTCTAATTAATTGTGGTAGTACCAGTACCGCAACTCAAGTTGGGCAGAGGGCTCTCTCCGGGATTTTTTGGGGCACTCATTTCCGGGGCGAAACCCCACCTCCCAAATCAATTACCTAAAAAACGATGGATAACGGTCCAAGATGAAACTTAAAAGGCGGTCGACTCTGCAGCTGTTCTCTAAGTACGCGGACGCGTTTGCACTACCTAGCAAGCTTGGAGAGAGCATTATTATTAACGAGGTCTTTCCGAAGAGCAAGCAAAGGGATAGACAAACGGACAGCTGACAGGTCTTTATCATCTCAAAGGGTCCCGGCCCCCAGCCCCATCCCTTTCCCTTTGCCTCGGTGCCCCGTCCGATAAACTCAAGGTCGAACTTCGCGCACGGGGGCACACGTGAGATCGTTTCGGTGAGTTCCGGGTCAATATTGAAGACTCGTCACCCGTGGAAACCGACGGCGAAACAAAATTTGCCAATTCCTCGCTCCTCGTATGCAAACCGCTTTTTCGCCCGCCCTCACTCGCAAGTACAACGATTTCAGCAAGTTGGAGATTCCGCTGATTATTGACTCAGATCCTCACTAAAATGGAGCTATTAGAGCTAAAAGTTTCGAAAACTCAATGAGAACAAAGGCAGATCCTAAAGAAGGCATCCCCCCCCCCCCACGGTTTGCCGGAAAAAAAGGAGGAAGAAAGAGGGAAGAAAGAAGGAAGAAACGGAAGAGGAAGGAAGGGGTATCATACTTTGTAATTACTTGGGAAGAAATTGACTCTAACTGAATATTAGATGCTTTGAAATTTGAAAATTCTCTAAGGGAAGCGTCAGAAGACTTTCTGGATTGCGAGCTTTTGCATGGGTTTAAAGAAAAATGTTCTCAGAGTTGAATAGATTGACCTCCAAATTTCCTTTCACTCCGTGAAAAAAACCGCGGATGGTCAAAATCGCGAATAATTGAAGCGCGGATAATCAAGTTTCTACTGTGCGCAATGCACTTGTTACGAAGGGAGCTTTCGTATGAGTAATGCAAGGAGGTAAAGAAGAGTTTATAAGCTCAGGGAAATGTGACAGTCCGAATACAGATTGAGTTGCGTTGCTTTCTGGGAAAGGCAATTGTGGATGACCGTATAGAGTTTGCAATTTGGACTAATCTGATTATTTTCACTACTCGGTGAGATTCAAAGATTATCAACAGATCATGAAACACGTTCAGACCGAAACCGAAATATCGACGGTGAAACTACCAGACCACGTATCTCGTTTGCGGTGTTTAAAAATCTCCACTCACATTTTATCTATTTGAAGGAGATCAAATCAATATCATTCCTTACAATTTTCACAGATTTTTCTCCGCACAAAGAGGGAAAATCACGGAAGTTTTCACGAACTGACGTTGAGTAGTTTTCTTTTTAAAAAATAAAGTATGACAGGAAGTCTGCGACGTCGCAAATCGAGATACGTGGTTTGGTAGTTTCACCGTCGATATACATTCTATTTCGAACATTTCATGTGAAGAAAAAAACTAATCGGACGTGCATGGAGCCTTCACAGACTTGATACTAACCTTCGATATGAGCTCGTCGTGATTCGCAAGATGAGCCCTGCAGTGAATGCAGGAATAAGTTCTATGGCAGTTGGGCAGGTATGCCTGAAACGTTTTCACCATATTGCGTGCAATACTGCCATACAGATGCCGGCGGCTCTCCGTAGGCCTGGAAAAAAAATGAAAGAATAAAGCATTAATTAAAATGTTTCTAACAGCGCATCACGATACTACAAGAGATAAATGCTGCACTTTATCATCGAAGGTAGTTAACATGTGCTAGGAACATCGCAATATTAGCACTCTGTCAATCGTGCGTCAATCGTATGAGAGGACCGGAAAAACTGGTTAAAAAAGTCGTGCAAAAAATATGAGGGTTTTTTTCAAGAATCAGCTGCACTTTTGTAAAAAGTAGAACAGTCGACATTCTTTCATTTGATTAAAATTTGACCTAGAAAAATGACTTTTAGACGTATTTAATCTGAATCGGCGCGACTACACGAAACGTTGCATATCAAGTTGTATTTTGTTGATAGAAAACTACGAAATATCCGAATTTGAAAACGAGTATACATAATCTGGGGTACATTCTTGGGAAAGTTTCAAAGCATTATGTTGTTATGGCTTTCGGTAAAAAAAATAAAAATAAAAATAAAAATAAAATAAGACAGGAAATAGAGCAACGTGAAATCGAAGGCCAACATGTGAAATCACGAATCTCCGTTTGAGACGTTACAGACTTCCTGTCAAACTTTATTTTTTCCTTGGAAAACTAGTCAAGTCAATCTAATTTCTTGGGAAATGCTTTGATTTTTCTTCTCCGCTCACAGAATATTCTGCAAACATTTGAAGCTAAAAAGTTGACTCGTTACCCTTCGAAAAAATAAAATAGGGGCAGAGATTGGGAACACCGCAAAGAAGGTACGTGATTTCGCACTTAAGGCATCGAAATGCAGTTAGGCGAATTCTAGGCACACCATCCATTTTTCTTATAAACTTTTTACTGACGGAGGATATCACGCTGATTCGACAAAGAACCCGAGCTATAATTCGTTGTTCAGCTGACATAAGGGCGTAACTACCCATTGAGATGAGCCCGGAAAAGCATTGAATTGTACGGAAGACAGGGTTCATCGCAGAGTGCAGTTACGCCCTTATGCCAGGTAGGCGACGAATTATGCCCGCGTAAAATCCTATAAATAGCAGCTCTTTTGTCGTTCTAAAACTTAGTTTTCGTATTTCTTGACGAATTGGTTGCACCGGGAGAATTGCGTCTCCGCGGTTCGAGACCTCCGTTTGCGGCTGGAAATAATCGTGAAGGAAGTTCAGCAGCGTCGTGACTCTCATTTCTCACGATGGCATTGCAATATCGTGCAGGCCCGGGTTCCCAAGATAAATCTTGCAGAAAATCTTTAATCTCCCTCATTGTTCGCCGGGCTGCTGTTCATCAACTCGACAACGCGGTTTACTGCCCTCTATTTTTTCCCTTACTTTTTCATCTTTTTTTTTTTTTTACCATAATTTAAAATTTAATCTTCCGACCACTAAGCATCTCCGGTTATTGACGGCGGTTGGTCTTTTTCCACCCCGCTTTCCTCTCGCCACCCTCCTTTAATTATGCTTCAAACTTCTGACTTTTCACCCCCGCTTTTTTTAATTACTCCTAAACTAATGACCCCCTCCATGTTTCCTTCGCACTGAGATTAAAGGGCGTGTTGTTCTCACTTTGCCAATTTTGCTCTGTATCGCACTGCGTCTGAATCTTATCATTAAGTATGACACAAAAACACAAGAGGAACGCGTAACGCATAATGCCTGTGCAGTACGCTGCCGTGCTAAAGAAGAACGCCGTATAAACATCCGAAAGTTGCCAACTTTTCCTTGATAAAACATGTATTTTTGACAATATTTATGCACATTTATCTTTAAAATTTTCAGATGTTTTAAATTAAATTGCGTACAAAACAGTCTGAAAATTCTGGGGGAAAATATTCACAATTTTCCCGGGAAATTCGGTTTTTATGGAAGGAAACTTGGCAACGTCTGAAGGCTCATACGGTGTTCTTTCTGAGCACGTCAGTGCGCTACCCCCTTCACTCCGCAACCCATGCTAAAATTTATTATCCCTTCCCTTTATTTTGTTTGTTTTATATCCCTGTTAAGCATTTTTATCCTTCTGTACACATGATGAAAACACCCCATAATCTCAATTCGAATGAAAATCTGTGCTAAACAGGCGCAAAGCGATTCGGAGGGTTGGCTTGCGAGGCGTTCTGAGGGCCTAGCCCCCTAGAGGGATTCTATAAAATTCAATATTAAATGCACTGGGAAACATTTCCTGTGGTCAATATAAAGTTTTTTCGGATAAAAAGTTCGGCTACTGTGGCTTGAGTAAAAGTACATTCTTTATAAAAATATAAAGTAAATCAATAAAACAAGGGGAATTTTCAGAAATACAGATATGACGATAAATTTTCTGTGCAGTATTTGCAGGAGAAAATCAAACAATTCGTTTTTTCTGAGCTCAGAGCGTCCGACTCCGTAAAAGTTTGTGTAAACAACTTCCTTCTTCGTATTTTGTTCGTAACCTCGGTTTTCTGGTTCGTAAAACCCGAGTTTTTTTTCCATTCGAGCATGGGACACTGGAAAAAAAAAACACATTGGATCTAGAGTCCACACTCTTAAAAACATCGACAAGAAAAAATACTCTTGATTCAATCGGATTTTTGCTTAAATCAAGAACCAAGCCTCTTAATTTGAGCGGATTTCCTTTTGATTTAAGCGAAAATCTGATTGAATTAAGAGTATTTTTTCTTGTCAATGTTTTCAAGAGTCTGGACTCTAGATCCAATGTGGTTTTTTTTTTTTCCAGTGGACGTTGGGCCGAAGTTCAAAATGCGGAGGCGCGGTTGCGTGGAATCGGGCGACTATCGCAAATCTTTGGTGGCACGAAAAGAGAAAGTATCCTTTTCGCTCCGTAACGGAGACTACACATATAAAACGGAGGCGCCCTCCAATCGTAAGAAAACGCATCGGGTTCCTGCCGTGCGAACAGCGTGATCCGCGCTGTGATTAAAGTTGCATAACACACCGGCGCACGCCCGCTGCAGCCGCAACGCCGCGCCACGGGAGAAACTCGGTCGTGAGAATTGGAAAAAAAAAATTATCGAATAATTTTGTTTCTCGGTTGACCTCAATTCCATAATGAGACCTTTTCGCGAAACTACACAGAGAGAAAACTCTACTCAAAATTTTGCGGAAACTGATTATAGAGATTTGATTTGAGATTTTCAGCTTTATGCTGAATTTTAAACGCACGTCGGCTCAAAAACTCCAACATACTACAAAATTTTGGTTGATAAGGGAAGTAAAACACAAAATAACCCAAGCCTCCGGTTGACTCTGGAGTTTCCCGGTCTGTCCACTGTATTCTGCGCTAAATTCACTGCAAACTGTACCAAAATCAACACACAATTTGGGTTGATTTGTATTTTATTTCCTATGTTATCCAAAAGTACCACGAGAGTAGAAATATTTTTATCAGTGTAAAATGCCCGGGCTACACCGACGTTGAAAGAACAGCAAAAGCTCGAAACTTTGTAGTTTCGGTAGGAGGTTCTCGGGAAAGGAATGATGGGAATGAGTTTGAATTTGCTAATATCACCGTAAATTTTGCTTACAGTACGTGACTGGGTGCATTTACTCAATTTTGAATCCGATTTTGTGAGTTACATTCGAAAAAAGCTCTTCCATTCAGACCTCTATAATGACAGGACGCGTAATGATTGTAGAAAAAGACGACCGTCAAAGGCTGGCAACAACCTCTCCCACCAGTCCCACCTATACTTGCATTGCCAGATTTATGCATTTGTGTAAGCTGGTGCAAGATTTTTTCAAGTTCAAGGGGAGGCTTGAGGGACAGGGGACACCCCGAAGCTAATAACATCGTTTATCGCTTCGATAAAAGGTCATGGGGCGATATCATTGTTTCTCGTGAGGATGAGACGGTGGATAATACAGATTCCCAGGTGTATGCGTGTTGCCTATGCTGCAATTTTGAAGGCGGATCTTAAGTGGACGATATCTGGCAATTGGTTCACGTATGTACTGTGTATCGATTCTGGCAAAGTCTATCGGGAGAGATGATGGTATGTTTTTAAATAGATAACTGTTCGCACTGTCAAGTAAGCGTTTTACCAATGCGCTGAAATTAAATGTGACAATCAAGTCGAGGGTATCAGCCAACAGAATTACACATTGTTGTTTGGCTCGGTGAAACCACCCAGCCGGCACGGGGCTATGTTTTCGAATAGCTTACTAAAAAAGCTCCCCAGTAAATTAGATACTTATTTTACTGTTTGTCAAGTTTTTTCTCTCTTTTTTTTCCTCTCGTCTTTTTTCCTTCCCACTCAGTTCAGCTCATTCCTATCATTGTTGCAAAGGCGTTTGGTGCAATTGCTCCTTGAGCGCAATGATTGGACTACATTTTGCAATCAGCAACTAAAATTTCTGGCTCATTATAGAAATAACGAATGTACCATTAGTTTTTCAGTGCATATAGGTGTTTTTATAAATAAACCAGGGATTGCAGTTCCTCATTGCAAAATGTACAGTTGAATTGGACTTTATTTTGCAATTAGAAACTACAATTTCTAGCTCATCCGTAAAAACACGAATATGTGCATAGGGAAACAAATGATGATGTCGTACGTTGTCTTTAAATTAAGTCAGAATTTGTAGTTTCTAATCGTTAAGTGAAGTACAATTAATCCTTGATAAGCGCCGCCATTTTCTCCATTCTAAGTGCCTCTATGAGAACCAGAGTCGATACCACAAAGGTTAGTAATAAAATTCAGCAAGAAATATGTGTTGAATGGTGGCCCAAAACCCTCTCCCATCCGAAGTTGCCGCCGAATTTTCTTTTTTTCATTCAAAGGCAAGGGTGAAAACCCTGTAAGGTGACACTATAGGAGCCACTGCACTGAAAAAAAAACTCCGTTCGTGAAAGCCTTACTTACGGGTTACATAGACATACCGTCCGAGTTTCGGGCGTTGCAGCATGAGCAGTTAAAGCTACGACTCCAGCACCCGGAACTTTTGGCTTCTGAGCCCAGAACGGACGGTATGTCTATATAGCCCGTAACTTTTCTTTTCAGTGTGTTTACTCTGCTATATCGCACTGGAAAAAAACACATTGGATCTGATCTGGAGTCCAGACTCTTGAAAACATTGACAAGAAAAACGACTCTTAATTCGATCAGATTTAAGCTTAAATCAAAAGGAAATCCGCTCAAATTAAGAAGCTTGGTTCTTGATTTAAGCTTAAATCTGATTGAATCAAGATTATTTTTTTTATCGATATTTTTAAGAGCCTGGACTCTAGATCCAATGTGTTTTGTTTTCCAGTGCGATAAGCCTTAGCTCTTTTCTCCTCGTACCGACGGTAACATATGCTGAACCCACCTCGGAAAACGTTAGCATAGCGAAAGAAATCATGAAAATAAAGTTAGGGCTGAGCGCCAACTGCGCCTTGACCACGAACAGTCGTTGACACTCGGGCGCCGAGCGTAGTTCACGAAACGAAGAGTAAATAACGCGACGTCGCCGAGTGAAACCCGAAAGGAGCCGACGATTCCATCCCGAGGGACGCTCGGCCCTTCCCGCACGCAGCGGCAATCGGGCGAAAGGTAACAACGGATTATGAGAGTCTGAGTCACTGCCAAATCGCCGTTTCCCGGGCCAAACTAAACGAGCCTAAAAATAATCGCCCATTAATTGAATGTTTATCACGTTCCGAGGGGTCGTATTTAATTTTCAATTTCGCCCGACGGGGATCGAGATGCATTTTGCAGCTCTTGCTCACCGGAAATAACAGTATATCGACGGTGAAACTGCAAAAATGCGTGCCACGGTTGCGGTGTTTCGAAATCTCGGCTACTATTTTATTTTTTGAAAGGGGGCAGAGCCAACATCACGTCTTAAAATTTTCAAAGAATACTCTTTATAAAGAGAAGATAGATCACAAACATTTTTTTAAAAAAGGACGCTCAGAAGTTTTCCATGTAGAAAATAAATTATGACGGGCAGTCTGCAATGCCGCAAACCGAGATCTGCATCTATCTACAGTTTCAGCATCGATATCCGGGTCTAGAGTACCCATATACGAAGAGAGCGGGCATGTCAAAATATGGAGCTCTTAGGGCCAAAATGAGCAGCTAACCATCTAACACAACCATCTAACACAAAAAATGTCACTGCCAATACTCAGATTCCAATTTCAAACCAAGATGGGTAAGAATGTAAATAAATGAGCGTTCATCCGCATAAAGGAGTACATTGTACATTAATGAAAAAACTAAGTCAAATGTGTGCTTCAAAAACGACGGGTCTTTACAATTGTAATGATAAGTCACTCTGGATAATTTTAATTCAAAGGTTGGCTGCCTTTTTTGGCCCTAAAAGCTCTATGGCTTAACCTTAAAATTACTCTCCCTATATAGGTACTCTATCCGAGGCTGAGGGGCAGAAAAACATTGATTTCATGTAAAGGCTAACGCCACGTGCGCGTACGAGTTACAACGCGAAGAAAAACTAGATTAGGGTGAACCCACGATAAATAATTCCGCGAATCTCCACAACTTTGATACAGAAATAATGGAGAGTAAAATTCACAACATTCCCGGAAAAATTGGATTGGCAAGAAGCGAATTGATGTCACAAGATCATATGCCTAAGTTATGACGATAACTCTGCCGTGTCAAGGAAAAACCTCGTATGAATATCCGGATATTGCCAAATTTCCCTTCATATAAGATATTTACTTTTGAAGAAACTTATGAATATTTTACCTGGTAATTTTCAGATTCTGTAGCTAAATTATAAATTAAATACTCTGAAGAATTGAAAGAAAGATATCCACAAGTTTACGTAAAAATTCCCATTTCATCAGAAGAAATTTGGCAACGCTGGAAGGCTTATACGGCGTTTTTCCTTAATGCGGCAGAATTCATCGCCGAAGAATAAGTGAGGCACCGAGGATCAAAGGCTGCACCCTCCATTCCGCTGTCGAAAAACTTGGCAGATGTTTTAATTTTGAAAAGGAGTAATGACTAAGACTTCATGCGTAAAATACTGTCATTATTTTCTCGCTAACATGTAGAAAATTCTTGAGAAGGTACGCAAATAGAAAGTCGCCGGCTCTGTCGGCCTCGAAAGAATAACCGGAAAAATTTCATCAATTGGACTATTTTTTTTGCAATTTGGAACAATAATAACTGACTCAGTTTAGAAACGACGTATGTGACATTAGTTTCCCTGTGTACATAATTGATTTTACGGACGAGTCAGTGATCATAGTTCCTGATTGAAAAATGTATTCAAATTGATTATTGTTGCGGAACCATGCGTATTTTGCCGTAATTTTGAAATTATCTTTGAATTGAGTAACTTTAAAATTTAATTGTATACTCTTAAGACATGGGTCTAGTTCTTAGTAATCAATCCCCCCCCCCCCCTAAAAATCCCAAATAAGTCTCATTATTAATCATACTTCGACATGGAGGTAGAGTAGGAAAACGAAACTATTTACCCCGAATTCGTCTTAAAATAAAAGCAGATCCTTTCAAAGACTAACATCAGATGGGGCTGTCTCGTTGCTACTATACATACTTTTGTGCTGGGTTCGAGATAATTTTGACACAAGCAGAATTTAAAAAGAAAAAAAATGTGTAGATAAGAAAATTGGAGATATAGGAGGGTGAAAAATATTATTTTACGATATAACTTACTCAGTTAATCTTTTTATCACTTCCTCAACGACGTCGCATAACTGGTCGAGCAGCAACCCAACTGTCATCGACTGTAGCGAGGTGAGGTGTTGTGAGTATTGGCCATCTGCAACAGACAAAACAGTCATGTAATCCAAAGATGTAGCATCCCAAGAACAAACCCGACTCCTCGATCTGAAATTGAGATCGGATCGATTTGTATCCGCTGTCTTGCGGGAAATTTTGAGCCACGTGCGGTGGCGGGCACCGAAAAGGAGACCCAGGGAAATAACCATAATTGGACGCATTTCTGTCAAACGGAACTATGTACATTATGACGTGAACCCTGTTATGCATGTTTTCTTATGGGTCTCAGGGCTCATGCCTTGATGCACATAGTTCCGTTTGATAGAAATACGTCCAATTTCAAGTTAAAAACGTGACTGCCTTTTACATTATCCTTGCGCTAGTTTCAAAACTAGCCACCGCGTCTAGCGTGTCTCCACGTGCCTTAAAAAAGGCGGCGGCGGAGGAATGAATAAATATGACGCGAGATGAGATACGACCTGTGGAATAAAGAAAAGGTCAAATCGGGACAAATATAAATTATTGACACACTGAAAAGAACTGTAGTGTTCAAACTGGACGTTCAACTTGATGATAAATAAGAAAAAAATGTATCGGATAGTGGGTCTGGTGCACACGATGGATATATTTGCATTAATTGACTACTCTGGGGGAATATCGCATAAAAAGGGACACGATGTATATGCTAGGAATAAAGCATCATAAAAAGTTTGCGATACTGTGTAGAGCTTAGTAATGTTTTAGGTGAGGTTTTCTAACATCTTTCTATGAGCAAACCTGTTGCCCAAGATGAAGAAAAAGTGCTTGGAGACGCGGGACACACTGGAAAAAAATTCGCTTGGATCTAGAGTCCAGACTCTTGATAAGATTGACAAGAAAAAATACTCTTGATTCAATCGGATTTTTGCTTAAATCAAGAACCAAGCCTCTTAATTTGAGCGGATTTCCTTTTGATTTAAGCGAAAATCTGATTGAATCAAGAGTATTTTTTCTTGTCAATGTTTTTAAGAGTCTAGACTCTAGATCCAAGCAACTTGTTTTTCCAGTGCATTTAAAAATACGCGCGTGATACGCAGGCTGATTTTTGAAATTGATAGACAAAGCGATGGACAAAGAAGATAAAAGGTAAATCGAGCGATCCTATTGGTGGAAACAGATGGTTACAATGGAAAAAAGAGGTAAGTAATGGAATAACTAACGGCAACCCATGAGGGACCCTATACCCTACAGTTACTCAATCATTCTGCCCTTGATCTATACGAACCACCCGTTTCAACCAATAGAATCGCTCCATTTTCTCCTTGTCTTCTACATCTATCGCTTTGTCGATCAATTTCAAAAATCGGACCGGCTGCGTAAATTGTGCGTTCAAGAATGGATTCCAGACTTTTTTGAGTTTCTCGAGTTATTCCTTGAATTATTTTGACTTTAAGGTGCTATTTATATCCTCTGTTTGCATCTTGTGTGCAGTAGACCCACTTTGAGCACCACGAAGTTTCCTAGACTATTCAAGCATTAAATAAAAATAAGCACCCCCTCCGTAAGTAAATAAAAAGAAGAAAAAAACCGGACATCATCTTTACATAGGAATTTAACAGCGAAAAAAACACGAGACAGACGACGAACAAATTATGTACATCGAAGGACAAGGAAAGTACGCAAAAAGTTTCGGAGGGTGACTTGGCACGTGCCCTTGAGTGAGAGTTATGTCGAGCGGGCTCTTTGCCAGCAAAGAGGAGACTGTTATTATTCACCTCTGGGTAAAAGAACTTTCTCCCTAAAAGTAAAAATAAAATCTTCCTCCGTTTTGAAACTTCTCCATCGTGGCGAAAATTGCAAAATTATTTATTTCACCGGTATTGCAAAATTAGAAGTTGGGCTTGACCGTATTTTCTACCAATCATCTTAGCAGTGTTCCTCGTAAGAGAAAAGAGTGGTGTGAAACAGACGATACAGTTTTCATCAAACATCGTGAATGAATAAAGATATGTCCGTCATCTCAACCCTCTTTTCTTCAACTAAACGCTGCCTAGATATAAATTTTGAAAATGCAAACGTTCAAAATCCTCTGATAATCCAGCCTTTTCTTCACAATAATCTGCGCAGATTTCACATTGCCTTTAACTATTTTCCACATTATATTTTGTCATCAGAAAACTAAAATAACATCACGCCCTTCAAGTGAACCTCCCTCGATCATCAAAAATGCACACATAAAAGTTCAAGCTAGAATTTTACTTAGTTCTCTGTTGAAAAAATCAAACACGAGAAGATATGAGGCAACTTTCCATCGGGTTAGGCTAATTTTGGTTTAAATCCGTCTACGTATAAATACGAATACAAATAACTTTTTACCCTGCACTGGGAAAAAAACCACATTGGATCTAGAGTCCAGACTCTTGAAAACATTGACAAGAAAAAATACTCTTGATTCAATCAGATTTAAGCTTAAATCAAAAAGAAATCCGCTCACATTAAGAGGCTTGGTTCTTGATTTAAGCAAAAATCCAATTGAATCAAGAGTATTTTTTCTTGTCGATGTTTTTAAGACTCTGGACTCTAGATCGAATGTGTTTTTTTCCAGTGTACAGTATTGATATACCTATATACGGCTAAGAACGTATACGGCCTCCGCTTACGTAAAACGAAGTTGGGGCCGATTTCCTCAATCTTCCTCCGTTTGTTTCCAAGTGCAGCAGCGGCTATTTTAGGGTCTGTTAAAACGCAGCCACTGCTGCGCATCATCCGGCCTTGATTTTTCAGAAATGCAACGCAAAGCGCATTTCATTCCGCGTGTGAACTAAACGCTTCTCTCAACTCCGAGCTGGATTTTTGTTTGTGTTCCAGGACGTTTTAATTATCAGTTCGATGCCGTCGTCATGTTGCACTACTGTGTGGATACCGAATTACCATCTGCACCCGTTACTTCCGTGTGTAGTGTATACCCACTGAGAAGTCTGTGCTTCTCGATTAACTTCGAATTCAGAGTTTAGAGTACGCGTATGCCATCGTTACGATGGGATCATACACAGTCAAACGGTTTGTATGCCCTTGAAAATATATAAAGTAACCCTCGATTCGTACGTTTTAGCTCAAAAAACAACAAGTTGGATCGAGCAACATGCAACTGAACGCGTGCAAACAAAAACAGTAAAATTACGTTGCAACGGTTCAGAATATTCATTCCTTGTTTAAATTATCAGATTGGCTGAATTTTTGTGAATGTGGTCTCTAAAAATTTGGAAAATGACTTCTTTCATAATTATTTTACATTCACTGGAAAAAAACACATTGGATCTAGAGTCCAGACTCTTAAAAACATCGACAAGAAAAAATACTCTTGAATCAATCGGATTTTTGCTTAAATCAAGAACCATGCCTCTTAATTTGAACGGATTTCCTTTTGATTTTAGCAAAAATCTGATTGAATCAAGAGTATTTTTTCTGGTCAATATTTTCAAGAGTCTGGAGTCTAGATCCAATGTGTGTGTGTTTTTTTTAAGTGTTCCCGTGGATTAATTTTTTGCATTCTTCCGTCAAATTCTCATTTTGGAGGTTATGTTCATTTTTTGGGGCACGTTCCGACTTTCGAGATAACAACGACAGTATCGTTCCGTGACGTCACCACTAAATGCGTCTACGGAGTATGGGCTATAGGAACTGATTTCCCATCCTCGAAAAATCACACGAAATTCCATACGCTCATCCCACCGCACGTCAAATTAGCCACACTTGATGTGTCAAATGAAGCTTGAAAAAATTCGGAGGGAAACAGAGAGAGAGAGAGGAAAGGAGGGGTAAAAAATAGGTTCCAGCAGGATTGTTTAACCGACGATCTTGCAATTTATTGGCATTTTTATCACGGGTCCACTCTATGGTGGCGTTGCCCTTGCGAATGAATGAACGAATGATTTACGGCCGGGACGTCCGACGAGACTTCTCGCCGGTTTATAAAAAAATTGGCGATACAAATAGAAAAAAAAATATGAATAAAAAGAACAAAGTAACACTTTCGAATCTTCCGAGCGGCGCGAGGAGCGGGAAAGTGGGAGGATGATGCATCTCGTTCATTGCTCCACGGTTATCGTTGCCCGACTCACGCTAAAAAACGCAATTTCAAACGTATTTTCGGTGGATGGTAAGCCGTGAAAATTGTGTCGAATTTCCGGGCGATCTGACAACTGAGCGTTGCGCGGGCTCTGTTCTGTTCACATTGTTGCGAATTATACACGCTTCGTCGTCATCGCCATTCGATAATAATTCATCGACTCCGCGCAACAGTGTGCGAACCATAAGCGCGAAAACAATAACGCAGTTGCCGCGTTTGTTTCAATTTGAAAGAACGAAAAAATTATATTAAAAACATTATTATAATTGTTTTTAAAACATTTTTTTTTTAAAATAAAACTCAAGCTCCCACTAAAGGAATTCACGTGGGGGTAGGGGTCTTTCCCGATGGAGTTTTCTTTTAATGATACCACACGCGCACGACAACAGCGTAATGTGACTTTTAAAGATTTTCGAAAAATCGTCTTGAAATTCAGAAATTGAAGAGCTTTATGTCGCAGGTGATTTGCAATCGTCGGCATATCACAAGCTACTCGTGTTAAATTAGAAAAATTAAAAATTCCGAGGTAAAGAAGCAAAATAGAAAGTACTGATTATATGCTTCTGATCCAGACTGACGTATTTTTTCTTGAATGCATGGTACTATCTAACACGATCGTGAGTGCACGAAGTATGAGCTCAGTGACCTTAGTTGGTTTTGGTTCGGGTAGGCAACTAAATTAACTCTGCGGTAAAGCGAAGAGTATCCTTGGGATTTGAAGGCGTCCCAAGCCGCGGTTGTACTTCTGAGGTTTTTTTTTTATCGATAAAAACTGTACTATGTCGATCGATGAAAATTATAGAAATTTGATGAGTTAACACGCATGCCGCTTGGAAAATTCCTGCAACTCCTGACTGCCTACGACATCTTTAAAATAATGCTAGGATAATGCAACTTTAAACATGGTTAGTAGCAAAGGGAATTAACACACATGATCATTTTCAAGGAAGAATGACTAAAACTGCAGGCTTTTTTTTTTGGAGGGGGGGGGGAGGCAAATTCCAGAGGGGATTTTAAAAGGCTTAGCTGTAGATAATGGAAAAATTCGCACCATTTTAGCAACATTGCAAAACTTATGTGAGTTACTACTCGTTGCAAAAAAACTCTTCAATTATGGATTGATTATAATGGACTACCGATACTTTTAGAGAGAACTGTCGATCCAACTTAAAACTCCTTCGATGTTTCTAAAATTATTAATCATTAATCATCCATTAATCAAACAACAATTGAGGAGTTCTGTGCATCGAGTATTATGCATTAGTTTTGCGATGTTGGTAAAATTGTGCGAATTTCTCCATTATTTTTAGCTAAGTTATGTAAAATCCCCACTCAAATTGCCCTATACCACCTTTAAAATTATTAAATTAAAAATATTGTATAAAAATTCAAAAACGCGCGAGTCGAAAACGATCTACCTCAAAAAGGGGGTAATTATTAGGAGGAAGGCTGATTTACGACGAAAAAATGCAAGATAGGTAGCCTGGCAACTTGGTGAATTGCACTCAACATTTCCAGGCGCGTCATGCACGAAGTGCAGTATTGGTGTTTTTTCACACCCTCTCTTTCACGCTCACGGTCGAATGTAATCAGCGTTCCTTCTCCCTCCATTTCCGCCTAGAAACAATGTCAGCGCTAATCTAAACCTCTGATCGATAGTGAAAGTGATTTTCCGATATGCAAGACTGTTCAACGACAAACAAAAATAAAAATGAGGGTGTGACCCAAATACACACCCATCATCAGCAGAGAGAAAACAAAAATATGTAATTTTTTAGTAAAAACTACTGCCGATGATCCGATATTTTTTTAAATCGTTGTCATTGTTGCTGTGATGGGATAATAAAGTGGCTCGATAATATCTCTATTTTCGACCATATTGGAAATATTCGTGCCAGTACTGATTCTCAGTCGTGGGATCGCGACTCAACTGTTAGGGAAAATTTCCTGTTACACCGAAAATATCCTGACACTTTCCAAATTTTCTGACTTTCGTCCGGAACATTTCTCATTTTTTCTAGGAAAAAAAAAAAAAAAAAAAAAAAAAAAAAAAAAAAAAATTACGATTAATTGTCTCCATTTGAGGGACTAACAAAAATCTTGATTTTACGAAGAATTCGTTCATTTTTTCGGGTGGTTTTATTCTTTATTCCTTCTTCACCGAGGTGTCTGATATTCTTCCGTGGTTACAATATCTCCTAACGTCTGCTACCTTCATCAAGCAAGAGAGAGTTAAAATCAAACGTTTACCTTATTCTCTTTGCATAGGAGAAGGGAGCATTCCTCCTGAGTCTCTTTCAGCAGATTTACCCGATGATTCCAAAAAAATCGTCCGGTTCACTTAATTAACGAGATATTAAATTTGCGATTTTGGACGCGAATCCTTTCGCGGATTATTGAAACTTTTGAACGCAACCTTACTCGAGACCACCTATGGAATGGCACAATTAAAGTAAAGCAATCTGAGGAAGGGTGAAGATCATCGATGTTCTCAAAGCAATAATAATCTCATTTTTCCTAGACATTTGACTGGATCGATCCAGATCGGTGCAAAAAGCAGTGTCAAACGTCTCACGATAAAAAGTACCTTTTCCAACTCGTCCTCAAGTGGATTAGGTACAATCACATCCAAAGGTGATCGATTATCGATATTTCCCTCATTTGAAGCTGTGGTAATTGATCGAGTATTAAGGTGTTCGTTGCGAACACCCTATTTATCGATCCTTTTCCGCAGGTTTACATGGCAGATCAATCGATATGTCGCAAAGCACGCCACGCCACTGATCACATCGCCTCGAACAATTTCAGAAACCGTTCCGGATTCTGTAAAATTATCCGCCATTTGGCAACTCTGGAATCAGTGCATACGAGCTAGATCGCAGTTATGACCAATAAGTCAACTTACGTATCTCATTTTCTCTTCAGCCAGAGCAGGGAAATTCTGCCAACTACGTGGACTCGACGCACAGTAGATCGAGTCAATTGGAGAGGTAGGACATGACATTTTTTACTAAAACTGCAAATTTTGATGTGTATTTTGTTACATTTTAAATTTCAAGGTGTGCTGGGAGTAGAAAATTTCACGAGGAAACCAATGGAACCACTTCTAGAGCCTCAAAGTTTTGTATAAACGGAGTTATGAGCGTTTAAAGTTTCCAAACTTTGTTCGGCCTCTCCTAATGACTCGATCCACTGTGCGCCGTAATTACCCTCGAGGCATTTAATTATTACTTGCTTTAATTTTAGATCCTACAGAAATGGAAAATTGGGTATTAACTGGAATGAATTAAACTGAGTGTCATTCAACTCCAGGAGACTCACGAGAGTTTAAGTAATTTTTTTAAATCAATCTAAAGAAAAAAAGTCTTTGGAAGTTCCGCGGGGGAGAGATGAAAGGGTGCTAAGTTCAACGATCAAACGGCAAGTAACATGGACAAGTGAGAGAGAATGTCGCAGCTTCGAAACTAAGTACAATTTACTCCTCTGTAAGTCTATTGAACACTTAGAGCGCTTGGTTTTTCCTGGACTGACAATTGGACGGTAATAATTTTACAAAAAAATCTGGTTCCACTATAACTTAAACACATGACGAGATTTTAATAAAAATCTGGTTCTACTATAACTTGTACACATGTGGAATAAACATTATTTTTTTCAGATTTGCAGTAATGATCTGTAAAAATTTTTTAAGAACCATGGATTTATAACAAAATGATAATGACTAGCAAATACTCGCTCTAGATCGGAGATGAATTGGAAAAGCGAGTACTAAAAATGTTGAAAGATCTTGAAAATTGCTGTAACGGTAAAAATTTGTGAACGTCCGACGGTAAAAGTATTATTTATTCCAAAAAAAAACTCAAAATTGAGTTATTAATGCCAAACCATGAAGATTAGTTCTACATGTATGTTTTGGGACAAAAATGACCCAGAATTTCAAAACAGACGAACCTCAATGTCAGTGTGAAGTATGCAGTCAGAAAAATATAATTTCGAGGGAAAACTTTTTCTAATTCGAATTTGTTTCAAGTAAGGCACGAATTTCCCGTATTTAAAGACAACTTTACGTTTTCTATTTGCACAAAAACAAGAGAGGCCGCGAAAAACTTCTTATTAAAAAAACTAAGAAGAATCATTCATCGAAATTCCAAAATTTGATATTTAAACTAACCTCGACCAAATTCGCTCTCTTGGAAATTTTGCTCCCGTGGACTTAAGTCCCTTTTCCAGAGGACGGTCACGAATAGTAAAGACCAAATGGATATGCATGCAAGGAAGAGAATCCCGTCAGATTAAGAGAGCAAATATTTAGCGTGAGTAAAAAGTAAATATAAGCCGATAAAAAAAGATATTACTCGTACTTCAGTTACATCAGCTTTCTCGGGAGGACTGAAGAGACAAATCGTAGTGCAATAACAATGGCATTAGTAGTTAAGGCTTAGCGTCGAGTCAATGAACGGTTAAAACACTGTTAGAGAGAAAGAAAGAAAGAGCAAACATTACATAAAATTTCAAGAGCGAGTCGAACCAATAAAAACGACACAGGTTCAGTTGGCGACAACCGGTCGAAAAGCTCGGATGATGTGACTCATAGAAGCTTACATATTAAAGCTTCAATTAAAAACACATCAAGTTGTAGTGTAGGTGAAGGGCTATAAACAACCGATTGTGCGCGGGGAGGTAACGTAACCTAAACTTGGCGAACAAAAGGTGACCCTTGCTAGCACACCACTACATTTTCAGGGCTTATAATGCGTTTGAAATCTTTAAAGAAACGGGTGCTGAAACAAAGCTTTCGATGAAAGTAAATGGTTACCTTTTAGTAAAGAGCTTTTCTTATGTATAAATATTGTAAGTGTTTGGATTTTTTTTTTTTGAAGTAATAATTCTTGATGTAAAATACAAATACTTTGCAGTCAACACTTCAGCCTCAATGGCGAGGCGTGCGTGATCGATTATCGATATTTTCCCATTTGAAGTTATGGTAAAGGATCGATTATTAAGGTGTTCGTTGCGAAATTCCCATCAATCGATCTTTTTACATAAGTTGAAATGACAGCTCAATCTCTGTATCGCAAAGCACGCCACGCCACTGCTCGCAGGTTGTCTATTAAAACAGGCTGGTCAAAAATAAGTACTTTTACATTACATTCTCCAGAAATTCAGTACCTCCTTCAACTGAAAAAGTCCGTCCTTTTTCAGTACCTTCATTTGACGAAATTAGAAAAATTTCAAAAATTTAAAATTGCGACAAAAATGACAAAAAATGTAAAACAATTCCAGACCTTTTTGCGAAATTTCCGCTCTCTTTCAGTACTTCCGAGCCGCCCTTGAAAAATCAGTAATATTTCCAAACTTTCCGGCCTTGCAGACATGCTGCTCAGCCTGCGATGTCACTTGAGAAATCGGTATTCCAGAATGGTTAAGACAAGGAGCAGAGGGTTCCTTCTTTAAGCTCAACGAACTTCTGAACATTTTCCGGAAGCCAGGATACTTGCGCAGCTGGTAGCTCATTAGTTTATCTACTAAGTAACCAAATCATGGATTGATCTCACGCGCGTGCGTGGGTAAATGTCAAATCTGCTTTCACCTAAACTGTAATCGTGTCTATTAACTTGATCTTCTAAAAATAGCACTTCAATACTCTAGTTGCACGCGTCGTTGCCATGTCGTTGCTAAATCTCGCTCTCGAGTGTCTTTAAAATAAAGCGCTTTCTTTTTTAATTAATATAGTATCTAGCTACTAAGCAAACACGATCGAAAATCCTGACTCGGTACTTTGTTATCTTCAAATAGACCGAGATTAGGCTATCAATCGGCTTCTCAAAGCTGATAATGTCAACTACTCGTTTAGCAAGAAACTAAACTCTATATCGTCCTTTGCGTTGAGGCCAGTGGCGTGGCGTGCTGCGATATATCGATTGATCTGCCATTTAAACGCATGTAAGACATCGATGAACAGGGTGTTCGCAACGAAAACCTTAATAATAGATTCTTTAATGGTAAAGAGCTATGGAGCTTGAAGCTATGGAGCTTCAAATGGGAAATATGTCGATAATCGATTATTCAAGCCTCGGTTTTCTCGAAGGAGCGCTCTCCACTGCTGCCGTGCTAAGGAAGAACGCCGTATGAACATTCGAGAGTTGCCAAATCTCTCCGAAGAAAAAATGCATTTTTGAAGAAAGTTGAGCGTATTTTTCCTTGAAATTTTCAGATATTTGAAATTAAATTGCGAACAAAATTGTCTGAAAAATTGGCATTGGCGGATCCAGTGAATTGGCAACATTGATTTTTCTCCAATTAAACCTATAAAAATGTATCGATTCTTAGAGGGGCCAGGTGCTCCGACAAGGGTTCATTATTTAACATAGGTTTAAATGGAAGAAACCCGGTGTTGCCAAATGCTGGATCCGCGTCTGAAAATTGGAGGAAAAATATGCAGAATTTTTCGAGAAAATTCGGTTTTTATTGAAGGAAATATGGTGACGCCTGAATGCTCATACGGCGTATTTCCTTAGCATGGCAGAATGGATGGCAGCGGTGAAGTAACCGTCTACCGTCTAACACCTTGACCGAGGGAGAAAAAGGATTTTCAAAAGCTCGCGGGACGACCGAAGAATCCTGGCTGCGACAAATTAGCGAATAATTAATGAACTGATTCAATTGAAACAGCCCGAGTCGTGGGAATGAATTGAAATGAGGAATTCAATTAACGATGGGACTGTGAGAGGGTGAGCAAAGGATGGAGGCATTATCGTACCTGATTTTCATGAACCTTACGATAGATAGAAAGAAGAGGAAACGAAATAACAATAATGGAAAAATAAACATTATTCATTGAAAAAAAGGAAAATAATTCAAAGCAGTTTTTTTTGTGTGTGATGATGAGGGTGAGAGGGTGTGTGTATATGTGTTGAAAGACGGTGTGAAGTAGTCTAATATTCGTTCTCGTTCAACTCGTTAAATAGCATCTCTTTTCTTGGAAAAATCACTGCAGATTTTGAGTGTTCATATCGGTTTACATGTTTCAAATAGGCAGTGAAAAACGTGCAACGTTGTAAATAGCGGTATGAATGGTTTTTACCTTATGGAGGGTGATGAGAAAATGTGAAACTGCGCATGGGCTAGAGTGTAATTTCCGCGGTAATCGTGATTCCGTGCCTTTAAGTGGAAGCGACACTGTTGAAGGCGCTCTGAGCAACTATTCCGCCACAGAGGTATTGCACAGTATCAGGCGAAAATGAAGGCGCACTGCCATACGAATTTTGCATAGTCCTACTAATTCTACGACATGCGGCTCCCGTTCGATCGCACTTTGTGAAACTTCATACCAGCTGGCAAGTTTTGACGGAAAACTAGCATTTCAACTCGAATTTTTCAAAATTTGAATTAAAGACGGCGGATGTGGCCTAAAATGCCATCTCGCCTCCTATTCGATGGAGGATTGTGAAACATGGAGTTAGGGGGTATTTTTCGACGTAAAAGTCGAATTTTCAATCAAATTTTCAAAATTCAAAAATCCAAGATGGAGGAAGTAGCCTTAATTTCTAGCACGGCGCCTTTGAAATTTTGAAAATTTGCAATCGAGATACCTATTCTTTTGCTGCTAAGTTTCAAAATGGATGCACTCTCAGCGACTGTTACGGCCTAAAAATAATACCCCCAAAATAATGTTTTTTCCGATTTTTTTAAATAGTTAAGATCAAGAGGTTCATGAAGAATTGTGGGGTGGAGGGTGAATGCAACACCCCCTCACGAGAGATTTTCATAAAAGCGAAGATGAATTAAACATAGCGAACAATTTTTCCCATAAAGAATCTATTTTTAAACACAATTCGTTGGATCAGGAGATAAGAAATATTGTTTACTAGGGCATCTTGTGGTCTCGGGAGCCGCTAGCGGTTTACAACACTTCAAAGCTAGTCCGCAGCGCTGCGCAGATCAGTCAATTAAATGTAAACAACTCTTTCCTTCTCTGACAGGACATGTAAAAGACTTTACGACTGTACGAAAAATAATTGCGCTATGCGGCTAATCTCCAATTCCTATTTTTTTTGTGAAGCTTTCGTTTATGCCGACCGCTCCTTGCATGCAATCACTCTGGAAAGAGCTCATGATTAATTTACTGTGCCGTTTTCGCATCACCCAATTTCCACGCGTATAGCGGTAACACGCCAAAAATCCACTCGTAAACAGTGGATGTTGCCAAAAGCAACCATTTAAATCAACATTACTTATTGACGTGCAAAACTTGAATTGAGACCACCCTCTTAATTTAAGATTCGACTTGCATATTCGATAAAATACAGAAAAGCGTGATGAGCAGAGACGTATCGGCTGCATGAATGCAAGCATCCTGTTCCAGTCATGCGCAGTTGTTGCGAAGAAACAGTTGCCCTGAACTTCCGAGACGCTAATTTGAGTTTCTCTGATACTTCATTAAGGAGTTAATTTTACTTCAGTTCGTTAAGTTGTCACCGACAGCTCTTAAAAACTCAAGTTTTTGACGTCTGATTGAGTCGAATTGATTTCGCGAAGTTGGAGGCTAAAAACAGCCACATCATTTGAAGAGAAACAATTCGTAAATTTTGTGAGGCCTCTCTTCCGACATTAAGAGGGTATTAACATCAAAACATACCGACAACATACACAATAAAATCAGACCCCGAGGTTTGAAAACACACTAAACGCCTGAGATTTTTCTAAGTGGTTTTAACCCCCTCTTTTGACCATAAAAAAAAAAGATTATCAAATTCAAAATCATCATTCTCGTCAAAACGTACAAAAATATCACAATACTTAAAAACTTTAGATAACAGGATAGACATCGATAAATTGTAACTTTGGAGAGAGATTCTGTGTTTTAATAAGCAACTGTGACTGCAAAATCCGTCCGTAAGACGAGGTTTTCCCCCTTAAGAAACCTTCAAAGCAAGCTTGAGTAGAAAATAGAAGTTTCAAACATCACCTACTCAACCCCCGCAAAAATGACGAGACCATCGCATTAACAGAATCCGTTTGCATGAAAATGCATAGAATATGTTATCCACTGAAGATGTGCTTGATTGACATGTGTAAAGCGCAATTTATATGACGACACATAAAGCTGAATCGCATTTTGTTGGTTCAACGATGTGAGAGACCTAATCGAAGAAATTTCCAGACAAAGCTTGAGGAAAGTTGATGTTCAATAGGCTTCTTTATCTCGTACTCGTGCTTCTTATTTATTTTTCATCTACAGTGTGATAACAATATCTGTGAAAATATGGAATAATAGCGCGCAATTCACTGTCACTTTCACACCGGACAAAGGATTCCCATAATTCGTGAACCCTCTTCTCTATCGCTGGAAATTGAGGTTTTTGAAATGGAAAATTATCCAATCTAAAGAGGCTCGTTGCAAGTGACCGCTGCTGCTGTTTTATTGGACAAGTTCCCAAATGATCATAAGCTTATTTTCACTCTTAGTCTTAATTGAATTAAATTTTTTTGGGAGTTTTTGGGCGAAATTGCGGACATCACAGCTGAATCCGGCCAACAATAATCTTCCCTTCATGACGTACAAATACACTGGGAAAAATTAACTTATTGTTAGTGTAATGTAAAGTTGATTTTTGCAGAGGGGATTGGTCAATTGGTGGTGGACTTAGGTTTAAAATTTTTGCCAGTCGACAGAATTTCAACTTGAAAAATGTAACTTGCTCTGGTTCTAAAGTCTCCTCTTTACGGAGATTGCTTTCTGTCGGAGCACCGATTAATCTGCACAAAAAAAGGTGGGCACACCGCGGTATAGGTAAAACCGTCATTCACTCATTGTCAGCAATGCATGCAGTCTCAACATAACCCACATCTTCAACCCCCCCCCCTCCCCCTCGCTACCTGCATTTCGCGTTTAGGCCGCTATGCTGCTTACATTCGCGCTATATTTGGCAATTCGTAATTAAAATTTCTGACTCATCGGTAAAAAAAACTTATGTGCATAGGGAAACAGCACACAACACACATAGGAAACTGGTACATTCGTCGTTCCTAAATTGAGCTAAAAATTATACCTCCAAATTGCACAATGCGTTCCATAAGTGTGGTCAAGTCTACCAAAGTCTACCAGTGCGAATAAGAAAACCACTGAAAAAAGTGACCCATGCAAGCAGCTTGACAAAGTAAATAGGAGACTACGATTTATCCTAAACCTACTCTGCCGTGCTGAGGAAAAACGCCGTATGAACCTTCAGGCGTTGCCAGATGTCCTTTGGTAAATCACGAATTTTCAGGAAAATTTGTAAATATTTTTCCCCCTATTTTTCAGCTCACTTTGTTCGCAATTTCACCTAAAGTTTCTGAAAATTTCAAGGAAAAATATTCATAACTTTCTTCAAAGATAACTTTTTTTCCGAGAGGAAATTTGGCGACTCTCGGATGTTCATACGGCGTTTTTCCTTAGCACGGCAGTACTGCGGTATACCGTCAGCGCCTACAGCATTTCCCCCGCACCGTGTAGATTCTGTAATGCTCCGAAAAATAAACTTTCTGAATGCATTGATAGTGCCAATTAATGTTGGGCTCTCGATGACGCCTTCTTTTAAATGACGGAGCTTAAGTGCGAAGGGATGAACGTGAACAATACTGTCTCGCCAACACATTGCACCGCGCGAGTGGGTGCAGACGGAACGGGGCGCACCCCTAATCCACCCTCAAAGCAAAAAAGGCTCCGCGAATTTTATGATTCCATCTGTCACCGGAGTCGGGAGTTCGGGAGACACGAGCGTGACGTTTCGGGGCGAAAAGCCGAACTTTACGGCCGCTAATGAAAAGCAGAGACAAACACCCTTCCAGCGAGAGGGGCGCCGCCCTTCCATTGGGAGCCGGGGTTTCATGGCATCGGTCAAAACTCGCGCACAAAAGGATCGGGTCGGAGCGCTCATCCTCCGAGCACGTCCTGGTTGCGTCCTGTTCACGCTTCGATGTTGTCGGTTTCTGTTGAATTTGTAAAATCGTACCGTTTTGAACCGGGAATTCTTCAAAAATGGGAGCTTTACGCCCATTTTTCTGGAGAAAGTTTCCGGAAATTATTAACGAAGTTCCTGGGAATAATTGGAGAAGGTATAGAGCGTTCCCGGTGGCTCTTTAAGTGGAGATAATTACCTGTATAAGTAACTAGAAATTTCTTAAAACTAGGCGCTTTGCGCCCATTTTCTTAAGGAAGTTCCCGGAAATTAGCAACAAAGTTCCCGGAAATTAGCAATAAAGTTCCGGGAATAATGGAGATGTTGCATGTGTGAGGGATTTGCGATTTGACTGTTGTTTCTGATGTAAAAGTTCGCGAGAAACACGATGGTGCCACTGATTTTCTCTGAAATCATCTCCCAAGCTCAAAAAAAGCTCTCAAAGTGGAGGGGATATCCCGCCCTACCCTGAGAGTCTCTACATCAAAACAAACTCTCCATGCAAAGTTGGGAGCAAATACATTGACAGGGCTGCCACTTTATTTGGGGACTCCAAAACTGAAAACACGGCAACCATGCTGATGTATGTGCTCCTTATCTTTGCATGGAGAGTTTGTTTTGATGTAGAGGTGGACTCTCAGGGTAGGGCGGGACATCCCATCCATTTTGGCCTCACTTTGAGAGCTTTTTTGAGCTTGGGAGATGATTTTAGAGAAAACCAGTGGCACCATCGTGTTTCTCGCGAACTTTTACATAAGAATCAATGGTCAAATCGCAAATCCCTCACACATGCAACATCTCCATTACCTGTATAAGTAACCAGAAATTTCTTAAAACTGGGCGCTTTGCGCTCATTTTCTTGAGAAAGTTCCCGGAAATTAGCAACAAAGTTCCGGGAATAATTGGAGGAGTTAGA
The DNA here is from genome assembly GCF_918797505.1 of Bemisia tabaci. NCBI lineage: Eukaryota > Metazoa > Arthropoda > Insecta > Hemiptera > Aleyrodidae > Bemisia > Bemisia tabaci. Next base: position 32,592,722 of record NC_092797.1, on the reverse strand, counting down.
ACGTTCCCGGTGCGGCTCTTTAAAGTGCGGTTGATTACTTATACATATAACTGCGAGATATGTGTGTCGAGATATGTGTGTGTGTGTGTGAGATAGATGTGTGTGTCGAGATGGTCTGTGTTTGTCGAGATATCTCGTGAAAAAAATATTTAGCCGGGAAAAACCGGGAACGGATTTGTTCCCACAAGCAATACACAAGTTTTCCGTCATATCGAAAAACGTTCTAGACCAATGCAAATAATTACTACACTTGGGAATGTCTTGATTAGATGTTGGCGGCAGTATCAACGCTAGGGATTTAAAACGTGGAAGAGGGGGAGAGGGAATAAATACACTTATGGTAAAAACCATATTACATCTTATTGAAGGAAGTTCTAAGCTGCCGCGAATTTTATTTTATACTCTTTTTCTGAGCGAGTTCCAGATGGGATGTCATTTTAAATCAGTACGGTGATTACTCACTTGTCACATCCATCAAAATTAGAATAACGTACGTATTATCAGGGTGCTGTCTGTTCAAAAAATCTCTCGGAGAGATATCATCACGTAAAATATCTCTTGATTTCCGTGCATTTGATCGGAAATATTAGACATGTAAAATGATGAAACTAAACAATAAAAATTAGCGTTGCATGGAGATCGCTCCGTCGATGACGTAATGAAATCGCCATGAGCTGGGGACGCGCTGTCCTTGTTTTAAATTACACTCCTCATTTTGCGTTCAACATGGATTTTTCTCTCTGGCGCACGGTAGATCGAGTCAATTAGAGAGGTCGGACATGAATTTTTTTACTAAAACTGCATATTTTGATGTTTATTTCGTCACATATTCATTTTGATGAGGTGCTTTGATAAGAAAATTTCACGAGGAAACTAATGGAACCACTTTGAAAAGCTCAAAGTTTTGTGTGAACGGGGCTATAAGCTTTGAAAGTCTCTACATTTCCTCCGACCTCTCCCATTGACGCGATCCACTGTGTGGAGCCTGTAATCCTGTATGCGTGAACCTATAATTATACAGTTGCGCCGTATGGTGACAATGTTCGGAGATCATAAAGAAAACTGATTCATACATCTTCATCATGATTTCAGCTCTGCTAACTTTTCCATGACAGTTTTCCAATTTAAAATTAAAGAAGAGTGCGTGTGTATATTTTTCCTGTCTCAAAGGTCACCGTATGGTGTTCGCAATACTCAATTTTTATCTATGATGTTTCCCTGATTTTTACTGATTTCCACGGAAACAGTTAGTGCAAAATTTTTAAAGAACAGTCCTGATATAACACACGCAATTTGGAACAAAAATAATGACCATTTGTCCTTCGAGAAAATTAAGTGCGGCAGGAAATCTGTAAAATCGCAAGCCTAAATAAACGTATATGATTTTTTAGGTGCAATGGCGAAACGGCAGCACATTAAAGGCTGGTAAATATATTGGTGAAAATTATATTACATTTTGTCTTCCCCTCCTGAAATGCGGGCTGCGTCTGGTTTCATTTACTGTCTATTTCTTTGGGGCAAAGTTGACACGGATCACTTGCTTTAAAAATGATTTAATTTTGAAGTACAGAGAGGAGAATTTACCAGTTTTAAGCGCCAAATCCCCAACAGTATCCCTGACTTTCCCGGATATTTTTGATTACTAGATAAATCTCAGCATTGCTCGGTTTTTTCAGGTCCTAGACACCCTTACTAATATTATATTAATTATTAAGAAGTTTCACTCTTACGGAGCTCTATACAACCATTAAACACAAACAGCATCAAGAAAAGTTTGTCGATTCATCTGTAAGGAGGATCAGCCCATGCTCTACACAATTCTACCGCGCTATGGAAAAACGTCGTACGCGCATTCAAATGTTGCCAAATTTACTCTCAGAAAATACTCATTTTAGAAGAAAGTTACACATATTTTCCGCTGAAATTTTCAGGCATTTTCGATCAATATACGAACAAAATTCTCTAAAAATTTGAAAGGGAAATACGCACAAATTTTCACGGAAATTCGTTATTTGTCAGAGGAAGTTTGGCAACGCCTTAGGGCTCATACGGCGTTCCTCCTTAGCGCGGCGTACGGCAGTATTATTTACAATATCGCTTAGTAAACCGTCGGGTTTCGAGCATCCTCGAAGAAGAGTTTCCGCACCTCCCGTCTCGCATGACGGTGTGGTCTCACGATCTCGGCTCCCCGAAAAGAAAAACGAGGAAAGAGAAGGTAAAGTTTACAAACTCTTAGGCTCGGACTCTTTACCGAGCCCGAATGGAACGGTGCACGAAAAGGGTGTTCATGAATCCACCGTATAAACCGCTCCGAGTTGCCATGTTTTGTAGCTTTTAGAAACGTCCCTCTTTCACCCATTTAATAAAAATATCTATTTTTGGCGGCGAGGGAAAATCTGGCAGGAGTGCTGTTTAAGTTAGAGAAGCTATGTTTTAACCGTTGATGCCATATCATCCACTGGGAAAAAAAAAACACATTGGATTTAGAGTCCAGACTCTTAAAAACATCGACAAGAAAAAATACTCTTGATCCAATCGGATATTTGCTTAGATCAAGAACCAAGCCTCTTAATTTGAGCGGATTTCCTTTTGATTGAAGCTTAAATCTGATCGAATCAAGAGTATTTTTTCTTGTCAATGTTTTCAAGAGTCTGAACTCTAGATCCAATGTGTTTTTTTTCCAGTGTCCCATGGAAAGTTTAAAAATGAACGACTCGACCGATGATGATCCGGTGAGAATTTTAAATCAACGCTCAGGAAAAACTCTGTGTCTCACTTGGGATATAGACAGACTTGCAAAGAAGGCAACTCTGCTTGGCCTCCATTTAAATGTATGTAAAACAATCGATTCTTGGTGAGGCAGCTTGCTTCACCAGAAATGATATTTTTAATGGCTTTAAATTGGGGAGAATACAGCGTCGCCAACTTGCAGAATCACCACTGAAGAACCTGGGAACTTTCCCATTCCCGGAAAATTTCCCGTGGATTCTCAAAGTGGAAATATATTTTCTCGGGAAACTTTAACAGAGAAATAAACGCAAATGCACATATTCGCGGTAATCACTCACACTTCTGGGAGTCATCGGGAAGTTCCTGGTAACATTCCTGTGATCGTTCTTTACGAGCTCCCGGGACTTTTCCAGTTCTGGGAATCGACTTTCCTGGGAAACATCGATCCTCGGCCCGGGCCACCATGAAAACCCGCTCAGCGCTCCTCTACGCGTTCCAAGATGTTCGAAATGAAAGGTAAAAAAATACGAAAGTTGTAGGCATACCGCGTAATTTTTTGATATTTTAAAGTCGTTCAAAGTGAGTAAGTAAAAAAAAAAAATCATCTTCGTGGTGGTATTACTTCGAGGTGGTATAGTTCCTGCAGAGCAAAACCGTTTAAAATTAGATTTTCTTCGGAGGACTTTGACGGATGCAAAAGAGGTTAGCGAGCGTGGCTGACCACAGACGGAAGGTCGGACCCGTGGAACAGCGTCGGGATTGCCTTCTCGCGGTTAGGATCCAATCGCATGTGCGCGAACGAGCACCTCTACATCAAGGAGAAGATTTATTTGTGTAATTGCGAACGAGATCAATCTAGTATATCATGCTACGGCATGCAAGTGTTCCCCGCGTATCGTTCCCAATTCCGATTCACACGATCCCTCTTTTCAACCAACTTCACACTTTACAGTGTTTCGGTGAAAGTCTCGAATCTGATAAGATGAGTGGGGATCTGAGTGAGAACTTTCACGTTACAGTTCCTAATATTTCCTGACTAAAGTCTACTTTCCTCGAAAGACTCTGATAGAAAAACGCAAACCCATGCACACAATCCTGTGCGACAATAGTTTTGGGACAATCGATTTTGTGTGTTACCGTAGACTCTAGATTATCCGGATTAATTGGTGCCGGGCCCGATCCGGATGAAAAAGAAATCCGGATGATAATAGTAAACACAAACACCACCACCACCAACCAACACCACAGTATTCTTATTATGTATACATCATGTACATACCAACACGAATTTAAAAGGTTAACGCCAAACTGAACGACTCAATGGTGATTGTGAATGGTAGCCGACAACGATAAATTACAATACAACGATTAAAGCGCGCAATGCGTGAAGTATTCATGCAGTCTTGTAGCCGCTAATGTGCGTTTTAGGCTAACTAACCGACTGCACTGCGTTTGGCGTAATGCGAGAAGTATTCATGCAATCTAGTAGGCGCTAATGCGTTCCACGCCGACCTCACTGTTTGGCGCAATGCGTGAAGTATTCCTTCAGCCTTGCAGGCGCCAATATGCCTTGCGACCGCTTCTCCGCGGATCCGCTCACTTATCGGAATGCGTACGCAGTTACATGGTTGCAAAATCGATCCGGATAATCCAGAGTCCGGATAATACGAAGCCGGATAATCCAGAGTCTACTGTATTAGAAAACTATCCTAACCTAATCTGACCTAACGCCAAAATAGCCTTCTTCTTATGACCTAACCTGGCCTAACAGACTATTTTTATGACCATATACATTCCTTTTTATGACAAATTTTCGGTTGTGGGGTCACGAGGAATGGTCGCTCACATTTTTAACACATAACTCCTGGAATACTCTGATCCATACAATCGTGAGAGGGTAACGCACAGAGGATACATAAGATTTGCACTGGCGACTCAGGTTTTCAAAGGAGACGGGTGACTAGACGTAAGTTGCAGGATTCAATGAGCCTGTTAAAACTTTGGTTCGATCAAAATGAAAGAATAGTTCCTTCAGAAAAAGGCTTAAGTAAAATTTTTTTTTTTTTTTTTTTTTTTTTTTTTTTTTTTTTCACAGGATATGACACAATTTGTCCTAAAGGTCAACAGCTCAAGAAAGAGGTCTCTGTACAAATTAGTGAGGTAAAAGCGGTATTTTGTTTTCAATCGGATTTACTCCTTCATCCGAGGGTGGAGTCGACTCGAGCGACACGTTAAGGTTGGTAATGGAAGAAAGTAATTCAAGGGAGGAAAACACGTTCCGTAATGAATCACCGGGAGAAAGGAAACATGAGACTATTAAAAGCGTGGCTTTTCCGCGAAATTCTCTCGCCACTTTTTCCGGCTTCTAATCTGTGCAGTACTGATAATGAACAATAAAAAACCGAGATCAGGATTGCGGACGGAACTAGAGGGGTGGAGTCTGCTGTTGCCTCTCCTCCGAATTCTGTTCGGTCTCTTCAGAGTATGTGAGGAATTTTGCGAAATAACTACGTGGCATTTCTATCACCTTTGAAATTTTCCTTAAATAGATGACGGTGAGGAAAACTCATAATTGCTGCTGACACAGCTCAATTTTCAGAATTTTCCCAAGAGGCCTCCTCAGGCCCCCTCGGAGTTGTGAGAATGTCCCGTACTCCCCTTGGCGAGGTCTCTTTCTGTACCCTCTCCCACAAACAAGTTCTTGTTTCGGCGATTATCGGAGTTTTCAGTGGCAGATTTGAATGCGTTTACGTTGATAAAAAATGTTTTCTACCTTAATGCATAATTTCAATTTTTACTCTGGGTACACACCATGTTTCAGGATACGTTTACAAGGCGGCAGTATTTTTCTTTATTTCCACACTGAAAAAAAAATTCCGGTCGTTGAAGCCGTACTTACGGGCTATACAGACATACCGTCCGCGTTCAGGGAGTTCCGGTCGTAGCACCCGGAGCAATCGAAACTACGGCTCCACCACCCGTAACCTTCGGCCTTTGAGCCCGGATCGGACTTTATGTCTATACAGCCTGTAACTTTTTTTTCACAGCATCAGGGTGTCTACTCAAACAGGCTGATCAAAAATAAGTACTTTTTCAGTACATTCTCGAGAAATTCAGTACCTCCTCAAACAGAAAAATACCGGACTTTTTCAGCACCTCCATTTCACGAAATTAGAAAAATTTCAAAAATTTGAAATTGCGACAAAAAAGACAAAAAATTGAGAAAAAATTCCGGACCTTTTACCGGAATTTCCGGACTTTTTCAGTGCTTCCGGACCGCCCTTAAAAAATCAGTAATATCTCCGAACTTTCCGGAAATTCCGGACTTGTAGACACCCTGAGCATAAAAATTTATTTCGCCCTTTAAAAAAGGAGAAAAAGAAAAAAATGTTAAGAAACAGTAAAATTGACGAGATACAAAGATCAAGCTCAACACGAGAAGCGTGTTTTTCCCCTCCGCAGCGTGGAGGCTGAAAATGGCAACATGCAACGACGTAAGAAGTAAAGAAACACCGAAATATTCCACTCAATCCTCCGCGGTACAGAGAGATGACAAAACCTATGATTCACCGGTAAATCCTTGACTGGATAGCAACCGTCAGTCGTCTCACTGCCAAAGAATTGAGAAAAGTATTAACGGGTCGCGCATATTGGCTTTTTGCAAGGCCGCCCAATGAAACTCTACCATGATATAAAATGAACAAAATCAAGGTCTCGAAAGGTCTCTCATCCGCGTTTTACGCGCATGGGTAATAGCGCAAGATGAACTTATCTCAAAGAGAAAAAAAAGAGAAAAAAAGAAAAAAACTTACCTCAACTAGATGTGTGTGGTTCCTCTCCGGCTCTGATTACACAGACTCCTTCTCCGTTCCCTCTTCTCAGACGCCGTTGGCGGTCATCTGAAACCAATCGAAAAAAGTCTGGAGTTACTTCATTATGCACGCACTAGCCGCGAAGATAGACTCTAGATAGTACGTCAAGGAAAAAAACAGGATGAAAAAATGGATGCATTTAGCAAAAAGGAACCGGCGTGATTACAGTGTGGTAAAAAATTTGCCTCTTCATAAGCATCTAAAAAATCTCCCAGGATAGCAAATAGTTTTTTCCTCCCACCGAAAAATTGTTGGTTTTAAGGAAAAATAATTGTGTAAATTTGAGTACTGTACATATATTAAGTATTTATTTAAAAAAGTAAGAAGTTGCTCAATTTTGAAAACACTGTAATCGCGCTGTTTCTTTTTTCTGAATGCGATCCAAATCATCATACTTAAAATGGAGAATTTACACACAACAATTTCATTGCTTCATCTGAAAGTGTTAAATAAGCTGATTTCGCAGTATTTTTCATAATTTCTCTGAAATGGGAAATCGCAGAAAAATAGATTTAAAAGTGAGGAAATGTGCCGCCTTGTGTCATCTAGCGGCATTTTCCATCTAAACACATGTATTTTGGCAAATTAGGTTATTCTGCCATATTATCTTCAATAATTTTCAATTTAAAAACCAAAGATATCCTCGAGCTCAGTTTTCATAGCAGTTTCATTTTAAACATGGAATTTACAAAATTTCAGACACCCGCAATTGGACTGCATTTTGCAATTTGGAACTATAAATTCTGGCTCGTTTTAAAAAACACTTATGTGCATACGGAAACTAACGGCAAATACATTGTTTTTAAATCAGGCCAGAATTTATAGTTCCAAATTGCAAAATGCAGTCCAATTTTCCATTGGTGGAAAATCATGTGGAAATTAGATGAAAAAAAAATTGGAAAACAGGCGGACGGGCGCGTGAAAATTTGGAAGCTTGGAAGAGGAACTCTGTATTCTAACATTCTTTTTTTTTTTCATTTTTTTTCTATTTTTTTTTCTTTTGGCTAAAAAGTTAAATGCGGTGTTCAAATCTCAAAAACCGATTGTCAATCATAAGAAGAACGAAAGTAGACACACCAGAGATGATCCGAGAGATGGAAGTTTGGCACAGTCACCCTAACCGTAAAGCTTGCGGACAAGGATAATTGCTTTCCTTTCACTCCCGGGAACGGATGTCAACGGAGACACTCCGACACCGGCCCGCACCCCTTGCCAGGGTTCGAACCGCGGGCCCGACCTGTAATGACCGCGCGAAAAAAAATTATCTCCGGCACACACGAGGTCAACGAACAGCCACAGGTTAAACTTCCGGGCCTAGCACGGTGGCCGTGTTTCCGCCGCGAAACGAAAAAGGGATCATCCCGCGGAAACGACAGGGATACCCGCACCCGCGCTAAGGAAAAACGCCGTATGAGCCTTCAGGCGTTGCCAAATTTCCCCTGGCAAATCACTAATTTACAGGGAAATTTTTGAATGATTGTCTACCAATTTCTCAGATAATTTTGTTCGTAATTTAATCTAAAACGTCTGAAAATTTCAAGGAAAGATAATCATAATTTTCTTCAAAAATAAATATTTTATCGGAGGAAATGTGGCAACTCTCGAATGTTCATACGGCGTTCTTCCTTAGCACGACGGCAGCGCGGACGACGACCGGGAAAATAATATCAATCATCGCCTGACCTGATTTTCCCGAGCGGCGGTGGCCGGGGGGAGGGGGAGGGTTGGGGGGTTTAAACGCTTGATGGCGTCGCGACAGGGGACAAAACAGGGGCCGTTGCACAGGGCCCCGCGTCGCAGTCGCTGCGTTGTTGTTGCGACGTCGACGTCGACTTGCACCCTCCCTCGCGCGGGATGGGACGCCCGAACGGGAAGAAAACGTAAAATTAGAGGAGTCGGTGTATTTCGGGAGCTTTTTCATGAATACGAATGGCGCTCGAAAATAGATTTATTGATTTGACGCGCGGGGACAGGGAAAACTTGCCGACTTTCCCATCGGAGTTCAACGGCTTCGCGGCGCCGACGAGCGAAATTTAATGAGAGCGATGGTGTATTGTCCTGACGACGGGTCGCCGATGCGTAACTACACTCTCCCGAGTTGAAACAAATTTGTGGAAAGGAAACTTCGACGCAATTTGCCCGCATCAGCTTGCATCAACATAATCGAGTTTCAGTTGGCTACAAAATATACCGTACAGCCAAAAAACCGTTACCTTGTATCCCTACTTCACCTCACGAGCAGGACCCCTCAGCTTCACCCCCCCCTCCTCCCCAACAGGGTAATGGAGGGTCCTACTTCTTCAGATCCAACCATCTCTCGATCTGGCCAATCTGATTCCTGATTTCCCTGGGGGAAACATGTTCAATTTTTTTGGCAGAATTTAGGACTGTGGTCCACTTTTTTGGCTATTTTGCCTTATGATCTCACTTCAAATTTGCCTCACGGAAAAATGTTCAATTTTATAGGAAACTGTACAACTGAGCAACAAAATTTGTGCTGACCCCACTTTTTCAAATTTTTCAATACACCTCACGGAAAAATGCCGCATTTTATTGAGGGCGAAAATAAATTATTTTCATACTTTTTTTGTAAATATGAGCAAAAATGACGAAAATTACAGCATTTCCGGAAATTGCGTCACGTTAACCACGATTTCCGGATCTGGAGGCCGGGCAGTTTTGGCACCCCAGCACCAGCTCAAAATTTTTGATGAAAAAAATCATACGAAAACCAGCGATAAAATTTAATTTTCCAGTGTCTTTTTGCCGCAGTTTTTTCATTTGTCCATTGTTCAGACTACAGAGGATTTTCAGTTTTTCATCAGCCAAGTTGTTGAGTCTGCCCCCCCCCCCTCTCTCTCTCTCTCTCTCTTCGTTGGTCAGGCACTTCAAGACTCCCTCCGTTGCAAGTGCCTGCGGAATTACAGACGGCCCCATATCGAGTGCAGACTGCAGATTAAGACCCGGCGTTGCACTGGTTCGCTGGTTGATGGCCTGATGAGCGAAGTTGCTAATCGATTATCGACACTTCTCCATTTGAAGCTATGGTAAAGAATCGATTATCAATGTGTTCGTTGCGAACACCCTGTCAATCGATCCTAATCCATAGGTTTAAACGGCAGATCGATCGATATATCGCAAAGCACGCAACACCACTGGAAAACGACAGCGGGGGAGCAGTGGAAAAACCGATCAGTTCCGAAAAAGGGAACTCAGACAGAGCGGCTGGTCAAGGTCATAAAACTTATGGCGAAGACAACTTCGGCGACTCTCGAGGAATCGCGACGACGGAAAAATGTCTCCGCAGGGAAGAAAGTGAATCTCAAGTAAGCGCCCACGGAAGACGGCGGTAAGTCTGACGACGACGAAGAACGGAACAAGATAACACAACGATAATGACCCGTAACATTGGCCTTTTTTTCGGAGGAGATAAGTTTTTCGAGCCCACTGCTCGCGGCGCACGGTGGATTGAGTCAATAAGAGAGGTCGGACAAAATTTAGAAACTTTAATCGCTTTTAAACTCCGTTTATACAAAACTTTGAGGCTCTGGAAGTGATTCTGTTCGTTTCCTCGTGAAATTTTCTGCTGTAAGTACCCCAGTGTGTCTACTAAAACAGGCTGGACAAAAATCAGTGCTATTACAGTACTTTTTCAGCACATTCCCTAGAAGTTTAGTACCTCATCAACAGAAAAATTCAGTACTTTTTCAGCACCTTCAACTGACAAAATTCGCAACATTTCAAAAATTTGAATTTCCCGCTCAAATAGCGACAAAAATGAAAATAATTCCGTAACCGGACGTCCTAACGACATTTCCGCACTTTTTCAGTACTTCCGGACCGCCTTCAGAAAATCGGTACTATTTCCGGACTTTCCGAAAATTCCGGACTTGTGGACACTCTATACCCCTTGAGATTTCAAATTTGACAAAATAAACATCAAAATTTGCAGTTTTAGTAGAAAATATTAATGTCTGAACTCTCTAATTGACTCGACCCACTGTGCGGCGCGGCGCCCGCCGCTCATTTTCGTTCCATCATTTTGTTAATGGTTTTCCGTGGCCGAGCGCCGAGCCGAGCGGGCGGTGTAAGATTACGATACGTTGACCTTTTGGAGGAGCATTTTTATCAGTGAAGTACAATAACCTGATATTCTTCCCAGAATGGTTCGAGTTAGTAATGTTACGCGGGGTGAGGACAGATTTCCAGCTAATGCTCGAAAAACTGCCCTTTGACGAGGCGACACACGAACATTATTTACATTTGAGGGGCTTGGAGAACGAGGCGCAGATGAGCAGTTTTTGCTATTTCGAGAAATACGTGTTTGTAGTTTCGAAATTACATAAATCCTTATGGCGAAAAGGAAGTTCAAACCTACTTTTGGATGCTTAAAAACTGGAATTGGGGAGCGAATTTTTCACAGAATATGCACTGAGACTAGTTTTACTTGAAATTATTAATATCTCTTTTTCTTCTTCTCAAAGATAAATCTTTCGGCTCAATTTTTTCTTTTTAGTTAAGTAAAAATGCATTTAAAGTACCTCAGGAGCTATTTCTTCCGTGAAATACATTTTGTTTCTCACATTAAGTATTTTTTCTAATCAGAGAAATTAAACTTCGTCATCGAGGACAAATTAATTGGTCAGTTACTAAAGTCCTTAAGCGCCAAAGGAGAATTCGAGAAAGTCGGTAACAACTGTTTTATTGACCCCTTATAAATCTTAGAGCTCTAAAATATTAAAGCAATGAATTAATTAATCGCATTATTAATTAATCTGCAATTTAAAACGGGTTGGTTCATCCAGTTTCTACTATTTTTTTCGTATTCTTAAACTGGCGCTTGAGCCCTTTTGCAACTGACCGATTCAAAGAGCAAATCAGTAACACACTGGAAAAAAACCACATTGGATGTAGAGTCCAGACTCTTAAAAACATCGACAAGAAAAAATACTCTTGATTCAATCAGATTTAAGCTTAGATCAAGAACCAAGCCTCTTAATTTGAGCGGATTTCCTTCTGATTTAAGCTTAAATCTGATTGAATCTTGAGTCCTTTTTCTTATCAATGTTGTCAAGAGTCTGGACTCTAGGTCCAATGTATTTTTTTTTTCCCCAGTGTAGACTCTATTCCTGGCACAGGCTGCTCGGTCTTTTGGGCGGTATGTGCCTGACAGTTCTAAAGCTTTTCAGGTTTTTTTCCGAGCAAATTCATTGTTTCTACTTTATCTGCGTCAAATCTAGATAAGACAATTCAAATGAACGGTCATTATTTCTGGATTGGGTGCATTGTAAAAAGCATTGCTCTGAAGTTAATGCAAGTGCATCCCGCACAATGAATGGACCTATTAGTTTCTTTGTTGCATGTGGCAACTAAAATGCTCGCACGTGATACACGCCGCTAGTAATAATTACAGTCTCAAGAGGTTTACGGCCTTGGACAGGGCTAAACTGCCCAACCATCAATAGCTCTGTAAATACAGCCACGACTAAGCCCGCTCAGCATGACGCAGCGAAAATGGAAAAGCAAGATGTAAGACAAAAATCATTACGACTGCCGTGCTAAGGAAAAACGCCGCATGAGCCTTCAAGCGTTGCCCAATTTCGCTTCGTAAACCAGGAATTTTTGGAAAAATTTGCGAGAAAATTTCCTCCAATTTTTCAGATAATTTTGTTCGTGATTTCACCTAAAAGTCCTGAAAATTTCACGGAAAAATATTCATGGCTTCCCTCAAAAATAACCATTCTATCGAAGGAAATTTAGCAACTCTCCGATGTTCGTACGGCGTTTTTCCTTAGCAAGGCAGACTACTTGCCAGCAGGCATCAGGGCACATCAACAGGGAAATGGCTGGAGCACTGAAACTCTAACTTCATTTATTTTACCCATCCGACACACGTTTCCAGTTCGTGAAGGTAGGTGAAAAAAAAGAGAATCAAACTGCGAGGTGGTTTGGTAAGACAATGAAGACATAATTACCTCTTGATTAGGGAATATCTCTGGGATTTGAAAATGGGGAAACAAATCTCAAAGAGGGGGGGATGGTGCCTACCCACGGAGACAATTCTGAAAATTCTATCGAAAAAAATATTCTACTCTAAAATATTCTATTTCTAAAATATTCTATTCTATAAATTCTATTTTAAAAATTGATCAAAAAATGAAGAGGCCGGAAAAGCTTCTAAGAATCATATTCTACTTATTATAATCATTCATTTGATGAAGGTAATATATCATGTGCAAGGTTTTATCACTTCCTGATTTTGGTCCAAGGTAATTCAAAATAGCCAGTTTTCCATGTTACGCAATTTTCTCATGAAATATAATAATTTCGATACTAGAAGAGGCTCTGACGTGGTAAACTTATGGTCAAGAACGTCGATACCAACAAACGCCTGGGGCGCTGTCACTGAGTCCACCGATGGTACCGTTTGGCATCTTTGAAGGTGGTTCCCGACTCCCACACCACCCACTCTGCCGCGCTGAGGCAAAACGCCGTATGAGCATTCGAATGTTGCCAAATTGCCTCTCAGAAAATATTAATTTCTGAAGACAGTCATGCATACTTTTCCTTGAAATTTTCAGAGACTTCAGGTCAAATCACGGACACAATTCTTCAAAAAATTAGAGGACATGGGTTTACACTTATTCCCGAGGATTTGAGATTTATCAAAGGAGATTTGGCAACGCCTAAAGGCTCATAAGGTGTTTTTCCTTAGCACGTCAGCACTGTTAAATATCTCTGCGTTCTATTTTCCGAAAATCTGCGATCTACGTTTACCCTTGAGGCCCTCGATTCTTGACAGGACAGAGATCTAGGCTGGCCTTGATTTTTCCCGCGCTGGTAACTCCCCTTCACACTTATGCCATACACCTCGGTGACTCGGCCTGATTGCTAGGCCCGAGTCGAGACCCACGACTCCACGTGTGCAGGTGAGAAACGTGAGGCTGAGTGCGCCCACGCAGAAATTTCGGGCGAACAATGACAATGAGGAAGATCAACGACTTGGCCATGTCTCTGACCGAAAGCATTGGCCCCCGTGGGCTACCCGCGGACTATCGAGCACGTGGCTAACCATGCTCTATGCTGCTAAAAGTTCGACGAGTCTCGTAGTCCCGCAGCTATCCATGGCTATATCCGTTCTATTTTATTAAAAACTATAAATTTTTACGACTTTGGTACACTGATTCGGGCAAAGGCCCACTGATGAATAGACCACGAGACGAGATGAAAAAAAACTGAACATCAGTTGTTACACAAAGTTGAGTCAGTTTTTGAGCAATACAGGTATTTCCTGGTCAACATTATCGTGGAACGCGATGAACACATCGAAAATTCCCTATAATTGAAATCGCACGTGAGTGTTCTCATGAGTATTTTCATTGCAGTTTTACGGAACACTTTTACTTCAATTCGATCGTACAAACTATGACTTGATGAAAAAGCAAAAAAGTTTGCTAGTGTGTTTTGAAATGGGATATTTTTTTACTGCTGAATCGCTTTTGACAAGTTGAAAAGAGCGTAAAGTAGAGGAGGTGCCCATAGAACTCAACTCTGCTAAACGATAAGTTTGTACCTTTTAAAATTGGTAAAACGAAACGAAACGAAACGCTTGATAACGAAAAACGAAAACGAATGATACGCTTTCATCTTGGAGGAGATCCTGACCCCCTCCCCCACCATACGAAATTTCAAGCGCCGTTACTAAATTTTTGGGTCTACATTTCATGAATTAACGCACCGGGAATCTAAAAATTTGACTAAACTCACAAGCTAGAAATTGAAATGTATGATTTTTCCAATAAAGAGACCATCGATTTGGGCGATGATGCCTTCCGCTCAAGGAAAAAACCATCAATGAAATACTTGCCCGCAAATACAAATTTCACCGATGACCAAGGTGCGGCAGGTTTTTAAAAGCAAGCACAGGTGCGTTCTTTTGGGTTTTGTACTCGACGGTAATAAATTCATCACGAAACGGCTCGATCAAAAATTGGCACACAAAGGTTATTACTCGGTCATATAGCCCGCTGAACCGGTTTAACGTGCGATTTGATCCAAGTAGCATTTGGTTTTTTGGCAGGTGGTGCGTTTGAATTGATGAACACGAAAAATATTCATACGCTACTTCCAATTTTCGAAATCTTTTGAGAGCTGCTGAATAAGTAAGTTCAATCCCTCCAAGGACAATATGCTTGTCGAGGACAAGCCAAACCTTCTACAGACCCTATAATTGCCACGCCACAGAAAAGTCATAAATATCGATTTTTTCTCGTTGATAACATTGAAACAGGTTACGTCATTGTTACTGTTTGGATCCAATGGGCCTGTTGCATGCAAGAGATACAGCCGCGCGAATAGACTTTTTAGAGGTTAAATGACACGAAAATTACGATGGTCACATTAAAAAAGTCTGAAATACACTCCTTACTGCGCAATTTGCGTTGTTAGGAACGCGCTTTTTCAAATTTCCCGCGTCTGGGGGCAGTTTTCTAATCACCGGAAACGAGCAAACGGCGGGCTCGGTGATTTCCGGAAGATGCCGAGTCGTTGTTGTTGTTGTTATTTTTTCCTTCAGTTTGTTTACAAACCCAACGTGATCTCCTACAGTGGTCCATATACGCTTTATGCGGTAACCAAATCGATCAACTTTTAAATATCCAACGCAATCCTTCTACATTTCATTTCACGATGTCACGAGCTCCGATTTTTAGGTTATGTTGTCAGTTTTAGTTGACCGGAAATAGCCGCGAGTTGCCGTTAATTGTTTCCGTTAGAAAACTGCCCCCAGACGCGGGAAATTTGAAAAAACGCGTTCCTAACAACACAAATTGCGCAGTAAGGAGTGTATTTCAGACTTTTTTAATGTGACCATCGTAATTTTCGTGTCATTTAACCTCTAAAAGTCTATTCGCACGGCTGTATCTCTTGCATGCGACAGGCCCATTTGATAAAGGGAGAATCTCTACGGTGACGTCATCACTAATAGCGTCTATACAAGGAAAAAAAATTTCGGTTCGAATGGTACTCCAAAGTTTTAGATTCAATTAACCGAAGTTTCCAGTCACAGAAACGGAACTTCGGTTTAGCTAACCGGAATTCGGTTCCTATAACTGAAAAATTCAGTTACCTGAAATGAAAAACTCTGATGTTCAATCTCTCCGGCTAAAGGTTTTTTCTCTGTGTACGGAAATACGTTAAGAGGTTCAAAAAGGACACCGTTAATGGTGTTAGTTTCCGCAAGAAGAGCTATGGTACACGCCAAGAGCGAAAGATGTTAAATGCGTCTGATTCTTCCATCAAAGCAAGCGTGATTACCACACCTACGCTCTCAAGGAAAACTAGCAGGCGTAGGTTTACTCATGATTTCACGAGGTGAATTTTCCCACATTCAATGAATGAAAACGTAGATAGATAAACAACTCAACGTTAAAATGTAGTGATGTTGGCACGTGAAAGACTTCACCGCGGCTTCCATGGTTTCGTGGCTGACGGATGTTACACGGCTCGTTTTGGATGGATTTCCAATGAATAAACCACGCTTCGATACAGCATGCCAAAGATCATGATTATGTGTCTCGAGCAAGGTGTTTCGAAATTGCTTTCCTCGATTCACTTCTTTGAGAAAAGTCAAACTTGAATTTTTCTGGGAATACATTTTATGGGATAATTTGAAATCATGCAGAGAGAGTCAAGAACCAAATACTGCTCATAAGTATTTCCTTATATAACTTCGCCAGGCAGAAGAAATCGTTATCACGTTAACCACGATACTACAGCCACGTTATTTGCAATCACGTTATATCTGCCGCCATGTTAGGCATATTTGCGATCACGTAACGTTATTGCCTGTTTGTAAATAGCCAGGTGCAAATATTTATTGAAATAACATCAAAAACTTAAAAATAATTCTATTTTCCACACAATTTTCACGATCATATATGTTTCATTACTTAATAACGAGTCTGTTATTCGCGGAAGGAAACAATTTTCGTCCTAATGTTGTGTGGCTTTTGTTGTGTGTTACACGGTTAGAGTAATTCCGCGCCAAAACTTAAATTGATTAAAATAACAAGAAGCTAGTCAATAAATTAGGAGAAAACATTGTTTTATCGAATTTTTAAACAAGACCTGCATGAATTTTTACTTCTTGATATTCAAGGGGTCAACTAATCTTGTCCTCAAAATTTTTCTCACAGGCAATGCAATATGTCACTATGTGGAACGATTGAAATGGAAACCACAAGCCACGTCGCAGTCTGAACCGATTATAGGCGAGACAAATCAGTCAAATTGGCCTCCTGTTGGATCCAAATTGTCACTGATGTAAGTTGCTCTATGTCCTAACATGGGCTCACACTCGTAGTCAAGACCATACTCAGATTTCGTAAGCCTACATATTCTGAACACTCCACATACCTCGGTAGGCTCTGCACGGACAAGGCGACAAACACCCCGACAAAATAAAATCGGATGGATCGGTTTAATTAGCATTTGTTCGCACTTGAGAAGTCATCCACCCACGCCTAAAAGTTGACCGCTTAGCAGCACCGAACAGAACCGGCTTCCGACTGAAAATTATGTCATGGTAATGACTAGTTTTTCAGCAGATCAGAAATGCTGGGTTCTATCTGTGAAAAATCGTTGAAAAGTGTTTTGCATATAGTCATCACGAAAGGCCCCCTCATTTCGCTATTCTTAACGCATTATTGGTACGGGATACCTAACTTCAGATTATCTGAACTATACGAATAGTGGTGCGGTGTTTCAAATTGGCTATGCTATTCTGTTTGTGTAAACGTACTTCTCGGTTCATGTAGCCTTACATCCCTTTGTCATGACACCGTAATTTGGGCTTAATGTAACCGAGCTTTTTGGTTCACGTAACTGAACTTTGCAACTGAGGTGCACAGTTGACTCCTTCTTAAATTCACTATTGGTGAAATCAATTACGAGAAAAGAGCCAACTTCACAGGACACAAAGCAGAGGCGACTTTTGAGAGTTAGCAACGGTGTTTTTCCTCCATTTAAATACATGTAAAACCATCGATTTGTGGTGAGGCAGTTTTTCTCACCTAAAATCGATATTTTTAATGGATTTAAATGGAGGAGAAGCAGTGCTGTCGACTTGCGAAATCGCCACTGACACAGGGATGCTTATTAAGATCTTCAAAGCAACTAACGAGCATGAGCAAAGGGCACACCCCTTCTTTGCCAAACAAACTTGATTCCTTCTTGCTGAGCTCGATGCATACGATGTTGCTTCCATTCTGTGTGCAGGCGTGACGAGACGTGCGTGTGATTATTTCAGTTCCGTTTATGACCTAAATTCAGGTTTTGTTAAGTGCAACCTTGGGGAGGTTGATGACAGCCGCGCCAGGATGCGCCGCGTTGCTCCGACAAAAGACACAAAAAACGAGCGAGGATGTTCAACTCGAAGCTCCGGCTGATTGTGAGACCGATCCTACCGTCCTCAGGAAAAACGCCGTATGAGCCTTCGAATGTTGCCAAATTTTCCCTGAAGAAATTCTGAATTCTGAGCAAAATCGCCGATGCGTTTCCATCAAATTTTCAGAAGCACTAGGTCAGGGTGTCTGGTTTTTTTTTCATTTTGGGAAATCCTGACGCAATCCTGATTTTTGACTGCGAAATCCTGATTTCATAATTTTTCCAAATCCTGATTTTTTGCGGAGAAAAATTAACGGAAAATAAGCGGACGGCCGACTTTTCTCGGATCCTGATTTTACTACCGATTTTACCTCAAATCCTGATGAAATCGGGATTAACTCCTGATTGACCTCAAATCCTGATAGAATCGGGAAAACGGGAAATCTTGGGCAATCCTGATTTTTGACTACTAAATACTGATTTCATAATTTTTCCAAATCCTGATTTTTGCGGCGAAAAATGACGGAAAATAAGCAGGCGGCCGAATTTTCTCAAATCCTGCTTTTACGACCGATTTTCCCTCAAATCCTGATGAAATCGGGATTAAATCCTGATAGAATCGGGAAAATCGGGAAAATCTTGATGCTAGAACCCTGTAGGTTGAATTGCGATTAAAATTTCCTGAAAAAAATTCAAGGGGAAAAATGCACGAGTTTTCAGGGAAATTGGTAATATATCAGGGAAAATTCGGCATCCTCCGAAAGTTGATACGGCGTTTTACCCTGGGACGGGAGGATGAGGCTGTGGCTGCGGGCAGAACGAGGAGTCGAGAGCGAGTTGAATCGGAATCAGAGCGTCGACAACGGTCGGTGATAAGTAAGGTCATGCATGGGAGTCTATACGGCGCGGCGCGGTCGTCTCGGAGAGGAGAGGTGCGAGCGCGCGGCGCCAAGTCACTGAACTTGACACGCTTTGTCAAGATTCAAGATCCAAGATCCCAACGGCTCGGCGTTTCGTATCACCGATTCACCGCGCCAAGCCGTTGCACCACCGGGCTGAGCCGAGGTCGACGCCGGACCAAGGACCTCCAGCACCGGCCAGGATTTTAAGGGAAGAAAGCTCCTTGATAAGCCGGACCTCGGATTATTAAACCGGAACGATAACGCCTTGCCTCCACGGGACGTCTTGTGGGACTGGTCCCATATTCGAATCGCAGGGACGGTGTTCTGCCTTTCCCCGGACGCCATGCGCCAAATGCGCCTAAAAATTGGGGGCGGGGGGGGCTGGGCCATCGTGGTGTCTAGAAAATTTGACAGATTGAACTCGCAATCCGGAAGCAGCGGTAGCGATGAAGCGCGCTCAATGCGCACCATTCGCAGCGCAGCCCGAGAGCTTTTCATTTGCCATGGCCCGTATACAAAAATTTAATTTGGCTCCTAAAAAATAGTAGATGACTCCTAAAAATTGGGCTATTCGGCCAAGGTGGCTCCTAAAATTTTAGGGGGAACACTGCGCAGGAATAAAACTCCTCGGCATTTCCCCTGTTTAAAGAAGAATAAAATTGATTCTTCTTCTCTCTGAGTTGCTCTTAAAACTCTTCGAGGACTCTACTTGGTAATGTGATCAGTATCGACTGACTCAATATTTTTCCCAATTTTGCAAGGGAGATTTTCCCCCGGACAAATGCCACGGAACGCCCCGTGCAGAAAAGGCCAAAGACATCGAAATGCGATAAATTGCATATGGCTATAAGCTCTGCTCTACGGCTTTGTCTTGTTTTTTCGTATTGACGTAGATTCAATGATCGGGCCGCAGGTTGGATAAAGGAAAGTCCGAATAGATCGCACACTTCAATAAAGCTTGAACACAGAGATATGTTCATTTGAACACGATGTCCAAAGGATTTATCCTTGATAGGTTCCTTGATAGGATTGATCCTTACAGGTTAAAGAAACATTTTTTTGTCTGATTGCGAGCATGACGGATCTCTATCAAGGAGAATGCACGAGTAATAACTGCGATCATTCATTACCATCCTCAGTTTTTTTTTTAGTTTGGGAAAGGTACGTGATGCCAGCGTGAAATATAAACAAGTCCGAGCCGGAAACCCCTCACATGCAGGTCTGACTGCTCACAGTTCAACGTTGAATCGTTGAACCTTGGTCTAGTTACACTTCCTCCCTCCCAAGGTTCGAAAATTAGAGAGGGTAAGTTAGTTGGGAAACAATTTACGGTTTAAAACATACTTTCGCTGCAATCAAGAGTTACCAAATGCAGATAAAATTCTCAACGAGACCATAAAACGCAGATATCGAGCGTAATTTTGAGAATGAAAGACGACGTTATCAAGGCCTTCTGGATAATGTCAACCCACGGTGCGGTGTGACATAAGCCGCAGAGAATTGGCACTAGCCGCGGAAAGTTGGATGGTGACTTTATCAGCCCTGGCCGCCGACGTTGATAATGTCGATCCTCGGCGCAATAAAAGCTGGCGGTGCAATACGTAACGGTTAAGGTCAAAACTACTATTTAGCGACTGCAAACTTACAATTAGCCAAGTGGACTACTAGACAAGGTAAGAGATCAAGCACCACGACACATGCTAACTCTTAAAAATTTCACGAAAAAGACGATGGACACATCAGAAACCGTCAAAATGTTTTTTATCCCATTTTCATCGGATGAGAGAGGGAGAATAGAGGGGCTTAGAGGACGAGGCGCAAAAGTGCAGTTTTTGCTAATTCGAGAAATACGTGTTTGAAGTATCGCGATTACATGGATCCTTACGGCCGAAAGAAAGTTCAAAGTGGATTTTTGATGCTTAAAAACTGTTAGGTGGGAGCGAATTTTTCACAGAATATACATTAAGACTAATCTAACTTGAACTCATTAATAACTCAATTATTTCAAAGACTGCACTTTCCAAATTTATGTCCGACCTCTCCTATAGACTGGAACCACTGTGCGCCGGCCCGGGCGCGTGAAAATGTGGAAGAGGGAACTTTATTGGGGGCCAAAATCAAAGGAAAACAGAGGAAAAACGTCATATTTTCGTAGATTGGTGGGAAATTTCGTGGAAAACTGATGAGAAAAATGTGGAGACCCGGCTGGCGGGCGCGTGAAATAGTGGAAGCTTGGAAGATTCTGCACCCCTGGGAAACACATCTTGCCAGGCTTCATTCAATTCTTACCCAACTGGTGGTCCATTATGAAGCTTAACGGTAGCTTCGAATACGAAAGCTCCAAATACGGACTATTATCAAATATGAGATCCTAATATTATCCTGATTATAACCTTGCTTCCGGATTGTATCAGAAAACAATAAGGGAAAGCCATAGCTGTCGGGCGCGACTTACATTCTTCCTCTGCATCACGCGAGCTAATCTCATTGTCCTCAACGAGGCGCAAAGGAAAGTGATATGAGAGATGCTTTCATCGGATCAGCGTGCCCCCTCTAGTGCAAAACTGCTTCGAGAGGCTCGTTTGAGAGCCACGTGTGGTCCAAAGTCAATGAAAAAGGGATCAATTCAAGGCGTTAGCCGTGAAAGTCGTGAAGAATTTTTGTGCTGATAATAAAAGCAACCCGATTTTTCAGACACAAAAGCACCACTGAAACCGAGATTAAAATGATGTGAAGTTATGGTATAGTTGAAGCTGTAACAGGTTTCACTTGGAAAAATGGTGGTATCACCGAGAATGTCAGTTCATTCGAAACACACACAAAATATTATTTTACTGAACGTGGAGAGATAACTCTGGCGCAATGACAGTTCGTCTACAATGTTTGGTATAGGCAACTATGGCTCTCCCGTGCTCGAATAGTGGTATCATCGTGAAATGGCACGCTTACGAGGAATACACACAAAAAATAGCTGTTTCCCGGACGGGAAGATGCGACTTCAATCCCATGTCAGTTCGCCTTCAACTGTTCGTGTAGGCAGCACCGGCTCATTCGTGGTCGAATAGTGGTATCATCGTGAAATGGCACGCTTACGAGAAATACACACAAAAAATAGCTGTTTCCCGGACGGGAAGATGCGACTTCAATCCCATGTCAGTTCGCCTTCAACTGTTAGTGTAGGCAACACCGGCTCCTTCATGGTCGAATAGTGGTATCACCGTAAATGTCACGCGTGCTTAGAGGTTGGAGCACGTAAGGACGCGAAGATGTGACTTTCACGCTTTATTAACTATCCTGTAATCCTGATTCCAGGCAATAGGAACTCTCACATGACCGAATAGTTGTATTGCCGAGAGGTGGATTGTAAGTTAACGTTTTAATAGCCTCTATAAATTAGAATGGCTTATAAAATAAATTGATATGATTGGAAAAATGAAGATTTGAAGCATAACTTGAGAGCTAGGTGTATTCAAAGAAAGAGCGGTGAAAAAGAAATGTTGTGAGGATACAAGAGAAAAATTCAAAACTAAGATTCATAAATGAAATTAAAATAAAATAAACTAAGGGTAATACTGTTACGTAACGCTGAGCTTGGCAACTGACATCCTCCTACCTCTTTTAAGCTAGGACTCGAAAATTATGAAGACCCAGGCACTCACCTCTTGGAGCGTTACGTAATCCAAGGACAATGTCTTATCTGCATAGGGAAACTAGAAGAACATAACGTGTTTCTAAAACGAGCAAGAAATATTGATTCCTTATCAAAAAATGTAATTCTTGTGAACTTTATTTCAGGTTTCAACAACTGTTACTTCTAGTTCAAACATAATAAACCTATCTACATAGGGAAACTAATGGTATATACGTCATTTAAGAACTGAATCAGAAAAAGCGGTTCCGTACTGCATAATGTAGTGTAAAGGTCAGGACCACAAGTTCCCGGAATGACCGGAGAAAAAAGCTCCCTTAGGTCCTGAAAATTTAAATACAAAGAAGCGGAGAGCGGGCCGATTGGTCTTCCTACGGAGATGGAGGTTCCGTTAAGTACATGTTAGCAAAAATAGAGGTAGGCTGATTCGGGGGGAAATATGTCAAGCGTGACAGAGGAGTGGGCAGGGAAAGTTCAAAGCTACCCCGGAGGGTTGAGAAATTACGCAATGTTCATCGAAATTCTCGCAACAGAGCGTTGGCCCTCGAGGGTGTAGTTCAACCACCCAGAAGTCGATACCCCACCGCACATCACCGCGTTCTCGTTTTCTTGAATTGCTCAACATGACAACAACATCGTCTTGGATCCCGAAAGAAGTTGCTTTGAAAAAGGGGGAGGAAGGTCATTTGAGGGCGTAATTTCCATTGCACTGGAAAAAAAACACATTGGATCTTGAGTCCAGATTCTTAAAAACATCGACAAGAAAAAATACTCTTGATTCGATCGGATTTTTGCTTAAATCAAGAACCAAGCCTCTTGTTTTAGAGGATTTCTTTTTGATTTAAGCTTAAATCTGATTGAATCAAGAGTATTTTTTCTTGTCAATGTTTTCAAGAGTCTGGACTCTAGATCCAATGTGTTTTTTTTTCCAGTGTGCCCCTGTTATGCATAATGCATACCTGCGTGCGTTTTGGCTAGTGCCTGAAAAAGTTCGATAGTATGAGCTAATGAGCTATTGATCGAACAGTTTTGGTCAAATCTAGAAAACCAACGAGAAAACTCCGATCTAATCTGATCCAACTTAACGGAACCTATTCAAACTAGAGTTGGTAGATTACATTGGATTGCGGGGTGTGATTAGTCACATCGCAATGTGACCGGGATTCGAGATTTTCGTTTCCTAGACGAAGGAACGTAACTCCATCCCAAAGTTCCAAGATTGACTCAACCAATTCAATTTTCTACCAGAATATATCCATGCAATTTTAGTCGAAAATTTTACTGTTTTTGCATACGAGCAGAATAAAGTTAGAAATGTCCAGCATTTCCCAGGTAAATAAGCAATTTGCAAGGGGAAATTTGGCGACATTGAGATTGCAGTTACGTTCTTTCGTAATGGGAACAACGATTTGACTACGACAGGTGAAATCTATTTGGTTCACCATTCGGTGTATCAAATCAAACTTTTCATCCCTCATCCGAACATTCGACAGGGTGTCCAGGTTTTTTTTTTCATTTTGGGAATTCCTGACGAAATCCTGATTTTTTCTGATTTTTTACTGCTAATCCGTAATTTCATAATTTTTCCAAATCCTGATTTCTTGCGGAGAAAAATTACAATTTCTGCATATACGAATGCGAATGCATGAAAAAATCCGATCGGACAGCCGACTTTTCTCAACTCCCGATTTTACGACCGATTTTTCTTCAAATCCTGATAAAATCGGGAAAATCCTGATGCTAGACACCCTGTTCGATTCGTGAGATCAATGGCGTACACTGGGGGGGGGGGGGGGGGGGGAGGAGAACACATTGGATCTAGAGTTCAGACTCTTAAAAACATCGACAAGAAAAAATACTCTTGATTCAATCGGATTTTTGCTTAAATCAAGAACCATGCCTCTTAATTTGAGCGGATTTCCTTTTGATTTAAGCAAAAATCTGATTGAATCAAGAGTATTTTTTCTTCTCAATGTTTTCAAGAGTCTGGACTCTAGATCAAATGTGTTTTTTTTCCAGTGATCCTGAAAGAATCAGGAAAATAGGGAAAATCCTGATGCTAGACACCCTGTTCGATTCGTGAGATCAATGGCGTAGCCGGGAAGGGGCGGGGGTCCAGGCTATGACTGCATAATTCCCCCAACAAACCATCATTTTTCGTGATTCTCAGGAATTTGTCGGCTTCCGCAGCGTGTTGCTATGCGAATCCTCTGATGCGCTCTGCCCGTTTCCGCCCTCCCCTTCCCGGCCCGATTCCTCCCGACGAGCGGGTGTTGCACCTCGGTGCAGTGTGCAAGCGCAAGCTAATCGGATCTCGCTTCTCTTATTAACGCCGTTTTCTCTCTTATGTTTCTATTACTGCTACTATAGTGCCGGGGCTAAGGGAAAACGCCGTATGAGCCTTCAGACGTTGCCAAGTTTCCTTCGATAAAAACCTACTTCATTAGGAAAATTGTGAATATTTTTCCCCCGGAATTTTCAGGCAACTTTGCACGCAGTTTGGTCTAAAATATCTGAAAATGTCAAGGAAAAATATGCATGAATGCGATTGTAAATACACGTTTCATCGAGAGAAATTTGGCAACTCTCAAATGTTCTTACGGCATTCTTCCTTAGCATGGCAGTATACACTCCCGTTCAGAGATCAGTGGCGTAGCAGGGAGGAGAGGTCCGGCCTGGACCCTACACCGTAAAGGAAAAATTTCCCCAAAAAACCGTCACTGTCCCTCTTCCCATGAGAAATGTTTGGCCCCGCCCCCGTAAAAAATTTCTTGCTACGCCATTGCATGATTTGTACCTCCTTGATTGCACGTTCGATTGCAACATTCTGATGGGCTCTTCGCGTTTTGAGACGAATTCTGTCATCTTGCACCGATGTTTCATCTTAAAATTTCTAAAAATCCGCGCTACCCGCACGGCGTTACGTAACGCAGCCCGGGCCTCTTCCTCCCTGTCCGGAGCGTTACGCATTAAATGGACGGCTGTCTAGCTGCGCCAATGTCCTTTTAGAGAGGATTTTAGAATAAGCTTCATCAGACGTTTCACAATAGAACAAGGCACCCCGTATCAATTCCGGAGCGAGACCTGGGGATTGATTTTTCCCGCCGCATTCAATCGGATGATTACGCTGAAAGGAACTATGCGCGTTGAATTCGCGTGCAACATAATTCTTTTCAGCACAAACGTTTAATCGCGGTTCTACCGCGAAGAGCAGCTCTGCCGTGCTAAGGAAGAACGCCGTATGAACATTCGGGAGTTGCCAAATTTCCCTCGATAAAACATGTATATTAGACAAAATTACATGTTTTTCCTTGAAATTTTCAGATATTCTAGATTAAATTACGGACAATATGTCTGAAAATTTTGAAAAATAATATTCACGATTTTCGCTATAATTTCGGTTTTTATCGGTGGAAACCTGGCAACGTCCGAAGACTCATACGGCGTTCTTCCTTAGGACGGCAGAGCGACGCGACGCAGCGAATGGATCATTCCAGTCAGGCGACAATGAGTCCATTCGTGAGTTGCCAAATTTCCCTCAATAAAACATGTATATTTGACGACATTAATACATGCTTTCCCTTGAAACTTCTAGATATTATGGATTAAATTACGGACAAAAAAGTCTGAAAATTTTGGAAAACAATATTCACAATTTTCCCTGTAATTTCGGTTATTATCGGTAGAAACTCGGCAACGTTTGAAGGCTCATACGACGTTCTTCCTTAGCACGGCAGAAACGACGCGACGCAGGGAATGGCGATTCGAATTCGATCATCGCAATCAGGTGACGATGAGTGCGACTCGTTTCGATCTGGCGGTGAGAGATTTTCCCTCGCGACCGGAGGGGGGTGTGGGTGGTGTGGGGAGCGGGAAACGGGAACGGGCAACGGGAACGGGCGGTCAGGTCGGGGCCGTGGGGGGTGGGGGGCGGCGGGGGCGGGCGGGGGGAGGAGGTTATCAACCCGGGACATGCGCTCGAGTGACGGGCTCCGCGACCCCGGCTCCGACTCCCGACGGGAACGACCGAGCCGCGACGAGTCACTCACCCGCGAAAAACTCGTTGCCACCGCCGCCGCCAGCCACCTCCACCACCGCCGCAGCCGCAGGAAGCTCGTCTTCTACGCCGCTGCACCGAGCTTCGGTCGAGAGTGCAATCCCTGCCGGATAGCAACAACAGTCCGAGACAAAGGTTCTGCCGAGTAGAGCTTTCATCGTTGAATTTCCCTTCAAGACACCCTCAACTGGTGTCTTGCCGATGATGGGAACTTGAACTTTCGGGACTCCAACATTCAACTGTTGACCAAGCTCTTTGTTGGCTGTTGAGCGACGTGTAGAGCGATTCATTTAGTCATGCTCAAACCCAAGGTGTCTACGAAAATAGGCTGACCAAAATTCAGTGCTTTTTCAAAACCTTCAACTGACGCAATTCGAAAAATTTCAAAAATTTGAATTTCCTGCTCAAATTTCGACAAAAATGAAAAAATTCCGGACTTTCTTGCAAAATTTCCGCACTTTTGCAGTACTTCCGGACCGCCCTTGAAAAATCGGTACTATTTCCGGACTTTTCGGAAATTTCGGACTTGTAGACACCCTGCTTACATTTAGGGAAATCTTGATGAAATCCTGATTTTCGACTGCTAAATCCTGATTTCATAATTTTTCCGTTGATCAATCCTGATTTTTTGCGGAGAAAAATTAAAATTTCTGCATAAGCGTATGCGACAGCAGAACTCCAGAATCAATGGCTCGATAAAAAAATCCGATCGGACGGCCGACTTTTCTCAAATCCTATTTTACGACCGATTTTTCCTCAAATCCTGATTGACCTCAAATCCTGATAGAATCGGGAAAATTCTGATGCTAGACGAAATCCCTGCTGAGCGAATTTCCGCCGTCGAAAATCATACTTTTTGAATGAATACCAGTGAAGCATCTCTCTTTGTTTCTGGCTAGCAACAACAGCGGAGGACAAAGGTTTTACCTACCGAGTCAATCGCGCGGGCCCAGACTCCCAGACGTCCTAGCATGTTTTCGTCGAGGAAACATAGAAATAAAAGCGTAAGAAGAAGGGGAAGTGGAAAAGAGTCAAAAGTGAAGATGAAAAGGAACGGACAGAGGAGAAGAGATGAAACGTAGATTTCCATTGAAACATTCTTAGGAGATTCACTATTTTCAGTAACGAGACAAAATGAATAGTTTACTTTTCTTAAAAAACTACCTTACACCACCAGCATACGCACACGCAATTAGATAGCCACCGATGGGCGAGTAATAATTGTAGACGCTGAAACTTCATCAGGAGAACGCTAAAATTGAGGTATTCAGCAATTCATCATTCGAGCAAAATTAGGCGAAAAAACCTAAAAGAATTCTATCGTTACTAGCTGTGCTGAGACCAACCAAGAGCTCGCAGCAACCATTCCTCATCTTAGACTGACATATGCGGATTTCAAAAATCCGTTAAGCTTTCTTTCTGTGAGTTAGTCGCATTCGGAACTGAAATTTAGTATAGACTCTAGTATGAAATTGTTAATTAGCAGATCGACGACCAAACTGCATGTGTTTACCTCTCACATGAACCACTTCAAGATAAAATAAGCAATTTATGAAGACGCAAATTAAGTACCTACTTGATCGAACTGAAGTGTGGAGGCACGCACTTAGGCTTTCAAAAGATAAAGCTGACCCGAAAGCCCTCATCTATTTGTCTTTCATTCGACTTGCATTAAAGTCTCAATTCAGATTGGCTCGGGTCAAAAGTCACAATTAGGTAATAACAGAGAATAAATTGCGCGGTAGTGGAGATAAGTTAGGCAATTAAAAATTAAGAGGCTTTGACCTTTGCGTCTGTGCGAGACGGTGGGAACGACAAAGGTCTATCGCATGGTCGAAAATATTGAGGCATGAGATCGGAACTTTACGACATGCGTGAGATTGAGATTGGGGCAGAGTAAATGAAAACGGAAATAAAGAGA
Organism: Bemisia tabaci; assembly: GCF_918797505.1. NCBI lineage: Eukaryota > Metazoa > Arthropoda > Insecta > Hemiptera > Aleyrodidae > Bemisia > Bemisia tabaci. The sequence continues at coordinate 32,564,206 of NC_092797.1, read as the reverse complement.
GCAACGGCTGCGCAGTTACGTGCCGCTATCGTAAAACATGCGAAGATGAGGTGAAGAAAAGGTTATCAAAAATTGTTCTGAAAGTAAATTATCAATAAGGATAAAAATGAAATGAGGTTACGGCTTGTTTGTGCTCAAATCGATTTCTTTTCAGAGAGATCGCTCGGAGGTGTTTGTTTGCGCTGTTAGCTTGTGCTCCAGTTCGGGAAAAGGCATTGATTACGAGCGTGGTGTAATTTTTCATTTTTTCATCCCGGATTTAACTCAATTTCTAAGGAACAACAGTCCCGCGTATTAGTGCCAATGCCCTGATTTCTCCAGATATATTTCGGTTCTCGGTGGGGCCTAATATTTCATCTCGATATTATAGTTCTTTTTCATTTAATTCACTTACACACAGTTTCATTCAACATTAAACACGCGCAATTTGTGGATACAATATGAAAAATATATGGGTTATGCAGCACTTGCAATCAATAGATTTTACACATTTCGCACTGATGCATTTCCCCTGGAATCGGGTTGACCTAGAAGGAGCCCAACTATTTATCATTAAGTGAGCGTTCATGAATTACGTCACGATTTACGATGGGGGATGGTATACTTGAGTCTGCGTCACAAGGAGGAAGGGGGTGTCAGTCCAAGCGTTATATAACCCTCACTATTTGTGGAAAACACAAAAAATACAAAATGTATCATCCTCATTCCTTCAGCGTCATTTGTCACATTATCATTATAAATACTTCAAATTTTTCCAGCTGTGTTTTCCAACGGATCACCACAACGTTTTGGATCTTCAGAGGGAGGGATCCGTCCAGCGTTACGTAATTATTAAGGGAGGCCCGGAGTTGCGTTACGAAGCGTAACAAATGAGGAGGGGGGTGTCAAAAATGCCAAACAAGTGCGTTATGTAAATTATGAACGCTTTCTAAGGGCGCTTACTCTACTATTACTCCCCTCCTATAGAATTGAATCCGTCAGATACGAAAGGGCTTAAGCGCCAGATATAAAAATACGAAAAAAACAGTAGAAACTGTATAAACCGACCCGTTTTAAAGGTTGTCTAGTTGTCTTACATTTTGGAAAATCCTGATGTATCCTGATTTTTGACTGCTAAATCCTGATTCCATATTTTTTCCAAATCCTGATCAAATCTTGATTTTTTTGTGGAGGAAAATAAGCGGACGGCCAACTTTCTCAAAACCTGATTTTACGTCCAATTTTTCCTCAAATACTGATGAAATCGGGATTAAATCTTGATTGACCTCACATCCTGATAGAATCGGAAAAATCGGGAAAATCCTGATGCTAGACACCCTGTTTAAATTGCAGAGCATAGCTTTAATATTTTGGAGCTCCGAGATTTAGAAGGGATCGATTGAACTGCATTTTGCAATTTGGACCTATAAATTCTTGCTCAACTGAAAAAACACTTATGTGCATAGGGAAACTAATGGCACATACGTTGTTTTAAACCGGGCCGGAATTTATAGTTCCTAATTGCAAAATGTAGTCCAATTAAAACGGTTATTATCATTTTTCTCGACTTCTCATTTTCGGCGCTTGAGCCCTTTCGTAACCGACCGATTCAATTACGTAAGACTGGACGACCCCTCACCTGCTACCCTCATTTCTAGCCGAGCGCCTGGCCTCTCGCGGCGCGAGCCCCGCGCTACACGGGGGCCGCGCGGGCTGCAGCCGTCTCCCGCGGCTCCGGAACAGCTGATTCCGGAGCGTGACGTCACATGGCGCTACGTCACGAGCCCGGCGCATCGATCCTGGGTTTGTTTTGTTTTGGTTCGTGAACGCGTGCGGCACGGCTGGCGCGCTGCGGTGCGGGGCTCATGCGCCGTGCGCGACCTCTCGAGCTTTCGTAGCGTGTTGCTATGCGAATCCTCCGATGCGCTCGGCTCGTTCCCGCCGGCCTGATTTATCCCGACGAGCGAGTCGTGCACCTCTCTGCAAGCCCAGCCGCATTTTTCTCTCTAGATACAGCTGTTTTTTGTTTACACGGAAAAAAAAAATTGCTGATTCAACAATTCAATTGCTAAAAACAGTGAGTGCAATGTTTCAACGCAGATTTTACAACAAAAAAATGCTACTTTAACCACATTGTAAACTAATTTAACCACGGGGGTGGTTAAAGTAGCATTTTTTTTTGTTGTAAAATCTGCGTTGAAACATTGCACTCACTGTTATTAGCAGTTGAATTGTTGAATCAACAATTTTTTTTCCGTGTATTTATTTACTTTTATTCTTAAAGTTTTTTTACAGGATAGAAACTCCCACTTAGGAGCTGACTGGATATTAATTTTTCAGGGTGTCTAGTTGTTTTTCATATTGGGAAATCCTGAAGAAATCCCGAGTTTTCCTGATTTTTGACTGCTAAATCCTGATTTCATGATTTTTCCAAATCCTGATGTTTTGCGAAGAAAAATTAAAATTTCTGCATACGCGTAGGTATGCGAAAGTAGAACTCTAAAATTAAGCTCTGAAGATTGAAAACAAGTGTGAATCAAGAAAATGTAAATACACGCTAATAAAACAGATCGAACTGATCGGAAGGCCGACTTTTCTCAAATCCTGATTTTAGGGCCAATTTTTCCTCAAATCCTGATGAAATCGGGATTAAATCCTGATTGACCTCAAATCCTGATAGAATCGGAAAAATCGGGAAAATCCTAATGATAAACACCCTATTTGGGCGGGGGGGGGGGGGGGGAGCAGGTCCCATCGAGAAAGAGATTGGATGACTCAAGAGAGTCCTTTTGAAGATGGGGTGCTGCCGGTTTTGCGGGATTTTTAATAAGACCTAAATTGGGCCCACATTTTTTTCTGAAGGCAGGGTTACAAGTTTTCGTCAATTTCAGTATTCTCTGTCTGTTCGATTTCCTTTCAGGCTATAATCTCTCATGAGAATACTTTTCACAAAAAATTGTCAGTGCTAATCTCTCGAAATTCAAGAAATACTATGTGTTGACTGAAAGAAAAAATGCAGAGTTTCCATGGCAAGATTCCCTGACTTATTTAGGTTGTCCCTGACTTCTCAAGAACTTTCCAGCTTGCGGAATGATTTTGGCTAAAATTTCGGGAGCGATTGCTTTCTGGACTCCTCAAACAAGTCTGCCATTGCCCCTGCTGCTAGATACTTCCCCCCTTAACATGTAAAACTGGCGTTTATACGGGTGTTATCACCAAAACTGGATAGATTTTCCAAAATTCCACGTCGGATTTTCACCGATTTTTGTGTGCCTGTTACCTGGAGCTAGACCCTCTGCGAACTCCTCTCATGCGAGGCCACACTCCCTCTATTTCCCTAGTGTGTGACACAATCATCGTAATTTTATATTTAATTTCTTTATAATATTGTAAATAGGCAAGAAACTCTGAAAATAATGCAAATAGCAGAAAAACAGAGGAGAAGAAACTGAGACTGAACTTGCGACTCAAAATCGTAGAAAAAAACTTGCAAAAACGTAGAGAGATGCATGCATGACATATGCTCAGAACTAGCAATCTAATCGGTGCGAGAACTCGTCCTCCCTTTTTCCGTTCACACCCGCACAAGGCTGCCAAGTTAGGTGATAAAATTGAACTTTCAACATGGGGCTCTACGGGGAAAAGTGCTGATTTTTCAGAACTATCTGGCAACAATGCACCTGACGGGGCTGAGCTCCGAAAGTTTTCAATCAATATCGTAGATTCGCTACATAATTTACCTCGGGGAGCAATTGACGAATTACTAAAGCGAACAACACATTTCCATCGCTGCTTGGCTGCAAAAGGGCTGAAAGGCAATCCGATGCTAAATGATAACAGGTTATACTGCTCGCTAATGTGGAAAAGTTTTAGAGGCTGACTGAAAAACGCTGAAATCGGATTTTTAATTAGTATTGATGGACTGTTATTGTTACCTTACCTTAATCTTTTCTCCTGCATCTATCAATATTATTTGTTTCTTTCTTATTCTTCGAATCAATATTTGACATACCTGAAACAAAAAAATGAAACAAAACCATTAGATGCAAGTAAATCGAGAGAAGAGTCAAATGGTTACTTTTATAATCCTGGTATGGAGTTACGTTCTTTCGTCGGAAAAACTACGAATATTTAACCACGGAAATGGACCACTAGACACTTAATGAATTTTTCCTATCAAAACTTCATGTAGGATACGAAAAACACATGCATCTGGTGAGATTCAACTTCGGACGTAAATGATGGGTTGATCCACACCCTAAAATTTTCACTCTTACTGGGAAATCGAAAAAGAAAACAGTAATGCAGCAGAATAAGTTCGGTATATAAATTATTGTTTCCTGCCGGTACCGATTCACTTTACTAATGCTCCCGATCTGATTCAAAGTCGCAAAGGCGTGGAACTGCCACAGTATAGACTCGAGTTAGGTTAGCTTAGGTCACGCAACTAAATTAACTTCGCGGCAATGCGGGAGGCGTCGCACAGAAATGAAGGCGCGTCACTGTTAGATTGCGCAGATTTCTGCGGTTAAGTTCCTCTCCATTTCTCTTTGGTGCACCGTGTACCAACAGCATATCGATGGCGTTAGTCAACAAATGCGCTACCTCGATTTTGACGTTGCAAACCTCTATTCATGTTTTATTTTTTTAAATAAAATTATGGCAGTTAGATACCGAGGGAGAGGGGACGTTTATGGTAGCAAAATTATAATGTTCTTCTCAATTCGCTACTATTCTTGGTCATCATTTAAGTTACTTTTTGGACCAAAAAAAAGAGAAAAAAAGAGAAAAATTCTGATTCATTGTGGTGTCTGAATTCTTCAATCATACAAATGTTCGCTAAAATGTTTCATGCAAAGGCAAACCACGAGAGACTCCATCATCTGTCCATCATTTTCTCCCTTAGTCTACAAGAACCACCCATTTTAACCAACAGGATCGCTCCATACTCCCTATGTCTTCTTTGTCTATAGCTTTGTCTATCAATTTCAATAATCAGTCCGCTAAAATGTTTCATGCAAAGGCAACCCACGAGAGACTCTATTGTTAGTCCATTACTTACTCCCTTAGTCTACAAAAACCACCCACTTTAACCAATCGCTCCGACCTCCCCTGGCCGTATTTATCTATAGCTTTATCTATCAATTTCAATAATCAGCCGACTAAAATGTTTCATTCCCTGTTGAATCCCGTTTTCCCCAGTCCTAGACACGACGCACAAAAGGCGTGTATATCGAAAGCACGTCGGTTGTTTCTCTGGCGAGGTGATGGGACTTGACTGGTGGTGTGAGAGCTTCGGCTGGCGGCGGCCGGGTTGAATACGTGGTTTCCACGATGAACAAAGAAGACGGGTGGGTGCTACGAACTGCGCACCGGCGGCTTCGGCAGAATCCCGGCTCCAGACCCGGATTCTGCGGTGGCCGCGCCAGCCGGAGCCGACTCCCATAGTCCCATACCACGCCACACACCACCATCACCACCACCTCCACCGCCGCCGCCGCGCCCCGACCCGTCCCGCGGTGGGCAGGTGAGCTATGAAACTCTAGTTTCCGCTTACTCGCGCAGGAAAACGCCTCTTAGCCAGTCGCCGCGCCGCCAAACTTCACGTAAACACCTCATTTTGCATCTATACGCAGAGCACGGATAAGGCCTTGTCCTCACGAGACGCTTTATGGGAATAGAGAATTAGCAGGTATCTGAAATTTGATGAAGTTCGTGTTCAATTGGAAACCACGGAGTAGAGTCCCTTTACACCCTAAGACAACTCGATTATCAGGCAGCCGGCTTTGGCTGGCCATGGAGACACAAACGAGTGCACCCAAACGAACGATATTGAGGGATAAGGATCAGGAATCCTGCGATGTCTGTCACACAAAAACAACAACATCAAAAAATTGATCAATTAAAAAGAAAATGAGATTGGTTTGTGAATAATTTCTTAATCTATTTTCATTTTGGACCGATGGGAATAACAATTTACTCTTGGCAAACCACAATCAGGTAATATTTTCATTATTCTTGTTCACATTCGAGTCACCGCCATCTTGGTGCACTCGTTTGTGACTCCATGAGCGAGAACCAATCAGAATTGGATTTTTTTTTAGGCCACTTTCAGCCCAACCAAAAGTGAGTTGTCGTAACTCTGGGTATAAAGGGACTCTGTAGAGAATTAGCAGGAATAGCAGGTGTCTGAAATTTGATGAATTTCGTGTTCAAGTGGAAACCACGGAGTAAACTGAACACGAGGATACCCTTCGTTCATGAATTGAATAATTATTGGAGAGGATATGACAGAATGATCTAATCCGGTAAAATAAGTGCGTTTGAAGGGGAAATGCCGCCAGATGACGTCACTAACGAAAATGAAAAAAATTCCGGACCTCCTTACGGACTTTCCGCACTTTTTCAGTACTTCCGGACTGCACTTAAAAAATTAATACTATATCCGGAGAGTCTGAAAATTCCGGACTTGTAGACACCCTGCGTTTATTGTTCCTGTTAATTTTATCGTTTCCCACCTTACACGCTAATGAGCCTTTAAAGTGACCGGCTCTTCGATGCTTTGAAAGACAAGAGCTTAAATACAATGTTGAGTAACTGTGTTTCTCGCAAATAACTTCCCTTTAAATTCAACACTATACATGAGTGCATGACATGAGATGTGACAACAACTTGAAATGGATTCCTATGCCCGCACTTCCGCCGTGGAGCGGAACACTTTCCTCGTAGAGCGAGAATAGTATTATATCTCAGTTACAGCTTGGAACCTTTCTATTCTAGTGGAGAGTACACAACGAAGTGAAATTTCTGGCCGAGAAAGATGAGCGCGCAATATCTATTACCGGCAGCGGAAGTTGCAAAAATTGCTCGGGAAGCGTTAGCCGTCTCCGTGAAGGCGGAGAAAGCAAAAAACCTTACGATTTCTGGGTAATTCTGACCGTTAAGAGATTCAGTGGATAATATATCCACATTTTCAAAGAAAAACTTTTTAAAATAGATCGTATTTGATAGTGGTTCGATGCATCGGTTGGTTCAAAACAAAAAAAACATAATCTCAAACAAAAATTTAAGGATTTAAGCGGGAAAAGCTGAAAATGAGAGAATGCCTAACAGTATCGCTCTTTGTGACCATTTTGTACTCATAAGTATTAAAAAGCTGTCACAAAAAACCCGTTCCTTCAGATTACTCAATTGACTTTTGAGGCTATGAGTACATGTTGAACCAGTCGATATCGATACACCCTTACGAGTTTGATGTATCGAATGCGATCCATTTCTCGGGAAGCGTTAGCCATCTTTGTAAAGGGAGAGAAAGCAAAAAACCTTACGATTTCTGGGTAATTCTGACCGTTTAAAGATTCAGTGGATAATACATCCACATTTTCAAGGAAGAACTTTTTGAAATTGTCAGGGGTTGGAAGGGTCCTTGTTTGCAGTTACAGTCCCGAAGTAGCGTGACGGGCTGCCTCTAATAATTAAATCGTCCACGTGCCGGCGTTTTTGAACTTAAGTTTGCTCTGACAATAAGTGGACTTCGCGCATTGCTGAAAATATCTGAGAAAATCATGCATTTTTTCTGCAACTATTTTGGGCTCCATTATGATCTGGATGGCGCAAATGCTTCAGTTACGTGGAAAATACCCGATATATACCCTTTTTAGCGAAGAATTATGGCAACCGTGATAAATTCTTGGTCGTTAAACATGTTCAAAACCAACTTTTTGTTTTAAAAAAAATGCCTTATGTTTCTGCAAACCTTCCGGCATCATTTCAATTTCCGAAGTTGGCAAAAAGGCAGAGAACATGGCAGTAAATCCCATTTTTATTTTCTGAGACAAATCTGAGCAACATAACAAAACATACCGATTGATGCATGTAAAATATTTCAGATAAAAAACATGCCTCTCTCACTATTCTTTTTCCGACACTAAAAAAACCTGTCGTTTAAACTCGAGATACGCTGTATTTCATCTCGAAATAATGATGGCTCTAAGAATTTTATTTACTTTCATGACTTTAAACGGCTACCGTTAAGATCGTTTAAAAACGGTGCCTCATTAAAAAGGTTGAAAACTCGATGATAAAGTCCTGGCGTATGATTCTCCTTCATGCAGCCGAAGGTTCGAAGAAGAATGGATCTTTTATTCTTTTGCCTTGAATTGGGTTCGGGATAGCTAGGCAACTAAACTAACTTACGGGTGGAGCGTGGAGTATCACGTGTGGATGAAGGCGCTTCTTTGGCGAAGGCGCTACTTTGCTTCTAGATCTTTTACCGCCCAGGATCCGACCTCAGAGGTGTACGTTTATTTGTAAACAGGCCGAGCGGGGTTTTTTCCTTTACATAGCTTCATTTACGATGTGACCTTCGCCTAAAACCTTCAGTAGCTAGAGTGTAGCCAAAGAGGAAAGTTTGGAGGGTCCTAATTATAGGTGATAAGTAGTAGGGTAAGTAAACGTAGGTAATACTTCAGATGAGTCTTTTTCCCACACTTTTAAACCCTCCTTGCTGCTCAAGCACTTACTTACTAGGCCGTCGACCCTTTTTCAGAGTAGCTTAGTTTGAGAAGGGGCGTTAGGGGCAGTTGTTCAAAAATTAACTAAGTCTAAAATTTTCTTTGAAGACTTCTGAATCTTATAAAAATGCGCAAAATTAAGTACTCCGATTTTCAATGAAAAGTCAATTTTGTTATCGGCGTGCCATCTCGCTGAAATTGACTACAACAACCTTTAGTTTCGCTGTGCTGATTACATTCTAGCAAAGAAATGATGCAGGAATGCGATAAATCTCCATTTTTCGAGACGTGGGTCTTACGTACTTTTTTCGACCCCCAGATCATTAAAATTAACTTTTTACCGAACTTTCTGATAACCGCGGACCTGTAGACAAGACTATACAAGATTTCAGGCGGGATACTTTGCCAGTACACTTCAGTATTTCAGAAGGTGGGGTAGTGGGGGGGGGGGGGGGGAGGTAGGTTATGGAATTACGAAGGAGGTCAAAGCTGAGCCAGAGCAGATCTGCGGGGTTTACTGTGCCCCGATCCGACTAACAGAGTAACGAAGAAAACGGTGAAAGTTGATCATTTAAGATCCATTAGCCACACGACGATGAAACTCAATAGACGGAGCAATACGGAGCATTAAAGAAGCTAATAGGTCAACGATTGTGTTGTGGAGCTTGTGGTACCACTACCCTCCCCCTTAACCCTTCCCCCTCCACCCTCCTCCAACCGGCCGACACCGTCCCTCGTACCGCCGCGGCGCCTTAGTGGAACCCAAGTCGAGCTTACGTCGGTTAAAATGTCATTTTCGAGCTTCCACCTTCTGCGAGCAGCATTGTTCTGCCCGCGAATATTACGCAACCGCTACTGAATAGGTGAAGGACGCAGCATGCAGATCGTTCCAGATAACGAGATTTAAGTCTCTATCGGGCTGCGAAACTGGATGCACTTCTATGGTACGAATCAGTTCCGAGGATCGCACTGATTCACCTTTCGTACCAGTTGAGTCTAAAGTTGAATGTAAGTTAAAGAAATTGAGCCCTGAAAGAAAGTGTGCCTTTGAAGGCCGAAATCGGCCCTACCCTTGATTTCTGTAATTTACCATTAGTTAGTAACCAGCTACTTCAGGTCGCTTCGCGAGTGATTATGAGACTTTCAAGAGCGGATATTGAAAGTTACGGATTTTAGGTATCATCTGGACATTAACAGCTTTCGTTTGCAACAAAAATCAAGGAAATCGGCCTGGCGGTTCCTCAGAATTGAGGATCACGAAGTTCCGATTCTTACAGTTACTATTTAACAATTATAGTTTTATTGCAGACTCTTACAGTCTTTACAGTTTATAGTTACAGTCGAGTAGTACAGTTACAGACTCTTTACGATTTAAGTCTCTATTGGGCTGCGGAACTGGATGCACTTATATAGTACGAATCAGTTCCGAGGATCGCATTAATTCAACTTTCGTGAGTCGAGAGTTGAACGTAAGCTGAAGAAATTGAGCCCTGAAAAAAGTGTGCCGTTGAAGGCCAAAATCGGCCCTACCCTTGATTTCTGTAACTTCGCCGTTTCCTGACAAAACTGTGAGTCGATTTTGCCGGTAGTCGGCTTCCTTCAGTGATTTATATTGCTGGGAACATGATTCTGACAGCGGAAAAACCCGAAATCCTTGATTCCTATTGGAGAAATGGAAAAGCGGGATTTCACATTCTGTCAAACAGAACTATGTGCCGACTGAATGCAGCACTCATGAGCCATGAGCATGTGACAAGAGCGTTGTGGACAGGGCTCATGAGTTAAAGACTACCGCCGTCGCCGCTGATGTCACTGGCGCTATATAATTTCCATTCATTCTTACGGCCCTCAACTAACGAGCACACCACTTACTTCCCACCGGTCTCTGTTTCCGTTTGGCAGAAATAGTCCAAATTAGGTATGTTGATTTTGATTAGTGCCTCGATCTTCCCTTGGTGGCACCGACATATCTCTCCCTCTTTCACACTACATAACCACGCCCACACACGCTTTCCTTAACGCATGATTACGAGTCATTAACGCTACGGCTGCCACGGTCATTCTCCTATTTTAAAACAAGCTGCGAATCGCAACTTCTCAATATCTTACGCACGTTACTGATTTTGCGCGATGCGATGATCAATTACCATCAAGTTGCGAAAACGTGTAACTCTCCTCTCACATCTTCCACGCTGCATCTTTCGAAACTTGCTCATACCGCAGGGTGTCCAAGGTTCCGAAAACTCTCTACTCCGCGGACCAAGCGAAAATTATTGTAGCTTCTTACTGTAACTACGGAAGACAGATTTCATTTGTCTTTTCCATAGGCATACTATTGGGCCGTAATGACCGTTCGCCATTATAGTGTAGATCCCTTGTGCTACGCTGAAAGTCTACCTCTATAATATCCAAATCAAACTTTCTATGCACAGATAGGGAGCAAGTATAAGGTACAGAGTTGGGTTGTCATTTTGTTTGGAATCTCCAAGCTTGTACCCACGGCAACCCTCTTAATGTATTAACTCCCTATCTGCGCTTGGAGAGTTTAACTGGAAACGGTGTCCACTAAAACAGGCTGGCCAAAAATCAGTACTTTTTCAGTACATTCCAAAGAAACTCGGTACCTCCTCAAGAGAAAAATTCAGTACTTTTTCAGTACCTCCATTCGACGAAATTCGAAAAATTTCAAAAATTTGAATTTCTCGCTAAGATTGAGACGAAAATGACAAAAATTCCGGACCTTCTTGCGGAATTTCCGCACTTTTCCCGTATTTCCAGACCGCCCTCCAAAAATCAGTATTACTTCTGGACTTGTAGACACCCTGCACTGGATTTAAAGGCCTCAACTTTGAGAGTTTTTTCGAAATTGGGAGTTTGTCTCAGAGAAAACCAACGGCACCATCTTGTTTCTCGCGAAACTTGACAAAGGAGAGCGCACTTAAATCGCGAAGCCCTGATACAAGCAAGATCTCCATTGCTTTAACTACACACGGAGAAAAAAACCTCCCACGGGGACCCGAAGTTTAGGTCATATGGATCTCTGAAGTTTTCGGATTGAGCATCTGAACACTTTAGGTCTCGCTGTCGAGGTTCGGATCACACATCTAAAACTTCAGTTCTTACATCTGAAGTACTTCAGATGTGAGAGCCGGAGTTTTTCGTATGTGAAAACCGAAGTGCTTCAGATGTAAGAACTGAAGTTTCAGATGGGTGATCCAACTCAGCAGCTGGACCTAAAGTGTTCAGATGCTCAATCCGAAAACTACAGAGATCCATATTACCTAAACTTCGGGTCCCACGCACGAAGTTTTTTTCTCCGTGCATGAAGCTAAGGACGAATTTTTCCACGGTTCGGGAGTGCTAAGAAGGAGGCGATTTTCCACCTGTCGGCTCGACTCGGGTGGGGTCATCGTCGTGCGAACCGAGCGGAGGTCTCGAATGGCGGAGAACATACGGCATGCGGTGCCCGCGGACTCATCGGCGGTACGTTGAATTCGGCAATGACCTTGAACTTCCCACGGGTTGCGGGCGCGGGGGGGAGGGGGGCTGCGGGGTCGCGGGGCACGACGACCGACGTCGTCGCGTCTATCGTCGGTGGTCGTCGCGGACGGGGATTCGCCGAGTCGGGAACTTCGCGCGAGCACGAGCGTGCGACTCCTGTGACCCGCCATTTGCATTTACGCTTCGCTTTCCTACGGTGGATTTCCGCCGGACGCCCGTCCGTCGTCCGTGCCCGCGGCGAGACTCCCGTCGGGAAAGCGTCGCCCTTCCCGATGACCCCCGCTGCCGCCGCCGCCGCGAGACTTTTGGCGCAGTGTTTACTCCGGCGCCGCCGCGCCACGCTTGGTCGCTGTTTGTATCTGTCCGACGGACTCGGGGAAATAAAAGAGCGGTAGTGTGGACTGTGGGATGGCCGTTTCTGCCCCCGGTTGGGAATAATTATTACTGGAAATGATTCGAATGCTAGACATTGATCATGGGACAATTTACATAATTATGTTAGATGAGGATGTATTTGAAAACGGAAGAGGATGAAGAAGAAGAAGTAATGGAAGAAGAGGAGGAAGAAGAAAAGGATGGAATGGAAGGAGGAGGAGGAGGAGGGAGATGCAAGAGGAGGAGGAGGAGGAGGGGGAGAAGGAGGAGGAGGAATAGAAGAAAAACAGGGAATGGAAGGAGGAGGAGGAGGAGGAACAGAAGAAAAACAGGGAATAGAAGGAGGAGGAGGAACAGAAGAAAAACAGGGAATGGAAGAAGGAGGAGGAGGAGAAACAGAATAAAAACAGGGAATGGAAGAAGAAGAGGAGGAGGAGAGGGAGGAGGAGGAGGAAGAGGGGATGGAAGTAGATGAGATGATGAGAGAAGAAGAGGGGATGGAAGAAGAAGAATAAGAAGGAAAAAGGTATGGAAATAAAAGAATGAATAGATGATGAAAAAGACGAGGAAGAAGGGGAGAAAAGTAGGAAAATAAGAGGATGGAGAAGAGCGATGAAGAGAGTGATAAAAATTATAATGATAAGAAAGAGAAGAAAAACGTAATGATGGGCAGAGGGGAGAAAAGGAAGAAAAATTATAGGAAGAACAACAAGGAGTGGGAGAGGAGAGAAAGAGAAGTAGAAGATATAAGAGCGACATACGAAGAAAGTTAAGTGGAAAAGGGAAAGGAGGAAGAAGATGGAAACGGAGGGAGGAGGAAAAATGAGAGAAGATAGATAAGAACAATGAGATGAGGAGAAGAGGAAGAAACGCGATCCCGAAAATATGTTTTTTATTGGAGGAGGTTTGAGAACTTCAAAATGCTTATAACGCGTGTTTCCTTTTCGCTACAATCGTTCGGTAAACGGTGATTGCGTGGACAGGGGCTTTCTATTCAGAAACGGGACCAATTATTTTAAAATTAGGTGAGATTGGTGAGAGTTTATATGCGTGAATAAGCGTAAAGATAAATTTGATTTTACTGTTGTGCGACTGCGTCCTTCAATCCTTCAAAGTGTAGGGCAGTAATTAATCCTTGGAAGCTCCATTGCTATTCTTCATGTATCTTTTCGTAAATTGAACACTGCCGCGACGCGATATTAAATGAGGATGGAATTTCTCGTCTTTCTTCACTTTAGGAGGATTTTTCCCATTCAGAACAAAGAACGAGAGAAAGGTCAAATGAAAAAGGGGAAAAGAACGGATATCATGACGAAATATAACTAAGTAACAAAACCTAGCCACCAATTAAATTTCAACTTCAGATACCGTTAAACGACTCTCATGAGCTCATCGCCCTCTTCCACAAAGACCGGATTTTAATTCACCACGAGGAATTCATTCGGAAGATCGCCGCTCTAAAACTCTCCCACTTCCTTTCTTCGTTGGCCTCCAACACGAGTCAAAGCCTTACTAGCACACTTCCAAAGCTCTTCAAGAACTTTTTCGCCGCAAAAATAAGGGTGCTTTCTTCCGGCGATGATGGTTTTTTCGAGACAAAACACATAAAATCTTGCATGCTTGAGATCGCCTTTCGTGGGTTAGAGAATTGTATCTACTTTTGTTCCTGAAGGATATTGTACTGAAATTTACAGTGATTATGGGACTTTCAAGCGTGGATATTGAAAGTTTCGGATTTTAGGTATCATCTAGGCATCATCAGCTTTCGTTTGCAACAAAAATCAAGAAAATCGGTCCATGAGTTCTTCAGAATTAAGGATCACAAGGTTTTGACTCTTACATTCTTGTTAATAAAGATTATGTCGGTTTAAAAAAAAAAAAAAAAAAAAAAAAAAAAAAAAAAAAAAAAAAAAAAAAAAAAAAACCTAGGTACTATCATTTGAAGGTCCAGAAGCTGCCGCATAGAATCCTGGGCGTAAAGTGTTGAAAAAAATTCATTAAATGTTTCTTCTCGAGTTTTTTTTCCATTAAAGTACTTGCGCTTTCAAACAACCCATGCAAACATATTCACTACATAATTTTGTATTGCCAAGTCACGAGGAAAATCCCTATACTTGGAAAACTCTTTCACTGGTACAAGAAGTCGCTCATTTTTTCAAATACGTAGAAAACGAATGAATGAACGAACAACCGAATCGAATAAACAAAAATAAACAACAGAAAACAGGATGCATCGTTGATAAATTTAATTCAAGGTATCGGCGCAAATAATCTCGCTTATTATCAGGGGCCTTGACTGAGAGTCCACGGCTCAAATTTTAATGATCCCCTTGTTTCCCGAGCGCAGGGGGTACGAAGCTAATATTTGCGAGCAGGAGCACGAGTGGAAAACAATTAAGGTGAGAAAAATAGGTTCATAAATCTTGGAGAGCTCCGATAAAACCCGCGAAACGGAGACGCAAAACATACGTTCATGCGCAGCGTGCGACGCAACTCTCGCCACAACACGAAGCGCCACCTCGACGTCATCGCAACGCAGCCGTGCAGCACAGTGGATCGAGTCGATTGGAGAAGTCGGACATGAAATTTTTGACTAAAACTGCAAATTTGTATGTTTATTTCGTCACATTATAAACTTAAAGGAGTGTTTCCACAGGATTGCCACAGTCAGGGAATATCGAGAAAACCGGGAAATGGCAGGGAATTTAAAAAAGTCGGGGAAAACCGGGGAATGTCAGGGACAATGACGAAAATATCAGGGAAATTTTGTTTCCTAAATCACCTTCATTAGCTTTCTAGAATGGGTTTGAGGTTTCGAACAACAACTTTTGCCTGAGAGCCAATTTCAATTATGGCCACTTAATTATTCGTCATAACTTTAATCGTTAGGGAATGTCACCAAAATGTGTCAGAGAAATCAGGGAAATGTCAGGGAATTTCATTTTCCAAATTCCGTGGCAACCCTGCCCTGAAGCAAATTTCACGAGGAAACCAATGGAACCACATTTAGAACCTCAAATGTTTGTATAGGCGGAGTTATAATCGGTTAAGTTTCCGAATTTTGGCCGACGACTTCTCCTATTGACTCGATCCACTGTGCGGTCGTGCTGCTGCGAGCGAACGCGCGAAAACACCAATAAAAGCGCGGGAAGGAGTAAAATAAATTTCAAATTTAATTTGGTTCCGCGCATTGTTGCCTAGCGATGCTGAAAGGGCCGAACCGTTCGTTCAGAATGGTTTGATTCGTAAGGAGACATGTCATTTCTCGGAGACGAGGATGCATTGCGATGCCGCGCTGGAATATGGACTGCGTTAAACAGAAAGGAATCGAGTCACATCAGCTGTTGACAAATTTAACTGGGCAATTTAATTATTGACATGAAAACTGTTGTGAAGATTTTTTTGCAAGTTTTAGTAAATTTTCTGCATAGTACGAAGCTAATCCTCTAAAATTGCCAATAACTGATGTGGCTTGGTTCCTTTCAACTAAATATGGTCATAAATTCTCAAACTTTTCCCGCCCAGCGTTCAGCGAGTTTTCACGTTATAGTTCTGCAAGATCAAAAACAAATATGAAGGCGTTGATGTGACCGAGTGACCTTCGGAATGTTGCGCTATTTGAGTGATGGATCGACATCAAAATGGACCACATTTTGCAACTAGGAACTAAAATTTCTGGCTGACCCAAAAAACCCCTAACTGGTGGCTGCCAACGATTTACCACATCGCCTTTAAAAATTCAAGTATGCTCTACCTCAACACCGCAGAGCAGCACAAAAGTCATCTACTCGAAAAAATGCCATTGGCGGATCCAGCAAAGTGGCAACAGTGTCTTTTCTCCGTTTCAACCTATGGAAGTATATCTATCCTTGGAAGGGCCAGGTGCTCCCATAAGAATCGATTATTTAGCATATATTTAAATGGAGGAAATCCGGTGTTGCCAAATTGCTGGATCCGCCTTTGAAAAATGTATGTATGATCCCGACGATCCCGTACTTCAAATACAGGTAGACACTTGTGGTAGACTTCGCAAAGGATTAGTCCTTAGCGCTGTCTCCATTCGTCAAAATGGCGTCAAAATGGAAGCTCAGAGTGAATCGATTTCAACGATGAGTGTCTCAAAGTCGGGACTTGATGCGATTGATGAGTGTTGCAACTCAAAATAGAGCGGCGCGACTCTTTCTTGATCAACAATCGCGAACAGATCGTATTGATCGATTCACTTTGAGCTTCCATTTTGACGCGTGGACACAGGGCTCTTCATCACCTAGCACTAACTAGGACTTCAGAAGAGAACCGATGGCTTTGGCAGTAGGGTGATGCAGGGCCGGATTCACCTACTTGCCGCCCATGGGCCGCCCCTTCTCATTCGTTTTGAAACACCGATACAAACCATCAAGTGAACGTTTTGGAGGAGGAGGGGTGCATAAGACGCGTTTACTCGCGTTGGGCACATTTTTGGTAAAAGCCCTGTCAACACTAGCAACAGTTCACGGAACTTTGTGCGAAAATTAAGTTCCGTAAACCTATCTCTGTGTGGATGAGGCCTTTCATTTATAAGAAAAGAACGAACAAATAATGAAAGTTTAAACATGAATGTGGTTTAATATTTTTAATTTCTGCCACAGCGCCAACCGCACTGTGTTTGGCGCAATGCGTGAAGTATCTCTTCAGTCTTGTAGGCGCTATGCGTTTCACGCGCCGATCGCTGCTGACCGCGCTACGTTTGACGCAATGCGTGAAGTATTCATAGGGTCTTGTAGGCGCTAATACGTGTTTCATGCTGACCGGTGCGCCGAGGGCTTCTCCTTCCCATCTCAAGTCCTCGTCATCGTTGCTCTCTGCGCCGCGCCGCGCCGCGCCGCTCCGGGCCAAATTGCGTGTTTGGATTCTCTCTCAACTTCTGTCTCTTGTATCACCGAAAGACGAACAAATTAGAAATTACTATACTTTAACTCTCAGGAAATGAGAGCTTTTTTTGCCTTTTCTCGTTTATAATTTTTCTTCTGAATCAGATTTTTTTCTTGATACTTACATTTGAAAAAAATTACAACATTTGCCGCCCCCCTAAATTTGCCGCCATGGGCCGCTGCCCATGTGGCCAACCCCTTAATCCGGCCCTGGGGTGATGGGATCCTAATGGTGCAGCATACGACTGCAGAACAGAGTAGGGATCCAACTATAAGAGAAGGATCCACCGTTGACCAACTCGGCTCAAATTACAGCAACAAAGGAGGATTAGGACGCAGAAAGAACGGGATCAGGTCAGGTTAAGCCAGTTCAGAGGTCGTTCAAAGGTCTCGTCACACGTGTCGGGAGGTCAAGCAACTGATTAATTCGCTCATCGAGTCCGGACACTCGGATGAGTTGTTTGCGTCAAACGCTTGGCGGTCACTTCTCGCTCGCTCGTCGCCCATGTTGTTTTCGCGACGCTCGAATGTTTTCGATCTCGTCGCGGGTCATCCCGCTCGGAGGGATTGTGGGAGAAGCGAGGGTGGGGCGGGGGTTCGCCGATTGACTCCAATTTAAATAGGTCAGCGCGGAAAGGAGCTGTTCGGTAGAAATAGGTCACTGGAAACGCAACAGTCCCTGGGCAAAACAGGGATGGGGAGGGGGCTCTGTTTACAGCCGGGTTCACCGATGCATTTTCGCGCTGTGCAAGTGCAACTCGCACGGCGCACGGTGGAGCGAGTCGATGGTGGAGGTCGGACGAAATTCGGTAACTTTAAACGCTTATGACTCCGTTAATACGAAACTTTGAGGTTCTTAAAGTGATTCCATTAGTTTCCTCGTAAAATTTCCTGTGGTAAGTACCTATTGAAATTTAAAATGAGACGAAATAAACATCAAAATTTGCAGTTAAAGTCGAAAATTTCGTGTCTGACCTCTCTGATTGGCTCGATGCACTGTGCGGTACACAGTTTCTAGGTTAGCGGGCACTAACGATAATGGACGAAAAAAGACTGAAAGGGGGTGAGAAAACTTGAGTTGCAGTTTGGATTTAAAGTCGCGATCGGTAACGTAAATCAGTTTTACAAAGTGGGCCTGAACTCGGTAGAAAGACAAATTTTACGGACTTCTTGGCTTACGACTATTCTAGCACGCTTCTTGTCTCGAAGAACGAAAACTGGACCACATACAAGCATATCATGCCCCGTTCGTAAATCATGTATCACTCTCTGGATGATGGAGGAGTTCACAAGAGATGCAATAGTGAAGTTGCCAAAATAAGCTAACAATAAGTTCACGAAAGCGCTCAGTGGTAAATAAAAAAATGTTCATCAGAAATCGGTTATACATCTCTGAGGCTTTATTTGAATGTATTCCAGGTGATATCAAAATAATACCTATCCAAGTCTTTCAACTTTAAAATCCGGAATATTTACTTTTCAAAAAATACTCGACAGTGAGCGTGCTAACTCATCAAGCTTTTAGATTTCTGCCCCCGTAAATCTGTGTCAATAACATTCACTAACTATTTTCGGTTTGAGAACGGTCCCAATGCTAGCACGGAACGATGGTTTCAAATATACGAAAAATATTTAAGTCTTGCGAATAATTTTTGTGGAAAACCATTCATGTGTACACCCGTATCTCAGTTGATCTTCCCTGTGACAATATGCTTACCTTTTAAGGTATTTATGTTATGAACATACATTCTACATTCTAACTTCCGATTATCACCACCACCATCACCATAATTACTGAACAAGTTGTCCACATAGAAATCGTGCAATAATAATAGCAGGTTGAATTTCAAATTTTCATTATATATTCTTTAACTTCTTCAGTTGATTCGGATACTTAATGGATTTACATATATCGACGATGAGGCCAATTCATGAATAACAAATACTGAATTCCAAATTCAATCCCGACTCGGTGATCACAAATATTTAAAAAACGTGAATGAGAAATTCATTAACTTTTGCTTGTGAGCAATGTCATAGCTAAACCTACCAAATATTAATGAGAGGATTTCACATTCTTTTTCCTAACGTTATCCATCCTTTCTTTAGATTGACCGTTCTAATTTAAATTTATCGGAAAATTGACCGTGATCCTAATTCAGAATCTCTTACCATAATTTCACCGTGTCTGAAAACGAGTCGAACGCATAATTCAAGGGAAACGGTAACTAATAATTATCATTTTTAACTGGTCTGTATTAATTTCTTCTTCTAGCTCTTCTAAGTCCCTAAGTGTTCATCAAGTCGTGTCTAGGAACGAGCATTAGGTGACGCACACTTTTCAATCTACAGTAATTTTAAAATGTCGGGATTGGGGTCATCATAAAATGTTTACTTATGACGCAGAAAACGAAATCGCTGGACTTAAATGTGTGATAACGTAGTTAATGTACTCAAACCGTGGAGGGAAGCACCATAATCGTACCATGGCTGCGTGTAATGCAAATAAGTGCTCACCTGCGAACATAAAAAAACAAAAATCAGTTAAAAATAACAACGGAAAAAACTGCTGCATGTCAACAAAATTGACGCACGGCTATAAAATTATAATCACCTACATATTTGATGACAAAATTATCCTCCCAGCGGCTTGCGCAAATATTACGGAGAGGAAGAAACCTCGGTTATTATCCTATAAGTTCTATTGGTAGTAGACGCTTTTTAATTTAGATGACTGAACTGATGATCGCATGAACTGACCTACTCAATTTCTCAGAAAATAAAAAAAACCTGTTCTTAAGTTTTTTTTTAAAAAAAAAAGTCGAGCGGACATTTGCAACGTTTTTTTCGGATTTACGTATTTTTCGACATTAGCTGCCGATATGAACCTAACTTGTTAAGTTCACCGAACTGAAGGTAAGTCCTGTCAACCGAGGATCAGTAGTGTGGCGATTCTTGAAAGTTGGCTACAATGTTATACCTCTGATTGAATGTGTATAAAACAATCGATTGTTGATGAAACAGCTTGCCGCGCCTAAAATCGATATTTTTACTGGATTTAATTGGAGGAAAAACAATGCTGCCAACTTTCAAGTATTGCCACTGCACTTGGCAGGAACAACAGAGTAGCAAACTTGGAAAATCGCCGATGCCGAAGAAGTTAATTCGCACGAGTGAGGGCTTAGTCCTCCGAACCGAAAAGCGCCCGCTAAACTTGAGTTTTTTTTTCGTTAGTTCATTATTGGTTCATGGTTTTTTCTCCGTATGTCGGAGTTGCAGTCGGTTATTCGTGCGTTGAGATGGACGCGGACGCGGGCGACCAGATCCTGTCTCATAAAGCCACGGTTCCACAGACAGCTCACGAAGTTGGCCTAGCGTAACAAACCGCTCGGCTAATTTGCGCGTGATCCGTTTCGAATCGCCTATTTTTTCAGTGGCAACAGGCAGGTACGAGACAAAACAGCAGGATGAAGGAAATGTCAAGATATACAGCAAATTTAGTTGAAGTGCTGGTTTCACTTCAAATTTTTGGCCAAGAACGGATCCATTTCTGCTGAAAGCATTGAAAAAAAAAAAACACATTGGATCTAGAGTCCAGACTCTTAAAAAGATCGACAAGAAAAAATACTCTAGATTCAATCAGATCTAAGCTTATATCAAGAACCAATTAAGCCTCTTAATTTGAGCGGATTTCCTTTTGATTTAAGCTTAAATCTGATTGAATCAAGAGTATTTTTCCTTGTCAATGTTTTCAAGAGTCTGGACTCAAGATCCAATGTGTTTTTTTCCAGTGAGGGTAATTTAACTGTTCATTTCTAAAAAATCTCTGCAGCAACCTGAAATAGACCGCGTTGAACAGTAAGAGACCAAGTCACATCAGCCAATTTTTATCTCACGAAGAATATTTTTACAAAGGATCGGTTGAGTAGATTCTTCTGAAAATTTCAAAAAAAAAAAATCCTTGGTGAAATTGGGAAGATTTTAAAACATTTCCTTGGTGACACGAGGCAAATTTCCTGAAATTTTCAAAAGAACCAGTGCAACCGTTCTCCTGTTGGGAGAAAAGTTGTACAATGAGATTTGGCAATAACTGATGTAACTTACTGCTTAACCGTGCTCGATTGAAATGCCAGTATCGGAACGCGAATATTTGACTGTCCCATTTAACTAATCGAACGCAATACTTGGCGTTCGGTCGTTCTTAAAACGTTTACAAACTATATTTTTCGAAAAGGAAATGCTGTGATGAGGATGGATCCATTTTCCCTTAAAAAATAAAACAAAAACCTGTACCTCAGCAATTTTTTTTTGTTGGTCACTTTCGGTTTAGATTCACCTTGAAATCATTAAACCTGTTCGCGCTGTTGAAGGGAGATGTTGCAAGTGTGAGGAATTTGCGATTTGACTATTGATTCTTATGTAAATGTTCGCAAGAGACACGATGGTGCCACTGGGTTTCTCTGAAATCAACTCCCAAGCTCAAAAAAAGCTCTCAAGTTGAGGCCAAAATGGAGGGGATATCCCGCGCTATCCTGAGAGTCCACGTCTCACATAAAGACAAACTCTCCATGCAAAGATAGGGAGCAAATACATTAGCAGGATTGTCGTGTTTTCAGTTTTAAGTCCCCAAATAAAGTGTCAGCCCTGTCAATGCATTTGCTCCCTAACTTTGCATGGAGAGTTTGTCTTGATGTAGACGTGGACTCTCAGGGTAGGGTGGGATGTCCCCTCCATTTTTGCCTCAACTTGAGAGCCTTTTTTGAGCTTGGGAGTTGATTTCAGGGAACACTATCGTGTTTCTAGCGAACTTTCACATAAGAATCAACAGTCAAATCGCAAATTCCTCACACATGCAACATCTCCATTCGGAGGTTCAACTTCGCGTCGCGCGCTGCTTGTGGAGCCGTGGCTTCGGCGTCATCGTAATCAGCCGGCAGATGACGGATCGTCGTAAGATTTCTATGAAAACTAGCGAGAGTCGAGCTGTCTCGACGTTTTCGCTGAAGATTCCGTCAATTTTCTCCGATCCCGGGAGAAACGTTTCGTCACGCGATGCGCCGCACGGTGTGTCAAAACCCCAATCTAGCTGCTCAAAACCCCCCTTATGTCAAGTCAACAAATGGTGTTATTTATGGTCAGAGTGGGTCCACAGGCACCCACTGGTTACGTATCTATCATGGTTATCACAAAAATAAATTTTTTGGTCGCTAAAATGATAGGGATTGCAGCCGGTAAACCTCCAGCCTCAATCTCGCCATCAGGAGTGGTGCCACTGTATTGATTTTTTTTAGAGTACTTTGTGGCGAAAAAGGGTCATTTCTGGATGAAACGAGATGCCAAAGGCCAGAGAAAGGAAATATGACCGTTGATTTCTCCAAAATCATTATTTAAGTATTATAATTGCTCATTGAAAACAGTGCCCAAGACCGTTTACTTTTCCTGGCTTTAATAGTGCCGCAAAAGCGCGGAACTACACGGAACACCATGAAACTTATATGAGAGTGTTCAGAAAACTATCTAGATTTGAAATGTCTTTAGTTTTACTGCTACCTTCCGCAACCTTGCGAATAAGAGCACATTTTGTTCGGCGATTCCTAGTGTAAAAGCGTGCGGGCGGCGTTTTGCGATCTCCTCCTACAGGCTGTCGCAGGTGAAGTGAGACGGAGGCAGCATCTCACCACGCGCGCTCGGTCCCCTGATTTGAGTGAGCCTTATCATGAGGCTTTTCACCGCATCAGATAAGACAGTGTGGTGGCTCAGTTGATTGCTTCTTTCATTATTACTTGCATGATCGGGGTTCAAATCCCGAGCAGACCAATTTTTTGAAATTTTATTTTCTATTTCATTACGATTTTCCCATTATCTATACTGTCATGGAAGGGGGAGGGGAGTCCTCATAAATACAAAGTTGCATCGTATTTTTAACAAGTTTCTTGTATGATTTGAAACAGACTTTCTTATTTATTTCTAATGAGGAAAGGTTTCGGACATGGTTTATGAAACGTAGGAAAATGAAAAGGAGGGGGGGGGGGGGGGGGCTCGCCGAAATTTTCCTTTACTGGCAAACATTTTGAAAATATTATCTTTGACTTATCACTTAGAGTTGCCGAAACGTATCATTTTAATAATATGGAATTCATATTTCTTTGGATGGTCAAATGAGAAATTCGCCATTTTGAAATGGAATGCATAAGCCCAAGACATCCTCCAGGACTTATTTTGGATCGGAAAACACAATTTGACTAATTTTTGGGGTTCATCAGGTCACATAAGGCGCCTAAAACTTAGTTGGAATTTTACGATTTTTACATGAGTTGAACAGGATTTTTAGATAGCCGCCATTTTGAAAATTTTGATGACTAAGTTTTGAAATTTTAGGTGAACCTTCTTCAAGCTTACACTAATGCCTGTGCGAAATTTGGTGGTTATCCGACCAAATTTAGAGACGTGAAGAGGTTTTGAGCAGCTAGATTGGGGTTTTGACACACTGTGCGCCGGCCGCGGCATCAGACAGCGTCATGCAGGAAACTCTCCACGCTGAATCAACGTTGAAACACATCAAGTCCATTCGCTGAGGACCCCTGAACTACATAGGAATCCCTGTATTCTACGGCTCATCAGATTATGCGCACGTTCGATTTGAACGTTCAAATGCTGCGGGGATGACAGGCTTCGAGTCAAGCAAGAAGAATGGACAGACGTCTACTCATTAACAATGGATGCTAATCAATGCAAGTTCTTTTATACGCGATTCCTTCTCGAGGCTCCATTAACTCTCTGCAAAAATCGAAGGCCTTAGAATTTCAGTTAACAACGGCCAAGCGGGTTTCTACGCTTACAGTCAAAAGGGTCTGATAAATGAAAGTGATCAGCGTTAGATCCGACGCTTGACCTAAATATCATATTTATGAGGTCTCCAACTTCCCAAATTTTCATTTTTTTCGCGTATAGTTCCACCAGGGTGTTCAGTGTCCACTAAAACAGGTTGACTAAAAGTCACTACTTCTACAGTACTTTTTCCGTACATTCCCAGGGCATTCAGTACCCCCTTGACAGAAAAATTCGGTACTTTTTCAGTACCTCCAATTGACGAGATTCGAAAAATATCAATGATTTGAATTTCTCGCTCAAATTGCGACAAAAACGACAAAAAAATCCGGATTTTTCGCGGAATTTCCGCATTTTTTCAGTACTTCCGGACCGCTCATAAAAAATCAGTACACTGGAAAAAAAACACATTGGATCTAGAGTTCAGACTCTTGAAAACATTGACAAGAAAAAATACTCTTGCGATTCAATCGGATTTTTGCTTGAATCAAAACAAAATCCGCTTAAAGTAAGAGGTTTGGTTCTTGATTTTAGCTAGATTCTGATTGAATCAAGAGTACTTTTTCTTGTCGATGTTTTTAAGAGTCTGGACTCGAGATCCAATGTGTTTTTTTTTTCCAGTGTACTATTTCCGGACTTGTAGACACCCTGTTATCATATTCTTTCTTTTCTCTTTCTTCTCCTGACTTTCCAGAGTCCTAATCAAACATTATGCTGAAATTCATGCGATCTGAGTCTGTTAGAACAGGGTTGAGACGACATTCGTTTCGGTGGCAGAAGTCACTATCGATTTCTGAAGAATCTAAGGACGTGTCCATGATAGAACGAGTTTGAACAGCGATGCTAAAGGTGGGAATACTGAATGAGACACGTTGCGTCGACGGAAGTTCGAGCAGGGAACATCGAGAGACACCTGCAGGAAAGAAGTCTATTATTAAACGCGTCAACCAGTTGGTTCACGGACAAAAAACGTCTCATATCGATGACACAGAGACTTGCACTTGCAAATCCGAATGACCGGTTTCTACCTTCCCTTTTCCGATTCTAATTCTATTTCAGTCACTTTTGATTAAAGTCCCCAAGTGATGGGATTGTCATTGCATTTATTTATTTGGGGACTCTAAAAGTGAAAACACGGCATCACTGCTGATGCATTTGCTCCCTATTTTTGCATGGAGAGTTTGTCTTGATCTCTTGATGTGGAGGTGGACTCTTAGGATAGCGTGGGATATCCCCTCCATTTTGGCCTCTTTTTGAGAGCTTTTTTTGAGCTTGGGAGATGATTCAGAGAAAACCAGTGGCACCATCGTGTTTCTCGCAAACTTTTACATACGAATCAATTGTCAAATCGCAAATCTCTCACACATGCAACATCTCTATTCTGCTGTAAACAAAATATATAACTCTTATACTTTATGATTCGAATGAGGTAATGCGCTGCTAACAATATAGTACATAGATTAACTTTTGTCAGTTCAACATTGTGTGGGACGTATCGACGACACTTATTTGCAAATCCATGAATATATTTGATATCGGCTGGTGCTTGAGTTGACGCTTCATAAGTCTCGGTCATTGGATGGATCATTGCGTAACAAGCACGAACTTCAAAACGATGGCTAAGCTGAGATAGATAAAGGTTATGTAAAGTGAACTTTCTCTCAAATTCAGGTTGACTGCTGAAACGCCCACGCTCCTCACTGTATAAAAGCTTGCGCTTCAGCTACTGGTTGGCCTCATGGCCTGTCTTTCCCCGTGTTCTCGTTCACAGCTCGATGCTGCAGCTTGTCATGAGACTGAAACGAATGGATTGACAGCTTGATAGACTGATCAATCAGAGCGTTGCTCAAGTATTATCTCAACTTCCACAATGTTTACGATTCTGCATCGCAAAGTAGAGGGGTTCTTACGCATTTACCGTCGAGAGAATTTGCAAGTGTCTGAAATTTTATGAATTTCGTGTTCAAGTGGAAAATACTGCACTGGAGAAAAAACACATTGGATCTAGAGTCCAGACTCTTGAAAACATTGACAAGAAAAAGGACTCTTGATTCAATCAGATTTACGCTTAAATCAAAAGGAAATCCGCTCAAATTAAGAGGCCTGGTTCTTGATTTAAGCTTCAATCTTATTGAATCAAGAGTATTTTTTCTTGTCGATGTTTTTAAGAGTCTGGACTCTAGATTCAATGTGTTTTTTTCCCCAGTGTGAGTGAACTGAATACGAGGATACCCTTGGTTCATGAATTGAACGATTATTGGAGGAGGTATAACAAAATGATCTATTCTGCTAAAATATGTATGTTTAAATGTGAAATGCCGCCAGACGACCAATTCTTAAAATCAATGCCTATTATCTAAGAATTTAATAGTACTTCATCAAACATCGCACTTCTGGGTAAAAAAAGAGCGCGATTCAGAAAAACTTGAAATTCCGTTTTACTACGACGAGGTGGTTTTTTGAGCGACGCGCATATTTTACTTTTCCACCATCATTATTAAAATTGACAATTCAGGCAAAAATTTCGTTTATTTCGGAGGGTGCCGGATTCTAAGATTTAAAAACGTTTAAACTGCACGATTGAAAGACCGAAAAGATACATGTTTTTTGGCCTCGAGGCTCTTTTCGGGAACTAAAATTAGGTTTCCGCATGTTAATTCAACGCATAAAAACGCATGTTATGGAATAACATGCACTAAAAACTTTTTCAATTCACCAAATACTGTCGGCTGCATTACTTTTTTGTTTCCTGTATTTTTTTCTTTCTTACGATCTTTTTCCGAAGTGGTGTACTTTCCGTAATATGCGACTCAAATGCATTGGATGTCTGTTAGAGAGAGACTTAATTTTCTGCAGCCAATTCTACTCCCTTGTCTGTTCGATTGAGATAGTATGCCTAGAATTAGTAATCATTGCGCAAGCGTGAAAATAATGAAGGTTGCATGTGGCGCAAGGAGATGAATGGAAACAAGGGCAAACTACATTTTTGGAAATCGCATGGACGAGTAGTGGAGGCCACAGCTCATTGGTCGCAACAAGCCGCAGCGTATATAGCCGCTCCCATGATGTGCATTGATGCACATATACCGCATTCTGGAATCTAGCGATAAACTGCCTTTAAAGCAGAATGGATATGAATAAACTGGAGACGTAGAATCCTGAAAAAACCCAGAACTGAAGGCTTGTCTGGCCTAAAGCATTACTTTTGGCGATCAACACCCATCGCTGAATAATAAAAAATAAAGCACCACAACAAATGCTTATTGTTTGTTAAAATTTTACGCAGGGTACAATGGGCGTATTAACACTTCCTAAATTCCTTCAGAGTCATTTACAATCAAAATGTGCCTAAGTACAGTTCAATTTCACTCGGCAGATGAGTCAAAGTTGACCTTATTTGCGGGGCTTGGAGGACAAGGCGCATAAGGGCAGTTTTTGCTTTTCAAGAAATACGTGTTAGAAGTTTCGAAATTATATTGATCCTTACGGCGGAAAGAGAGTTCAAACTGACTTTTGGTTGCTTAAAAATTGGAATTTGGGAGCGAATGTTTCACAGAATGTGCACTAAAACAAGTTTCACTTGAAATCATGAATATCTCATTTTTTTCAAGTACTGAACTTATGCGCCTTGTCCTCCAAGCTCCTCATTTGATCTCCAAATGGGTAGAGTACCTATATTGAGAGAGTATGGCAACTGGTGTTACCACCTCTGATTGGCTCAGCCATCTTAGGCTGAATGGAGCCCTTAGGACCCAAAAATGGCGGACGCCATGAATTAATGTAATGCAAAATTACTCAAAATGTAGTTTTCTTTGCTTGTCGTTACGAGAAATTTACCCAAATGCACTACTGCGACTTCTTTACATATTTTTAAGGCTAATCGTGTGCAATTTTTGAGAAAAATTATCTTGGATGTAGTAAGGTTGGCAGCAAGTGCGGTTGGTGATAACCGTCAAAAGTTGGCAATAACCCCCATCCCATCCACAAAAACCAAAACAAAGCACCGCCATTTTTGGGTCCTAAGCCTCTCCATGGGGCCCAGTGGCCATACTCTCTCAATATAGGTACTCTACAAATGGGGACAGAATCTTAATATTTTCAATAACCGTGTCGTGGTGGATTTTGTGCCCCTGAGCTCAGAAGCACACGTTCGATGCAAGTCTCTCCGACCCATAAGAGGAGGAAGAAAAGGATCTTGCAAGATCTAGCGAACATGGAGGGAATGGTCAGGGGTGATCAGGGGAGGGGGGCACTGCTATCACTGACAATGATCGGTGAGCAGCCACAGGAGTGCAGAGCGCACGCCACTGCACACTGCACTTGACCTGCTAACCGCCGCCATGCCATGCCAGGCTAGCGAGGCCGACGAAATCGGCAACAGCCGGAGCATGGCAACGTCAACAATACTTAGTACTGCCGAGTAGCTGGGATCACCATGGAGCAACCACGCTTTTATAGATCGTGTTCGATAGTGGTTCGATGTATCGTTTGGTTCAAACAATAGAGCATAACCTCAAACAAAAATTTTGGGATTTAAGTTGGAAAAGCTAAAAATGAGAAAATTCTATAGAATATCACTGAACAAAAATCTCGGTGTATTTACTGAGAAAAGGGTAAAATTACCAAGAATTCAGGGTTCTATTTGATCCCAGTTTTTTCTTGGTAAAATTACCATTTATGGAATTGGTAATTTTACCAAGAAATCTCGGTAAAGTTATTGAACTTTCTCGGTAATTTTACTGGGCCTTGGTAAAAACGCCAATATTTTTTATCGACTGTGGTAGAATTACCGAGATAAAATGGAAAAGTTACCGGGAATTGATTACCAATAAAAGTGGTATTCTTACCTGGAAAAACCAGTAAAAATACCGGTTTTTAGGTAAGCTTACCAGTCTGTCTTGGTAAAATTACCAATAATTGGTAAAAAAATTAAGATGGTAAAGGTACCAACGGACCTTCGTAAAAACGCCGAGAATTTTTTTTCAGTGTATTCGATGTATCGTTTGGTTCAAACAATGGAGCATAACCTCAAACAAAAATTTTGGGATTTAAGTTGGAAAAGCTAAAAATGAGAAAATTCCATAGAGTATCTAGATGTGTTTTGATGTTTGATTCTTACAGATCAGCTAAAAATAATACGATCTGTCCAAACCGCAACTTTCTACATTAACCGAGGCACTTGTCGAGCTTTGAAAAATTCGGTTTATGACGTCATCCACCGCGGTAGTGACACCCTTCGGTTTCTTCCACCGTGGTTTCATCGATAGTGTGACACACATTTGCACTGGATACTCGACGTGAAACGTGTATAACAGTGAGGTGGGAGAGTGCAAGGGTATGAAAAGTACCTTTTGCCTCACTTTGCTAGCTAAAACTTCAAAGATATCGACACATAACCTAAAATTCATGTAAAGGTAGACTAAAGTTGCCACGTGACTCACGAGGAGTGAACCGTTATGCAACATGCAAAAAAAGGGGGTAAGAAACAGCGATTATTGACGAACACAAGAAAAACTGAGCGCACGTGAACTTGCAGTGAACGCAAAACAAATGAAACAAAACGTGGTACGCGATGTTCTTTGAGAATCGCAAAACTCTTGTAGACTCACATGTATCTTGTAGATACTTCCAGGCGCTTAAATTGACAGGACATCACACGTTTCAAATACAAAACGTTTCGAACAAAAAGTCCAAAAGTATTTGTAGTGCAATTGCTTGGACTCAAACATCCCTCAGGTTTTTCTACAGGATCTAATATGACAAATCGTCATTTCCCACGCGAGGAAACGTGACTTGATTCTACGGTTTCAAAATTGACTCAAGCAATTCAGTTTTTCCAGGAGTGCACCTGTGCAATTCTTGTCCAAGGATTTTTCTGATTCTTGCATGAGATCAGAGGAAAAATCTGTGAAATTTTCAGGAGGGATGCTCGCGATTCTTCTGATAAAAACGCAGGTTGCAAAAGAAAAGTTGACAACACTCAAAGGTAGCTCTTTAGTGAGGAAAACGATGAACTAAGAGCTTAAACGGAACGAACTACTCTAGGGCTGGACCCTAAAATGGTGTCACCTGTCACCTGGTTGTGGGCTTGCGAGTCACGCTCACGCAGATTTTCGGGAAAAACTTAAGTTTCAGTCTTTGGATCAATTTTGAAAAAAAATTCCTAAAAAAAGAAAAAACTCTATGCTTGAAATTTTAAAATGAGTTCGAAAGTATCTACTACCCCAATTTTTGACAGTTTTTGATAGGTCGATTACTCTTTGATACGAAAATCGCAAAACGCGTAAATAGATTTGTGGCGTTGTAATTTCTTTGTCACATTTTAGTAAGTATTTAGGGGAAAAACCATTGAGCATTAGTTCTTGGAATTTACACTGATTTTTCTTCATTCTCTACAGAAAATTTCATGAAAATAGTTTCAAACAATAACTTTCCTCAGTTTCTCTTTGAAGAACGTAACAAAACAGCAAATTTTGAAACATCGTGGTCGAAATTCACGTTTTGTGACGATCACCATCGGACGGTTTAGAGACAATCCTTTTGACTTCATTTCAACACTTCAGGGTGCCTTATGTTGCAAAAATGTTCAACTTTTCCCAATAAACGGTACCTTGGTTGAAATTTGGAATAAGTCTCTTGCACCTAGCCAACTCGACAAAAATTGCTATGCATAAAATGTTATCTCAATGGACCAAGGTACCATTCCCAGTGAACGGTAACATTTACGGATTCGAAAAGGAAAACAAGAGTTAGCATCAAAATCGTCATACTATCTGTGGTGAGACTGGCAGACAGCGAAAGATAAAGATCCTCGAATAGATATCTTTTGCTGCACGGAGGGTGTATTCTGGCCTACTCTAGAAATTGAAGGCGAAGTAGCGATGTGCCTCCATTCTACATTACTACCTCCTTGCCGATTGAATTTCCTACAGATCTTCGACAAGAAAATGTCGGACGGTTTGGAGACGATCCTTTTGACTTTATTTCAACACTTCAGGGTGCCTAATGTTGTAAAAATGTTCAACTCTCCCCAATAAACGGTACCTTGGTTGAAATTTGGAATACGTCTCTTGCACCTAGCCCAGCGCCAGAGCACCGAATCCACCTTAAGTCTCTTGTCGGCACAAAGAGGCTCTACCGAGAAGAAGCAACCCGAATGCAGCCATGCGAAGGAAAAACGCCGTTTGAACATTTCAATGTTGCCAAATTTCCCCCAATAAAATATTAATTTTTGAGGAAAGTTGTTTTTACTTTGGCTTGAATTTTTCCGATACTTGAAATGGATCGTATTCGAAACATAAAAAGGCGTTACCTATTGCTGAGATTGTATCGATGTGCATTGTGGTTCAAAATGTAAACATAGTCTCAAAAGTCGATCGATACATCTGCGAGAACGGGTTTTTGATTATTATGAGTGCTGCATGGCAATGAAAAAGAAGATGACCGGAATTTCCTCCTTTAGAGCTTTTCTGACTTAAATCCTAAAAAAGTTGTTTGAGGTAATCTTTTATAGATCGTATTCGATACATCCAACAGTGAAATTGTACCGATGTCGCTTGGTTCAACACACTGGAAAAAAAAAACACTTTGGATCTAGAGTCCAGACTCTTGAGAACATTGACAAGAAAAAGTACTCTTGATTAAATCAGATTTAAGCTTAAATCAAAAGGAAATCCGCTCAAAATTAGGAGGCTGGGTTCTTGATTTAAGCTTAAATCTGATTGAATCAAGAGTAATTTTTCTTGTCGATGTTTTTAAGAGTCTGAACTCTGGATCCAATGTGTTTTTTTTTTTCCAGTGCACGTAAACATAGCCTCAAAAGTAAATTAAGTAATCTTTGGGAACGGGGTTTGTGATGGATTATTTAATCTTATGAGTGCCATATTGCGATGAAAAGTGAGATTGTTAAGAATTTTCTCGTTTTCAGTTTTTCTAACTTAGATCCTAATATTTTTGTTTGAGATTATGTTCTATTGATTTGAGCTAAACGATACATCCAACCACAATCAAATACGATCCATTGATTTGAACCGATCAAGAAATGGAACCATTATCAGGGTGTCTACTTAAACAGGCTGGCCGAAAATCAGTGCTTTTACAGTGCTTTTTCAGTACATGCCCAGGAAATTCAGAAACTCCTCAACAAAAAAAGCAGTACATTTTCAATACCTCCAATTGACGAAATTCGGCAAACTTAAAAAAATTGAATTTCCAAATTACGCTCAAATTGCGACAAAATTGACAAAAAATGAAAAAATTCCGGACCTCCTTGCGGAATTTCACACTTTTTCGGTACTTCCGGACTGCCCTTAAAAAGTCAGCACTATTTCCGTACTTTCCGGAAATTCCAGACTTGTGACCCTGATTATCGGATGTTCAATGGAACCAGTATCGAATACGGTCCATTAAATTCCAAACAATTTTCTCTGAAAAATAGGACGAGAACTAATCAAAAGTTCCTTCCCCCGAAAAATATCACTTATCGAAGGGAATCCGGCAACCTGTGGACGCTTTATACGGCGTTTCTCCTTCACGCGAGAGAATGGACCGAGAGGATAGCCAGGACGGTTGAATGGCAGGTCAACCGTTGGTCTATTTAGATGGAAGTCACGACTTGAGAGTTGAAGCAAAAGCAGAGCCAGTGAAGCAGTGAAGCAGTGAAACATTTATTTAACAGAAGCAGAGGAGCATCGCATCGCGGAGACTGATCCGAGTGGAAGCGAGTGCGTCGACTCCGTCTTGGTCTTGATCTAGAATTCTAGAAGTTCTAGAACGGAAAAACAAAAGGGAGAGCCACGGTTGGCTGCAATGATCAAATCCACGGAAGAGGCCGCGATCTCCTCCAATCACTTCGCTTCAGCTCATTAGTCTCTTTTTGAATCGGTTCTTTCCAAAAGGGAATAAGTCCATTTTTGCATGAGCTTTAGCTTGCATAAAACAAGGTGTCTAGTAGTTTTTCATTGTGGGAAATCCTGATTTTTCCTGATTTTTTACTGCAAAATCCTGATTTCATATTTTTTCCTGATTTTTTGCGGAGGACAAATAACGGATAATTAATGGAAGATAAGCGGATGGCTGAATTTCCTCAAATCCTGATTTTACGACCGATTTTTCCTGATTTTTGACTGCTGAATCCTGATATCATAACTTTTTGAAATCCTGATCAAATCCTGATTTTTTGCGGAGAAAAATTGGCGAATAAAACTTCGCAAAAATAGCTCGATAAAAAAATCCGATCGGCCGGTCGACTTTTCTCAAATCCTGATTTTACGACCGATTCGTCCTCAAATCCTGATGAAATCGGGATTAAATCCTGATACAATCGGGAAAATCCTGACGCTAGACACCCTGTAAAAGGACATGCTAACTAAGACTCGTCGAGAAATGGACCTTTTCCCTCTTGAGTCAAGATCTCTCCAGGAAATGCAAGCACTGAAATTGGGAGCTGAGAGCGTGATACAATTTTTTCGACTTTCTCGTAGCGTAGCCTAAATTGCAAGACCGTGGAAATGAGAAAGAACTCAATATCGCGCCTTGAAGTATATTTTTATGGATTCGATATTACTTTCCCGCGTTGACAAAAATAAATTAAACCGAGAGGCACCTAAGTACCTTTCGAGATAGAGAAATTAATACCAGCATTGACAATTTTCCCAGAAAAATAACGACGATAATGCCTCAGCGACCATACTTTTTCTATCCTCCACGCTCCTCCGAAAATACGCAGCAAGGTTTTCTGAATCTCATGATCGATTGCTTTTTACGAACTCCCATTTTGTTCGGTCCATCAATTTCAATGAAAGCTTTCGAGCTCTGCGATCTGGTTTGACGGCAAAATTTTCACTCCCTACACTTACTGCCAGTGTTTCACATTCACTAATGGGGATTTGAACGCGAAGGTAAGAGGTGAAAAAAAATAGTTTGAGAAAATATTTTTCTAGAGCAATGCTAGTGCTGAAAAAAAAATTGAGATTCATCAATATAATCAGAAATACATAAGTCGTCACTCCTCTGGCGTGAGGGCGTATCTCTCATTCCACATTAGCCCCGAAAAGCATATGAATATACGGAGAACAGGGCTCACGTAGAATCGAGATACGCTCTTACGTCAGAGAGGCGACGATTTATAACTCCCATTTAACAGACAGATTTCTGCCTATACGGCTAGTAGAAAAGAATTTGCAGAGAAGAGATTGTTCAGTAAGAAAAACTGATTAAGAATTAATTTGGTGTCAAGATTGGCACAAAATGTTCGTTGCCCACTCCCTTAATCAATGGAGGGGTTTGGAGGACAAGGCGACAGTTTTTGCTATTTCGAGGCATACGTGTTTAAAGTTTCAAAATTTCATGGAGCTTGATGGTGGAGAGAAAGTTCAAACCCACACTTTGATGCTTGAAAATTGGATTATACACGAGTGAAGTTTTCGTAGATTGCGTTCCAAGGCTAGTTACAGTATTGAAATCACTAATAACACAATTTTTTAAAGAAAAGTATACTGATGCGCCTTGTCCTCAAGTCCATGCATAAATTATAGTAAGCCATACGAAAGAGAGTTTCTCCGACTCAAAAACACCTTTTGGATTCGTTAATAATCGGTAGAGATAGGAGAGACTGAAAATAAACCCTGAGAGTATCCTATCCTTCCTTCCCGTCAATTCTTTTTCCATCAGTCTGATACATCTAAACGGTTACCAAAAGGGGTGCAGAATGCAAACCGCTCAAACGTCAGATTAGTATAGTTTCGTTGCGATCTTTTCCTACAGGAAGATGCATTGTATACCGTGACATTCGACCTCGCCCTCAAACAAAGCTAGCTGGCGGTGCCCTATTGTTCTGCAGAGATATCTTCTTATTAGCTGCTAACTTGCTAACCTAGCGTATGGCGGGCGCGCAAGGACAAGAACCATTCAAGGATTTAAATTTTTCGAATAGGAAGCTCAGCATCTTTGAAAGGAAAGTAGGTCTGCGCGAGAGTGTCGTTGAAAGAGAAGGAATTGGGAGTTTTCCATTTTAACGATAGAAATTTTCATTTTTCTTGTCACAGGTCTTTCTAGGAATCAACTGATTGTGAGTCAATATTTAATATTTTTGCGGTTATACACAGCCGGTAGAATAAGATTCTCTGAAAAATTGCTAGAGAAAAGATTTACAAGTTCCTCATGAAATTTGAATTTTATCGAAAGAAATTTGGTGACATTCATACATTCATGCGGCGTTGGTCCTTAGCACGACTGCATAGGACCTGCGCCCTGCGCTATGGAAAAACGTCGTGTACACCATCAGGCGTTGCCAAATTTCCTCCGAAAAATCACGGATTTTAGAGAAAATTTTTGAATATTTTTCCACCGATTTTTCAGTGGATTTCATTTATAATTTGATCTAAAAATTCTGAAAATTGCGAGGGAAAATATTCATAACTCCCTTCAAAAACAAATATATATCCCGAGAGGAAATTTGGCAACATTCGAGTGCTCATACGCCGTTTTTACTTTGCACGGTAGAGCACAGAAGTATAATTTTAAGCATGCATGAAAAAGCGACAGCGACGCACAGTGGATCGAGTCAATCAGAGAGGTCGGACATGAAATTTTTGACTAAAACTGCAAATTTTGACGTTTATTTTCGTCACATTTTGAATTTCAAGGGGTGCTTCTGGAAGAAAATTTCACAAGGAAACCAATAGAGTCAGTTTTAAAACCTCAAATTCTTCTATGGACGGAGCTATAAGCTTTTAAAGTTTCCAAATTTTGTCCGACCTCTCCTGTTGAATCGGTCCATTGTGCGACGAAGCATTGCGTCAGAGCAAGAGCGGGGCGGCCGCAGTGGCAGCACGCGCTCAATTGCAGCGCACCGCTTCGAATTCGGCCCACATCCAACTCGACATTCCGCTCTTTGTTCTGCGGCCAACGTCGATACGCCTGTCTCAATCAAAAGTCCTTCGAAACACTTTGAATATTGTGACGTCAAAATCAATACATATAAAGGAATTGCTACCGCAAAGATCATTCAAACCGTTCCTTATCGGAAAGCTTCCGGAGAGGTAGAGATCATGGATTCTGAGGCGAGGATTCCGTCCCAAGGTGACGAAATTGGCTTGCAAATTTGGATTTTCTACGAGAATGTGACAATGCGATTTCAATCCACGATTCTCACTGATTTTTGCCGGGGTCCACAGGGAAAATCAGTGAAATTTTCAGTTTGATATGCCCAACTCGACAAAAATTGCTGTGCCGAAAATGTTATCTCAATGGACCAAGGTGCCATTTCCCGTGAACGGCAACATTTACGGATCCGAACAGGAAAACAGAGTTCGCATCAAAATCGTCATATTATGTTGAGGAGACTGGCAGACAGAGAAAGATATAGATCCTCGAATAGATAACTTTTGCTGCATGGAAGATGTTTTATGGCCTACTCCAGAAATTGAAGGCGAAGTAGCAATGCGCCTCCATACTAAATTACTACCTCCTTGTTGGTTAAATTTCCTACGGATCTGCGATAAGAAATTATCAATTTTTCCGATTTTGAGAGTGCAAGAACATCAAAGCTACACACTCAGAACTCAGTCCACTCGTGATTATCTGGACGCAATCAGTAACGTAAGATATATCGACCCTGTAAGTCCGTAACTACGTATCTCGGTTTGCGACGGCGCAGACTTTCTGACTTACTTTATTTTTTAAACAGAAAACTAATCAACGGCAATTCTTTGAAACTGCTGTGATCTTTCTTCTTTGTGCGAGGAAAATTCTGCAAAAACTGCGAGGAATTATGTCAATTTGTTCTCCTTCAACAAAATAATGTAGAGCCGGAGATGTTTAGACACCGCTAATGAGATATGTGATTGCTGACTTACGCCGGCGATATAAGCTTTGGATCCTACCTCGCCCGACTCCGAATTAAGAGTAGGTTGATTTAATTTTCTGACTGTACTTTTTTCTAACTTTTCAGCGAAAAAAAAAAAAAAAATACAAATACGTTGGATTGCGCGCTCGAATTTATCCTGAAATGAGCATGAAACGACTCTGCTGCATTCGTTCTTAGAGCAAAGAGGCCAGGGGGCCGCAGCGCCGCACCCCACATTTCAAGACGGCAACGTTATTATAATTAAAAAATCAAAGCTGTATTCGGAAAACAGATAATGTAGCGATAAAAATCAGTAATAGTTTAAAACTTCATCGAGCAGACAACGCTGCAACTAAATTACGGTGCAAGAGAAACAAGCAAAGCACCATGAGTTAGTGTTCAATACGACGAACACTTATTTGAACTCCTGGATACAACTATTCGAACTCCACGGATGTCCGTGTTGCATACGCACGGGACTGAAGGCGTTTTTACTGTCCAGGCGCTCACCACTTCACTCGCGGCCAGCCCGGAGCAGCGCCATCGGCGCGGGCTTTACTGCTGTGTTGAGGTAAAACGCCGTATGAACATTTGAGAGTTGCCAAACTTCCTTTAATAGAATGTGTATTTTTGAGGAAAGCTGTTTCCTTGAAATTTTCAGGACTTTTAGGTGAAATCGCGAACAAAATTATCTAAAAAATTGGAGGAAATTTTCTTGCAAATTTTCTCGAAAATTCGTGGTTTAAGAAGCGATATTGGGCAAAGCCTACAGGCTCATACGGCGCTTTTCCTTAGCAATTTACTGCAAGGATCTGAAATGGCAGAGCGCTTTCAGTACTTTGTTTATAATGCAAAGATATCTCATATAAAAAAAAGTAGGAACGAATAGTTGCATACAGGCGTAGGATGTAAGTATCTTTTGGGCTTCAGTTTTGATATCGGGATGCGCTGAGCATGATTTGTAGATCAACTATTCCTGTCTAAGGGATGTCTTCGAAGTATCAATGAAAAATGGAGGGCATTCAGTCATTTTAGATCCTCGCAGTAAAGCCCGCACAATGAAACGAGACTTTCAGAAAAGTTGAACATGAAACTACCTACGCGGTCACGAAGTAAGATCGCGAATTCGAATGTGCGTATCATGCGGCTCCATCAAGTGATCGAGGTAAAAACTTCAATGATCCTTATGAAAAAACGAGCAAAAAATGGGCCGTGCGATCGCGAACAAAGGTTAATAAACCGATACATAAACAAAAATAAAGCGTCGAGGAAGCAAAGAGAGCTCGTGACCTAATTTCCACCTTCCTTCGAGACAGGTATAAAACGATATTATTCCCAACAGCCAAAAAAATGTGCACCGGTATATGCTGCCGTGCTTAAGAAGGACATCGTATAAGCATCCCAACGTCGCAAAATTTCCCCTTATGAAAGGTTCATTTTTGAGAAAGGTTATGAATATTCTTCTTTGCAATTTTCAATTACTACCAATTTGGTTGCGGATAAAATTCTCTGAAAAATTGAAGGAAAAATATAAAGAGGTTTTCTTGAAATTCGGTAGTTTATCCACGCAAATTTGACAGCGTCCGAAAGCTAATACATTGTTTTTCATTAGGACAATAGAGTGCTAAGGACGGCAGATGGACCTCAGTGCTCCTCTAAGAAGCACAGCTAGGGATCCAGGGGGTCAGTGCTCCCCTAAGAAGCACAGCTAGGGATCTAGTGGGAACTTTCCCGACAGAGTTGTTGAAAGTTCCCGAAAAACTTTGACAAAAAAATACTGACGCACACAGACAATACATACGCACGCGTACATGGTAATTACGAGCACATCGAAAAGTCACTGGTAACTTTTCCAATGATTCTCGGAAACCTCCCTTGTTTCCTTTCTCGACACTTGACTTAACCCCCTGGTAAAGTCGATCGACATGATATCATAATGTGAATTAGCCGATTCTCCCATGTGATACCAGTGCGGTATCGGTATTATATCAGCATGATATCAGGGCGGTATCAGTAGTCAGCAAATCAGTACAATAACAGTATGTCAGTGCGGTATCAGTATGATATCAGCATGATATTACACGATTAAATTAAAATGGAACCATACTGATCAACTTAACCAGGACGGGAAACTTTAGTCCATACGCACAGCATCTCAAAATATGGTTGAGAATATACACTATCATTGTTTTGCTTCATGCAGGGGAGCGCTTGATGAGCTGAGTTTACATCTTTTTCCTTCTGTTATGGGAAAATGGAGGAGAAAATATTTAAATAACTGCCGTTTAAAAGACGATCCTGTGATTCAAGCGGAGTCGGATTAGCCGGGGTGCTGTAGCATCCCAGGTCCATGGGCCCTTCTGGAGATTTTTGTTTAAAATCCAGATCCTCTAGGGGTCCTTGGAGTACAGAAGATAAATTTAAAGAGGCCCTAAGCCTGGAATTAAGACTGTCTTAGGGATCTTCGATTTTAGGATTTTGGGCCCCCAAAGATGAACTTCCCGTGCCCCTGAGCACAAATCCGGGAATTGGCGGATCCAGTGAATTGGCAACATTGTCTTTCCTCCATTTAAACCTATGGAAATGTATCGATTCTTGGAGGGGCCAGGTGCTCCGAAAAGAATCGATTATTTAGCATAGGGTCAAATGGAGGAAATCCGGTATTGCCAAATTGCTGGATCCGCCGGGCCCCCAAAGATGAACTTCCCATGCCCCTGAGCACAAATCCGGGAATTGGCGGATCCGGTGAATTGGCAACATTGTCTTTCCTCCATTTAAACCTATGGAAATGTATCGATTCTTGGAGGAGGCCAGGTGCTCCGAAAAGAATCGATTACTTAGCATAGGTTTAAACGGAGGAAATCCGGTGTTGCCAAATTGCTGGATCCGCCTCTGCTTCATGTGAACCAATAACTTCCGATCGCGATGGCTCCGAGTCGCTGGATTTCACACCAAGAGCAAGAGCTCCACGAAAGCTGCAAGTGACGACAAAAGCGTTAAATATGATGATGGACGTAGCACGATGGGATCGGGGAGGGGACGGGAGGGGGCAGGAGAGGGAGTAACAGCTGTAACTGTACAGCTGGAGATGCAGAGACGAAAGAGGTGAATCGGTGAGCGATACAAGTTAACCTTGTAGCCCGGAGTGGTACTGTTGTCAAACGATGGAAAAAGCCACCGTAGACGACGAGGAGGGCGACCCGACGGCGATGGCCACTGCTCCGCAGACCGCGGGGGGAGGGAGACCGACTTACATCGGGTATAACTCGGCAACCGGGCTTGGAGTTCGTTGCCACTTCTCTTTGTTCTCCGCGTCGGTTTAGTTGGTGTCCAATTAACAGAGTGGTTACGGTGTAAGTACTTGCACCGCGTCGGGGTCGGGGCATCCAAGGGGTTGGGGGAGGGGAGGAGGGACTGGCCGACCGGAGCATTGCTGAGGAAGAACGCCGTATGAACTTTCGGACGTTGCTAGATTTCCTCTGATACCTAAGGTAGTCTTTCCGGAGAAACTAGGACCCGAGAATGGACCGCTCATAAAAATGTAACGCTCTTAGCGCTATATTCCCTGATTTTTTTTTAAAATTTTTAAAATTTTAAAATGTTTGAACCACTTGCAGTATCCTTGCGTTCCCAGTGTTCCCATTCCATGACCGTCGAAAAGCTCTGGAATACTTTTTAGAGTTTTTTAAAAGTTCCGAAAAACGCAAAAGATGCGGAAAATTGTGGGAATTTCAAAAGTTCCGAAAAATGCAAAAGATACGGAAACTTTGAGAATTTCAAAAGTTCCGGGAAATCTCATAAGTTCCGAAATTTGTGACTAGTTTCGGGAAATGGGAGCGCTGCGACTGTCATTTCAGCTTCTAAAAGAGGAGGAAAAAGAATTTAATCGGTGAGTTCCTAGTTTCCAGGATGGAGGGGGAGGTTGTCAAGGGGAAGTAATGCATTTT
This sequence comes from Bemisia tabaci, assembly GCF_918797505.1. Lineage (NCBI taxonomy): Eukaryota > Metazoa > Arthropoda > Insecta > Hemiptera > Aleyrodidae > Bemisia > Bemisia tabaci. The sequence continues at coordinate 32,523,306 of NC_092797.1, read as the reverse complement.
TTAGCGGGGGTATAACCAGCGCTATGAGTGTGTTACGAAGGTAGGGCGGAGGGATGCGAAAAAAATCCAGGATTATACGGATCATATTTATCTTCCAATTTAATAGAGACGCTCGTCGCTCATTCGCCATCTAAGAGATTTGAGATAGAATATTCATAACTTTTTTCAAACGCAAACTTTGATTCGGGGGAAATTGAGGGGAAAAGAGGAGTAAAAAAACCATGGTAACGTAAAAAAGGGCCAAAAGGATATCATCGCACGTTCTGTCACGTTATGGAAACACGTCATATGAGCCTTCAGACGCTGGCAAATTTCCTTAGATATACCGCGAATTTTCAAGGAAATTTGCTAATGTTTTCCTCCGCTTTTACGGAGAATTTCAGACGCGATTTAATCTAAAGTATCTGAAAATACCAAAGAAATGTGAACACGAATTTCTTCAAAAATAAACAATTTATCCGTAGAAAGTCGGTGATGTTCAAATTTTCATACGGCGTTTTTCCTTCGCACGGCAGTGCTGAAGATCGATTGTCACCGACTCAGCAATTGGACGGAGTTAAACAGAAAGGAACCAAGCCACATCGGGATCGAACCGAGAAAAAGAGATTTAAAGTTTAGCTCCTGCATAAGCCTCAATGTAAAATTTAAACTTAAAGTTCAATTTCTGCAAAATTTGCTCCAACAAAAATTTTGAATTTTTGGCGATAGCTAGTAGAGCAGTGGTCGAGTTCAAAACCACTCATAACTCAATTTTTTCCAAAATGTGGGTTGGTTCCTTTCTGCTTAACCCAGTCCAATTAAGAGACGAGAAACATCGATGATCGATATTCCTGCATTTGAAACTGGGGAAAAGAATCGATTATTGAGGTGTTCGTTGTGAACAACCTGATAATCGATACCTTTCCATAGGATAAAATGGCAGAACAATCGATTCATCGCACGACACGACACGCCTTTGAGCGACTCGGCTCCAGTGCCGGTCCGGAGATGTGCACAAATTCAGGCACTGCCGCACAGTGGATCGAATCAATGAGAGAGGCCGGACATAAAATTTTTAACTAAAACTGCAAATTTTGATGTTTATTCCATCAGATTTTAAATTTTAAAGGGTGACCTTGACAGAAAATTTCACGAGGAAACCGATGAAACCACTTTCAGAACGTCAAAGTTTTGTTTGAACGGGGTTATAAGCTTTTAAAGTTTCCAAATTTTGTCCGACCTCTCCTATTGGCTTGATCTACTGTGCGCCGCACGACAATCAACATCGTTTGTTCCCGGGTCAAGCTTTGCTCGTAGTTGACCTGCTCATCAGATAGAGCGATTTCAACCGGAAAGTCCGGGTCAATTTAGATGATTTTAGAATGAGGAGGGCATGAGAGCTCCGGTGGCTCGATCTATATGGCGGAATTCTTTGTTCCCCTGACGAAAAACCGTAACTCCATTCGAACCCTGGTTAAGTCGATCGTATATGTTGAAGGTCGCTGCCGCGCTGTACTCCGGTGTAAAGGGTGCATACTATAAAAATAAACGAACATCAAAAAAATTACGAAATGTCACATTTCAGCGTAAATTAACGAGTAGGCACGAGACAAGAAGTCTGGTCAAAGTCACGGCCGGGGAAGTCGTTTGAATATTCAATTAGAACAAATTCATTATACCTGCAAAGCGGTGTGCTATGGGCAGATGATAGGGCATTAGGCCCTACTAAACGCGCAGGGTTTATGAGAGTGATACTTAAAGGAAACGCTTGCAGGTTTCTCGGGCAATTTTGAAAGAGAAGAAAAAAAATCCTGGTCTTATCTTGATTTTTTGGACCAGATTGAAATTGTTCCCCGACTTTTTTCGCGGAAAAATCTCATACATACAATATTCTATCCTAACCCTAAATTAGATGCAAGTTAAGATGCTCTTTAAAGTTTTTATTAAGACCTGTCTCACTGCTTACCGATCTAATATGACCCAGACACCGAAGGTATATATTAACCCTACGCTCGCTCGTTAGCAAAAAATTCAATTGTAAGAGAGCGAAAATTGAGAGGTTGCATCGAAGATATCTCGGTTTCCTTTGTCGATTCTAAGTCAGTGAAAAAGGCCCCTGACTTTGCCTGATTTTCAAGACGCTTTTTCGTGTTGATTATTCCACGTTTCTCCAAACTATTGGGAATCCTGGGTCTACTAGAAAATTCTTAACTTTCTCAATTTTTTTACCTTGATAGAACTAGGATAAAACGCCTGCTAGCCCAAACACGTTGTCCTCGCTATAAAATGTACGATCAACTCTCGGTAGCGTAAGAAAGAGAGCTTTTGGGCGTAGAAATTCCAGATAATAGCTATCCCGCCTGGCCGTTGATGCATTGCACCGGTTTTATCTTCCACCAAAAAGGTCGCTTTTTGCATGGGCACACTACAATTTCGTTCGTTTTCCTTGCTTGTTCTCCTCTAAACTTAAATTAAGAAAGTACAACATTTCGCCGATTTGAAGCTTAAACCAATGGTACTGAATTTACGTGCGTTACGAACGACTGAAAGACTTAACTTTGTCCTCGCCGCACGGTGGATCGAGTCTATCAGAGAGGTCGGACAAGACATTTTTGACAAAAATTTCAAATTTTGATGTTAAATTCGTCAAATTTTAAACTTTAAGGGGTGCCTACGGAAGAAAATTTCGCGAGGAAACCAATGGAACCACTTTTAAAATCCCAAAGTTTTGTATAAACGGAATTATAAGCTTCTAAAGTTTCCAAATTTTGTCCGACCTCTCCCACTGACTCGATCCACTGTGCGCCGTCTTTCAATGCCATCTATACCAAAAAAAAGCCTCCGGAGATTCAGAAAATGGTGCTATACGTAGTGATACAAGCAAGCGTTCTCGAGTTACGACCATAAAACCGATTTTGGGGCACCTACCCCCCCCCCCCCATAAAACCCAAAGCCGTCACGCTGTCGATGAGGACTTTTCTTTTGGGGACTCAATGGGGTCATAAGGACTCACAATGCCAAAAATCAGCTTGTTATTAACTTTTTCCTTTAACTTCCGTAGAGTTCCTAGACTGGACTGGGAAAAAAAACACATTGTATCTACAGTCCAGACTCTTGAAACATTGACAAGAAAAATGACACTTGATTCAATCAGATTTAAGCTTAAATCAATCAAAAGGAAATCCGCTCAAATTAAGAGGCTTGGTTCTTGATCTAAGCTTAAATCTGATTGAATCAAGAGTATTTTTTCCTGTCGGTGTTTTTATGAGTCTGCGCTCTAGATCCAATGAGTTTTTTTTTTTTTTCCAGTGTATGAGAAGGATAAGTAGTGGGTACAGGGGCGGACTGGCCATGGGGGCGGGGAGGCGATCGCCCCCTAACAATTTGCCGTGGAGGTCCCGAAGGGGCCCCCGCGGCGAATTTTTTTCGAGTCATCGTTTTTTTCCCGTAATGTTGTAATTTTCTTATCCTTTTCAATCACTAAAAGGCCCCGAATTCCCTAAAAATTTGTCTCTAAGAGACAAGGAAGGTTGCCAAAAGCATTTGTGATGAAGGGACCCCCGATGAATCCTGAGAATGGGTTTTTTTGAAGTTCAAGAACTGTAGAATCCAACTCCAATAATGCCTACGTGTTTAAAAAGTGTGAAATTTTCAAAATATACCGGGGGAGGGCCCCCGGACCTTCGAAGAGGGGCCTCCGAACGACAGGAGGGGCCCTTACATTTAGGTCCCCTCCTAACTTTTCGACTACCAGTCCGCCCCTGAGTGGGTAGAAAATCTACGTGACGAAATTTTCGGCGAAATCCTCACGTTAGTCGCTATCACGCATCCCACCAGCAGGCCAACTCGCATCGAATAAGTCTTCAAGTGTTCGCGTGACAAAACGTTTTACGATCAGGTACCCGCGCGGGGAGACTCAGCTCAGCTGACATGCAGCATTCATGATGATGAGACTTGATGAATGTCAAACTTCGTAATCTTATTGTTGATTTCGAAATGGCAGTGCACTCGAGCAGAATTATTCATAGCAGCCCTGCTCCCTTGCGCTGCTTCGCCGTGCTGAGGAAAAACGCCTTATGAGCCTTTAGGCGTTGCCAAATCTCCTCTCAGAAAATATCTATTTTCGAAGAAAGTTATGAATATATCTCCTTAAAATTTTCACAAGTTTTAGCTCAAATTACGAACAAAATTCTCGGAGAAATCCGAAGAAAAATATTTACGAATTTTTCCGAAAATACGTGATTTTTCGAAGGAAATTTGGCAACGTCTGAAGGCTCATACGGTGTTCTTCCTTAGCACGGCAGTGCTGCTCTCTGACTAGACGCAGGCTCTAAAACCGAGCAACATTTGAACGACACTACCTTCCGAGCATACGTTTGCGCCTAAATGATCCAATAAATACGTTTTAATTTTAATTTTTTTCATTATGATCCACCCTCGTAACGCACGGTCAGTTGTTGGTGCCCAAAATAAACCGAGGTTTGAAAGTACAGTGCTCCCATTTCCCCGGACTAGTTACAAAGTCCGGAACTTCTGAGATTTCCCTGAATTTTTCCTGAAATTCCCGAAAAATTCCGGAGCTTTTGCATTTTCCGGAACTTTCTCCGAAAATATGAAAAAATCTAAGAGAAATCCCACAGCTTTGACGGACCTGGATTGGGAGATATTGGAACAAAAAAGACGGACATGGAATGAGAGCACTATTTAAGTGCCTCTCACACCAAGATTTTGTACTGTTTCCCGACATTATACCAAGTGCAGAATGCCGTATGAGCCTTTAGACGTTGCCAAATTGCCTTTGATTAAATTTGAGATTTCAGGGTAATATGGGAACATTTTTCTTCAAACTGTTTAGGGAATTTAGTTTGCAATCAGGTCTAAATTATCTGAGAAATTCAAGCGGAAATATCCGTAACACTCTCCAAAAATAAGCATTATATCAAAGGATATTTGGCAACTCTCAAATGATTATACGGCGTTTCATCTTGACATGGCAGAGTAGGATCTCGATCACTCTAAGTGATGGGAACCGGAACACTTTTTTGCCTCACTCTTACACTTGAAAGTTCACCGTTGGGACATGATTGTTAAATTTTAGACAGGTTTTTCTTGAAATCACAAAAATTTCACTGGATTCCTTCCTCCATGACACCTTTAAATTACTTATGAATTATGTCAGCATCTTTATCACTTCATTTTGTATGTTTTGATTACCTATTTAAGACTCGTCAAACAATTTGACTCATCTTTGAATCAATGTAGGTTCTTATCATACGGATGGTATAAAATGTAAACAAACAGCGCAGACATTATATCAATGGTGAAAATTCTAAACCGCATACCTTGCTTTGCGATGTTGCAGACTTTCTGTTCTAGGTAAGAGGTAGGTACTTCATTTTTTGAAAGGAGAGCTTCTCAACGTCAATTTTAAAGAACTTTCAAGATTTTTCTTCTCTGTGCAAAGCAAATTCTGAAAAAACTTCAAGGAATGATGTCGATTTGTTCTCCTTAAAAATAACAATAGAAGCAGAGATTTCTAGACACCGCTAGCAAGCGAAGTGATTAGGGAGTTTTACCATTGATATACATATGTCAGTACATTCTGTACATTCAAAAGGTAACAACAGTTATTTACTTCCAAAATTTTAGTATTTCTATTTGACACTAGATCATATACAATGCTGGAAAAAATAATCATTAGCAACATGAGATGAAAAAAATTAACATGCTACCAGCGGATATTATTTCGACTAAAATAAACAAAAGACAGGAATGATGCGGGCATTGGCAACTGAAAAGTCTCAAGATAATGCCTCAGTGCTACTTGAACTGCAGCTGAATTAGATGTTTCCGATGGTATTTATCATAATAAAGTCTGCAGCTGAATGATAGAACAGGTTCATTATGATGTTGTTTAGTATTCACCTAATTGCCGTCTAAGTAATGTGATAGTGTCCACACTTGACACTGTCACCAACATTTTGATACAATTTCATGTCATTCCAATATTCTTAAATTTGCTATATGTCCACGACACTAACTAAATGCTTGATCCAGGTCAAAAGATGAAATGACTTCATCTGCTAACCCTATCTGCTCCTGTCACACATTACTGTATGTGCCTCACAGCACAGCAGTCTCTCTTCGATATTAGTTCAGCAACTTCAGGGACAAAGATACCATAATGATATTTGATTCAAAGAGGTGCTATTAATATACAGAAAAGAAGATTGTGCGAGATAACTTGAGTTCGAACTTCTAGGAAAGTTAAGAAGTGCATACTGATCTGACTGTTCATTGATTGGGATTTGATTTGTTGTTTGCGCATTCTATTTTAATACTGGACTGCATTCAATAGAATTCATTGCATGACCGAGTGCATTCTAACAAAGCCAGACGCAGACTGTGAGATGAATTATCCTTTAAAATACATGATTCCTGCAGCGGAAACTAAGGTCCTGGCGATTGATTAGGACATGCAACTTTGACACTCTGACTCACATGGATGATGATTATCATAGGTATATATAATAAATATGCATTTGAACTTAGAAAAAACAAACCTGATTAACATGGGGCAGCTCCTGGCATCGTCGTGAGAACAATGGAAAGGAAAGGTCAATTTCCCTGAAGACTTGGAACACACATTGGAACGGATAATTCTTACGTACAACTATTTCTTCCGTCTGCTGAGAAGAAAGACGATCAATCAAAGCGAGTTCATGAAGTGTCAACACGAAAACACGTAGTCAAAACTAAAACCGAAGGAAGAAAAAATTGGAGCACGTTACTGATCTCGAAACGCAATGACGAGCTTCGAAGACACGGGGAATCACGGTGCTTTTCGACAGAAAGAATATCGAGGATATGGGATCGTGCTAAATGACATCAAAACAAAAGAGAGGGACACGTTATGCTCCTCAAACAACTCGAAACCCTAAACCACCGCAAATCTCTCCGCACAAATTGGTCGCTCGCAGAACTGGCTGAGTACTGAAATGCAAACGCTTACATACATTGCTCGTATCACTCGTTTATTATTATCAACTCCGCACTTCCCAGCTCACGCACGCACTAGATTGAAGAACTGCGCAATCAGCTGTGCGCAACCCGACCATGTTATTATTATTGGTTCTAGCTGAGCTCCCTAGACAGCGCCACATGACAGAGATAGTCTGATGGCCAGTACTTAAAACGCCCGTAATACATAGAGTATGCAACCGGGAGTACATAGACTGCGTTGGCAGAACAGAAATTAATGGAGTTGCATCTTGCCTTCCATAAAAAAGTGTTATTCAAAGGGGGAACGGTGGCGCAGCTTCTTTAGACAATTTCAGGGAATTCGCCTTACATCACAGAACATTTTCTGAAATTCTCAGAAGAATATATGCTACCGTTCTCCTGTTTATCAAATAAATTATCCGATGCAACTTGGCCTTTCTGCACGATGCGGTCCACATTAAAATTAAGCCGTCCAGCTTAGATCTGCTCGAAAGCATTATTGCATATCTGTTCACTGTTCAGTCCTCTTTTGACGAGCTGTTCTCTAAAAGTAATTTTACAGCGTTGTCCATTATGGCAATGAAAGACCAAGAATGCTGTTTGTGGAGTCCAAGACTCGGTATGATAGTGTGACATGGGCAACAGAGAAATTTTTTGCAACGCAAATTGCCGCTCATCTTACTGCCAATTTTTCTGGAGACGCTTTAACTGTGCACTCGGCACAAATTAAGGGTTTTTTCTTTTTACTGGGGGTCTTAAGAGGTTGCATTAGTTTTTTGACTAAGAAAATGTATTACGTCCCATAATATTTTCAGGGGCTCAGCCAGTAACTAAGTAATGGGACAAAGAACTCTTTAAGTTTTAAAGTTTTTTTTTTTTTTTTTTTTTTTTTTTTTTTTTTTTAAAAAATTGGCCTTCTTAACTTCTAGGCGTGTCAATGTATCCTGAGTCTTTAACCTGAAGTCAGCATCCCTATCGAAGGTCTTATCAGTCACACTTAAAAAGCATATTACTTAGTCAAATTAAGAATTTGTCCTTTTATGAGAGAAATTTTTCCTACAAATCTACGAGAGCTCTGTAGCCTTCAGAATTACCTACAGCCCCCCATACTATCTCTTGAGGAACCAATTATTTTACCTACTACTCTGCCTACCATAGTGTTGAAGCCCTTCAAATTTGACCTTGCGGTTTCTTTTTTATAACATACCCACTCTTCACTGACTTCAAAGGGGTCCAACACTTTCAGAGGGGCTGAAGGTCTCCTACATATCAATTTTAGCCCATATCATGCGAATTTTTCGATGAAAAGTCGTGTTGGACATTACTGAAACTAAAAACCTATGATATAATTCAAACTATCATCAAAACTAGGAACTCTCTAGTTTTTGTCATTTTTGCACACGAACAGCATACAAAATAATTTCCTCCAAAGATAAGAAAACCAGTCCACACAATAATGAAGCTGAGGCATTAGGTACCTTTGAAGCAAGAGAGACAAGAAATAATAGTATGCATGATACAGTTGTACTTTTGGTGATCTTTCAAATGATATCAGTAGATTTTATATTCAATAAATTGTAGGTACCACCTTTCTGGGTTTGAAAACCCTAAAAAAAAAGGGGCGAAGAGTGAGTAAAAATCCCTGTCAGAATTTGCACTTTCATAGATTGCTGGAAACAAGGATGCAAAAATAAGAATTCCTTGATTTCGGTGTTAGTACAATTTGCATTACAGAGAATTCAATCTGATTTTACTGCAACCACAAGTACACAACATTATGGAGATGATGCAGATTTTATTTATCATGCTTGTCCGAGGGGAAATTGGGCTTATAATTTACAACAGGTGCCCTGCAGGTATCTGAGTTGTAGAAGGAGATTTCCGTCTGATAATTCCTTCTGATTTTCCTTAAATCAGAAAGAAAATGAATTGTAGCAACTAAATGTGACCATCCTCAAAAAGGGGGACTTTTGTAGGTGGGACAATTACTTCAAGGAGAGCGATTTTCGGACCAGTCCAATGGAAGAATCGGCATTTTATTTTTTTATGAAAAGCACTGACTAACGTCCTGAAGAAGTATTTGTTCAATGATATGCCAGAAGGAGGCAAAATAAGCCAAAACTCAACGTTTCTGAGCATTTCTTGAACCAGAAAATAAATATTTTCCTTTGCAGTGGAACCAATTATTAAATATGCAATTTCATACCCTATGGATAAATTATTTTCCCAATGAGTGGTCACTTGTGAATTTCTGAGAGATTTTAAATAAACATTCGTTACAACTGTATTCCTTATGACTTCTCTGAATCAAAATTCACCTGCAAATTTTTGTTTATATTTGGTTCTGTTTTAAAGAAACGCAAATTAACACCCTGCGATTTGAAATTACGTAGAATGAGAATGTGTGTACCAAAGAAAAAGCAAAGAAAATTTCAAGCCACAGTGCTGGTTGTTTTCCTTCAAGAAAACGAAATATGCAAAGAAATTTTGAAAGAGAAAAAAATAAAATTTTGAATAGGAAATCAGTCGTTGATGAAAAGTTTATCTAGCAAATGAGAAGATCGATACTTAAGCTTGCTTTTGCTTGGATCAAAATCTTTCCAACTGTGCATATGAGTAAAAAAGCAACAAAAAGATAACGGAGGACATTTTATACACAAATAAGTATATACAATTATTTTAATATAGCTACATGTAGAAAGAAAATATTTACAAAGGTATGAAAAGTTATAAAACAAGCTTTCAATTGATATTTTCAACTTCTTTTTTTTCATGCATTTTTTTTTTTAAATTTTATATTATAATAATCATTTTAAATTAAAATCTTCTGGTGTTTTTACATAAAAGCAAGGTGGGGTTGAAAAGAAAATTTAGGAAGAACTTTCTCTCTGATGAGAATGAGTTACAAATTTTCTGAGTTTGATAACACAATATATATCTCGAGTTTCGAAAAATTCAAAGACACATTTTCAGAGAATTTGATTAAAAAGAGGCTTCTTTGACATGAAATGTTTCTAAGAATGTGAAATATTTTCCACATTATGAGGCAGATCAATAATATGTCCATTATGAGGAAACATCAGAAAAATGGCTGCACTTCAAAGGAAATTATGGGGCAAAATGACTCTGGTACGCAAGTACTTGTCACAGCGTAGCATTTACAAAACCCTTAATAACTTCAGAGCTTTCCATGGCAGAGACACCCTTTTTGGATAAAACACTCTTGATTATCCTCCTGGCTTTCGTACAAAGAAATGGGTATATACCTCAGAATAAACAATTGTTTGAGAAGCATAAATAACGGGGGAAAAAGCGCGGACTGAAAATCTTCGAAAATGTTGCTGAGTATGAATCTTATGAATCGGAAAAAATCTGATTGTGAGTTTGCATTGTAACAGGAAAGATCCATGAAACTAAGAACCACTTTCCCTCAAACTGAATTAAATCCTACAACATCAGAACGGCACTGTTTCATTTGCTCTATACATTTTTTCATGGTCTAGGACTTTGAATGATGAGAGAAACCATATTCTAGCCCAATGATCAATGCTATCTGAAACTAAAATTGAGGGAAAGAACGACGGAAGCTTTTGTTAATTCATCATCAATGATGAAAATGAGCTTAAAACTTGCACTTTAGAGTCATAACGAAAACTTTTGGACACAAGTTTTTCCAAAATAGCTGACTACATGTTGAGTAATTGCTGTTTATTTGAACGAATAGACGGTTCAGCAAATTTCAAAGTTTCATTACAGTGGCAACATTGTCACAATTCAAATTTTTCATTAGATACTTTCAAGGTTACTTGAATCCTTGATTCATTGAGGGAATGAGGGTTACAACAACTTAAAAGTATTTCAAAAGTTGTCAAGGAAGTAATACTGCCTACGTAACGCGTTCAATTCATAATTTAGGAACAGAAATGCTTTGTTGTAATGAAATAGACAACTTAGTGGTTTTTCAACTAACAATAATTCCACAAGAGAACTACGATAGAGATAGAAAAATTTTCTGTCCGACTGTTCCTCTCTCAGGACATCAGAAAAAGGATTCTTGGTTACTCCACTGAGAGATTTTTTAAATTGTGCAAGAGCACTAGTGTTTCTTAGGCGACCCTATGTCCTTTGTTTCTTCTGAAGGAAATTCGAATGAGCGCATGAAATTTATCGTACTTTTTGGTAACCTAGAAAAGTGTGTGGTAGTCAGAATTATAATTTAAAGTACCACTCAATTCTTTTAAATGATTTACAATCTTAACAGTCTAATCACTACAAATCAGATTAAATATAATTATCGCAGTTTTAAAAGCACCTTAAAACATAAAAAATTTCAACATTGGGATGATACTGTACAGCTACTACAAAAAGAAAATGAATGAATAAATAAATAAAATAAATCAAGTAATACTATTACTATAGATGGCCTGCTGGGTGTTTGATCCTTTAATGGTAGCAAAATGGAACGACCAAGAAATGGTAAAGAACAAAAATTGCTCATGAGGATGGATTCCCTGCCTCCTAAATCTCAACATATTTGTTTCTTTTCCTAATCCGCCATTAACATGTCAGGTGACCGAGAGGGATAAGCCACTCATCTGACCACACAAAAACTTTTGAGTCAACAAATCTTCAGCATCAAGAATTGAAGTTGAAGAATAATTTTTTTTTCTGTAAAATCTAATTTGTTTATTTGAAGAGCTACCACTTTTGTCGTCAGTTGCAGAGCAAGAATATTCAATCAAACCGTGTGCAACTGATGGTACTACAGAAACTCTGACTATAGACTCTCACAACATAATTGGTTAATTTAAGGCACCAAAAACTGAGGAAAGAACATAATTGATTCAGCTAACACTTCAGAAATCTATACGTTCTTAATTAGCATGAAACATATATGGTAATAGTGATAAACTAATCTTCAAATAAAAAAATAGACTTGATAAACCTCTCCACTCTGAACTTGCAAACATCACAGAATCTGAATTTTAGTGAAAAAAGAGATTTTTGAGACTATATCATTTCCTGATGAAGAACATTTCGATATTAAAAATACCTTTTCTTAAAGAATCAATCATTTTAATGGAACAAATAGGAACTGTTCGTGAGACCTCTTCTAAAATTCAAACAGGTAAGAGAAAAAAGGTTTTTTTCGCACTATCTTGTACAGTCAATGCAATGCCTATAATGCAATGAAATGTATCTTGCAATGCCTGTGAGTCAAAAATAGATAACTGAAGGGAAAAAATAATACTGTTAGGGCCACTGACGTAATTACAAATTATGAAAAAAAAAAAACTTTGGTTGATCAGGACACAGAATGCCACACAAGGTCTGCCACTATTACTGGATTCAACTTTTTTAAAGGGAACTCGAGTTTTATTTTGAACAAAGGAATTACCTAAAATATCAGTAAATATTTTATAAATGACACATTTTAAGATAACTTCAAATATGGCATCATAGTTGATGACATCACTGTTTATTCTTAGGGTAACAGACGCACATTAATCACATTATGTTCATGCATTCTGCAATATTACGAATGCGATTTATTTATGTAAAAAAGATGACCTGAAAGGAACAAAAACTGAAACATCGATAATGAAGTCTTTCACAAACTCACTTTGGTGTGAAGCAGGCTTCATAATAATACCAAAGAAAATTCTTGCTAATAGTTCTTTTTAGTTGAAAGATTTCAACTCATGAAATCTGTGACTACACATTATTGGTGGGAAAGTCATTTCACTTTTGTGCAAAAATTGAGCTTTGCTAAGAAAATACACAATCCGGAGGCAGAGGAATCTTTTAATATGAAATTAAAGTAAAAATTTCAAGGGCGTTCCACAGAATACTAAAAGACAAATTGGAATGAGATCCATTGATGTAAGGCAACAATTTAACAAGAATAAAAAATGAGAATACATCATATTCACATGATTAAAAATTAAAAGAAAAAAAAAAACATCAAGGGACGTCAACTCTTTCTTTTACCTGGGAATAAACAGGTAGTGTGATAAAAATTGTTTTCCCTGACTCCTTAATTAAATCAGATGCAACCAGAATATCAGTGCTACTGAACTCCGGCTCTACAACTTGTTGCTCTTCTGCAGTAAGGGCATATCTCGATTTCCTCGTGAGCCCCAGAAAGCATGAATTTATATGTAAAACAGGGCTTACGTGGAAATTGAGATACGCCCTTATGTCAGAGGGGCACCGACAACAGTGAGCTTAAGCAGAGATAGAATCAGTTAAATGATGCCGCAGTATTTCTGATGGGTGTTGTAATGTTTGAGATGAGGTTGCTTGAACATCGTTTTCACTAGGTCGCATGTTTAAAGTCTGATCAGATGTTTCCAAACCTAGTTGTGGTTGCTGCTGCTGCTGTTGTTGTTGTTGCTGCTGCTGTTGTTGTTGTTGCTGCTGTTGTTGTTGCTGCTGCTGCTGTTGTTGACTTTGTGGCTGGTTCATATGCTGTCTCTCATGAAGAGAAAGATGGTTCTTCTGAAGAAAAGCTTTGCCACATTTAGCACAAGCAAACGGTTTCTCTTTACACGTCCTGTCTGGATATTTGTGTCGATGTTGAATAAGTCCATGTTTTTGGGTAAAACCTCTCCCACAATCCTCACAAATGTGGCTTTTCTTGGACATGACTGCTGCAGCAGATGTCGCAGCCACTGTAGCTGTTTGCTTTAGCGTTGCTGCCAGACTACAAATATCTGACAGAAAACTATGATCACCTATGTGTAACCTCAAATGCAATGCAAGTCCTTCTGAGCTTGTGAAGGCTTCACCGCATTCCCTGGAAAGTGAAAAAAGGAATACCAATTAACAACTGACAACCCATTAACAAAGTAACATAAAGAACTAAGAGGAGTCTGGACATCCAAATCTCATTGACTAAATTGTTTCGTTATCTGAGCTGTGCTGAGCAACTGAGCACTTGTCATGCTTTCATTTAAGATGATAATAATTAAAATCTAAGGCGGAGCCATCCTGACCTCCCCTTGTTGATGGTTTTTTTATAGTTTGGTACACCTGTCACAAGTAATATTTGTCTATCACGTGCGTGAATGATTGCTTTGTTATCAGAATAACAAAGCAATCATTCACGCATTGCACTTTTTTGCTGGCATAGCATTTCTCTGAGTATCATCTCTATAATCGTCTCTTGTCTAAAATAGATTGTATTCTCACAGGGAATGCTTCAAGAAATTTTTAATTTTTTTAATCCAGATGTTAATGTTTTTTATGTCCTTATCCAGTAAAAATAGTATATAAGAAATCATTTTCTCTTCTTTATATACTTTTACGACTTTTCAAGAAGACAACACTGGTAAGAAAAATTGTTCTAGAAGGTTAAATTTGTCTTAAACTAGTCTTCAGAGGGGTATTATTTATATGCATTTCAAAGTTAATATGGGAAGCAATGTCAGGCTGAAGAAAAGGGGGAGAACTAAGTAATTTATTGAAAAACTGCTTTTCTTGCTCTTACTGCTGGAGGAAAAAATTCTGACATGCAAGTGAGTTAACTTCATTGATAAATCAATAAAATAAGGAAATTGTGGGATGTTGCAAGTCGCTAACTTTAAGAGCATAGTTGCTGCTAGATTATGAGTTATGCTATGTGTCTGGATTGCATCGAACTGCAGCTACACACAAAGTTTTGTGCAAATTCTGATCTCATGTTTTAGTACATAGAGAGGGCAAAGCATGCTCTTGGAGAGAAAGGAACATTGTTTTCAAATCAATATCTCACCTGCAAACTTTCGTAGCGGTGGGTGGAGGATCGAACCGTTGCGGTGACGGCAAAGTTGCAATATTCAAGGTTGATGCTTGAACCCCACAAGTTCGGACATGCACCAGTAGGGTTCTTTTCTGCAGAAATTCTTTTCCACAGTTGGGACAAGAATCCGGAATGCGCCCATGCCTCCGCTCGTGATTAACAAGCTCAAACTTGCGGAAGAACCCTGCCCCACAGTCAGAGCAAACAAAGGGTCTTGTGCCACCATGAAACCTTGAATGCATAATGAAATGCTCCTCTCTGGAGAATGATTCACCACAAATCTGTAAAATAGAAGCATTAGAAGAGAGTGGAAAAGACAGAGCACAAATTAGGAACTAAGAGCTTCGAATCAAATTCCTAGAAAATCAAAAGAATTCAAGTACCTTATAATACTCTTACTAGCTGCAAGAATCATTAGCGAACCATAGGATCTTCCCATTAAAAATAATTACCTTAAAAAAAACCTCAAAAAAACTATATTTCAAGGCAACAAGAATTATTTTTCTTCTTATGTGTCTAATTATGTGTCTAATTATTTTTATTCTTACTTTTATTATGTTGATAAATGCTTACATGGTTGTCTTATTTAAGTGCTCCTATTCTCTCTTTCTGTACACAAAGTCATAAGAAAAATTCTGACAAAAAGAAATTTACTCCAAAAAGGACAAACAAAGAATATTTTTCCAAAATCAAAAGAGGTACTATTAGGAACCTCCGGAGGGAAGCCAGAGGCGTGCTCTACATGAAAAATTACCTGGCATGAATATGGCCTTTCACCAGAATGGAACTTAATGTGTGTGGTCAGATGCCTCTTTTGAGGAAATCTTTGCCCACATTCTGGACATTCAAAAGGCCTATCCCGACTATGGACTCTTTCATGGCATACCTGAAAAGAAAAGGATTCGATTAAGAAGTAGAAAAGGTCAAAGAGAGAGGTAAAAATGAATTTTGTGATTCAGTGCATAATATGTTCAAACAGCCTAACAGCAAATTCTAATCTCCTGAAGATACATATATCGATGGGCTAAAAGTTTTCTCTTGCTAAACAGGTAAAATTTTCTTAGAACTGCAAGACAGCCTTGATCAATCGTTTCAAAAAAAGGAAAAAAATTTTGGAAATTTTCCAACTTCCCGCAAAATCTTTTTTGAAGGAATTCCTGGTTAGGAAAAAAGAATGCATATTTGCTTTACAAACGTTTGTCGGGACATACAAAATTTCCTCTCTAATTTAAAAAAGCAGCATTTCAGTAAAAAGTGCGATGACATTTTTTTGTGCTTCATGGGGTGTTTCTAAGTGACTGAAACTGATCATTTCACAAGCATAGACTGGAATTTGAATTGCCATGAGCTTCGAAGAAAATCGCTAGCTTTCAAATAAGGCCTCGAAAGAAAAACTGATTTAGATAAAAATTTAACAGGATTTTATGTTTCTTCAAGTGTGTGTTGGAGGGATTCTTGTCATCTTTCTTGAGTGTTTTCCCCTCCTTCATTAACAGTTGGTGATCCATGCATTCAACTTTCCTGGCAAAAATCACCTTAAAATTGATTAAAAGAGGGGTAATATTGCAGTGAAAGTCACAAGTATGGATCACAAACTGTAAATTGAAAAGGAGGAAAAATACTCGGAAAAGCTCAACCTGAAGAAAAACTACTAAGGCTCAAAACAACGTTAAAAAAATCGTACCTCAACAAATTGTAATCTAAATGACCTCCTAAGCCCATTCACCTCATTTGATGAGTATACTTGTCAGCACGCGCGGGGGACATATTTCAATTGGCGAGTTAATTCACGGCATCTATCGGCGTTGCTAGGCGATTTTTTGGGCAGTGTTTTGTCACTTTTCCCATAGATGGCGTCTCAAGCGCCGGAACGTCGAAAATGGCGTGAATTCACTTGTCAGCTAAGATAATGTTCTAGGCGCCCGCTGACAAGTAAACTTGTCATGTGAGGCAAATGGGTTAAGATCTTTATATACAACTAATAATTCGCTTCCAAGCCTCCGGTAAATCGCATTTCAATCGGTGAAAAAGTTTCCTTGAAAGAGTCAGTCCATGGCACCTGATTGAATGGTTTTGATTGGAATGCTAAGAATGCTTACAGAACATGCGGGTTTAGGAAATCAAGCCTGCAAGTGATGATTAGAGGCAAGATATTTGAAGTAAGAAATACAAACCAGATGATGTTTGAGAGTGAATGATTTGTTACATTCTGCACACTTGTACGGCCGATCAGAAGTATGAAGCAGAAGGTGGGTACTTAAACAATGTTTCAAGGCGAATGTTTTGCCACATTCTGGACAACTATGAGGACGCTCTCCTGTATGAGTTCGCAAATGGGTTGTAAGATGATGCTTCATTAAAAATGTTTTGCCGCACTCCCCACAACTATGTGGTCTAGCTTTCAACGTTGGTTTAGCTACTGCAGTAATAGTCTGCTGAGGCTGTTGAACATGATTTGAGGAATGGTTGGCATCAGAGATATTGCTGTTCAAGTGAGCTACATCTGCCGCAGATTGATTTGACATAGGATCCTGCTGTTGCTGCGGCTGTTGTTGAGGCTGCTGTGGCTGTTGTTGCTGAGTATTTCCAGTGCCATCCCGGAAATATTTACTCTCCGGAGCTATTGGCAGAGCTGGAGCTAGAAAATGCCTGGCCTCATCGTTCATAAAGAACATACCTCGGTACATCAAATTGCTGTTATTCATGTTTAGCAAGTCGTCACTGCTAGCGCAGTCTTTTTTGATTTTACGCTTCAAAAAGAGATCTAGATTATCTGATTGATCCAAAGAATCTGGAGCCTCCAACTTCACTCTTTCACTTAAATGATCAGAGACAGCTTGGATTGGATCCAAATCTAGATTGCATCTGAAAAAGAAAAGAAAATCTTAATTAATAGATAGTCAAAATTGAGGACATGGGTATGATACCCAGACGCTCAGCGTCAATACTTAGGACTCAGGGCAGTTTCTGAAAATTTGTTCTATTTCTAGTCTAGGTTCCGCACCCTGGAGATAAATAGGTAGTAAGCCATACAGACCGATAGCAGTGTAATTGGGTATGAAATCAATCTTGTGTTTTGAAGGTGATAAATGTTATTACAACTAAAGATTGACGTAAACATGTCTTCCTTGCTAGGAGGTGAATCCTAAGACTTACCATTCCATTGTACCTGTTTTGATTGAAATCATGTTGTGAAAACAGAGAATGCAGCCTTCCTATTGAGGAGTCATTGAACTGTCAATACATTCACATCGTTCAAGTTATTTTGTTGGTATGAGAAGTAGTTATTTTTGTTCTTCATTTTTGCACCAATAAACTATCTATCTGTCTACTTTCAGTCGAGTCCAAGTCCAATTGACGAAAAGCAAGAGCTCTCCAATCTGATGTTGTCATGGATTGAATTTTCAGTAATGTTGAAATTCTACTTAAATAGAAAGCGTATTTATCAAAAGATCTTGTTGATGAATGAAGCACATGAAATGAAAAAATGAGACAAAAGAGACTTCTGCGGAAGATGGAAGAAAAGCAAGTGATCAACAAAGAAGACTGACTGATAAGGGTGATAAGAAATTCACCACCGCGGGTGGAAATCAAAGGATGAAAAGATGGAATCGAAGATGATTGACAGAGAAGCATAACAAATGTAATCACACTAATTATGAGACAAACTCATCACTATGAGGTGGCTGAGCTGATAGGTTAATCAGCTTGCGGATCCTCAAGTATAAACCCCACACCATCTAAGGGACAAAACTATGAGACTCCCGAAGACAGAATGGGAGCTTGGGAGCCTGACAGTGACGGTGAACTTTTCAAATTGTTGTGACAAAACACTAGGCCTGCAATTTAGAAAATAATCGGTAAATTGGTGAGGTAAATACCTTCTAAACATTAGCTTGACGTTAGGCTCCACAGGAAAGCATAATCTGCACTGATTACCCTTCACAACATAACGTGGAAGGGCGGAAATAGCTTGCACAGAACTTCATTAAATGTGTAAGAGCAAATTTCAGAATCTCAATCAACAGAAACTCGAACAGACATTGTAGGAGTGTAAAAAAGACGGCTTTAGAGGAAGCGAGACGTTTATCGACTTGATATGCATACACGCCATTTTGTACCCACTCACACTCACACACCCATGTAATCCACCATTCAGGGGATTCACTGGTGAACCAATCAAAAAGTAGAAAAATCGCCCACGTAATTTGATTTTGCGGGCACCTGCTTACAATACCGTCGAACGCCAGGTTATGAAAAGAGGTGGAATAATAAGTATAAATTGCATTCAATTTTCGTGGTAGGGGTAGCTGTTCTGTAAAGAATATGTTTTAGCAAAACCCGCTAATTGTTTAAGAACTTTCTCCGAGAGAATGGAGAAAATTACCGGAAAATGCGGTCAGTGGGAAGGTGGTAGTGAGCAGGTAAGCGTGAACTAATTTTCTGTGCATTTAGCTGTTAAAGAACAAAATTAAGTAAAAAATTAAGTGTGAGAGACACAGTTTTGTGCACTTTTCAGTATTAGCCCTAAAAAATTCCAAAATAATCTTAGGATAGAAAAGCGCTTTTTTTCTCATTTTTTTTCGTATCTTCAAACAGAGTAAGATGAATTAAAATGGATCAGGTAGCAGTTTATGTTCTAGGTGTTGGATACAAAAAACCAGTTTTTTTTCCTTCTTAAAACTATGTTGTTTCTTTCTAAAAAAAACTATTTTGTTAGTCATTTGAATCAATCAAGGCAGAACATATTGATACAATAACATTCATAATGAGGGGGAAAAATTATTGAATGTTATACCTGGAAAACTACCATGTTAAAATAACTTTTTAAAAATATACTTCCGTACCAACAAAATGAAAATGTAAAACAAGAAAATCTCCTACATAACTTCTCTGCTATTTGACTAAAAAACTGAGGTCTGCTTAAATAAAACGGTCGGATTACGGAAGAGGTTTGATTGACGGACGATTCAGGACTAATTTCCAAAACACTATAAAAAAATCTGGAAAAAAATAAAATTAAACTTTTGGTCTCGAGCAAGCTTCAATAGGGTCTCGGAAAATATATGCTACTGTCAGAAAATTGTTAAAAAGCAAAATATTGGGACTAGAAACGATTGCAGTAATTAATCTTGTGATTTTCATTCGCAGTATGTGGAAATTAATTGCAAGAAATGGCTCTCACAATTTTGAGTCTAACTTTCAACAGCCATTTTCAGGAACTTAGGATCTTATTTGCTCTTCTCCTGCTTCCCTCTTTCAATTCATTTGTGCGATAAAGTTGGAGATACCCTGTAGTGTGCATCAAAAGGTTTGGTTCACCCCTGTTTCATACGTCTCACATCACGTCCTTCTGTCGAAGAGTGGAACCTTGTATCTCCATTGTGATGTTTCAAAATTTACGCCCCAAGAAAAACAGGCAAACCTTTTGGCTTGAAATTTATGCATGAATATTCTGCTACAACAGGGAAGAAAAATCAAGGCAGTTTTCAAGAGAATACTATGACTGGGTTTCCGCACACAAAAAAAATGAATCATGACAAAGTGCCTTAAATGGAAAAATTAGTAATATTATTATATTAAATATTATTCCCATAATTTAAATTATTATTAATCCTAACATATAGTTATTTAATCTGAATAGTTAAAAAAAATTAATTCCATTAAGATAACTTAACTAAGTTTTTAGGTTGTAAAAAGCTGCAGCGTCGCAAACGGAGCTACATTGTTTGGCAATTTGGCCGATGAAATCTCATTCTATTTTTCCAAATTTCAATAGGGGTAAACACAGGAAATGAGCAACTTATTTCTTTTTAATAGATGTATATTAGTTATAAAAATTTATAATCGTATAACATAGTACATTATAAGAATAGATACATCTCTGTTTATGATACATATGTATAATAAGGGTTGAAGATTACATGTATACTTGCATTGAATACAGTAATGAAATCAGTTCCTTTTCACTTACACTTTTCAAGTTACCCTCTATATTCTCTCAATGAAAAGCTGGACCTTTCGAAAATCCCGAAACTCTAATAGCATGAAGCTTCATGATGCTAGGCACTTGATTGAGACATCTTAATGGTGGTTGGACAATAAAAATTCTTCACTTAGCACGAGGATAGCAAAAGTAATCTTTAGCAAATCCGCCCTTTACCTAGAAATGTATATTATCTATAATAATGTAATTTCTGTCTTTCATTACATGAGATAATTTCTCTCATTTATTTTTTGAGTCATCGTTTAAAATTGACCAGTTTTCAGTTGGGCTTTGAAACACATATACAATGTGAGAAAAAATAAAAGACTAGGATTTGGGGTACAAGCATCTTCTAATAACCAATACTTTTGAATGAAAGACCAAACAGGAGCAAAGCCCTCTTGCCAGGATGGCATTCTCTGTTAGAGCAGATAAAAGATCTTCTGAAAAGAAAAAAAAAAACATAAATAGTTTTTTGTTAAAAAACACTGTGCATGGTTGCAGATAAAATTATTTTGTAACAACCATCAAACATTTAAAAAATTCAACATCAAAGAAAAGGAAAGGATACAGAAGACCAACATTTTCAACTAAATAAAATTAACAATGTGCTTAAGATCTTTTATTGCTAAAAATGCGGAAGAGAAAACTTTTGAAGAAGATCAAGTTATAGAATAAAACTTTAATTGGCATTTTACAATGATATTGGGCGCTCGATAAATCAAAGCTCTTTCATTCAAAAATCTCAATGGTAGAGAGGAGAAGTTAGTCCGCGAAGAAAAATCAGTGTAAATAAAGAAGAAATCAGGCTTAGTTTTGAAAATTTAAATTTAAATGAGAAATCAATTATTTGGCTATCAAAATATTTGGATTTTAGTCGGCCAGTGCTTCAGATCCATGATTCAAAAAGGCATGAAGATAACATTTAGTAAATTGACATCAGGACCAAGCACTCCATACTTTAAACTTGGCAGACTTAACTTAGACAAACTTAAACTGGCAGAACAGGATGCTCCATGATTTGAAAGGATTTTAAAAACTCTATTTAAATGCAGATTGGTGAAATTAGCAACAGGAATGACCGAACTTCTGTTTATAACCACACTAATCCACACAAACAGCGTAATCATGTAATACAGGTGGTGGTAATGCCTCTTTTGAGTTACGTAACAAATTGTGTGATTTAGAAATAGGAGCAGAGCGATTGGTCACCCTGTTTTAATTTGTAGGACCAATTTCAAAATCTGTCTAATTTGAATTTTCTTAAGAACCTATCTCAATGAATCAAAATTCTCCAAATTCACAACCTCTTTACTTCAAAGAAATCCTCAGTCCGTTCAGTCTTGAATTAATGAGTGCCCATTTAGGAGCAATTCATTTTGTTACAATTAAACTTGACATTTGGGATTTACCTTCCTCCTCTTATCACTCATTCTCTTGCACGTTTGAGCTGTAACTCAAAGGATAATGGTATGCATGCTTGGTATCCCCTCTTTTGATGTGAAGAATACGCAGTCGTCACACATTTCTTGACCAAAATTGCATACAAATTTATAAAATCTCTTGACACTGATTTTTGCACACTATCAAGCATTGCTCCTACCGCATTTCTTTCTTGTATCATTGTGGTGCAAAACTCCCCCCCCCCCCCCAAAGTTAGACACGATTTATGAACAGCCCCTCAAAACGTTCAGATAAATGAGACCTTTTGAGGCCAGCAAAATACAGCAGGGGGAAAAGTTATTTGTGACAGCCACGCCCCATTAGAGAAATTGTAGGATCCCACCTGACAACGTGACGGATTCAACATTTGAGAAAAACTCCCTGATTTTAATGAGCAATTAATAAGTTTTAAATCTTAATTTGTTCTATCACTGAAAAGTCTTCTAATGATTTGAATCGTCATGGCAGAAAATTAGACTAAGGAATGAAGAAAACTGCCTATAAACAAGAAGCAACAGTGACTTCAACTATATTTTCTATTACACATTATCACTTGGTTAATTTTATGACAACTGGGAAAATTGAATTGAAATAAAATATTAGAAACCCATGTCTAAGAGTCAGATTAAAGCAGAGCTTTTGCATGAAATGAAAATCTATTTCCATTCATTCTAACATTGAAAGTAACACTATTATTAGGTTACAGTTCATGGACTCAGCTGTCATCAACTGCTGCAGCACTTGATGAATTGATTTGAAAAAATTCTAGGGTGCGTTTCCTTGGGAAAATACGCTGACAATGATGAATGAACTAAAAATGGCGGTGTAAAATTAAACAGTTATTAATTCTTCACTACTATTACATTGTAGAAAAAGAAAGAAAAACTGATGAACATTCAATACAGGGTAGGATTCTCAATTAAAAAAAAAAAAAAAAAAAAGAGTTCATTGAAAAATTAGGAATTGTGCCACTGAACTCAAACATATTTATTAGAACTAAAACTTAAATTAATATAATATACACATTTTACAGTTTCTTGGATTTTTTCTGATCAATCACAATATTTATAATAAGATAGTTGTCTCGATTCAAGTTGCTAAAAGCACAGAGACTGTCCAAACAGAAAGTACCGATTTTGATGCATTATTTTAAATATATATAGTGGCCAAACACGATTGGTCGGGAGCCAGAATAAAGAGAGATGGATTGATATTCATAGGAAAAAATTGACCAGGTCATTAATCTAGATACAACGACCACAAATAATTTACTTTGGAGAATTAAAAAATTAGAGATATTAGAAAAAAATCAGCATGATCAAAATTCCATTTCCACTTTAGCCTTTTAAAATTTATAGGCCGACAGTCAGTCATCAAAGCTGATTAATAGTTTATACTAGTAGAGAGTAACGAAATAGATAAGTTGAGCTAGATAATCACATCAATGAAATTGGATATCTTTTCTCGCACCACAGTAATTTTTTCTTCCTCTTTTTCCCTTTGTTCGTTTCATGCAATTAAGAAAAACATCAAAGAGAGGTGTAAGTTTTTCTCCTTTTTTTCATGAACATTAAAACTGGAAAGTACGTTTATGAACCAATTAACCTAAAATATGCAGGTAGTAACATGCATAACTTAAAAAAAACTATGCATATCATGAAAAGTTAGGATACTTATTCCTCTTCAAGATAACTTTTGGTGTTGATCAAATGGAGGGCCAATGACGCCAATCATCAAATTACATTAAACCTATATTATATTATACATTTCACCTTGCCTGGAGACTGATTTCAGAATCATCCATCTCATGCATCTTCCTCTAGACAAAATGTTGAAAGGACTACTTATAATGTACATCACACTATGACTGAATATATGTCTATTGGCCTATCATATTGTCTCAGTATGTTTTATACTTACTACTGTATTGTTCATGAAATATGTAACGCTTTAGACAGTGCTCAAGGATAGCGTTACTCCATGATTTCCGTGTGATAAGGACTCGTGTCACAGAAGTGTAACGAAAAGGGAGGAAGGTAAAAAAAATATGAAATTTAGCGTTACTTGCACATTTTATGAACAGATCCTTTGGACAGTTGTTAGGGAAAAAGGGACATTTCTTCATTAAGAAATCAACAAATCAACTTTTATTTGGGGGCACTCTTGTTGAAATTTTACTCATCTTAGTGATGATTTTACTGAGTAGTCACTAACAATATCTAGTTACATCTTCCATGATCGAAATGGAAGCACATGTTTCATCTTGAAAAAAGAAAGAAACCAGAAAAAATTTTCAGAGGTTGTGGGAAAAAAAAGCCAGGAGCGAGATTTAGATAGCGTTCAGATCTGTCATTGCACATCGATATTTCTCAGACAATTCTTTAATAACAGAGTTAAATATTAAAGCACATAAAGTCTGTTAACATTGAAACTAGAATATACATGATTTTCAATTAAATAAGGTGGCTCCATAATCTTAAGTCTGCATTGAAATGTTATATTTTCTTCAGTGCAAGGTCAAATCTCAAAAATGGGGAGAGAGGAAATGGAATGAAGAATATTCGTATAGAGGAAATTAGTGCATTTTGAAGATGATGACCCGTTACATCAAGGATTTTGGGAGAGCGCCAATCATTTTCCCTTGCAATGATTGGAATAAGCAGTAGCTGAGGGAACAATTTTTTAATTCCTAAACAAGTAGATTTTCTACAACTTTTCAAGGGACAAACCAGCATTTTTGTCTGCCATTGAAAAATGATTATGCCCCATCATGCAATCTTGCTTTTTCACAGAACCTCTGAGAGAAAAACATGAAAAATTAGAAATAAGCCTTGCTGGGAACTCACATATAATTAGCCTTCAAATGTCTTTATGGAGTAAATACTGTATGAAGGCCTTAATGTGGTGGATCGAACATATTCTTCACCAAAAAAGGCGCTATCCACAAAAGAAGACGTTGGAAAAACTAATTTCGTTCAAAGGATTTAAATTGGAGATTGAATCTTGTATGCAACTCTAAAATGGGTTTTGAACTCAAGTGTTGGCATACCTGTCACTGGACAGTATTAAATTTACTTCTCTCCACCTTCAGAGGCACTAAAAAAACAAGAGTTAGAAAAAAGTTTCTGAGCATTCTTATATTTTAATTTAGTCTTTCAAAATCATGAATTTTTTATGTATGTTTTGAGATAATAAAAATAAATAACAACTTTATGGCACAGAAATACAGATTTTCTTGGCTGGCCGAAGTTTTACTCAATGCCCCAATGGTAATTCGTTAACTGAAAACTATTCAGTGAAAAGAAAAACAAAGAAGGAACTAAGGGCAATAATTAAATTCAATGCATCAAAATTTCTCTGAAATCTGGCGACTTGTTTTCTGAGAATCAGAAGCAGTTTATTCTTGATTTTGATGAAAAAAAGTAAGGACAAGGAAAAAAGGGAAGCATAGAAGAATTTTTCCCGGTTTCTGCAATCAAACTTAAGAAAGGGATAAAAAATCAGAACTCGATAAAACAAATTTACATTGAAGGAAAAAGAATTACCTTGGGATAATAATTAAGGGATGAAATGGAAACTAGAAAAAGCTGTGTAAACCGAAAAACTATTCTAACATCAAAGTTAAGAGATTTTGTGTGATCTTCGTCCAAAAGAGGTAATATTTTCTGAGGAAACTTTCCTTTGTGAACCTGTCAAAATTGAGTATTTTCAATTAAAACTGGGCTGATACTGTAGAGAGCTTGGTTTCAACCTCAGATATTATGCAACTTTGATTCTTCAGAATTTTGAACTATATATTCAGTAAACAATGACTGAAAACAATTCTTGAGGAGGAACTCCGAGACCTCTATAAAAGATTTGATTTGGTATTGAAATTTAATGTTCTAAGAGATTTTATGCACGATTTCTTGATAAAAAGACTCTCAATATGCTTGGAATTGTGATAAAAAAATATTAAAAATATGAAAAAATATAAGGGTTGGCAAGAAAGTAAGTTTCATTATTTCCATTCTCAAAACGTATTGGAGCTATTCAGATTTTAGAATTGTAATTTTTGTTCTTTCCGCTTTTTAATGGTACGTTGATTTATGTCATCAGACCAACACGTCAATTGGAGTAGCATTTTGCAAAACAAATAAAACATGAAAAAAAAAAAATTGATTTCTTCCATAGCTAGTGAATCTAAAAAAATTCTACCACTATCTTTAGAGAGCTAATAAAGCTTTTAAACAGGACACAGGTTTTTGTTATTTAACCAATTAGTTGCTGAGGAACTGAATTTTTCTTGACTGCCTGAAAAATGTCTGTTTATTCACATACATTCATCACGAGTTAGTAAATTTCTTAAATTTTTCTCCGTAACTGTCAAAGGTATCAAATCATCTACTTCATTGCGAAGAGAATCTTTTCACTTTGAATAGAAAATAAATTTAAAATATTTGCCTTCGAAAAAATGATATTTCTTGGAAATCGTGGGTTGCATAACAAAAACCCATACTTTAAAAAAGCTGTGAAAAAACACTTTACAAGCTTCAAAAAAATTTTGAGACAGACGAAGAGGGTAACTTTCTTCCTAAACAATCCTTGAACTATTAATTCTAGAATTTAAATTTGGGAAATAGACAGATGAAATTCAAGAGGTTGTGGGAAAATTTGATGCACCTGCGATTAACTATTTATTGAAATTCCATGTCTACATGAATGACTCGAATCAAAGAAAATAGGTTGCGAAATAAAATAAAGAGGGATTAAATACTGGTAATCATGCAATTTTACATGATTACATAAGGTTTAATATGATTCTAGCACAATACACTTCAAAAACATGAATCAACAAACAAAATAACAAGAACAAAAAACTAATGATATCATGCTAATCAACTATCTTGCAATATTAATCCTTTCCAAAGACTTAATCAGATAAATTAGAAAATTTGCTGGTTTGATGAATCTTCTAAAATTCTCAACTGATTTAGGGGCTTAATATTGCTTCACAAAGATTCTGATTTCAGAGAAATACTATCTTCATTCCATGAATGAGTTTATCATCCTCTTTCCTCGTGGGAAGGAGGAAAATAGTAAGTCTTGAAAGGAACGAAAATTCCACATTCATGATTTTGTATTAAATTATTCAGTTACATAAGATTACAGACCTCATCATTCATCAGGAAAGATCTCTGGTGGTGAAGAAAGAGGTGGCGAATTGACCTCTCTTTTCATTTCTTCTACAGGCGGGTCAGAGGGTTCAGGCACCCTCTGCATGGGTTCGGAACCTTTGGGACCTCCTTCTTTTGATACTAAGTGAGATGGTTGATGATTGGTTGCTTGGCTATGGGCTTTTTCACCTTTCCTCCACAGTGTTATTTCCTGTGAAAAAAATAAAAGAAAAAAAGAAAGAATTAGAACTCTTCCTCAAAAACAAGGTAAAATTTGATCTTCTTGTGCCTTTCTGTCAGAACATTCCTTTATCAGCGCTTGAGTGGGAAATCTATATGGGCCACTAGACAAGGGATGATTTGAAGCATAAATTAACATTTTTCCTCTTCAAAATTTCACTATGAAAACGAATCACACAATGAGAAGTCTAGAAATCAACTTCTGAACAAGATATAGGTGTTCACAATTGAGGCACTGGATGCGAAAAGGGCACTTCTCGATTGCAGTGTTTCAGAATCTCTGTTGCTAATTAATCCCTTGGAGAAGAATTTAATGGGCGATTTTTCTAGAATTCTCTTCATAGAAAATTGTAAAATCATGAAGAATATTTAGTAAAATTCTTAGTGAAATGGATGCATTCACTTTACTTACAACAAATAAAATGTTTGAGGAGACTCTGAAACACTGCAACCGAGAAGTGCCTTTTTCTCATCCAGTGCCTCAATTATCATTGGTTGAATGGCAAATACACTAACAATAACATCATTTGTATAATATGACTTTCATTGGATCTGTGTTGAAAATACTTGTTCATATCTTGTTCAGGAGTTAGTTTCCAAACTTCCTGTTGTGTGAATCGTTTCGTACATAAGATTCTGAAGAGGAAGTGACGATTGGTTCTGGCTCAGACCTTGTCTAGTTGTCCATTGAATAAAATCGTGCAAATAAAATTGGATCAGATTGGTCGATTTCTTTGAACAAAGGACCCTCTGGCACGAAGTTTTATGATATTTTTGAGACATTCAAACTTTCATTTGACAAATTAAGTTAGTAGCTACTCCATGAATATAATAAAACAAAAAATATTTAGAAGCTTCGAGGTTGCTTAACAGTTGGAGCAGTAAAAATTCAGATATGCAACATTCTGAATTTAATCAATATTGACTTTGGTAGCCAATACATTAATACAATCTGAATCTTAGTTCTGAAGAGTGTTGGGACACGGATTCGAGTTCGGGATTCAGATTCAAAATGCTCAAACCCAAATCAGCAAAATCTCTGAAATTTCAAAATTCGTGCCATGAAACCGAATCCCTCAGATTCCCGAAGGTGCTTGAATCGCATTGAATATCGATATTGTCTCTTGATCTCAAATTTTGACTCATTCCAGAATGTTCTGGAACAGTAAATATCGGTGTAAATACTCGCCATGTCAAGATATCGCAAACAGTATTTGATTACCAGAAGACTAAAAATAAAATATAGTACTGAGTTTCTGAAAAATGAAGGATACGCGATGGATTCGGATTCGAGGATTCAAAAGTTAAAATTTGAGATTCAGATTTGGGTAAATTTAGGATTCGACCCAACACTATTTCTGCACCAGCAAGCAAAAAATTGAATTTAAAGATGTACAATAGTACTATACATACACGAACAGGTAATCTCAAAATTATTGATTTTTTATGCATGGAATTAAAATGGAATAAAAAATTCTGTAAAATATAGTCAATCAGAGTCCAAACTTGCTTCCTGGGAAAACTTTTTTCACCAGAGCTGGCAAATGTTCCAGCAATGCTGGAAAAATGTCCAATCACACTCTTTAAGTGAGCATAAAGATATGGAAAGAGGCAAAATTCTTAAGAGGTTGAAAATTTTACACATTTTCATGTTGATCCATGTAAAGATCCAAGATAGAGTCCACGCCAACTAAGTTTATGCACTTTTAAAATGTGACAGAAGATTCACTGTGTTGATTTTTGCATTTACTTTTCATGCAAAAATGATGTCAGAAAATCTTCTGCCACAGTCTAAAAGTGCGTAAACTTATTTGGTGTGGACTCTACTTGCGCACAGTTAGGGAGTTGTAGACTGTCCAAGAAACAGAATCTGATCATAATGGAGATGTTGCATGTGTGAGGAATTTGCGATTTGACTATTGATTCCTATGTAAAAGCTTGCAAGAAACACGATGGTGCTACTGGTTTTTCCTGAAATCAACTCCCAAGCTCAAAAAAAAGCTCTCAAGTTGAGGCCAAAATGGAGGGAATATCCCACGCTATCCTGAGAGTTCACCTCTACATCAAGACAAAATTTCCATGCAAAGATAGGGAGCAAATACATTGACAGGGCTGCCACTTTATTTGGGGACTCCACAACTGAAAACACAGCAATTTGTCCTCTCCTATCTTGGCATGGAGAGTTTGTTTTGATGTAGAGGTGGACTCTCAGGATAACGTGGGATATCCCCTCTATTTTGGCCTTAACTTGAGAGCTTTTTTTGAGCTTGGGAGTTGATTTCAGAGAAAACCAGTGACACCCTCATGTTTCTGGCAAACTTTTACATAAGAATCAACAGTCAAATCGCAAATTCCTCATACATGCAACATCTCCATTGTGAAACATTTACTCTAAACAGAATCATCTTGATGGTAAAAGAAATACTAGGTAGAAGTGATTCTATTCAATAGTTTTTCCATAAAAAATCGGACAAGTTTGGGAAGAGTAGCAACATGGAGCCCAGCCTAAACGCATCTGGTGCTTATAATACTTTGGCCGGAAGATGACAATATTACACAGATACATTTAAACAATGACCATTAGGAATCAGCCGAAGATTTGAAAAGTCCAATGCTTGAATTTTAAAAGGTACAGGAGGTAAAAGAGGTTAATTTTTTGATGAGGAAATATTCCTCATGTTGCAACTGATCGGTAAGTTTTTATGAGCAAAATTTTCTCGTCATAAAAACATCAATCAATCTTTCAGGGGGAAAAGAATCAACAAAAATATAAAAAGCTCTTTTAAATATGTACCTGTTGTTTGAAATAGCGTCTATCTTCTTCATCCATTAAAACTAGATTTAAATAATATTTAACAGAGAATTTCTTATTTATATCCTTCATGGTTGGTGTGAGCTCATAACCTGCAAGAAATACTCTGATTGGAATACTTTCTCCGCGAACGGGAGCACCATCCATTATCTCATACTTGGCTATGGTGTCACTCTCAGTGAACATATTGGCTCCTGAAAGAATAAAGCAGGAAGTTAGGAACAAAGGAAATTCTGAAGTGAATGATTTTAATGATGCTGCAAAATTTTGGTAGTTGGGTCAACAAAGCTAAAAGTGGTTGCTGTAGGGTGAGTCCATTAAGGCTCTCTGTAGATGTGGCTTAAATTTTCGTTCTGATTTTAATGGATGACTAACCTTGCTCTGTAGTATCAATTTATCAAAAAAACCAGTTAACAACCATTGTAAGGCAGAATACATCAAAATATGCATTGCATCATTAGCAATTTAAATTTAAGAGAGAAAATACATTGTTAAAGTTTCGACAAACCTCTATAAAATATCAAATTAGTAATCAATTATTTATAGTCCAACTTATTGTCCTCAATCTAGAAATCAAATAAACTATCAAAAACTTTACATACTTTATTAGATAAGAGACTCGGATAGTCTATGATTGAAATATGAATCTAACAGCTTATATTAGCTTACACATATTTAGAAATAATCTTTAAATTACATAAGTTATTATATCATAATAACCCTTTTATTAGGCATCTTAAAATCAGGTTCTCCTCTCTTACTAATGATTACTATACATTTGTTGATAGTCACAGTTGATACTGTAAATGCATATCAACGTATCCCCAAAACAAAAAAAGCCTTCCAAGCTGAGTACAAACTAAACCTCTGGAGTGTTCTCCAGTTCTGAGAACAGGGAATCATTGTCTAATGCTGTAGGCTTTGTCGGAACGGATGCACTTGTTGGACAAACTCAACAAACCAAAACGGTCCCACAGTTTCTGCACACCCAGTTTTAACAATGAGCTACATATGATTCGTCGGTTTTTTTTTTACTTTTCCTAGATTTTGGTTTTTTTGGGGGGGAGGGGGGAAAAAAATAAAATACTTGACTAATTTTTGAGAGGTAAACCTTTCGCTGCTGCATTCATAATACAAGACTAGAGACATATTGTTTCAGTGAATCTTGGCAATGATGATACATGACCAACCAGAGTGACCGCTTAATACAGGTTCCTCAGATACAAATGGAAAAATTCCCGGACTTTTCCAAGTTTTCCGGGAGATTTAACACCTTGACTTAAGAGACAGTATTAAGATGAAAAAGAAACAAGAATAACTTACCAGTACCAGTGGTCTCTTTTTTGATGATTGCTATTTCCATATGCTTTAGTTTGATTCTTACAAGAAGAAAATAAATTTTTCCAACAATGACATCTTTCAGATGATACCTAGAAAATAATGCATAATATACAGGGACCCGCATTTTCAAATAAATACATATTAATGAGAGTTTCTTGACAAGTGTTAAGCGGAACATGCCAGAGATAAGATGTCTTTGGTCATAATGGAGAGCTTCAAAATCTTCATGTGTACGAAAAAATGATGTACACCTCACTAGATTGTATGAAAAGATGAGGGACAGTATAAAACTTGATAAAAATCCAACTTTTCTAAAATAAAGAAATGATCAAATTGAGTAAGCAAACCTCAATCAATTACAGTTGAACCTTGATAACTCGAAGCTGAAGGAAAACAATGAAAAATCTGAGTTGTTGAGGTTGAGTAAACAAGGTTGGGAGATGAAAAATTTGAGTTATTGACGCTGATTCTAGGTAGGACAAGGGTTAATTACGAAAATATTTGTACAAGAAAAAGATAAGCCTTTAAAAAAATAAATTTGTCAATGCTACTTACTCTTTACTAAGATAAATTGCTTGCTAATTCAATTCTCTTAATTGCTGCTGTACAATAGAAACTGATTTTTAGCAGGAACTTTTAACTGATTGCCTGTGCCCACTGCAAGTTCGATCTTCGCTTTGATATCAGAAAGAACCTTCCAGTTCTAGAGGTAATTTGCAGATTTCTTTGAGTCAATGAGATAAAAATGAGCTCATAATTTACTTATGACCTCATTTTTATCTCGTTCCTTATCATCTTTGAATTAATGGAACAATTTTATAGAATTTTCGAAATTATAGGCCTTCCGCAACAGGGAATGGTCAGGTTCTGTGAGTTATAGAGGATTTGAAGTTATTGAGGTTTGACTGTAAAAACGATGCCTGCACCTGCACTGAAATATCACAATTACGCAGGGAAACTTATGAAACACTTGGAATGTTTTGGAGCATTTGGTCACTACAGAAGCAGGGTGGCTAAAGTAATTCATTTTCGAATTTTTCAACTTTTATGGCATTATCCCCAAAATTTTCAGACCTTCCTTGAGAAAATCTCCAGAGAAAATACACAAGCAGACTAAACCTAACCTAACAGGATTTCGTAAGAAAGACTGTCAAGCATGTCAGTCAATGATTTTGAGGGCCCAAAACAGACAGAGACAGGTTCCACCAGGCTCTTCCAGAATTTTTATATTTAATATATTAAAAGCAAGAAAAAAACTTTGTTGTATGTAATTACTTACTTGCACTTGTTGTACTCAAATTCAATATGAAGGCAATCTTCAATTCCAACTTCCATTTTAATACTGTTGTTCATATCTGGATATGAGGAGAGAGTGTGAACAACTAAGTCTAATTCCTTGACTGTGTCTGAGATTCGCCGAACGATTGTAACTCTTAATAAATACCTGGAAAAAGCACAATCAAAGTCTCAGAGATGATGAAGATATGAATATTCTGCAAAAATTCAGAGATTAACAGTGAAAAATGCAGCATACCTCTTTGTTAAGCCACTATGTTAGTCTCTTTCTTGTAAGTAAAATAAAAATGACCTGCCACAAAATCATCTTTTTTTCTACCAAAAAAATTTGCTATCTGTTTTCAGCTTGATTTAAAATGTAGATAAATGAATTCAGAGCAAATCTTAGATCGATGTGCCTAATTGAACAAAAAATATGCGAGACCTTAGTTTGGAAGTGCAGCTGCCATTCTTTGCTGACAGTACATCCGTCTTAGGATTATTCTTTTTTTGCCAAGTGCTCATGTTGCCAACATATTGACTGAAGGTTATGATTCAGTTTTATTTTGACTATTTTTGCAATTCATGTCCTAAAGCTTATTTTAAAATGCTGTCAACATACAGTTTATGTTGATAAATGCTATAACAACACAACTAAAGGGTATGAGCTTTACCTAAGGCGAACATTTGAACCAGTATATGATTCAAAAGGTTTCTCCACATTCAGGAACTCAAAAGGGTAACTCGTGTTTTGAGTCAGCTCTCCAGGGCGAGCTAGCTCTTTAGTCAATGATGTGAATTCATAATGATTCCCTCTATCGTAGTAAAGTTCAATTTGACCACTGAATTCGATCTTGATACCTTGATGTTCAAGCTTGTAACCAGGTTTTTTCAGAGTGATGTTAACCTGAAAGAAGAAAATGAAATTAATTTAAGTAAAATGACCAGTGACAATATAGCATTAGTGGGGGACGATACTGGTTTGCCCTTGCTAATGCATGCTAGGTATAGCAACTTTTGATTGTTCTAAAAGAATTGAAGGAAAAATTTTAATTTTGACTTACAGAGCAGTTTTAGAGCTGCCACTGAGAAAACTGTCAGATGATTACTTGCCATGCGCAAACAGAAGTATGACCACCATGGATATCAACCATCTGTTTAAACACAGTACCCCGCGCGATCCTTAGGGGGAATACCCCCAGGTCAAATCTGATGAAATTTGGATGTGTTACTTATCTATCATTCTTATCAAAAGCTGTCAGGGGCCGAAAGAGATTCAATGTGCGGTTTTCGTGACATACGACGCTTTGTGTGTGTGAACGGAGATCATGCTGGCCAGACTATTGTGCTGCTCTACTTGGGCCCTTCCCTTTCAGTCAACTCAAGCCCCTCTACGCTTCCTCACCACTGGTACTTGAGGCTCACGGTGCTCATCACCAGGCCGTGTGATAAGGCGCAGCCTGGCGATGGTGAGCAAAGCCTCATTAGCATCGGAGTCCAAGCCTTTGGTACGGCAGAAGCACACGAGTAGTGTTGCACAATAGTTCGGACGGCAGGTCCTCCGTTCGCGCATAAGTATTAAACGGCAAATGTCTTGAGAACCGTACATAGAACCTCTTTCGGAGAGCTTTCGATCAGAATGACTAGCTGAGTGACATTTCCAAGTTTCATCAGATTTGATCCGGGGGGATTCCCTGTAAGGATCGTGCGGGATTCCTGGTGCATCGCCTACTGGTTTAGCCTAGAATATTGCATACTCAAAAATCTTCAAGGTGTGGCGGCACGCCACGTGCACACCTTCATTTTCAGTCCCACACCGAGTTGAATTAGAATTCAAATCCAACATCTTCAAAATACAACTGACCTTTCCGCTGACACTTTCGCCATCATAATACACTAGATAACCTTCCTTCTTCCCATCTTCAGTCTTAACGCCAACACGCTGCCTGTTTTCTGTGCCATCCAGAACTATATCGATGTCAGCACTCTGACCAAATCCAAAGAAACTCTGAAAACAAGTAATCAAACATTTTGGTTGAATAATCTGGTCCATAGGTGAGACGATTGGAATATGGACAATTCTGGGACGGTCTAAAGTAGCCTCTGACCAACTAATACATTCAGCTTAGCGAAGGTGATGGACTGGCCAAAAATTTCAGTGAGAGATGGTAAAGAAAAAGGGCCCGATAAGAAATTTCCCCTGTTCAAGCTTGAAAATCCACATCTGAGTGGACTAATATGATGATATCTTCGGACAGGTACCAACTAAGTCTGTCAGCGAAGGAAGTTTGGAGAGAAGTTAAGTAGAAATGGATTAGGAGAATACTTAAGATTGACCCTTAAATCGATTGTAATAGGGGAAAACCAATTATTTACCATGATATTAGATTAGAGGTGAGCTTGGATGATAAATCTGAGCTACAGGTTATGAGAGAAGATCAAGGAAACAAGTATCGGCTCCAAACGTCGGTTTATACCGGGAGAATTTCACAGACATGGAGAGACACACATGTATTAAACGAAAAATAAAATAACACGAATAATAAACGAAAAGTTCACAAAATCACTTATTATGAGGTTTGATTTCCAAAATTTTCTTCCTCTCGGTTCTCGGTTATCGTTCGGTTATCTACCGCAAGTAGTTACGTCACAAATCTAATCGAACCACCATTTTGGTTTTTGATCACACTTTTAAAACACAACATTGATGGCTTTTGACACTGTTGCGCAATCTAAAACTTTGTTTTTTTTTTATTGGTAAGAAAGTTTTAAATTTTTTTTAACGTGACGATCAGGCAACGTTGTTGATTAGATTATCAGCTCGTTTCGTCTTCGTCTCTTCCAAACGAAAAGTTGTGCTTGTGAGGTGTGAGCTTGTGTGAGACTTCGTTCGCCAGTTCGCCAGCGTAATCTCATCGATGTTTTCAGTGATTATCACTAATTATTCAATTCATTTACAGGATATAAGTGTGCTAACATGAGGTAACTGAATCGTTAAAAATTTCAGAAACATCGATTCTATCCAGATTCTATCATGTCAGTTGATTTTGTCGGTTAGTCAAAATAATTCTCTCTCATGCAGGGAAGGGAGATCACCCAACTCACCGTATCATATACTGCTGGAACTCACGTTCAATAGTAAATTATCCTTACAAGTTTGGAGCTGTCTAGACGCAAAACTTTAATGCCCTCCTTCTGATTTACTTGACGAGGCTGCTACATCCTTCTTACTATCTCTTCTTAAAGCGAGCATCTTCGCAGTCATGAACTCCAGTCCTGTCGCTAAAAGCCAGGTTTGTTTTTAATGAAACTACACTTCATTACCTTAAGTTAAGACAAGTTCTTGGCCCATAAATTATGCCACTGTGAAAGGAAGGTTGACTGACAACCCAAAGTCCACAATTTCTATATTGATGGCTAAAGTGCAATACTGCATATATTCATTGCGGTGTTTCATAATCTCTAAGTACTCCAAGGTAAGTTTTTCGAAAAGGAACAAGTCAACACTATAGCTTGACATTTATCCAGAATATTATACTAACAGAAAAGAAAAATAAAAAGGAAGTTTTCCAAGGAGAAAATAAAGTATGACTGGAGGTGAAACGTTCCAAACGAAGATATATCGTCGTGCACTTTGGCCACGGATGTGTCACAGGTGAGATTCTACAAAATAATGCTGTATCAATAATGGGTGCCTCTAGTTCCAAAATGCTGCCTGCTTTGCCACTTAATGTTTCTGCCCAATGGAAAAATTTCTGCGTGGCCTCATTTTTCAAAAGGAGCACCACTTCTTATAATTGCAGTATAGCCATGCGGAGCCTTCCAAGACATTGAATCACGTAGACCGTGCGTCCAGCTCGGTTTAGTACAGGCGGAGCGAAGCAAGTCTCACGGCGCCCCATGATGGGCGGGCGGGGAAAGGGAGAGAGCGAGTGTGCCAAGCACTCGAAGAGACTGCAGAGAGGCAATGGAGAATTCATTGCTACGCTCGGTTTTTCACGAATATTTCGTTTAGAGTCCATTTTCAGACAAAAGACTAAGATAAGAAGTTTTAAAACACATAACTTTACACCCGAATAGCATTGTTTCATTTTTCCGAACTAATTATTAACCAAGGAAAAAAGCCTCACAATCTGACAAAAATTCACTAGAGCCGCTACTGCGCATGCTCAGATGTGCGCAACTGGGACACATGAACTCATCAATTTGGGTCGGTGCCACCACTCATCAGCATGTGAATTTTCAAAAGTTATCTCGCCTTACGTAACACAGGATGCACGGTCTGCGTGATTCAATGTTTTTGGGAGCCTTACACTATCTGTGGCCCAACCTTTGTTTGCACTCCGTGTCCTTTTTGTTTCGCCTTGTAATTTCATGATCTGGCCCAACGATCGGCGCCACCTCAGTGTCAATCATTCTGACTTCTGAATTAAACTTTTTACTGCAGATCCTCTGGAGCTTATCTGTCCAAGTTTGATAAAGCCATCTGGAGTCTTAAAAATATACTTAGGACAAGCTGGTCAAATTTTTCATAGATTTCTTTTGTTTGTCAAATTTAATAGCATCTACGATGCTCTGCTTTTGAGGCTGACAAGCTAGCACATGAGGCCCATGTTCGCCGCGGACAAGATAATTTTGAACGAAATATTCATAGTATTAGACGAATCTAAACTCTGTTTCCTTTTGCAATCAGAAAATGAGGAATGAAATTCTGCAGAATTCTGCCTCAAATATGAATATGAATTTGAAGTTTGATAAGCAGCTTAGGAATGAAAGTTCTAAACTCTTTAATCAAGCCTCCCTCCCTCCTCCCTTTGTCACTAAAGTTCACTTTCCTCGTTACAGTAGCAAGGAAATTGCAAAACAGTCTGCCATCTACTTTGAGCAATAAAAAAAACTGCGCGTGTCTCTGAAAGAGTACTGATAAGTCTCGATTTTTTGTGGAAGTAATGCGAAAAAAGTAAAAATCTCTGAGAAAAAATGGTAATTAGTCTCCCTAATCAGTCATACTCCCTCGCGAGTTCTGGCAAAGCTCTGTAAGAAAATTTAAGTTGCCTTGGACGATGTTCATTTCATAAAAAAGTGAATGAAAAAAGCGGAAAAGGCGCAGGATTAATAAACTTGAGAATCAGCGATTTTTAGTGTGCATTCAGTTCCTGAACAGGCAAAAAAAAAGTTTTTGATTGATCTGCAGAACAATCCTAACCAAAAAAAAAAAAAAAGAAACAAATAGACCTGAATCTCAGATCTAATATTTGATTCTTAATTTATTTAAAATTTAATTGAAATTTTTCAGTTCATAATTTCTTCTTCTTTTTTTCAGACGGCCTCGCCTGGTCCACCAGCTCAAGAGTATTCAATAATTGTCCCAAAGTGAGTTATCGCCAATGTATACAGAAATCTAATACCGAAAGTTTTTGTCCCTTCAGTTCTCAAAAACTGTACGGCTTTGCTATAATTTTTTTATATTGAAGTTCTTCAAGTGCAAATGTGCTAACCGTTGTCGCTTTTTTTTTATTTTCTTAATTAATGTTCATAATTTTCCAACAAGACACCAGGGGAGCTTTTTCCTTGGGAGAAACTTCTCGACCACAAGACTGGCGGGTCGTAATCAGTCGCGAGCAAGAGTGGGATAGCTGACATGGCTGTAATACTTTGTCCTACAAACTGCGCTTATTTCAAATTCATTTTACCCACAATTGAGTAGTTTTACAGGGGTAAGGTCCATAATAGTTGGGCCGTGCTTATTTCTCCGAGCATACCCTAACTGTTGACAACAGCATACTTGAGGCTGTTGCTTTTTTGCTTAAACAGGCAAGGAAGATGAGGGAAATAGATTCACTCTTTTTTCATGCTGCTATTTCGAGTAAGAATGCTATGTGAGCATTCGAATGTTGCGAAAGTTTCTCTGTTGGAATACACATTTACCTTAAATTTTCAAAAAAATTTCATCGCAATTTAATTCAGCATACGCATTTGAAAGAATTAAGAGAGAATATGTATGATTTTTCTTGAAACTATTTTTTTTTTTTGGAGAAATTTAGCAACAGCAAAATTTTTGTGTGATGTTTTTCCCCAGTGTGGCACTATGGATCCCTCATCTAATAACATCCTCCATTTTCACACAGGAAAAATAATACCTGCATTTAGGGTGAGGAAGTAACAATAAATGTCTTCTGCTATTTTGCATAAGTTGTGGAGCTTTTAGTTTATTCTGAAAATTATAAGAATGAATTTCCCTCAATTTTCCAACTATATTCTCTCCGACAGCAATTTTTTCACAATTCATCGTTCAATTTCTTGTTTGTCGCCTTGAACTTTCCTCTTAAAATCAAGGAAAGCACTGCAAGATAAATGCTCCATGATAAAGGAAGTTTTGTGATCATCTTTAAAACTGTGATATTTTTTTCCAACAGGAATCCAAATAAACAATATCATGTGATGCGCTACAATTCATCATTCAATGTAGATTTTTTGAAATGGACTCAGGTGAAAATGGAGCGGGAGAATAATCAAAGACAAACAAATGCTGATGAAGAAATGCCAAAGTAAGTTCTTTTTTTGACACTTTTTTGTATTACCATTCTTAATAATAAGCATTGGAAGTTCCTAAGAATTATTATAAAAGACTGGCGAAAATTGCAGCTTGTTAAGGTACAGCTATCAGCAGCACTTTGATAGTTTAGCAGCCAAGAGTATTGCGCTCTGGCCGACTGATCCAGGATTCAATCCTCAACATTTCACCATAATATGTATTCCTTCCTGTGTTTGTTTTGTTTTGGTTTCTTCTTACACTCTACCCGATGACTGTGAATATGAAAAAGTAGTGATTTATGTTGTAATCAGCGCAACCAATACTCTGACACAAAGTATCACCAAGGAAATAGAGTAAATACCGGGAGAGCACAACCTACCATCTCTGCTGAAAACAGTGGTGTCACAGATGGCCCACACATTTAAGAAAAGTCACATATTGAAACGATGGCTCTAGAAGCATAGTTTACCCCCGGCAATAGGCTTGAATAGTCACTGTCTCTTTAAGACGAGAAGATAACTAGTACAGTAGTACCTAATAATAATACTAACTCTTTTCAACAATTATTTTTTACTTCTAGATTTTCAAAGAAAGTGGCAACTGACTCTGAGTGGATTTTTAGCGATGATTTTGGAAATTACCTCTGGTATGCTGGATCAGTTCGGTTTTCCCTGGAGAAATCAAAAATTTCCCTAAAAATTGAGCTTTTTCCAGAATCCAGACAGGATATGCAGGTGCTGGGATATGGGATAATCAAGACAATTTTTTTAAAAGTACATGGGGAATCATGTATTGCATGCCTATTAAATTTTTCTCTATCTCCTTTGTTCCTAATGTTAAAGCTTTTCTACTCAAATTCCCCCTTCCATCCACATACCACCATGTATTGGAAAGGATGGGAAAAAAGTTTCTTCGGGTGTCTAATAGGATATTTCCTCTTGATTATTGCAGCTGAAGTCAAAACAGTTTTTTTACAGCACCCATCAGAGTTCTGAAAAATCGAATTTCACAAATAAGGCATTGTTATAGCTGGAAAAAACTCCTTGATTTTGGAAACTTGATTTTCGAAGATTTTAGTAAAACTAAGGTAATTTTAGCTTCAGCAGCAAAAATTAGATAGTTTTAATCCCTTTAGACCCCCGAGAACATTTTTTCCGTCTTTTCCGATGTAAAACAATTGGGTGAGCTTTACATGGTACCTGATAAATGGGCGGAAAGGGCATATAACTGTGAAAACCTCAATATTAGGTACAAAGAGGGAAAGTTTATTGGCTTGTAATACATGATTTTTTATGTATATTTGACTGCTGGATCCAAAAGCAACCTTGACTTTTCTCTATCCTGCTTAGACTTTCCTGAAAATCAATCTGATCACTTCTGGCAAGTCAAGTCTCATTAGCTCATCCTCTGCTTGTTTTAAATATCTCCAACCATGACGGAACTTATCACGATGACAAAGTGATAAGTTCAACCTGATTTCCTGCTTCATGCTCTGAGTATCTGCATTTTTTGCTCTTGAAAGGTATAATCCTGCTAGCAAAATAACCTGTGCTTTAGAAATGATGTCAGTGAGGTAGCATGTGAACATGTTCAAATTTGTATTTTAGGTTTGGAGCAGGCAGTGAATTTGGTCGGGAGGCTAAAGAGGAAGCTCGCAAGAAGAAATTTGGCTACGTCAGCCACAAGTATCGAGCAGAGGACCAACCATGGATCTTGAAGTGCGGTGGCAAAAATGGAAAAAAGTAAGAATGTGATGCATAAATAAGAATCTTTGTCCAACTCCTGACATTGCCGTGCCCTCAAAGCTTCGTTTTTTCTAAAACGGTCATTAATAACCCCAAAGAGTTTCTGTCTTGGCTATAGTGTTTTTTTGCGATTTTCTTCCAGAACCCTCCAAACCTATCCCCAGAATATCTATTCTAAATTATTTAATTTAAGAAATCTCTTTGAATTTTTATTTGAGCCCAGGTCAAAGCTGCCCAAATAATTTCGTTTGGGCTGTTATCTTGGAATGGACCATTTGACAAGGTACGAAATTAAGCATTCTGATACTTGTCTCTTTACCAAAATTTCACATAGAACACGATTTGCATAACGAAAATTACTGAAATTAACTCTTAGCCAAGATATTTCATGTTTCTTGACGCGGGAATTCCAACCCCCCGCTCATGAAAACACCATGGTCTACATGAGTCAATTTGCTCCCTAAACGTAACCATAACAGTCTTTGCGGAAAATCTGGCAACCTCAATCTTGATGCTTTGACTCAGCAATATACTAAGTTGTATGTATTTTAAACAACACAGGGTGGGAAATGAAAAGTACTCAATTGAAAAGCCTGCCAAAACCGTTGTAGCACGCGATTGGACTCGCATAGACTATTGAGTTTTTTGTGACCGGGCAATTCAAAGTTCTGGTGACCAACGTAAAATAAAAACATTAATATCTTTGTTAGGAGTTGATTTGAGTAATTTTTGATGCAAGAGTCATGTTTTATGTGAAATTCTGGTTAAGAAAACTGTATCAGAATACGCAAATTCGTACCTTGTCTAGTGATCCATTGTCCACATTTTCAAGTCATTTGGGGTCATATAAGCCTTATTATTTCCCTCCACATATTTTCCTGTCCCAAAAAATCTTTTTTCCTCATTTTTGCTGTGATGTTTCGATGACTTTGAAGAGAGGCACTGAGCTAATCACTCTTATCAACGCAATGTGGCAAATTTTTTAAACTTGTATACCTTAGAATCATCAAATCCCCTGAGAGACTTATATTTAGAGTTGATCAATTAAAGGAAGTGGCTCTGTTTGAGATTACTCTAACTTAATAACAAGAAACCGCCAGAAATTGTCGTGAAAAGTAGAAAATATTCTGGAAGCAAGGGGCGCGAAGGGGGCGCTTAAAGGAGGCAATGCCACATCTAAAATAGGTGGAAATAACTGGAAAATGTCGAAATCATCTGTAATGGACCACTAGACAAGGTACGAACTTAAGCATTCTGATACATGTTTCTTAGCCAGGATTTCACGTAGAATATGATTCGCGCAACGGAAATCACTGAAACCAACTCCTAACGGAGATATTAACATTTTTCTTTCACATTGGTTGCGAGGAATTTGAACTGCCCGCTCACAAGAAACTCAAAGCTCTACGTGAGTCAAATCGTACACTACGACGGTCTCAGCATGTTCTCAGTCGAGCAATGTTCATGTCTCACCATGTATTGTTCGCAAATGAGCAATTTGCTATACCTAGCTGAGCCAAAGCGTCACGATTGAGGTTGCCAGATGTTTACATCGTAGATACTGTCATGATAACGTTCAGCGCGCGATGTGAATCACGTAGAGCATTGAGTTTTCATGAGCGGGTGGTTTGAATTCATGCATCAAAAATCATTAAATACCTTCGTAAGGAGTTAATCTTGGTAAATTTTGTTGTGTGCATCGTGTTTTACGTGAAATTTTGGTTAAGAAACATGTATCAGAATGCTGAAATTTGTACCTTATCTAGTGGTCCATTACTCAAAAATAGCTTTTTTTTTTTTTTATTATTGTTTATTGTTGCATGAAATAGTTACATATTATAAAATTTCACTTACAATGAAAGTGAGTAATATAGAGATTAAAGAACAGTAATAATTAGGACTATGATATAAATTAAGAGCTAAGTTATGCTGAAAGATAAAAAGATAAAGTAGAGACAGAAAGACAGTAATGAAGATTACTGGAGTCCGCAGGGGTGTAGGTTCGCAACACCGGAATCCGCCTGTAGGCATGCATCGGTATGAATTTGTTCAAAAATAGCCAGAAATATTTGACAGAAGCAAAAAATAGGGGAAACTATTTGAAACAGCTGAAATATTTGTAAAATTCAAAAAATTGTCATCCCATTTACTGTCATCAGTGGGAAGGAAGGGAGATCGAATTTTGCAGAAAGGAGAAGGAAATTAAAGTTCCCATTATTAATTCATTGAGGTTGGCGTCTCAGTGTCTTGTATGCCGATGCAAGATGTAAAAATTCAATTTTGGAACCAAGGAGGAGTCAACCTTGACAACTGTAAAAAGTCGTGCTTCGGAGAGACATCCTCTCCAATTATTAAAAGTTATGATAATAATTTTACCAGCCAGAAACCTATTAAATATGAAATTTCTGGATTTATTTGAAGGAATGGACCACTAGACAAGGTACGAATTTCAGCATTCTGATACATGTTTCGTAACTAAAATTTCACGTAGAACACGATGCGCACATAGAAAATTACCGAAATTAACTCCTTACTAAGATATTTGATGATTCTTGATGCGTGAATTCAAACCACCCGCTCATTAAAACTCAATGCTCTACGTGATTCACATCGCGCGCTAGACGTTATCATGACAGTCTCTGCGATGTAAAAATCTGGCAACCTCAATCTTGACGCTTTGGCTCAGCTGTAGCAAATAGCTTATAGTTTGAACAACACATGGTGGAAAATGAACATTGCTCAATTGAGAGGCTTGCAGAAACCGTTGTAGTGCGCGATTTGACTCCCGTAGAGCTTTGAGTTTCTTGTGAGCGGGCAGTTCAAATTCCTTGTAGCCAATGTGAAATAAAAACGTTAATATCTTTGTTAGGAGCTGGTTTCAGTAATTTTCGTCGTAAGAATCGTGTTTTACATGAAATTCTGGTTAAGAAACATGTATCAGATTGCTTAA
Source organism: Bemisia tabaci (assembly GCF_918797505.1). Lineage (NCBI taxonomy): Eukaryota > Metazoa > Arthropoda > Insecta > Hemiptera > Aleyrodidae > Bemisia > Bemisia tabaci. Next base: position 32,479,059 of record NC_092797.1, on the reverse strand, counting down.
AGTCGTACCTTGTCTAGTGGTCCATTAGCTTGTTTAAAACTCTCACTTTTTTCTCCCTCAAATTTTAAATATCATTGTGGAGGATAGTTATTCCTTTAGCTGATTTCCCTGCAGGATCATTAATGTACCCACAAATTAAGAAATTGAAAATCATTTGTCAACAGATTCAAAGGTGTTAGAGAAGGTGGAGTTGGTGAAAATGCTGCATACTATGTATTCTCTCACAATAATGATGGTAAAATAGAAGCATGTCCTATTCAAGAGTGGTATAATTTTCAGCCTATCCAGAGGTATAAAGCACTGTCAGTCGAGGAAGCAGAGCAAGAATTTGGACGGTAATTTTTCATCTGCACAATGCATGACTTTAGAATATGATGGCTTTAGCTAATAAATAATGGTGAGGTCTACCTCTGACATGAGGGCAAAAATAATCATAATTAATACAGGGTGTCTAGTATCAGGATTTTCCCGATTCTATCAGGATTTTAGGAAAAATCGGTCGTAAAATCAGGATTTGAGGAAATTCAGCCGTCCGCTTATTTTCCATTAATTATCCGTCATTTGTCCTCCGCAAAAAATCATGATTTGGAAAAATTATGGAAGCAGGATTTAGCAGTCAAAAATCAGGATTTCCCAAAATGAAGGAAAAACCAGACACCCTGTAATAGGTGACGATGAGCAACCTTTAATTGATGAAGTGCTATCAGTTCTTTTACAAAAGTTTTGAATTTCAGCAGTCCTTACTCCTTTGATATTTATGACCTTAATGTAATATTTGAAATATGTTTTATTCACAAAAGAGCCTTTTTATCCCTCACAATGAACTGCATAAAAAAGTTTTTTTGACAACTTTGCACATTTGTACAGTAGGTATTCAGGTTTCTTTTTTTTTCTTTTTTTTTTTTTTTTTTTATTTATACATTTTTGGTCAGGTTTTCCAGGTTTATAAATATTGATCATGCAAATTATTAAGGGAAAATTTTGCCTCTCTTTTTCAGACGAAATAAAGTTATTAATTATTTCTCCTTGATGTTGCGAAAAAGACTGCGGAATGAAGAAGATGGAGATTTGGAAGAGGAAGAAGAAAAAAAGAAAACTGGCAAATCCAAGAAGAAAGAAAAAGGTATGTTTTTTCTTCAATAGATTCAGTTACAGATGCAGGAGTGGACATTTTTTTTTTTTTTTTTTTTTTTTTTTTTTTGTGAAAAATATAACAAATTAGTTGTATCTTGCATGTAAAAGGTTGCAAACCTCATTGCCAGTGTTACTATATGTGTCCTCACAGAAAATAGTCGGAGAGTGAAAAATGACTCAAAAATTCCGGAGGGTTTTTTTACATGTTGCTAATCAATGTGAATGATGAATGTTTGTTGTAATCAAACAGGGAGGTGCATTGTTCTTGAAATTCATATAATTCTGATCATAGATCTGGAACAGTGGCGTGGCGTCCATAGGTTCGCAGTGTTCGCCGAACACCCTAAAATATTTTGAAACAATTAATAAATTATGGCTAAGAATGTGGGAAGCAATACAGAATACAGAATAGTAGATCGCAAATAAGTATCGGGCGATTGGCTTCCGACAGAGGCATGTGGCGCGGCAGAGAGAGAAAATCCTGTGACGCGTGGTCCGCACCGGCTACCGAACCTGGATGATCTGCGTACGGTGAGGAGAGAGAACCTGGGTGCAATGATGAAGGGGCAAAGGGTACACGAGAGAGGAGAAGCACCGGCGCGCCGCGCAGAGCGGAGCGTGAGCATTGGGTTCGGAAACGAGTGCGGACCGCCCTCGCGGAGGGAACACAGCAGAGAGAAAAGGGAGGGGAAAAGAACGAGAGAGGAGAGCCGCTCATCAGTCCAGCTGTTTCCTATAGCAGTGGTCCGCAGGGGTTTGCGAACCGCCGAATTTCCTCTATGCCGCGATTCGCCCTCCGCTTCCCCCCCTGCGCCTGCGGGCCGCATCTCCCAGTTTCCAGTCTCCTTCTCCCACCTCTCTCTGCAGGTGCGTGTTGCGAAAATACGTTATCATTTAACAAAATAAATTACAGGAAAACGATCTGTAAAAAGAACAAAATTTCAATGACAATTTACCGGCACAATTTTCACCAGAAAGGGTTAAAATCGTGTTCTTGCGGCTTCATTTTTTAAAAAGTTTCTGGGGGAGGCCCCCCGAACCCCCCTTTAAGGAAGGGGAGTGAACCTTTCTGATCCCCCCCCCTAAAGTTAACACTCCTACCGAACGCCTACCGGATATAGTCACGCCACGCCACTGATCTTGAAAATCTAAACAGAAAAAGTTGAATACGACTATTTTAAAATCCTGCAACTTTGTGTTGGTTAGTCTAACCTCATTTAAAAATTTATACCTGAAGACAGAACATCCCATTCAGTGTTGTCTTGCCTTTTCTCTTTTATTTGTATCATCTGCAATGATTTGATCTCATATTGTCAATGATTGTCAAACTTAAAGCATGTTTTTTTTTTGTTTAAATCGGACTTCTCTTCAGATCTAAAAATTTCTGAAATGGATGAATGGATGGACTCCGATGAAGATGACTCCGAATCAGATAATGAGAAAAGCGAGGATGAAGAAGGAAATGTGGCAAAGAAGAAAAAGAAAAAAAGTATGTAGTAACTTTTTATCTCTATTTTATGCACTTATATACTTTACCTTATTCAAGTCATACCCTAAGGGAATGAATTATCCATTACCATGTTAGCTGTAACGTGAAGTTGATAAAATTTTCAATCAGCAGTTTTCGGGAAAGGTTCTCATCCGTATGAGGGTAGTGTCTCACTGTCTCAGATAACAGCCATTTTCAGGAGCAAAACTTGGTGATGTTTTGCGAGAGGCATTTTTTTCGAGCTCGTGCAAATAATCTTGCTCTTCCTTGCTACTCAATTTCGAAATTAAATTTGTTACACCACATGAATTACCCAAGAATGTTACTAATAGCCTATTTTGAAATACTTTCTTTTCCTACACGCGACATTCCTTACGTACCTACTCGATCATACAAGTGCAGAACGCCAAAACGACCTCAACTCTCTCCTATGCTCTCAGATACAAGTGCTTTGCCGGAAAGACTCACAGAATGGAAATTTTTACCATCTATCATACAATACCTAATTTCACCTGAGCCGCTGCCTTGCTCTTGGATGTTTAAATTGCAGGTAGACTTTTTAATGCCGGAAAATCATTTTGTTTATTCACCATTTTCACTGTTATTCATTATAAAAAAATTTGTGATTATGTCTAGCTACTCTTTTAATTTATCTATACTCTGTGTTTACTTTAAAGATGATGCTAAAAAGAAACAAGCTGCAAAGAAGAAGAAGAAAAAAGGCTCTGATGAATCTGCTGTAGAAGAAAGTGATGATGGTGATGAGGAAGGAAGGGAATTAGATTATATCTCTGATTCATCGGATAGGTATGAATTAATTCCCTAAATCTAAATTTACGGTTGGTGCTAAAAACTTTCGAAAAATAAAAAATTAAAAAGATAATAAAGGTTGCCAAGGTCCAGCATTAAGGTGGCTGTGAGTTTTTGTGGATCATACTTCACTCTAGAAACCAGTACCACTACGACAGTGGTCAGTTTTTTCTATTTGACAAATTATTTATGATAAATGAATGATTTCAAAATTTGATTGATGTAAATTGATGTATCTTTAAGAGTTCTAAAGAATACTGTTGAATGAATTAGTCATTCTTGTATGTATTCTTATACATGTCATCAAGATTTATCCTCAATGGTCAGTCATTGTGCGTCTTTTTTAGATCTTTTTTCCGGTGCAGATGTAGCCTTTATGATGCAGAATTAGCTCATCTTAATATGATTTTGTAAGGAATGCATTGTATCTAAACTTCCTGCCATTGCTGCGCAGTATGATTTGGAAGCTCAACCACAGAAATGAGCAGCCTGAGTGAACTGGTTTACCTACCACCTGGCATTACAATATTTCATTATAAATAGCTTTTTTTTCTTTTTTTTTTCTTTTTTTTTTAGCGAATCTGATCATGAGGCTAAAGTTGACAAAGAGATGAAAGGAGTTGCAGAAGAAAGTGCCTTGCGAAAGCTTTTAACATCAGATGAAGATGAATCAGAGGAAGAAGAGGGAAGTGATAAAGTGAAGAGCGAACCGGAAGAAAATCCACCTTCAGAAGATGATGCTAACACTCCTGGCTCTAGTTTGAAAAAGAAAAAGAAGAAATTGAAGAAGAAAAGCAGTTTAAACAATGCTAGCAGCAGCAAGAAATTAGATGGCACTGTCAAAGAAGAAGGTAAGCGGTGTTCTTTTAACAAGTACAATTTGTGATTTGATGCTTGAAAGGACAAATAAAGCTGGAACAAAGCTTTATGTGTAAAAATTTAGTAATCAATGGAAAGAATTAAAATGAAACTACTTTTTTTTTTTGAATGGCTTCGTGTTTCCCATGAAATTCTGCATAAGAAAATGCTAAGTCCAGGAGTGGATTACAAACATTTCTGGTATGCTTAACAAGATTTTTCGGTGATTTCACCTGTATTAGGTTTTCGCAGTTTGCTGTATCTCTAGCGTGCAACTGACCCAACCCAAGGAGAAACGCTCCTTGCCGGAAAATTTGAGCCCTCCATGCTGTTGACAAGGAATTCATTTGTTATAATTTCATCATAATTTTATTTATTGCGTCATAATCATGAAAAGATATTTGTGTTTTGCCAAGAAAAATTGACAGGATTATTTTGGAAGAGGGGCTTTTTTACGTAGCAAATGGGGGTGAATTTTCAAACTGTGATTTTGGTTTAGTGCACAGTTCTTTTCGTACGAAGGTTCTTTTAGAGTTCAGACAAATTTTTTGGCTCCTGCAGCCAGAAAAAAGAAGGAAGAAGAGGGGATAAAAAAGTATGGATTCTTTCGTATTGGACTTTTTAATATCTACATATTTTATCTCTCACTATCAATGTACTTTATGCATTGTTTTTCAGAGTCTTCCAGTGATTTTAGTCCAGATAGTTCCGACTCAGAATTAGAGGCTAAAAGCAAGCTCTTAATCAAAGAAACAAACAGGTAAGCCTTTTTTTCTTTTTTTTGTATGTGTGACCAGCTTCTCTTAACTTTAGTATTTACATCCCATTCTTCATTACTGTTATAGGGTGAATCGTCCATTAATTTTGTTTCAGACATCACCGTTATACTCATTAAAATGCGATAAAAATTAAATGAAGTTGAACCAAGAATGTCTCTAAGTAGAATTTAGTATTAGGTCTCCTTTGTCATCGAAGACATTTTCTCAAAAAAGTCTTGAATTTTATTTATTATCATCAACTTAATTTCATGTGAAATTAGCTGTGAGATTGTTCGAATCGTAGCAATAAATGCGTAATTTGAATTTTGAGTCCTTTAAAGTTATGATTCCGTTTGATCCAATTGCATTTTTTACCCCTGAAACACTTGGTTACCAGATGTTATGAAATTTACGATTCATACACTTTTTTTGTAATCTTAGTCTTAATTGATTGCCTGTATTCATAATTTTATTTTTGGGTATCACATAATTTCATGTGGATCAATTGCATTGTTATCAGCTAAAAGCTGATGGTCTCCTCTGTTCATGAGATATGAACCTCCAAGTTTGAACTTTGTCCCTGCCCCTCCTCCTCTAATTATTCAATATCAGAAATTCTACATGGTTTAGGCTCAAGAAATGATCCTCTATCAATCCTTAAAAATATTATAAAGATCTGCCCAAGTTTGGAAATGGCTAATTTTTGGCAAGCTTCCTAACATGAGCAATCCAAGCAACAATGATAAAGGGAAGAAAAGGCAGCATTGCAGGGGGTTTGGAATTAGGATCTGCAAGAGCAGAAAGGGAAAGTGAGGGTTGCAAGTATAAGCACATGGCGGAACGAGAGGGAAGAAGTTTCACTTTTTAATTAAGTGACGTAGAATCGACCACAGAATGAAAGGAGTCGCGCACTGGGGTTTGTATCACATTTAATGCTTTTAATTTAATTTTAGCATTTAGTGAGAGTCTATTTTGTTTTATTTTAGTGGAAGCAATTCAAGATCAGGAAGTCCGTCCCAGCTGAGCCCAGATTCTAAACGCCTTTCTAATGAGCCTCTCGCTAAGAAACCAAGATTAGACAATTTTGCCAGGTAAAGCTTTGACATCATTTTAATCATTCAAAGTGGACACAGAATCATGATAGTAAATTAAAGGTTGAACTAATTTAAATAAAATAAATTTATTGTCAGAGTTGAGGAAAATGCCTGATCTTACTATCTGTTACAAGAAGAACTCTGTTTCAGAGAAACTGGAACTTCAAGGAAAAAGTATAAATTTGAGGAAAAGATTTGTAAGATTTTAATGTAAAATGCAACCCTGTGCGGAAAAAGCAGCACAAAATCTAGGACTGCGAGAAGAAGACGCCTGATGGTAAGAAAAGATCAGTGCTTAGGAACATTCTGCACCCTAATATCCATCTCTTGTCTGAGATGAAATTAATCAAATTGATTAACAAACAGAGCTTAGAAAAAGCTCCTTGATGAGACCAAGATTTGCAATTAAGATTTAGCTCTAAATCGAAGTAAAGTTGTTGTATGTTGTTTTTGGGACAATTTTACCAGGCTTAGGGAGTCTGTAGCAGAAAACGTGTCTTTTAATTTTCTGTCAACTTGTTAAACAACAGTATTGTTTAAAATAAAGAACGGATCAGACAATCTTTCCCCTCTGAGTCATCTACTATCATCACTATTTTGACAGATTTGGTTTTCAAACTCTGATTTATGTTGCTGTGCCGTTCGATAACCTGTTTTTTTTCTTTTTTCAAAAATGTAATGTAGTTTTTCTAATTTGCAGCGAAAGTGGAATCACAGAGGAAGCTGTGAGACGTTACTTAAGTCGGAAACCTATGACAGCCACTGAACTCTTGCAGAAATTCAAAAAACCGAAGAACAATTTAACTTCTCAGCAACTAGTAAATTGTATGACTCAGATATTAAAGCGAATCAATCCAATCAAACAAACTATAAAAAACAAAATGTATCTGTCCTTGAAACCATCTTAAACACCTGTGTTGAATGCTATTAGGTTGAATTTTCTTCATATATAAGAATAAATTTTGCTGAGCTCCTTAGTTTTTAAAGTTTATTTTTTTTGTGCATCTTGTAAGCCCTTAAGCTGAATAGTCTTCTCCAACAGTGAGGTTCAGAGGCTAAAATTAACTAAAGTTTTGAACAGTAAATTCACGCTCTTATATCTGTTCACTGTCAGGGCAGTTTTATTTTTAATATTCTCTAGAGCAAGAAAGACTATCGAAAATCTCTATTCTGGCAGTTCTTTGCTGTATCCAGCATTTTTCAACATTTAAATATAAGAAAATCAAAACAATAGTGTATTATTCCTTCGGAAAATACACTACAAAATCAATGATTTATTTGGTAACTGTTGATAACTGCAATTGCCATTAGTGTGTGGCAATGTTTGGTTTGTAATCAGCAGTTTTTCAGGGGGTTTTTGTTAATTTTTCCGTTTGTTTACCATGATTGGTATTTTCCTCGGATGGAGTCATCTCGTGATAATGTTATCTTCTCAACTCAATTTTCAATGTCCATAAAAAATCAGATTGGATCTCTCTTGTAATTTCTTCCTGACAAATTATGTATCAAATTGTTTTCCAATTAAAAATAAAAAATTAGGGAGATTTGAAACTGATTCTACTGATCCGATTCAGAGTAAAATTAATCAATCTTGGCAAATTAGCCAGCCTGAATCAATTGGATGTTATCAATCTTTAGGACTTGAAGAATTGATCTAAGGATCCTCATTACTAACGCTTGGCAGGATAAGAATTGAAGCACCACAGGGCATGTTTCCTCACCAAAATTTGATGCTGAATACGTTAGGCGCACTAATATACTCGAATTATTAACATAAAATAGAAAGAGAGATTATCGTTGATTTTTGACATTAGAGTTAGAGGTTTCAACTTCCCTCTCGCAAGAAAACCAGACAACGCAAAGCAACAAAGCAAGTCAAATCAATTGTTGAAAACAAACGTATCATCTACCAAAGAATTGAACTTTGGTTTTTCTTTACTTTTATTCTCCTTTGAAGAAATTTGCATAGCTGTAAACTTGTCAAAAAAACAGAGAATAAAAAAAGAACTCTTTCATTTTAAAACTTACTGGAGTGAGTTGAGTGTCCAATATCAGTCCTAGAGACTTTCATTTTCAGGATTAGCCAGAGGATTGAAATGATTGAACAGAAAGCGCTGATTTCTTACTTATAGGACAAGATTGGAAAGTTTTGATGGGTCTACCATGTTGTACATATCAGTATCCAAGAGCCAGAAGGTACCTCACATCATTGGAAATATCGAGTTGTTGGCATTTAGGAAAACTCCGATAACGTGTGTGTGGAAAATTTAGTCGTCGCACCTTACGCCAATCATAAGAAACGGAATTTAAAAATTTGCGATTTACATGGGAATCGATGGGGTCGACACGCAATTCTCTATCTTGAAATTACTCAAATGGACTTACGTACCTTATGACTCTGGGGTACTGATAAGTAATTTTGGTGAGAAAACATACCTAAATTGCAGTGCTTAATTTCTGACCCATTCTTCCCCTTCAGTCTTCTAGCACTGTTAAGGCATCTCTGTTTGATTGAGAATGGGAGAATAAATTATTATCCTAGAAAAGAATTTTGAAGATAAAATTCAAAAACAATGAGGACGAATGTAAGAAAAGAGAACATAAATATGGTGAAAATAGCACATTTATGATAAAAAATAAAAAAAAATAAAGAGTTTTTTCTTTGATACCATATCTTAAAATAATAAGTGCTCTTAAAAGACAGTTCATGACGTGATCGTGAGAGGATCACAATCCTTTTCGGAGACACATGTCCTTGGCCTATATAGCCCTTTGGCATGTAGTGCATCGGCTAATTTTGGAGAGAAAATGTCCAGGAAGCCTCGTTCGGAATTACTATGATGGGTTAAAATTACTGAGACGTTGTTATGGCTGGCCTCTAAAACATCATGATGAGACATCTCCCCTGTCAAGTATACATCTGCTGGTATGCCGTTGAGGACGGATGACCCAGATCCAGCACAGGCTGCAATTTTAGTCACTTCGGAATCTAGAATAAACATATTTACAAACCAATAATGGAATTGAAAATACAAATACCTTGGTGACAAAACTAGACAAGTTTAAAAATAGTAATAATTTAATTAACATTTGAGGTTGTTCGGTGCAATTTTCAAAAGTAAACTTACTTCAAAGGACCCCGCACACTCCGTATGGAAATAAGTGCCTGATTCGATTTCCAATTTTTTCACTACATCAACCTCTTCTGTGGATGCTGATCAGAAGTCATCATTGCACCAACTTTCTACGAGCCACCGTTTTTGCACAATCCCCAGTTGAAGTTTCGATAATTAATTCAATAAAATGAAGGTAGTGCGGCGAAATAGTCACGGTGCGTTTCGGCACATGATGATCAGCCTCCAAGTGGTAGTCTTATCTCGGATTCTGCATACCTTTTTTTTTCACCGACCAGATCAGTTCCTTCCCCTCTCTGTCTCTCATCGAGGGTTTCTACTTCATTTCAACTTTCAAATTCCCTGGGTTTACCCTGTATTTTCCCTGAGTGATGGCATCCTAAAGTAATTCTCTATGACAACTCATCCGACACAGAGGTGAAAAACAATCACTAACCCGAGGCTCTGATAGCTGACAACTTATAGACGCTACTCTTGCCTCCTAAATTTCTCGTTCAACTTCACTACCCCACAGTCCTATTCTAAAAAATATTGGATTGTATTAATGTGTAGATAAATACACTTTTAAAAACCATGCCTCACAGACATTTCATGATAATTTTTGACTGCTTCATGTAATCTGATAAATAGTGATTTTTCGTCATCTGAACAACTGTCAAAAAACTGTGATTGAGTCAGGCAAAATGGGACTAAAATCGAAAAAAAGAAAAAAGTGAGATAACTCTACCATGGCTCAGAGGGATTAATTCTGCAGAATTTGGCATAAAGAACTTTAAAAAATTGACTGTACGAGAGTATTTCAAAGTTGGGGACCGATAATATGCAAACTTGAGAAATACATAGTTCAAGTTTGCTGGCACTGTTGCTAGCCTTTGAAGTTATCCATTTCAAACGCTCATAAGATATCACATAAGATATATACATTTTATACGCTCATTCATAATGTAACTTTTGACCCAATGTTCATGAGAGTAAGTATTAGAAAGCTTTTAGCATCGAAAATTGAAAAATCAACAATTTAAGTCCCATTTAGCCTGACTCTAACACAAGTTTTTATTATGTTTATTAATCTAAGAAATCAGTGTGCGCTGGTAATTGTGGATAGAAATTGCAACTAAGAAATCACTGATTCTTTTTCCTAAAAATTTTTGGGAACACTCGACTCCAGACCACGCCACTGACGCAAAAAAGCTTTGGACGCACTCCGCAAGAGAGCACTGCTGCAGTATTTCTATTGGATTGATTATGCGCGAATTGATGACACCCGCGGATTTTGAAAAAGCGAAAATTCCAGAATAGCCGTCGAATTCCCTGTGTTTTCCCTCAAAATTCTATTCCCTGGGTTTTCCCTGTTTTCCCGGATTTTCCAAGAAGTAGAAGCCCTGCTCATCCTAATCAGACAGATACACTCTGCGTTTTTCCTTCATTACAGCCAGCTTTTCCGGAATTGTGGAAACCTCAATTGCGGATTGTGCGAAAACGGTGGCTTGTAGAGAGTTGGCGCAAGGTTGACTTTAGATCAGCATCCATCCATACACAGATTTAATGCAATAAAAAATTGGAAAACCAGGCACACATTCTCATAAGGAGTGTGCAAGATCCTTTATAGGAGGACACTCCTATCCAAATCAGCGATCCAGCTAACTGTTCCATTGATTCAATTATGAAACATTTGCATAAAGCCAACTGTAAAATAAAAACTAATCTTTTCATTTATTGTCATATCTGCCTAAGAAAGGACAGGACTTGCAATTAATGCACCAAGGAAAAATCCTCTCTGGTACCATCTGCTAATCATTTGAGCTTTCCTCTGAGTTGAAAAATATCTTGATACAATACTATGTACCAGTGTTGGGAAAAAATTATTTTAAAATTATTCGTCCAAAAACGAATAATTTGTTCAATCGTGAATGCCGATTGACAAATAATTCGTCTCCTGATTATTTGGTGAAATAATCGAGACCAAATAAATTGTCTAATTGTGCGCGCCGATTGAAAAATAATTTGTCTACTAATTATTTGGTAAACTAATCGGGACCGAATAATTCGTTAGTTCTCAACTGACAACTGACCAAATTATTCGTAGGTCGTCAATCCGACAACTAATAGGGGCCGAATTATTCGTCAATCGTCGGAAACAACTAACGATTAATTCGTGGTTGTCAAATCTACAATTTAATCGGGCCGAATAATTTGTCAATTCGACAACTAATTGGAACCGAATAATTCGTTAGTTGTCAGCAGTGAGTCGTTAGTTTAAAAAAATAATCGGGACCAAATAATTCGTTAGTTTTAGCGAGCAATTAATGCATTTTTTTTTTTTTTTTTTTTTTTTTTTTTTTCTTTCTTTCTTTCCTGGAAACAAATTTACAGTTGAAATAATATCCACTCTCAAATGCATTCCGATTACTGGCGATTGATCCACTCTCGCAGTGATTAGATTACTTGCTTACAGAGGGGGACGTTCCCGAAATATTTTCTCGGGAATTCCCGGCACCTAAATTTTCTGGGGACCTTGGTGAATTCAGAGTCTGGTGATAATAAAATAGATGAATTTAAATTTCCTCGGCTATCGAACCCTCACTGCGTTAAGCATCTGCTTCGCGCTGGCGCGGCGGCGCCATCAGCCGCCGACCGCGTCTCTTATCTCCCTTTAGCTTCCATGTTTCCCTCCACGGAGTCCGCCAGACGTTCAGTCGTACGCCCGTTTTTAGACCTTTTTGACCGTTTGCATTGAACTGGTTGTGTTTTAAGTGACAGTGGCCTCCTCCTGTCAACCACGACCACATTGGCATCCCTGCGCCTCAATCGCGTCAGGTCTTATCTTTTCGGGCACGGTATTCACTATGCGCTACGACCCGCTCGGCCGGCGCTCGCTCACCTGTACCCTGTACCCGTCCCGGCAAGCCCGGCCAGTCCCGCTCGCCGGATCCCGGTCTCACCTTGTTTTCCTCATCGTTGCTTTGCCTTCGATCACTACACACGATACACGGTTGCCTTTTCCTTTTGTCCGAGTGTGGAGTCAACCGTCTTTTCACCGTCACCTTAGCCCGTCGCGTCATGATTCCAGTTCACTTTTCGGTGATCTAATATCATTACGGCTTCCCATTTAGATATTAAATACACTCAAAACTATCAGCCCTTGCGATTTTGATGCGCTGAATCCGAATTTGACGTCAGATTTTCTTTAAAAATCATATGTAAAAGTTGTCACCGTGTTTTCACAAAAATTACAAACTCTCATTCTCATGCAAGTAGGCCTGTCCCCGAAACGATCGATCGATTTTTTCGATCATCGTTCAAAGACCTGTTTCGCTTTGAAACATCGTTTCGATCGAAACGCCGTTTCGCTCCGAATGCCGCTACGATTAGGATGTTAATTTGTAATGTTGAAACAAGATTTGCCATCTTTAGCAAATAATTGCAGATGGATTTTCATATGGATCACAATAATTTTCCCCCGTTTTGATCGAAATAAAAGCACCGGCATTAAGTATCGTAGTGTAGCAGCTCTGTCTCTTAATTATACTATTACCATGTGTTTTTTTTACTTAGAATTACCGAAAATCATTCCATGTACTCGCCCCCCCCCCCTCCCACAACAAAAAAATAATTTAACCATGCAAACCATGAAAAGACCATGTCTCGATTCTCGTCTATTTATTTCAGTTACTTTATCAAGGCGATCGATCAATTTTGATTCAACATTCGGTTATCGCATTCACTCCATTATTTAGTAACTAATTATTTGTGACGTATCAGATGTCCATTGCTCTACCTCCCAATCTCAATACGGAGTAGGTATGGATTCGATCGACATGAATCGATCAAAAATTAAAAACGTGAATCGATCGACGTGAATCTATCTACATCGATTCGATCGACAAATTATTAAAAAACCAGTGTCGATTCGATCGACAAATTATTAAAAAACCAGTGTCGATTCGATCAACATAAATTGATCGAAAAATAAAAACGTGAACCGGTCGACGAACCCGTGAATCGATCGCATTTTGTCGATTAATCACGTCGATCGGTTCACGTTTTTATTTTTCTATCGATTCATGTCGATCGAATCCAAACTCTATGGTCGGCCCCCGTATTGCATGCATTCACGCACACCCTCGTACGTCGAGCCGTCCTTATCTCGCCCCCGTTCAGTTCTCCTCATATGTATCACAGAATTTAGAGTTTTCTTCAGTCCGGTATTTGATTTGACCCCTGCCGTGTTCCAGTGCTCCTTGCCTCGCTATTGTTTCATGAGCCTTTTATCTCAGTGACGGTACTGCTACTGCCGACTATACCTAGTCCCTTCCTCATCCTTGCTGCCTCCATCCCCTTCCTCATTCGAAATCTTCATCCACTCCACCGTTCGACCGAAGCTCTTCTCGGACTCTCGGTGACGGTACTGCCGACTATCTTTAGTTATTTATTCTCACTCTTGCCGTCCACGTCTCCTTCCTCATTCAAGATCCCACGCCACTGTTCAACTGAAGCTCACTATCAAATTTTCTTTGTAAAAACGAATGGTCTCGGCTGTTGCCGCGCACCGTTCTAGCGCCTCATGAGTTGCGACCATCCCGATCTTTGCCATCTATTACTGCCCCCGTTCCCACCTCCCGTGTTTCATAAAAAATAAAAAAAACTGACTGATGCTTCGAATGTATTACTGCCTACACAAGAAGTGGGGGGGGGGGGGGGTGTCTCTCTAAAAATTTTAAGATATATCTGTGACTGCGAAACTGCGCAGTTTGACAATTTCTATCCTGTTTTAAACGCAGAAACATGGTTTTTCAGCAAACTTATACGATTCAAAAAATTCTCAGCGACAGAAATGGGACTGTCCCATTAAAAAATCTGGCGCTGAAATTCTTTGACATTTCCTTGAATTTTTACAGAAGAAAAAGGAAAAGGTTACTTTAAAAATAATGATGAAAACTTTGAAGCACTGCAAATGTATGCATAGGGTTGATACTTGCAAATAACCCAAACAGGAAAATTGTCATGCCTAGAAATATTGTAAATGATTCTATGCCTGAATAAGAAAAATTAGAAGAGAGGGTGGATAACAATAATCAAGATCAGACCATAGCAGATCCAGAGTTATTCGGAAGGGGGGAGGATTTGCTAATGTCGAGTGGAGGAGGGGGGGGGGGTCCGAGGGGACGTTCCTCAAAGCAAGGGATACCGGGAGGCCTCCCCTGAAAATTCTATCAAAATAGACTCTGCCAGAGTGAATTTCAAGCAGTTTTAACATGTACTTGGTGCATTGTTTGAAAGTTGAAGATTTACGAATAATACCTCTTTTAGCATAATTTTATTGTACCATATTGCTTATTGTGGGGCTTGGACGACAGGGCGTATCAGTGTAGTTTTTACTATCTCGGTAAACGTGTTTGAAATGTCAAAACATTATAGATCCTTATGGCGGAAAGAAAGTTTAAATAGACTTTTTGATGCTTAAAAATTTGAATTTGGTAAGGAATTTTTCACAAAATATGCATGAAAACTAGTTTTACTTGACATCATTAACGTCTTACATTTTTCAAAAATTGCTCTTATTTGCCTTGTCTTCCAAGCCCCTCATGTCTTTGGTGTTCAGTATTAGTAAAAAATGGACAAAAATGCATAGGATCATTAAAGTAAACAATGTTTCTTGGAAACAAACCGTTTCAGTAAATTTCTAGGGGCAATTTTTCTTCCCCTACCTCCCAAGCAATTTTACCTTTACCAAGCAAATTTTCCTCCTTTTTTTACCTTTTTCGACCAAGGGGGGGGGGGGTGCCATTATCCCCTCCCCTCCCTGAATCCGCCACTAAGAGCAGATAAGGTGTTAATATTTAGATCCCCTCATGTTGAACTAGCGCACAAATCTTGTATTCAGAGCCCTAGACACTCGCTTTACGGGAAAAAATTCTGGAAAACTCGGCAAGGCTGACGTGCGGTACCGGCGTGCAACGGAGGTTTCAGCTGCTAAGCCGCAGCCTTGAGAATTTCCCTGACTCTCCAAATTGTTTTCCAATTCCTTGACTTTTATAGGTGATTCAAGTTTTCCCTGATCTCCACGAGTACTCCCTCTTATAAATATGCATATTTTGGATTCTAAATTTCTCTCCAAAGATCATTTTGCTTCATCATTGGAAAGAGCAGAGCTGCGAGTATTCAAAAACTCTTTAATGAATTTGGGGCACCCCTGCTCTGACTAGTAAAAATTCGTTTTTCTGAACTTGGGGGAAAATTTTTTTTCGAGTGAAAATTGATAATGTATAGATCATAAACTACACCTAGTATAATTGAAAAAAAAAAACAAGCAGTGAACTCCAACACAATGTGTTGATAAGGCGCGTCATTAACTCGCACATATCAACCCCTTTAGTTTTCATTTACAGAGATTTCAAAAAAGGCAAGCAGCACAACAAGAGAATTCACGATCCAACAGTGCAAGGTCAACGACGCACCTTGACGAGACCGTGTATTGTGAATCTAGAAAGCTATTCGAACAAATTTAAGTTTTTTGATCTGCCTCAAGCAAAATTTTATCAGATTCTTGAAGAAAAGTGCTACGGAAAAATTTAAGCGAAGAAAGGAAAAATTCTGTCGAACTCCTAGAAGATAAAGTCGATTTAAAGGTATTTTGGGGCTAAAATACCCAAATCACCGGTATTGTAAATCCCGTTATATTATTGAAAAGAGATTTACTCGATATAAATGCAATTGTATTAAATATGTCTTGATTTTTTTATTTTAAACGTCTTTTCATGCAAAAATCAAAATATGTCGACTCCCTGACGTGAAAATTAAATTCTACGTGTGAAAATACTTATGTATCGATATGCTGAACAGAATGCCCGCCTCTCCTCGTAATTTACAAACCGTTCCTATACTCATCTCAAAATTTTTCTCAGAGCTTTGTGTTATTATCAGCTTCCATTTAAACCCCGGTTTGATGGCCGAATCGGCTGCCCAAAAAGCAAGCCATTTTTGAAGGGCTCTATGAGAAATTCGTGATATTATCAGCTCTCAGGAAATCACCCCATGGGTAAAATTGCTGGTATAAATTTTCGATTATTTTTTTTTAAAATAATCGTATTCAAGAAACTAAGGCATTAAACTATGGAGTCAATTTCGTTTTAATAATGTAACGGGATTTACTTGTCTTCAGGTCAAAACTCATACAAGGAAGCCCCTTGCAAGAGGCTAATTTTTTGTAATTTCACTCAATTTTTTCTCCTTTTTATAATTGAATTGCTTGTCACATTCTGAGGTCAATCATATTAAATTGTAATTTATACATTTCTTTTTTTCCCCCTTCATTTTATTTTTTGTTTGGAGAAGTTTTGTTGATTTCTTCGGATTTCGAATACTGTAACTTCTCTTCTATTTGGCCGATTTTTATGAATGAGACCTCTTTTAATTCGTGTTTCAACGGAAAGTAAGGAAAAAATTGCTAAAAACTCGCGAAACAATTTTTTTTGAAAATTGGGCGAATCCTAGCGTGACGGTGAAATGGTTAATGAAGCGTAAGTAATTGGGCGAGGGGCTGAGGATCCCGGTCTAGCTTGGCGACCGTCATTAGCTATTGTTCGTCGAGACGCCGACGCAGTGATCAGGAGCGTGGGGAAGAGAGGGGTAAGTGGATTCCTGTATGAGCCACGTTTAGCTAATGGTCTAATGAGTCTCGAGGCTCATCACAGATTGCACTTACACAGATTGCACTGTATTTCTTAGTTTTAATAAGAAATAAAATATAATTCTGTAAAATTAGTAAATAAATACCAAGACAATTATTCAGGATGTCAAAGAGGATGTAATAAGAAATAAAATATAATTCTGTAAAATTAGTAAATAAATACCAAGACAATTATTCAGGATGTCAAAGACTGACTGAAAACTTTTTATTAACCTCATATGAAAAAAATATTATTATCAGCTGACACTGACATTGTTGTCAGATGAACAGCACTATCAGAGCACGGGTACCAACTTTTGAAAAGTATAACCGAGGTTACAGATCTGTCAAAGCAACGTTTTGAACAAAACGGAGGAGTTAAATTCTCATTCCGAGAGTGCCGACCTGCTCAGCCATCCTCGAATCAGTTCGCTTGATTCTGCTTATATATGCATATTTTGAATCAGCGCGTCGTACTCTTAGGCTTTTTTTAAGAAAACCAAGTAACGTAGACTCTTGGTATTCACTGCACATAAACTAGAGAGCCCCAGAATGAGAAGCAACTTTAAATCATAATTATTGACGGATAAATAAACTTTTTACACGCTTTGGAAAATCTCAGAAGTTCGCGGTAGTCACTTTTCGGTAAGGAACTAAGGGACTCGGTTATTGTATCGAGCAGGGTTCGAAACGATCGCAAAGGCGGTATACTACGTATACGCGCCAAAATTAAGACACTTTGACAGCGTCGTAAACTGTGTAAGTATTCTAATAGGTATTTTCTGACCTATAAAATGCTGATTTCTATAGCGTTTTGATCCTCTCCTGTATCATAAAATTGGCACTCAGAGTTCTTGCCTGTGCCACTTTTTAGAAAACTCCATGAGCACTGTAGCCCTCAAATTACAATTTTTTTCCGAGCCATCCTGATTCATTCTACTCGAGGTAGCAGCTGGATACCTACCTATTTTTCATAAAAATATATCGGTTTCTCCTACAAACCTTCATTTTAAAAAAAATCGCACCAGTTAGCACAAGTGGAGACAACTTTAGGTTACCCCTCTACATATTCTAGGGAAGTTACTTAAATATTCCGTGCTTTGGTTCGCGCTTTTCTTCAAGAATTAAAACTAATAAAGTCCTAGTAGTTGTTTAAAATGACGGTATTTGACAATTCTAGCTATTCATCAGGCTGCAGTCGTCTCAAAATTTTTTGAGGCACCACTGAAAACCTGCTCAAGGAGGATCTTTAAGAAGGCAACAATAGCAACATTTTTGGTTCTTCCTGCCTTTTAGAATCTTTTTCGTTTGTGCGTGTTTTCTTTAAAAATACTATATGTATTTTAGCCGTGGAAAGTCCCTCAAGATGCAGCCAAAAATGTTCTGAGGCATTTGGCACCTCCAGAGACCCTTTTAATTGGCGTGCGGTAGGTTTAGAGATAGGACAAGCGGTAGCGTTTGTAATCGAGAAGGGCAGTAGGTATTACGCAATTATCCTCCCCTACTCAAGGAGGCTCCTCGGAGAACAGTTAAGATTTCGATCTTATACAACTCTTTTTTTACAATATTTTACGGATGAAATCTGGTGAAAGGTCTTGATTAAGTGTGGTCTTACTTTAAGTCTCTTCTCTCTACTATTTTTGAGCATTGGATGACGGCTCCTTGCGCTTACCTCCTGATTTTGCAACTCTTTATTAAAACTACAGAGAAAAGTCAGGGAACAGAGAGGCGATTTGGAAATTGATTAAACTTGCAACCCTGCGAATGCATTCCGACCGGTTCGGGAGTTGAAATTGTCGTATCCTGCATTTTAGTGTAGCTAGAGTCTGAAAATCAAGTCATTTCAATTTTTAACTTTTAGTTTTTTACTGACCTCCTCAGTGAAACGTTCGGTAACCTTTACTCGATTCTCCCCGGAGAAAACAATTCTGATATTGGCATTTAGATAAATGCAAAAGAGAGAATGTAGCCCCCCCCCCCCTCCCTCATCTTGCCATCAGATCTGATTAATTGAAAACGGGAGTGAAGAATTAAGTTCGCCCTCAACTCTGAAGATACAAGCGGCTCAGAAGTTGAAACAGTGTATCCCGTATATTCGCACATTCTATATACATTCTCCGCCTCTGTTTAAGTATTGTTGAAAGAAGGGCAAAAGCATACGTTTAAACAAGACCAAAGATTCTGATTGTTCTAGTATAACTGTTGAGAGCGCATGATGCTGGGACATGTGATGAGGGGGGGGGGGAGATGATTATATAGATGTATTTTTCGGAGTCTAATAATCTTTCCAAAAATAATTTCCGATCTCCGTCAGGAAGTACAGAGCCACATGTATACAGGGTGTTCCAAAAGTCCTGCTCCCCCCTTCTAACTTTTGACTTTAATAATCAGAGCAGAGATGTCCCGAACTTTGTAAGGAGTTTTTAATACATGGTGTTTCAAAAGTCCAGCTCCCCCTCCCCCCCTCTAACTTTTGAACGGTCACAGATAGAAAAACGAAACTTTGGGAATGTCTCTATCTCAAAGAGGACGATATTTTAGGGGGGAGGGGTCAACATTTTTGCCTCTCTCTCAGGAAGGGCGGGGGGCCCCCAACTCTCTTTTTTTCAAATGGTAACTCCTATCTGGTGATACATCATTGAAAAGCGCATTACAAATTAAGAATTTTGGCGCAAACCGCAGATCAATATCTTGATTTCTATCCGAGTTGTGATAGGTCAATGGTCAAATTTGACCTATTTTCAAAAAATCATAACTCCGGCTCAAATTATCGTAAAGAAAAAAATAAAACGGGAAAATTTACCAAATTGTGTTCGCTTTTAAGAAAAAATCACAGAAATCACTTCGAACTAATTTTGAAAGGGGGGGGGGGGAGGTCGGACCCCCAAGTACGTCAATTCATAGGTCATTCGATTTTCCCACGGAATGAGCCAATTTCCCCTAACTTTGCCTCAACATTATCTCAGTAAGGTCAAAACCAGTTCAACATTGCGTTTGCAAGTCCCCAAATTTCGGGATAAGTTCAAATAAACGAAATTTAAACGGTCAAATTTAATCACCTTAAATTTTGTTTATTTGAACTCATCTTGAAATTTGGGGACTTGCAAACGTAATGTTGAACTGATTTTGACCTTACTGAGATAATGTTGAGGCAAAGTTAGGGGAAATTGGCTCATTCCGTGGGAAAATCGAATGACCTATAAATTGACGTATTTGGGGTCCGACCTCCCCCCCCCCCTTTAAAATTAGTTCGAAGTGATTTCTGTGATTTTTTCTTAAAAGCGAACACAATTTGGTAAATTTTCCCGTTTTATTTTTTTCTTTACGATAATTTGAGCCGGAGTTATGATTTTTTGAAAATAGGTCAAATTTGACCATTGACCTATCACAATTCGGATAGAAATCAAGATATTGCTCTGCGGTTTGCGCCAAAATTCTTAATTTTTAATGCGCTTTTTAATGATGTATCACAAGATAGGGATTACTTACTTACTTACTAATGGCGCTACAGCCCGGGGTGGGCTTTGGCCTCCAAGGCGACGCGTCTCCATCCTATTCTGTCCATGACAAGATAGGGGTTACCATTTGAAAAAAAAAGTTGGGGCCCCCCGCCCTTCCTGAGGGAGGGGCAAAAATGTTAGCCCCCATCCTAAAATATCACCCTCTTGGAGATAGAGACATTCTCAAAGTTTCGTTTTTCTATCTGTGACCGTTCAAAAGTTAGAGTGGGGGGGGGGAGCGGGACTTGTGGAACACCATGTTCCTTAAAAAGTTCGGGGCACGTCTGCTTTAATTATCAGAGTCCTTTCTACAAAAAGATTTATCCAAAGACACCGTAAAATGGGGAGGGGGGGTTCGCGGAGCCGAAGATGCCGCGCAAGAAACGGTTACCTCTCCTGTTTTAGAGAAAACAATTTTTAAAATTAAAACTGAAGCGGTCGAAAATATTGTAAGGCAAAATCCGGCATTATCAGACAAGATTCTAAAAGTGAGGGTGGCAATCAAGAATGCAAAACTCATGCGTGAGAAGTAACTGCGGCGAGTTCATTAGTATGAGGATGAGGGAGTCAGAGAGAAACGGAATGGGCAGGGAGCGAACGGAAATCTGAGGGGCGCGAGCGATGCGATCGATGGACGAAGGTACGAAGGTGACAGAGTTGACACTCGATCGAAAAGGTATCCGTGATCGAGGGAAAACAAAATCAATATAAGGAAAACAAAGTGAATGAGGATAAGAGAAGCCGGCAAGCGTGGACCAGGAGGGGGGACCGGGTGTGAGTGAGCCGACTTGCCCGGAACTCCGGATAATAAGGTGCCGTTTCACCTAGGTTTCGGTTCACGCGACGGCACTGTTACTCTTCTCACAACAAAACCAGTCCAACGCAATCAGTCAAAAAGGTGTAAAATGTACGCCCGACTGAAAGAGAATGTGAGACAGATTTCAGGAAGGGAAGCTATGAAGGGAGATAACAGACGCGGCAAGGAAGGCCGGCCGGCGCGGGCGGGCGGCGCGGCGGCGCGAAGCAGGTACGCAAGTACGCAACGCAGTATGGCCGATGGCGGTATTGATGTCCGAATCATCTAGCTGACATCCATCGATATTATTTTCACCCGAAGCGGGATCAATGATTCCTGGATGAGGTTGATAAGCTACGTAATGGAAACGAGGGTTCCCGCGAAAATTTTTCGGGAAAGTCTCTCATCCCGTCCCCGCCGTCGTCCGCCTCTTTGGTTTCGTTCCACGCGAGGAGGCACTGTAACTCTTCTCACAACAAAACGATTCCAAACGGTCAAAAAGGTATAAAATGATCCCACGATTGAAGGCTGAATGAGAATGTGAGGCGGACTCCAGGAAAGGACGCTTTGAGGGGAGATAAGAAACGCGGTCGGTCGGTGGCCGGCCGGCGTGCCATGGTGCCCATGGCGCAAGCATGCCATGGAGTATGGCGGTATTGAAATCAGAATCATCTCACATCCATCGATATTATTCTCATGCATCCGATACGAGACGGGATCGAAGATTCCCGAGTAAGTTACGTAACGGGAACGACGGTTCCCGAGAAAATTTTCCGTTCCCGAAAAATTCCCGAAAACTCCCACGGGAATCCTCATAAGGTTGCTTCAATCGTAGGAGACGATTGACAATTATTTAAATTCGAATTATTCGTCAATTGTCATGGCACGATTGACGATTAATTTGCTGCTAGGTTAGTTGCCGGTTTAAAAACCCCGATTTATTCGTCAATCGTCATGCGGCGATTGATCAACTTATTTCCTTTCACATTAGTTGCCAAATTTAAGAATTCGAATTATTCGTCAATTGTCTTGGGACAATTGACGATTTATTTTTTTCGAATTAGTTGCCGATTTTCTCACTCGATTTATTCGTCAATTGCCGGGGGGCGATTGATTAAATTATTTGTCTCCGGATTAGTTGCCAACTTTAATACCCAAATTATTCGGTCAATCGAAATGTTAGTCGATTTAATTGCGTCAATTTTTCGCCCAACTCTGCTATGTACATACAAACAAGATTTCGCCTGTCCATTCTATTCTCTTTCAATTTTTGCATGAACTATTTGCCCTCCGGTTATGGGAGATATCAAAATAAAAATACATACAATATTTCCTAGGTGGAACTGATGAAACTGATTAATGACATTTTACAGGTTATCGTATCAGCCATTCATTAGTAACCAGGGGTACAGAATCTTCCATGCTTCCACATTTTCACGCGCCCACCAGCGGGGCGATTATTGAAATGACATCGACTCTATGTCGCCGCTTTGTCATGTCACGCAATCGACTGAGCGTCAATAATCGCCCCGCTGAAGTTTTTTTCACATTTTTCTCATCAGTTTTCAACAAAATTTCCCACCGATCTTAAACAAGATGATGTTTTTCTTCTGTTTTCCTTTGATTTTCGACTTTTGGCCCCCCAAAATATTCCTTCCTTCCACATTTTGGGCATTTTCTGCAACCCTGTTGGTAACACCTCTTTACCTACTAATTAAGTGGATAAAAAAAACAAAAAAATAAACACTAGATATGATATATAAATACCTAGAGAGTGATTTACTCCAAGTCCAACTTGTATACCCTCATGCAAACCACAATGGTCCTTTACACGATCGACAATTTCTTGAATAGTGACAGGATTAGTCAACTGAAGAATTCTTCCAGTGCCTCCATCAGAGCTTAACTCCTGAATTAAAAAAAAAAAATTGAACAAAATGAGAAAAATCAATATTTTCATTCGCACCAAACTTTATTTGAGGGCTCAAATTTTCCAGATGAGTTTTTCTACTTTTTCAGGAAGGAATACATATAGCATTTACGCCAACTATCAAATTCAATGATTCAAACAAGCTGCCCTTCTTAGCTTCTATAAAAGATGCTGTATCTATTGTTGTGTTCTTCTCGGATGAATTCCCTGTGGTTATCTTCCGCAGTACAAAACTTAAGCCTCCAAGAAAGTAGGTTCACGGAAACTTGCCCACAGACATTTATTACAGGACATTCGTCCATTTAGCCATATGCCAGTGCCTGTGAGTTATTCGGTTACGAATGCTTGCAACTTTTGTAATAGAGGTAATACTCAAATTTTTTGCTTCTACAAAGAGATTTAGTAGCTCATAAAAGTAGAGTTGCAGGGTTGCCATAGAATTTAGAAAATTAAATTTTATGACCAACTTCCTAGTTGGCCCTGTGGCCATTCATGAGCTATGACACAGAGTAGACTTATTCATGTTGGAGAGAGAGTGATTGAATGAAACAGGAGGCTGCTCACTGCATTAAGTCTTTAGATATTCATTCTAGCACAGTTAAAAAAAAATTTAAAAAGTAAAAAACTTTAACCGAATGTCATAACTCCTACCCTCTAACAAAAATCTTCCTACTTTTAGCACTGACTCAAAAACTCATGGTGAGCTGCACTGACTCTAATAGTGCAATTGTAATCAACGAAACATAGCCGTGACGTCCTATGCGCAGAGAAAAAGTTGCATTTTAGGCTACAGAAAATACACCTTAAACACATAGCTTGATATAGCTGAGAATAAGCTTAGCTTAACATAACTATAGCTCAAACTTCAGCTAGGATTCTTAAGCTTTTTGGCAATCAAAGAAAAGGGTGAAAAACGCACTTAACATTTACGAGCACATTTTAAACACACCAAAAATGAAATTCAAAAGTTTTTGGGCTGTGTTTTGAAGATAAAAGAAGAAAAAAGGTGCGATAGAATTATCTTACCTTCGGTGCTGTTGAACTCGTATAACTGGGAAAGTTAGTTTCCTCTTCAAAACTCTCAAGTAGTGCTTCGGATATGAGAACTGACTCTAACTTCCCCTCAGCATCAGAAATTAACCTGAAAAAAGGAGGAGAAAAGAAAAATGGTTAGCCCTTTTTCATATTAATTGAATTACAAATACACATTATTTTGGCTGCTTGGGATTCAATTACTGAATACGCAAAATTCAGAATTAGATTATTTCAATCCAGTTTGCAGTTTTTATTGGCGATGCAGAGATCATTATCGATTTTTTATTGATATTGCAAGAGGGTCAAATTCCCATCTAATTTTTTCCTTCTTTTATTGAATTGATGATATAATGGGGTTATTATTGCTGTTTGAACGTAATAAGCATACCTATAGACCTGTTGCAAACTTCAGCTAAAGCAAAAAAAAGAGTTCCTCCCTACAGAAAATGGCTCAGAAATCACGATGAGCTCATCGGGAAAGTCTGAAATGCACTCCTAACTTCACAATCTGCCTGGGTAATACACGTTTTTTAAAGCTTCTCGCCTCAAAAACGATACTACAGCACAGGTGAACGTTCCAGAAGAAGAGTTGTTCCATCAAACCCTTTTGCACTGGGATGCTACACAATATTCACCATGGCTAATGCTTCCGAGTGCCAATATGAGGAAGCGCCATGGTCTTTATCAATGCAAGAAAAAGGCGGAGAGATATAAACATACCAGTTGATAAAATCCCGTCTTGGCACTTGTGTTTTGCCAGGATGGTGTCGACCATGTTGAATATTGCCTAGCATTCTAGCCCACGAGGGTTAGATAGAACGACTCCCCTTACAAAATGTTCACCTGTAATATGGTTTGAGTGGCGGGAAGCTTAAAATCCGCATATTACTTATGCACATTATGAAGTTAGAGGTGTACTAGGGGGCTACACCCCCTGGCCGCTACGCGGCCCAACCCCCTGAAGGCGCTCCGCGCCATCAATGGGCTGCTTTGCGGCCCTATTTTTACCCTCCTATCAGTGTTAGTTTTATTTTTCCCCTAAAAAATTACGATATGAGGTATACTTTAATTTTAAACTTTACTTAAAATTACTTTAAAATTAAAAGGACGCGTTTTGGAATGACTGCTTGATGAAATATTGCAGTAAAACAATGAACAATGATAGTCAGGTAATATTTAGGCTCTCAGGGGTCGGGGATCGAACCCCAACCGAGTTCAAAGTGGACGCAATCGACGTCTTAGACGACACGGCCACCGCTCCACATGAAAACGATGGTGCGAATCTTGTATAGATAAGTGTAGAGCTGATGCGCAGGCTACCCATCTACTGCGCAACCTCCTCGACCACTGCGCATCCTCCCGCGCATAGCGGTAGCAGTACCGGAGCATTCTGTAAACTCACTCACTTTTATAACATGATTTTAAAGAAACCTGGGTCCTTTTTCCAAAATCTGATTACAGCGGGCTCATCTAGGGCCTATTACCTGTCGATTTACGCAAGAATCATGGAAATCGGCCCGGTAGAACGCTCAAACGAACTATGACAAAAAGTATAAATTTACATTGTTTAAATGGGAGAATTCGCAACTTTACCACGTACTATAAAAAAACCTGGGCCATATTTTGAAAATCTGAAAAGAGTTGGCTTATCTAGAGACAATTGCCCGTCGATAGCCGCAAAAATCATGAAAATCGGCCCGGTAGAACGCTGGAACTAAGCGTCACCAGTTTCGCAAAATTAGGAGGTCTTGGAGCTTATAGTATAGATTTCAGACTTTCCTGATGTGCTCATTGTGATTATTGAGCCATTTTCTGTAGGAAACGATTCTTCTTTTAGCTCTAGCTCAAGTTTGCAACAGGCCCATTACTTTGAATTTTTACAAGTAGAACAAAACTTTATGGTAGACAAGACAATAAGTAAAGGTGCATTGATTTTTGGCAATTGTGAATGGAAAATCTGAGGTTTCTGGAACATGAATAAGTCATTGCCAATTTGCAGCTTGCAATAAGAAATTGCCAGCTTGAATAGAGCATGTTGGTATTGTTGATTCTCAAGTAGTTTTACTCAAAGAATCAATTTTAACGATGAACAAAGTAATTAGTTTGTTAAAGTAATTTTTTTTACTTTACAGAAAAAGCCAATGCCCAAGGAATGCATTAATTTCTTCACAAATTGAAAATAACCTACTTCAATCCAAATAAAAAATCATTGATTTTCCATATAAAATTACAAAAAATCAATAAAATAAAACAATTTAATAAATTTTCAACCTTTAAAATTGATTTTATTAGTAAAATTACATGCGTGTCAACCAGTTCCTGATGTGTCAGGTTCATTCATTCATTTAATAGTGAGTCAAATAAACCTAATTATAAATCCATTGATTCCCCATATGAAATGGGAAATATGGAATTGTCAACCTTAAAAATCAATTCTTAAATTGGTACAGGTGGTGAGGCAGGCTGACGAGCAGAGGCACCTCTTAACCACTGACCGCTGGCGATGTCTGCTTAATAATTATGAAATTAATGTGAGATACCATACCTACTAGATCCTGGATGACTGGTAACGAATTTTTTAATGGCTAAATAATTGTCATCGTCCCGAAGTAAGGTGTTCAGTTTCAGCTGAAGCTGAAAGTCACTGGAGCTATGAGTTTTGTTGGGGATAATGGGTGTAGAAATCCCTGCAGCTGAAAAAAATAAAATACAGTGAATAAATCATCCTAAGCCCTTTTTATTGAAAATTAGAGACCAAATCACCCTGAAAAATTAACAAAAACTTGAATATAATATTATATTTCAGAACGGTCCATGATGTCTCCCTTGCTTACAATTACACTGATTCAATTTTTACAAGTATGTTGAGTCTGTGCTCATTTTTACCTGAATAATAAAGAGATTTTGTTTTTAAACAGTAAAGAAGAGAATCGTAGATCATAAAGCAGCAACCGCACGTACAGTCCGACTGTACAATCAATAAAATTCACGGTCTAAATGGACAGTCGGCAGTGGCCCAATGCTAATGGTACATTCTCTACGCATGCACACACTGTCAACTGTATACAGTCAGGGACTATACGTGTGATAGCTACTTAAGAATGGATGTCTCTTGAACAAGTGGTCCTATCCAAAAAAAAAAAAACAGTCAAGTAAAAGGATGGTTACAGTTTAGAATTGAAATTCCCTGACTTTCCCAGTTCTTCTCTGACCAATTACAAGAAAATGTCCTGACTTTTAAGAAAACACACATCTTTTCCATTCATGGTGACCCTGAAATATCTACGAACAGTTAATACCACATTAAAAAAACTGAAGACTGAAACAGCTTGAGAAGTGTCAAAAAATCAAAATTATATTCATGTCTAATGGGTAAATCTGCCCTATTGCGAAGAGATTATGAGTAATATTTTGTATATGTACCAAGTATCTGAGGAAATTGTGGAGCCAAGAAGACAGAGAAACAATTCAGAAGAAAAAGAAATTCTTGATTTGCCATACTTGAAACAACATTATATAATCTACCTTACTAAAATTTAAAGGCTGTAACTCTCATATAGTTCATTATTTCTTCATTCTGTGGAATTTTAGAATTGTGTGGAGAAATGTAAGGAGCATATTCCAAATAGACGAATTTTTGAAAAATTAGAGGATGTTTTGGCACATCAATTTTGAAAGCTCAATTCAGAGGAACTTTCATTATTTTTCAAAACTGAAAGAATCAAGATGTTTTTTTATTTTTTCTTTCCTTGTCATTTGAATACGGGCTGAGAAATATATTAGAGAGAGAGAAAGGATAAGTTGAATGGAATGCCACTAACAGATCTATTGTAAAAACCATTTGAATATTTTTATGAAAAGAGAAACAGAAAAAGAGTCAATGAAAATAAAATTAACTTACGTAGTCCTGATAAAAGCCAATCATTCACTCCTCCATAGACTGTGTCCCAGCAGGTGTGAGGAGAGTAAACAGCTATTCCCTCCTTCAGACATTTTGAAACTATTCTTTCCTATGAAAAATGAAATGCATAAGGGGAATAAAAAAAGCAACTTCCACTGTTCCGTGATTCTGATTTAACCAAAAATTTCCATGAACATGCAATTTGAACTGAGGAAAAAATTAAAATTTTTAAGTTCTTGACCTTAACCTGCACACTCCAAAAGACATCTTGCGATACAATTAAAAAAATTGAACAACGATAAAAAGCCAATCTCACATTGTTTAAAACACATTGTTTCTTCACATTGTTTTAAATTCGCTTTCAGAAGAATTGAGAGATGGCATGAGGAAATAAAATATTGAGGCTTTTTCATTTCATTTTCTTTTCATTTAATGTAGGCCAACAGCACTCTGCTTTTGACCTAATGAAATTGCCCTTCTCAACATATTATCACACTTCAAAGGTATAAAACCTCTGAGTTATGGAGATCTTTTGACAGCATTCAGCTCTGAAATGACCATTGTCTAAATAAAGTAAATTTTACAGTAATTAAAAGATCTAGACTCAGGGTAAGCTATGGTTAGGTGTTTGGATTCACGCCTTTCTTCAGAGAGGTAGGCACCGAAACATCATAAAAATCTAATCACTAATAGTATTTCTAAGAGTTACAATTTTTCCACTCAAAGGAGGGATTTGCTATTTGCAAGTTGAAAGAGAAACTTTCTGTTAATTTCCATCAGTTGTGGCCTATGTCAACAGTGTATCTTTTGGGTTTTTAAGTAAACAAAAGTGAGAAAAAAAAGGAACTTTTCAAAATGGAGTGATACTTACTTTCCAAGTCTTTTGAGTTATCCTCTTGAGAGCTTTGAAAAGAGGTGGATGGTAAGATATAATCAAATCTGCAGACTGCTCTATCGCTTCTTCTAGAACAAGTTCAGTCAGATCATTTGTAAAAAAAATCGTTTCGATTCGTTTGGACTCAGCAGGCTCCAGTAAAAGTCCCACATTATCCCAGGGTTCAGCCAATGACAAAGGTGCAAATTCTTCTAATTGCTTGACCACTTCCGATAAAGTTGGGTGACGATACATGTTATCACAATGAGTGCTTAAAGCGCCCTTGATTCCAGTTGAGGAAGAATAATTAAAAGTTTGTGGTTTGTTGAAAACTGTAAATTTTTTAACTCTACCTTTGACTTGTTCTTTGATCAAACAGGTGCTGGAAACAAAACCAAAATACCAACGGGAGGGTAACAGGAGTCCTCTCATTACGTCTAACAACTTGAGCCGCACAAGGAGAGAAAAAAAAAATTAAATTAGACAAATATGAAATAACCTATGAAAAATGCGAAAAAACAACACTTCAGAATAATTAAGTTCGAATGCTAACATCATTTCCACAAAAGATCAAAAAGCACTGAAATGGCTGAGTACTTTTGGCTTAAAAATAAAAAATAAAAAAAAAAACAATCAATTATCTGGAATATAAAGAATAGTTTTTTTTTTTCACCACTTCACATCAAATTTCATTGAATTGCCATAGTTTGACTGCACCATCATCACTAGCGGAGGCAAGTAATCCGGGAACGACTGGATTCCAAGCTACGGAATTTACATCCTGCGAATGAGCTCGATCACAGGTTGCAACTAGGCTAAAAGATGGTTCATTAATGTTTGAATCTCTATCTTCTTTGAACACTCTAATTACATCATCTCCACAAGCAGTGGCAATCAGATCAGTTGTATGACACCAAGATATATCATAAATTGTGCGTGTATGATACCCTGAAAGAGTACATACACATTTCC
This sequence comes from Bemisia tabaci, assembly GCF_918797505.1. Classification (NCBI taxonomy): domain Eukaryota; kingdom Metazoa; phylum Arthropoda; class Insecta; order Hemiptera; family Aleyrodidae; genus Bemisia; species Bemisia tabaci. Next base: position 32,449,105 of record NC_092797.1, on the reverse strand, counting down.
AGACAGGTTCATTAGTGGATGTGGCTATTCCCACTGAATTTCCAGGCAAGTATTCTTGCCAGATTTTCACTGTGCAGTCATCGCTGCAGGTAGCTAGTCTTTTTCCAGTTTTATCAAAAGCAGCACTCCATACGGTGGATGTGTGAGATGAGAGAGTGGCAACACAAATCCAGTCGTTGTCTACAGGGTCTTCTTTAAAAATTTTTACACTGTTATCATAACTGGTTGAAACTAGAATATCTTCGAGAGGATGCCACAATACTTTTTTAACATCTTGTGTATGTGCATTTATAACAGCTGAACATTCGTATTCATCATCATCTGCTTTATCCCAGACCCAAACAGTTTTATCTCTACTACAAGTGGATAAGAGCTGCCCAGATTTGGACCAGGCAACAGATTTCACCTCATTTTCATGACCTTCCAAAGTAGCATTGCATTCGAATTCACCCGATTTTTTATCCCAAATGGCAGTTGTGGCGTCAAAGCTCGCTGATGCTAAATAATTTCCGCATGGTGACCATGAGACTTGTCTAATTGTACGTTGATGTCCATCTGTAAGCATTGTTTTTGCTACCCATTTTTTTCCGAAAGTCTCTTTGCCCCACAGTCTAATAATTTTGTCTTCTCCACAGGAAGCGAGTAAGTTGCCCTGGGGATGCCAGCTAACATTCCACACTCGTCCTATGTGTCCACATAATGCTTGTACAAACTCCAACCCTTCCATGAACTGAAAAAAAAATAAAAAAACAAAAAAATAAGTAAATTGAAACAAAAGAAAATTAAGAGAAGCAGTGAGTTCAATTCAAATTTGAAGTTAATTGTACAAGCAATCATTTGTACAAGAGATAGTTGAGGTGCCTTGGTATACATTAAGTATTTGATCTTTTAGATACACAAGCGTCTCTTCCACAGCATTTTACGGCACTATCCAGCACCTTACTACCATAGCCCCCCTCCCAAAACCCTTCAGAGAACTACCAAATCTTCATCTCTTGCTCCACCCCAGACTCCAGTCTTGCACTTAGGGTCCCTGTCAAGATCTATCCATATAGGTCAGTCATTTCCGAAACCGAAATAAGAATCTTCTGCGCATGACGTCAGCATTACTGCCGTGAAAACCAGAAATGTCGGAAGCAATGCTTTTCTTATGGGAGAGAGCAAATTTTTCTTAATGAATCAGTTAAATTTCTTACTTTTAAATCCTTTGAAACTTTCTGAGTGTCGAAAAGAACATTTAGACATTAGCGTCCAGGGTTTAAATTCAGCTGAATTTGCGTTTTTATATTTTTAAATGATTTTTGAAGTCAGCAATGTAACAGGCCATCTAGTGGTATAGATTCGCGTGTAAAAATGGCTGATGCAGAGTAAACTGTAAAAATGAAGGAACACAAATACGGCAAAATCGAAACCCTGGATGCTAATGTCTAAACGTTTCTTTCGACACTCAGAAAGTTTCAAAGGATGTAAAAGTAAGAAATTTATATGACTCGTTAAGAAAAAGTTGCTCTCTCCCGAAAGAAAAGCATTGTTTCCGAATTTTCTGGTTTTCGCGGTAGTAATGCTGACGTCACTAGCCAATGGAATGGGGCTTACCCCGAGCAGGGAAATCTGCGCAATGACTGACCTATATGGATGGATCTTGGTCCCTGTCACTAGAAAACTCTTGGATACTGATGAATCAGATGAGAGCCACAGCCTAATAACAGATACTTGGGATACAGCGAGCCAATTATTGAAAGTTTAAAGCAACCCCATAAGATATCGAAATGCAATATATTTCATGGTTAAGATAGGGCTATGTCTTGCCTTGTCAGACTGTCATAGTTTAATTCATCAGGGTGCAGATACAGATTGCTGAATGACTGCCAGGTGAGAAGAACATGATGGTAGCGCAGATGTTGAATGCGGTAGATCCATTTTTATTCTTTTACTTACCAATCTTCTTATGCTACAAAATAAAATTGAACTAGGGGCTAGCTAAAGGGTCCTTGGATGAAGACTCATGATTGTGGGGTAAAATGAAAAAGCCGATTATGAAAAATATTGATGCTCAGTTTGTTTGCGATACGGAACACATTCCAAGACGCTCAAGAACATTGGATACAAATTTGCATTAATGAAAAAGGTCAGAATTGAATTATGTTGAAGGCTGGCAACAGCGCCACCTAACTTGGACGGCATTCTACTCCCATTCCCTGTTTCTACGCTTCAAGCTTTGAACTGCTGCCTCGGTATCATTTGGAATTTTACAGTATACAATGAATGATAGGCTATAGACCTAACCACTCTAAGCTGTGTTACAATTATCTAACTTTCACTATTATTTATCTTGGCTACACTGCTGAAGTAAACTTGAACCTCTTGAGAGGCCATGTGCCTGAATCCAAGCTATCTTCTTTCGATACCCCTGCATAGCTGAGTGTTCTTATGAATTAGTCCACACTCCAGTGCTAATTTAATACAGGTGTCCAAAGTAGACTTAAAAAAATGACTACTTATGAGAGATTAATACTTACATACTCAGCAAAAAAGGTGAAAATGAAGCTGATAAATCACTTATCAAGTAACAAGTACAGACAAACAAATCAATGGAGACAGAATACCAGATATACGAAAGGAAAAATTGTACATGCGAATTGAATTCGTTGCACAATTCTCTTGATTTGACTTGACTGTGAAGAAGAGCGATTATAATCTTCTTTTACCTTCGAAGTTCGAATTAGAATTTCGCCAATTACTCCTATCACTTCCACTCACGTGAGCTCATGAGTAATTCATAACATAACCTACAAAAAGCAATACAAAATTTCAAACCAAATAATAACACAGCCGGAAGCAGGGAAGCCAGTCCCCGACGTATCTTGCTTGACTGACCATTATTAGTGTTTTTTCATTTCGAAACTGCAGACTGCACGATTTACTCGATTTGCTAGAAGAAAGCTTGTAAAATTTGTTGGTAAGTCCTTTAAGAAATTCTGTATTCATTGTTCTTCGTGAGTGCAGTAAAATATGCATTTTGTTGTCGCGCAAAACGTCATGACTCCACTTTTTCTGCTCATCTAAATTGTGCGTTACTACACCTAATTTTGCATGAACTGTTGTGAAAGAGAGAAATTAGGTAAGAAGCCGTACATCAGGGATGGCTATATTTTTAGTCGTGGCTCACTTTCAGAAACAAGCCATCATAGCCAGACAAAGGTCTTCCGTTTTAAGACCCTCTGGCAACTCGACCTTTATCAAGAATGTGATTTGTCCCAGGTTCTTGGCGTGGTCGAACTGGCGTGCATTATATTGCCTCCACTAGGTCCGAAAGCTTGGCAGATTTTTACTTATTAGCCCTAAAGAGGATCCCCTGCCCAAGTAGCATTTCTCAATGGTAAAATCACTTTATATCGCGATTTTATCGGTGATTAAATGTGCCCGGATCATCAACATCTGAGCAATTATCCGCGATCTTATCACGATAAAATTGCGCTTGTATCGCCCCACAATTTATCACGATATTTTCGAAATAAAAATGGCGATTTAATCTCAATTTTATCGACAAAAATTGATCACGATTTTATCAAACCAAAGATTGCGATTTAATCGCCATATATTGCGATTTTTAATTCGAAAATATCTTGATATATTGCCATCGATGTAATACCGATAACCAACCGATAAAATTGCTAATTATCTCAATCACTGCTACTTGGGTGCCAGGGATTTTATTGGCATCATGAGTCGAGCCCTCAGAGACTCGGACTCAGGACTCAGAAAGTGAAAGTGGCAGTTAGGTTAGTCCATGGGCAGACTGGAGTTTGAATGGCTAGCCTGCCAAATTTATTTTTAACCATCTCATACCTCTAGTCTAACATCCGCCCGCAGCTGACGGAAAGTACACCCAAACCTGCCGTTGCGTAGCTCCTGGACTTCAGATTGCTCAAGCCCTTGAGTCCGCCCAATAACTGGACTCCCAATCCTTGGCACCTGTGTGTGAGCTTAAGAAATCAATCCGGACTAAAAGAATTCAAAATTCCGAATAAGTAACAAAAGCAAGACTCTTCTTGGAATAAATGGTCACATTAGATGCAAAGGTCAATAACTGCGTTTACAGAAAACCAAGAGAGGAAGTTAATGAGCTACTCTTTTAAATGTAGCGTCAACAAGAATGGGAATTTTGCATTAGTTACAAGATTGCGTTTTGATAGTTTTAGCTTATAGATTACCTAGCAAAATAAAATATCTGTCCCCACGCCTAGTTTCTGTGTCCCATGTTGACGGGGATATCCCTTCAAAAAGTCTGGTGCATGGCATTATCCATCGCGGTAGTACATGCCTTGGTTTGTTTCACCTTGGATCCATCAATTAGTAATATGTTCTTATTCTTCAAACAATTAGTAACATGTTCACAACTGGTTGCTCCACTTAAAATAAGGATGAAACCGTGGTATGCACCTCTGTAGTAGATGATGTCATATGCAGTGGTCTTTGAAGGGCATTACCTTTTACATTATTGGTTGTGGAAACTTGGTGTTTGGCAAGATCTCATTATTTTTTGCTGATCTGTAATCTGAAATCATCTAAACTTGATCCTGTGACGAGTGCAACTGGCCCATTTGTAAGATTTGAAATGAAAGACACTCTTAAAGCAGCTCAAAATCTGCACCCTTATCCAGAAGCACCAAAAGTAATTTAGGAATATCTTTCTTAAGAACATGCTTTGATTTTTATGTAAAGAAAAGTATTCTGTGTTCTTTACGTGTTGTGAATTTTGAAATTTTGTCATAATTCTCCTGAATGATGATCGCTAACACTTAAAATATTTCCTCTTGTCCACAGAAATGGGCGACAGATACAATATTCACAGTCAGTTGGAGCATTTGCAATCTAAATATATTGGGACTGGACATGCAGACACAACCAAATTTGAATGGCTTGTCAATCAGCATCGGGACTCGTTTTCCTCTTATCTAGGTCACTATGATTTGCTCAATTATTTTGCTATTTGTGAAAATGAAACCAAAGCCAGAGTTCGATTTAATCTAATGGAGAAAATGTTACAACCATGTGGACCTCCTCCAGAAAAATTGGAAGAATAATCTGTATTATTCACAAAGCTAAATTGTATGTATTGTAAATAATTTTTTTTACTGTCATCAGTGTAAATGAAAATTACCTTTTCTCTCAGTCTATAAGGAGCAAAAAAGAAAGCTTTCCCAACGTGATTCTGTCATTCCTTTGATTTCAAATAAATTTCCAGCAGTAAGTTCTTATGTAATATTCACGACCCCACCAACTAAATCAGTAATCATTAATAGTTTAACATTTTTCACTGAGAACAAAGTAAAAATCACAAAAATATATATTTTACACTGAAAGCAATTTGTGATAATTTTTTCCTTGATCATTTTTTTCCATTGTGAAATCTTTGCCCATGAAGTTAAGATGGACCTACCTATGCGTTGGTTGTCAATTGATGGGTACATTACAGCAGCATTAATATCGGCTGTCTCCTGAAAATATAAGACCATTAGTTCATAAGCTTAACTCTCTACTGTGTCTTGGTACAAAAAATGAAGTCGTTCTACCATTATTTATGGATTACATACCCATGAAAAAGAGATTGATGATCGATGTCATTTCCGAGAGATTGTTATGGCTCCTGCATATGCAAACTTTTACTACCATTTTAAATATGGCATAACAACTTCATTTTTTATAAAAAGTCACAGCATAATATGGCATAACAACTTCATTTTTTATAAAAAGTCACAGCAAAATATCTGGCTTACTATAAGGCTCCAATTTTTTAAGAAATAGCCAAAATAAATTTTGATCACTGCCAACGAAAGGGTGTTCTCAACTCAAGATATATTTCTCCACAACATGCTACATTTCTTAGTCAAAAGCAATCAAGTCCTGCTACAGCGAACTTGTCTTTCTTGGCTGGAGAGAAATCACTCTCCTGTTCATGCCCAAGAATGTTCTCCAAAACATAAACTTCAAGCTTGCAGTTTTAGCCGGTTAATGTAGTGCACTTACATTTGCTACCATCACATTCTCTAACCAATGCCTCTCTTGCCGTCCAAAGCAAACATTTTCCATAATTAAGTCTAGGTATTTGGAGTCTTTCAATTTTTCTGGACAAAACAGTGTTAAAGTACACAAGGAAACCAAACTATCATATTTCAGAATAAGAGGGTGAGGGTGATTTCACGATAGTAGGAATAGTCGTGTCGCCGTGGGTTATGAACGACATAGGGCAAAACGATTGAAAACCAAATTAATTAATCAATAGGAATGATGTCCCTGAACCTATCCATGCTAAATAATATGATTAATTATTATTATATTTAATAATATGAGACTTTAAAGGCCGAAAATGTCCGGTCGGTTACGCGTCGCCAACCTCGATTTTTAAGCAAAAGAGCAATTTGCGGTAACATATCAGTACTGATCATGAACTCTTTGGCAATATTTGCTGAAAAGAGACTCTAGTGTTCAAGAAAATTGCCAGTTTGAACTGAAATGTTTATTATTGAGCGAGAAAAGTCATTAGAAAGAGGTGTCGCCACATTTGGCAACACATTTTTGCAGTTGTATTAAGTGCAGTGTTTATCTCGCCAGATGGAGTCAGGAGTTTCAAAACTGCCATAAAATTGTTCGCTGAAGTCTTCTTGACAAAACCATTACTGATAAGTCAGTTTTTCTTACGATGAAAACTTTAATTATTATGAATACCAGTGATTTTTACGTGTGTAGCACTAATTCCTCACTACGCAAAAACCTTAATTTAATAGTATTTAACTAAAAGAAAGTCTCCAAAGTTTAGAAAACTTTTAAGGCAGCATTGATTCCACGTCATAACTCAAGAATTGCCAAGTTTCATCTTTTGTATCATCTTTAATCTCACATTTTTGAGTGTCGGTTACGCTGTGTCTGTTACGTAACCGACACAATTTGGCAGGGCCGCCATGTTTGCGTGGACCTCCAGCAGTCCCGCGGGAAGCGCTGATACCTGATTCAATGGCTTATTTATCAATCACTTTAACTTTGCACTGAATCATTATAGAGCGTGCCAAAGCTAGAAAAAGTAAGTTTAATACCTTTAAAATGAGGTAATGAATTCTTGTTAAAATTGGTGCACTTTTATTTCTAAGGTATTTCACATTTTAACTATTCCTGTTATCGTAAAATCACCCGTGATAACATTGAGAACCAGAACTGAAATTACGAAGTCACTGACATCAGGTTTTCTTGGGGTGGAGCATTTTACCAGAAAAAATATGGACAGTATCTTTTGCAAAGATTTATAAACTGGAGGAAGCGAATAATCATTGTTTTGAGCTAATGATACATTTGGATTATTTCATTTAATTCTGTTCAATTATAGAGAAAAATATTCGAGAATGATCAACAATTAATTTATTCTTTTCATAATGGCATGATTTGATCATTTACTGTTACTTTGTAATCATTACAATAACTATGATTATCATGGTATAAAGAAAGTCCAACAGAGATAATGATAAAAATTTGCATTGTATTTCAAATCAGGTTATCACAAATCTTTAATATATACACATTATAAAATTCCAAAAACTTCTGGTTTTACTCCACTTTTTTTTTGTTTGATTTAAAGCATTGACCAATCACTAGAATATTAATAACTAAAATAAAATTATGAGATTAGAAACAAATAATTTTTCAGATAAGTTTTACCGCGGCTGAAAAATGAAAAAGTAGCAGGGTATACAATCAAATGTGAGTTGTAGGAAAAGATTTTTCAAGGAGAAGAATGATATTCCTTCGACTTGACATATTTCGTACACGCAGGCTCTAGTTTTTTGTTCTCTTAACGTCCACTTGAAACGGTGGTTTCACTTTTCCTTGCATGATGCCTGTATTTTAAAGAACGTTTCTCTTTTTTCATGCTGCCTCATGTTAAAACGACAATTTTCGCAAGCTGCATGCAAAAGCTTCCTCACCCAAGTGTTATGATTTTCCAGCTAGACTTTTCAGAAAACATTTTCCTCCTTGACTAAAGATGCCCCTCATATGAATTGTTTTTTTGCTTTGATTTGGTTTTCACAATGGTTTAGAAGAAAAAATAAAAATGACGGTGAGTAATTTTAGTACATTTCTGAGCTCAGTCCTCTGAGTAAAGAAGTATCCTGAGTATGCACTCAAAGACATGAATGAGGAGGTAAATTTTTTTGTGAGGGATTGTCTTTGCGCAAATAATCGGTGTTGGTATGCTGATAGTAAATCATATGAATCTAGTGTCTGTAAAAGGATCTGTGCTAGGGCGAAATCTCATTCTGTAATCATATCAGATTCATTGCCACCCTTGCAATTCCGTTCTACCATTCAGATTTGGTCTTAATTTTTTTTACTCAGATTGTAGTATTGAGAACAAAATAGAAGATATTTGGACTGCATTATGCAAAAAGGAACTAGAAGCATTGAAATGATGCTAAGATTGTGCAACTTTATCCTTCGCAGTTAAATTACAGAAATAATGAAAGAATATGAGATTTACATGGTAATTTTTGTCTTAAATTTCCAGTTTTTAGCGAGTAAAATAGAATCTGCTAATGGATAATCAGGTTTTTTTTTCCAAGACAAAAGAAGTTCCACAATTTTAGCAACATTGCAATGCTCCTGGTTCCTTTTTGCAAAATGCAATCCATTTGGCGGACAGGTAAATCAGTCAAAACAATGAATGACTGTAGTCGTAACAATGTTTTCCCCACTTAAAGACCTATCATAGAGATTTAATGATTTTTGCATCTCAATAAGTTTGGCAATCCTCAGATACAACCTCTTATGGCAAATGTTTAAAGACATGGTGCTGATGATTTTGCTACTTAAAAATTCTTGTGGTTTCATAGAATAATTTAATTAGTTTGTGTTTACAAGTTAAATTATTCCAATTTCGTGTACGATTAATCGTAGCAAATGCATTTATCAAGGAAAATAAGACCTCCTCTCCCTGTCCGATTATCTTTTCACGCAGAACACTTTTTCTTTTTCACAAGTCCTGATATTTTAAATTAACTCAAGGACATAAAAGATTCAGGATATTTGAGTCCATGCCAATTGAGTTAAAGCACCTCCAGACTGAGACAGAAGATAGCCACCTATCCTCAGTATGACATTGAAAGTAAATCAAGATGTAATAGTGAGGTGGCAGAACTTCTGTCGCACTCTAAAAGTTGGTGAACTTAATTAGCGTAGATTCAAAGCCCAATGTAAAGTTCACTAGATCAGAAATATAGCTTGTCATAATGGCTGAAATCCATTGAGGTGTTCAGTTACTCATTCAATGCTAAGGGTATCCACTCTTCACAGTTCGAGAGCTCCATGAAAACCAAAGAGGAATTGCAGTGTAGAGTTTTAAATGAGTAGCTAGAACTTTGCAGGACCAGATTATTCTTTTCAGAGGTGGAAATTATTTAAAATTTGATCCTTTTTTTAAAACGCAAATGGGCTAATCAACCTCTATAAAATGCCACAGAGATTATGTTAACGGTGGGGACGAACTTATAAATGTTAATATTTATGTTGCAAGAGGTAACCATGTATCTGATAAAAAGCTGCCGGTGAGTTGGTCCATGTGCGAAGTGAAGCAGCATCTGTGCAGTGTTGTCTTTGTTTCATTGGCTGGCACCAGTTAATACATTTCAACAATAGAAGTAATTTCTAAGGTAAAGATCTTATGTACCTGATCATCTTGCTACAAATCTAGCACAAAACTGGGTACAAAACTTATCAAAAAAACAAAAGGTGGTGGCTGTTTTCTGTTAGTCCCTCTCTTCGTTACAAACCCTGACCCCTCTTCCCCTCTTACAGAAGCCTTACTCCCCTACTCACTCCTCACTCTCTCACAACCTTTCTTCCACTGGCTTTATCCTTCTCTGTCATTGAGGTGATCCCCAAAACTAAAACAGCCCCGTCTTCTTTTTTTTCTCGATCAAGGTCAAAAAATGCAAGACTCAGATTGTCGTGTCTATCCATGCTCATGTTTTACTTTTTATGAGGAAAATTAACCAACAGTTTTAAATTCCCAACAGCCAAAGATCTTCAGTCATTCATACGTTACTACAGAGAATTTCATCAAGAAAATACTTTTGCTGTAGTCTCCCTTTTTAACATGTATATAAAAAAAAAGTGATCGGAGAATTTGGAACGTTGGAAAGACGCATTCATTGACTTGAGCCATGGATATTCTCTCTTAAATATAGTAAGAATATCCAGTTTTCACACTGAATTTGACTCAGGGTGACTGTATGCACCATCTTCTTGTCTTCACAAAACATGTGTTTTACTGCATGCTCATCGTAATTCCTCAGCTGTCTGTCTGACAACCTCCTCTGTATCCTTTACGATAACATGCACTCTTGCAACAATCAGGTCGAAGGGTGAAGTTTCTGCTAAGTCTCATAAAGGTAAGAGTGTCTTAGTCCATGATGCATGATTCCAAGATATACATTGTTAGTTATCTTGACAATAGGCTCACTCTAAAACCTATTTTCCCTTGTACTCAAAGAACATCCATCAATCAGTCGAGATAATGCCTATCCTTGACAAGCATCAAATTTGATGACAAGACCAACACAGGTTCTTACAAACTGTTTTAGACTGTCATGGCTTAGATGTTTGTAAAGTAAGAATTTTATCATCAGAATTTTCTCACTTCATTAACAACAAAAATACACTTCATAACTTTTGTGCCATACTTTCTCGACACCTTCATCACCCATTAAATTCATACCTACTAAGATAAACAAACTAAGGTAGTTTCGAACCCTTTACAAGAATGAAATTGTGAAGTGATCACCTTAATGCGTTATTAAAACATTTGTTAGACACAAAGAATTTCTTAATGAACAGAGATAGACTTGAAAAAACTGGTGGGGAGAGAAATCTAAATTTATAGCAAGGCTTGAAATAGAACAAAACATAGTTTTTCAAAGGAAAAAAAACATATTTACTCTGTAAAATTCTCGGAGAACAATGCAGTTGGAATAACATTGTGACGATTTTAACAGAAAATAAAATACACAAGAGAAAAAATATTAATCTCTAAAGCTGGTTATGCGTTGATAAACTATAAACAGGAGTTCCTGGGTAACATATTAAAACTGTATTTTGAGCAGTCAAAACAAATTAAAAATTTTTCACCATCACTTGAGATAATTGACTCTTGTTAAAAGATAGCATAGAATTTACAGTCTGATAAAGAATGGGCAACATCAAATGATTGGAAATTAATAGAAGCTATATCACATTTTATCAGACAAGGAGTTGGTAAAAATAGAAGAGTAAAAGTCCTCTGAAGTAAAGCTAATGACCTCTTTCAATTGTTAAAGTCGAAATTAATCCCATCTGTTCAGAAAGCTATTGCAAAGTAAGAATAGTGCAACTTCCGTATCTCGGCAAAACAAAATAATCACCAATAAGCTTACCATTCTATACTCTTCTTCCTATCAGCACATTTCTGTTCTTTCAACTGTCCTGAAAGTGGTACAATTATGTTTGGAAAATAAAAAAAATTACAGGGTAGGATAAAGTGTTTTAAAAAATATAACAAGAAAGCAAATACTTAAGAGGATTAATTAAAAAAGAGTTCAACGGTTGAAACCATTTTAGTGACCAACAACTGTCATTAGCTAAACCAAGTTTGTGAATAAAGGGACAGTTTTTTTATCAACAAACAACGATAGAGCTAAGATTTCATCGATGTCCGAGTTGTGCCTGATAAAAAAGAAGTGCATAACAGTTTTTTAGCAGAGGAAATAATTGTTTAACAATTTTAAGTTAATTTGGCTAACAAAAAGTCAAATCCTCAGATGATGAGAGAAGTTTGCAGGTGCCTCAGGAAAGTTTAATAATTTTAGATAGGAAACTGGCCATAGGTAGCTCTCCACGCTTTAAATTAATTCTGCACAGACTTAAACTATGTGTTTGCTGCAGATTATATGAGACTCATGGATATGATACTCATTGATATCATAAGATCAAAGTTCACTCAATGAAAAGTTGAGGATATGAAGGCGAAAACATTATCAAGGAAGACGTTTTTGACCTTTTTTAGAGGGGACCAATCAACTGAAAAGATAGTCACGAATACGAAAAATCCGATATCACAATTTGATCTGCTCTAGACTAGAACGTTCAATTCAAGATTGATGTGCTTGGTTTTAATAATATCACATTCAATGCCAGGCTTCAGAAATTAACATTTTTTTTCGTGTTGCAGAGAAAAAATGGGGAGAGCAGAAAAAGTTGGCCTTACAAGTGTATTTGTAAGATTAGTTAACAAACTGATTCATAGTAAAATTAATAAATGCAGTACGCATCACTATGCATGGCTTCACGAATTAGGAGAAGTAATTTCCCAACTCAAAGAGGATCAAAGGGAAAAGGAATTAAAAACATTCTTAAAATTACCTACAGTTTCTTGCACAGAATGTTATTGATAAATATACATTTGAGATCACAAAAACTTTGCGCAAAACTTTAAGTGAGTTCTTACTAGTAGGTATTTTAGGAGAAATATGTTACAGGCAATCCATTCGAAACCAAATTCAGGAGCCTTTAGCTAAGGAGATAATTTCATACACCCTTCAACATTTCCAAAGCTGCATTGTTTGGTCTTTTAAATTTTCCTACCTTACAAAGTCTCGGGCGGTGTTTTCAGTGCAAGTGCTAATATAAATAAAATACATCTTTAACTGCAATGCTTGTTTTAGCTGGTCCTAACTTTAATAGTGAACTGGGCTGCATGTCAAATTGAGCTACCATCATCAAAAATTCCTGTCAATATACATCTAGGTTGGTACGATCTAAACATACATAAATGATGAACTTCAGTTGTGATTGAGTTGAAGTGACACATGCTTCCAAGGCAACATAAAAACTGCTGCTAAAAAGTTAATTAAAAATTGTACTTCCTTACAGGAGAATAAAGAACTCTTAGCTTCCCCATAAAAGACTGAGGGTGAAAAAAACCAAGAGGCACGTTCCTCACTCTGAATATGTACCTCAATATTTTTGAGAGAGTAAATTGAGAAATGATATTTATGAAATAACAAAAATTCTTCATATTATGAACTGTACGATGATTATGCATTTTCCATGGATAATGAGGACAGCTTTTGTTGATTTTTTAGGTAACTGGGATCAAAGAAGTATTGAAAACAGAGAAATAATATTTGATTGTATCTGCTTTTAAAAAATGCAAGCTCCTGAAAAAAAAGGGAACAAAAATATATCTAAAAGCTGATTTTTGAGGAAATTTGAAATTTCTGATTGGTATATACAACAATAAAATCACAATCGATGTGACTAATACAAATAAAGAAGAGTGTATGAAAGTTAGCTGGATTTAATTTGAAAAAATTCAGAGAAAACTCAGTAGCAGTCAATTTTTTGTGGTCTCTCTTCTGAAGATTCTGTTGTGGGGTGGATGAGTCTTCGAGAATAGGAACATGTTTAAACCTACAGCCACAAGAAGAAGAAAAATGCATTGAATAGGGACTGAGCTGGGAGGGAAAATAACAGAATGGATGAAAATAAAAAGTTTTTCTTCCTAAATCAAGTTTTGAACTGGATTAACAACGGAGACTTTCATTCATAAAATTTTATTCATAAAAAAAAGAGAGAAAAAAAAGAAAAGATTAACACAATAAACAGAAAAATTAGCAAAATCACAACAGTCTTTGAGCTCACTTACTTCAAATAAACCGAGTTTCCTAGATAATGATTCATTAACAGATGAAGAAAAAACTCAATACCTTTTCTTGAAAAAAAAAAAATTTAAATAAATAATAAAAGAAAAAACATGATAAGAATATTTACACCAAAGAATCAACAAAGATGTATGATCTGTCACTTAAAACCTAACAACAGGTTTGATGGATAGTAGGTTTGAGTTCAATACTCAAAAAACAACAAGAGACACTTCACTGCTTCCACAGAATGAAATTTTTGACAGGTAACGATGTTTTGCCCATAACATATTCTAAATGATGTACATAAAAGAAAAGATAACCTGCTTCAAATTTACAAATTTAAAATCAATTCAATTTTTTAAAGGACATTCTAAATTTTATTTTTTCAGAAATTATTTCCGACTACATTTATGTACGATAACATGAAAAAACGAAGATTAGAAAAAATGAAATTACTGATAATATGTTTTGGAAGAAAAAGAAACGAGACTTTGGTTTGCCTTTTTCTGTTCTGATACTTCATTCTTTCTCCACAATCTATTTTTTTTTTTTTTTTTTTATTCCGATTCAATTTTCAATTTTTTTAAATTTTTTTCTTAAGGTTTTTTTTTTTAAAAAAGTTAATATATTAATCTGTACATTATCACTTATCCGACATGGGTTTTGTACCAGACAGAGGTTTCAATGAATGACCTTCATTTAATTCAGATCCCTGTCTTCTAAGTACTTATACTCGAAAATAAAACCTTCTTTCTTCCGTTGGCTCCACTTTTCGTAATCAAAATAGATGTAAGTTCCCTGTTAAAACACACAGATAAAATCATATCAGGATTAGTTCCATTACAGTAAAAAAAAAATGATAGTAATAAAGTAGCACTTCTTAACTGCCAGGTGTTTTGATAATAATTTCAACAAATAGCGAGCTTAATACATTACTTGTACCCTAACACCCCTTCTGACAGGATAAAAAAAATAAAACTGTTCGACACCATTCAGTATTTCTGCTTGCAATACAATGGCTGACCAAACATAATGCAATGGATTGTTTCTCGAGATACGAACATATAAAGACTATTTTGGAATTTCTAGGGAATAAATCCTTTCATAAATAACATGGCAGTTTACTAAAACTTATATCACTACTTTTTTCTGGATGATGGGCCTGTTGCAAACTTATGCTAGAGCAAAAATAAGAGTTGTTCCTTATGGATAATGTCTAAAAAATCTTGATGAGCGCATCAGCAAACTCTGAAATGCACTCCTAACTTCACAATTTGCGTAAGAAATTTGCGTTTTTTTAAGCTTCCCGCTTCAAAAAGGATACTACAGCACAAGTGAACTTTTCGTAAGAGGAGTCGTTCCATTCAATCCCTGCTCAACATGGCCGACGCTTCCGCCCACAAGTTAAAGAGAGCACGAGGTCAATCAAGGCGGATATCTATCAATGAGAGAAAAATGTGAATGTAAACACGCCGATTGTTATCAGGTGATTAGAATCATCGTCCCATTACATGTGTTTTGGTGGATTGGTGTCGGATATGTTGAATATTGCGTAATATCTTCGTGAGCAGGGGTTGAATAGAATGACTCCTCTAAGGAAATGTTCACCTGTGCTGTGGTATCGTTTTTGAAGCGGGAAGCTCGAAAAAATGCAAATTTCTTTTGCAAATTGTGAAGTAAGGAGTGCATTTTAGACTTTGCCGATGAGCTCATCAATATTTTTGAGACATTTTCTGAGTAACAACTCTTATTTTTGCTCTAGCAAAAGCTTGCAACAGGCCCATTTATCATTCGTACTTTAAACTTGGCAGCATAATCTTGCATGAAAATGTTTTTGAAAGAATTGACATTTACCAAGTTCGGCTCATCAGTAAAAAAGTAGCTTTATTCATATTCTTGAATTCAAACTTCCTGATCTCAAAAAAATTTTGTGCCATCCCGATAAAGTTCCTCTAACTGAAAATCACTTGAAATTAAAGCATTTCAATTACACCACAAAAAGCCCGATCAGAAATTCAAATGAATCTTTCATGAGAAATGGACTGCTACTAGGCAAAAATTGGTATTGGGATCTGTATGACATCAAAAATTCTTTGTTCAGAATTGACACATATTGATAAACAAAATAAATAAAGCGGTCTACCAGGTTAGTGTCATCCACAATAGCTTATTTTTACCTTCATCTTGGTGGTGATAAGGGAAATCAGTGCAAATGAGTGAATCATTGGTGAATGGAGCCGAGGCGGAAAAAAAAATGAGATGAAAAGATGGATAAAATCATTCACCATCGTTTTTAAAAGACAACATTATCTCTGTTGATGACTTTGGAATTAAGACACAAATCATACTACATACTTTTTGTTAGTCTGAACATATAGTTTGATCATAGGAACACAACTTTGTAACAAGCAATTCGCTCACTTTATCCAATTTGTCGAATGATAAAAGGTATTGTATTTAAAATTGCAATAACAGACAAAATTTTGCAATGAAACAAAAAAAAAGCCTTCAGATGTTACGTTTTCGTCACACAATGCATGACACCAATATGAGATTATAGCCAACAGCAGGCCAATTATTGAAAGTTTAAGGCAGCTAGATAAGACATCGAATTGCGATATATTGCATGGTTAAGATAGGGTTATGTCTTGTCAGGTTGGGCCGACATAGTTTCAATCGGTCGGCAGATATGGATTACATTGGCTATACTTCAGAATGGCAGTTGCTACAGATACGATGCCAAGATGCAAATGCAGGTCAATAGGCCACTATTATCAGCTAATTTTTTACACATGTTTGCCAGAAGTGGCACAACGTGCAGTTGACAAATAGATGGAATCGAGAGATGCGCATTGATTCAAAGTTTTTCTTCTCCTAGCCTTCCTTTTTTCTTTGCAAATGCTGAATGCTGTTGGAGAATTGAACTTCAGAAATATGAATGTTTCAAACAACTTATTAAAAAGGACGAAATGAAATTATTTTAGAGATAAAACTATTCTAGAAATAAAACTATTTTAAAAGGATGAAAAATTATTTTAAGTAGACAAATTCTGGTACCCATTGAAGGTTGTATTTCATAGAATCACAAGCAAAGCAAGCGCACCAATCTCCTCTGTAAATCTACGACCCGAGGCAATGCATGTAAATCAGGTGACAAGACAGCATCTGAACTTATCGTAGTGAGTAGATTTGTAACCCGCTCGTCTACCTATCAATTGTTAAAGATATGCCTTGGTAGCAGACATTATTCTTAACCCCTTCAGCATTTCAGTTATGCAACTGCTCTTCCTTCACCAACTTTAAAATTCATCGATCTCGCAATTGTGTCATATAGAGCAGCATATGATATTCTTGGCAGCCCTTTAAGTAAATTGCTGTAGCAGTCCTTAATGAGAACTGCTGTTTTCGCAGCAGCCACTATTTTGAACTATTTCCGATTATATTTCTAGCGTTAGAAAAGGAACCAAATTGCAATAATCAACACTCAATTGCATAACTAATTTTGTCCATTCCGTTGATGAAAATAACAAGACTTCTAGTAATGCTGACAATCAGGAGTTAGCACTGCTTATCCTTTTAATGATACTGATGTATGGTGTAGGTTGCAAGTTTAATCAAATTTCAAAATTCCCTGACTTTTTGGAAAAATTTCCTGCCGACTGGTGCTTAAGTTCCCTGACTTTTTCCTGCCACCTTACAAAGCAGAAGAAAAAGGTTAATTCAAAAACAGGGATGCAAACTTTGAAGCACAGAAATTGTAGATATTAAATGAACTTGAAACTTGTGCAAAACCCAAAAACGATCATTTACAAGCTGCCTTGAAATATTGTAAATTATTCCATACCTGAAAAAGAAAATTAGAATAAAAGGAAGATAAAAATGAGAATTTCCCTTTATCAGAGCAGAATTCCTTGACTTCCCAGCTTTTTTTCAAATTCCCTGCTTTATCCAGTTTTTTCTGACCCCTGCAATCCTGGTGACCCAGGACTAAAATAGGACACCAAATATTTAAAAATAATTAAGGCACGATGGTGCACTTGATTTATGAACTCACCTGTTCGTACTCTTCATTGATGAGTTTTGGTTCCTCGTGCCTTTGAAACCACATCATGTACTTCGTGTGGAACCTCCAACTTTGTTTTTTTAATGCTTTGGCGGCTAAGTACTGCGCTTTTGTACCTTCCATGTAATAAAATATAAAAAACAGACTTTCCGTTGACAACCTTTGGAAGAATTCTAGAGTATCTGAGTGCGGTAGAGGGGTCTGCAACATGATCGAGAGGAGAATTGTTTTATTGTGAATGATTGAAAGTTAAATTCATATGATACGGTATTGCTCAGTTGGTTTGTTAGATCACCGATTCATGAAACGAAGGCCATGACAGGAGGAGGGAACAGTTAACAAAAATATTATTTGATTCTTGTACCTATCAATTTTTTTGTTGTGGATTATTTTCACACTGTTTTTCACATTTCGGGTCTAACTGCTCTTGCAGTTTTAAAATTACAAAGAAAAATAAATTCATTGGAGTACTTTAAGGTGCTAGTTTTGACATAAGATATAGCATGATCTACAAAGGAATTTGGTGCTGACTAAATTTTGCTACTGCCATTTCTACTTTTTGAGACACTGAATCAATAGGTAGGGTTGCTCTGGAATTTAGAAAATGAAATTCCCTGACATTTGAGGAAATGCCAGATGGTTGAAAAGATAAAATTTGGAATAGTTTTCATGCAAATGTGTCGTTTGAAACATGAAACTCAGACTAGGACGCAAATAAAGTTTATTTAACAATTTTGCACTGGCACTTTCATCACTGTCCCTGACATTTCCAGGTTTTCCCTGACTTTTTAAAACTCTCCAACATTTCCCAGTTTTCCTGGTATTCCCTGCCTGTAACAACCTTGCATTGGTCTAATGGCCGTTTCAGAACAATATCATTAGGATAAAATCTTTTATGTACTACCATTGTAAAAAATGCCACTAATTAGGTAATGAAAGAAAGTTAAAAGGGACATTTTTCTGCCAGGAAATGTTCAAAACCATCAGGTTAAAGTGTAACTAGATAAACGAGCATCAATTAGAATCAAGGCAAAGAATAGAGCGACTATGATAAACTTCATCCTGGAAAATATCGATAAGAAATAATTTGATACAAAGGCAACTAATGTTAGCAAAAACATTACAAGCAAAACACACAGCAAGCAGTTGAGCTTCTAGTTAATAGCTGGAGAAGTGTTACCACCGAAACAATCTAATTGCGCAGGATTTGTGTTGGACCTCTAGCAGTGTTGGTTTCGACGCTTTTGGGGAAATTCCTCTGTATTGAAACAGCTGACTTATCAGAACAACATTTTTTTGGACAGATGTGTCCCAATTGAGCAGAACCAACAACACTTGTTAGTATGATGCTCATGACTATTGTCTTGGAGTGATACATTTTAAACTGAAAATTTTTATCTTTCTATGGACCACTAGATAAAATGCAAATTCAAGCATTGTGATACAGTAAAACTTCGACATAACGAATTTCTGGGGGCCGGCAAGAAAATTTGTTAAATCGAAAACCTCGGAAAATCCGATTTTAGGCCACAAATTTTTTTGAAATGTTCGGTTTTTTCCAGTTTCGTGTACCCCCCCCCCCCCCTCTTAAACTATGACGATATGTTACAGAAAATCGGCGGTGAACACCCGGTTAGCACTTGATCAGTATAACTGCCCAGCGGTAGTGAGGAGCCCACGGCAGGGGTTGAAATCGTACTGATGACACTGTTCATGTAGCTCCTTAATCACCCCGTTTATTCGAGGAAACATGTGCGCCTCGGAAATTCCCAATCCAGCCGTATCGGAAAATGACCTTTGCACCGACACCGACGTACAATACGCGGGTAAAAACAAGCATGCTGGGCGCGCGGAAATTCCTGTGCATTCGTTAAATTGAGTTCGATTTACATGGTAAAGTTCGTACTCGGACCGAAGATTTCCTTCGTAAAAGCGAATATTCCTTATACCGAAATTCGTTATATATAATTTATTTTACATTGAAAAGATAGGGATTTTTTCGGGACCTCAAAAAAAATTCGTTATATTGAAGTTTTACTGTATATGTTTTCTGACCAAAGTATCACATACAACCCAATTTGTGCAATGAAATAGATCAGTTGCACTGATCTCAGAATCGTGTTTTGATGCATGATTCTTGTTGATCAGCTGATATATTAAGATCTGTCCAAACAGGAACTTTCTACATTCAACAACTAACGGAGATAATGGGCTTTGAAAAATTTGGTTTATGATGTCATCCACCATAGTAGTGACACCTTTGCTTTCTTCCAGCTTACTTTCATCTGTCAAGGAAACACGCATTTGCACTGATTAATTGACGAGAAACTCGGATGAAAGCAAGGTGGAAGAAACCAAGGGTGTCACTACCCAACGTGTGTTCAATTTCAGTTTCTGCATATTTTTCAAAATAATCAAAATTGATTCATTATTTTTTGTTAGCAAAGACAGGAAATTCCCTCTTGTTCATCATGGCATGCCCTGAGGTCTTAGACTATGTCTAGGATGTTAAGACATTTCTGTCTGTATTTCTGAACGATAAATTCTCTGTTTTTCCCTCCCATTTGCCACTTTTTGCGCTCTTTTCAGCAGGAAAATCAAGCTGTATTAGATACACAGAAAAATGAATCTCAAAAATCATGGTTTCAACAATTATGCATTTAAACTGCTCTCTTATCTCTCCATCTTACCACCTATTCTGACTTGGAAATCGTTGCATTGTAGTTATTTGAATCAGTGAGTTCGAAAACACACCAACTCTGGTTTTTTCGATTTTCACTTTTTTACGGTTTAGTAACACTTATGGATAGAGGCATTTGCATGCAAAAGGAAATTTCGACATTGCAATCTGAAGTGCTTGAAACAGCGACAGGAAAAGGGAAGAATCGAAGTATTTCATTGGAAATACCAATTTTTGGCCATTTCAAGGGAAACAGGTGACCATCCGATTTTGCGGTTTTCTTTTTCCGGTTCAGTATACCTTGTACCAACAAGTTATATAAATATTCAAGCGTTATTCAGATCGAAAAATATAAATTTTTCAGGGCAGACTATGAAAAATCAGTATCTGAAAGTCGGTGAGAATGAAAACACACCAACTCGGAAATTTTTAAACGCTTAATTCTCTGTCATCAAATATGGTATATCGATTTCAATTTGGTGCTTTACAAAGTCTCTGAGTACTTGTCATGTGGCACCATAAAGGTTTTTCTTAAACTAACTTCTTCGCCCGCTGCGCAGTTTTAGGTGTTTCCTGAACAATTTTTTTGTTCCAGAGTTGGTGTGTTTTCGAACTCACTGATTCATTTGCACCTTTGGTTTCACAATCCAACTATATAAATAAATTCGTTTTTTTTCATACCTGAATATAATAAGAAGGTGTTGCGAATGGATTTCGAGGCAAATACGGTCTAATTTTTTCTGAGTCCGATGGAACAGGCATGTGATAGTAGGCAGCTTCCATCATTTGAAATTGCATTTGGTGTTCCTTTTGTAATGGGACTGGACCTAATGGTGCTACACCTAATAATGGAGGAATTAAAGCTTCGCAGGTTCCACTTTCGCTTACACTGGATTTATTTTCAAATAAACCTGCAAACAGAATCATTTGAGGCACTTAGTCATTAAAACATTGAGAATGAGCTGGAAGTTCATCTTGAAAAGATCAAAATCTGCCAATTTCTTTACCATGATGTAACGCTGTGTTTGAAAATAAATAAAATTACTTCAATTTTTAAGAGCAGAGGCGTTTTACAGTAAAAGATGATAATGGCATTCAAAACTTTACAAGGGAAGATTGAAGATTTTCCTAGCAAATTAGACTTTCTTGGTCAAAGAAGAACAAATATAGCTTCTCTGGAAAAATTGTCTCCTCATTTGGCTTCAGTGTAACCAAGACGTAGCTATAAGGCCAGTGGAGTAGGGTGATGACCTGCGGCACAGTTACTCCTTCCACAATTTAGCTAGGCTGAACAAATTTACAGAAAGAGGTAGGGAAAATTCAAATAAAAAACCGAAGGAAAAACATACGCCTCAGAAGAACTTGCGTAGGACTTTTTTCCAAGTTTAGAACTAACAAATCTTACGACTTAGCGGGTTTTCTGAGTTAGCCAATTTCATATTATGCGGACTTTCTTAGCGATGCTTAAAGGAGCAAAAGAACAGGACCATACCATTTATACAAGTAAGCTCTGTCTCAGACTTAATAATGTTTGACTGTACTCAAGAGTGTACAATACACAGAAAAATAAATTATCCTCAGAGTTCTTAGGTAACTTACCTCTATTTGCATCTGACTGTGGCATTTCTAGTCCAGCACGATCAATCACTTGTTGGGCCATGGTTTTCAGAGAGGACAATGAAGCATGAGGATCATTTGGAGGAGGTGTCGAAGGAGGTAGGGGAGAAGGAGCTGTCGAAATGGACGAAAGCGGAGAGGAGGAACCACCAATATTGTTTTCTTGAGGATGAGCAGAGGCCGGTGGGGCTGTGCTATGATTTAGATTCGGTTGTTGTGATTGTTTTTCCCTCATTGATGTTGTCGTTGTTGATGATGTGACAGTTGTTACACTATTAGAAATTGTTGCAGAGGACGTTAGAATGGAACCATTTTCATTCACATGAGCTGCAAATCAAGAATAAAAACTATTAGCACAACATTGTCATTGATATCGTGGTGCAAACAAAAGCATATTTTCAACATTTTCTGTGCTATTTTGACTGCTCAAGAGGAAAGTATAATCAGCACTTGAACCTCTTTGAGAATGAACGAATAATAGTTGTAATTTCCCTCCTGTAGAAGGCCTTCTTTCTTTAAAAACCAAAATAGGTACTCTATGAAATTATTCTCTACGTGTATTGCACACACTGTCATAATGATAAATATTTTATTTATGTATATGAAGTCTCTCTGGAAAGGAATAATCATCTCTAAAGTGCTCAACTGCTCACAAATGAGGTATTGAGTGCAAAAAAGGCATTTCTGGGTTGCGGTGTCTCAAACTTATCACTGCTACTTTATATTTTAGAGAGAAAACTTTTTGATGACTTTTCTAAAATTTTTCGTTTTCAGCATTGTGAAATCATGGAGAAAATTCAAAAAAGGTTTAAAGAACTCCATACAATCTACTTTAATTATAATCGATGAAAAGTTAGTGGAAATTCTGAGACACCGCAACCAAGAAATGCCCTTCCAGCACCCAGCGCTTCAATTGGTTCAGGCTCACCGGCTAAAATTTGAACTGTACCTAGCTGTGAGCCCCTTAATTCACCAAAAATAATCAATAAACTGTCACCTTCCGGCCAAAGTATCACAAACGCCATGCGACGTTTGACAATTTCCGCCGCCATATTATCTTTTTTCAGAGAAATTGTTGATTGAATCTGTTTAAAAAATTCACTGAATTTTATTAGAAGCACAAAGAAAATTCAGTGGCATTTTCGGACAACTTTGTAGAACAATTTTTCTGTAAAAAAATGAAATGGCAGTGGAAATTTTTAAACGTCACATGGCGCTTGTGATACTTTGGCCAGAAGGTGATGATACATCCTCAGTCAGCACCCTGCTTGTGACTGAGGAAGTTGCAAATATACGTTACTTCATGGTATTACAAGTTCCGTGGGTTATGTCTAAGGCAAAAATTCTTATTTTCATACTTTGCAGAAATGTGTTAATTCTTTCAAGTGAAAATGGGGCCAGATTTCTTGGGGTTGAAGGAATAGCTACTCCAAATATTGAGGTTTTTGGCCTTCAGCAAAACGGAATGACCGCTTCCTTGGAGTTATTAAGGTTCTAAGAGATTGGAAGTTCTACTATAGGACATGAGACTTACAAGAAACTTTAGAAGTTGGATGATGATGAGATGAAGTATTAGCAGCAGCAACCGCAGCAAAATTACCGACAACCGGCGGCAGTGAATTAGTTTGATGGTGATTGACGGCTGCTCCCGAACTGGGTGAGCTGATGCTATTTGTTTGTTTATGACTTGTGTTGTTCATATGTTGCTGTTGTTTCCCTTGAGGTGTGGTTGCTGTGCTTGTGTTATTAATTTGTACAGAGTTACTTGACGCTCTAACCGGTGTTGGTTTTACCATAGGCTGTAAATCATTGAAAGATTACATTAAAATTGTGGGAGAAAATACTCATGTCATCATATTTCAGTTTACTGGTATAGCTCATGGAAGGTTTTTTAGAATCTTAACACACATTTTAAAAAAACATATTACCAATGAGACTTGCTTCAGATTTCTAACAGCGAACCGATAGTGTTTTGAAAATTTCTTTTGTCTCTGAGGCAGGATATGACTATGCTGAAATAAAACTAATAAGATTGATAGGTTGTGCCGCTAAATTTTGATAGGAGGTCTCATGAAATATCAGCACCATCCCCATTGATCTGACATCCAATAAAGATACAACAAAGAAACAAGAGATGCAATCCATCAATTCTATAACCACATTGCACTTAAAGTCTTTATTGTGTTCCAATGGATTGAGAAAAAATGTCAACGTCTTAAGGAGTAATTAAGAGGTTCAATCCCAGTTGCTTTCGGCTATATGTTCAGGCTAAAAACAGGTCAATTATTCTAGATGTTATCATTACTGGTAAAATTCTAATCCTTCAAGAGCTCACTTTTTGAAAGTGAGAATAGCCCCATAGCTCTACTGTGGACCAATAAGTAATGTTTTTACTCTTGAATAACTTAATGAGATGGTCACTATAGACTTTTGATCCATGATGGACACCAGACCATGACTAGGCTGGCAGGGAACATGCTAAGCGAGAATCTAGAAAAAGTGCTGGACAACCCATTTATCCTCATTAATGTTTCTTACAAGAGGAACTTCCAAAGTTGCTGCTTCCAGTCGGGTTGAAAAAATTCGTACGGACTCTTTGGATGAATCCATAAGACTTGTGTTTTTTTGTTTTTTCCAATGCGCCCTGAAACACCCCAAAAAATTCTGAAGTCTAGTTTTGAGCGCGCGTCAGACACCTAGTGACGCCACGCCACTAAACTGCGTGTATTGACTTGGGCGCTCTTTCGCCTTACATAACCCTTCCGGCGCAGCATCACTGGGTGTCTGACGTGCGCTCTAAAGAGGGCTTTTCCGAATTTTATTGGGGTATTTCCAGGGCGCATTGGAAAAAAAAAAAATCACAGATCTAATGGATTCATCCAAAGAATTTGTGCAAATATTTTCAGCCCGATCGGAGGCGGCAACTTGGGAAGTTCCCCTTGTTAGTCTGGTTAAATACTGAGTCATTAAAGGCTTTGGTGGTAAATTCACAAGTGTTCTTGATTCCACAGCAATTTTAAAGCTTGAAACTGAGAAACTTGCTGCAAAAGCACCTTTCTTTGAGACATAGATAAATTATATTCAATCAATAACAAAAATAAATATAGGAAAAAATAACACTCATGCAGCAAAGATCTTACTTTTGATACTTCTTCTTTCTTCTTTTTTTCACTAGTGGTCGAAGTAGTTGTTGTTGTAGTTGTGTCAATGGCTGGTTCTGCGGAATGATTGTTGTGAAGAGCAGATGAGGTGGAAATCGGTGGTGGCGTGGGTGAAGGTGGAGGTGAGGAGGCTAAGCTGGTTGGAGTTCCATTACTGTCAGTTGCTTGTGGACCAACTCCAGATAACTCTATCTCATCCAATCCGATGATATCATCATAAATGTATTCATTCTCTTCAAAGTCAGGATCTTGAGATGATTCTATATAGTATTCTACATCCTCTTTTATACTCCTTATCTGCAATTGGAAAAAAAGGAAAGGCAAATGAAACCCTTTTCATACATTCCAGTTTTGCTAGTGACTAAAAAACGAAATTATAACGAATTAAGAAAATGTATTATTTGCACCTAGTAAAAAGTGCTACTACTGTCAGTTTCTCTCTCCTCAAAACAGCCCAGAGAGAAATAACAATATGAAACTACCAATCAGGGTAAAATTTCAACTTCTGCAAGACATGTTATCTTGTCAACATTTCACAACACCACATTTTGCAGAAATTTCACTCAGAAATATATGTTGAGTTGCTTAGTATCCAGCCATGTCTGGTGGTCTATTGGGATTCACAAAACCATTTAAAATCATGGTGTCTAAATTTCAAGATCGGTGTTGAATTAGGTCAGCACCAAGCTTAGGCAACGTTAAGTTTTCCCAACTCAAAAATTAGGTGAGGAGCAAATCAAATATGAAAAGAAAAGAAGTTTGCTTACTCACCTGGCTTACTTCAACCGACATGTTATCTAGCATTCTCAGAAGGGTTTCCAGTTTTTTAATGTGGTACCTGTGCCTTTCTAGTTTCACCTTCAGCTCATCCATTCTTTCTTGTTTGTCTTTTTCTAGTTTTTTCTTCTTTCCAACAAGGAGGGACTCAATTTCAGACTCAAATTGATCAAGCTGCAAAAAGTTTAGGTTCATAAAAACAACAGGTAGTTACATTAAGTAAATCAAAGAAACATAAAAGCTAACAAATACCATTATTGACCCAATGCTCTCCTTTAATCGAAAATAAGAATGAAGAACAGTGGGCTCCCAACAAATTATGTATGAAGGATTTTACTCAATCTCTTCAGCTCAGTTGAAATAAAGTAGAGTAGACAACGGATTATCCAAACTAATGTGGCAGACAGGTGGGTCAGATGGTCAAAAGTTTAGATAGTCCGGATGTTACTTAGAAAAGTGTCAAACTGCATGAATTAAATAGAATGTCAATATAAATGCATTAAAAACATAAAAATAACATTTACTGAAGTTTTGATAAATATACACAGCAGTATTCACAACATTTAGATAGCTTAAGAAAACACGTCATAATGATGGAGGGTATTCAGGGTAATATTCCGAAAGACCACAGAGTAAAAATTGGTTGACATAATAAATAGTTCCGATAATCCAGTGCATTTTGTATGGAGAAAAGGTGTTTCCCAGTGTTACGTTATTGAGGTTATTACGGAAGCATACTGAGTGGAATCTTGTCTTACACACGGAGGTTCCACTTATGCCCCTTAGGTTAATCTGTGTCAATTCATTCAGTGAAAGCCAGTGAAACCTACCATCTCGGATCTTTTTGAAATATTTACTATTTATTGCTTATAATGAAATATGAACTTTGCAAAATTTTTAGTTCTCTACGCTGAATTATTTTCAAGTAATCAATTATTGAAATTTTGCCATTTTTCACTAAAATCGAGCCCAACAGCACTATTTTGGAACAAGCAAATTTCAGGAAAAAATTCATATTGCGGATACTTATCATCCAATTATGATGAAATTCTGTACACAGACCATTTAGAGTATGCTGAATTAAAAAAAAAAAAAAATTACATCAACACCCCTTCTGCTACTTTAAAAGCACAATGAAACAATTTCTCTTTCCAGGAAAGCAAGCCACTGTATTTGACCATTCCTTTACGCTGACTTGTCGCTGGTTGCATAGATGTGGTTTAATGATTTCAGATTATAAATCAGGAAAAAAAGTGTGTAAGATCTGTCCAGACAAAAATGTTTACATCTATTTTTGTGTCCAATGTTAACCAAGATAATGCCCTTCAAAAAACTTTGTGTATGATGCCACCCAGCGTGGTGGTGTGTACCATGCTTCCTTCCATCTTGGCTCCATCAAGGTTGCCATAATTTTTTCATCTTCAAATTCCCTGACTATTTTTGCTTTTTCCTGACTCCAAAATTTTCCGATTCCCTGACTTTCCCTGACATTCGAGTAAAACTTCCACTTTGATTTTTTTCCCTTCAAATTGCTCTCACTACTGCTGGCAACCTGCAGTTAGCTGATGGTTTCTACTAGTTCTTAAGCTTATTTAGAGTAGGATCATTTCAAATTAGCTGCAACTACCGTGTCGCTGACATGAACTTTAAAAATAGATACCTGTAGATTGAGAGCATCAATGGACGACACAAGCCATGCACTAACTTCTTCCTTCTCTTTAGTGGCAGGATCTAACTTTTGGGCAGCTCCAAGGCCTTCTTTAGAGTAGGCTTTAGTCTTGGTTTCCCTTTCAACGACCTTAAATCTTTCCATTTGCTGAGGAAAAAGAGAAAAACAGAGGTTAAGATCTTGGAATTAAAACTTGCATTTTATAAAAAAAAGAATACATTTATTGACCGGTAAGTATCAACTTGAACTGATCACTTTAGAGAGTCACTCATTCCAGAATTTCTTTAAGATGTTGGGGTTAGGATAACTAATTGCGTCCACTTTCCTACCGTTTAGTTAGGAAGAATTCACTTGCGCAAATACATCCTTGTATTCAGAACATTGGTCATGGAATAAAACATCAGAATTTCTTTTGGCACTGCTATTCACATTTGGCAGCAATGCCGAGACTTTAGAAAAGGTACAGGATTGCTAACCTCACAGGTGCATTGTTGCAACGGCCACTTACAAGGATGTCCCTTCCATTGGCTCTATATTATGAAACTGTGCTGATAGATCCTTACTGCAGCTAACTCATAACTAAATTTGAGATATATCGTTTGGTAATTTTGCCATCAGGATACATTAGGCTGCTTTCAAATGCAGCATGGTTTTGGCGTAAGTGCCTACAACAACTGTGCAAAATAGCATACAAATACTTACCCCCGTTTTTTTCTAATTTACACTATAGTAATAGCTATCAGAATGTGGCGACTAATGGTAAAAATAAATATGAAGATAGAAAAGCAAAAAAGAAAATGATGAATTACAGTTTCAATAAGTTTCCTATAATCCAGGAGGGAGCTCTTGTCTTTGATCTCTCCGCAGGCGATCCAACTTTTAATCTGATCGCGGAGTCTTTGCAGCTTTTTAATCTCTTTCTTGAGATCTGCTTCATATTTTTCTTTTTGATTGCTGTTCGTCGCATTGTGCACTTTCTGCCAGATGTCCTCAAAAGTTTCAACTCCTTCTGTAACCTTTTTCAGACACCTATCGATTTCACCTGCACAGAAATATAATTATTGCTTAACATTGGTTATCATGCACATGAATTCCCTATTCTCTGCATCTCACGATGAGAGACTTGATTTTGTGGTAAGTGGTGTCCATGATCATGCCACTATGCTAATTTAAAAACTGTCATAGCATTGCGATTCTTGACTCAGAGTCATTACTTCGGTCAGAATTTAGAAAAATAAGGTTACATTAAAGTTTGATGTGAGGAACAAAGTACAAATAGGAATTAAAAAATTATCGCACAGAGAGGAATCAGCTTCTGCTTCGATTGTTTACATGTTAAGTCACTGAAATGCTAGCTATGCTCCAGTGAAATACACCGGCGGAGGTTCATTACCTACATACTTGGCATCCAAAAAAATTGACCTCTTTCGTGAAGAAACTTTAGAATGCATCTGATCATGAAATCCATACCTACTAATAATTTCGACATGATCCAGCGATGCAATGCGCTGCGGTAAGCATTATAATTAATTTGAGGGGGAATTATTGGCTCAGCTGATTTCTTGTTTGACAGTAATTGTGATGGACTATCTGAAGGACTGACTTACAATCTTCTCAAGGAATGAGAAAAACTCGTGCTTCTATGGGCAAGAATCGCTAATTAGAGCGATGAGTACAAAATCACACATCCGAGAAAGGACAAAAAATTGATTGCGTAGAAAAGTACTCTATTGAGGCAATTTTGTTGTAGACAGACTTGGTATTAGAGGTTCCGTCATTCGAACAGCAGAGTAAACTGCTTACGCATGTCAATTTCCGGATTTCAGGAAGTAAAAAACATCGAGTTCTGCTGCCTGAGATTGAGATAAGTGTACACCAGATACAATAACCCCCAAATTGAAGGCTAAGCTCCTAACCAAATATTGATCTCTAAATAACAGTCCATTGTGAGAGGAATAAAGTTTAATCAAAATCACACCTGCCAAAGAGGGAAAGTGGCAAAATGAAATTCTGAGGACAGAATCTGATTTGAAAATACGGGAAGCTTGAAGGAGGAAATCAATTTTAGGAGGATTTTTGGGCAAGATGAGAGGGAATAGGTCAATTAAAAATATTTTTCTTTCGGTAGTATCTGACCTTGCAGCTTCCTTGTTGCAGCCATGGCTAAGTATATAAGTAATGAAATAGCTCGAGCATAGTCCGAAGATGGAAAATAATTACACAGATCGAATAAAAACAAATAAGTTTCACAAATTCTTTGTCCACAGATCATGTACACAGATCAAGATGGCAACCAAAACGGAGCCGACAAACGGAGAATCAGTGATGCAACCATTCAGAGTGAAATCTCATCCAAAATCCCTCGGTTGATTGCATTTACGAAACCAGGAGAGTTAGAATGTTCACGAAAAACTTACGGAAAGAAACATCTTCCGCAACCAAAAAAAACGAGGAGAGAAGCTAAATATTTGAATTCCTAAATCCTGAAAATAAATCCTTCCTCCCCTCTTTCAAAATTTGATGAATGGTCGTACCCTCGTAGCATTCGCTAGGGGAAAATTTACGCCTGGGCATTTGAATGGGATAATAATTGGCAGAAAAAAAATTGTTGGATAATTTCATTTCAACGCCTCAAAATCTTCTCTGATGATCAAATGTCTTTCCTGTTCACGATGCAGTCACTGCAACCGTTCCCCAGATGTTCCAGCAATTTGCCAGCACAATATGCTAAAATTCGCTGAAATTTTCGCACGAGGGAACCGCACGATGGCTACCCAGTAATTAAGGGAATACCGGTGGCAATTTGGAAACGTTGCAATTAAATTGCACTATTTCCATCTTTCAGAGGCACTTCAATGGAGGGGCATAGTGGGGATTGGGGAAAGCAGATAATCAATGTCCAGCTCCTTTAGATGGGAATTTCGAATGGCCAAAGACAGAAAATTTCCGCTAAGAGAAGAAAAAAATCCAAGAAAATAAGAATAACCCCATGAACAACCTCAGCTGTGGGGCACTCTCTGATGGAGCTTGCACTTATACCCATACCTACTTTGTACACTTTCAGTTTCAAGGAATAATATAGCTGGTTCTGTATTGATTACAAACCAGAATTTTGATAACCACGTCCACGTATTTAACTCTTTTGTATATTTCAAAACTGCTGTCCCACATTGATACAACAGCAGGTACTTACCTCCTCGAAGAAGAAAGTCATGTCAACTCTGGATCAATCAACTTGAGTGCTACGCCTTCCGATTAGTGCATTTAAGACTGCAGCAGAATAGCAATCAACAAGGTTGGGAATGCATTGGGTGTCACTGCACCCAACGGCACATCTAAACAACAGGAAGGACTTCAGAATTTTGTGAGCATAGTATGCAAAAATGGCATACAATAATACGTACACCCTTTCCTTCTACGCAAATAATGAAGTTGTGGATACCATGGTATGAGACCCTTATATAACAGTATGTCACTCTTTGCCTACCATTGCTGACATACAGATCTGTCTAAGATTTCATTTAAAATTAAATACAATGATTAGACAATTTCACTTTGTCTGTCGGCATAGGTGCTTGGTATTCTATGTCCTACTCATTATTCATAAATCCCCTATTTAGAAGAAAATTTCAAGGATTATTTCAATTAACTTTCTATTAAAAAATAAAACATGATTTGAGATTTTAAAACATGCCATTAGAGATACTCAATTATTCAATTTATCCATAGATTTGCAGAGACATAAAATCCTTTGCCCTGAAAATAGAATAATTACTAAGATCAGATAAGATTATGAAAAGTAGAAATTATTTGCTCCAAGAGGCAATTATTCGCAATAATTTGAGCCATGAAGCATAAAAGAGAGAGAAAAGTTTCAACATCACTGAAATGAGACCTTAAGAAGCAAAACTTGCAAATATCATGGCCTAATTTCAAAACTTTTTAAGTAATCTACGAACAAATTTACTAACTTCCTACTTTTGCAAATTTATTTCTTTTTTCTTCTTCCATTTGGTACTATGCAGAAAATAATTGAGAATTATTTCATTGGGAAAGAAAGATCATTATGAATTTTGAGGGCTTGACCCTTGGGGCTTCGAGTTTTAAACCACATACCACTATTGCACTGTTTCCAAGACCTATTACAAATTAATTTTTCATAAGATACTCAAGCATCAAAAAATAATCTTGGAAGACTAATTATTCAGATACTAAAATGACTGAAAAAATAGTTCATTCAACCTCCTACTTTAAGATATTCTACATAAGTTAAAAATAGGGATGAAACATTTGTCAATAAGCAAGGGAAAAAATTTCATAAGATTAGACACAAAATACGTACTGACAGATGTTTGTATTTAAAAGAACTTTTAATTCACATATATAATTACAAAGAAGTGTTGGGAGTGAAAAACTTTGATTCCACTGAGAAAAAACAGCTACATTAGAAACTGTTGATTGCCTCAGAATCTAACGACACTCAATAAAATAGAAAATCTGAGCCTTTGAGTCAACTTTGCATAAAAATGGAAACAGTTTAGAGTTTTAAATAGTATTTACAAAAAACATTTTTACAATATTATTGATGACTCAGCTTCACGTATAAAATGAGAATTGAGCGCGCTACGCTCATTTGGTGGCTGCCCTGAGGAGGCTTACAAGCAGTCTTCATTAAAAGTGTGGTAAAAAGTGGCAACTTGTTTTTGATTGCAGGAGAGGAAAATAGATGAGGCTGATATGCAAGAAGGCAAGTAAAAAGAAGTATCTTTGCCTTGGTGTTTTTCTTGTCAAGTCATATTGAAGATGGAAAAAGAGATACATATTAACACCTGACCAGTTGGATTTTTCATACTTAGAGAAATTTCTACAGCATTAATTTCATGTATCCGTAAACCTCTGTTTGCATGTTGTTGGAGACAATGTGGAATAGTTACTTCTGCTTCGACAGTTACTTCTTTAGTAGGGTAATTTTTCAATGTATGCTTAGACCAGTCCCCTTACTGTTTGTTCGGTGAATTTGGTTTTATGGGAGAAAATTATTTTCTCAACATCAATATAACTTGAGAAAAAACGATAAAAAATACTTTCTTTATTTGGCTCTTCTGTTTCTTCAATGTTGTCTGTTCGGTGTCAATAATAAAGTGAATAAGAAATCAGTCGAGTTAGCGGAGGGAGACCAATTTACTTCAAAATTTGAATAACAACGCATCTTTGTTTCGAAAGTCTTCACTAATTATCTATACTGCGCAGTTATAATTCCTCTGCGTATTCTTTGATTGGAAAAACAGAATCAGCTGGAAATTTACACATTAAAAAAAAAAAAAAAAAGCTCTTCCACAAAAAGAAGAATTTAGCAATGTTAATGGCCAGACTAATGCGATGGAAAAGGAACAAAAAAATTTGCACGTTAGTCTGATGAAACACAATTAGAAGATAACAAGACTGATTACAAAAATATTCAGTCATGAAAATATTACTTCAAATGTACAAAACTTAAGCTTCGTGAGTAGCTCACTCTAAGTACTATAAAACCTTGTTTTATAAGAAACGTGGTTCCCAATAAAGGGTTAAGAGAAGCACAAAGTACAAAATATCTGGTGAGAGAAACAAAACAAAACCTTAAAATTTAATCTTCCGAAAAGTTTACACAGCCCACTTAGGATCGAAAATAATGAGCTAGTCCAGCTGAAATGCACACACTTTTATCTTTCAGATCAAATGCTGAACACCTGAAAAAAAGGGGGAAAAAAGGACATAAGATTAACTGATGAAAATGATACAGAATAGAACAGCCATATTTTTAAACATTGCTAAAAATTTTAAGAGGATATTCAAATGTGGATTAGCTAAAACTGAATGGGCCAAGAATAAGAAAAAAGGAGAGCAAACCTAGTGCAAATTTGACAGGAGAACTCATACTTTTTGGAGGGAAAGGTTCCGTTTCTTTGCAAGTGGTGAACGAAATTGGACCTCAGTTTAGTGTGATGCTGAACTATTGAGTGCATTTCTTTGTTAACACGCACACAAAACAAGCAGCTGTCCTTCAAATGTTTTTAGGGTTGTACCCCTTTGCATTTTAAATTTAGCTAAAACGATTGATCAAGAATTTTTAAAATGGTGAAAATCCTCTTTTCTCTCTTTCTCTCACTCTCTCTAGAGGTGCAGCGACTTCCTAGTTGCCCGTTGCTTGGAATGGGGTAGCCCCTGCAAGAATAGGAAAAAAGCAGTGAGGCCTCCATGGAAATGGGATGGAACAGGGAAGCCCCGAGCAAAATACAGCGTATCTGTGGTGGCTCTTCTGAAAAATGTTATTCTGGAGAAATAATACTTCATCAGTGTGGGGATTTTGAAGAGACCAACAATACTCATTAATAACAAAAAAATAGGTAGAGAGGTTGCTTATCAAAGTTCTATTGTACCTGCCTTGGTGCCTATCATGAATTCATCTTATTCCTCCATTTTATTGACATAAGCATCTAACTCAGCATCCAGTTGCTCAGCAGTAGCAGGCGGGTCTTTCTTCCTGTTACCACCTCGACCACCTCCCCCTCCTCCACGTCGGAAACCTTCAACAAGAAAAACAGAAACTTATTCGTTACAAAATTAGCAAATGACAGAATACCGTCATCAATTTTGCCTCTGCCAGACATTGACTTATATGAAAGTCTTGACAGAACTTGGGGATGCCGATTAAAGTTTCTCCGAAATTTCACATAGGATATGTTTCAGAGCCCTTTATCATATATAGCTATAGATACTTGGAAAAAACCCAAAAATTAGTGATTGAACATCCTTGTTGTTAAAAATTTGTACAGGATGCATGAAGCAGCTAATTTTGCCTCCTAAGAATGCTAAATTAACATCCCACCCAGTTACTTACGCATCTGGGGATGAAAGGCAGGTAGTATGATGGGTCTATTGGAGACAGAAGATACAGCCTGCTGAGAAAAGTTTCTACAGGTAAAATGGAGTGAGAATCCTATAAGGCTCATCAAAAATGTGCGAAATTTATGAGCCATGATGACTATCGTGAAAAATATTCTACTTTATTATGGTGAAGTGTGGCCTTTGATAGAGAGAATGGAGTTTTCTCCAAAATAGAGACTTGAATCAAAACATACCTGCTGAGCCACGCCTTACATTAGGCCTGCCTCTTTGTATGTTACCGCCTCGGCTTGCTGGCCTTGAGCTGACAGTCGGCCTCCTGACAGGTGATACTAAGGAAAGATCGGATGTTGCTAACTGAATGGACATTGGGCGACCTGAAAAGTAAAGTATAAATGAATCACTCTCTCAGGAAGAAAAAATTCAAAAATCTTCAGCAAAGCTATGAAAAAAAGAAGCAGATCACTTTCAGACATTAAGAATTGATACCACCTAACTATTTCTTAAAGACAAATTGCTGCGTTGGTTAAATATTGTGCTCAATGACTTAGGAACAACTTCAAATATGAGAGCACACTCCTTTGGAGGAGGGTTTCCTAATCTTTGAAGCTTATGGGCATGAAATCTGTAAGAATAATAATAAAATTCTAAAAATGTAATTTCATGAATAGGTGTATCTTGGTGTTCAGTAACCTGGGGGTATAAGGTAAAACCATTCTTATTTGGGCAAGTTTAATAGAAATGCACCTAGCCACAAGTGGGGAAAAATGTGATGGGAGTAGTTTTGAAGTTATCTACTCATAAATTTACTCCTGTCAAATACTCTAAGTCAAGAAAAATATATTTGAATGTGAATAGTCATTAACTTTATCCTCAACATTGAGCAAACAGATTTGAAGTTCTAGAATTGTTGCCATTTCTTGGAGACTTTTCACACCACGACAGTTCTCAAAATAATTTCTTGAAACTTTCTCTTTTTATGCGAAGAAATTGTCACCTGAAATTCTTCGATTTTTTAAATTTCTCACGTCACTTGCAACACCATCATTGTAAATCTTTTGATTTATCCAAAGATTTAAGATACGATTATTCAGTTTTAAGGCATGCACAGTACGCAAATGCAGACATTACTTGAGAGAAAACACTCACCATCCAAAGGAACTCCATTGTACTGTTTCATGGCTTTGACAGCATCTGCCTTCCTTTCGAATACTATGTCGGCAGTTCCAAGTGAACGCCCTGATTTATCATAATGCACTTTTGCAGACTTTAGATTTCCATATTCAGCAAATAGTTCCTAGAGATAGATAAATTCAAATAAGTTTGGCGTTTTTAATACAAGCTCATGATTTAGTAACACATGAAGATTAATTAACAAACCAGCACCAGTTCTGATGAAAGGAACTTCAATCTAAGAAAATGAAGCTCCTTGATCCATGGATCATGTGTTCTTTTTGAAAATATAAATAAACAAAATGGAACAAGAGATTGTTTGATGTCATGGTGTTCACAATTAAAGAAAAATCTGATCAATATTTGGCAGCATTTGAACACTCGCATAAGTCTTCCCTTGGAAATTTCCAGTACCTAGTCACCTTCTGGCCAAAGTATCACAAACGCCATTAGTGCATTGACACTAAGTGGCCAAGTTGTCGAATCTATTCAATTTTTAATGGAAAAACTAATAAACAGTATCACTTGAGGATTTTACCTGATACTTCTTTTGCCATCAAAATTGATCCCTGTAATTTTCATGAAAATAGTGCAAAATTTTTGATGGAAAAATTATAGCCAGTATTGTGATGTGCAGCAGCAGCGCCTCAGCATAATTGTGATACTTGCCCCAGAAGGAGGCGACGTAATGCTTTGTAAAATCAAAGCAGAGGCGTCGTTAGGGCAAAAGGTACAAATTACAACTTAAAGACCAAAGAACAAAATAAATTGTTTGATAGTTTAAAGATATCAATGATCAAAATATAGTTCTTCGATGCTGCGCTCATCGTCTCTTGGAAAACGCATGTTAGGTAAGTGCTCCTTCAAAGTGGAAATCAAGTCCTCCTGATTACATTTTCTCTTCTTTCAGGCATTATGTATAAAGAACAGAATAATAGCGCAATGCTTCACCTCTGCTCACTTGCTTTAACTCGCTTATCAATTGGTGTCTAATATATACACATTGGGCTGAGGACAAAAATTTTAAAATCATGCAGTTTTTAAGGACTATCCAAGGCACCATGAGCCAAGAAAATCAAACATTCATAGCAAAAAGTGACTGAAATTAGAAAATAAAATAATAACATACCTCAATATCAGCGTTCGAGACAGCAAAATCTAAATTTGAAATCAACAATTTGCCAGGCTGCATTGCATTAGAGATGGCTGAAGCAGATATTCTGTTGCGGTTGCCCATTCTGCCACCGTCATACAAGTCGTGTTTCCATTGATTATTTACGTCTCCCTACGGAAGTTAATGAAATGGTTGGATAATCTTACATTATAGAATAGAAAAAGAGAAACATTATTTACAACGGGATAAAATAACACAAAAAGAATGAAAACATCATGTTTACATTTCTCTCTTAAAATGCATGTATTTCTCTACAAAATGTATGTATATCTAGATCTCTTTCTTAACTGTAAAAACTGTTGAAATGTATTTTGTTTAAAACTTATTTCAGATAGCAACAATACTACTTAAATGGTCAGCCACCACAAAAGCCTTTGATTTATGTTGGCTGGCTATGTAGTTATAAAATCAAAATGTGATATTTGTAATGTAAGTATGAAATAAATAAATTAATAATACCTAAGTAAATAAACATTCCGGCAAGAAATATTCAAATTAAACGTAAATACAAATAAGCTTATGCAGATGTAGACTACGACAGAAGATCTCCTGTCTTCATTTTAAAATAAAGAGTAAATAAAAGAAACAAGATGTCAGATCTTCTGCTTCACTGTAAGAGTGCGTAGAGTTACTCGGTGCTGACTATTTAAATATCTTCACTCCTCTGACATAAGAAGGGGAACTGCATTTAGAAATGAGCCCTAACGTCCATATAACTCCCTGGAAATGACAACACCCCCTTACATTAGAGCTACATTATGAGAAATTTATAGAAAAAAGGTAAAAGGTAAATTTGTATTCAGCATTAGAGTTTCAAGAAAACCATATAACAACATCTTTAACAAAAGCTCCTAGAATCTTTTAGAAAGGCCAAATGGAGACTAGATGCCTCTTGCATAGACAAACGATTAACCGGAAATTTAATTCTCAAAGACCATCTCACACCACTTAGACAATTTCTGTACCGCAAAGCTAGAAAATTAAAAGGAGAAAATATCCTTAAATATGCGTGGGTTAAAGCCGGTGAAATTCTAGTAAAACAAAATGAGGAGTCTCCCCCCATCAAAATAACAAGCTTAGACTCCCTGCATAAGATAGTATCTGAACGAGTACCTAATGCAATACAAACATAATTCTTAGTCAATTAAACCTCATCTAACTGTCTCTCGCAAATCTAGGGTAAATGAGTCACAGAGATGAAGTCATCCAGAATGAAAATAATGATTATAATGTGTACCTAGTGACAATTGCATGTCTGAGGTGTTTCTTTTATTGCCAATTTTGTTAATATAAATTTTAAAAAACAAAAAAGCACTGTAATTCCAAAACAATGAGCAACATTAATCTAAATATTGTCCACTTTAATAGCCGTTCCGTACAAAAACATAAAGATGAAATTGCGGCAACCTTATGTAACGATAAGAATATTGATGTTATATTGTGTACAGAAACGTGGCTAAAAAATGAAGCTGTGGACAGCTGCAACATAGAAGGATACAATAGCTTACACGTCCCTGCAAAGTTTAATAAAGCAGATGGCTTCTCTTTTTTTGTCAGAAATGATATTCCTTTCCAAGAAGCTAAATTCGCAGTAGCAGATTGCACAGGAAAAACAGTTGAACTTTTCATTGGAGACAAGGTAATAATGATCACTGGAATCTACCGATCTCCTGCTAGAAAAAATAACGAATTATTCCTGAATACCTTAGATAATTACTTGAGAACAGTATCAAATACTACTCACATCATTATGGGAGATTTGAACATTGATATATTTGATCCAAAAAATAACCTTAGTAATGATATGTTAGAAATCTTAGTCTCTAGTGGCTACACAAGTCTAGTTAATGAACCTACTAGGGAGAAAGCCTGCCTAGATCATGTTTATGTAAAAAATAATGATAAGAAAATTGATTTTATTGGCGGTGTTCTCGATGATATGGTCACTGACCATTCCCCTGTGTACTGCTTGTTAAGTATCCATAGTAAACTAGTTTTAGAAAATCGTGATAAAGATGTTGTTAAATATACAGACCTAAAAAATTGTCTTGAATCTGTCAAAACTAAAAATTGGCAAGGCATAGTAAGTAAGGAATGTTTAAATGAAGCATGGAATGAATTCTGTGTTACGCTTAAAAACTGTGTCCAAGAGTCAACCAAAACCAAAATATCACCAAAAAAATTGCTCAAACCATGGATGACCCAAGGTATATTAAATAGTATTAAGATTAGAAATAATTATTATAAGGAATGGTTAAACAATGATAAAGACCCCAACTATCGAATCAAGTACACAGAGTACAGAAATAAATTGCTTATCTCATATCTAAAGCTAAACAATTCTATTATAGGAAACAGTTGGAAAAAAACCTGTACGACATAAAAAAGACGTGGAAAGTAATCCATACCATATTAGACAAAACCCCGTCCATAAAGAGTGAAATTCCAAATGCAAATGTGATCAATCCTGATACCCTAAATAAGTATTTCTGCAATATTGGAAAGCATATGAGTAACAAGATAAGAAAAAATAGTTCCTACAAAAAAAATGTTGAGTTCGCAGCCAAGAAGGTAAAAACCAAAATTGTCACAAACAGCATTTTCCTCGATCCTGTAGATGAGTTAGAAGTCCAAGGCCAAATCATGGCACTTAAGAATAAACCAAGCTGTGGACTAGACATGATTCCCATAAGAATCATTAAATTAGCTGTAGACATTTTGTCTAAACCATTAACACAACTTGTAAACAGATCCTTAGTTGAGGGAGTTTTCCCCGAAGTATTGAAGGTGGGAGCTGTGACACCTATTTACAAAAAGAAAGGTGAAAAGACGAATCCTGAAAATTATAGACCCATCACGGTAATTTCCAACATTGCAAAAATTTTCGAGAAACTAATTTGTAAAAGGCTTAATAAGTTTTTGACCATCAATAAGGTAATCTCAAAAAATCAGTATGGCTTTTTGAAAGGGAAAAATACCACCCAAGCCATTGCAAGAGTAGTAAAGAAAATCACTGAATGTTTAGAGAACAAAAAGAAGTGCATTGGTATTTTTCTTGACATCTCTAAGGCTTTCGATACCGTGTCACATAAAATACTCTTGGGGAAACTCTACAACTATGGTATCAGGGGTATTCCCCTCAAATTAATGGAAAGTTACTTGTCTAATCGCACCCAAGTTGTCAAATTGAAAAGTTATAGCTCTGTTGAAGAAATTGAATTTGGAGTTGGGCAAGGCTCAATTCTCGGACCGCTGCTCTTTCTACTTTATGTAAATGAACTCTGTAACCATGATTTCTATCAAGCGCTATTAACCATGTTTGCGGACGACACATCCATTGTATATTGGGGAGATACATGGGAGGAAGTATTTAAAAAGGTATCAGATAGCCTTCAATTTGTCATCCTACCCTGGTTCTCCTCAAATCTTCTAACCCTCAACCTAGAAAAATCCGTCTACATTAAATTCTCCTGTAAGCTTGTTCCAATTGAAATAGATAGAACACCAATAAAATACCATCATATTAGTTGTAATCGCATAGGCTGTAAATGTGTTCAAATGAAGGAGGTAGATGAGTGGAGATACCTGGGAGTTATTATCGATCAAAAACTAGCTTGGAATACGCATGTTAAAACCATGGCTGCAAAACTAAAATCTGTCATCTATTGTCTGCTTAACCTTCGTAAGTACCTCTCTGTCGAAAACTTACGCATGGTTTACTTTGCGTTATTCCAAGCTACAGTTTCCTATGGAATAGAAGTATACGGTGCAGCCTCCGACACCATTCTCAAACCAATAATTATATTAATGAGAAGTGCGATTAAAGTTGTATTGAATCTACCTAGGCGATACCCCTCCGAAGAACTGCCATCCC
This sequence comes from Bemisia tabaci, assembly GCF_918797505.1. Classification (NCBI taxonomy): domain Eukaryota; kingdom Metazoa; phylum Arthropoda; class Insecta; order Hemiptera; family Aleyrodidae; genus Bemisia; species Bemisia tabaci. The sequence continues at coordinate 32,408,305 of NC_092797.1, read as the reverse complement.
TCTTAAATGTCCCAACATTCAAACAGTTGTACTATAAGGGACTCCTAAATATGCTCCCATCAGAGATGCCCAACTTCCAACTAGCATGCGCAAGAGCTGGGGTCAGTAGAGCAGGGGATTGGCGAGCAATTTTACCGCCCATACGACTAGCACTCTCTGAGAAAAATATTGCCTACAATTTGCCTTTGGTGTTCAACCTACTGCCTGAAGCCTTCAGGCGTAGGTTGATCACCGAGGGCCAGTTGAGTGCACCCAGTCTTCTCAGAGAGTGGCTTAGTAACGTGTCCTAAAACAGCAATCCAAAGTCTCGCTATGCCTTCTTGTTAAATCATTCATTAGGGTCTTAAATTTTAAATTGTTCTTTCTTTTTCTTCTCTTTTGTTTTTTACTTTGTTATATTGTCACTATGTTAATCTAAGTTCTAAGGGGACTGAGCTGAGTAGGCAGTGGTGCCAATCAACTATGATTTCTTTTATTTCTTTTTCAATTAGTTTATGTTTTACTACTTTTGCCACACGAGGCTAGACCTCTTGGCATTTTTTATTTTGTAGTGGCCGTTATTTAATTTGTATTATGTTTTTTCTTGTATTAATAAAATGAATCTGAAATCTGATATGTATATTACAGTTTAAAATCGTCCAAGCGTGCACATTTAAATAAAATATTTGTCTTCAGGGTGTCCACTAAATCTGATTAGCAAAAAATCAGTATTTTAACAATACTTTTTCAGTACCCCATCAGTGAAAAATTCAGTACTGTCTCAGTGCTATAATGCAACAAAATTAAAAAAATTCCGAAATTCATGCGCAAAACACCACAAAAATGACATTTCTAGGAAATTAAAAGCTCAGTAATAGCCTGAGGATCAGCTGGCTCCAAATCCTGATCAAGCAAAAAGGTAAGTAGTGCACCAAGAATCAATGCGCAAGGGATTGTGAACTTCCCGGGCTATTTTAAAAAACACGCGCGGCATGAAGCAAAAAAATTCTGGACCTTCATGCGAAATTTCCTTACTTTCTTAGTACTTTCGGACTAGAGCTCGCGCATCGTATGTTGAGACAAATGTCAAAGTATTGTTTATGTCACCATTCACCAGTGGTACCACCTGACTACGTGTATCAACCTGTTGAGTGGTTTCGAATTCAGAGCTAATCGGAGATTGACGTTTGTCTCAACATACGATGCGGGAGCTCTACCTTACAAAATCATTACTATATTCAAATTTTCTCTAACAGTAGACACTAGACACCCTAGCCTTACAACCCTTGTTACCCTTTGTTGTTTTGTTACCCTTGCAGAATCTGCTTAAACAAACGCCTACAGTTGCCTTGACCTCATTGTCAATGGCCAGACAAGGTGAAGTGGGGAGGCTTACGCACAGCAGTATACAGATCACAAGCAATACATAATACGTTGAATTCCTAGTGTACCACAGTTTCTGCATCGAAGTGTGAGCATGATAGAAAGCTAGGATAAGGGATTTTATTGATCGACAGCATCCAAGACCTTCCCGACGTGCTCCTGTGTTTAGAAAATTTAGAGCTTGACTCTCCCGTCAGGGCGACGGATCACCGTTATGCGCCATGAATGCAGTCTCGCAGGCCTTGACCAGTCCACCTCTACATATAGAGGTTACAGACGAACCGTCAGGATCAGAATATCTACGAGGTACCTGATTGAATATGTCTCGAGATTTCCCGCAGAAGACAAAGATAAATTCGCCCCTGAGCATTGCAATGAAGTTAGGTTAGGTTACTGGTTCGAAGGATGGTAATGTGATAATGAACGAACAGAATCAATATGGATCTTACCCTCGAGTAGGGGCTTCTGCCAAGACCCCTGGCACTGCCTCTTCTGCTTTTTAAGAGGCCGCGACCACCGGATCCGACTGGTCTATCAATTGATCGCTTGTTCACCCTACCTCTGGGGCTGCCTCTGCCTCGACGATTTCCACCGACTCCTCGCCTTCCTCGTCCTCCTCTCCAGTTTTTGAGAGATTTGTTCTGATTGATTATATCATCTAAACTTAAATCAATTTTGTCAACCATTTTAAAACTATATTATCACTTGAAGAAAAGAAAAATCGAGCCAGGTGCGGTTGAAGAACAACTTGATGAAACAGAAATGGCGGCTACATTGCTTGCTTGGTTGCCATATCAACGGAAGTTTGAGAAAAACATGAAGAAAAGATAGCTTTTACTAAATTAAATAATAAGCTCACCGGCAACCCTGTAAAAGAAAAACGTTGAGATTTTGTTGAGGTCTCATCACTCATCACTTTACCGCATGAAAAAGTTAGGTTATGTATGTCGCAGTTATCTTATATCTGTGGTCCCGGTCTTCTAGAGTCGAAACTCTTTTAATTACCCCAGAAAAGTCACTATATTCAGGATATTTATTTTAAAGTCCGATCCCAGTGAGTACATCTTCATTTAGGAAGTTTTACTCTTCGCTATATTCTTTTCAAGCACAAACTGAACAGTAGGTTGAGTATAGATAGTACGCATGCCAACAATGGTTCGCTATAATCTTCGTAAATACATTGATAATGAGTAAAAAAGTTCATGCTTTGGATCTGATTTCTCAGTACTCGAGTGGAGAAAGTGTATGTGAAGAAGACTCCAGCGAATTCCAAGAAGTTTCTGCCACGTGAGTTCTTCATAACTATCATACCTTCTCTCCAACCGTGCATGCTGTGTCCACCGACTTAAAATACGCCAAGACTATAGGTGTATTGTTAAACTCTTCGGAGAGCTCTTCATAGTAACCCGGAGATGTAAACAACTGTTGTTGGACTTCGGAGGAATTACCTAGAGACTTGCTCTGTCAGTCTCTGAACAGCTCTCCAACTCTCCGAACTCTTGAGGTCGGAGACTACCGGAGAGTGACGCAGCAGTGAGGTTAGCCTTATTTCTCTTCACTTTGCGTCTTTTTCTGGTATTTTTTAGGCAACATGATCAGATCTCAAACCTGCTGTTTACTTATTGTTTTGCGAGTTTTGATAATTGAGAAATGTGGAAGATTTTGTCGACTTTATGTAGGCGATATAAAATGTAAACAAATCTGGCAGACGATGAGGACAATGCGGATAACTGACATCAGGTCACCGGGTAATCCTCCGAGCTCTCAGCTGATGATCCTCTGGAGAGTTTAATAATATTATGGCTGTGTTGCTACAATCTAGAGATGTCATCATCCGTACTCAATGCACTTACTGTGACTATTGAAGATAACTTTAATTTGCATTACATCCATGAAAATTATTCATACTGAGGTCTAAATACTGCATCAATTGGCGCATTGTGTAATTTAATTTAAAAACAACAGCCAACAGCCGATCAATTTCGTATTGCTGTATGGAGATATACTCAATGCTGCAAAATCTCTCTAATACCTTTTGCTTTATAAGATGTGTGTTTCAGCTTCAAGAAAATGTTCTTTAGGGCATCTTGAGTCCACGCCAAATAAGTTTATGCACTTTCAGGCTACGCTAGAAGGTTCACCATCTTAATTTTGGCATTTATTTTCAATACTTATCTTCGGGCGCTAACCCACTGAATAATTTATTCAGAAGTATCTAATGGGGGCCTCGGATTTTTGCCAGAGGGGGCTAGGGCCTTTTTCACTAAAGTTTCAGGGGTTATTTCCTCCCAGCTTCTCAGGCCGGATCACCCTTACTGATTGTTTTCATAAGCAAGCACTCCAGCATCTGTTCCCTTCACATCAGCATCCTCTGCTCTCACAGTAATTTGCTCCAAAACAAATTCAAAAAATATAAGCACCAGGAGCTACTTTCACAATTACAAATGTAATTTTTCTGTATTAAGTATTTACAATGTTTTCATATCCTCAATTTTCTCCTGGGTTTTCAAAAAGATCTCTTTTGTGGGCAACTTCCCTGCCCTCATGAAAGAATTGATCAAAATAAAATTTGTGTTGATATCTAAGTTCAATATTGTAATTTTGCAGCCTCTCAATGCAATGAACTGTAAGTAATTTTCTTTTTCACCGTATGAACATCATTTTTTATTGACAGGCTACCAGTCCCTGAAGCTGTATCAAAATTATTCAGTAAAGACATCAATGATAGCTCCTACAAAGATGATCCAAAATTACATGGTGGTCGAGTCCGAAGTTTTCCCCATGTAAGAGGCAATTGGTCCACCTTTGTCTACGTGCCTTGTAAGTTATAATTGTATATTATAAATTGTATATAATATTGTATATTATAATTGTATAATTGTATCCAATCACAGGCTAAATTACTGTCTCAGCTTGGGCCTGCTTTGAAATTAAATTCTAGTGAATTGAGTTGATTGTCCAATAATGTGGGTGTCCAATTACTTGTAGGGGGGTACCCTTCAACATCGATGTGCCACCAACTTTTTCCTGCAGAATTTTCTGTAGCAATCAATTACTCTAAAGCAGATATTTATCACCTATTATCTTTTTGGCAAAGAGGTAATTTTGGGTTGAAAAGTCACTATTTTTTTTCTATCTGCAAATTATACATTTTCCAAACATTTCCTCTAATTATATTTTTCTCCTCCTTTTTTTCATAACTCAGATGAGTACAATGAAGGTTTGCGTTCAATTTTGAGTGATGCAATTGAAATTTGTGGAACAGAAATTGACTTGAAGCCAATTGAGAAGCCCCATATTAGTCTCACAAGAACAGTTGTGCTCCAACATCATTGGATTGACACTCTCGTCGAAGATATCAAGAAATCCATCAGCAAAGTTAACAGGTTAGTATGCAGAATAGAGTGTTAGCGATGAGGTAAGGAGCACACTAGTGCAAAAGCTCCTAACACCAGTCAGCAAAAGTCAAGATGTCAAACAATTCAGAATTGACTCTCGGGGATTTTTATTACTGATTTGGGAAATAATCTCCACTTCTATTGGTCAGTTCAATTTCAATTAATGTACGCAAAATTGAAATTTTCCCTAAAATTCGGATTTTCCCAAAAAATTGTGCTTGGTAGAGAAAAATTAAGATCATATTCGGATTCTAAAGCCAAGAATACAGCAAGTTGCAACATGCTTAAGAATTTTCCCTGCTGTTTCTGATAATAGTTTTTCCTGTCAAATGGCTTTTTTGCCTTGTACCAATATGTGAAACCTATCCTATTATTTTACGCCTGAAAAAATGGGAAATAGGTTTTCCCTTGTATCGAATCAGATTGCTCTGATCTAGTTTTTGCTGCCAAAGCCAAAAATAACTCAATTTTTTTCCAACACTCACCATATTATCGAAGTTTGCCTGAGAGGTACATTTAAATTGGTGTAATGATTTCCTGAATAAGACATTTTATCATAGGTTAATTTATTCTTCTATCAGAATAAAATCGAGGAGTTGCTAAAATTACAAACTGAAAAACCTCTACCGAGGGAAGAAAAATTAAAAAATTTGGTTCACCTTCTGAACGCAATAATTATAACCATAAACATGTACATCTGAATCTCTCGCATTTTCATATATTTTTTATTTCTACCAGAGAACTGCAAAAATCCTAACTGAGGTCAGCCATAATTTAGGTATTTTTAAACTGATTTGTTGGGATTATAATAATCGAATCAATCAACCAAGCCCAATTGCCCTCCCCCATCCTCTTTACAACAAGAGTAGGTGCCTCATGGGTGTCCAAAGCTGTTGTGAGACAAATCATAAGCCGATCTGCTTTTAAATTATTTTAGTCCTTATTTAGATATTTTGAAACAGCTTCTTGGAATTGGATAGCTAAAATGTGCATCGTAATTTAGTGAGATGAAGTATTTTCTGAATACAAACAACAAAACGAGTTAGTTGGTAAAGAAATTTCAAACTCCGAATGATTGTTTATTTTCAATGAAGATTTACTTCACAACTTTAGTACTCAAAACCATTCTGGAGGATATTATGTATTTGAGAAGCCTAAGCTTGTAAATCTCTTTCCTTTTTTGAAGGTTCATAGTCTCATTTTCCTCGGTTGGAGTCTACTGCAATGATGATAGGAGGAGGACATTTTTGAGTCTCCAGTTGTCAGGAGGTAAAACCCAGCTAGCAGAGTGTGTTGAACTTCTGAATTCATGTTTGTCAGCATTCAAACTACCTCCATTTTATGAGGTAAAATAACTGCTGTTTTTCATCTCTTTCCATTCTTTTTTAGCATGAAAAATTTTAGAATCAATGTTGTACATGGAATACGTAAGAGCAATTATTTCTATTCAGGACATGATGTTTTACTTTTTGAACTGTAATTTTTTGTTGAACATGATCGAAAAATCATAAAATGGTTTGAAACAACAGGTAATTCCAATTCCTAGCTTCAGTTACTGAAAGTCAGTTCTCAAAAGCTTTCCTTTTAAATTATATGAAAAATAGAAGCATTACAGCATACACAAGGTTTTCATGAAGAATATTTTTTTTAGTAGGCCCAAGGCTGAAGGTAGAACCATTTAATTTTAGTAAAGTATTTGCTGACTTACTTTTTGAAAACTTGGTCAGCCTCAGTAGTGTATTGGTCAAGGCAGTTCGCTGCCAACACTGAGGTCCCGGGTTCAATACCCGGAGGTGAATCAGTCATCGTGACTGTGGATGACTATGCTTCTCCAATACCCTGACTCTTGGAGGTTACAGGGTGCGAAAGGGACATAGTTACCCAGTAAGTAATCTGTCTGCACTGTTCGACTGGGTTGTGAAAAAACGATGATCACTCGTAGTGTGCGCGACGGCCTGTGCTACCTATCAATGGAGATTGCAACAACACAGTCTAACTCGGTGGAGGCATGGCCGTGCTTCGAAAATCCGTGCTCTGCAGTGTCTGCTACAGTCTTTGATAAGACCTGCTGTTGGTTATCAGATGGCCGCTGAGCCTTGCGGGAATATAGAGGATACACAATGTGTCAATGGTATGAGGTTAAGGAGCACGGTCCAACTTCGGGGTGCACAATGGCAGTTGCCAGTTGCCTTGGCCCCTTGAGGGTGCCTCGCTGGTCAGCCCGGCCTTACTTACTTACTTACTTACTTACTTACTTTTTGAAAACTTGCATTTCTTACAACGTTTGTGAACCCTATTGACAACGGCACCAGCTATTAGTGGTTGACTATGTTCTCAATTTCAGGATGGCATCAACATCATCAGCTGACAGGTGAATATCAAACAGTGTAATAATAATTACATCGTCCAATACATTCAATTTTTGCGTAGTCTCATAGCTCTATAAAATGTTGCAGAAACATATTATCTAATTTAGATAGGTCATATCCTGACAATTGACCTATTTAAAAACTGAGCGGGAAATGCAACTTAGGGGCACATCAGCCACTTGTGAATGACAGGCTTTCCACGATTACTTTTGCCGAGCAGAGCTTTGTTATCCTTGAGTTAAATTACGCCATAAAAGTTTAAATCAGCCTAGTAGATCTCTCTGCTAAAGAGTCAGAACATGATCCGCAAATGAGACGCTTTTTTCTGAGAATGAGTGAATCTTTTACATCGGTTAATTGGAAAAATCTGTATCCCTCAACAGTAGAGAAATTAAGAGAAAATTATGAAATTTACTTTTTTTATCTGGAACAAATAAGATTTTTATACTGTATCTATCAAAAATGTGAGGCACAAGTAATTAATTTGACAGTTGAAAAATTATTTAAGTCAAGAAAGCATATCTCATGATGTAAGGCAGGTAAAAAGTGGGAACTGTTGGAGGAAACAAACAATAATGATAATGACTTTTGTGGAAGTATGAGAGGAAACATTTTTTGCCTAAGCCTAGTTGAAAAGTAATTTTCAATAATGAAAGTTTGTTTAGTCGCAAATTTTACACATCTGTGTTCGATTGTTTTTTTTCCAGGATGCCTCTTTTCATCTAAGTATTGCATGGTGCCTCGGAGATAAATCAAGAGAAATAAATTCTAAGTTAGAAGAGTTAAATTTAAAGTTGCAGAATTTAATTGCTGAGGAACCGGACCATTTTGAAACCGTTGTTGATAAAGCAGAGTGTAAAACAGGAAATAAATTATTTAGATTCAGTCTTTGTTAACATAACGGGCAAAGTAAGTTGTAAATTCTGTCTCTCTACACTCTTTATTCATATCTCCATTACTGAAGCAGTGTTCACTTTCTTCATGATTACTTAGGATGAGCAATCGTTTGCTAAAAGTACGGAGTGCTCTAAGCCTCTAGGAATCTTCCCAGGTTTTATTTAACTGTAAATGACAAAGGAACCTCGTTTCGAAAATGCCAAAAATGAGACCTGTTTGAAAGATATTTTTAGCAGGCACTAATTATGTAACCAGGCAGAGAAATGGCACTGGCTGATCGGTTGAACTCATCTTCAGGCATCGTCTTACTATATCAGCTTGACATTTGGTTCATTAGTAAAAAATTGGCACCCTGATAAAATCTCATTTGTGCAGCCAGCCGAAATTAGCCATGTGCGCCTTTTGATTTGAATAGACTTAGGCATTTTGGAAAACGGATTGTTCGAAATAATCGATACATAAAAAGTTCCTCATGAAAATAGTATATATTTTTATCATGTTGCTTGTGTGTTGCAATGAGGATTCACAAACTGTCATGTTTAATATCTAATTGGTCAACAGAGGTCATCGGACCTGCTCATCGGAAATATGTAACATTATAGTTACAAAATTCATTTTGCGTAATACCTAAGAATTACTCTCTCATGCCATAAACCACTTAGATTGTCTATGCCCCATGTTTTAGTTCATTTGCCAATTGCCTTTTTATTTTGCAACTTTCAACGTAATGGTAAACTTGTATTTACTTACTGTGAGTTGTGTTCTCTAATGTCCTATTGTGTTTTGCAAGTGCTAAGGTTAGAGACTGATTGTACTTGGTTGCATTTGTAACTTCTTTTCAATTTTTTGCTGTGGTGCTAGGTGGAAAATTCAAGTGCAGTTACAAATGCCAGGGCCAAATGTCAAACAGACGTAGCCCATGAAGAACGATTATTTGCTGCGAGTTTATTTCACTGAGAAAATCCTACTCATTCCTAACTCAGCAGTGGAAGGCTAAATGAGTACTTCTGCATAGTATTTCATTTGTAAAATTAACTTTTTCAGATGGTCGGTTTTGCCATATTGACTGATTGCAATTGCCGGCACTAATTCAGTTTTCTTTCAAATTTCAGAGTATTCTTAGATTCCATAAGGAGAAAAGTTCAAAATGGCTTCAAGAGTATTTACTCAGGGTAGTTACCTCAGAAAGTGTGTTGTTTTGGTGTCATCTCAAGGTATATCCAAGCACTCCAAGCTATTTCCTTACCGTCAAATTTTTAATTCTCGTCTCAATCATTCAATGTCAAGTAGAGGAGCACCTGAAATAAATACAAATGTGCCGAAAGAACCAAACTTTTCCTCAGAGAACACAGTGGAAGGAGCCCCTCAACACTCTGATGAGAAAATTGCAATTAAACTTGCCAAGCTCTCAGACCCAGATACATTTGGCACTCTGAACCCTCAAAAAACAAAGCAGTTGACTTACGAAAAATTACTTGATGAATTACCAGATGAAGAAGGTGACGTAATTGTGGAAACTTATGCCGATCCAGAAACCCAGCGGCATCGCTTAAAAATTATGGAATATCTCAAAATGATTGACGATCTTATTAAAGCTAAAAGAGTAAGTAGTAATTTATGAATAATTGTATTTTATTTTGGAATAAAATATTTTATTTTATGAACTTACAGGTTCAAATTCATACTACAAGCGATGTGTGAGAAGTATTTTCACTTATCTCTCTCTAGAACTATCAGAGGATATCGTATTACTGCAAAGCAGATTGCAACTCAGGAAACTGATAGGTTTGACAAGTTATTAGTACTGTGCCAGCATCTGCACACCATAAGGATCCTCCAAGGAGATCCAGTGTGCAGATTCTACAGACAGGAGAAACCAAATGTCACTTCATATCATCAATATCAACAGGAAAACGGGTAGATACAAGGGTTCTCTTGCAAACTTCTTGATTGACTAAAATTATACAGGTCTACCATGTCTTCCCAAAAGACACGTGTTCTGCAGCTTAGTAATTACATACAAATTTGTCTTTTCTGCCCCTTTTTTTGTTTATTTGTGTGAAGCTCATCTCTACATTTAATTTCTTTGAGTCTTTTTTACCATGATACTTATCACCTTTATTGAACAGCATCCTACCTAATCAACAAACTTCCACATCTTTGATGAAAAGTTGAAAAAAAAATTGGATCATGTTACAGATCAGAGATGCTATTGATGTACTGGAGGTAAAAATGTTGAAAGAGGATCGCGCAAAGCCAACATTTCACATTTATAACCATCTCATCACTGCTTGTGGGCATGCTGGCTACACAAAAAAAGCGTTCAAGCTGTACAATGATGTAAGTCCTATCCCTGTTTAATGAAAAAAATCATGAAGAGCAATTGAACTAGTCAGTCAAATTGTTCATATCCGTTAATAGTGAGTTGGATCTATTGCTTTTTCCTCTTTGCTTAATGAAATTCTAAGTTAATATCGAAAGAAACAGTGTAACTGAGCATGTCTTTCAGTTGTCTTATTGTGATATCAGGATCACATGTAATTTCTTTTTGAAATGAAAATGTTTGCAAAAACGACAGAAATATGTCCTACAAATATTTGAAGTTTACTGTGTAGCCATATTTTAGTCAAAAATGGTTTTAGGGAATGTGTCAGTTGTGCTGGTCACAGAATTGCGTTTTGATGGCTTAAACTTTTACATAAGCAAAAATTAAGATCTGAAAAAACGCCAAATTTCTATGCACCTTCAATATGAACAGAGGTATCACCCATCGAAAAACGCCTTGAATATCAACCTCTGTATTAGTGCATACCATGCTTTTCTCCAACCTGGTTTGAGAGGATAAGAGGCTTCCAGCAGTCATCCTAGCGCAGTTTAAGAAGAGGATGGCGGAAATGAGGTTCACTGCATGGCCTGCTTTTAATTTGGCTGTTTAGAGGATTTCCTTGGTTTTCATATTTATTGATTTCAAGGTGCTCTAACAAGTTCATCGTTTGGCCTTTGCCGCTTGAGTGTAGAATGCTAGTTTTGCACTTTTCTGGGTTGTGTTTGTTCCACTGTGATGATCAGTTAATAAAAAGGAACCTAGCTTTCCACGTTTTGCATTTGCGGTGTTCCTGTTGACTCGCTCTGATATTTTCCTGCCACTTTGGCCAACAAAATTCCGTCCACACTCACATTCCACATTGTTTATGCCACTTTGGCTTAGTTTATATGTTCCAAGTTTTTGCTGTCAATTAGAAATCTCCCAAGATTTTTTTGGTCACTGAAGATGACTTTGGTCTTATCTTGTCTTGCTTCTCTAAGCTGCGTCTGGCTTTCGTGGAGAGCTTTGAGTTTTTAAACTTCACCAAAAGCAATGATCTCTTATGATTGTGGGGATTTTATGTGGGAGAAAAATTGTTGGTTGCGTCATCTCAGTTAAGTTTGGTCGTTTACCCTGTAAGGTGCTGAGGCATCTGGGTTTGAATTTAATGTCCTTTTTTTTCTCAAAACCAAATCTATCATCTTTTTTTCGTTTTTTCCAGATGAAGAAACGAGGAGTAAGACCTAATGGCGGTACTTATACTTCGCTTTTTAATGCTTGTGCTAATTGCCCATTTCCAGGGTATGGATTCCAGCAAGCCAAACATTTGAAAGCATTAATGGATGAGAAATCTATCTTCATTAGGCCTATTACTTATCATGCCATGATTAAAGGTAACATATCATGAAAATCATAATTATATTTTTTTTGTAGCAGAGTCGTCAGAAATTCTTAAGAGAGACAAAATTATCAGCAGCAATTCGCCATGAAATTCTGTATAAGTGATTATATAGCACCTTCAAAAACAATTTAGTGATCAATTCTGAACTGTAGTACATTTGCTCAACATTGCCAAAAGTTGCATCATGATGAAGTACCTGATGCATTTGTGAACAAGAGTTTGTAGGAAAATACCTTGAAATAACTCTTGGATTGGATTTTGCAAAAAGGAACCACTAGCATTGCAATGTTGCTAAGATTGTGCAACTTCTTTTGACTTGGAGGAAAAACCCGATTATCCGTTATAGTTTCTTTTTTACTCGCTAAAAACTGTAAATTTAAGACAAAAATTACCATATAAATTTAATAGTTTTTCACGATTTCCGCAATTTTATTGCAAAAGATGAAGTTGCACAATCTTAGCATCATTGCAATGCTAGTGGTTCCTTTTTGCAAAATGCAATCCTCTTAAGAGTAATGGACAAAATGTAACAATTTTACCGGTTTTTTTTTCAGCTTTTGGAAGATGTGGTGCTGTAGACATTGCTTTCAGTTTAGTGGATGAAATGATCGAGAAAAAGTTGCCCTTGTCAGCAGATACTTTTTGCTTTGTACTCCAAGCTTGCATTTCAGATAAAGAGGCTGGTTTTAGACTTGCTCTAGTTGTAAGTGAATCACTCTGTATCAGATTTCCTTTTCCATTAGTATATCTGTATCTGAATACTGGAAGGCGCATAGAATTAATCATTCCAATAATAGCAACTCTCTCTCTTTCCTTGGAAAGAACAGATTCAGATATGAATTTCAAAACTTTGGTATCAATTACTTGTGAACCTGATAATCGTGCTCCTTACTACTACCTGAAACAGTATCCTGCATTATTAGAATTTCATTGCGTAGTTACGTATAATGAAATGAATGAAACATGTGCAAGTAATCTACTACGTTGATCAATCATCGTGCACTATTAATTTGATTAATCTGATTTGCATTAGATCCCGAAATTCTCTATCTGAAGCTTCTTGATGGTGGTCCTACAGACCCGTTGGTTGAAGGTATTAGATATCATTATATTTCTTCAAAGCATTCTTTTCTGAAATACTGCCATATTAACTAACCCTTAAAATTTTGTCCCGTCCTCACTGAGTCACACAAGATCAACCAAAAATTCTCTACCTGCCGATATTATCCAGTATTATCTCTAACCACTCATTCGGGTAAATTCAATTTTTGTTTACTATTTTCTACAGGTTTGGCACAAACTTAGGAGGAAATGGATTAAACCCGATATTTACAATTACAATTTGCTTCTCAGAACGGTGCGTGAGTGTGGAACAGGAGACCTTGTCACCTTTCAGCAAGCAATTGATGAGATTATGAAGGGCGGAGTGCCAAGCCCAGAGGTATTTTCTATTTGAATTAATTTGTTGCATACCACATCAGGCTCATGGGCCACTAAAGGCGAACCGAAGTCAGTCATTGATATCAAATTACGGCAAACTGATAGTAGCTGCGTCCAAACTTTTGGCAGAACATTTTTTGACCCTAGTTTTATAGGTTTCTGATTGGTCTCCACATTTAGCTATTATTTTTGTAGATAATTTCCACAATTTTAGCTTTTTTAATTCCTGGGGAATATATTTAAATCGAGTTAATTGTGGAATTAGTTTTAGAAGGTAGACATTTTCTATGTTTTTTAACTTAAACTTGTGCTAAGCTAACTGTTTGTCAGAATTATTTCATTTTCGCATGGTTTGAGACCTGGAAGATTTTTTTCTGACGTAATTTTTTGAATTCAGTGAATTGTCTCTGAAGAGGAGTGTTCGTTGATGAAGAATATGGGGATGACCAAAGTGCAAAACCACGTATCTCCATTTGTGACATTGCAAACTTCCTGTGACGTGAAAAGTTGTTGAGCCGCATGTTGCATCTAATTGTAATTATGAGTAATACAAACATGTGCCAAAGATGCATAATTGTTTATAATTCTATTTATCAGGGGCTAATGCATTTCAGGACTCAGTCCCATCATCAGAGCATTGCCGAAAGATACATTGCTAAGTTACATATTAGAGAAATATAATAGACTCACAAAACAAGAGACAAACTGGAGGTACAGTAAAGCAGGATATTAATGAAAATTGCATAATTGAAAAAAGATGCACATACAAGATACAAATTGAAGATCAGATTTCCGGGCAGTGATTCATGTTGTATTGTAAGATTCTTTTCTATTGATTTTACCTTGTGATTGGATGATTCAATGTGTTGGAAAATTTGAGAGTTTTTGTCCCTCTTACACTTTTTGAATCTTTGGAGAAAACTCCTTTCTGATTTTCCTACGTAAATACTGTCACAATCATTGCAATTCACCTAATACACTCTGGATGCATTATAATTTACCTTCTTTGTCGGATTATTATGAAATTATGCATTTTTGGCACACGTTTTTATCACTCATTCCTGTGATACTTTACACTTTCTTTGAAAAACTAGTCAGCATGATAGACTGCTCTGATTTTTCTTCTCTGCTGGCAGAATATTCTGTATGAATTTCAAGCAGTTGGCAGTTAGTAGTGAAGTTGGCTCGCTCCCTATCAATTCAAATCTATAATGGTTGATTTATTTAATAGTATTAGTGACTGTATCGGCACATTTCGTGAACCCTAAAATAATGGAATACAGTAGTATTTTTACCTACCCCTCCAATTGTTTTCTTCTCTGTTCATTCATTTTAAATTTTTCTATTGCAGGAGCATAAACTTCTTGACTCACCAGCATCAGAGAATAATTCTAACCTACCAAGCTCCCAAGAATCATCAAGTCTCTCGGTCGACTCCATTGAACCAAGTAATGTCTCAGAAAATATTAGTCCTGTACCTTCTATTTCTGATGCGACAACCTCTCTTAAAGAACTTCCTGCCGAGAATAGACCAAATTTACTCACATACAAACCTCATTTGGGGAGTATCTTAAGTTTAAATGAAATTAGAACGCCGCAAGACAGGTAAAAATGAGCATTTATCATTTTATCACGTTATTTCATTTTATGCACCGGAGAACCTTAATGTAACAACTTTCCGTAGTTCATTGAAGGAGTACATCTGCTTAATCGAATCAGCGACATCAAACCCTGATTCCGCATTATCAAAACTGAGGAGTGATGACTCCACTCTTGAGGCTCAGTCCACTGTGCGCTTATGGTTGCTAGAGATCAGGAGTTGCCACTTTGACACCCTTTTTTTGGTCACTCATCAGTCTATCGTAATTTTTGAAAACTTAATGGCATGGTACATAATCCTCCAGGGATCTTTTTATCCTTTTAGAAGCTTCTAAATCAACCCTATTACTTATTCTTTAGCGGACTTATAAAGCACTTGCTGATAGCGGCTGTTTTTGTTGAAGCTCAAGCAGTACTTCTTTTCCATTTTATAGCACAATAGATCAATGGAGTCCATCTCAGTTTGTTACGGATGCACGGATGTTCGATACGGATTTGCAACATGTATTCTTTTTCTTTTTATAGGCTGATATTACTTGGAGGAGTGAATGGCATTTTGGAAGAAATGGAAAAAGATGGCCTGAAACCTAATGATGTCACTTTTGGGTTACTGTTGGACTGTATTCCACCCACTCTCACCGCTGAGAAAGTAAGCTATTAGAGAAGCGCCTCAAAAATTGTCTCAGCCTCTTAATTTGGCCGTTTTAGGCTCTCTTCCTAAAAATATGGCCAAATGAACTTTCTTTTTTTCTTACTATCTTTAACTCTGCAAATAACTATCTTTTCCCCTTAATCTCTTATCGCTCTAATTGATCACATGCTAATTAACATGCTTTCTTATATATATTAATACATTTAATGGATCATCATGGTTTATTATGTACAAATATCTGAGAAAAGATAGTTATGCGTGCAGGCGGAAGAAAGTAAGTAAGGAACAATCATGGGTAGAAATAAAAATTATGGTTAGACATTGGGGATCAAATTGGAGCCTGTCAATCAGTTCGCAACACTCTCAATCACTGAGCCATTGCAGCATTTATGCAAAATGAGCACTACTTTGTCTCTTTAGCAAACGGCCTTTTTGGCCGAATTTTTTACAATATTTTCTTGGAAGTTTCTTGGCCCATTTACAAAAACGGCGATTTAGGGGTTTAATTATTCCGTAAACAGAAACTTCTGGCCACATTCCAATCAAAATCAAAGTGGGAAACTAGGTTTCCTTCCTTTGATAGTTGGCTGTATCTTTGGTGTCCAACAGTCCATTATATTTTTAATAATGTATTCTCATGAGAGATGTTTTGGTGCATTTGAAAAAACCTTATTTTTTCTGCAACTTGTAGATCAAAATTTATGGAAGCTGAGATCTTTCAGCTTACATATCCTTATTTCAATGGAGACATAATTTTCAAGCAAGTTTCCATGAATTTTCTCTATTTGTACTATAGTTTAAAAGAATGGAAATAGCAAAGCCATTTTTGAGGTAATCCATGAGCCTATTTTTTAGCAGTCACCCTCTTGAAGTCTTAGTTTGCTCCCTTTCCTGGATCTTTTCTAATTGTCACCGTTTAAAACTCTTTACAGGCTCTATTGTCAATTATAAAGAAGGAAAATATCAAGCTAAGAATCCCATTCTACAATTCTCTCATCAAAAGAAGAGCTTTGCGGTTTGATTATGCAAGTGCCCGAGTAAGTACTCATCAATACCCGTAACTATAGCTTTCTCAGTCAATGTAAAGCTGTCATTGTCTCTAACTCATTTTTTGCCTGTTGAAAAAAATGTTGGTGATAATTTATTTTATATCAGAGCTGATTTTATCCTGAACCATCAAAATACAGGAAAATTTGAAGAAAAGAACGCCTGATGCCAGCAGATGTCGGACAATAGCTTTCTTTCGCTTGTTCTTTTCATCATTCCTAATTATACGAGAATAGCTGCTTCTTTCTTGGACTTTTATCCCCTCGTGCTGGAAAATCTTCAACAGCAATATTCCTCCAGTGTGGCAAAACTAAAACTGTTTTGCTAAATGTGGAAGGTTTTGAGTATGTTTTTTTCTATTGTACTTCGGAAGCTCATGTTCATGTCAAAAGTTGTTATCTGCATTTTAAAAGTAGCAAAGGAAAAGTAAATGGGTCGAATTGAGCAAACAGTCTCATGTCTATCGTAATGTTTCAAAATTTCATCTCCTATATTAGTTTTTTGAAGGAATCCAATTATCATCCCCACTCAAAAATTTCCGCAATTTTCTTGCCAATGTAAATGTTATTTCCACAAGATTTTAAGCATAAAGGTTGGTTTCCTTCCAAAAAATTAAAGTAATAGATGAGATCTTGAAACACAGCAGTGTAGATGTAACTGTTTTGCTCAATTTTATCCAAGTGTTTGTAGAACCATAATCAGAACAATTTCTGTTCTCCCACCCGCTTGTCTCCTTTGGATCGTTAGATTCTGTTTTGATTTTCATTAGATTCTTCATAATGTAAGTTTTTTTTTTTTGTTTGTTTGTTTAGGATGTCATGACTCTTTTGAGATTACACCATGTGGAGCCGGATATTATGACATTTGGTGCGTTGGCATTGTCCTGTAGAAAGAAAGGAGAGGCGGAGGATCTGTTGCGACTCATGAAAGAAGCTGAATTTCAGTAAGTACTTTCTCCGTAGATTGCCTCATCTGGGTTGAATTTCGCAATAAGGCACTACTAGTTTTAACTCATTTTAGAAACAACATGTCTGTCATAAGTTTTCCCATGTAGATTGGTGATTCGATGGATGAGCTGGAAATAGTAGTTCCCTTTTGCAAAGTTTAGTTAATTTAATATGTACCTGTGTAACCTAATATTCTGATACCATTTATAAACAGTTACTTATCCAGTAGACCTCTTGGCCCCTTTTTAACTGCCCTTTATAAAAAATTATAGTTGCTAAATCTACTTTTTCAGAATTTTTTCTTTAAAATTTTTTAAAACCAAAAACATTAAGTGAATTTTGCGTTAAATTGCTGTAGTTGTGCACAACATACTCTGATAGGTAGAACAATTTCGATGGTGAACAACAAAAATGTATTTCTCGGTTTGCGGCGTTGTAGACCTCCTATCCTACTTCATTTCCTACTTTGAAGATTTTTAAACTTCAATTCTTGGAAATTTCGATGATAGTTCTTCTCTTTGTGAAGGATATTCTGTGAAACTTGAAGCCATGGTTCGGCCTTCTTTTAAGACATTAAATAGGAGCGCAAATTTTTGAACATTGCAACAGAGACACATTTCTGCTGTTTTACTGCCAGATTGGTGTTCCATCATGGAGAGAGGGTGCAGATTATAGAAAGAAGCAAAAAATAGTTGTATTTCTGACATCTAGGAGATGCGTCGATAATATAAGAGAAGACTTTTGTGAAGGTCAAGGTCATTGATTTTCCCGAAAATGCGTGATTAGTGGAAAAAGGGTTATACTTCTGAGAAGGTGTAAAATTTCATTTTGTGTTTAATTTGGGAGAACAATAGACACCACATTGTGAGCCCTTTACTTCAATTCAACTTTCGGATTTTGCACGAAATGAAGCCATACTGCACCCACTTATGCCTTGAATTAGAAACTGCAACCACCATTGTAGCAAACCATCAAATGATCACTCAAGATGTAGGTAAATTAAAGAAGAGAGGCATTTTTACAGAGACAACTTCAAAGACCTAGGTATTGAAGCACCAAGACAATGAATTGATTCTGGTTAAAATGCCTAATATATAGTAAAAATGGACGTTTTTTATCATTGTAGTGTTGAAATTTTAATCAGGAAGGTAATTTATTTCAATCTTTTCTTTTACGTTTCAGCCCAAACATTGAAATACTTGGTGCCATGATGAGACATGCGTGTATTCAATATAGTTTTGGATACATTGTTTATCTAATGAAGTATGTTAAGGAAGAGGAAATTGAAGTGAATGAATTGTTCTTAAAACACTTGCAAACCCTACATAACAATGCTGTTAAAGCTTTTAAAATTTTGGTATGTATTCATTTTCTCTAAATTTAACTGCTGTAGGTACTATGCAAAAATGTCATAAATCCACAGCTGCATGAATCGAGAAAATGACAAAGCGTTTAGGTTTTTTCTTCCTTCTTTTCACAATTAGTAAATTTTTAAGGTCATTTTGCTTTTTAATACACTTGTGAGTGTAATCAAACCAGATTTTGTGCTAAAAGCCATCATTATTTCAATAATGATGCATGAAGAGGATTACTTCGAATCAGCAGAGTTTTCGGTTTGTTGACCTATACTGATGGACTCTTCAGTCCAGATTTTCCTTTTAAAACATCATCTTTATGGAATTCAGCATTTTGCTTGAACAGGGAACTTTCTCAATTGTTAAATCTTTCTCTTCCAAGAACACACAGTCTTATGCGCATGCTTTTGATTTGTATGATTATCTGTTTCAGCACAAGAGTAAGAAAACAAAGGAAAATGCTAACATTCCTGACTTCTTCCGCAGCCAAACTTTCCAAGAGAGCTTTACAATGTTCCAAAAATTTTATACTTATTGGCTCAAAACTATAAAAAAGGATCCTCAAGTGCATCCATGGGCAGAAGTAAAACAAAAACGGAAAACTGCTCATAATTAAGGTGAAATATTGTTTGAAAAATTGTTAGCTGTACAGTAGATTTCCCCCAGAATATGTTTAAGTTTAAATTTCCACAAATATATCCATTTTTTACAAGGCTGATTGCTGCTAATTCTACCTTAGTACCACTCCAGGAATGATTTTATTTAATCAGTCTGCAGCGTACTCTTTTTAATAATGGTTTTTAACAAAAACCAAGGAAGTTTTGAATGAAGTAAATAATAAAAAAGATTTAACATTAAATACAACTCAAAAAATCCTCGGAAATATATGTCAACTTCTAAACCCTTCAGAAGTTTTTTCATGTACACAGAACCAGCAAAAAGCAAGTGTGAAAATATTCAAAGTCAAAGAAGTCCCTGGAGGCTCCTTAAATAAACTTTGGCTCGAGGACATTTTTGTTAATTTGATGGTTTCAAAAGAATTGGAGAAAAATAAAGAGTGCATTTTTTTTGTGAAAATAAAAGACTTTATTATGTAGTTCCTCTCCAAAATGATACTTAAGTAAAAGTGAAAACCTTGACACATATTTAAGGCAATCTAAAGTTCGGAGTTCGAAGCAAGTGAAACCCTCAGATATTCGAGCTTTTTTTCAGAACTGCAAAAATCAAACTTCAAAAAGTATCAGAGACAGTATAATGTATCAGAGAAATTCAGAAACCAACAAGATAAATGGGGTAGTTGCATGCAGCAAGGATTTCACTTTTAAAACATGCTCTAACGATACTTGTTAGAACAAAGCCAATGGCAGCATTCATAAAGCTCAAAATTCAGTCAAAGGCCCCCAAATAGCTCAGTTAAGTTTTGTCTAATTGCAGTGAAAAATAGTTTTCACCTCTGAAAGGTCTAATTCATCTTAAACGTTGCCAATGCTGAAACTTGCCAAGTAACCGTACAAGCATAGACAGGCTTGCTTTACTCACTTTTACACACAAAAAAAATTAAAGGAGAGCCTTTGATAGCGTCATAAAGTTATAACATGATGCAACTCGGCATCTACGCATGTGACGTTGGCAGTGTCACCCAAGTTGGATGATTTTGAGATGCACATAGAGACCCCATTACAGATTACCTTTGAACTTTCGAGGTTGATTCCCCTGGCTCCTACGACCATGAAAATTTAAGAAAACCCCCTTATGTTGCATACTCCTAAATATCGGAAAATGAATTAAACAACATTCACGCAACAACCCCATTGTGGCACAATGACAGACTTTTAAAAATTAAAATTGCAGGACTTCCCAATTACAAAATAGCTTGACTTACTTGTTTAACTTGGTACAACAAAACGAGCATTATACAAAGAAGATTTTTTATTTAAAAAGTGTCCAGCCTAGAATTAAGCGATTTTTTCCCCCTCTTACTTCTTGATTAAATACGCAGTTTATAAACTCTCAAACAGGGAAAGTTCTTTTTTTCAAAAAATGCTCAGACTTACAAAAATGCAGAAGCAAGGGTCAAAGGGGCTTCACTGTACTTCAATGTTGCAAAGTTGCATCGAAATTAATGCATTTGCTCTTGAACCATTGCAAATTTGCTTTAAATTTTTTGGCAAATTATCTTTGGAATCTGACAAAAAATTTTCTTATAAAATATACATCTATTAATGAATAAAAAATGAGCAGTCAAGTGAAACTTTGAAACATTGCAATACATATTAGGATCGTTCATAAATTATGTAACGCCCTAGGGAGGAGGGGGCAAGGAGAGCGTTACGCCATTCAACCAATTTTTTTTACATGGTAAAGGATAGGGGACTGCGTCACAAAAACGCTGCAAGAGGGGGGCTGTTCAAACATGCAGAAAAAGAGTTAAATAATTTATGACCGTTTCCTTGAACCCCTTTGACTCTTTTTCTACCAAATGTTGTCTTTAGGATAGAATAAATGAAGCTAAGATTGATTTGATTTTCCATTGCTCACATTTTAAACCATTTGGCACATGTTACACTGGGCATATGAAATTCAGACATACTATTTCACTCTTATAGCTATTAACTGTTTCGAGCTTGCTCAGTATTTCAACAGAACATATATTATGTTGGTTTGAACCATTTAGGCACTGTGTTACTTAGCTTTGCATTTGGTGCTTTATTATATTGGAATGGATTATTTTTAGAGCTAGAGATGTTGCTATTTCCATTGCTAGGTCCCGGGAGACACTCCATTTCATAGTCACTTTGATTAGATGAGCCCTCTTCCTTGATCGTTATAGTGTCGTTTCTTGACTTTCTGAAATAAAACATTTCCCTCCATGGTAAAAATAATGTATAAAGTTCTGAACATATTAAAATACGCTTTAATACCTCTAAATTATTTGCTTCGTTACATTTTTGTTGTTAGAATGACAACAGACAATCTTAAGAATACACTGCCATGTAATGGAAAACCCCAATCAAGATTAAATAATCTTTTTTCGTTGGACACAAATTTTAAAAATTCTAGGCATAACTTCTTGAATAGCAGATACAAGAAAGATGATGTTAGTTAGTTTGGAAGATAAAATTGGGGCATAAAGGCTGACATTTTTTGCAGGAAGATTACTATATACACGGCTTTGCTTGATTATTAAAACGACAATGTGCGAAATGATTTGTCTAGTACTCCTTTCCGGATGACAAAGATCCTTGAGGGGTTTTTTATAGCATGTCACAATAGATCTACTGTGCGCCATGGATACAGCCAAGTTAATAGACTTTCTCCATGTAAAATCACAGGAGATGAAAGTTAATCCCCTTGGCTGCATCTATTGCATGCAACAGACTCATTCAGGGGTACTATTGCAGGATTTAAATATTCTTAATTTTCTAAGAAAAGTGTTATAAAATCATTGAATAATGAATGCTTCCATTAACCAACCAAGGAGTGAGTTCAACTCAATTTAAAATAAGTTCATTTTGGAGGACAAAAATTCACTCTTTGGCCCATAAATCGATTTATTCATGAAATTCTTCTGTGATGAGAAGGTGGTATTGACTACAAATTTTTGGGGACAAAACATGATGACTTCTTAAATATCACTAAAAATTATGGTAGGATCAGTCATTATACATCTACATACCTAGATTTACGAGCAAAATAAGCTGCTACATCAGGCTCAACAGCCTTTGAAATGTATTTTTCTTGAATAGAAGGACTCGATTGGTTTGAGGACCCCAAATAGATAACAGCAGCAGGAACGCAGTCTGCTTCGATTAGAGTTTCTGAGGGGTTGAGAATAGTTTTTGGAGGTGCCGTATCTGAGAAATAACAGTGAAGATTATTTTTATCTTGGATTTGGAATGTTATTTGAAAATTACACCTTTCACTCTCGACATTAAAGAATAGAGAAAAATAGGCTTTGTCAATGCAGAGAAGTACTGAAAAAGGATTTTCTGATATTTGGTCGGATTTAGATAGCAATATGACCTACTTCCAGGACTATTTAAACGTACTGAATTATGACAGAATTATTCATTGCCGGGGGAAAAAAATTAATAGAAATAAATAGCCTCTAAGGAGTAAAGTACTAGGTGATTCATGAATTCTGACTGCTCTGTTCTTGCAATGTTAAGCTTGGGAGATTTGTACTCTGGAATAGTTTCCATGATCTGCAAATCATAAACAACTGCCTTGATGGGCGAAGGTGTTAAAATTAAACCTCAAAGCACACAATCATTACGAAAATGCAGTGAAACTTCGAACCTTTTCTGTCGGTTTTTGACAATTTAATCTGATCGCAAAACAAAAGGACCTCCTCACCTTTGCATCTGAGGGAGCGAAAATTGTATTTAAAAGATTCCCATTTCCTTAACGTTTCTTTCTTTAGTTTTTTTTTCTTTCTCATCTAGAGAAACTGATCTAATAGTCTTGATTAACAAAAAAGTCCTGAGATGATCAAAATGATAAAATGCAAGAGAGATGTAGCCGAATGAGCTGATTGACTAATTTCTAATAATGATGAAAAACTTACTATGAATGAAGAACAATGTCAAAATATTGAACAAATAATAGTGATAACAGGAAAAAATGAAATCCATTAATTGTCAAATTAGCCACCTACATGAGAAAAAGCATGAAAATAGCAAAGACGACTAAATTTGGATGAATGAAGTTAAAAACGGAACTTACAGAGGTAGAATTCAGATTCAGGGTTCTGGATGAACTGCTTAACGAAACTCAAAACATGTTGTACGGTTTCTCGGGGCCTGAAAACACCCTGGAGAACAAATCTATCAGGAAACTGTATTCTGACAACAGTTTGCTGGTATTTGTTCAGATGAGCCAGCATACGCCGAGAATCAGAGAGATCTTTCATTGCTTTGGTTGAAAGAACAGCATTTTCCAACTCTTCTCTGCGACACAAGATGAAAAAGGGAGGAGTTAATTGAACAATTGAGGGGTATTTTCAAGGCAGTGGACATGAATTTCTAGCCAAGATCAGCTAGATTTTCCAGAGGAAATCGCTTTCAGAATTATCCTTGATATCTTGGATGCAGCAAGGATGCCAAAGATCTTAAATTTTGGAATTAGAAAATACTTGAGATCTTGGATTGTTCACGGCACTAAGCCTGAACAACTTGAACGGTCTGGTTACATGCAGAAAATGGCAGATAAAACGTGCAAAACCGTCGTTTTTGGGTGTGTAAGGGGGATGCACAGTGCACACCCTCTAAAAATAATCCGATCATGCCAAATTTTGCACACCTCTACTTTAGTAATTTGTCTTTTAGATTTTCTACTGGGAGTCGATGTTCAAAACACACGGAGTGTGTTAAAATTGCCTGAAAGTGAAAGTACAACAAATCGCGACCTAACTCTCCAATAATTGACTGATGGATCCGAAATTTTTCTCAGCTCTATTCTTGTCACAGTAGCTCTAGAGTTTTTACTGGGAACCAAAATCCGAGACAAAACATTTTTTTTGTAACACCCTACTGGTAGGTAGATCCGCAATGAAAGGAAGTTTTCTCAGTAAATCGACCATCTCACAAACCAGGGGTCAAAAAATGAAAATCTACAGTTCAATAGAAATTTGAAATCTTGGAGAATGACATGATCATGTAATACTTACGTTTTTGTTGCCGTTTTTCCCCCCTAAAATTAGGAAAACTTAATTTTTTGAAAAAACTACGTTTGTGAACATAAAAATTAATTTTATTTTCGAAGAGCCCAACAGATTTGTTTCGTTTTGGGCTTAAAAGACAGTACTGGTACCCTACTTCAAGCTCCCCAAGACAGTTTTCAGTGTCATTGATTTTTTATTTAAATTGGGCTCAGACAAACCATGCAAGAAGATGCAGATATATTTGCTTTGAATTTTTATGGGTAATACAAAACATTTCCAGTATTCAAGGGTGCGTGTGGGTGTACGTTATATTTGCACGCTATGTGCCATACACCCATCTGGTACGGACTGAGATTGATACAATTGTATTTTGCCTGGAAATGGTGAGTTTTAGGGGTATTTGTTGCCTGCCATTCCAGTCCTTTCCACCGGTTTTGAAGGGTTTTGCACTTTCTACAGCGGTTGTTTTGATTGAAAGTGGTTGCTCACATTGCTAGGCGCCTGACCAGTGAGGCCAGCGGGCGTCAAGGTTGTGAAAATTCTTATTGCGCCTGACCGGCATAGTCCCAGCAGGAGAATGCACCATAAAACTTTTGATTTCTGTTGGGGGGGGGGGGGGGGGGAGAACGCCAAGGCATCAAGGGAGGTAACACAACATGTTAATTGAACCTTTGCAGGTATCTAAGTTCAAACTGCGCAATTGGTTCCTATTCCTTTGATATTCATAATGCTTTTTCATAGAAGCTATTTTGATGAACTATATGCAACCACTTCTCAAGTTTTGGAGATATTGATAGGAGTTTTCCTGAAGGAACTTATAAAAAAAAATTATAATGTTGTATACCTCGCTCGTTTGTAGTCTCGCATCAATGATCTGGCATCATCTAAAGTCAAATCAAAGAATCCATCTGGTAACGAATCATCTTTAATCCTTGAACTCCTGAGGTCTGATAAATTATAAAGGAGAGCCTCCCGTTCGCCTAACTGTTCATATAAAAGTTTATAGATTAAAATAAAACCTAAAAAACTAATTACAAAAAAAAAAAAAAAAAAAAAATAACACATGCAAAATATGAGCCAATTATAATTTATTCAACTCAGTGTCTATGAACACATCAGTGTAAAAAATGTCAATTGTGAGGGCTAAAATTTTTAGATTAATATAGCCAGCAAGTAAGTTAACAAGATGAAAAGAAATTTTTTAGATCCGACCACTCATTGCATAAACGGCCAGCAATAAGCTGAATACACGTGTAAATATTGCAGTTTTAAAATAGAGATTAACACATGGATTGCATTTTGCAAAAAGGAATCAAGAGCATTCCAATGTTGCTAGGATTGTGCAACATACATTCTTTGCAAAAAAATTACTGAAATGATGAAAAAAATCATATTTACAAGGATAATTTTACTTTTGAATTCATAGTGAACTGAGAGAAAAGATAAAATTTGTGAAGATGATTAGTTTAGATTTGCAGGGTAAAGAAAGTTGCACAATCTTAGTGACATTGGAATGCTCCTAGTTCCTTTTTGCAAAATGCAATCCACATATTGATCTAAATCTGTCATTGTTCTGTGCCCATAAAAATTACTCAATAGAGACCGATAAAAATGTGTCCATAAAACTTAGGATTAAAGATATTACAGAGGAACTTACAAATTCAATATTAGACACATCAATTTCAGGTTCTGGTTCAGGTTCTGGTTTTGGTTCAACTAATTCTTGACATTTGCTTAGTTTCTTTTCACTCGGCGCTGAGTCACTTTCATTCCAATCCATACTATCTGACCCATTTGGAATCTCTGCACCAGACACTCGCTTCAATGAAAGTCGACTTTCAGCATCTATCTGATTCCAATTATCATCTGACATTTCTGAATTTTTAGGAGCCTGAGAGATAGTGTCCATGTTTTCTTCACCCTTTACAGAAGTCTGTGCTGCTTCACTAAGGCCTGAGGTACTCTCGTCAAATATCTTTGATTCATGAGCGCTCTTTGAGTCTGATATTGACAAAGGAGATTGAGAGATAGGTGTCT
This sequence comes from Bemisia tabaci, assembly GCF_918797505.1. Lineage (NCBI taxonomy): Eukaryota > Metazoa > Arthropoda > Insecta > Hemiptera > Aleyrodidae > Bemisia > Bemisia tabaci. The sequence goes on along the minus strand of NC_092797.1, from coordinate 32,381,833 downwards.
CCTGGATTTCAACTTTCACCGGTTTCAACGGATTTGACACATGAAGTTGCTGGCTTAATTGTTCCTTTGATCGATTTAAAAATCTGAAAGAGCAAAGAGAAAATTTTAAATAGAGGTTGTTATGAAAACTGACTTATCATCTAATCTAAGAATTTTTAAGAGTAATGGCCGCAGCTGTACAGAGAATAATGTGGACCCAGCACTATTCTATATACCTTCTTTTTGCAGACCGCACTTCCAGTGTTTTTCTCCTTCTCTGTGCCTACATACAGTTGAAAATATGTTCTTTTCCTGTGCAAAAGCAGGTGATTGCATCTCCAGAGATGTAGAAAGTTCCAAACTTTTCCTCAAATTCAGTCGGCTTTCCCTCATTTTTTATCAAAATTCATGATTGCTTCCTCCTGAAAGCTTTTAAAAATAAACCTTTGACCCAAAAAATTAGAAATTTTTACCTCTAAAACATCATATTGTGTAATGTGAGTCTGTGCAGTGGAAAAAACAGAATCATAGTGTATGGATAATGAAATGGATAAAGCTGGTTTTGCTTTCCCTGTCTTCGAATTTGATATACTTAAGATTTCGACATAAATTAATAAATGTTCATGTTCCACAAGCTAAAATTCCTAGGATTTAGGGTGAGAACAAAGAGCTCTTCAACAATGATAGAATATTATTTACCTGAGCAGAGCTCTTCCACTTGTGAGACCTAAATCTTTGAGAGTTGTCTTGTTCAATTCTTCAAGTCCAGTGATCTCTTTCCGCATGTAAATGATGGCTGGATTTTCAACCGCACCGGTTTCAGATGGGCATAAATTGCTGATTACATCTTTCAAACTACCTAAAATCAGGATGAGCAGCTTTAATAGTGCAGCAAAAGGAAAATCTGGATCACACTGATGAGCAGTAAAATCAAAGAGACTAAAAAATTAAACAAACTTTGAAAAATTGTCGAATAAATAAAAAATTGAATCAATGTCACCTGGCAATTATCTGTCTACATGAGGCTTCTCGAGAAAGATGCAGCATACTTACCTTAACTGGACTACTTTTTGCAATTAGAAACTATCATTTCCAGCTCACTTTAGAAATAACGCAATTGCCATTAGTTTCCTTATGCAGATGAGGGCTTTTACTAAGGAGTCAGATATGATCACCTCAGCTGATAAGGAAGGCTTAGTCCGTGAAATTGTAATATTGTTGCTACTTGTGGTGCGAAAGATTGCAATAAAGTTGTGTGAGGAGATAACTGGCTGAATTTTTTTTTCCTAGCTCACACGTCAGTCAACTTTGGTCATACTACTTTTAGGAAAGATACAGAGTTGTTGAATAGGATATTTAAAACTAAATGAATTAGGATACTAAACTACTGAACATTAACTACTGAAAAACACAATAAAGAAAAGTCAGCTGAAAACAGCTGCAGATGGAGCAATGAGCTCTGAAACTTGTTACAGTTAAGAACCAAGAGCAAATGAGTGGGAAAATTTTTCATAAATATGCTCAATAAAACTTTAATGAAAGATGAAACAAATCATTTTAAAAAACTTACATTTGGGCAAAAAGTCTCCATTCAGTCTTGTTCCATCTTCTAATTGTAACATTATGTTTACGGGTGACTCTTGCCGTTTCTTCTTGGCTTCAACCATTTCCAACTGAGCATTATTTGGTAGTTGAGAAAATCGTACTACTGAACTTGGGTCTAGAATCCTGCTATGGTGTCTGGGACATACAGAAAAAGTAATCTGATTATTTATCCCTTAACTTCAATTTCAAGGGGAAAATATGCCTGTAACAAGGAATGAAATACTTCAACTCAGCATCTTGCTGTGGACAGATGTTAATTAAAGTGAGTGCATTATTCAATAAGGAGCATTTTTTTATGGATGAAACTTTGAGGCTCATCTTCTCCTTTACATAACATTGACATGTCTCAATTCTGCCTGGTGATCATCAGATAATTTTCTTCTAATTTTTTTTCTTTCTTTTGAAATGACTTACAGAAGTATGAAAACACAACTTTTTGGCCTACGGTTAGAATAGAAGCACAGGTGATCTTGGGGCTTGAGACATACTAGCTTCCTGTGCACTGGTCAACTGTTGAAAATCAAAGCTTAGAAAAAATCGGACTTATTGAAAAGCTTAGGCTAAATCTCACTAAAATCATAGCTCTAACTGTAAAAAAATTTATAACATTTGAGCTGAAGCAATATAACAACAATGTCCAGGTTAAAATCTTAAAATGGACTATCTCAATCACCATCAACCGAAAACTAATGGTCTCCTCTAAATTTTAAGACCAAGATCATTTCTTTACAATGAATTGTTAACAAGAGATTGATAGCCAAAGTGCAAAACAAAGTGTGTCTCTTTGTAGCTGCAGATTTCCTGTCATACTTTATTTTTCCTTTGAGAAACCAGTCAACGTAATTTTTTAAAAACCTTGAATTTCCTCCTCTGTTGGCAGAGCATCTTGTGCGATATTCAAGCTGTAAAAATGACTTTGTTTTCCTTCAAAAAAATAAGATAGGAGAGATAATTTTGGGACAAAACAATGGAAATACGCACTTTGGGCATACTGTATTTGCACAGCATACTATGGTGACTGAATTAACTTTAAAATACTTGTGAGATCTCTGTCAGTTTAGACTTATATACAAGGTTTTATAACTTTGAGTAACGGACCTCACAATCTAGAATTGCAGTAAACACCAATTTAGACTTGGAACACAACTTACCGCAAGTCAAATTCTGATGCATCAAGCTTCTGTTTGACACAAACTTCTTCTAAAACCTTAAATCAAAAAGGCATTCATATTACCATAATGGAAAAAGGGAAAAGGCATAATGGAAAAAGTTTAAAAAATATAGACACCATGTGATAGAGGTACTTTGTAATAAACAATACCACCTAAGGAAATTTCAATAAGTCTCAAAGAGTAGATTAAAAATGTCTTCTTCAATATTTTCAGCGTATAGCAAATGGCCAGCACATCATCCAGTCTATCTTTCTTCTGAGATTCCACTTGATAGAGAGAAATTCAAAAAATCTTCTCAAAGCATGGAGATCTTTAATGTTGCCGAGCCATATTCACTGCAAGTGACACTTCTGTAGTTTTACTTCTCGAGAAAATTTTGTGGAAAAGGACAATGAAGCGTAGATGAGAAATTAGTGTCAAATTGGCTTACTAACTCTCTTGATGTTAAAGAGGATCCTCTATTTAAGTTCCTGCTTACGGTTTCAGACAGTGATAAATAATTCTACAACGCATTTGTACAGAGGGGTGCTGATAGTTTAGCGAAGCAAAAATTAGTTGCCATCTCAAACTCAATCAAAACCGTCCAACACACAGGGTGAGCAAAATTTTAAAAATAAGCGTGAATCTCTGTTTTTCCTCAGTTTCTGCTAAAAAGAAAAAGCCTTTTCACCAAAAAATTTCCACACTTGCTCATGGAATCTCGCTTGATACTTGGGGCCGCTGCTCTTGTAATCAAGCATACTTATCTGCAGTCCCGCTTTAGAAGTAGGCCGACTGATAGAGCATCTACTCTACTTTAACACCTTTTTATACTTCTTTCTCTCCCACTGAAACAAGCTTAAAGTCAATAGCTGAGAACATGGTTGAAGTTAGGTATCAAAATAAAACTTCTTGACCCTAATCGGCTGGAAAAAGGTGTTCTACAACTTATGCCGAGCATTTATATCCCTTGATCATTAGAGAGGGATGAAAAAAATTTGGAAGGTGAATTGATGAAACAAAATACTGCGATAATGTAAGTAACATTCTCTGTCACAAGGGATTGTAAATAACTTTTCTTAGACAGACCGCAAGGCAATGGCATCAAGGTACTTTTGCATATCAGTCCCAACACGGTTAATCCTCATCCAATAGATCAAGATTACTGACAGGACCACTCTTTTAAGGTGGCTGTAGATGGAGATTATGGTCCTAATAATTTTGTGGTCACTGCTATCCATCAGAGACACAAACGAAAAATACGGCTTTGCATTGATCACGTCACTGGTAAGATGGAGAAATAATAAGTTTGTGACTGATCCATAACTGAGTCCTTACCTGTAAAATTGTCGTATTGGGAGTTACTTTGACAGTTTGCCTTCTCCCAGTCGGGGTCAGGACAGAAAGTGTTATACTCATATTTATGATAACTAGTGCCACACAAGGAAGCACTCTGCGAGCAAGTAAATTCCGCTCAATTAAAAACTGACAGTGGATCTTGAAGTAAAGTGCTTAAAGTGTATCGATGATTAACTGCACAGTCAATTTTGAGACACTGAAAAGAACAAGAAAAAATAAATACTGTAAACAGTTTCACTATTTCAAAAGAATTAAGTGAGGAAAGTCCAAGTAAAATGACATGCACAAGTGCAAGCTCATATGCACAGTTTACGAGATTCTGGAGAACAACAAAGAATTTTAGGTTATGTTTACATATTTGATCAGCTGTTGACAGAGACAAGCTGTTGATGACGCCAGGGACGAGTTCTATAGGACGCCGTTCTGTTGTGAGCGGGTGATTGCAGCGCATTCTCGCGTAGGATCCTAGTCAACTCAGAGGATCCTTCCCCCCGAACCTCGACTCATCCATCGCCCGCTCCACAAGTGAGGTTAAGCCGGAGATTGAAAAATAACACATAAGGCGGCTGAATTCTTGAAAAATAAGTATATTTTTGGCGTTTTTCGACCCCTTTCGACAAGGAAGGGCCCGCCGCATGTATATATACGCTGAAAAATTCGATTTTTTGCAGTTATACGCGATCCTACGGATTTTAATGAAGTCCAACAACTGATAACAGCAGTGAGTTGCGAGGATCCTACGCGAGAATGCAGCACTAGTACCTGCTCACGAATTTTTACATTGACTCTTACGGGAGTCCAGGGTCCTATAGAACTGGTCCCTGATGACGCTCGGCGTATGACGTAGAAGGGGGAGGGGGGAGCATGTAATGTTAAGTGTAGTCTACACGTCTACATGGTATTTAATAATAAATCTTCTTCATACTACATCAATGCTTAAATGACCAATCTAGCGGGTCTAATTGAATTGAAAAACTGACCATCAACCTCAGAAACTTTTCTTGCCACGGAAAATTCCAATTGGAAAACGGTTCTTCAAGTATGTGTGAAGGACAACTTCCCTCATTGGTGGATGGGAAAAGGCGGCAAACGGCGCTCCTTTCGAATCGGCGCTGTTAGATTTTGTTGCGCCTCCACAGGCAGGAGGGGGGTTGAGTACCTATATGTATAGCGAGTAAGCGAGAGTATGGACAGATCGCTTCATGGAGGGCTTAGGGCCCAAAAGTGCAGCCATTCTTCTAACTAACTTCTGACACACAAAATTTCACTGCTAGTCAGCAGAGTCAGCAGATTTCAATTTTAACCGAGATGGCCAAGAATGTACATAAAAGAGCATTCTTCCACAAAAATGAGTAAATTTGTGCAAAAACTAAGTCAAATACATGCTTTATACACGACAGTTCCTAATAATTGTAATGGTGAATCGCTCTGGATAATTGAAATTCATAGGTTGGCTGCATTTCTGGGCCCTAACTTTGTTTGCTGAGGCGTCGGTGAAGGCCTGATGAATTTTCGGAGTTTCACATCTGTCTTTACTCTCCAGGGGGGATGTGCCTGCATAATAAAACTGACTAAAAAAATCATGAAAAACGGGGTTTGTTTTTTCAAGTATAAATGAAATTGAGTTCTTGTAATGCATGAAAACAAAAATTTACCGTATGTTCCCCCATCCCTTCTCCAGTTATAACTTCAATGACTTGTACTTCTGCTTATTTTTCCTTGGAAAAAAAAACAAATTGAGTAAGTGTAGGAGGTAATTTTTTTCAGACTCTGTTTAAAAATGTAACTCAATCTTTCAATCTAAATTAAACGTTTTCGACCTGGAAATTTCGATTTTTACACTACTTGTTAATTTTTGTTTTAGTATATTATGGCATTTTTCTTTTTGCCATAGTTCTCTTTACGTATCCTCAAATTTACTTGATATTTATGATTTATTCATTTTTTAAAATGAATAAACATCCATAAACGAGCTGCATTCAGGGGAGATTGATTCCGTTTTCTCTCTTTTGAAGGAAAACTGTATGAGGTGATTCGATGAACACCATATTTTGTGTCACAACAACATGCGATATATTGCATTGATTAGTTCCATTTTTTCAGCCACTCGTCATTTTTCTTAAATTTTAAGTTTGCAATTCTGTTGTCAGGATACTAAAGAATTGTGATGTACCAATTTTGACAAACAAATTTAACGTAATAAAGGAGTGGTTTTTTTAGAGAAAAAATATCTCATTTGATACTTATATCAAAACTGCACTTGAATGCAATATTTTTCCTCCAAAAAAAACCATGCCTTTATGATGTTAAATTTGTTTCTTCAAATTGGAACATGAGTTATTTGGTATCCTGACAACAGAATTGCAATCTCGAAATTCGAGAAAAATGACGAGTGGCTGAGAAAATGGAACCAATCAATGCAATATATCACATCTCGCTTTGACACAAAATATAGTGTCCATCGAATTAACTTAACAATCAATAATGTACTCATAAGTTTTCAAAGGTTAACAACATTCTAAGCTTTGTTGCTTACAAAGTTTGAAATTAAACGAAATGGTGTTTTCCATGAGAGCACCTCTTTACTTTCTATAATAAGCAGGTACCTAAATAGGTACCTAATATTGCTCACAAAAATTATATAAATTAACTGTACCTGGAAAATATCGGCAAACACTTGACAAAAGAAGTCTTCATCAGAGAGGTCATCTTAACATCAAGTAAGCACCCAAAATACCCTGCTGTTTATACGGTCTTCATCTGACTTACAAGTTATATGAATTTTTTTAACAAAAATAAAAACTGAATAAAGTTTCAGGTCTTGCGTCCAAGATTTTTATACGGAACAAATGAGTTCCACTTTAATAAACACTGGCAGTTTCCCCTAGCTGCTAAAAAAGCCTGGATCATGATTTGAAAATCTGGGGGCAGCCAACTTATCTATGTACCTACAAATAATTACTTATCAACAAACAGATACCATCGAAACAGCTTTCGTGACCATAGGAAATTGTGGCTGCAAAGTGAATTGACAAAAGATGTAAAAATGGAAATATTTTATATATTAAAGTTATAAAAATAAAAACAAGACAAAGAAACACATTCAACAGTCCTAACATTTAAATATAACAAGACTTAAAAAAGTTTTTAAAAGATAAACTCCAAAACCAACAGGGCAATAAGGAGCTATTAAGTTGATACATTGACAGTGAAACTACCGGACCACATATCTTGTTTGCGGAGTTTAAAAATCTTAAAAAAGAAAAAAAAGTTTTACAAAGATAGACTCCAAAACCAAAAGGGCCATAAGGAGCAATTAAGTTAATACATTGACAGTGAAACTATCGGACCACATATCTCGTTTGCGGTGTTTAAAAATCTCCACTTCCATTCTATTTTTTTGAAGGAGAACGAATCAATATCATACCTTATAGTTTTCACAGAGTTTTCTTCGCACAGAGAAGAAAAATCTTGTAAATTTTCAAGAATTGACGTTCAGTAGATTTCCATTTAAAAAATAAAGTATGACAGGAAGTATGCAATGTCACAAACCAAGATAAGTGGTCCGGTAGTTTCACAGTCGATATGCATTTTAGTTTGATGCACAGGCTCAATTTTCATATGCTCCTTATCACTGTAAAGATCTAATTTCTGTTTATAGATATTTTGACTGCTATTTTCATTTTTAAGGCTCTAAAAAAAGGCATTAGAAAAATATTGAAATAGATGCATCTTAGAATTTACAAGCAATAGGTACTTTTTTGTTTGAATTTCGTTTCTTGTAATCACGCCTTCAGCTTAAAGTACTTACTCATCTGTAATATGATGGGTATGATGGCTCAGGTTCATAAAGAAATGAAGGGGTGAGATCTGAAAGGCTTAATTGAATTGCAAAGTTGCAAAGTCCATTTAGCGATTTATTCATTTTCTCGACAACAGATGCAAATTTCTTTGGAAAAGTATTCATATTGTACTACATCTTAAAAAATATTTCAACAGGTTCCTTCACTTCAGCAATATAGATAATTCTCATCACAGTAGAGAAAAGATCTTAAGTTTTAATATTCTCAAGCAATATCTCTTCGTTCAATGATTATTAAGCATTCTGAGCTTTGCCTTATTTGAAATATTGTGAAAAAAGAAGTCTCTACCTATAAAAAATAACATATTTCCTTTGGTAAGAAAGAAACAACTTAAAGTGGGACTGAGGCCGCAAATAATAAAAAGAACACAAAAAATAAAATAAAAAGCCCGGAGCGGTTCGCAGGGATCACGCCCTCATTTTCAACCGGCAAAAACAAAGAAAATGAGAAAGAAGGACACTATGAGCCTCACTGCTATTATTGTGAGACTCAGTTTTAAGTTGTTTCTTCGTCAGTGTTTTGGGCCAATTAAGTTGTTGCTTCTATCCTTTGGTAAGGTAATATGGGAACATATTTTGGATTGAATGTAACAGGTACCCTCTAGGAGAAATATCACAAGATGCAACAGTAACATTAAGTAAGGTTAACCTCTGCGATTTTTATCTTGTATTTAGCAGAGCGGATGAGAAGATCTGCTGCAAAATTTTAGGAATATTTGATAGGTCCATGCATATAAACCCTTTGCCAACTGGAAGTGCTTGAAGGAGCCTGCAACACAACAAATGTTTAAAAAAAAATTATCAAACATGATATGATGTCCTATGATTCTTCAACATACATCTACCTCTCACTGAAAACAAAACAGAATAAAATTGATGATTCACTAAGTCCCAATCTCAAAATTCTTCCATCAGGAGCTCCTTAGATGGCTTCAAACCAAAACATTTCAAATTTTCAATCTTAAATTCACTAAACTAGCATGGATCATTTTCTGTTATTTTGCAAAAAATTATGGAATGTTGCGGAGGACGTTGGGGTCTCCCACAAACACAGGAAAAAATAGGAGGTAAGAATAGAAGGACTTACATTTCAGCATTGTTGCCTTGGGACCCAATGAAAATTGCGAAAGCATTGACAGATGGTTCCGATTGCAATGCTTGCGACAACTCTGATGGTGCAATTCTATAGCGCGTCAAATGAGCATCAGAGAAAACGACGACAATAGCTTCATCCCACTTGTCCTTGTCTTTTGCCAGTGACGTAACAGCATTTTTTATAGCTTGTAGAGTGTTATCTCCCGAATAGCAAAATTGAGAGTGAGCATGCATTGTCTGGAAATCAATCAATGAAAATATTAAAATAATTTTGCCTTCAGTTAATTTTCAAAAATATAAGAAAAGAGCTGAGAAAGATGATGATATGAAACGTGGATTTGACAAATGTCATTTTTTTAAAAGACTGGGTACAGTATTGGCTGCTGCTTCTATGAGGAAACAGGACTATCTTCTGCAGGCTAATTTTTTACTTTACTCATCAATTGACCTTGATAGATGTGGGCTGCGTATCTATGAGACAGAGATTCCCAGCTATTCAGAATTAATTTCCATAGATCCAGCTATAGATCCACTGATAGATGCGGAACCTAAGGCAGTAGATGCCGTGACATGTATTAAAACTGTGCTTCTGATTGGCCCACTGGTAGTGCCGCGGCAGGATTCGAACTCACCATCGCACGGATCGGGTAAGACTGAATATCGACGCTGCTATTCATTGCGCCACAACAGCTAATTGAACGAAGTTGAGGCAAATGCAATAAATGTTTTCTTTGGAGGTTAGGGTTCCTACGCGCTTCTCCTTCTTCACTCGGTAAATCAGAGTTTCTGATTGCTTAGAACGAATATTTCTCTCTCAAAGCAGTCGTTCAACACTGTATTCCAATTCTGCTGATCTATCGCTCATCCATCGGTTAGAATTACAGTATAGAATCACAAATACTTTGATCATAGATGCGCTGTAGATGAGATTTGCAGATCTATGGCTGGCATCTATGAAAGTAAATAATCAGCCTGCTGGTGTGCTATGCAAAAGTAATTCATTTGAGAGTATGTTATTCATGTTATTCATTGAGAGTAGGGTGTGTTGACATAAGTATTCTATACAGTATCGATACAAGAAAATTTGAAAAAAGAAGAGGGTATGTTTAAGAACTATGATTTACCTTCAATAACTCTAGACGTTCTTTATTATTTTTTGGTGGATTATCTTCTTTAAAGAAAACAATATCATCATCTTCGCCCGAATGACCAACGATATCAACTTTAATGCGATCCTCGTGCCCAGCTAGTGCTTCCAGCACTAAGATAACAGCCTCCATTTGTCTAATCATTCTCCCATCATAACCATTGAATCTAATAAAAAAAAAAATTAAATAACATCAAAATCATGAGGTAATTAATTAATTTTAGAAGATCATTCTGAAACAAAAAACTTTTTTTGTAGAGCTAGGCAAGATTGGTTTCTTTCGGTTTGAGTCAAGTTTGAGGGTTTTCTCACTTTTACAGATCAAACATGAGCTTTTTCAGCTTTAAAAATGATGTTTGAGTTTATTCAAGCTGAGCTGAAGAGAATTCCAGTCAAGCTCAAGAAAATTCAAATTCTAAAACAAGTAATTTTGACTTTCAACAGGTGATACTATCTACTTTCAACACTAAGTAATTTGGTTTTTATTCTTTCTTCATCTTCAACTTTTTTTCATTCAAAACGTCCTTGTCAACGATTTTTTTATTATAATGACATACATATGTGCAAGTACTCACCGCAAAATCACAAAAAGAGCTCACCACTTTCAGAAAACTTACGAAGTAGAATTCGGCATTAGTGTAGAAAATTTTTTTTTTAAGTTCTGTAAAGTTTGCACATTAAGACTTGCCACAGTACAGTTTACAATAATTTGAATCAAATAAATTACATTAATTACAGCAATGGGTTGCTGAAACATTGCAAGACTTGACAAAAGACACAGCGTACATCATAAAAACTTCGGGCAACACTTGATGTTTCATTATTACTGAGGGATTTTGTAGATCATACTAAAAATGGCAGGAACAGTGTTGCCAAAAGTTGTGTCACAAATAGGAAGTTATCTGGTTCAATTTAACAAGTTCCCAATTATTATTTGTTCTTCCTACAATCAAAACAGATGAGGCATCGAGAACCTGGAGGAGAAGTTGAATTTTCAGTCTCAGCTTCGAGAACACAAAAAAACTCACCGGTACATGCTAGCAGACACATCAACCACAAGTTTCAGTCTTTTTGGTTTTTGCTGAATGTTAGGAATGTCTGGCTGCGGTTCAGTGCGGCGTCTATAAATGGCTTGCTCCCCGGTGATGCCTTCAATCAGAGAGGAGAGAGGTGAGAGCAAAACGTTCATTTTTAAAAAGTAGCAAAAAGCATGAAAATAGATTATTAATAAATGATACATTTTTAAATGGAGGCAGATCAATTAAATGAAATTTTATTTTATCTTTACATTATCTTTTCTGGAAAATCAAGACCGAGTCTCTTTTTTTAAAGTTTTTATCTTTTAGAAGGGATGAATTTTGAGGATAGGTTCATTAAGAGATTTTAAAATCAAGAGAGAGGGTTGCCAAGTTAAGGACTACACACTTCCATTAATTTTTTTGCACTTTAATTGGTCAGTTTAACATTTACTTTTTGAGGAGGGAGGGGGGGGGGGGTATCATAGGATAGTATTGGGTGAACAGTACATATAACAGTGCTTTTTTCAAATTCTTTTGGATGACTGCAATCCAGACAAAACATTCATAAAAGCATAAAAACATGGGGTTTATCAAAATGTAAGTTGAATTGAGTGCTCACAATCTGGTAGATCAGTATGTAAGGCATAGAAGCGGAATCTGTCTTGGAAGAGTACATGGTGGTACTGCAGTGTATTGTTGATGAAAATTTGATTGTAGTGGCACCAAAATAACAGCAAGGTTAAGAGTCTCAAGCTCAGTTTAAAGCAGGATTTACCATGATTTTGTATAAAATCCTAATTCAAGATAGTGTTTCTTTCCACTTTTCAGTAATTTCCAAATGGTGCTTGGGCAAAATTGAAGGTACCACGAAATTGAAGTGTGTACTAACCTAACTGGTGCTCATGTGGACAAGGCCTTTAGCATGCTAATAGATTGAGCGGTCTCATTCAAACCTGTTATTTCATGTCCCCTGAAGAACAGATTTATTTCTCCATGAAGACTCATTTTTGAAAGGTTTCAACTTCCTCATCACTTTTTGTGTCTTAAAAACAAAATATAGGTTGATTGAAGGCCACTTCTTCAGTACTCAACCGAATGTTATTCATTTTGTTCTTACCTTCTATTAATTTTGCATCATCTAATTCGCCTGAAGTCTGATGCCTGGACCACTCCCTTTCTTTTGATTTTGCTTGCAGACTACTTAAAATTATTTTCAATGCTTGAACCTGTAAAATTTGAAAAGAAGGATGATGTAGATAACATCTGGAATTGGAAAATCTAAAATATCTTTTAATGTATTTTAATGAATGTCTATTTTCTTCTGGCCCTTATGAAGCTTTAATAATTAAGGGAAAAAGAGACAGGCTCTGAATTTCTTACACGACAGTCCATGCTGATTTTCAAAATTAGACATGACAGACACTGCAATGATGTAAAAAAGCTTCATTAGAAAAAAAAAGATGATAAAAAATTTAATAAGTTCAAATCAAGTTATCAAGTTATGATAAACAAGAGAAGTATAAGACTAGTTACAATCTTACAAATTATAATCTTTGGGGCGGTTTTGAATTTTTTAATTTCTCAATACTTATACATTTTTTAAAACATTTATTTTTTACCTTCCTATTACTTCTTTTGTGTTACATTCGAGTGTTGTTGAATTTTCAATTTTTAGATACTTAAGCATTATTCTCTCTCTTTTTAATTTTTTTTTTACTCTCTTTAAGTTACTTTTTTTTTAATACCTCCTTTGCAACAGCACTTGAATATTCTTCATAGACTTTTGCATCATATTCGCTCATTTGTATTTCCTGCAGCCGCTTCTTGAATGTTTCGCGGTTCATTTTCCTGGCAGCTTCCAAAACATGCTTTGGAACATTTGCTTTTTCTTCATCACTTAACTGCAAAAAAAATGACCGAAACAAAAAATTAAAACGAAGGAAATTTCTTTAAAAGTCAACGGAAGAGTCAGGCAGCAAAACCAGTAAAATCCATCTGCCTTGAAGTTTCAGTAACTTGCATGGGAAACATTTTCTTCAAATGAAAAAAATTGCAAAATTGCAAAAACACATCATAACATTCTGGGTTTTTTTTCTTAAAAAATATTATTCTTAAAAAAAAATTAAATACATAAAAAAATAAAAATAAGTATCTGATCATTGAAACATTTTCTTTGTGGTTTTATGCACCTCCCTACCCACACAAGGAAGCTCCTTCTTCATCATCATTTTATCAGCTTCCATCCTAGTCATCAAACTGGCTCTGCTAAAATTAAAATTGTAATAAACAGAAAATATAAAAGTATAATGACCACTTCCTATGCAGTATTTAAACCATTGCAATGAAGTAGTTCCTGGTTTACCTGATGGACATCATGACCAGCATCCAGACGATAGGGTCCTCCTTTTCCACCTAAGCCTGCTGTATCTCGGCCACCAGTGCCACCTGCCCAAGTGTTACCACCGACATGAGGATTGCCATCCTTGTCAACTTTCCCATGTTTTGGCCCTGATGTGTCTAAGCCACTATCCCTTTCGATGGTTAATTGCCGCCGAGTTCCAACTAGATGAAAGAGGAAATGGCGAAGTAGTGAATAAAATTTCAATGCTGAGAATTATTCAATAGAGCAATGCACATTCCCTGAAAATACGTATTCTTGGGCCCACTTTCAAATAACAATCAAGGCAAAACTTCAGTCACTCCCATGAGAGAGAATTATCAAAAGGAAAGAATTAAAGCCAGAAAATATTAATCTTAATCCATGCATTCACATAATTTCATTTCTAGCAGTTCTAAGGAAAGCCTTTCATGATTTGGCCGAGTAGAAATTGTCACAGAGATAGCTATACTCTCCTTATACAGATGCATACTTCTGGTGATAAATTACAAAATAATAAAAAAACAAACCTTTAGTTTTCCTTGTTTTTGTCAAAATGTCCGTTGGAATGCCATTTTCAAAAAATACTTCAGATAGAACTTCGAGAGAATTTTCACTATAACCGTCGAAATCAAAGACATTACCAAGAGCATCAGAGATGTCATCATTAGGAAAGGTCTGAAAAAAAATTGATTTGAGAAATTGATCAATGAGCGTAACGTAAAGGATTGCTGCTGTTATTTTTGGCAAAGTTGAATTTACAGAATCTTAAACAGCTCTACGGAAAGTTCTATATACTCAAAAAAGATGGGAATCTTGAATGGAAGAGTAAGGGGATAAATAAACTCTATAAAGTTGCAAGTTATGATAAGAAAAATGAAGAATGAAATTTTTCTCCACAATATCTCAAAAGGAAAAAAATAGAAAGAACAGCACTTGGCTCCAATAAACAAATATAAATAAAAAGATGTAAGATCAACTGGTAAACCAGTCACCACTTCGAAAAAAAAACCTTTTCAAACAAAAGGTACTTAAGTCCTTAATTAGTTCTTTTCTTTGTGCTTCAGAGCATTTAAAATATATAAAGGTATTTCCTTACAGATGCAAACTTTAAGAGCGACATGATGATGGCTTACCTCGGAATTGATGTATTTCAGTTACATGCAATGCAGACTACCCTGCATAAGTGCTCTTTTTTAGTAGGAGAATTTATCATTTTAATTTTTTTTTTTTAATTTCAAGCAATAGAGTTGGTTCGTTTTGCTGAAGGGAATAGTACTTGTAAAACACCACTATTGGGATATACGTGTTTTCTGAATTTATTCATGTAGAGCATCTTATCCTATAACAAAAATACTGCATCTGCAAAGCACCTCCTTTGAAATAATTCTTCTAAACAAAAAAATACATTCCTGATTATGACAAACTTAAAAAATTTGAAAATTATTCTCACCTGCAGGTGCTTGGTTATATTAATGGCTTCTCTCGTGGAGTAAGGATATGATACAAGATTCTGATCAGAGAGTTCCCTTAGCTTTCCAAAGACTTTGATCAATTTATCAATTACAGTATCAGAGACATCAGGTCCATAACTTTTTAACAACATTCTTTCTGATTCTGGGTTGGGATTGTCAACTATGTGGCAACTAAGAAGGTCACCAAAGGAGCTGAACAAATCGTTACCCAAGAAAGGAAAACCTGGCCGATTAGCCAACATGATGATTCGGAAATCAGGATGAATTGGAATTATATCAGGCAATTTGTTGACAGCTCGTGGATCTGTATTGGGCACAATGCGCCTTCTGTCGGAGAGAATCATTTCACCTGATTCAATCAAGGTTTTTAGGATACATGTTACATGTGTTGGAGCTTTGTCAGCTTCATCTATCACTAACACATGACCAGATTTTACAGCTTGCACAAGTGGAGAATCTTCATAGCGTACAACACCACCAACCAAAGAGGGCTGCACAGTGAGAGACTGAACTGTTGTATCACGATGAAGTTGAATATATTCTCTCGGCCTATTTAAAAGTTCAAGTAAACGGTCTGTCACTTTATTTTTACCAACTCCTTGGTTACCGACAAGAAGGATATGTTCTCCAACTGAAAAATCTTGCATTAGCTTCTCAAGTAAATTCAAATGTTGAGGGACATCATAAAATAGAACTTGTGGAACTTTACTTTTAGCTTCTGTTTTGTACCGAGGAACAGTAGTATCTCCTATCGTGACTGTATCTTCTCGAATCTCCAAAAATTTCGTGGCAAAGCTTTCATTTCTTGGAATTATGTCTAATTTTTTGAGAATGGTGTCCAAGGAATGCTTAGTCAAGGGAGGAAGAAATTTGGCCATGCAAGCATTTTGAATAATATCATACACATCCAGTGAAGTATGTCTGTAGGTAGAACATTTTCTCGCTGTCCGTAAAAGCTGCCTTGTAGAAAGAAAATTAGCTAAAGATGATAATGCAGGATCTTTAGCTGTTCTAAGGTGTTCAGCAGCATACAGCAAGCCTTCAAACGTTTCTGCAGGGACATTGAACAATGACTGCATGATAAAAGTTTCTTCCTCTAGATTGAGTGGCCTCATTTCATGGAATAAAAATAGACTTAGCAATTCAGATGTCAACCACTGTGGAATGTCACCCCCAGGGGACTCTGCAAGGGCCACAATCCTGAAAGCAGGGTGTATTCGGAAAATTTTTGAATCTGTCAGGTAGGATTCACCAAACTTTTCTGCCAGGGCATCGTATCGGTCATGCCGTAAAAGCCTCTCGCCATTGTACAACTGGAGTTCACGGTCATGGACCAACCGGTGGATCAAGCAGAGGGTGGAAGGATGGACTCGATGGATACCATCAAGAACGGCTAGCTTCCCCTCGAGGGCGGCGGTAACTAGTGGTGAATTTTGCCAAACAGTATCACCATTGGGTAAAGTCGTTCTTTGCTGAATTAGATCACGTGAGGTGATGTCACGGTAAAGCACTACTGGTTCGATCTGGTAATTCAATTTGTTGGCTAAGTGCCTGATAATTGCAGATTTACCGCACCCTTTTGGTCCTACAATGCAAAAGTCACTAGTGCTATGAGACAGTAAAATTGAGGCGAATGTGTGGTCTAAGTATGGAGTGAAAATAAAGTTTTGGCTCTCCATAGGTCGGGATGCATTGCTTCCTGAAGGTACATTGAGAGTCACTTCACTTGGTGAGATGGAGACTTTCATACTTTCAAGCGAGTTATCACTTATCGTGAAGTCTAAGACCTTGTATATTTGTTTGCTTTCTGATGGAAGTAAGTCTTTGATTAAATTTTCTACAGTATTTTGCTCCGTTTTTGGCACAAAAATGCTGTAGGGATACAGTTTCTTCACGGCATCTGAGACTGACAAATCTGGATATTTAACCTGCAGAAAAAAAGATAAATGTGAATTCTGAAGTTCATGATTACAAAATAACAAAGCTTTCGTATTCAGCTTAATTTCAAACAGGTATTTGAGCAGATTTCTCAAATTTAAGACATGATACAAAATTTGGAAAAAAAAATAAAAAAAATGGAGAAAAATGCATGTAATATTGGATGAAAAATTTAGGACTGAGCATTTTGTATCCTCTGGCCATGTAAAAAACAGTTGCATAAATTTAGTGATATTAAAATTGAGCGATTTAATCTTTGAAATGGCCGATTTTATCTCAACCAAGTATCAAGAAATCTCAAAAAATTTGATGATGCATGAAGTTGTTATGATCTTTTTGATGATCTTAGAGTCTGAAATTGACAATAATAAATATATAGAGAATAAATTGAATGTAAATTATCTAGGTGATTTCAGCGAAGCAATTTCGAGGTTTCAGCAAGTTCTTACATTTGTTGATGGCAGAAAAAAATTTTTAAAACAACTGAAGATAGGAAGATGCATTTACCAATTGAGCTGCAACCTTCTCAATATTCTCTAAGGGAAAATCAGGAAGGCCAAGACTCCTTGATTCAACCGAGGACAGGGCAAATGCAACTGACAATAACTGAGGAAGTCTCGCATCCAACTCCGGATACTTCTCTTGAAGCTCATCTAGCAAATCCTGAAACAGGTAAAATACAAAGGATAAAAAGAGTGAAAAAAATAACATAAAAAAATAAACAACAAAAAATTCGTAGCGATGACAAAATACACCTACATTAAAACACAGATGGGGGCAAGCCGGTGAAAGTAAAATAAACTTTTGTTTTTATTAAATAAATGTATGGATTGATAAGGAGGCGGCTGTCAACTAAATGCCAACCCCCCCTCCCTGTCTTTCTTTGAATCTATCAATATAAAGTGAACGATTCCTTTAATATGGATCAACAAGATTCACAAAAAGAAGGGGAGGGGAGGCAGGCACGCAAATTAGGAAGGGTCTGTATCTGAGATTTTAAGGAGCAATTTCGTTTGATCTTGAGGTATTTTTATACATTTGGACTCCTTTCAACAGGGCCGGATTTACCTACTTTCCGCCCATGGGCCGCCTGTATTTTGCCGGCCCTTCTCATTCGTTTTGAAACATCGATACAAACCATCAAGTGAACGTGCCGGAGGAGGAGGGGTGCATAAGACGTGTTTACTCGTGTTGGGCACATTTTTTGTGAAAGCTTTGTCAACACTAGCAAAATTTCACAGAACTTTGCGCAAAAATTAGGTTCCGTAAACCTATTTCTGTGTGGACGAGGCCTTTCATTTTTAAGAAAAGAACGAACAAATTATGAAAGAATAAACATGAATGTGTTTTGATGATTTTAATTTCCGCCACAGCGCCAACCACACTGTGTTTGGCGCAATGCGATAAGTATTCCTACAGTCTTGTAGGCGCTATGCGTTTCACGCCGACTGCTGCTGACCGCACTACGTTTGACGCAATGCGTGAAGTATTCATGCAGTCTTGCAGGCGCTATGAGTTTCACGCCAACCGCTACTGACCGCACTACGTTTAACGCAATGTGTGAAGTATTCATAGAGTCTTGTAGGCGTTAATATGTTTTTTATGCTGATCGGCGCGCCGAGGGCTTCTCCTTTTCATCTCAAGTCCGCGTCGTCATTGCTCTCTGCGACACGCCGCTCCAGGCCAAATTGCGTGTTTGCGGTTTCTCTCTCAACTATAGGCTAATGAAAGGCGCTGTCTCTTGTATCACCGAAAGACGAACCAATTAGAAATTACTATACTTTAACTCACAGGAAATGAGAGATTTTTTCCGCATTTTCACGTTTGTAATTTTTTTTCTAGAAGCCGGGGCCCGTAAGCCTCAAACGAGATAGAGAATGAAAACAGGTGGATAAAGTGAACACGAGTAGGTTTTTAGAGTTCAAATAGCGGAAGGACCCTGAAGCACATGATTGAGGACAAAAACACTAGATGGGGCCGAAGCCCCACCCTTTCAAAAAGATGATGAAAAAACTTACGTGAAGTCTCCTGAGGAGATGGCAAAAGACTAATGGCGGCCGGGCCCCCCACTCCCCAGGCAATGCCAATTGCCCTCTCCCCACTGGCCGACAGCCAGTAGAGAGAGACCAATCAACGTGCCCTGGGACTGGAGGGACCAAACCGCGCATATTCAAATTATATGTCCGGAGACCGGGTTACATTCTAAATCAGATTTTTTTTCTTGATACCTACATATGAAAAAATTACATCATTTGCCGCCATGGGCCGCGGCCCAGGTGGCCACCCCCTTAATCCGGCCCTGCCTTTCAAAAACTTTAACCCCGTCTAATTTTTGGATAAAAAAAGTCTCGGGGTGGAAAAGGGGGGAATGAGGAGCTGAGCAAAGAATGATATAAACGAAAGGAAAAAAGCAAACTTAGAGAGAAAGAAAGAGGGTGAGTGCTATTATGCACCAGATAATTTATTTTTTTTTTTTTTTTTTTTTTTTTTTTAAAAAAAAGGTCTTTTACCCTGGTGCGAAGCACTCAAAATACCCTCACTAATAACAATTTTCGAAAGGCATGTTGGGCGCTATTTCCTTTTAAAGGCGCTTTATTCACCGCAACATGCGATCATTAACAACTTCCGACTTTTCGACTTGATGAGCTTCTAATTGCGAGGAGCGTGGTTGGCAATCAACACCTCTCTAAAAAGAAAGTTTAGAGACTGGTTAAATGACGGATACACATGCTACTGGTGTTTTTCATGCCTTCCTTCTTGTACTTGTGCACGCCAAAAAAAATGCAAGCTCAGGACTGAGAACTGACTGGTGGCGCCAAGACAACATCAAAAATGAAAAAAAGAACTTGAGGAAATTCGATACCTTAGAAACATTAGGAAGTTTGGGAAGACCTCGTACCCGACTCTTGGGTACTCGCCCTCATATCCCATGTGTACGTATAATAATAATCTAAGTACAATTTAAAAAAAAAATTTAACAAAAAAAAAAAAAAAAAGCGACGTGATTGTGGAAAAACGAAAAAAGTAACTCATAATAGATGATAAGCGAAAGAAAGAAAAGTCCAGCGAGGAAAAAGTTCAGGATCCGCAAATGTGCTCGGAAGTTAAGTTTCAAGGAATTTAACAGTCAAAATTACCCCTAATTTTACAACACTCGAAGAAAAAAGGGAGAAAATGACTATTTCTTCGTGTCATAAGTAGGTATACTTTGCTGGTAAGTATAAGACTTTATCAGGGATCAACTTCTGAAAGTTTAACTGTAAGCATGGTTTTTTTATTTTAAATTGAGGTTATGGAATAACCACCCGCCCCTTTAACTATAAAAACATGCTTTTTTAAAAAAAAATTTACGGGGGGTTTGGATGAATATGTTGCAGAGTTTGCGCAGATGGAAAAATGCGATTGCAATAATTTTTTGTAATCGATACGATCTCTGCATACGATCCTCAGCAACTATTCGCGGGCTCCCGAGCCTCTCATATTGCCGTGATAGCCATTGAAGGCGAACTCAACAGAATAAGAGACACGTAGTGAAGAGAATAACAAGTATTCCTCGTTAGAACAGAGCGAAGGTGACAAAACTACTATACTTACGCGACTGGTCGAATATTTTTAGATAATCGAATATTCGATATTCGAATTATCGGCTCCGAGAGAATCGCAATACATTCGAATTATCGCTTCCGAAGTATTCGAAATCGCAAATTCGAATAATCGCATTCGAATTCGAAAACCGTCCATCCCTATCGTCAATCTCGTCATTAATTAAAACTAGTCCACAACTACTCCACACGGAAATGATTGACCGTCTTATTTAAAAGTGTCATTCATCTCTCACGGTTCATAAAAAATCAGAAATCGAAGCAATAATCGAAAATATTCGAATATTCGCTTCCGAAGTATTCGCAATCGCAAGATTCGAATTTTCAAATAATCGCAATAATCGCATTCGAATTCGATATTCGTCCATCCCTACTAAACTATTCGTGTTCCCAAGCCGCTCATATTACTGTCACGGTTATTGAAGGCAAATGCGACAGAATAAGAGACGCGCAGTGAGGAGAGTGCAGTGTGTTTCTCGCCGGGAAAGAGTGGAAATGACAAAACTACTATGCGCAACTATTCGTGCTCCAAAGCCGCTCAAATGGATGTATTTCTGCCAAACAGAGCTATGTGCATTAAGACATGAGCCCTGATACTCGTAAGAAAACGTGCATAACAAAGCTCACGTTACAATGCACATAGTGCCGTTCGATAGAAATGCGTCCAAATTGCTCCCCTGGTAAAAATTGGCAGTAGAATCTGTGTTCCAAAATACCATAGACCTAAAGCCGGCTGTAAGATTTTCAATAGCTTCTATAACCGGCTGCACAATTTCTTATAGCCTTCTATAGCCGATGGCGATTGAGCAACAGCCAGGCGACAAAGTGTACGCTACATGTTACTAATTACGGATGCTAGGACTTGGTGAGTTTTTGGACTACCGCTCTATTTTTGGGCCGTAGTAAGTATGTTGATTCATTTTGTGCGGAAAGCTCCGTACTTTTGAAGGATGCCTGCCATTCCTAATATATTGGAGCGCCTTCAATTTCGTATGATACTGTGCAATACCTCTGGTGTGAAATAGTTGCTTCAAACGCCGTGGCAAGCTGCGGCACGGCGGGCGGGCAGCCAGCGCGAAAAGCGCCTTAGCGCCTACAAACCTAACAGGGATACTTCACGCATTGCGCCATGCGTGAAGTATCCCAGTTAGGTTTGTAGGCGCTGGTGCGCGCTTATCGCTGGCAGCACGCTGCCCCGCTCTGTGTTATGCTCCAATATAATCTTGCGGAGTCAGTGTTTTTCAACTCATGATTTTGAAAAGTTTGCACATCCTGTATGGATTATTCTCATTTTAATTGATGAAAAAAAAATATATATTAAAGGAAAATATAATGTGTGTTTTGTGAATATTATGTTGGCTCCGTATCAAACTTAATGATTTCCAAAACGCACGAATTTCTACACAATTTCTTATAGCCTTTTATAGCCGATGGCGATAAAGTGTAAAGCCCGGCGATAGGATCTATAGCTCAGCTGCATACTTTTTTATCGCTTCGTATAGCCCGGCTATGTGATTTGCTCCGCTTTTTACAGCCAGCTATATGATTTTCTATTGCCTTCTTTAGCCGGCTATAAGAATCCCTATGGTATTTTGAAACGCAGCTCCTATCGCCAATTTTTACCAGGGTCTCCATGTTATTAAATGCGAACGCGACAGGATGAAAGTCCAACAGTGAGGAAAGGAATCAACATGTGTTTTTTTGTTTCTTATGCTTACTTAATCATTATTGTTATTATTTAGGAGTGATTTAAAAATTGACTGCATGAAATGTTCGCTAATTAACACGAGGAATCGTTCCGTGCGAGGTATACGGCTAAACTGCTGGAGGATTTTGAAAAACCATAATCCGACAATTCAAAAAAATCTGTTTGGTAAGACTGACGCGCGGTACTCGCGTCAGTCGAGACAAGTCCGACGATGTATTGCACTTTCATGCCTTTTTCTCCATAAAAAGCATTCACATTTTGATGAAAATATAGTCTACACCACGTCCCACGAGAGATAGTGCTGAGTTTTGGCAGAGTAACCATCCCAAGTAGCAGTGATCGAGAAATTTTCGCATTAAAAAGTGCGATATATGGCGATTAAATCTCTACACATCGCAATTTTCGGTTCGATAAAATCGCGATCACTTTTCGTCGATAGAGTCGAGATTAAATCGCCATTTATCGCGATTTTTATTTCGAAAATATCGCGATGAATTGCCGGGCGATAAAATCGCGATTTTATCCCGATAAGATCGAGGATAACCGCTTAGATGTTGATGATCCTATAGCGATTTTATCGCCGATAAAATTGCAATACATCCCGATTTTTCCGTTGGAACATGCTACTTGGGATAGTAAACACATGACAAGCGACACTAAAATTATTAGAACAGGTATTGCAGCGGGCGCTACGAGATCGATAAACATTTCCCGCCCGCACGCATGTTTATAATCTGTGGCTATCAGGAGGCGGGGCAGCTGGTACGGTTATGATCATCATACTACTGAGCTCAAAATTATATCGAGTTATTACTGCGAGACATTCTGAGAATGCAAAGTTCATTACTCTATTCATCAATGGAGATGATGCATGTGTGAGGGATTTGCGATTTGACCATTGATTCTTATGTAAAAGTTCGCGAGGAACATGATGGTGCCACTGGTTTTCTCTGAAATCATCTCCTCAGCTCAAAAAAAGCTCTCAAAGTGAGGCCAAAATGAAGGGGATATCCCACCCTACCCTGAGAGTCCACGTCTACATCAAGACAAACTCTCTATGCAAAGATAGGGAGCAAATACATTAGCAGGGTTGCCACTTTGTTTGGGGACTCCAAAACTGAAAACACGGAAACCCTGCTAATGTATTTGCTCCTTATCTTTGCATGGAGAGTTTGTTTTGATGTAGAGGTGTGGACTCTCAGGGTAGGGTGGGATACCCCCTCCATTTTGGCATCACTTTGAGAGCTTTTTTTGAGCTGGGGAGATGATTTCAGAGAAAACCAGTGGCACCATCGTGTTTCTCGCAAACTTTTACATAAGAATCAATGGTCAAATCGCAAATCCCTCACACATGCAACATCTCCATTCATTCGTCTCTCCGCGAAATGACAAGCAGTAACTTGGATACAGACGCATGTCGACGGTGTAAGTCGGCAATCACATAACTCGTTTGCGGTGTCTGAAAATCTCCGCCTCTAAGTTATTTTTTTAAAGGAGAACAAATTGTTTTCATTCCTTGAAGTTTTTGCAGAATTTTCTTCGCACAGAGAAGAAAAATCACGGCAATTTAAAGAATTGCCGTTGAGTAGTTTTCCGTTTAAAAAATAAAGTATGATAGGAAGTCTGCGACGTCGCAACCCTGGTAAAAATTGGCAGTAGAATCTGTGTTATAAAATACCATAGACCTACAGCCGGCTGTAAGATTTCCAATAGCTTCTATAGCCGGCAATACAATTTCTTATAGCCTTTTACAGCCGATGGTGATTAAGCAACAGCCTGGCGATAAAGTGTACGCTACATGTTACTAATTACGGATGCTAGGACTTAGTGAGTTTTTGGACTACCGCTCTATTTTTGGGCCGTAGTAAGTATGTTGATTCATTTTGTGCGGAAAGCTCCGTACTTTTGAAGGATGCCTGCCATTCCTAATATATTGGAGCGCCTTCAATTTCGTATGATACTGTGCAATACCTCTGGTGTGAAATAGTTGCTTCAAACGCCGTGGCAAGCTGCGGCACGGCGGGCGGGCAGCCAGCGCGAAACGCCTGGCGCCTACAAACCTAACAGGGATACTTCACGCATTGCGCAATGCGTGAAGTATCCCTGTTAGGTTTGTAGGCGCCAGTGCGCCGCCGCTCCGCTTTGTGTTAGACTCTAATGTTTAATCTCGTGGAGTCAGCGTTTTTCAACTCATGACTTTGAAATGTTTGCACACTCTATATGGATTATTCTCATTTTAATTGATGAAAAAAAATATGTAGTAAAGGAAAATATAATGTGCGTTTTGTGAATATTAAGGTGATTCCGTACAAACTTAAGGATTTCCAAAGCACATGAATTTCTACACAATTTCTTATAACCTTTTATAGCCGATGGCGAAAAAGCAACAGCCAGGCGATAAGGTGTAAAGCCCGGCGATATGAACTATAGCCCGGCTGTTTAATTTTTTATCGCTTCGTGTGCCCGACCGTATGATTTTTTCCACTTTCTACAGCCAGCTATATGATTTTCTATCGCCATCTTCAGTCGGCCATAAGAACTCCTATGGTATTTTGAAACGCAGCTCCTATAGCCAATTTTTACCAGGGAAATCGAGTTATGTGATTGCTGACTTACACCGTCGATGTGTATTTTGAAGTAATTGTACTGGAAAAAAATTTTGCATAAAAAATGCATGTACGCGCGGCAGCTAGCAAATCTCATTCTATAATATCTATAAATAAAATCATAAGTGTAACGTGTAACGCGTATCATTATGCCGTGTCAAATGCTGGATACTTCCGGTGAGTATTTATCAGGTGCTTAATTTTTATTTTGCGCGCAACCAGAGTGTGTTTCCGGCGATCAGCTGATGCAACCGGAAATATCGAGTAGGTATTTCCGGTGGAATTTTCCCTTCACGCTACTTTTTTTTTTTGAGAATGGGAGATGTTATGCATTTTTTGCAAATTTCGTCTGCCTCATTTCGAAATGAGACCTTTTTTCGGTTTTATCGCCAACTTTAGATGGAACGCCCCAAATCTGATTAAGCCGACAACGGGTTTTAAGATTAGGAAGAAAAGTTACATTGGAAAAACGTTTCTGGTCTCATTTTGAGATGAGACATTTTTCGACATTTTCTCCCTGCAGTCCAACACTTCAGCTTCGATTGGGCCGACAACTGATTTTGAGATCAGGAAGAAAAGTTACGTCAACTTTAAAAAATTTGTCAATTTCGCGGAATAACAGCAAAATGACAGCGATCTGCCGGACTATAAGGTGCCTTTAAACACGACTAGGGGGTCCATCCCCTTGCCGCTACGCGGCCCAACTTCCAGGGCGCCGCGCGCCCCAAAGGTCACTTCGCGACCAGCGAAATCGTCAAAATCGTCCGTTGGCGATTAATGAGCAAATAGTTTTGATTGAATAACAAAACGATGTTTCAAAGAATAGAGTCCCTTTATACCCAGAGTTAAGACAACTCGATTATCAACTGACCGGCAGCCGGCCTTGGCTGGCCATGGAGGCCGAAACGAAAGCACCCAAACGCACGATATTGAGGGATAAGGATCAGGAATCCTGCGATGTCTGTCATCACAACATCAACAACATCAACAAATTGATCAATTAAAAAGAAAATGAGATTGGTTTGTGAATAATTTCTTAATCTATTCTCATTTTGGACCGATGGAAATGACAATTTACTCTTGATAAACCACAATTAGGTAATATTTTCATTATTCTTGTTCACATTCGAGGTACCGCCATCTTGGTGCACTCGTTTCGGCCTCCATGAGCGAGAACCAATCAGAATTGGATTTTTTTAGGCCACTTTCAGCCCAACCAGAGCCCAACCAAAAGTGAGTTGTCTTAACTCTGGGTATAAAGGGACTCTATCAAAGAAAAATTTCTCGCCAAACAATATTCTTAACGACTTCCTCCTTACAATGAATTTTGATTCCTTCTTTGGAACTCGCCCTTTGGACCGTCTTACTCTCCTTTCTCACCCCGTCCATCGAGCGTCTTAGAAATGATTTTATTAGAATAGAGACCGATGAGAATCGTCCCATCAAAATTCAGGCTGAATACCCTGAGTAGATTGCCGAACCAACAACAACAAAAAATCAGAATATAGAGGAGAGAGGATTTGGCGCCTAGAGATAAAGAACGCTAGCCGAGGTGACGTTTCGGGAATTCTTGCAATCGTAACTTCTGGCTTGTCCTAGCTTGTCTCTCGAAAAATTTATCTCTTCCTTGTCGGAAGCCTCAATGGCCCCTAAAGAGTTTTTAGGAGTTTCTCTGTGACTGATTTTGGGGTCAAGTCAGCGCATTTCTGCGAGGCCCTGAAATATTTAGTCTCATAGGGCACTGCCCCCGGTAGCTCACGCTCCGTTGTTCGCTGACTTCACTCATTTTCTTCGTTTCAAAATCACGTGACCCCGTTCCTCGTTTCGTCTCAACCCTTCATCCCTCGACGTGGCGCAGTGCTGCCATTTTACTTCATCAAAAGATTCCGAAATAATTCCGATTTCCGGAAACATATTCCGACTTGCCAAAGTTCCGAGAAAAATTCCGGAATACGCCCGGATTTAGTTCCGAAGATCGTCAAATTTGAACGAAAGTCCCTAAATTTGACCAAATAAATGGTCAAACAAGCGAAAAACCGCAAATTTCAAGAAAATTCCGAAAATAGCGGAAAATTCCGGGGATTCAGACAGGGCGGATCCTGCAAATTGGCAACATCAGATTTCCTCCATGTAAAGCTATGCTAAGTAATCGATTCTTGTCGGAACATCTGGCCCCTCAAGAATCGATACATTTCCATAGGTTTAAATGGAGGAAAGGCAATGTTGCCAATTTGCCGGATCCGCCAATGGATTCAGAAGATTCCGGGAAAAAGCCCGATTATTTGAAGAGTTCCGAATTTCGAAAATTTCCTAATTTCGAAATTAACACCGGGAAATGGCAGCACTGCCGTGGCGTGAAAGTGCGACTGTCAAAGTTGAAAAGTCCGTACAGGATTAAAACAGCGAGCTCGGATTACGTGGAAATAGGAAGGCGGAAGAGCGGGAAAGGAACGGAGGAGACCCACGGGGCAGAATCGGGTTGGAAATGAATGAATCGTGCTTGTCACGATACGATTTCCTTCTCCCATCTTGTTCTGACTCAGAACAGTTGGTTGATCACAAAGTAAACAGAGGAAGGAGAGGACTACAACCTCACCACGTAACGTTTATCCAGTCAGTAGCTTGCTGAGAGTCGACCCGTCCTCGTGCTCCGCATCTTAAACTGGCCCTTCGCACGCCACATCAATATTTTCGATACCGCACACCACACTGCCGTGACAATTTCATCATTTAAGCGAATTCTTGGATCTCCTCTAAAATTGTATTTCTGACGTGCCGAATTTTTTTCGACACGTTACCTTAGGTTTTTTTCTCCACCCGCCACTGCCTCGCCGAAATTTCGAATTCTAAACATCCTACCTGCACTGAAAAAACTGGACCAAATATAGCTTGTCCCATTTCAGCTACCGTATTGTTCTTACATCAAATTTAACTGATTTTACGAAGAGGTAAGAGTTTTTCGATTAATTTCTGATATTTTTCTACTAGTTTTCTTCGCCGAGCGGCAAATCGACGGCGTAGGTCCGCAATCACCTATCTCGTTGGCAGAGTCTGAAAATCTCCGCCTATGTTATTTTTTTAAAGGAGAACAAATTGAAAAAAGACATCGCAAACCGATTTATGTGATTGCCGACTTACACCGTCGAAATATTAGGTACTGTCAATTAAACATTTATTCCAAACTTTGGAAAATAAATAAATAGATTGATAAAATGAAAAAATTTGATAAAAAAATGTGATCCTTTTTTTAAAGTTTTTTCCTCCTTTCATGTTTTAAATGTAGATATTGCGTTCATTTCTCGCGGTAATTGAGCAAAGTTGAGGATAGACATTTACTGCTAATATTTTAAAAAAGAGATCCTGATTGTCCCTGATTATCTAGATTTCTGAATTTCCACTCTCCTTGATCATTTCCTTTATCAACAAAATTGCTAAAATATTTCCATAGGGGGTTCTAAATGCTTGCTACCTTTTTCGAGTTCAAAAACAGTGTGGCTGAAGCTAAACTATGCGTTTTGATATTTTTGGAATCTGAAATTTTTCACGAGCGCGTTAGTCAGCTAAAAACAAGTTAAGGCTGATCCACACGAATATGCATGGTGTCTGGAACTTCAGTTTTTTCGTTCCCTGATATTTCAATGCTTCGTCCTGATTTTCAAGGGAAAATTTCCCAATGAGAACTCAAAATTTTCTCTCATTTTACGGTGGATTCTTTTGGAGAAAAACCATGTTTGTCTTCCACAGGAAAAATCAACTTCTTTAAAAAAAAATAAAAAATAAAAAAAAACTCCGATATGTTCAAATTAATTTGATCTCAGAGCAGATACACGAGCTGCCGGTTTTTCCAGTTTCTTGACACCAAGAATGCCACAAGAAAAGTTTTGCAGAAGGGTGGAAATTTTAGCACAAGTGGTCCCTGATCGTAATTTATAGCAAAAAAAAAGCCGAGGAACCTCAGAAAAATTTTATCATCATCTATTCTTGGTGGTACATTATTTTTCCTAGCGTAGTAAAAATATTAATCCTTTTTGCAGGAAAAAAGAAGAAGAAAAAGGGTCGGCGTTTAAGTTTGCCGTGAGACTCATTTTCAAATTACGACGGGAATAACATGTATTTACATGTTATACCCATATTTACCACCCTTAATTTATAGGTTGTAAATAGCTAGCCGAGGAAAAGGACAGGAGGAAATAAGGAGCTGTCAGTTCTTTATCTATTGAAATAGCCCCGGGGCACAAAAAATTGCGCAAAGAGAGAGGGTAGAAATTCCGAACATTAAGTATATAGTGGATGCATGTGCGACATTATATTCATCGTGTTTTCGTCCATTTCTGGCGATAAAGTTTCATTCGAGGCATACTTAACAAAATGATTTGTTTGCAGGT
This sequence comes from Bemisia tabaci, assembly GCF_918797505.1. Classification (NCBI taxonomy): domain Eukaryota; kingdom Metazoa; phylum Arthropoda; class Insecta; order Hemiptera; family Aleyrodidae; genus Bemisia; species Bemisia tabaci. Next base: position 32,352,525 of record NC_092797.1, on the reverse strand, counting down.
TTTGCAAGAGCTGTCGTGACACTTCGGGATAGGGATAATGTTTACAATATCAAGAATAAAGAAGAAGAAACAAGAGGTTCAAATAACAACTGGAGCTGTTACAACGAACGCTTTGGGTTGAAGCGTGACTGAGGATGTTGTGCAGTAACTCTAATAGCATTCATATGATTACTCCGACAGGTGAGTACATGAAGTATTGTGACGACGAATAGAGATTGATCTGTGGTGGTGGTTTCCCAGGCGAGCGTGCATTCCAGATGGAAAATTCAAGACCCTACTATTCAATCCTCTTCGAGGGAGCTAAAGTGCCATACGTTCCAAGTACCAGTGATCGCGATAAGTTGCGATTTGATCGGAGATTGTATTGCGATTTGATCGACGTCGACTTACCTATTGCATTATTATCGAACGTAAAATCGTGATAAATTGAGATAAAATTTCGATTTGATCAAACGCGATTTTATGAAGATAAAATTGAGATAAGATCGAGGATAATGGCTCGATTTTATCGCTGAAAAATCGTAAAAAAAAAATCGCAACTTGATTCCAAAATATCACTATTTTTCCGTTGAAAAATACTACTTGAGACGCTCGAGGCAAATAAATGATTTGCAAAATAAAATATGTCGCAGGATTTTACCACGTATTCGGGGGTTTTACAAAATACGTAACTCTTCCAAATCATGTTTTCTAAAACGTTTTTAAGCAGAGCTACGGACTTAAATTTTGCGGAAAACACTCGTTTGGCAGGTATTGTAGCAGCAGTTGTTAACCAAATCTCAATTTAAAAAAAATAAAATAGAATAAAATAAAAAAATTATATTTTTCAATATTAATTATTCTCCATTCTTTCTAGGTAGATTATTTTCTGAAAAAATTGGAGGAGAGGGAGTTAAAGCAGTGTCTTACGTAATTCAAAAGGGGGAAGGGAGGTCAAAAATCGGCCAAGATGACTTACGTAATATTTAAACGGCCCATAGAAGAACAGTGACATTTTCGCTGTGAAAGGTCTCGAAGACTTTTTTCTACATCTTACTTGGACACAAATGGAAGTTGTCCTAGATAATAACCGCTGGTTGTATTAGAAAGCATGTTAACAGAACTTAAAAGCCCTCAGTTGTGATGTTTTCGGAGAGGACGCGCTTGGAAATCATCCCAAGACCTGAATACAACTATTCGTGCTCGATGGATGTCCGAATTGCATACGCACATAATTGAAGGCGCGCTGAGTGTGAGATTTTCTCGTACTCGCGATGAGCGTTCTTTTCGTTGGGCGTGTACCTCTAGCGGAGCTTTATACGTTAGCGAAAGGAGCAGTAACGACCGAGTTTTCAAAATCGAGTTTTTTTTTTAAAATTCTTCTGATCTCGATCCAATTAATTGTATCATTTCATAAAGGCAGCAGAATTATTATGCAAAATACGAACGAGGGTTCGGACCGTAGAGTAAGTCCGCAGATGTAGACGTCATTTACGACAATACGTACAACATTTTCACACTCTCCAGTGAAAGAGCTGTATTTATTGCTGATGTCTGAGGCAAAATGATATCCTTTTCTGCCGACGTGCAATCTTAAAATGTGTAAGATATTTGTTGAATACTACATCAAACAAGAGTGCAATATATTGCAAGCATGGACAGTGGTTGTTCAAAATTTTACGAGGAGTGTATTCAATAAAATTTTCTTCTCGAATAGTACTCGGTCCATTTTTAAACATTATACTTCCTTTAGTTACAAAGCAGAGCGGCAGCCAACTGCTGCTCCTTTTAAGTCGTTCGGAGAACCTTTCTCTGAAAACGGACACGAATAGTGACGTTCCTTTGAAAACGTTCTTTTTCTTTATTTCTTTTATTTTACATGTTTTTAAAGATTTTCTGTGCACGCAAAAACGCTTCAAAATCCCTTAGAGTTTCCGTGTTTCGGGTTTTGTCCACCAGTGGTTACATCTAATCTAGTCTAATCCAACCGCTTTCAAAGAAGACTTTATAGGCAGCCGCTTTCTTTAGCTTTCATACTTTAAGTCATTCATCGACCTAATTTTTATTTTGAGGGAAAACAAACAAATTGAATTAAGAGCCATCATGGATACAATCCTGGCTCAGAAAACAGGACATTCTCATTTTTATTTGCATTTTATGAGGGAAAAAAGGAGGACGGGAAAAGGGGCAGCAACCAGTGGCGCGGCGTACTTTGCGATTTATCGATTGTTATGCCATTTAAACCTATGGAAATGGATCGATAAACAGGGTGTTCGCACCGAACACCTTAATAATCGATTATTTACCGTAGGTTTAAATGGCAGAACAATCGATACATCGTAATTCACGCCACGCCACTGGCAGCAACCTAGGGTCTCAACGCCTTTCCTTCCGAGTTGTGTAAAAGAAATCAGGAAGCCACTCGAATTGTCAGCGACTATACCTCGTGTGGATAAGTTCGAATGTTTTTAAATTCCTAATTAGCACGCCGATAGAAAATTTACACTAATAGTATGTGATTATGATAAATATAAAAGACACGAAAAGGGGAAAGACTGTAAGAGAGCTAAATATAATTGATTAGCACGAAATTTCAATGAAAATCCAGCACTCTCCTTTAAAACTCCATTATCGGTGTTTGCATTGTTCTGCCTGGCTGAAAAACTTAATGCGCCCACAATCTAAATGCTTATTTTTTTAGTATTGTGGTTTGTTTTTACTTTTCGAGGCTCTCTGCGTTGCCAGCGATTTGAACCGAACGCGGCCGCAGTCAGCGCAATGTATCATCCCACGCGACGCGACGCAGCAAACCGAAGCGCCTTCAGGTTTTATCTTATGCAACGCGGACATCCCTGGAGCACGTTTAGTTGCATGACCTAAGTCTTCCGTCCCGCTGTCGTCGCGTCGCAACGACCCGTTCTAACGACGCGTCGTTAGAAATCCTATACCTCTTCTTTCGCGGCCTTCCTTCCCATTTCTCCTTTCATCGGGACCTCTATAATTGAATTGCAGGGGTCTTTTTCTTTTTAAACACTGATCTTACAGTCTCGGATGTTTTAGCTCTTGGCATGGAGAACTTTAAAAAAAGAAAGAAAAAAACTAAAATTCATAAAGTCGGTTTTTATGATAAATAACTGAATTAAAGTTCATCAAGTACATAGATAGAATGATTCTAGAGAGATTTTCATCTTTATAAACTTGTAAGTAACTGATAAAGCTAAAAATTCATATCTGATCAATTAAAATTAACAAATCAGTAAACTAAAAGATAAAAATCAGATATGACTTGACATATTAGAACCGTATAACTCCTGACACACGTCAGACGATACGAATTAATAAAAATTCAAAGGGGGAAAAGTAGGGAAAAAGTAGAATGGACTTTGATGGGGTAATCATACGATTGCCAGTCTGATTTTTCTTAAATTGCTGCCAATTATTCGAGGTTTTATTGATTATACTGGTATTTTGGGGCTCAGAACTTAAGCTTTAGAGTTTCAACGAGTTTAAATCCGTGAGTTTTGAAGAAACTCCTCGGAAAAGTCTCCTATGCTTTGCTTATGGGCATGTTTTCGTGTACTTCAACTCGCATGACCAATCAGAAAATGGAAAATCACCTCTTAGAATTTTCTCATGCAGAGATTCCGGAACGCATACTGCGTTAAAAAAGAGATCATTTTGAGATTGGTCGATCACTTCTCCGCGTGAGAGCGACTTACAAGTACCCACTTTTACCCTAGGTTATTCTTGCAAAGCTATCGAAAACAGAGACAAGAGACCCTCCATCAGTATCTTGGCAATGGTGGAAGCTTTTACTTTCGGAACTTCAACATGCAACTGTTGACCAATCTACTTGGTTGATGGTTAACAACGTGTCATATTATATCGTATTATAGCCGATATCAGACGGTCAAAGTGGAGCTCTCAAAGTGGCGTCACGTAAGGTCACGTGACCCTCAAAGATGCTCGGTCCGAGAATCTTCGGCAATAAAGGGTCACGTGACCCGACGTAACGCCATTTTGAGAGCTCTACTTTGATCGTATGATACGGGCTTTTCGCAAACTTACCGAAGTTTGGGAAACTCGTTTGGTTCATGACACCGCCCGAAGCTCATCATCCACCGACCAGATAAGTCAGCAGCAGAAAAAAGAGTGATGACTGGTGCTCCCATAAACTGTTCATAAAGAAGTGTTGAATCCCTAAAAGTAAAAGCTGTCACCTGTCGCAAAGAGGCCAGTGGAGGGTCTCTTGTCTCTGCTCGAAAACGCGATCCTAAAACCCGCGCAGCTGATCCGTTGTGTGGCTTTGTGTTGGCAGATGAATGGTTTGAGCTTGAACTAGAACGACCGACTGGAAGATGCCCGGTCGCTGGGAGTCCTCGGGCAGGCCGCTGTTCGTCCGGACCGTCTGGATCAAGGGGATCCGCCACGTGGTGCTCTCCAAGAACGACCCCCTCCTCCGCGAGATGGTGCCGGACATCCCGTTCCGCGCGGGCCACGTCTCCGCTCCGACCTCCGAGCCCGCGCTCCTGCCGTCCCCGATATCCGCGCCGTCGATGACATCGGCTTGCTCCTCGGCGCTCACCTCGTCCACCGAGCCGCTCCCCGAGTCCTTTGCTGAACCGGTGTCAGAAAACCGAGCAAGAGCCGGTCGACGAGGAGGACTCTCCCAAAACGAACAAGGTCAAAAAGTACTCCTTGCTCGGACGAACGCGGTGGGGCGAGTCGGCGCGGGGCCGGCAGCTCTTCCTCCCGATCGACGAGGCGCCAGCGACGGTGGAGCTGAACCCGCTCTCGGACCGCGTCATGAAGTGGCTGGACCTGTCGGGGAAGAGCCTCCTGGAGACGACGATGGTCGACGAGCAGGAGAAGGGGAAGCGGTGGCGGGGCGGGAGACACGTGAAGAAGTTCGTCAAGAACCGGAGCGCGAGCTTGAACATCATCAACACGCAGTACGACATGACGTTGACGGCCGACATGAGGATCGAAGGCAACCCGCAGCAGAAGCATCACCAGACGATCCAATTCGAGCGGAACGAGTCGGAGAAGGATATGGGCGCCAAGATGAGCAGGGTCTACGAACTGAAAAGGAGCAACTCCGTCATCCCGCTCCCCGTCTCGCCCGACTGTCCCGAGCCCTGTCGACCGACCACGACCGACGTTGTGACGAAAACCAAGCTTCACGTTTTCGTTCCGCTCATCACGGAGATCGACTCCCTCTCCGAAGAAAACGAGGGGTATTTTTAAGTGTGCTTTAGGGATCCTATACTGCCGTGCTAAGGAAAAACACCGCACAGTGGATCGAGTCGATTAGAAAGGTTGGACATAAAATGTTTGCTAAAACTGCAAATTTTGATGTTTATTTCGTCACATTGCAAATTTTAAGGGGTGTCCCTGCAAGAAAATTTCACGAGGAAACCAATGGAACTACACTGGAAAAAAACACATTGGATCTAGAGTCCAGACTCTTAAAAACATCGACAAGAAAAAGTACTCTTGATTCCATCAGAATCTAGCTTAAATCAAGAACCAAGCCTCTTAATTTAAGCGGATTTCATTTTGATTCAGGCAAAAATCCGATTGAATCAAGAGTATTTTTTCTTATCGATGTTTTCAAGAGTCTGGACTCTAGATCCAATATGTTTTTTTTTTTGCATATTTTTCCTCGAGATTTCCTGATGTTTTAGATAAAATTGCGAACAAAATTGCCTGGAAAATTGGAGAAATATCATCCAACACTTTTCTCGTGGATTATTTTTTTAATAAAGGCAATATGGCAACGCCTGAAGGCTCATACGGCGTTTTTCCTTAGCACGGCAGTATAATAGGAATACATCAAGGCCGGACTTTGTTGGTCCTCCCACCGTGATTGGATATGCTTGGATTGCATTTTGCAAAAAGGAACCAGGAGCATTGCAATGTTGCTAAGATTAAGCGATCTCTTTTGTCTTGGAAAAAAAAACCTGCGATTATCCATTGACAGTTTCTATTTTACTCGCTGAAAACTGTGAATCTAAGATAAAAATGATCATGTAATAATTTCACATATTTTCATGATTTCAGCTATTATTTTGACTGCAAAGGATTTGCAATGCTTCTGGTTCCTTTTTGCGAAATGCAATCCACTTAGGACGAGTCTCGACTGAAATAAAGTCCGTCTTAGCGCTTTTGAAGGACCAGTGGTGCAGTTTGAACTCATTGGTGGATGTTGCACCTCCTCTGTGTGAGAGAGCCGATAAAATTTGGCCCCTGGCGGGAAAATGACTTGAATTTACCGCCGAGAAGATTATTCTCTTGATTACCTGGTACCAGCAACTTTTTTCTTGATAAAGCATCTTTTCTGCTTGATTCAAGAGAAATTTCATCCTGACGGCGAATTCAAGGATATTTCAGTCTAAAATAAGCCGCTTTTTCTCCCAGCGTATTATTGAAAAAATTGCTTCAAAATCTGCCCAACTCGGAAAAAATGTAATGTTTTGTTGTTTAATTTTTCCCATTTTATGGATTTTTATTTCAGAATTGGACACTTTCCGAAACAAGTTACTTGCTCCAGTTTCTGATGTTACGATTTAGTCTTAAACGATCTGTCAGTCTCAAAACATAATATGTAACGATGCAAAAATGAAATAAAGTTAATGTTATGAATAAAATAGTCATATATTATTCCGATGGAAGGTGGAGAGGCGCTCTTTAATCACTGCTTCATCTCGGCTGAGATCGCGTTTTTTAATGAACTCCTTTTTTGAAAGAGGGATCTCAAATGCAAGTGGTTAGGTCATATACGAGACCGCCTAAGGGATTAGATTTTCTGGAAGCTTAAAAAGTTTTCTTTTCAAAACAGACAATCCCCTCCTCTCTTCCCTCCAGTTGTTTTAATGATACACAATTTAGTTTCAATTTGCACAAGCGGGATCGTTATTCCTGCGAAAAATAGTTTTCCGTTACCCGCCATACATCACTCAGAATGTTTTCGACTTCGCTGCCCCTAAAGGACCGTTAGTAAAATACGTAACACTTTAGGGGGGTGGGGAGGTCGAGGAGAGCGTTACACCATAGTGTTTTTACCTGTTGAAGGATGCCTAGAGGCCCCAGGAACAAAAGCGTTACGCGGGGGGGGGGGGGGGGGGGGGTCGAAAAATCCGAAATTTAATTTGACGTATTTTAGGAACGGCCCTTAATAATGGGGGGGGGGGACATATTGGATCTAGAGTCCAGGCTTGATTCAATCGGATTTTTGCTTGAATCAAAACGAAATCCGCTTATAGTAAGAGGCTTGGTTCTTGATTTAGACTCTGCTAGACTCTGATTGAATCAAGAGTACTTTTTCTTGTCGATGTTTTTAAGAGTCTGGACTCTAGATCCAATGTGTTTTTTTCCAGTGTAGTGTATACCTAGCGCTATTTTTACAACTAATTTGAAATAATATACGGGCCATAATAAAGTATTCCCCTCTATTTACACGTAAACAGTAGATAGATTTTGGGGCATGTATTACAGGAAAAAAGCTTTCACATCATTAAGCATGGGGTCGATAAATTGATGCGTGGAAAATTAGTGAGAAGTTTCCTCGTAATGACCTAAGCATTGAACATTGGCCCGGAAGTTCGGTCGGTGGTACTGGCTTCAGGATTTATTGGATGCTGCAATGAACATTGATTTCAGAAATTCACGGGCAAGAATTCATTATGAAATTTCACTGAAAGTAGTGTTTGCATATAAACTTGAGATTCCACATTGCACGTGCCTTTCTTCATCAAGTAGCGAGGAATGTTCAGTTGCGAAATTGCTGGGAGCCTGATGAACTTGGTGAGAGCAACAGATAGTTTCGAAAGAATTTAATCTAATTCTCTCCTGGCGGGTAATTACGTGATTATAACTACGAGCACGCTAACGTTGAAGTTCAGCGTGTTTATTACGAATTTCTCACGTTTGGATTTGCAAACACCATAAGAAGATAAGCAACATGTTACAATGCATTTACGCTGTTTTCAAACAGAGCTCTTAAAACAAAGGTAATAAATTAGAGATCTATAACAACAAAACAAGAGTGACTTTTGGATACTTATTTGGATATACAAGGCACCTTGTCACCTTGGCGATACAAAATAAAACGATAAATCGTCGATTAAAATTCACATTTAACTTCCAAGAGGAGGGGAATAAGTAAATAAAAATATTAAAAACTCGCGGACAAGTTCTAGAAACTACAAGATCCCATTATCAGGGAGATTCTTCACAGTTCACAGGCTAGGCCGCACTCCTAAACATAATTTGTAGTCGAAATTTTGATAGATATGATAGATATTTTCAAATCTACTGATGAATTGGAGATTAGCATGTACGAGTTAGGTTATTGCTCATTATAAAAACAACTTAAGTGCCATTCGTTTCCTTATGCAATAGGAACTTTTATGGATAAGTCAGATAGTGTTTTCTCCTTGCGGGGAAAAAATCCTTATGTCTTCATCTGAAAAAAAGCTCTTTGTCTATTCTGCCGTGCTAAGGAAGAACGCCTTATGAACCTTCAGGCGTTGCAAGCTTTCCTTTGATAAATCAGGGCCGAATAAAGGGGGTGGCCACATGGGCCGCGGCCCATGGCGGCAAAATGTAGGGGACGGCAAATTTTGCAATCTTTATGAATGTAGGTATCAAAAAAAGAGAGAAAAAAATCGGATTCAGAAAATAAATTACAAACGAGAAAAGGCGACACAATCTCTCATTGCCTGAGAGTAAAAGTAAAGTAAGTTCTAAATTTTTCGTCTTCCGGTGATACAAGAGACAACACCTTTAATTGGATTGCATTTTGCAAAAAGGAACCACTAGCATTGCAGTGTTGCTAAGATTGTGCAACTTCTCTTGCCTTGGAGGAAAAACCCGATTATTCATTAATAGTTTCTATTTTACTCGCTAAAAACTGTAAATTTAAGACAAAAATTATCATCTAAATTTCATAATTTTTCACGATTTCCGCAATTTTATTGCAAAAGCGATGAAGTTGCACAATCTTAGCATCATTGCAATGCTAGTGGTTCCTTTTTGCAAAATGCAATCCAATTGGTCGAGTTAAGAGGAAACCAAATACGCAATTTGACCAGGAGCGGAGCGGCGCAGAGAACAATGATGACGAGGACTGGGATGGAAAGGAGATACCCTCGGCGCGGCGGTCGGCATGAAACGCATAGCGCCTACACGCCTGCATGAATACTTCACGCATTGCGTCAAACAGTGCGGACAGCAGCGGTCGGCGGGAGACGCGTAGCGCCTACAAGACTGCATGAATACTTCACGCATTACGCCAAACACAGTGGGGACGGCGCGGCGGCGGAGGTTGTTCTTTCATAATTTTTTCGTCCATTTCTTATAAATGGAAGGCTTTGTCCAAACAGGGATAGGTTTACGGAACTTAACTTTCGCGCAAAGTTCCGTGAACTTTTGTTATAGTGTTGACAGGGCTTTCACAAAAAATGTGCCCAACACGGGTAAAACGCGTCTCATACACCCCTCCCCCACCGGCACGTTCACTTGATGATTTTTATAGATCGTCTTCGATAGACCACACAGGGGAGATTACATTGATATCGATTGGTTAAATATGTAAATACAGCCTCAAAAGTCAATTTAGAAATCTGAGGTAACAGGTCTTATGTGATCGAATTTTTATTCTCTCGAGTACCAAGTGGCAATGAAAAGTGGAATTTTTGGGAATTTTCTCATTTTCAGCTTTTCCAAATTAAATACTAAAATTTTCGTATGAGGTTATGTTCTATTGTTTTGAGCCAAACGATACATCGAACCACCATCGAATACGATCTATTAATGTTTCAAAACGAATAAGAAGGGGGCGAAAAAATGCAGGCGGCCCATGGGCGGCAAGTAGGTGAATCCGGCCCTGGATAAAACACGAATTTCCAGTTAAACTCATGAATACTTTTCTTCCAATTTTTGGCGCGTATACGTAGTATACCGCCTTTGCGATCGTTTCGACCCCCCACTCGATACAATAACCGAGTCCCTTAGTTCCTTACCGAAAAGTGACTACCGCGAACTTCTGAGATTTTCCAAAGCGTGTAAAAAGTTTATTTATCCGTCAATAATTATGATTTAAAGTTGTTTCTCATTCTGGGGCTCGCTAGTTTATGTGTAATGAATACCAAGAGTCTACGTTACTTGGTTTTTCTTAAAAAAACCTTAGAATGCGACGCGCTGATTTAAAATATGCATATATAAGCAGAAGCAAGCGAACTGATTCGAGGATGGCTGATCAGGTCGGCACTCGTTGAATGAGAATTTCACTTCTTCGTTTTGTTTAAAACGTTGCTTTGACAGATCTCCATACCCCTGTTATCCTTTTCAAAATTTGGTACTCCTTGCTCTGATAGCCAGGGCCAGCAGGATAGTGGTAAGTGCAATCTGTGATGAGCCTCGAGACTCATTAGCCCATGTGCTAACCGTGGCCCATACAGAAATTCACTCCCCTATCAGGCCAAAACAGTGCACAGGCAGGCACAAAACCCAGGTAGTGTCCCGGTCCTGGCTCGTTTCGCCGCGTCGCTTCCCAGCTGAAGAACAAAAGGCGACCCTCGCGGCCCTCGCCACAGTCAGACCTAATTACTTTCACTCGATTACCCATTTCACCGTCACGCTGGGATCCATCAAATTTTCGAAAAAATTGTTTCGCGAGTACTTAGCAATTTTTTCCTTACTCTCCATTCAAAGACGAATTGAAAGAGGTCTCATTCATAAAAATCGGCCGAATAGAAGAGAAGTTACAGTATTCGAAATCCGAAGAAATCAACGAAACTTCTCCATACAAAAATAAAATGAAGGGGAAAAAAGAAATGTATAAATTACAATTAAATATAATTGACCTCAGAATTTGGCAAGCAATTCAACTATATAACGGAGAAAAAATTGGGAGAAATTACAAAAAATTCGCCTCTTGCAAGGGGCTTCCTTGTAAGAATTTTGATCTGAAGGCAAGGATTGAATACCAGCGCAATACTCCATACAATACAGGGTGTGCCTGAACGAACATTTTTTTTTGTGTCAAAATCGAAAATTCTAAATATTTTTTAACTACAGTGTCTCTTGAGTCGTTTAAGCCAAAAAAAAATTCCGTCAAGATTCTGGAAAGTAAAGGCGCTTTAAAAGTATTCTGGGGCTATGTATCCTAACTGTGTCCACACATGGTTTCTGTTCAGCATATCCATGTGTAAGTATTTTTACACGTAGAATCTAATTTTCACGTCAGGGAGTCGACACATCTCGATTTTTTCGATTTTATACGGAAAATTGATGGTTTTTCGGGATTGAAATTATTATTGTTTCATGAAAAATAAATGCACCCAAAATGACTATAGCATATTGATTTTTATATATTTGCACCCACGAAATTGGTTGGTAAATTCAACGAGTGAGTGCATCGACCTGGTATATCAAGTTTCTGCAATTTTTTACGGCAAATCGGTAGATTTTCGGGATGTAGATTGCTTACTTTCAATTCATGAATGAATAAAGCATGGACATGGTTGAACTTCTTTGCATGGAAATACGTTTAAAATAACAAAATCAAGACATATTTAATGCAATTGCATTTATATCGAGTCAATTTCTTTTCAATAATATATCGGGATTTATAATAGGTACCGGTGATTTGGATATTTTAGCCCCAAAAAGACCTTTAAATCGACTGTATCTTTCAGGAGTTCGACAGAATTTTTCCTTTCTTCGCTTAAATTATTCCGTAGCACTTTTCTTTAAGAATCTGATAAGATATTGCTGGGGGCAGATCAAAAAACTTAAACTCGTTCGAATGGCTTTCTACATTCACAATACAAGGTCTCGTCAAAGTGCGTCGTTGAAGAGTTGGATCGTATGAATTCTCTTGTTGTGCCACTTGCCTATTTTGAAATCTCTGTAAATGAAAACTAAAGGGGTTGATATGTGTGAGTTAATGACGCGCCTTATCAACACATTGTGTTGGAGTTCACTGCTTGTTTAGATTATTTTGCTCGCAGCTCCACCAAAAAGTTCTAAAAATTTCAAAGAAAGATACTAAAAACTTTCGTCAAGAATGAGCATTTTATCGACGGAAGCTTTCCAACTCTCGAATGTTCATAGGCCGTTCTTCCTTAACACGGCAGTGTTACCTGTTACCTAGACATGTTAGCACTGGAGAACGCTTTTCCGACCTTGGGTTGGCCTACATAGGTGTTTGTTGTTAAATTCTCTAGCGATTGAAATTCTTGAGAATTCGGACGCTAATATAAGGACGAGAGGTAAGGCATGTACAGAATACGTTTAACGAATACCATCCACGATCCTCATTGGATATAAACAATCCGCACAAGACCCTTCGAATCAAAGTGAAATTCAACACGCAAGAAATGAAATGTGGAACAGCGCGAATTCGGGAGAATGACTGGTAAATTGATTCCGTCTCGCTGCTTGTGTTTTAGGACACTTTAAAGTGTCGGAGGCGTGCGTGTCTAAGGTTAATAGACAAGTAAACCCGTCTTCTCCGTTGAAGAAAGTGAACCCACCTCCTTTTCTCCTTGAAGAGATTTCTGAGAATGTGTTTCCTTCAGCGGCGAGCTGAGTGAGCTTCATAGACGAAGCACATGGGCAATGCTACGAAGACTGTCCAAATCAACGTCTCAAAAACTGAAAATTCAACTTGACTTTTTTGGATCGAGTTTTCGTTTTATAAGCTCTGCAATTCTGCATTTTTTTTTTTTGGGTGTATGTGTGTCGCACTAGTTGCATACTATCAGACTCAAAAATTCAATATGGGTGCTTTTATATTAGTCATTCTCTGTTTTTCGTAGTAAATGAATAAAAAATGATCCATTACAGTCAATCAACTTAACGCTTCCTGTTCTTCTCAGCCTCCCCTCAAAAAATGTATCCCCCCCCCCCCCCCAGGTTCCTAGAGTGATAACTTCGTCTCTTATTAACGACAATTAGGAAAAGAGACCTAAAATATGTTTGAAGATGCAGTGAAACTTACTGACGTATAAATTTCATAAAACCATAAACTGCACAAAAAACGACTTTTAAATATTTTTTAAATATGCGCGAAAGTTACAATTAGAGTACCTGCATGGGAAGATACTCTAGTTACAATTTCAAATGAGTACTTACCGGAAGTATTCGGCATTTTCGGTTTCATCAGGGGATCGCCGGAAACACCGACTCATTTACCGGAAGTATTGAGCATTTCCGGTTACAGTGGAGGATCGCTGGAAACACTCTCTTGTTGGGCGTGAAACTTATGGCATTAAAAATATTAGGACCGGAAGTATGCAGCATTTCCGGTTACATCGGGTGATCGCCGGAAACATTCTCATTGCGCGCGACAGTGCATCAAGTGCGAATGTTCACCGGAACAGTGCGCCTTCATTTTCATTTGATACTGTGCAATACTTCAGTGGCGGAATAGTTGCTCAGAGCGCCGTCAACAGTATTGCTTCGACTTGATGGTAGAGGATCGTGATTACCGCTGAAATTATTCTCTAGTACCAGCTCAGTTACGCATTTTCGCAGGTAAAAAATATCCATACGTCAATTTTGCACTTTTTTTGGGACTTTTTGAGCTTGTTTTCCCCTGCAAAATAGTGCGGACCCAGCACTATTTTACCACCTTGCTTCGTTGGAATGTTGTGCAGATTTTTTTTTTTTTTTTTTTTTTTTTTTTTTTTTTTTTTTTTTTTTAATTGTGAAAAAACTATTAAAAATACATTAAATAAGCAAAACTTGTTCCTAGAACTGTAATATTTTCGAGAACTGTAGGTTCAATGTACGGCCTAATTAGAAAAATAGCCCTAGAAAGGAAAGGGAGAGCAATGCGGAAGGAAAACGGCGGACGGATGCTATTTCCGATGAGTCCCATTCGGGGTTAGACCCGAGACTCATTTCGAAACCATCGCGTGTTGACTTAATTAAGCATCGAATTTTCGTGCTCCTCCACCATAATTTATTTCTTCTGTATTTCCTGCATAATTAAATCCGCTGTGGGTACTCTGACCGAGCGTACGAATCTCATTTCCATTCGAAGTACTTCAATGATTACTTTTTCCGAGAGTTCGTTTACTTTTTCTAATCAAATCTTCCTACTTCATTCATGACTCCCTACCGTTTGCATTCTCTCCGACAAATGCATCTCTTTAACCCGATTGCCTTCAGATACGCTGATGTACAAAACAAGTGCTTGGCTTTCATGGGTCGAATTCAAACCATACGAATCATTCGTGAAGAATAGAAGGATCTGACACGAGAAGTCCCCTGATATTATTCTCTCTATCCTAATAAAATCAGTTTCAAGAAGCTCGGCGGACGGGGTGAAGAAGGGGAGTAAGAAGGTCGATGGGCAGGAGTGAGGGAGTTCAAAGGTTAGAGCTTTAATAGAGTGGGTCTTTACTTTCGGAGGCCTTTGTTTAGTCATGGACCACTATGTGGCCAGAGATGGAAAGTGAAATTTCACGTTTTGAAAGAGCCGTATGCAAAAACGGCTTTTTTCGCCCCCGCCCCTTAAAACTTATTCAAACTTCGTCTATCAGTTACTCATACTGGAGCACTTCTTTCCCCAAATTTTCAGACCCCCAAAAAATTTTGGTTCACAGGTTTTGACTTCCACCCTCCCTAGCGCCCCCCAAAATTTCACGTGAAACATGAAATTTTACAAGGCTCGAATAAATTTCATAAAATTGAAATTTATTGATTTTTTTTAGAATTATTAATTAAACCTTTGGAGGTTTGAAAGCGTTTCAGATAGTCTTATTTCTGTTGATGCTGCGGTATTATTGGGTATTATGCTACTCTACTGAAGGTGCCAGACACAAAGGGGGGGGGATAAAAAGGGGAGTTTAGAGAGAAAAACCCCAACGTAACCTCTAAACTAAACGAAAACATTAGCAACGCGCGAATGTTTAGGCTTGGGGTAAAAAATTTCAAAATTTAGAATCACTATTTCTAGGCGTTTCTTGGCATCCTGGATGCATCCCCAAAACGGGGTAATAATTCTTAAGGATAGCAAGAATAAGATGCTTTTTCAGACGCCATCAGCATTTTGAATTATTTCTCGAACTACGACAGAAATACCGAGATTCGCATGTTACGCCAATAAGAATTGACACTTTATCACGAGATACGCATTTTTGCAAATAGTGTTTTAAACCTGTTGTTGGCGGATTTTGATTATTTAAAGACTGAAAAAAGTTTCACGCTTACAATTCCTTATCAGAAGCTTCAGTTTGATCTTATGCGGCCGGATCAAGCATTGTATGATTGAAAAATGACGTTTGATCACGAGATACGCATTTCTGCAATTAGCGTTTTGAACGTGCTCTTGATCATTTGGATCTAAAATAGGGTTTATTCATACTTAAAACTTATTTAGAATCTTTATAGTTGATCCAGTGCGATAGATGAAGCATTGTGTGACTCAATTTGCTCTAATACAACTGACCGTTGTGATGAACCATCAGTTCATGATTGCATTGGCCCAGAGAATGAATAATCGACATGAACGCCTCGCGCCGCGAGTAATGGGTACCTACATAGGTACCCAAGTAGCAGTGATCACGATAAATAGCGATTTTATCGGTGGCGATTTATCGCAATATTATCGAATAAAAAATTGCGATTTATGGCGATTAAATCGCTATTCATCGCAATTTTTTGTTCAATAAAATCGCGATCAACTTTCGTCGATAAAATCGATATTAAATCGCCATATTTCGCGATTTTCTTTGCGATAATATCGCGATAAATTGCCGGGCGATAAAATTGCGATTTTACTGCGACAAGATCGAGGATAATCGCTCAAATGTTGATGATCTTAGCGATTTTATCGCCGACGAAATCGCAACCCTGGTAAAAATTGGCAGTAGAATCTGTGTTCCAAAATACCATAGACCTACAGCTGGCTGTAAGACATCCAATAGCTTCTATAGCCGGCTACACAATTTCTTGTAGCCTTTTATAGCCGATGGCGACTAAGCAACAGCCAGGCGATAAAGTGTATGCTAAACGTTACTAATTACGGATGCTAGGACTTGGTGAGTTTTTGGACTACCGCTCTATTTTTGGGCCGTAGTATCTTGATTTATTTTGCGAGGGAAGCTCCGTACTTTTGATGGATGCCTGCCATTACTAATATATTAGAGCGCCTTCAGTTTCGTATGATGCTGTGCAATACCTCTGGTGTGAAATAGTTGCTTCAAGCGCCGTGGCACGCTGCGGCGCGGCAGGCGGGCAGCCAGCGCGAAACGCCTGGCGCCTACAAACCTAACAGGGATACTTCACGCGTTGCGCAATGCGTGAGGTATCCCTGTTAGGTTTGTAGGCGCCAGTGCGTCGCCGCTCCTTTTTTTTCCCTTCGGAAAATACACTAATAGCTGATCAGCTGATGTATGCTGTTGGTGGGAAACGCTGAGCAGCGTGCGTTGTGCGTAAGGCGCGCCGGATCAAATGAAGGGGCCAGAACGAGATACGCATTTCTGCACTTAAGCCCGAGATACGCGAAAAAAGTTCTACGGTTTTAGGTGACTTCACGATTTTTTTCGGATATGATCTCCTGCTGGCAGATAGACGATATCTTCAACAACACGTTTATGCAGGCAACTCAAACTGTCGAAAATCGAGATACGCACTTCTGCATTTTCACCATCGATATCGTCTCAGCTTGGACCCTCAAAAAATTGTATGGGTAATACTTTTTTTACTATTTTTCCTCCAACGCTTTGGCGTATATACACCGTTAGAAACCTACATCCATCTATAGCATGGTGCCTGTAGAAACCTGGCGGACATCCATGCTCCATCCATCCATGCTTTACGCCTTTCATATGGACTGGTGGACAAAGTACCTTTTCTTCACTTTTGATTATTGACAGTTCATCGACAGAAGCTCATTTTATACGTGCGAAACTTATTGAATTCACAACCGCTTTTGAGTAAGTTGCGATCTCGTAAACGGCAACTCTCTCAGTTGAGCATATGAATACGATGACTGAAGCAAGACGAAACTTATTAAATTTACAACCGCTTTTGAGTAAGTCGCGATCTTGTAAACTGCAACTTCCTCAGTTGTGCATATGAATACGATGACCAAAACAAGAAGACTCAAAAACCACAATCGAAACCAGGCATTTGGGCTCTCTTTTTTGAAATAAGACATACAGACAAAATAGAATCTGATTATTTAATAATCAAAATAATATTCTTCGAGCATTTTCCAAAATTACAGCTCGACTGTAGACTCCAAAATTATGAACATATTTGGTCAACATCATTGTACACGGAGACTCGTATACGATACAAAAGTGCGCCTTCAACCCGCTCCGTAATCTTGATGCAAAATTCTGATACAACTATTCGTGCGTTACGACAGTCCTCTTGCATAGCCGGATGATTGACGGCGAATCATTGGCCCAGGCAACCGGGTACGAATTTCCGCAATGTGACGGTGGTATTAAGGCAGCAAAACCTCCGGGGGTGCCCCACATGGCATCCAATTAGCCCAGCCTCCGGCGTGCTCCATCTGACATCCAAGCAACACAATCCTCAGGGCTGCTCCCCCCTTGCATCCAAGAAGTCTGTGGCGTCCACGCCACACAGGCCACGCTCCTAAGCGTGGCTCACGAGTTGGCAACTGCGCGCCCCGCCAAGCGCCGCGCGGAGCCTTTTCCCAGAGGGTTCTCTAGCCTTCCTGCCTTGTTCCACCACCGCTGCACGCTCCCGCACCTCGGCGCCTCTGGACCCTTCTAGGTTCCTTCAGTCCTGTATATATGCCACCGGCACGACCAGCCAGAGTCTCAGCCTCACATCTCTCACTTTTCGCAGCTAGTCTCGTTGACCATAGTGTTTGTTGTTCTTTTAGGGTTCGAATAAATGTTCTCACACCGATCCACTCGCGTCTTATTTCCTCGTCCCCCTACAAGTCCAACCCCAAGGGGCTGCACTACTTGGCATCCAAGACGTCCATCCCTCCGGGGCTGCCCCAACTGGCATCCAAGCAACCCAACACTTGGGGCTGCCCTCCCTGACATCCAAGAGGCCCACCCCCAGGGCCTGCTACCCTTGCCATCCAAGAGGCCCAACCCCTCGGGGCTGCCCCCCCCCTCGCATTCAAGAAGTCCAACCCCAAGATGGGGCCCCTCTTAGCATCCAAGGAGCCCCACCTGACATCCAAGCAACCCAACCCTCGGGGCTGCCCCCCCCCCTCGTATCCAAGAAGCCCGACCCCCTGGGGGCTGCCCCACCTGACATCCAAGCAACCCAACCCTTGGAGCTGCCCTCCCTGGCGTCCAAGAAGTCCTTCCCCCAGGGGCTGCCCACTTTGCCATCCGAGAGGCCCAACCCCTCAGAGCGGCCCCACCTGACATCCAAGCAGCCCGACACTTGGGGCTGCCCTCCCTGGCATCCAAGAAGTCCACCCCCAGGGGCTGCCTCCCTTGCCATCCAAGAAGTCCACCCCCAGGGGCTGCCTCCCTTTCCATCCAAGAGGCCCAACCCCTTGGGGGCTGCCCCAACTGACATCCAAGCAACCCAACCCTCGGGGCTACCCCCCCTTAGCATCCAAGAAGTCCAACCCCGAGGGGCTGCAGTACTTGGCATCCAAGAAGTCCAACCCCTCGGAGCTGCCCTACCTGACATCCAAGCAACCCAACCCTCGGGGCTGCCCCCCCCCCCCCCTCGTATCCAAGAAGTCCTTCCCCCAGGGGCTGCCCCACCTGACATCCAAGCAACCCAACCCTTGGAGCTGCCCCACCTGACATCCAAGCAGCCTAACCCTTGGGGCTGCCACCCTTGGAATCCAAGAAGTCAAACCCCAAGGGGAAGGCCCCTCTTAGCATTTAAGAAGCCTCACCCCCCGGGGGTTGCTCCACCTGACATCCAAGCAACCCAACCCTCGGGGCTAAGCCCCCCCCCTTAGCATCCAAGAAGTCCAACCCCAAGGGGCTGCACTACTTGGCATCCAAGAAGTCCATCCCCCCAGGGACTGCCCCTCATGGCATCCAAGAAGCCTAATCCCCCGGGGCCTGCCCCAACTGACATCCAAGCAACCCGACACTTGGGGCTGCCCTCCCTGGCATCCAAGAAGTCCACCCCCAGGGGCTGCCTCCCTTGCCATCCAAGAGGCCCAACCCCTTGGGGGCTGCCCCAACTGACATCCAAGCAACCCAACCCTCGGGGCTACCCCCCCCTTAGCATCCAAGAAGTCCAACCCCAAGGGGCTGCAGTACTTGGCATCCAAGAAGTCCAACCCCTCGGAGCTGCCCTACCTGACATCCAAGCGACCCAACCCTCCAGGCTGCCCCCCCCCTTGTATCCAAGAAGTCCAACTGTAAGAGGGGGCCCCTCTTAGCATCCAAGGAGCCCCTCATGAAATCCAAGCGATCCAACCCTCGGGGTGCTCCCCGTGGCATCCATGGAGCCCAACCTCCCAGGGGCTGCCCCACCTGACATCCAAGCAACCCAACCCTCGGGGCTGCCCCCCCCTGGCGTCCAAGAAGTCCATCCCCAAGGGTCTGCACTACTTGGCATCCAAAAGTGCTGAAATAGGGTGCCTACAATTTGTCCTTAGGGAACACAAATAACCATTGAAGCGGTCGGAGCTGTAGAGGCGTAATTGCATTGCAATGATAAGTAGTACTACCTGACAACTTATTTTTTATTAAACCCCTCCTCTGACATAAGGGCATAACTTGATTTTCGCACATGAGCCCCCAAAAGCACGAATGTCCAGATATAAAATAAGGTTTACATGGATATTGGGATACGCCCTTCCGTCAAAAAGGCGAGGATTTATTTACGGAGTCTTTGGTAAGTCGAGCACTCACAATACAGCGTATATCCACAAAAGCTCGAGAAATATCGAAAAACCGCCGGTACCTGAGCGAAAATTTGAAATATGGGACATTCTTGTCCCTAGTCTTTTATTAGCACATAAATATGTTCTGCTCCTATTTTTTTGGCCTAAATATGAGGGAAACACTTTTTTCTAAAAACGTACATTAAAAAATTGCCTAATATTCATGGTTTTTTGTAATTGTTTACCCTTAACCTTACTCTAACCCTAGAAGTTTACATACCTCGTAAAGGGGAGGTGCAATATTGCGGGCTTGAAACCGAGATCGCAGAGGTGGATCTAGAGCATTGCCTTGATAAGCTGGAACAGGTAAACCAAGAGCTATGACTCGAAAATCTTCGCTTACTCGAGTTAAATGCCACTTTTTCAACTCTGCCTCACCATGTTTCTGCAAGAGAACCGAATTAAAAATGAGAATTATTTTTGCACAATCATAAATATTGAAGGAAGCACATTTTCATAATTTGTCACTTACAAATATTTGCTGTAGGTTCCACTACAATCATTATGAAAAAATAATTTTCTCAGTTGTAGAAGGAAACATTCCTACCACTCCTCCTAAATTATTATGAAGCTTGGGAGAATGATAATCTCAAAAGAACTAATAAACTAGGTGAAATTCCTTCCCACAAATGATCCTTAGCTCCAGCAAAATTATGTATTTGAAAAACTGATGATTTATTAAATCATGACGCACTGAAACGAGATGTTAGGGAAAACGTTGTGACCAAGGTTACTGCAATGCCCCTGTACTGCATGAAAGTTTTCAGGAATTTTGGTGTTTTTCAATTTCTGCTAATAGGCTCTCATTACCCTTCAAAATTCATTCAGAGAGGCCCTCCACTGACCATCTGTGCTAAGAAGAGCGACTTTCAGCTATCGGCATATCCATCACTAGTGGCGCAATGATTTAATACTCCCCTCATGACCATGGGGTCATGGGTTTGAAACTTCAGGTAGGCAGTTCAAATAACTAAAATGTGCCCGTCAATTAGCTGTCTTTGAACTAATTATTGCTACAAACCCCATTAAGATCAGAGGCAACCACTTCTCGGCCTCCTCTTGTCAGTTGAAAGCGGAAAGGTATTCCAACAATGGACCAGTAGACAAAGTACAAATTTAGGTATTCTGATACACTTTCCCTGACCAAAATTTTATGCACAACACGATCTGTACAACGAAAATTACTGAAATAAACTCCTAACTAAGATATTGATGTTTTTAGTTAAGATCGGTTACAGGAAATTCTAATTCCCTGCTCAAAAGAAAACTAAAAGTCTACTGGAATCAAATTGCGCACTGCAACGGTTTCGAAGGACTTCTCAATTGAGAAAAGTTCTTTCCTCGCCTTTTGATAGCCGTATTTTGTACAAAGGCAACACTTGCAACATGTTGTGAAAATAAGCAATAATCGCATTTTGTTCAAAATTGTTTTGTGTCGTGGGGGCGGGGCTTATTTTAGCGCACTAAATTTGGGAACCTCTGAAGCAACATTGTTGTACAACAACTGCAACAAGCTCTAAGCAAGCCGTTTTTATGTTGTTCAAAAAAGCAACGCTGTTTTCTAACCTAAAATTGAAAGTTGCTCTCTCATTGGTTGTTTAGAATTGCATAAAAAAAAAACAAGAGAAAAACGGAAACATTTTGTTGTTTCGAACAAAACACGTCTGATGTTCAAAGTGTTTGCAACATGCAACAGCAAAGCTGAAGCACTCAGATTGAGGTTGTCATACTTTTATACCTCAGAAACTATTATGGTGCTGTTCAGTGCGCAGTTTGACTCTTGAGGACTATTGTTTTTACATAAGCGGGATGTTTGAATTTACGCGTCAAAAAACATTGAATGTCTTAGTTAGGCTTTAGTTTCAGTGATTTACGTTGCACAAATTATGTACTGCATAAAATTATATTTTGAAAATGTGTATCAAACTGCTTACATTCGTATCTTGTCTACTGGCCCATTCTCTTTACTGAAACATCATGGCACCATCTAAGCATCAGAAATAGCGACTCATTTTTTTGAGGCAAGCAATACAAGGAAGGGGATAGAGTACAAACCTCAAGTAATTTATCATATGTATGGCTTTCAATTAGAAATCTACCATCTTCTAGATGCATCTCTCTATTCTCAAGTAAATTATTCAGAACAGGTAAAACGTTTCTTTCAGCTTTTTCGATCCCTTCTAGTACTAGAGCTCTCCCTTGCGTAGCTGCTCGCACGGCACTCTACGGTGAACAAAAACAAAAAAAAACAACAAAATGAATTTAAAGGATGAGATCAGAAACAAATTAAATTAAGTTGTATCTACTAACAGTGCTTGCAATAGAGATTTGATAAATTCATGATAAATTCGATAATATAATCATGTTGTTGTGCTTCAGTAAATAATAAACAAAATTTGATCAGGAAATGCTTGAAAAAATACCAAAACTACAACCCAACAGAATAGTGCAAATTGTATGACAAAATGATTTTTCGTGACTGTTTGGGATTTTTAAAAAGATGTCTTGAAATTCAGAAATCGATATTTGATTGGTAAACTACAGAGTCGCTCTTGTAAGTAAGTACTGTGGATCTACCTGCAGCTACATTACGTTAATGGACCACGAGACATGGTAGAAAATTAAATTAAGCACCATAACTTGTGTTTCCCTATCAAAATTCAATGTAGAATATAATGAATGCATTAAACCTTTCCAAATTCAACTCATGAGTTGGAAAATAATTTCCTTTTTCTACCTTGATTATAATTTGTACTTCCTGCTTACGGAAAGCTACTAAAGCACTAAATTGATTACAATAGATTTTACTGTGAAAGAATTTGCCTGTGAACTGACTTTTCTCGGCAAGATTGAAATCAGAAGAGGAAGGAAATGAGTGTGAAACAAAGCACTAATTGTACATCTAATGTGGGTACGAGTTGATTTCACTGCGTAATCTGGCCTACAATTATTGTGGTTTCTTCTCAGACATGAAGTTTGAATTTTTAATTTAAAATGTAAGTTAAGGACGTTTATTACTCTCTTAGGGGCTAATTTTGTAATTTTTTTTATACATCTGACAATTTCTATGAGAAATTTTGCTAAGAAAACATGTGCTGCAGTGCTACGTTACTGAACCTGTCTAGTGGTTTATTCTAGACTGCTGGCCTTATTTTAACTTCAGCTTTACGTTATTTCTTTGAAAATTTTAAACTTAAAATATTTTTGATAAAGGTCCCCCTTCCTCTTACTTTCTTTAAGTATGATGAATTTTGTACCCTGTCTAACAAACTTTACTTTAATTACATATGAATCAGACAACTGTCGATGTTTGTTCTCTCTTCCTTTTACAAATGAAAACAACCAAAGGTGTTTCGTAAGTTATTTGAGAAAGAATGATTCGACTAAAAAGAGTGTGCTGTCATAGGTAGAAAAAAAAATTTTCAGGCATGCTATAATGGCATTCTGATGTATTTTTTGCTACTGAATTCAAAATAAATTTAGTTATTTCTCATCATACACGAATTATTCAAAGAATTAAATTTTATCTGTTCAATCTTGTTTTAAGGAGAAAATTCAGATTGTCTGGAAAATTAAATGTGAAAAAATTTTGAGGCATTTTCCTTAAGCTCAGCTCTAAAAAGTACATGGAAATCAATTGGGCTACTTCTGAAAACTCAACAACGCCAAGAATCAGCGGGACTGTACATTGGGTTTCTCAATTATTGCTTACAGAGAACATGCAATATATTGAATCCTGTAGGATAAACAGATTCAGAGGTATTTACCTGATCAATATACTTTGCAGAACTATTGATAATTTCACGTCTTTGCTTCAAATCTGCTTCTGTGGTATCTCGTGACAAAGAAACATATTCATATTCTTTACAAGTCAGCTCTAAAAAAGCCATAGCTAAATTTCTTCGGCTGATTCCTGGCCGCCCAATTAAAAATATATCTTGCTTCATGTTTTCTTTTTGTAGCATCCATCTCAAATGACTTAGCTCCTCTTGGTTTAGTTTCTCTTTCACTATAAAAACAGTTCAATAAATAAATTAATTACAACTTGAATACAGAATAAGAAGAAAATTAATCTCCTGGAAGACACTTTCTTACGCTCTCTTTGCTGTTTACTTATCTTTTAAGAAACTTTAATGTTTGAAGAAACATGCCCTCTATTCAGGGAAGCCTTCATGTCTTGTTGCATGCTAAGTGCTAAGGGGTGAAATTCCATTGCTATTAATTCTGACCATCATAAATTGTGTAAAATGATATGTGAAAATTGAGTTTAGCGAAATTAATTACTTTGTTCTTTTTTGTTTAAATATCAAGGAGAATTTGAGGTAAGAAAAAAATCTTGAACAAAGAGAGGGATTTTCTGGGTCAAAAATGACTGCCTTTGTGTCCTGATTGTTCAAAATCACAGACTCTGCAAGACAACAGAAATTTAATAATTTCAAAAATTAACAAAAGTAGCAATTTATAGGAAGATCTCTTGATACTTACAGTATTTATGAGGCACAAATTCAGGATTTTTTGCATCACTTATTACCTTTTCTACATCATCAATGATTACTTTCCTTTTACCTGAAAATCAAGGAGAAAAGATTTGAAAGTCTTTAACTTCAATGGAGAACAGATGGCATTAGACCAAGATTATCCAAATAATTATTTTTTGGTCTAGTTATGGTATTTCAGCTGTTTAGATTTTTACTCTAACTCTGCAAAAGCTGCGGTAAAAAAATTGACACACCAATCTAATTAAAGCAGCTTATTGACAGTGTAAGTCGACAATCACATAACTCAGTTTGCAACGTCCCAGACTTTCCGTCATACTTTATTTTTTAAACAGAAAACTACTCAATGGCAATTCTGTAAAACGGCCATGATTTTTCTTCTCTGTGCGCAAAAAATTCAAGGAATGATGTCAATTTGTTCTCCTTTAAAAAAATAACATAGAGGCGGAGATTTTCAGACACCGCAAATGAGATATGAGATTGCAGACTTATGCCGTCGTTATATTTTAAAGTTCAAGACACTAGATATATGTATTACAAAAAACTCAACTGTTAATTTTTCTCTGGAACTCCATGTTCACAATTTGAAATGAGTTTTATAGAAGTATCTTTGTCACATTTCCGGTTTAATCTAGGCTCATGATTGTCCTCTTTGTAATGTTCCGATGGGGATCAAAGACACACCATCAAAAACATTTTCTTGTTTGGTATTACTTAAATGGTTCTTTTTGTTGGATAGCCTGGGTCCCGCTATCCAACTTTTTTTTATTTCATCTTTTTTGAGAGTAAAAAAGTGGTTGAAAAAGAATCTGAGTATTCAGAGTTAAAATTTACCTCTCTGCATTCTGCCAGTGCAAAATTGGGCCTTTGCTCCGAAGTTGTCATTGCTTAGAATCTTCAACAAAACTTTCATCCTCCTGATACATTTGTGAGCCATGACTTTTTTAGCAACAGACCAGCTGAAGGAAAAAAGAAACATAGTTACTCAATGAAAAAAAGTGAAAGTCAAGTATACAAACAACTTGATGAAATTAGGTATCAGTTATAAGGGCTTGCTTTGAGTGAGTATAATGCAACTAAGTTTAGCGGTTAAAGGAACCGAGTAAATTGTAATTTTACTAATACTGCAAAAATTCTCCTTTCCCACTCTTGCTTGCAGTTTCATTTTATTTTTTTGAAGTTTTGAATTACCCTATATTTTGCAATCCTTGTGTGAGGGTGAAAAATAGTTGCACTTTGACCCTTCAACTCTAGTATTAGTTTTTTCACTCTAAATACAGTGCCGATTGCATTGACAGTTGCCATTAATGACCATGTCAGGCAGTAATTAACAAGGATACCTCAGGGTGTCTACTGAGGTCCACAAAAATAAAATAAGTACTTTTTCAGTACTTTTGAGGTACTTAAGGAAAAATTTAAGTGCCTCGCCTTGAGGAAAAATTAAGTACTTTTTAAGTACCTTTTTGATATTGCAATTCTTCGATTTTGGCACTGCCGCGCGCTATACTTCAGCTATTCCTGTGGCCTTTTCGGCTGTTTCCATCAAATCTAGGGAAATGCCTAATTCCGCTCCTCTACAACAACGGCGCTCATACGGGCTGACATCGCACTAATACGCCTGACGGACAATACACAGCTATAACTATTAGGCAATCGAACTGAACGCGCAGCGCAAAATGCGAAAAATTACGGACCTTCCGCGAGATTTACATACTTTTAAGGTACTTACGGACCGACCTTAAAAATTGCGTACTTTTTCCGGACTTTCCAAACTGGTACACACCCTGTACCTACACAAAGTTCTCAGCTTTCCCATTTTAAAAAACCCTTTTACCAATGAGATTTTCAAAATGAAGACATACCTTTATTTGCTGCTCCTTTTCCCCCTCTTTCCTAACCCACAATTGTGTTGAAAAAATGTCTTGGTCGTGGGATGTGCAGGTAGCCGTCAAGAATTCTGGTCCTGGAGATTCAAAAGCTTTGAAGTTTCTGGCAAGAAAAAAAGGTTGCACAATCATAGCAGAGTTAACAATTGCATGGATATCCCCTTTTTGGGTCGAAAACAATAGATTAGAACAGTCACCAAGTGTTAATAGGTGGAGAGGAAACATATCAACGGTGAAAGTCGGCAATCACATAACTCGGTTTGCGACGTCGCAGACTTCCTGTCATACTTTATTTTTTAAACCGAAAACTACTCAACGGTAATTCTTTAAAACTTCCATGAATTTTCTTCTGTGTGCGAGGAAAATTCTGCAAAAACTTCAAGGAATAATGTCCATTTGTTCTCCTTTAAAAAAATAACATAGTTGCGGAGATTTTCAGACACCGCAAACGAGTTATGTGATTGCCGACTTGCACCGTCGATATTTCTGATGCATTCACAAGTTTGGTGTGTACGCTCTTCTATACCATGGCTGTTTTCTCTGTGGCTCATTTTTGCTGCTGCCATCTTTCTGAGCGCGTTCCCCCATGCCTTTTGCTAGCATGTTAACCTGCGAGAACTCAAAATAACATGGGATTGCAGTAGACATACTTGGATTTTTCTGCTAAGTTTGAAGTTATTGACAATAATGCACTGCCAACAATCCTTGCAATGAATGCGGTCCTGCTTGCAAAAAATGTAAAGCCAGAGAGCATAAGCTTCCCTAGATGGAGGCAACGTTCATGAGTAGGACGTTACATTTTAGAATTAATAGTTTCCTATAATATTGATTGTAAAGTGGTGAAGAAGCCTTTATTTAAAGTTAGACAGCCCAAACCATGAGCGTCGCTAAGACGCAACAGAATCTAAAAAGTTGCACACATAAAACACATCAAATTCGACATTGAAGACTTGTGAAGTTTTGAATGATATAACTTTGTTAAAAATAGCTTTAGCATAAAGACTTACGGATAAAAATTGTGAATGAAGAACAAATGAGGTGAACATTGAACATTACAATATAAATTAGTGTAATTGATGTTGGGATGAATTCTGTTATCAGCACTAACTGGTGGTAGAACATAACCTCTTCAAAACAACGTGACGAAATCGAAAATATCGAATTTATGATGACGTAGAAGAGAAAAAGCCGCCAAAACACAAATATCAACCTTTGAGCTGTTTGGTTTGAGCTGTGATGCACGTGCCGTTTTCGTAATTACAGTTACCACGGATTTTTTCTTTCCCATTTTACTATCTGATAATGAATTTCCTGTTCAACCGAAAAAAGTAAGCCACCTATGCTATATTATTCAATATTGGTGTTATTCATTCACCCAAAACGTAGCCTCGTCCGAGACAGCCAGCTAGCATACAGGTTCAGATTTGTTGAGGCATCTCGTCGAGGGACAGAAAGAATCTGAAGTTCAACTTTCCGTAAGTTTTGTCGCATTAAAACCTACCCGACTAACTGAAATCAATGATTTATTCGCTATGTTTCCCATTACTTTGTAAAGACTCTCGAAAGTTTACATTGTAAATCTCGCGGGTCCGTGCAAGGCGTAGACCTGCATCCAACGGACAAGCCCACATGCTGACGCTCTTGATTTTGTAACTTTTCTCCTGAAATGACACCAGTGTTCAAGTGAATTTCCCTCCTGAAACACAAATAATTGTTATTTTTCTTTATTTCTGTTATTTTCCAGATAGCTTTTAGAAGCATTTTTGAGCTGTCAATTCACCTTTCTCTAATCATTGGATTACGGAATTCATTTGCTCTAGGATGTATTTTCTGAACTACTGCCAAGAATACTAGAGATAACTTACAGGTAAACATTCCCCTACACCTCTCACCACTTTAACTTCATAAGCATCTGTTGCATGCCATTAATAGGGGTTGACAACTTTATCCACGAGGGCAGCCCTTTTGCAGGTCAGCCCATGTCAGAATCTTGTCCAAGTTTTTGAGTCCAATTTTCATCAGAATCAAACTCTTGTATGTACCGAAGTTGGCACTTTTGCTTGTTTTCTTTTTATCACATTATCCGCCCGGCATGAATTGGTCGCAATCTCATTATCGCACTGCCACCATGGGAGCACAAATTACCGAATTGAGAGGGTAGATTTCTAAAGTAATGGAATTTTTTTCTTTGCTTTCCAATCTTGTCATGATACAATGTGAAATCACAACTTAAGAGAGAAAGTGATTCATGTTACAAAAAGTGAGTGTCCAATGTTAGCTCTGAGCTACAAGGTCGTAAAGGACCCCACTTTTCCACATCCTCAGCGCGAATGACATCCCTGATCGTAGGTGGGTTAGCAGCCACTGTACATCTCTTCCTCTCCTCATAAATTCAGAACTTAATCCCACAGACAATCAGCGAGATCAGGCACACTCAGAATTCCAGAGACTATAGGCGGAGGAACGCATCCACAACACCAATTCAAATAAGTGCGCAACTGAGTACGCACACGTGGTGGTGGTACAGGCACGCTTACGTGGTGTTTGAAACATTGCAATGGATTTACATTTTTCAACTTAGAACATTGAACAGTTGTGTATGGTTTCATAAAACCAAGCTCCACTAGGTTAAAGTTCTAAACGAATTATAGTTTTTCAATCCTATGTTAACTCTTTTACCCTCTCCCACTACTGCCAGAGGCAAGTTATTGAAATACTGAGTAGTGTGGTAATTTAAATGTATCTCAGCTCTCCTCTATGTACTGAGATTTGAGGGAAATTTTTTCGGGAGATTTGTCTGTAGCTGTCGAGAGAGAGGCAAAGGGGAGAAAGTTTCAAGGGCAGATACAAAATTAGACAAGATATAATTTTCACATTATCGCGGAGAACAGAGGTAAACTGTATGTACCTAGTAATAACAGAGGTATATTACCCGTCCAGCATCTGTCAAAAATAATATAGCAAAAACATCGCCGAGATATTAATCCCTCCTTGAAACTGCTCAGAGTTCCAGCCTCGAAAGTTCCCCTCTGAATTTTGCCCCGCAAATTTGCTGTGACCTTGCCTAATGGATGCGTCAATGGGTGAGGTAATTTAAATTTTTTAAGAAAGTGATGAACTAGCTCAACCTTTTTCATCAACATATATCTGAAAATTGATTCTATTTATTTTGTAATCAACAGACCAGTGTTAGGTTTAAATACTAAGTGATTTTCAAAACTTAGCCATTTACCTAGGTACTCAAAATGTTTGATTTTTATCTTAAATTAATGCCGCACTGTGCGCTCACCATGTATGAAAATGAGCTAAATTTTAAGTCTTAAAATTTTTGAATTTTTTTAACTATGCATGAGCTATAGAAATAAGAAAGATATTTGTGTTGTAAAATTGGAGTAAGTTCTGATAAAACTGATAGTTTCAATAAATATCTCCATCTCTCCTTTTTTTCAGTTTTGGAATCCTTTTTCAGTCACATGACGAACTGTTCAACCAATTAAGTAGCAAGTAGTGCAATATTACTGTGTCCTTTCGGACAGCTGAATTTGAAGACAAATTTCTCAACTCCTTAAGTTGGTAAGTCAGAAATGATACAGTAAATAATTTATTATGGAATCAGAAAAAGGAGACCTCCCCACAATTTTTAGCAAAGCAGAAGAATAAACATGTGGGAAATATCTACAAATACACTGTGGTAGAGGAGTTCGCTTTTATGTCTCCAAATTTTTTTTGAGCTATCCTTAACTCAAGCAGAAACCAAGCGCTAGATGCAAAAAAGGCATTTCTTGGTTGCAAAGTCTCAGAATCTTCGGCAACGTCTCATACCTTAAAAGTAAAGCAAATGTGTGGAGTTCATTGAAACCTTTACTGAATTTTCTTCATGACTTTACAATGTTGAAAACGAAAAATTTCAAAAAATTCACCCAATAGTTTCCTCCTCAAATCATAAATTAGGAGAAGAGATTCTGAAACACTGCAACCAAGAAATGCCCTTTTTGCATCCAACGCCTCAATTAGAGAGGGGAGTCGGGAACTTTTTTCTTACTCAGTACAAGCTGCTTCTCAAGTAGCAGAGGTTGCAACAACTTGCAACAAAATCGTTTGATTCTTGCAACTAATGGATTGATGTGCAGATTGCCTACTCTCTCCCCCGAAGGAGCTATCATTGTTGGAACTAGTTGCAGTTAAGTTGAAACATGTTTCAACTTCAAAGTATTGCTGGTTGCCTATCTTTAGATTTTAAACAACTTCGGTTCAGCAATTTTGCAATCTCAGCAGGCTGCAACTTTGTCTTCCGATCAGATCGCCGAAAATCGGCACTTATCGACCAAAAGTTGACCGAAAGTTGAAACTTTGTTGCAACTAATACCATCATTGTTTCAACTTGTTGCAACTTTCACATTGAAAAATGCTACTTGGGTTAAGGCATGTAGCTTGTCCCTGAGCTTTATTGATAACTTAGAATAAAACCAGCCAGGAAGGTAACTGTTGGTTTCTCTCACGAGATCGTAAATTGTCTCATTTGGGACTACTTCCACAGGAAATCTGAAACAAGAGAGTGGAGGGAGGGTTATGGCTGCAAGGTAAAAGCAGGCAAAACCTTGAGCGTCGGGTATAGATTTCGGTGTAATATGGACCCTTTTGACTTTTGGGTACCCAGCGTGAAGAAAACTTGTTATTTTGTTTAGCAATGAAAAATTTTGACTGATCCATTTTTTCTCACTATATTTGTTTTAAAATGTTTATCAGATAATTTAATACATCATACTTATTACCCAAGTCATGTGACATTGCTCTGTGCACATAACCATTTTCTCTTTCCCTCAATATATATGAAAATCTGCATCTAATGCCAAATGACCCCAAGGCTGGGAGTGTGTACAGCAAAATATGACTTTGACTTGCTTCATTGCATAATGACTCTATGCACTCAATGTTTCCGGCAGCAGCTGCTGGAAAACATTCCTCTTTTCTGTCAACTTATATGTTTGAAAGTATCAGACCTTACAAAATTATTCAAGCCTTAAATTGTCTTGCACACACTCCATTGTATTTATTTGAGTCTATGGTTCCCAAACTCAGACTGCAGATAATTATGAAATCGAAGTCACATGTGCTGTCTTTATTTCTCTCTTTTTTTGGTCCTCTGCCTTTGCATTAATTTTGCAATGCAAATAACTCCTAAAGCTGTGACCATTTAAAACATGAAATATAAACTTTATCACCTAAGTACACCTTTCATCTCGTGAATGAAGTTCTGTGAACTTCCCTCAAATTTTAAAAAAATTACTTGTATAATATGTAGTCATATAATGTTGATATTAAGTTTTTGGAGGGAAAAACATGAGAAAAAATTAGCCTGATGGTGGTTAAATTAATCCAATTCGAAATTTGTATGTTTGTCATGGCAGTCACCCGGAATACTGTTATAAAGACGGTGTCATGATTTCAAGTCATACTTGGTTTGCACTAAAAAAAGTGTAATTAGCATTTAAACAATTTTCAACTAATTCTGAAATTGACAACAGCACCTGCCCGATCTTGGTTACGTGAAGCATCTTCAGCTGTCAGCACAAAGGCGAAATGATGAGTTATCAAACTAATTCTTTTTAACACTAAACATTGAAATTGAATGTACTTTTTTGAAATCTTTAAGACAAATGTCTAGAAGATGCTTTCTATTGATACAGAAGCAAAATTTTTTAGTGAAATCTTATCAATACTTAGACTTCACTTTCTGAGTTTCGTGATTAATCTCTTTTAAACTTTAGAATGCTCCAATAGTAAATTTCAAGAATTTTGGTGCACTTTCCAAAGGAAGTACTATTACATATTTTTGTATGTCCTTCTTGGCAAATTGTGCAAAATAAATCTCTAAGTCCTTTTCGGCAAATTATGCAAAATAAATCTCTTTGTGTAGTGGTATAGTTATCTTATTTTTCCCAGAAAAAGATGTTAAAAATAGCATTCAAAATTAGCAGGGCCATCTTCTCTCCTTATGATGGATGAAATGTCAACAGCGATTCAGAGACACTGCAACTGTGAAGTGGCCTTGCTGCACCAAATGCTTCAAGTATGGAGGAAAACAAAACCTCAAATTGAGGGCTGCAGAAATGTTAGCCTCCCTTTTTGATTTCATGAAGAAGCATTTGCCATAGTTCTTAACTGAAAAGCATGCCTTGATGTTTTGCTATTATTGCCATGGAGCAGAAAAAATCAATTCTCTGAAAGTTCAGTGGGTAAATCGGCACCTCATATTTGAGGGAGCTGTGGAGGCAATAGCCCTCCAATAAGATATTTGAATTATTGGAAATAATTATTAAAATAACTTACTGCTAATTTTGTACTATGTTGTGTTGTAAAACGGAATTATGTAGTGCAAAATTAAGAGGGTAATGTACCACACCAGATTTAAGAAGAGGTTGAAGTAAGGACAGCCCCCCCCCCCCTTTCCAAATACGGGGAAAAAAGGATGCCATAATTATGTGCTATTTAGTGCTACTCCAAAAAATGTTGTTCTGCAAAATTTGAGGGAGAAATATCGGCCCAAATAGGCGGAAAGAAAGGAAAGTTGTAGAAACAGCAATCCTTTCTTTTTTGAATCTCAGTGGAAAAGTAAAATTGTGTCCAATAATTTTTTGCCATTTCATGCTTTTTTGTGCTGCATAAAGAAAATTTTGTGCTGTGAAATTAGAAAGGGAAACACCAGCCCAAATTTGATCGACATGGAAAACGAGAGATCTTCATTGTGTAAGTGTTCCAAGAAAGTTACATTATAATTTCAAGAGAGTTGCATTTTTGAGAGCGTTGCATGATAATAGACACGTAAGATAAGGTGAATTCTTTTTTTCTCTTTTTCCCACAAGACTTACCGGTATGTCACGTGCGTAAGAAACTGGTTTACCTGTAACGTCCACCTCTTATCTCGTTTTGCCTCTCACCAGTTCAGAATGTGATCTTTTGTTAATAATTGGTACGTGTGGGATGAGCAATAATTAAAGCAGTAGGTACATTTGCCTGAAAGTGAGCCTAATTTAATTGAAGTATGAAAGATGAGAAATCATGGATAATGAAGACTCATGTAATAAATGATCTATGAAATGACTAGTAAGAAGAGGAGCTGGCTTTATCTTGAACACACATTCTTGGTAAAAACACAGGTTACTCAACTTCATTGTAGTGCTAGAGACTTATTTCCAAAACTTCTGTTCATTATTTTTCTGATTTGTTTTAGGTAGACAGGTGTAAATGATGTGGCTCGATGAAGAATATGCTGAGGAAGAGATTGATTCAGAATATGATGATGTGGAATCCGATGGAGATAAGGGATCAGAAGAAGATACATCCTATTTAGAACGTCATCAGAAGAGATCAGAAGATGATTTACGGTCGAAAATTTGGTCAATTCTGGAAAAATTTAAGAAGCCAGTTGCTTTTGCATTCAGTGCTGTAAATCCATCATTGCCAAACCCAGGCCTCCAGATTCTGCAACATGAAGTCATAGGGCTACCACTTTCAACACACGATGCCAAGATAATAATTTCTCAAGCCAGTCCCTCTCCCTTTGGTATGGGAGAAGAGACTTTAGTCGATGAATCAGTTCGGAAATGCTGGGAGCTTAATCCAGCCCAGTTTACTCTTGAAAATCCAGAATGGACTGAAGCCATGAAAACAATGGTAGACTCTGTCAGCTCAGGCCTCGGAATCGAGGGAGGTGAGGAGAAGATTGTTGCAGAACTAAATAAACTCCTCTTGTATGAACCAGGAGCATTCTTTAAAAAACACAAGGACTCAGAAAAAGCCCCTGCGATGTTCGGAACGCTTGTGGTTTGCCTACCTTCAGCACATAAAGGCGGGAAGCTCGTTTTGACTCATGGCGATGAGAAGTATGAGTTCGAAACAGCCGGATCATCACGTTTCAGCACATCTTTTGCTGGGTGGTACGCTGATATCACCCATGAAATACTCCCGGTGACATCAGGTTATCGCCTCATGTTGACCTACAATCTCATATGGCGAACTGATTTGAAAATTCCATCTTATGATATGGCCTGTGGGCAGGCTCAGAAACTGTGTATGTTGCTACAAGAGTATAATTTGCAGATCGAGAATGAAGATAGTAAATACCCTGCAATTTTATTGCATAAATTGAGTCACAAATACACACAAGCTAATCTCAAATTTAATCTACTGAAACCTCAAGATCTTTCTCAGGTTCAAACACTTTCAGAGGTATCCGCTAAACTTGGGTTCCATATTTACCTTGGAACATTAAAATTAAAAGTTGAGAGAGATGACGAGTGCTCAGACTTTGAAGAAAAGTCCCATGATTTGAAAAATTTAGTAGAACTTAACGGTAAGCTCCTTGTCCAGAACCTCGAATGTCCAGATGATTGCATAATTGATCCATCTCCTGAAGGTAAAAGGAAAGCAGACAAAGAAGAGCATCACGGTCCAACGGGCAATGAAGGTTGCCCCTCCACTTATTGGTACTACGATACTGTTGTAGTGCTTGTACCTCCCTCGAAGCAACTGGACTTCGTATTCCAATTCAGCACTGAAGGGAAAGTTATTGAACCAGTGTTTTTCAAACTAATGAAAACTTTCTCTGAGAATAAAGATAAAAAACATATGCTAAAGCAACTTTGTATGCTAGCTTTGAAGCAGAAACCTTACCGTAATAAATACGAATTGAACATGAATAATGAATATTCAAAGACTGTTCTCCCCTTCTATCAACAAGCCGCAGCCACTGCCTTAGATTTAGGTTGTCTTAAACTTTTTGACGAAGCGTGCACTAAAACAAAAAATGAAATTTTGCTAATTCTTGATATTCCTCATAGGCTAGGTCGTTTGGCTGCTGACAAAGGTTTGGCAACAGTGAAAGACCAGCTTATGAAAGGCGTGTGTTTTGCTTCTACCATTGAAAAAAAGGTCAAATTCCTCGAGTCAGTTTCCGAAGGCTTTGAGGCAGCTCTACAAGATCCAAGCACTTCTGAGAGGGCTAATCTAAAGAAATGGGCAGGTGAAGCTCTGTTCGAATCAGTTTCTCACTTTGAAATGAATACTAAAGCTGATTGTATATCATTGGTCAACCTATACAAGACTGTTGACTGGAGTCTATTTGCGTCTAAAACTATGCCAGTCATGATGAAAGCAGTACCAGTGGTCAGGATAAATTTCATCAATGAATTCATGTCAACTTTGCAACTGAAACTTACCAAGGAGCAGAGCTCTTTTATTGGTTCAATTATTGACAGTATATGGACAAAATTTGACTTTCAGTCAATTCAGACGGAATCAGCCACAGCAGGGAAAAAAATCGCCCTCACTGAAAGTGAACTAAACACTTTTTTGAAAAATATTGTCAAAATATTTTCCTCCGATTATCAAGAGACCACAATCATACCGGCAATGCTGAAATCAATACCCAATGCTTCAAAAAAGTGTTCGGAGCAATTTGTTTCATTAGCGCATAAGATCCTTAAAAATAAACTGTCCACTTTCAAATTATCAGCCAAAGTTGTAGCTCCACCCGCTTCTCACAAGTGTCTAATTCAAGCCCTTCTGACCAAATTTTTAAAGGAAAATGTCGGCTGCGAACCCCAAGCACCATCTAATTGGTCCCTTCCACCCCGATCTTCCTGCAGTTGCCCTGATTGCACGGTGATCAACAAGTTTTTGCAGGATGCTACAAAACAGAGTCTAGATTTTCCCTGTGCAGAACGTCGGCGATGTCATCTGTACCAAAATTTTACTAAACACAAAAAAGATGTAGAGACTACACACGAACAAGACTTTGATGTTGGGACCATTCGAACAGGAAGTCCTTTTATCTGGCGAATCACTAAACATCAAGATGGTTATGAAACAAGGAAGTCAGAATGGTTGAGAAAAGTTGAAGCTACTAAACGGACTCTTTCTATTTTAAGGAAGGATGAATTAGTGAACAGTAAATTGGAGACATATTTACAGCCATATCATGACAGTATAATGATGGTCAGTATCAAAGATCTCCCAGACTTGAAGTCCTTGGTTGCACTACCAAAAATACCTGAGGCAAGTCATATTGTACCACATTCTCTTCAGAATTCGACAGTTCAGCCTAGTCGTAAGAGAGAAGGAAGTAAGGTAGAAGCCTCAGAGGGTCAAACTATCAAGCGGCCCAAACCAGGAGTGGATCCTCTCTCATGAAAGATTTGAATGAGAGTTTTGCAAATATTTACCGCTTCTTCTTCATCTATTTTGAAAAATATGTTAATCTTTTGCACTAGATTGAAATTTTTGTATTCTGCAGTCCACTTTGAGTGGATGTATCAATTATTGAATTTCTAACTACAACAATTTCTAATAATTGCCCTCCTTAAATCTATTTTCGTGTTACCAGTTTTAATGCTGATTCAATTCTATATTTTTTTAATGTTCCGATTTTATTGTATGATATTCGTCTTGTTATTTTTTGTATGTTATACCATCACTGCTTGTTTAATTTTTTTCTTTGCGTTCTTGTCCTTGATCTTCAATTCAAACGCTATGTAAGAACCAAACCGATTGCTACTGATCTTCTGGCTCTAAGTCTAAGAAAGAAAGTTTAAAAAATTCCTTAGCTCTGCTTTAAATTCTTAGAAAAAAACCACCAAAATCTCTCTCCTATTCTTCTGCCTACTTTTAAATATGTGGTCTAAGTTATTACAGGTGGTTCTTACCACAGTGGATTTCAAGATATGAGCCATTTTATTGCTACCTAAAGAGAGTGTGCTGTTCTGAAGGGCACAACACAAAATTTCAGTACAGCAAAATCAGGAAAGAGCAGAAAATTATTTTATTTATTAGCTGTAGACCATTAGCTGTCTGGCTCTTTGTCAGTCTTGTAAGCTGACACTAGTGTGCGTTTTTGATGGTTTACCACCAACACATTTTTCTCCTCTAAATTTAGCTGTCGCACAGGGCATAGCTTTAGTGGAAAGTCTGCAATCATCAACATTAAACATTTCCTCTTCAAGGCAACTTTATCTATTTTTAGCCATGAAAATTTTATCAAGAAGTAATTTTTCAATGTTAGCTAACCTCCGACACAAGTTTTACATGGTTGTGTCACCACCAAAATAGTGAAGCAACCTAAACCTTAAATTATAATTCATAAGAAAATGCACCAGAAAGAGGGAGAAAGAGAAAAGGTAGAATGTGTTCCAGGCTCCTTCCTCAAAATGATTTTTAGAACTCCCTACCACGAATTACCTCTCCAACTTAATGAGGAATTACATAGTTATGACTTTTGTTCAAAGTTTTCTATGCTTACTAACACTTTATATCTAAATTGAAACATTCAAAAATCAGACTGTCGTCAGACAAGGGAATGACCCTGCTTCCATTTCAATCAACTTTACCTCCTGGAGTTGTACTCCACCGATTTCTCTATCTCCCTAATTTTTGTGTGCCCGTTACTTGAAACATTTTATGTTGAAGTCTCTTTTTAAGCTTAGTTGTAGTCGTGGATTTTCTTCATTAGTTAAACAGAACATATTTATCTTTGTTGCTCTTAATGAAATATTTTATGCTTCCAAGTTCCCTCTTGAAGTGCTGAGTCTTTAAAAATGTGTTTAAAATTGAGAAATCTTTAATAATTGTAAATGTTCTTGGAAAAAATAGATTCAAATTTATTACTGTTACCTGATCATTGCGTTAAATATTTAAAATTGTTAACAGTGTCCATTAGTGTTGTCCATTAATCTTATCTTCTAGTAAAATTCTCACTAGGGAAGTTTCAAAGTGATGTTTTTCCCTTTGGTGCTTACATTGGTGCTAGAATTTAGGCACCATTCATCTGTTTAGCCACACTCTGTCAGATTTTTTTTTCCGCCCATAATGTGTTGTCAAAAAAATATTGTAAAGGTGAACGTTTTTCTTTTAAAGAAATCCAATTGTGGTAATTTCATAAATTTGGTTCTCGTGAAGATTATTGTAGTAGTAAAAATTATCTCAATTAAAAGGACGAGTAATGAAGCAACCAATCATTAATTCAAACAAGAAAAAACAGGGGAAAATGCGTGCGGGTTGTGCAGAACATGCTGTCTCAGCTGCCAAGTAACAGTTCTCGTACATACAAGTCATCCAAAATTGTCAGAGTGAATAACATATCCAGTACACCAGAGCTGGCGTTTACCAGTGAGGTTACCCAGACTTCAGTGTTGTCAAATTAAATGTGTATTTGGTAGGGTATTTAAAAAAGATTAGAAGCCTGTGCAGAAGGGGTCTACCTATATGTACCTAAAAAAAGCACGTGAAGGGATATATTCTCGCTGCATCTCAAGCCAAAATTTTGCATTTTTTCATGGTCGAAATGAAGAATTATCCAGGTAAAATTTTATGTAATCCAACCAAAAATCTGCACCGAAGTTAACCTGAATCTTAAGAACAAAATATAGTTTTGAAAGAAGACATGTACCTCAAGATTCCAAACATAACTCAATTCTTAATTATTAGCCTTATCAATAAATATGTTGCAATGATTATGTAATAGTTTTGGCGTAAAGAATTTGTGAGCATTTTAAGAATAAGTTTATTTTGCATGTATTTTTGTATTTGTTTGTGAATATTTGTTTTTTACAAAAACTATTCATGCTTCCGCCCCTATTATATCTCAAAATTTTCCCAAGTGTTTATTCGCTGCTCTTTTTAAAATTTGCACTGTGAAGTTTTGATTTTTAATACATAGATGAAACAGTAGTCCTCACCTCCTAATATTCCAATTAGTTTCTCATTACCGTCAGAGTTGAACATTATTTATGTTCTGAACTTTTCCTCATTTTATAAACCTGATTGATTAAGTGCTATTCTTCTGAAATTGCTACGTGTTGCCTTTCAAAAGAGAATTCCTTCTGCCAAGTATTGAGTTGAGTGATTCGTTCTTCTAATAATTGCTATGAAAACATTCCATAAGATTGAATAGGGAACGTGCTTAGATTACCTATTTTATTCTTACCCAAGAACTTCTAGACATCAGCGAATTCTTGACAAATACACTTAACGTGCTTCCCTCTTTTGCTGTATCTCAAATATATGTGTTTTATAATTCAATGTTAACCGTACATATTATTAAGATAATATTTTTATAATTATTTACTTTTCTTTTCAACTCTCAATTTTTCTTATGTTTTATCGTCTGTTTTACTTTTTTTCATAAAGTATAATTTCGATTTATGAAATTGGTTTTAAATCATTTTAGTTCTTTTTTTCATAATCAAAACCCTCTTTGAAGATACAATAACTCCTTGCCTCAATAATATATTATTGAAAAGAGGGAACTGCTTTAAGCCTTGCATTCCTAGGAAAAAGAAGTAAGGTGATATCACATCTGCGGGTCGATTGTTGAGTCGTTATCGAATGACCTTGATCGATATATAGCATTGTGAAGATAGGGATTTATCGATCGAGATCATTCGATAACGATTCAACAATCGACCTGCAGGTATCTGGAGAATTAGTTGTACTGTTAGGTATTTTCTACTTTGAAGTGGGCTGTTAAACTTTCTGACACCAATTCCAAAAATTTGAGACTGTTCTCCAAGTATGATCTTACTTATTTGAGAGCAGTGCGGAAGTAGTTCGTAGAGAACTTGAAAATATTTTTCCTAAAAAATGCAATGCAAATTTTCAGCTCCTATTTTATTTTTCTGAAGAGAAACAAGCCAAGTTTATAAATTGAACTTCATACTGAATATTCTGCTAACAGAGGAGAAAAATTACGGAAGTTTTCAAGAAATTATGTTGCGTAGTTTCCCTCAGAAAAAATTAAGTACAACCGAAAGTCTGCAGCATCACAAACGGAGATACTTAAGTTGAATCCAAGGTTAGATTAGGGTTAATTTAAGATCAGAGATAGTGCCACCAGTCACCCTTAAGAATATCACCTTCATTCGACGATTATTGAAATAGGTAATATTGATCGAATTACAAAAAGCAGATCCACAAGATATAGATTATTTTTTGTTTGATTTTTTTAGCCAAAAATATTGACAATTAGAATTAAAAGCGCTGAGAAAGTATGGCTGAAACTTTCAGCTCAGCGGCGACGGCTGAGCGCGCAACTGCAATCCCTCATGTTCTATCTCTCTTTCGCCCACTGCCGCAATGGGAATTACCCTCCGCCGTAGTTTCGACTTTATTTTAGTGAATTTAAGAAGATTTTTTTACTGAGTGTTCCTCAAGTATGTTGGTATATCCCCTGGATCCGCAATCTTGAATAAATAGTACGGTTTTTATTTTTTTGGCAAACATATACGGCTAACTGGAGCAGCGCGATGTGGTGGCCAAATCGCGAAGTTTGAAGTCTAGATTTACCTCAGTTGGTTTTGCGCCTCGTTCATTGATATGGTTCCTTGGCATAATCTACAGATTGCTTTGAAGTGAAGATGACAATTTTAAGTCCAACATCTTTTTTAAAAGATGCCATAGGTAGACTTTAATCATAAGTAAGGCTGATGGAGGTTTTTCACCAATATTTTTGATCAACAAATCCGTACTAGATCTTTTAGAAACCCCAACTGAAAGCAGGAGTAGGTTCTTCGGGAGGACTTACATAATATCGCCCTTACAGTGTGTGTATTATGTACAGACATCATATCCAGGTCTGGTGACTGAAAAAAGAAAGAATGTAGGGGAGGGATAAATTCTCAAATATGAATTGCCCTTTCCATAGAGTATATAACGAATATGCTGAGGTTACAACCTCTCGCTGCAAGCTCTGGTGTCTTAATCAGGGATAGTACCTAGGGCCTAAATTTTCTAATAGATTTTGGCAAACTCTCATTTTAAAAAATTGAAAGCCTAATAATTTCCTGGAAATCTGGATGTCCATGTAAAATGCAAAAAATCAAGGAAATCACACTGGTAAATTTCCAGAATTAGGAATGAATCCATATCATAGCTTTGTTTTTGTAGGGAAGATAGGATTAAAACATTTTAAAAGCTCTGGGTGGCGTTTCTTGGACCTAACTGGTAAATTTTGGATTTTCAAGAACATATTAACATCCATTACTTATACATTATTATCAAACGGAAACCTCAGAAATTCTTTTTATTGTTAATATAGGTACCTACAGGGAACAAACTGGAATAATTTTCGGCACCAATGAGTTTATTGGATTTACTTATGAGAATCAATGCTATTTCTGAGTTTGAGACTTCTTTGAAAGAGAATTCAAACAAATCTCAATTTCTTTCAAAAATTTACAGGTTGCTATACTTAAATTGCTATCTCTAGATAAAATTGTTGCTACTGCATTGGAATGTTGTGTGTGTTGCTTTCCTAACAATTGGAAGGGTTCAGCTTGTATGTAAAAATTCATTGCAGAAAAAGAGAAATAACAAGTTTCGATCTTACCTACTCTACATTGCAAAGAGGTGTGTGAAAAAACGGCCAAAAATGCCTCAAGGCATTTTCGAATTTTGATCGCTTGGGGTGATACAGTAGCTTCCCAGACGCCCAAAACCGGTCGCCGTTTTGCTTAGAAGCGCCGGGTTGCGACGTTGCCATTTTTTAAAGTGGAAACCTTTAAAAATTCATATCTCCGCCGCATCTCAACCGATTTCAATGAACTTTTTTTTAAAATGTTCCTCTTAAATAGAGCTTTCTAGTGGTATATAGTTTTCTGGGGCTTACTTGGCTTTAAGTGGCACTTACGCGGTTTTAGCACTTCTTGATAGACACAAAAATGTAGTTTTTATTTTACCACGATCGTGGAATCGACGGAATCTAAACAAAAACCAGTCTAAATGAAAGTTCAGATTCTCACCTTTCTAACGAGCACAAGATCATCCCGGGGAAACGTTTAGTTTCCGAGATATGACCGCTCAAAGTTGGTCACATGCGCTTTTGCGCAATGTGAATGCGCCTTATCACTAAGTCATTCGCGAACTGGGGGTCCCTTATGTTCAATTTACGTTGAAATAATTACACAGAGCAGTAAGGTGTACAACACGAGCCGTATTTTCACCTTCGGCTGCTGATGTGCGACGTTGCCATTTTTTAAAGTGGAAACCTTTAAAAATGCATAACTCCGCTGCATTTCAACCGATTTCATTGAACTTTTTTTTAAAATGTTCCTCTTAAATAGAGCTCTCTAACGGTATTTAGGTCTCTGGATTTTATTGACTTCAAGGCGGCACTTAGGTTGTTTATATGGTTCTTTGCACAGATTATTCATATAAATAATTGAGTTGCTATTTTTTTTTCTTTTTTTTTTCGGAAGGGGGTCTGTATTTCCCCCGATTTTTTTTAACATTCAAACTAGATCGGAAGATCATCATCGCTTAAAGTATAATGCAAAAATCTTGGTAAATTAACAACACCAACTTCCCTTGTACAATAAGAGCGTCGCTTTCAATATTTGTACACGTAAGAATAGTGATTAAAAGAATCCCTTTTTTCAAAGTTTTTTCTTTTAAATTTTGCCATTTCAAACCCTCCCACAACCCGCCGAAAAAAAAAATAAATAAAAAATAAAAAGTAGCAACACCATTTTCTATATGAAAAATCTCTGCAAAGAACCATATAAACAACCTAAGTGCCGCCTTGAAGTCAATAAAATCCAGAGACCTAAATACCGTTAGAGAGCTCTATTTAAGAGGAACATTTTAAAAAAAAGTTCAATGAAATCGGTTGAAATGCAGCGGAGTTATGCATTTTTAAAGGTTTCCACTTTAAAAAATGGCAACGTCGCACATCAGCAGCCGAAGGTGAAAATACGGCTCGTGTTGTACACCTTACTGCTCTGTGTAATTATTTCAACGTAA
This sequence comes from Bemisia tabaci, assembly GCF_918797505.1. Classification (NCBI taxonomy): domain Eukaryota; kingdom Metazoa; phylum Arthropoda; class Insecta; order Hemiptera; family Aleyrodidae; genus Bemisia; species Bemisia tabaci. Next base: position 32,309,497 of record NC_092797.1, on the reverse strand, counting down.
ATTGAACGTAAGGGACCCCTAGTTCGCGAATGACTTAGTGATAAGGCGCATTCACATTGCGCAAAAGCGCATGTGACCAACTTTGAGCGGTCATATCTCGGAAACTAAACGTTTCCCCGGGATGATCTTGTGCTCGTTAGAAAGGTGAGAATCTGAACTTTCATTTAGACTGGTTTTTGTTTAGATTCCGTCGATTCCACGATCGTGGTAAAATAAAAACTACATTTTTGTGTCTATCAAGAAGTGCTAAAACCGCGTAAGTGCCACTTAAAGCCAAGTAAGCCCCAGAAAACTATACACCACTAGAAAGCTCTATTTAAGAGGAACATTTTAAAAAAAAAGTTCATTGAAATCGGTTGAGATGCGGCGGAGATATGAATTTTTAAAGGTTTCCACTTTAAAAAATGGCAACGTCGCAACCCGGCGCTTCTAAGCAAAACGGCGACCGGTTTTGGGCGTCTGGGAAGCTACTGTATCACCCCAAGCGATCAAAATTCGAAAATGCCTTGAGGCATTTTTGGCCGTTTTTTCACACACCTCTTTATTATCTCTTCCATACATAGAACTCATTTTATCAATTTTATAAAATCTATATTATATGTCCAAGTAAAGTAATACTATTGCAATTTCATGGTAGTAAATCTTTAATTTGCTTTCCTTAAATTACAACTTTATTTTAATATTCTTTTTTGAAAATTGCTACTGAGTACCTAATTTCCCACTAATGACGATTTAACCCTGTTCTAGGTAGACAAGTTCATGTCACACTGAACCATGATGAGACCTTGGCACAGGAAAAATCAATATCTTGAATCTCATGAAGATGAGAGTGATACCGAATCTGAGGAACTATTAGATTCAGAGAACGATTTACCATCCATGATCTGGTCAACTTTGCAAAAATTGAAGACTCCGGTCGCTTTCGCATTCAGTGCGGTCAACCCGTCGCTGCCAAATCCAGGCCTCCACCTTTTACGCCATGGAGTCATTGGTCTTCCGCTTTCAACTGATGAAGCGAAAAAAATCATTTCAGAAGCCAGTCCTTCTCCTTTTGGGAGAGGAGAAGAGACAATAGTCGATAATTCAGTTAGGAAATGCTGGGAGCTAAATCCAACTCAGTTTTCTCTCGAAAATCCAGCGTGGGATCAAGCTTTGAAAGTAATATTGGACTCAGTCAGCAAGGGACTTGGTATTTCTAAAGGAGCAGAAAAGATATCAGCAGAATTGTACAAGCTTCTTTTGTACGAGTCGGGAGCTTTCTTTAAGGCCCACACAGACAGCGAGAAAGGCCTGGGCATGTTCGCCACCCTTGTGGTATGCTTGCCCTCATCCCATGAAGGAGGGAGGCTCGTTTTAACCCATGACAATGAAAAGTATGAGTTTGAGACGGCACTATCTTCTAAGTTCAGCACATCATATGCTGCATGGTATGCGGACATTCGTCATGAAGTATTACCGGTAACGTCTGGGTATCGGCTCATGCTAGTTTATAATCTCATGCGACCCTCTGACTTTGTGGTGCCATCATATAATCTTGCTTGTGAGCGAGTTCAAAAACTGTCCACACTGCTTCAACAGTATGATTTGCAACTTGAAAGTGGAGATGGTACATTGCCTCCCTTTTTGTTGCATAGACTGAAACATAAATACACCCAGGCTAATCTGAAATTTAATTTGCTCAAAAGCCAAGATCTCAATCAAGCTCTGGTCCTAAAACAATTATCAATTGAACTTGGTTTTGAAATGTATCTTGCAACTCTAGAGTTAACAATCAATGGGGATGATGGATGTGATAGTTTTGAAGAAATACAAAGATCTCAAAAATTGCAAAACATTGTAGAGCTCGATGGTAACCTCGTCGTTAAGAGTCTTTTTTGCTCAGATAATGCCTTAATTGATCCGACGCCGCAAGATGAAGCAGGGGAGGCAGACGAAGAAGATCATGAAGGTCCGACAGGAAACGCCGGGTGCCCTGCAACTTATTGGTACCGTGATACCACCGTTATACTTATCCCTCCTTCTAAGCAACTGGATTTTGCCTTTCATATGGAGTCTTATGGCGATGTTATTGAGCCTTTGTTCTCCAAGCTGATAGAGAAATATTCTCAGAATCCTACTCAAAAACAAAAGCTAGAACATCTTTGTGAATTAGCTTTGAAACGCAAAGGACAATATGGAAGGGATCTTGATTATTTGAGAGCCATTCCACCTTTCTTCCAAAAAGCAGCTGCCACGGCTTTAAACGCAGGACTGTTTGAACTTTTCGATGAAGCATGCACCAAGACGACAAATAAAATTATGCTTTTGCATGATTTTCCTCGAATACTAGGTTGCTGGGCTGCAAAGAGAGGTTTTGTTACCATGAGCGACAAATTGTCAAGAGCTCTGTCAGCAGCATCTTCCATTGCTGAACAAATAAACTTCCTAAGATCAGTTACTAATGGTTTTGAGGCAGGTTTGCAAGATCCATGTTCTGCCGAAGTAGCAAACTTCAAACAGTGGTCCGACAAAGCACTGTTATCAGCAATTTCACAAATCACAACGCTCACAAAAGCAGACGGAATATCACTGGGACAGCTTCCCAAAACTATGGACTGGAAGTTGTACCAATCAAACTTGATGCCTTCCATTCAGAGAGCAGCAAAAGTTGTGAAAATTTCGTTCACAAATACATTTTTGTCATCCTGTCAGCATGAACTTATCCAAGAACAGAAATCATTCATTGAGTATATCATTCAAAGCATCTGGGAAGATTTTATTTTTGACTTTACACAGCCAGGATCTGTTGTAAATTTTCCAGTCAACAAGGAGGAAATTAACGCAAGTGACTGTAACCACATAATTGAAAATACTAGCAGAATATTATCTCCTGAATACGTCGAGGCTGTAGTAATACCAGCCATGACTAATGCAATTCTGACTGCCTCAAAGAAGTGTTCTCATGAATTATTCGTCGAGCTAGTACGTATGATCCTTAAAAACGAGCTAGCAGGTTTCAGGTTTCCAACTACTGATTCAGAACCACCAACATCGCATAAATGCTTTGTTCAAGCTCTTTTAATAAAATTTCTCATCAATGATGTCGGTTTTGAACCTCAAGTACAAAATAGTTTGTCTATTCCACCTCGGTCTTGCAAGTGTAAAGACTGCTCAGTTGTGAACAACTTTTTACTGAATCCCACACAGAAACGTTTAGATTTTCCATGCTCAAAGGCTCGCAGATATCATCTTCACCAGAACTTCACAAATTGCAGTAACTTATGTTATAATGTGGTGACTATTCGCTCTTGCGACCCTAACATCTGGCGAATTACAAAAAACCACCAACAATGTTACAAAAATGCAAGGGATGTTTGGTTAAAGAAGACTGTAACAACTGTTCAAACTTTAGCAGTGTTGGAAAATGATGAACAAGTAAAAGGCAAACTGGAAATGTACCTGCAACCGTATTATGACGTTATTATGAATGCAAAAATCAAAGAACTCCCTAATTTAAAGCATTTGATTACAACACATGGGGCAAGTAACCATGGAGGCCCTGCCGACAATCTCAGGATTGATCATATCGGTCAAGTAGGTCACAAACGAAGTGGAACTGAGATCGAACTTCAAAATTGTGAGACAATCAAGCGCAGTAGAGAAGGGGCTCTGAATATTTAAAACCTTACCATAAATTTTATGTCAATTATTTTCTATTTTGACCATTTATCCTATGAAAGCAATATCATTCTGCTCTAATTTGGTTTGATACATTTTATACCTTTGTTTAGTTGTCAGTGGGATTTATGCCTCGCATTAAATAAAATCTCAATTTATAGAAAGCTAATTTTTCTCCTGTTTAAAATGGTTTACTTTTTTATCTGTGCACAATTTTTTTTATTATTTTCTTTTTTTAATGAGTTAATGACTGGTTTCTTTACTATTTTGATTGTGAGCCTCACCTTGAAAACTTACTTAAAGACTCAATTCTTGTTCATTAGATGTTTCAATATTGTACAAAAGAGAAAACCCTCTCCTGATCTGACTATCCCTGGAACTTTCGTAAGAGATACCTTTGTGAATTTTGAGATCCCAAAAACAGGGGATAGCCCTTTTGAAATTTCTTGAAGAAACAGAACGTAACTCCGACGCAAATGAAGGCAACAATGCTCTCTTAAGTTCCAATTATTGAAATAGCTGCTCTATCCTTTGCTACGATTGATTGATGTAAATGCGTCACAGGATAATTAGGAACTTCAGGTAGTTTTTTAAGTAGACACTAAGAGATATTTTCGTGAATTCATGCTTTAGTATTTATGTTTTTCTTATATTTTTATTCGCTCACCAAATCAGAAAATCCCTTGCATTTGAAGAAATTTTTCGTTTGAATACCAAAAGAAAGCAAATATTACTCACCTATGATTCTTAAATTTGTGAATTAGCATTCTTGAAATGTGCTACTACACAAAAGTGTTACTGAAATTTTGTATCCAGTGTAATTCTTCCCTTTTTTAACTCTAAAAATGATTTAGACCAGAGCCTCCTGTCAAAAACTCATGGTTCTCAGATTTTTCATTGCTATCATAAGTTCTGCGTTTTCAGCAACAGTTAGAGGCAGACCAGTTGGAAATTTTAGATTTATTTTTTAAATTCTTATATTTTCCCCCATAAAATTGTTTCTAGTATTTAATGTTTGTACTTGGTACTATTATATCTCTATTATTATTATGATGATACATTTTTTTTTGTAACGTAATAAGTTCTTCAGTTATATTCCTGTCATGTTATTTTTCTTCATAACGTTTACTTTCCGCATCCAGTCCAGAATATATGAATGTTAGCAGTGGAATAAGTTTTTATTTTTTGTTTTTCATCTCTTTTTAAAGCAAACCTCTGGCCAGAATTTCTGGAATTGAACAATTATCCCCGCCAACATGTCTGAAATGTTGAATATATTTCTAAAATATTCTATTGAAGTAGAGAATACTCATACTTGATAACTTTATTTATGAATTGTTTTTCCAGTTTCTTTGGATCATTCTCATATGAACAACACCTCTAAACTCATTTTCTTTGAATACTGTATGGGTAAAATGATCCATTAGTATGGATAACTCCATTTATGAATTTATTCCGCAATATAATTCATTAGTGCATTCATCAAGTCGGGAATATAAAACCATTCAGCAGTAATATTTTCAAATACAGTACTTTTATTTATGAGCACTTTTACAGTCTGTATCTGCATTTTCAATTTAACTGTGAGTGGAAATGAAGACATGAAGTCCAGAGTAAGCCTAGGTTTGACCTTTAAAATTTAAATTGATTTGCTCTGGGTTCTTGGGGTGGTCAAACTGGCGTCCAATCGATCGCATTGGATAAGTAAAAAATCTCGGCAGATTTTGAATTTTTATGCAGGAGAAGGACGATAGCTGCTAAGCATGAGCCTAAAAAATTCTCAGTCAAAAATTTAGAAAATTCGAAGAAATGGAAGCAAGATTTTCTTTAAGAAAAAAGTCACATTCAATACAATGGTTAATTGCTGTTTTTTCCGGATAGAATCTTACTTTCATTTTTCTGAACTTTCCAAATTTTTCGGTTGAGAATGGCGATTCTCCTTCTTTCTTCCTTTTTTTAGGCAAAAGAGTCAAAAGCTGCTGAGATTTTTGGCTTAATCGATATGATATATTGCACGCCATTTCGACGACTTAAAGATCTGAGTATGAATCATCTCAATAATTTTACTTCTTTAACTTCAGAATCGGATTAAATGACATTGAGTCAGTGCGCTAATTTTTTTCTGAAGTCCGAGGAACATCAGTAGTAAAAAAAGGGTGCTTATATTCTGGACTCTCAAACCAAAAACCTAAATCTAATCGGAATTTAGGTAGAGTTTATCTATAAACATTAAAAGACACCTAGTATGGTAAGGCTGCCTCTATCAGGGCACATAAGCACAGGTCTCGAGGGGAGAGAAATGTAGTCAGGCACTCATCCCAGTCGCCAAGGAGATGAAAGTTCCATCAATCCCCACTGTATGGCTTGCACTTCAAATTTTGAAAATTTTCAATGAGATACCCCGAAACTCTCCTTGGTAAAGGTCGCATCGGCTATGCCCTCTCTATATGCACCTCTCCCTCAGGATACATTCAAGTATGTTTCTGTGTATGTATGAGGCATTATGCCCAAAGACGCCCCTCATCAACACAAAAACACCGTATTAAATCATAGTTTTGGTATGTGCTAATCAAGCACAAGCAATTGCCTGGAATTTATTTTATCTGAGGAGCGAAAAATTTGCGTTTAATCCACATGATTTGACACAGTGATGTTTTGAACTTCAGAATAATTTTTATCTACTCAAGACGTGGACTCGTTAATTTCAAGAGTTATAATACTTGCCAAGCTGTAGGAAGTAGTTTCTGCATTGATCTTCAATAGTATCACAACAGCATAAGACTCGGATTTCTGATTTTTAAATTATTCAATTTTTATGTTTCATTTGTACACTGTAAAGCTCACTCATCCCATTCCACTCACACGTTTCCCATCATCAAGCACATAATCATCTCATCTACCCATCATCATTAACAAGAAGTTAAGAAAAAATGCCTCTGAACTGTCGAGGCATTCTGCAACACTACCTCATAATGTAAAATTGTCTATATTTCTCGTTGAGAAGGTAACAAAAATTCAAACAATAAAAAGAGAGAAAAAAGAAAAAAAAATAGTATCAAGAGATAAATAAAGTCAACCGAATCAATGTGTGGGAGTTTAGGGTTTTTTGCATACGGCGATAATAAGCGCTCGTGTGGAGCGACGTCCGTAAATTTGAATGTCGCGCTTAAATTTCAAATTACCCGCTATCTGATATTTCCCGCTCATTTTATTAGTTCCGCAGGATTCCGCCACAACATCCGGTGTTTTTCTGTTGATGTTCACGCACGTGCAAGATAAGCATAAAGCGCCATAAGCCAAAAGTTCATACAGCCATACCCAGAACTTCGTCTTCAGTTTTCAATTTGGTAAGGGTTTTAATTTTCAAATCGCTTCTTTACCTCTACACGCTGAATCTTTCGTAAGGAACGATTATAATCTCATCTGTTTCAATCAATGTTAAACTCCACCAGACAGGCTTGTAAGTAACTGAATCTGCTCAGTCAGACTCCACAGAGATTTTTTCTGAGTGAACTACCGAATCTTGTCTCGTAACTTTCCGAAGTTCGTGTAGACTTTTCAACTGATTGATAGTATTAGACTCAAGTTTCATTGCTTCGCCTTCATCCTTTTTTTTCAGAATGCCAAACTCCTGAGAGTCAATCGTGCCTGCGTTTGTGCTAGCTTGCTTGCCGAAAAGTTGATTTTACCCTCCATGCGAAAGCCACACATGCCTTCCTTCTCTAAACTTTAGCTCTATTTCCTTCAAAGGTCATCTCTGATTTATTCCACCCTGCAATTGTAAGTACGTCAATAACTAGATGAGCTTAGGAGCTGTCCTTGATGACTTGTTCTAAGTTCATTTTGGGAACTATTTTAGCCCTAACTGAGAGAAACTTTCCTTCATTCCGGTTAGCAGGTCTGAATGCTGAATTTTTGCCATGTTTACTCATGGATTTGTTAGCAGCTCTGCTGCTTTCACTGTACAGGCTGGATGATCAGTTTCTAGGATGTGCATATAATAGTAACTCGATGAATGATTATACAGTCAAATCAGTGCCTACTCCTCACTAAGTTTTAAGTACCATTATCTGAACTTCTCTAATCGTGCAACTACATACTCAGTTGGCGAAGAATTGAGACAAAACAATGGCTGTCGTGTGTCGTCTCCAGGATGAGGCCAAACTCAAACTTAATAATCCATGCCAGACCTTCGGTGTTATTGAGTGTTACCTTGAAGAGTGAAAGTTGGATACGTACTTTACACCAAATGAACCGCGTTAAACAGAAAGGAACTAAGCCACATCAGCTATTGCCAAATTTAATCGGGCAATTTAATTTTTTACTGACGGTCGTGCAGATTTTTGTGCAAATTGTAGTGAATTTTCTCCATAATACCAAGCAAATTCCCTAAAATTTTCAAAGGAATCTGCGTGAACGTTCTCTCGTAAAAAATAAAATTTCCCTGTTAAATTTGGCAAAAGCTGATGTGGCTTGGTTCCTTTCTGTTTAACGAGGTCCAAATGATGATCGGATAATGCTAAAGTGTCTCTGATCGACACTTTCTTAAATGATTAATGAATCCATGCGATGAGGAAATCAGCTGTACCTAGAGAATTTTCAACATTACATGATGATCAGCAACCTGAGCGTTCCAACTTTGTGTTTGTCTGGCGAAGGAGACAAGACTAAAGTGAAATTGAGCTGTGTGATTGGTCAGTCTTCGTGTTAGGGCCCTTGAAAAAGTTGCTCACTAGGTTGACCAAATGTCTACCTGGAAGTACCCCCTCGTTGTCAGTTTTATCATTTGGCTCAATATACAGCTTTCCCGAGCGTCGAGAGGATGAGACCGACCAACCTCTTCGCTCCATTTCACCTCAGACTTATCTTGTCCACCAGACAAACACAAAATTTCCACGACCAGACTGCAGTTGATCACAGGGTTTCATCTTAGTTGGGTAACATGCATGCAGTGTGCCCCAGTTTATATCAGGGTTCAACTCTAAAATATAATACTGTAACAAAGTACTGGGCCTAAAAATTTGGTGCATTCTTAATTTTTGATCCGTGGTTTTTTTTTACAGAAATGCACTTTATGATTCCTCCCAAAATTTGTAAGGTCTCCTAATTTGTTTCAGTGGCTCCATAATCGTAGGCTTGTTATGGAGATGACGAAATTGAATTCCCCAAGAAAGTTATATCTGTTAGAGATTAGTTAGAATATGGTCCAGTCATGATTTCTTGTTGTAAGATCTTGCAGGTCACATGATGGAAAATTTTCTTGCTCAATGCTTGGGGAGAAAATTGCCAGTAGAAGTGCCGAATCATTGTTAAACCATCAAAATGGTCCTGTTGAAAATAAAATAACAGAAGAAGACCCTTTCTGATAGGAGTTTTCAAAGCGGGCATCAATGCTGTCATGGAAATGAGTTTTATGTCCAAAGTTACCTAATGTCTAGGCAAACCAAGCAACAATGCTGTGACTCAGGCTATGTATTTCCGACAAGAGAGCAGCCATCAGTCAGTCTTTACTTTTGAAAGAAGATGTATTCATAGCTTACTGACAAATATTCTTTGCAATATGTCCACATTCTTACTAGTAAGAAAATTTAAGGGGCATCACCTCCTAGAATGCTATCATTATGCAAACATTGTCTAGGCAATACCTTAATGTTGTTGTACTTCATTTAATTTTTCAAGTATAATTTTGACGAAAATTTTCGTGATTCATCTGTTTTATAAATCTCATGTCAAGCATACCTACGCATTTTTTAGTTTCATTTGTTCGGTTGTTTGGAACACAAAAGTTACATTTTTCTAACTTATCTTGAAAGATACATAATGTATATGTATTCTTGACTAAAGTAATGATTGAAATCGAGGTGAGGGCGTCGCCCCTCCCCCCCAAACTGGAATAAGTTGCAATTTGGCTGCAGGTTGTGGTATTGACTTTCACCGACTGGGGACTCTACATGAAACTATTCTGAGCATGTCAGCTCGGCAGAAAAGTCACATGAAACTATTTTAGTCTTCAGAAGAATTTTTAGGAAGGAATTTTGGAGACTTCATCTAGTTTTAGAGGCAATTTTTTGTTTTCTCAAACAAGATTTAGGCAAAGGAAGAGAGTCAACATTTTTCTCTAAATATTATACATTAATCTCTTTCAAACAGAGACGTGGGAAGCCCCAAGCCTACCCAAAATTACGGGAAAAGAAGAAAATTTCTTAATTTTTCTTTTTTCAGTTTTCAGATCCTTTTGTGGTCTGCAGTCAACCTACTGTGACAGCAAATATTGCAATTTTGGTCAATGAAGTGATATTCTCCATCGCAAGATATTGGAGAACATTTTGAAACTCCTTTCTTTGGTAAGTAAGTCATAACTCAGTATAATGTATCAAACTATATTATTTCCTGGACTGGAAAAGGTACAAGTTTGGACTCACTATCAGTGCAACAGACAGCAAACAACTTTTAAAAAGTACAACTTAGGACTCTCGTTCAGTTCCAAAGACTGAGGGAAACATTGCGTGTGTGTACGAAAGGAAACCGGAGATAACTTAAAGAGTGGCAAAAATAGGTACTAAGTATTCCTACACATTTTCTCAGATCTAAAAGTAAAATCTTTTTCAGGGTGTATTATGGTCTGAAAGTAGTCCTGACTTTTTGAGGGCATTTCTGAAGTAAAGAAATTGCGTAGAAATTCTGCAAAAAGGTCTGGAATTTTCTGGATCATGCCAGGTGTGTTTTTAAGATAGCTTGAAAAGTATTTAATCCTTACTCATTGATTTTTAGTGCAGTAATTTGCCTGCTCAATGAAGTTTGTGTTGCCAGTTGATCTTCAGACCACCGCTGAGCTTTAAATTTTGTGGCTACATCGTTATCATTGCGATTCGCGTGTGACTTTCGAATTTTGTCACATCAGTAAAGGTATTGGAATAGTAAGTACTGAATTTTTCTGTTGAGGTGCTGAATTTTTTGTGTAAGTACTGTAATAGTACTGATTTTTCTCAATCAGCTTCAGTACACACCCTACCATTCAATACTTCTCTAACTCAATCTACAAAAGGGAGAATGCTCAATGCCATCAAACTTCACCCTACCATTCATTACTTCTCTAACTCATCTACGAAAGGGAGGGTGCTCAATGCCATCAAACTTATCCCTGAGGAACAAAAATCCTGTTTTCTCTTAAGCATATATAGTGAGTCGCTGGCTTTGTTTGATTTTATCTCAATCGGCTATCATCAAAGTGCACATTTCTATCATTTTCCATAAAGGCTGTATTTATTCCTCAGATTAGTAGTGTCTGACCTGAGGAGGTTTTTTTTTTTTAACAAAGATCTACATTTTTCTCAGGTGGACCAAGATTCAGGATAATTTAATCATTACCATATCCTAATCCACAAATAATTTTTATTTCAAAGTAAATACCTAGGACTTGAACTAACTTTTTTATTGCTGAAAAGCACTTTGAAAATCAACACTTGATTATTGATCACTGATGATCACACTTGATTATTGATCAACACTTGATTATTGATCAACACTTGATTAATCAACACTTGTTGTTTTTTGACTGATTGTGTTAGAGAAAATCTCTCCTGAAAAACTTAACTCAGGTTCACTCTGTATTAATATGAATCAGTGACCCTAGGACACTAGTACCTTAAAATATGCAAGGATTGAGAGCTTTCCAACTTCCTCAGGCTCAGCTCAAAGAGCATCAATATACCTAACCAGTGTTTCCTCCGCGAGTATTTGTCAGCAGCACTAGTGGATCTTGCGACTCCAAATATTCACCGCCCTTTCTCTTGAGGGGCTAATTTTTCCAGATCAGTGCACTGCTTAAAGTGTTTTGCTGGCCATTTAAATTCCTATTCTTCTGAACATAGCCTAAATTTGTTTTGTGAAAGTTTTGTTAGGTGAGGTACTGTCGTCAGCTTTTTTAAATTTAGTTTACTCATGTTTATATTTTTATCTGCTGATGAAATTTGGGTGTGAGCTTCAACTCGTTAGCACTGTGTGCTATGTCAAGCTCCTATTGTTAGCCCTGGATGCACAGGTGATCTCTAAGAGCCTCGTTTGACTCATGAGGCCAACTGTTGAACCCTGATGTCAACTAATCAGCTGATGGCAAGCTGACTTTGGCAAAATTAAATGGTTCATTGAACATTGACTGCATACTGATTTCTGGCTATAAGGAATTTTGACCCCAGTTTTATGGTCTCTTCACCTATCTAGGTACCAGTGTCGGCCCTTTTATCGCTTCCTTTCCTGGTACTATGGGAACAAATATGTAAAAATGTACTGGCACACAATGCCATCAGGGTTTTTACGCTCGGTGGCAAATTTTCATTACGAACTTTATGATGAGACTGATGATAATACTACTACTGAAGCATTATACTGCTGTAAAACTTCTGGAAAACCTCTGTACAAATCAGCTCTTAATGAACAGAAACCCTCAACAGAGAATAGTTCTTGAAAGTGGGAGCTAAATCTAGATCTTATTTAATTGGTTTTCTCTTCTCGCTTTACAAACTCCTTCATAAATACAGTAAGACCTCGAATTATCGAATCGCGATTTAACGAATTCCGCGTTTTAACGAATTCCGCGATTTATCGAATTCCGCGATCTAACGAATTCCGCGATTTAACAGATTCGGCTTCCGGTCCTGTGAAATCCGATAAATCAAGGTCCTACTGTATTTGGAAGTAAAGATCAAGACCTCAGCCGATTTCCTCAAAAATTAGTTCTATAGCTTCTGGTTTAATCCATTCAGACAATTAGCTATGAAGACCCCACACTTGTGACTATTATTTATTGATGGCTGCCCGAATTCGTGGGGATGGATTGTATCATGCCAAATGATCCAGAGCTGGGGTCACAAAACAAACTCTAATTAGTGTCAATGCAGCACTAAAGGTGGATAGTGTTCAGCTCAAGCAGATGCATTGGAATTGCTGATGAGGTCTTATTTGACCTCATCAGCAGATCACACTCAGTCATTGAGCCCTGCTTAGTATCCTTCAAAATCCTAGATGGCATTAAAACGCCATCACTACCATCATGGACATGGCTCAGAATGTGATCCTAGTGCCGTCTGCCATTGGTGCTGAACATTTCTCAGGACAAGACAAGGAAGACACTAGAAAAAATTTTCTATTAGAGTAATTATAATTTTAATTACATTTCATTTTGTGACTCTAATTCTAAGTTTCGTTCTACATTTTATTTGTTTTTTGTTGCTGCCATAGATGTGTATCATTTATCATTCCTATCACTATTTTGTTTGTTTCTTATTCATTTAATTTATAAACAAAACATAAACATCCTTCAGTCTCAATGCTATTGTAAACCTATACAGACTCACACCTTGGGGGGAGGGGCTTTGCAGCGGTCGCGGGCGCATCATGTATGTATGTATGTATATATACATAGTTAGTTTGTTAGTTGCCTAATTTGGCTGGCTAAGCTGTATAGAACATGGTAATTGATTAAAAAATCGAGCTACAAGCCAAAATAGACTTAATTAAAATAATGTTTAAGCAAAATATATGTAGGCTACTATTTTGGCTTGTCGTTCGATTTTTCAATCAATTATCATGTTGGTTAGTTGGTTGACAAAAATCCATGTATGTGTGTATACGTGGGTCTCAGTCAATGTTTAATTTTTTCAGTTTTCAGACCTTTTTGTGATAATTAATTTTTGAACACATCTTGTTGTGAAACTAACAGAATTTTCCAATATTTATGTTACGGATCTATTACAGAGTATCCAGTGCTTGAAAAATCTCTCAAAACTTCGAAAAGTTAGTGCATTTTGCCGTAAAACATTTAAATTGTCTCTTCTGGTTGTAAAATTTCGCCTGTGGCTAATACTCTTACCTGCTGTATTAACAAAAAGTAGATTCTGTCTTTAAGTTCTCAAATTTTATACTTCTTTTCATTCCGTGAGACTTGAGACTGAAAAATTTTTCTGATGAGCATTTTCATGAGAAATTTGATGTGCCAAAAAGTCATTGAAAAGTCATGGAGAAGCCAGGGAATTTTGTAGCCAAAAACCCTTAAAAGTCTTGAAAAAATCAAAGAATATTGAAATCCGAGAGAACCTGTCACCGTGCATTAGTTCATTTCTTTTCTTTGAATATTTTTGTGAAAGTAAGTTTTTCATCCTCATGAGTATGCTCAGAAATATTGCGTATCTTCTTAAAAAATCTCTGTTCATGTGCTAATGAATAAATTGATTAGTGACAATAAAGATTCTATTTTGTTATAGATGGAAAAATTCCAAGATGAGTGAGTTTGAAGTGATTTATGAAATTGAAATCGAATCGGTTGGCCAAGACGACTTAGATGTAACAACCAGTGAAAATGGATCAAATTTAGAACAAAGTTCAAGATTGGACGAAGATGTTTCAGATGCAGAACAAAAAATTAGATTAGGTGAAGATTGGAAAACTGAAATATACCATACGCTACAGAAGATAAAAACGCCCAATGCTTTTGCATTCAGTGCAGTTAGTTCATCGTTTCCCAATCCAGGACTCCACCTTCCACAACATGGGTTTGTGGGGCTACCGCTCTCAGCTCACGATGCTCAAAAAATAATTTCAGTGGCCACTCCATCTCCTTTTGGCAGAGGAGAAGAGACATTGATTGATGAATCTATTCGTAAATGTTGGGAACTTCAGCCAAACCAGTTTTGCATCAAGAATTCCTCATGGAATAATGCGCTAAAAGAAATGATGGAGTCTGTCAGCATAGGACTTGGTTTAAGTTTTGACGAAGGGAAATTCTCAGCACAGTTGAACAAGCTCCTCTTGTATGAGCCAGGAGCCTTTTTCAAAGCTCACAGAGACTCTGAAAAGGGCCCAGGGATGTTCGGCACACTAGTGGTGTGTCTGCCCTCACCACATGAAGGAGGGAAGCTTGTGTTGACTCATGGCCATAAAAAGTATGAATTTGAAACAGCAAAGTCTTCAAGTTTTGATGTCTCTTATGCTGCATGGTTTGCTGATATCCTGCACGAAGTGCACCCTGTAACAGCAGGCTATCGTCTCATGCTGACTTATAATTTGATTCGAGAAACTGATTTCTTTCTCCCACCATATCATGTTGTCCATGAGCTTGCACAACAGCTATCGATTCTGTTTCAACAATATGACTTGCAGCTGAAGGAAGGGGATCGAAAATTACCACCCTTCTTGTTGCATAAACTGAAGCATAAGTACACACAGGCCAATTTGAAACAAAAGTTGCTGAAACCTCAAGACCTTGCCCAGGTTCAAACACTGAAACAGGTAACAGCAGATCTCGGATACGATATTTATCTTGCAACCATGGAGCTGACAGTCGAGAAAGATGACAACTATGATGATGATGATTTCACAAATAAATCTCAGAGTTTGAACAACATAGTGGAGCTTGATGGTAATCTTGTCCTTAGTAGTCTTCATTTCCCAGATGCTGCTCTAATTGATCCAACGCCTCTAGATGACGGAAAAGCAGACGAAGAAAAACATGAAGAGACTGGAAATGAAGGTTGCCGTGGAACATACTGGTACCGAAATGCCACTGTAGTACTTGTACCACCCTCAAAGCAGCTGGACTTTGTATTTCAATTTGGTTCTCATGGAAAGGTCATTGAGCCGGTGTTCTCTAAGCTAATGAAAAAATTTACAGAAGATCCAATTCAGGTACCAAAATTAGAACAACTTTGTGAGTTGGCTTTGAAGCAAGAGCCGCGCTATGGTGATTACACAAACACTGTTCCTCCCTTCTTCCAACAAGCAACAGCCACCGCTTTAGAGTTGGGACGTTTTGATTTTTTTGAAATTGCCTGCAGAAAGACAAAGGATAATGTAATGCTTATGCTCGACATTCCTCGAAAACTTGGTAATTTGGCTGCGATTAACAATCTAGCTACAATGAGAGATCAACTCGTGAGAGGCTTGAGTATTGCTCCCTCAATCTTTGAAAAAATTAAATTTCTTGAATCTGTTAAGATAGGGTTTGAGGAAGTATTGCAAAAGCCAGACTCTGTTGAGAGAGCAAATTTCAAGCAATGGTCAGAGGAAGCACTACTCTCAGCCATTTCTCAAGTTTTTCAGATCACAAAAGCTGATGGCATGTCATTAGGACTTTTACATAGATGCGTAGACTGGAGTTTGTTTCATGAAAAAATAAAGTCAGTCGTTCTAAATGCAGCATTAGTGGTAAAAATCACATTCGTAAATGAATTTATGTCTTCTCTTCAACAAAACCTCTCCAAGGAACAAAGGTCATTTATTGAGTCGATCGTTCGTAATATCTGGGATGAATTTGACATCACCTTGTTGCATACAAGGCAGAGGCTAGTTACTCCGAGAACCTCACAGATCTGGCCTTGGCAAAATAGGACTAGTGAAGTCAAAACAGAAAGACTGGAAGAATATGAATTGCAGTCTTTTGTCGAAAACACCATCTTTATTTTATCTTCTGAATATCTTGAGGCAACTGTAATACCAGCAATACTCACCCCAATCCCCGATGCATCTAAAGACTACGCCAAGGAACTAATTAACTCGATAATAAGTGTGATCATAAAAAACAAACAGAATCAAGATGTAAACTGGACTCAATTGGAATCAAATACATTGCCAATCTTGTTAAGAGCTAAGACTGTAGTCAAGATAGTTTTTGTGAATGAATTTATGTCAGCCTTACAGCAAGAACTCATCAAGAAGCAACCATCATTCATCAAGCTATTAATTCATAATATTTGGAGTGAATTTGACATAGTCTCTTTACAAGGAAGATCACCCACGCCAAGTGTACCACAGTACTCCTTCCAACCAGATAGAAGTGGATTTTCATTCCGAAAAAGGTCTGTCACAGGGAGAGAATCTCAGTATTTCTTACAACGAGATAGAAATGTAGTCCAACCAAATAGATTAGAAGAAGATGAACTACAGTTTTTTGTCGATAACACCATCATTATCTTATCCCCTGAATATCTTGAGACAACTGTCATACCAGCCATGCTTACCCCCATTCCCACCGTATCTAAAGATTATGCCTCGAAATTGTTCGCCTCCGTCAGAGGTATGATCCTCAAAAATGAACGCTACCAAACTATGAGCTGGAGCCAGTTGAAGGCAAAAACATTTTCATCCTTACTAAAAACAGTTACAGTGGTGAAGATACTGTTTGTCAATGAATTAATAGCCTTGCCAGAGTTGAGCGAGGAACTGCTATCATTTATTGAGCCAATCATTAAAAATGTTTGGAATGAATTTGACTTTGACTCAAAGCAAGAAGAATCAATCATCACAAATATGCCTCATAATCTCTCTCAGTCAGGCGAGAGTAATTCAAGCAGAAAAAATATCCTTGAAGAAAGCGACTTGAGAAGATTTATGGAAAACACCATGATACTTTCAAGTCCTGAGTATATTGAATCTGATGTAATACCAGCCATGCTCAGAGCTATTCCGAATGTATCAAAAGAGTGCTCCAAAGACTTATTTATTCCGATAGTACGTATGATCCTTAAAAATGAACTAGCAGGCTTTCAATTGCCCATGAATGAGGCAGCAGTACCCCCAGTCTCTCACAAATGTCTTGTTCAAGCGCTTTTGAAAAAGTTTTTGATTGAAAATGTTGGTTCTGAACCGCAACCTCCAAAAAATTATGCCCTGCCACCTGGTCGGTGCAACTGTAGTGACTGTACAGTAGTTAATAGGTTCTTACAAGATCCTTTAAGGCAAAGGTTGGATTTTCCTGTTGCTGAGCGTCGGCGCAGTCATCTTTACGAAATTTTCACTCGTCAGGGTAGGGATTACTCATGGGGAATCGCTCGTGAGGAAGACTACGAAGTTCAAACTGTTCGATCAGGAAGCCCTTACGTCTGGCAAATCACTAAACATCTAGGAGGTCATCAAACGAGAAAAGATGAATGGTCAAAAAGGACCGAAACTGCTAGAAAGACTCTTCTGGTTTTGAAACTGGAGGAATCTGTGAATGGAAAACTAGAGGCATATCTAGAACCGTTCTATAATAGTATAATGAAGGCCGATGTCGAAGCACTCCCAAATTTGACATCTTTAGTCACATTACCAAGATCATCGGAAGCAAACCAACTTGTACTGCCGCCTCTTAACAATCTGACCAATCAGCTTGGGCTGAAGAGAGAAGCAAGTCAAATTGAACCTCCGGAGGATGAATCTGGTGAACAGGGAAAGGCAGAAATTATACCAATCGTAAATTAGGAGATATCCTTTCTTGTAAAGGATTTTGAATATAGTTTAGTTAATTGCAAATGTGTGAATGTAACATATTCCACCCAATTGTTTAGGTATTTATTTGTTTTTTTGTTTTTTTTTTTTTATTGAATTTTCTATTTACTCCATGTTTATATAATTTTTAAAGGTTACAGAAACTTGTTATTGGAAGCCCCTTTTCACCCTTAATTGTACCATAGGCCCTAAAATCCACTTCTGTAGACTGCAAATAGACTAGCTGAAGTTCATATAGCTAATTAAGAGGTGTTTCGGAAATGAGCACCTTCAAGTTTATGGGATAAGGAGGCATTTTTCACTTGAAACTCTGTAGCAGTTTGCAGAGTAAAAATTTGTTACTTTTTAAAATGACTCAAAACTTGAAAACTAATTCTTTACCCACCGATTTCAGAAATTGTAGTGAAGGAAAATGCAGTGCAAACCTCTTCTACCAGGTTGCCAATTGATATTTGGGAAACTTAGACAGTAGGCTCAGTTTTTATGTCTTATGATATCTTTTTTATTGTGAGCTGCACTACAATAACTCTGAAACTGTAGATCCAATCCCCAAAAAAGGGCTCCTAACTGTAAATATTTCCAAGTTCCTCGCACAATACCCAACAATAGCTAAGTTTCAACAAGTCGAATTTCTTTCAGAGATGGATCACTTTGAATCTGAATGACCAAGCTGCAACATGAGTTATCTTTAATGCGGTGGTACAGCCAGGAATCTTTGCAACCCCCCTCCCCGCCTATTTGAACCGCTGTGCCTCATTTCTTTCCCTCTCTTTGTTCAATGTTTGTGCCCCTTGCGCAACACTGTGCTTTCCCCATTAGGCCGGGAGGAAAAAAAATTGAATCTCATAGTAAAGGTTTTCTTCTGTTATGTGCCTTTTTTCTGGAAAACTCAATTACCTCTCCATTATTAAGTATAAGTATGTATAATTCATTATTATCATTGTTACCTAAGTGTATTTTACATAATTTTTGTCTGTGTTATGTATTACTTTTGTGACTGGAAATTGATCTAGTACAAAATTGTTGTTAACTAAGCATTCATCTTTGGAGAAAATCCGTTCCTATTCTTGTAAGAAATCAGCCAACTCTGACAGAGAAAATTCTATTCTGTTGTAGATTGAAAAATTTCAAGATGAGTAGTGATTCAGAAATTAGTTTGGGTTCAAAATCAGAAGACCATGAAGGCTCAGATAGTACATTCAGAGACATAGATGATTCAGAATATGGAGAAGAGGAAGAACTGGATGACTCAGATGTGGCTAACGGAAGAAGAGATTCAAAACCTCCTGCAGAACATGAAACAAGATCAGATGATGATTTGAGAACCAAGATTTGGAATACCCTCCAAAAAATTGAAACTCCCTACGCTTTTGCATTCAGTGCAGTCAGTTCTTCACTTCCAAATCCAGGACTCTATTTTCCCCACCATGGACTTGTGAGCCTACCACTTACGACTCATGATGCTCAAAAAATAATTTCACTGGCCAGTCCTTCACCTTTCGGTAGAGGAGAAGAGACCGTAGTTGACAACTCAGTTCGTAGATGTTGGGAACTGAATCCGCAGCAGTTTTCTATCAAGAACCCAGCATGGAAGAATGCAATGGAAGAAATTTTGAAGGCAGTTGGTACAGGACTCAGTTTCAGGAGCAGAGGGAAGATCTCAGCAGATCTAAACAAGCTCCTCTTGTATGAGCCAGGAGCCTTCTTTAAAGCCCACAGAGACTCAGAAAAAAGCAGCGGTATGTTTGGCACCCTTGTCGTGTGTCTACCCTCGCCACATGAGGGAGGGAAGCTTGTTTTGACTCATGGCAATGTGAAGTATGAGTTTGAGACTTCCAAATATTCGACTTTTGATACATCATATGCAGCTTGGTGTGCTGATATTGAACATCAGATTCAAACGGTCACCGCTGGTTACCGTTTAATCTTGGTGTATAATTTGATTCTAAAAACAAATTATTCACTGCCATCATACCATGTTGCTCTCGAGCTCGCACAAAGACTGTCAACGCTGCTTCAGCAGTATGACTCTCAGCTCAAAGAGGAGAATAGCAAATTACCGCCAATCATTGTGCATAAATTGAAACATAAATACACACAAGCCAGTCTAAAATTTAACTTGCTGAAACCTCAAGATGTCCCTCAGGTTCAAACACTTATTCAGGTAGCAACTAGTCTTGGATTTGATATTTATATTGCAACTTTGGAGTTCATGGTCAGTGAATTATCAAACAAATCCAGGCATTTAAACAACATGGTAGAGCTTGACGGTAATCTCCTCGTCGAAAGAATGAAGTGTCCTGATGGCGCTCTAATAGATCCTTGGCCGCAGGATGGAAGAAAAGAGGATAAAAAATATGAAGCTAATTGGACAGGGAATTCAGGTTGTGAAGCCACGTATTGGTATTATGATACTGTTGTTGCACTTGTTCCTCCTTCGAAGCAGCTAGACTTCGTATTTCAATTTAGGTCTGAGGGTGATGTCACTGAGGCTCTATTCACTAGACTAGTGCAGAAATTCTTAGAAGATCCAGCTCAGAAATTAAAATTAGAACAACTTTGTGAGCAGGCTGTGAAGCATAAACCAGAGTATTGGGATGACTATGAGACTGTTCCTCCCTTCTTTCAACAAGCAACAGCCATCGTTTTAGAGTTGAGGCGTTTTAAACTTTTTGATATAGCGTGCGAAAGGTCAAAATATAAAGTCATGTTTACGGGTGAAATTCCTAATATTCTTGGTCATTTGATTGCAAAGAAAGAACTGGCCAAAATTGATGATCAGCTCATGAAAGGTTTACATAATGCTCCCTCACTTGCTGAAGCAGTGAAATTTTTAGAATTGGTTGCTAAAGGTTTTAATGCAGCTTTACAAGACCAAGACCCAGCTGTAAGAACCAATTTTGAGCAGTGGTCAGATAAAGCACTGTTCTCAGCTATATCGCAACTTAATGCAATCACTAAAGCTGATGGTTTGTCCTTAGGACTCTTGCATAAGTCCATGGACTGGAGTTTGTTTCAAACCAAAATGATGCCAGTCATACTAAAAGCAGCATTAGTGGTCAAGATAACATTTGTAAATGAATTGATGTCATTTTTACAAAAAAGTCTCTCCGATGAACAGAGGTCATTTATTGAGTCGATCATTCACAATATCTGGAATGATTTTAACTTAGATGCAGTAGCAGGTGTTGAACGGAAACATTCAATGTTCAGCTGGATTGAAATTAAAAATGCCCTTGAAGAGAGCGAGCTAAAAAAATTCATGGAAAACACAATTTCAATTATGTGTCCTGGATATATTGAAACTACCGTGATACCAGCCATGCTGAGAGAAATTCCCAATGCATCAAAAGAGTGCTCCGAGCAATCATTTATTAATTTAGTACGCATGATTCTTAAAAACGAACTTGCAGGCTTCAGACTACCCATCAGTGTTACAGCTCCTCCAGTATCACATAAATGTCTGGTGCAAGCGCTCCTTAAAAAATTTTTGATGGATCATGTTGGCTGCGAACCCCAACCTCCAACTAATTGGGCCCTCCCAGCTGGCGAGTGCCACTGTAGTGACTGTACAGTGGTTAACGAGTTTTTACAGGATCCTGTCAAGAAGAGATTAGATTTTCCAGTGGACAAACAACGACGTCGTCATCTCTACAAAAAATTTATTCATCCATGGCCCGATTATTCAAAAGGAATTGTCCATGATGAAGACTACGATGTTCAAACTATTCGGACTGGAAACCCATACATCTGGCAAATCACCAAACATCAAGGAAGACATGAAAAAAGGAAAGCCGAATGGTCAAAAAGAGCTGAAATAGCCAAAAAAACTCTTTTGGCTTTGGAAAAGGATGCACCTGTAAAAGGTAAATTAGAGACATATCTAGAACCGTTCTACAATAGTATAATGATGGCCGATGTCAGTGCACTTCCAAATTTGACGTCTTTAGTTACTTTACCAAGTTCATTGGAAGCGAGTCAACTTGCACTGCCCCTTGATAACAATATGATTAATCAGCCAGGGCTGAAGAGGGGAGCTAGTCAAATTGAGCTCCAGGAAGATGAATCTGCAAAGCTGTTTAAGGTAGAAATGAATTCTATCGTAAATTAGAATACTTCCTTTCTTATGATGGATTTTGTCTACAGTTCAGTAAATTGTGTTTGTAGTATATTCTAACTGACGGTTGATTGACAAAATTTCCAAAATTCTCTCTTCCATTTGATGTTCTATCTACTTCATGTTTATTTTTCAAAACCCCAAGAAACTTATTTTTAAGAGTACTCTTTTACCCTAAATTGTATCATGAGATCCAAAGCATGTAGGCGCTATAAATACAGTGGCCATAGCTGACTGCTCTATTTTCTTCTGTACCCTATGCCAACTTCGGATTCTTCAAGGTTTATATACAAGTACATACTAAGATGTAAACTTCTTCGTTTGTTATACTTTTTATCCAATTTATCTTGCAACACTTACATTTTATGCCTATACATTTACTTCCACTTGATATTTTTTTTAATATGTTCAGACTTTACCATGAGTCAAATTTGAAGCTGTCCGATTGAGGAAATCATGAATAGTATTACATTAGCACTCCTGAATTAATGTTATTAAAAAAGTTGCACTCCTTCGTTTTCATGTAGAATATTCTGTCTATTTTTCCATTAATACATATTTAACCATGCAAAATGTCATTGAAATTTGAATAGTTCTCCTAATTGCTGACAGTACACATCCCCTCTATAGGTTTACCTCTATAGGTTTACTGCAAATCGTGATGTGTAACTGTGTTAACCATACAAATTGAGTGAATATTTTTTTATGTCAATTATTTCAGTTAAATTTAGCCGGAGGTTTTTGATATGTTTGTTTTTTGACGTTGCCTTTTTCTTGAAATTATATCAATCGTATTTATTAAATCCTTGAATTATTTTGAATCTTCCTCTCTTAAACTAAAGCTCTGACTCTTACAGAAGTAAAAATACCTTTTTGCTTGCTTGATATGCCCAAAAGTAGAACAACTTTTATAAATCTTTTATGTCTAGTGAAAATTAGGGAGGTAGTCATTTTGAAGTCTGTCTTTTCATTGAAATATCAAAGCCAGTTTCAGTGCTCAGAGCGAGGTTTAGCCCAGAAGAAGACTTGTCCTGTACATGGAAAAACTGAGTAACAGAAAAGTCTATCATTTGATGCTGCTTGTTGTGCCGCAAAAATGTAAAGAAGGAACATCAATTTGTTTCCTCCTTAAGTAGAGCTTTTTCAGAAAACCCTTTATATATGTAGAATGGACTCTTAGCATTTTTACCTTGGATGGCAGTTCTGACGAGAGAATATCTACTCACTAAATCTGAAAGACCTTACACGTCCAATGAAAGGATTCATTGCTGTGAAATTTGTTCATTATTTGATATGATATTCACTATGATCTGTTATGACAAAGATTTAAAATCTAATTTTTTTGTGCCAATTTAAAAAAAAAAAAAAAAAAAAAAAAAAAAAAAAAAAAAAAAAAAAAAAAAACGTGACTAAAGAGCGAAGTTTTCTGAATATCTGAGAGCAAAATCTAGTAGAAATAATGTTACCTCAAATTGGCGATTAAGGAGAGCTCTTTCTTACTTCCTCCCTGTAGCCCAGGCAATAGAGGATAGAATAGGGGTTTACCTTGCAAAATTTAGGTGAAATCAGGTTATGATTGATTCCTATGTAATTTTTTACGCTGAATCCGAATTTTTGGTTTCCCAACAAATTTTCCTTGTGCTAACTCCGGAAAATCGGAAAAACCGCGAAAAATCACGTTTTTCCGCGGTTTTCCCGAGATATCTCTTTTCCAGTGCGATATATCGAGAAATTAGTTATTTCCAAAAATAAAGCTGATGAAATTTCCTATAAAAATGATCCGAACGTTTTTTTCATACGGCCATTAGGGAGAGTGCTGGAGCTGTGGAAAGCTCTAAAAACTCGTAAAATCGCGATTTTCCACGGTTTTTCGCCACTTGTGTGAAATAAATTTGTTCTTTCGCAAAATTTCAAGATAGTCTTACCTTAAAAATTAATGCTGCTTACTTTGAAGACAAAAATGATGACAATTTTTTCTTTTCAGGTCCAGTGGGAGCGGTTTTAAAGCCGCGAAAGGCCGTGAAAAGCTCGAAAATCGCGATTTTCCGGCATATTTTCGTAACAAATCCGTTCTTGTACAAAAAACTCATTTAAAGTGACTTCAAAATTCAATCTTATAAAATTGTCATCATACATACGTAGAATTTGCTCCCTTGGCGCACCCTGGTGCTCTGCGACATCCAAACGCCAGGTAGGCTCATCTACGTAAGGATAAGTAGACAACGAACGACGTAATAAAATAGTGCAATTTTCAACATACTTAAATGATGTTGAAAGTTCCTTATATATCTAAAGAAATAATGTATATGGATTTGTCGAAAGTGTAAATAATGCAAAAAGTTGACATTTGAAGAATGTATTGATACAATTTTTCAATTATGCGAAAACAACTATAATAGTATCGTAATAATTTTATAATAACTATGATAGTAAATATGTTCCATGTCAAGCAGTATAATTCAGATGCATGCTCAGGTACTCTGCTGAGTGAATGTCCTGAGGATCTGAAAGCATAATGAAAAGCACGGGTATAATGGCATACCCTAACATATTTTCTATCGGTGAAAGAGCTACTAAGTTATAAAGTTGGGTCATGGTTTAAAATGGCAAGAGGAACGTAATTGTTGAATTGTTATAGGTGTTATCGGTGTTTTTTTCTTTCTTTTCTGCTATCTGAGAATGTTAATTTGTGTCTACTATAATATAAATTTTCTCTTCTTAATCAAATCATCGAAAAACTATTGTAAAATTGATGGGAAAATTCTCACCTGCGTTGTCATCACTGCCATCTTTGCAGTATTTTACGATTTCTGCATGAAATCGTCTAAATCGGAGAAAAGGAACTTCTGGTTTGATGGATTTATCTGAATTTGAATTGCTCGTTTGAGCTTTTGCAACATCGTATACTAGAATAAGAGAGACGTATGCCTAGGAAAATCTTTTGGTATTAATCTGAGAGGAGAACAATGATAAATGCAACCTGCATTCAATACGGTTCGCAGATTCAATGGCAATTTTTCGCTTCCTTGGCATTTCAGGATCTTTTTTTTTTGTTGTCAATGAGTATGTATCCATTGATTGTTGGTTCATAATGACGCTGCAATTATTTGGAAATAATGTGACACTTGCGCAATTAATAGAGTGGTGTCATGATTGCTGAAATCAAGGATATTAATGTGATCTGCCGTAAGGCTAAAATTCTACATCTATAGTACAAGCCTCCCAAAATTATGAGTAGTTCACGGGCGCGTGCCGTGATTACTCTCATTCTCGTTTTCTCAATTACCTAGAGTCGCCTCATTTACATCACTGATAAAATTCAATCTTATAAAATTGTCATCATACATACGTAGAATTTGCTCCCTTGGCGCACCCTGGTGCTCTGCGACATCCAAACACCAGGTGGGCTTATCTACGTAAGGATAAGTAGACAACGAACGACGTAATAAAATAGTGCAATTTTCAACATACTTAAATGATGTTGAAAGTTCCTTGTATATCTAAAGAAACAATGGATATGGATTTGTCGAAAGTGTAAATAATGCAAAAAGTTGTCATTTAAAGAATGTATACTACTACAATTTCTGGAATGATTTTCCTAGATTTCCGGCATATTTTCGTTACACATCCGTTCTTTTGCCAAAAACTCAGCTAATGGAGACTTTAAGATTTAATCTTATAAAATTGTCCACACATATTATGACGTGAAAAGCTTTTAGCATGGGTCAAAAAGTGCCGCATAGAGGATTGTGGGTAGCTCAAAAAATGCGAAAAATTGTGATTTTCCACTTTTAAGCCGCAAATTAATCATCTTGTGTAAAAATATGGGGCTAAAAATATACCTCAAAATTTAAAATTCAATGTGATGATGTTATCGGAGGATTCAATTGCACAATTATGTGTCGAAATTTCAATGGTACATGTGAGACTGCACCCATTGAGGACTTATCCGCGTAACTTATCGTAGATGATCCTGATGATTTATGAAATATGCTCCTTAATCGGTCACAGAAAGAACAGCGGACGACCGAAGAGATGAAAGAAGTTCGGAGACGTTTGCAGGTATTATTTTCACTCAATTTTTTATTTTTATTTGAATTGATAGACATGGCCAGTGATGCTGAAAAAATTGTACTCATTCACTTCATATACCGCGGAAATTCAAATCACGGTTTCTTTCACTTCGGTTTTATCAGTGATGTAAATGAGGCGACTCTAGGTAATTGAGAAAACGAGAATGAGAGTAATCACGGCACGCGCCCGTGAACTACTCATAATTTTGGGAGGCTTGTACTATAGATGTAGAATTTTAGCCTTACGGCAGATCACATTAATATCCTTGATTTCAGCAATCATGACACCACTCTATTAATTGCGCAAGTGTCACATTATTTCCAAATAATTGCAGCGTCATTATGAACCAACAATCAATGGATACATACTCATTGACAACAAAAAAAAAGATCCTGAAATGCCAAGGAAGCGAAAAATTGCCATTGAATCTGCGAACCGTATTGAATGCAGGTTGCATTTATCATTGTTCTCCTCTCAGATTAATACCAAAAGATTTTCCTAGGCATACGTCTCTCTTATTCTAGTATACGATGTTGCAAAAGCTCAAACGAGCAATTCAAATTCAGATAAATCCATCAAACCAGAAGTTCCTTTTCTCCGATTTAGACGATTTCATGCAGAAATCGTAAAATACTGCAAAGATGGCAGTGATGACAACGCAGGTGAGAATTTTCCCATCAATTTTACAATAGTTTTTCGATGATTTGATTAAGAAGAGAAAATTTATATTATAGTAGACACAAATTAACATTCTCAGATAGCAGAAAAGAAAGAAAAAAACACCGATAACACCTATAACAATTCAACAATTACGTTCCTCTTGCCATTTTAAACCATGACCCAACTTTATAACTTAGTAGCTCTTTCACCGATAGAAAATATGTTAGGGTATGCCATTATACCCGTGCTTTTCATTATGCTTTCAGATCCTCAGGACATTCACTCAGCAGAGTACCTGAGCATGCATCTGAATTATACTGCTTGACATGGAACATATTTACTATCATAGTTATTATAAAATTATTACGATACTATTATAGTTGTTTTCGCATAATTGAAAAATTGTATCAATACATTCTTCAAATGTCAACTTTTTGCATTATTTACACTTTCGACAAATCCATATACATTATTTCTTTAGATATATAAGGAACTTTCAACATCATTTAAGTATGTTGAAAATTGCACTATTTTATTACGTCGTTCGTTGTCTACTTATCCTTACGTAGATGAGCCTACCTGGCGTTTGGATGTCGCAGAGCACCAGGGTGCGCCAAGGGAGCAAATTCTACGTATGTATGATGACAATTTTATAAGATTGAATTTTGAAGTCACTTTAAATGAGTTTTTTGTACAAGAACGGATTTGTTACGAAAATATGCCGGAAAATCGCGATTTTCGAGCTTTTCACGGCCTTTCGCGGCTTTAAAACCGCTCCCACTGGACCTGAAAAGAAAAAATTGTCATCATTTTTGTCTTCAAAGTAAGCAGCATTAATTTTTAAGGTAAGACTATCTTGAAATTTTGCGAAAGAACAAATTTATTTCACACAAGTGGCGAAAAACCGTGGAAAATCGCGATTTTACGAGTTTTTAGAGCTTTCCACAGCTCCAGCACTCTCCCTAATGGCCGTATGAAAAAAACGTTCAGATCATTTTTATAGGAAATTTCATCAGCTTTATTTTTGGAAATAACTAATTTCTCGATATATCGCACTGGAAAAGAGATATCTCGGGAAAACCGCGGAAAAACGTGATTTTTCGCGGTTTTTCCGATTTTCCGGAGTTAGCACAAGGAAAATTTGTTGGGAAACCAAAAATTCGGATTCAGCGTAAAAAATTACATAGGAATCAATCATAACCTGATTTCACCTAAATTTTGCAAGGTAACATCCTTTATTGCCTGGACTACTGGCCAGGAAATTAAGAGATATGCTGCCTCAGATCCCTGTATTAAGACAAAATTATAATAAAAACGAACCAAAATTCTACCAAATGATGACTGACAGTAGAGAAGCATTGCGTTAACTTCTGAACCTACAGATCTGACACGGCATTATTGCCCTATCAGTGGAAGAAAATAAGTGTAAATACCTATGCTGGAGAATCTTATCGTTTGTCAGTTCCTCTCAAAATTGGCAAGTTAAAAGGTCCTTTTCTAAAACTGATTGTTCTCAGTTGGTTATACAAAGAATATTATTTTAAGTAATAATAACAAAATTTGTGCTTCAATTTCAGTCTGTATCTAGAAGTCAAAATTTTGTCTCCAAAAAGTCAGCTCACGTAATTATAGGGGAAAAAAATTAAGCTGAAGGTTTGTTAAAAGACCAGGAAAATTCCGGGGTTTTGGAAATTTTGATGTCAGGGAATTGGAAATTTAAAATTAGGGAAATCCTGCAAATTCAAAGGTAGCATGTAAGCTTAATCGCTCACTGGTCTGTTTTCACGCAGGAAAGTTGCAGCTCTTAACTTTCGAAGGTTCTATGGGAAATGGTATGAATGACATTTGAAAGTACCCAGCAGACCTCTGCTAATCAAGCTGTTGTTTAAAAGAGTCATTCAAAAAACTGCCCAATGGCAGAGTTGAGGTTGAAGAATTTGCAAAATTTTTTTTTTCACATCAGAATGAGGAAGCCTTAAAACTTTACAATGCTCCATTCCAAGACGTCTTCTGGGCAAAATTTGAACGTTATTTATTTTTCCTCTATTCCAAGCCTCAAGAGCTTTCGAGAAGAGCCAAAATGAAGGCGATTGATCTTATAATTTTCCAGCAATAAAATAAATGAGGCACCTTCCTCTTAGACCCTTATAATTTAGTGTGAACTACACATTTAATTATTTTGACAGTCTGTTGGGGTATACTTAGATTTTAAACAGAAATTCTCTTCAATCGAAGCTCCTTTGGATGAAATAAGTGAAATGAAATCCAGCTCTGAGCAGGGTTTGCACAAAAAAAAAAAAAAAAATATTAGGCAATGTCCAGCTTTTTTCTACCAGCCCATTCAGGTCCAACCTTTTAATTTCAATCGAATGACTCGAAGGGTGAAATTAAGTTTTATCTGGCAGTTAATTTTTTTTTTTTTGGTGTGCTTTGAAGCGAAGAGAAAATCATATTGCTACGACTAGTGTCCCCACCCAGGTGGAGTATAAGCAGTGAAAAATTCCAAGCTTCACTAGTCGCTAGCAGCGGCCAATGAAGACAGGGTCCAAAATTAACATTAAGTACCCAGCATAGACAGGGATTGAGGCATGTAAGCAGCGCGAATTGTCGTGAACCCCAACTCTGAACAGAAGATCTTAGATGAGGAGAATCTTAGCAGCGATCATTTCTCTATCCCATGCCTCTCTGGTATCAGCTGAAATCACTGAAGCATACATCGGTGCCCAAACATTCATTGAAATCACAGGATGGTTTGCCATGGATCAAAACCGGAGGCAACCTCATTTCCCCTGTTCTAAGGCCTAAGGCTTCGTGAGCATCTTTGATGTCACTTATCACCTGGCTGAAATACTCAGTTTTAAAGCAAGTTGGATTTTTACTTTTGGAGAAATCTTCGTGTCTCTAAATTTTTGTCAATGACAGTTCTATCCTGTTCCAGATACACGAGTGTACATATTCGCACCATATCAAAATGAGACCTTGGCAAAAAGGAAAGGAGCAATGCCTAGAATCGGATGAAGCTGATAGTGATGCCGGATCCGAGGAATTGGATGAAGATGAAAGTGATGCAGGATCGGAAGAATCGTTTGATACGCCGTCTGAAATTTGGTCAACTTTGCAAAAATTGAAAACGCCGGTTGCCTTTGCTTTCGGTGCTGCTAGTCCGTCCCTGCCAAATCCAGGCATCCAGATTCTACATCATGGGCTCATAGGTTTACCTTTATCAAGCGATGATGCCAAGAAAATAATTTCGCAAGCTAGCCTATCCCCATTTGGTAGAGGAGAGAAGACAATAGTCGATGAATCCGTCCGGAAATGCTGGGAGCTAAATCCAGGCCAGTTTTCTCTTGAGAATGCAGAATGGAGTAAAGCTATGAAAATAATACTTGATTCAGTTACCATTGGACTTGGTATCTCTGCAGGAACAGAGAATATTTCAGCGGAACTATACAAGCTTCTCTTGTATGAACCTGGATCTTTTTTTAAACCCCATAAAGACAGTGTAAAAGCTTCTGGGATGTTTGCCACCCTTGTGGTGTGCTTACCTTCACCTCATGAAGGAGGAAAGCTTATATTAACCCATGACAATAAGAAATATGAGTTTGAGACAGCCGCAACATCACGTTTTAGTACATCCTACGCCATCTGGTACTCTGACATTACTCACGAGATCCTGCCCATTAAATCTGGTTATCGTCTTATGCTTACGTATAATTTGATTCGAAAAACTAATTTTGTAGTACCATCATACAATCTGGCCCGTGGTCTAGTTCAGCATCTTTCCAAGCTGCTTCAACAGTATAATTTGCAACTTGAAGAGGGTGATGATGAATTACCTCCTTTCTTGTTGCATAAATTGAAGCATAAATACACACAAGCTAATCTAAGTTTCAATTTGCTCAAAACTCAAGATCTTACTCAAGTTCTAACACTCAAAGAGCTATCAAAGGAAATTGGATTTGATATTTACCTTGCGATTTTGGAGCTTACAGTCAACAAAGATGATGAATTTGACGATTGGGATGTAGAAAAGTCTCTAGATTTGACAAATGTAGTGGAGCTCAATGGTAACCTTGTTGTTGAGAGTCTTGACTGTCCAGATAATGCTCTCATTGATCCCACACCACAAGATGAAGGAGAAGCAGATGAAGAAAATCACGAAGGACCAACAGGAAATGCAGGTAGCCCTGCTACCTATTGGTACCGTGATACCACTGTTGTTCTTGTCCCTCCTTCAAAGCAGCTGGACTTCGTTTTTAAATTTTCTTCTAATGGTAATGTCATTAAGCCTCTGTTCTCCAAGTTGATGCAGAAATTTTTGGGGGATATAGCTCTAAAACCAGAGTTGGAAAAACTTTGTAAGTTAGCTTTGAAACAGAATGGGTATGAACATTATTCAGGAACTGTTTGTGACTTTTATCAACAAGCAGCAGCTGCTGTTTTAGGTTTAGGCAGGTTTGAACTTTTTGATGAAGCATGCACCAAGACAAAAAATAAAATTATTCCTCTGCTGGATATTCCTCAAAAACTAGGTGATTGGGCTGCAAAGAAAGGTCTCGCTGCAATGAGAGACAGATTGTCGAAAGGTTTGCTCACTGCACCCACCATCTCTAAGAAAATTAACTTTTTAGAATCTGTCGCTAGAGGTTTTAATGGAGCTTTGCAAGGGCCTAGCTTTTCAGCCAAAAAAGTTGACTTTAAGCAGTGGTCGAATGAAGCACTTCTCTCCGCGATTTCCAAACTTAATACTTTCTCAAAAGCTGATGGTGTATCATTGGGGCAGCTCCACAAAATTATGAACTGGGATCTGTTGAAGTCAAACTTAGTGCCAATTATCTCGAGAGCTACAACAATCGTTAGGATAGCTTTTACAAATGAATTTATGTCATCTTTTCGGTCACAACTTAATGAAGAGCAGTCGTCATTTATCCAGTCTATCATTCTAACTATCTGGAAAGATTTTGTCTTTGATTCTGTCCAGCAAGAGTCTAAAACAAGTTATATTCTCAATGCCATTGACTTGCATCTTATCATAGAGAACACCATAAGAGTCATATCCCTTGAATACGTTGAAGCTGAAGTAATACCAACAATGATTAATGCAATACCCAAAGTCTCCACTAAGTGCTCCAAGGAACTGTTTATTGAACTTGTGCAGCTAATCCTAAAAAATGAACAAGCAGGCTTTAGATTGCCAACTATTGATTCAGTTCCACCAATTTCTCATAGACAGTTCGTTCAAGCTCTTTTGATAAAGTTTTTAGTGGATAATGTTGGTGTTGAACCGCAAGCCCCGAAGAATTGGTCCCTTCCCGTGGGCTGCCTTTGCAAGTGTAAAGACTGCTCTACAGTGATAAATTTTCTGCAAAATCCTTCAAAACAGCGTTTAGACTTTCCGTGTTCCAAGCCTCGAAGGTATCACCTTCACCAAAAGTTCACTGATCGCAGTGATTCATCTTACGATGTGGTGACTATTCGCACCCATAACCCTAACATTTGGCGGATTACCAAGAACCGACGAGGTCATGAAATGGTGTGGTCTGAATGGTCAAAAAGAACCGCAACAGCTATTGACACTCTAGTAATGTTGAAAAACTGTGAGCAAGTACGTGGTAAACTCGAGATGTACCTGCAACCGTACTACAACTTAATAATAAAAGCAAGTGTCAAAGAACTTCCAGACCTAAAGCACTTGGTCTCAACAAATGCAGAAAGTAACGATGCTGGTCCTGCTCACAGCTGCAGCACTAATCAGGGTGGTGTGATAAGTCTCAAAAGAGGAGCAAGAATGACCGACTCACAAAATCCTAGAATCGTCAAGCGCACTAAATGATAATTAGAACTTTGAAGCAGGTAGTATCAGAGTCTATTCAAACACATGAGACTTTTAATGAAGTCTATTAGCTTTTTGTATATAGGTCATCTGAAGTCATAGTCATTTTTTCCTACCTTTTTTGGCCTAGGAAGAGATCAGTATAATTTGAGGAAAATATGTATTCGCAGAACTTAGCTCTTAATGTTCTCAAATTTCTCATCAACTGTAACAAGCAGTTATCTATTGGTTAAGTGTTAGGAGTGTCCGAATTTGAGAAATTGTTTAGCCTCAATGCCCTGCCCTAATTAAGAAATTGCATTTTTGTCCAAAAACAAAGCTCTCAAAATTTGAGTGTCATGTATGATGCTATTTAGCCGAGAGTTGCTGTATGTTCATGGTGGGTTTGAATGGAAGTTTCTAGAGAAAGGCAAATTTCATTATAGTGGCTCATTCTGTTACTCTAAATCTGCTAGCTTATGGATTTCAAGGGCCAGACTGGAAGAGGAGGGGGGGTGCCTGATCCTTTATGAGATAACTCTAACAAGAACCCCTCCCTGCTGACCCACTGACGGCCCCTGTGGCATATGACTGTGCCACGTACTATAATCAAGATTAATGTAGACAAGAAATCAATGGCATTCAGCAGGGAACTGTTATAGATAGTGAAGAAACAGGGAATCTGCATGTCGTGAAGCAGTTTTCAGACAGGTTTTTCTCCTACAAAAACTGATTTATATTTATCAACAACCAAAGAACACCCCTCCTCCCCAAGGCCTGACCTTTTTTTTACCTAAATTCATCGGAATTTAGAAGCCTAAAGTCTAATAGATTTTGATTTAATTTGAACTCAAATTACTATTGTACTGAAATTTAGTACCTAGTATGATCCTCTGTTACACAATTCACCATTTTCCACAAAAACTTCCATTCAAGCTCATAAATATGAACTGATAAAAAGGCTCAGCAATAAGTTTTCAAACAATGCTCAAATTTCAAGACCAAAACGCAACTTTTATACCATCTACATCAGCGTTAAAACTTGAAATATACGCAAATTTGGACGTCTCCACCCATTTGTTCAAATGGCGATTGTCTTTTACCAACCGAAATTAATTTCAATTCACAGATTAATACACTTGCTAGGAGTGCTCATTACCAAGTGCTTGTATTTAATTTTTACATTGATGCTTTTTACGTTTGACTAATTTTTTAAAAAAAATCATTGATTATTATTTAATATCATTGATTTGGATTCATGCTAATTGTAACCTTGCCTAAACTCGGAATCCATGCAAGCTCACTAGGTCTTCCGTTGAAGAGTACCCTATTCCAGGAAGTGCTAAAATTCAAATCCATATTGGTCTTGTCCTTTCCTCTGTCATCAGAACTCAATTACTCCACCATCAAAAAGGTAGTCCCTAAAACAGCCTAGTTTTACTAGCATAGTCGTCATGTGATATACTTTTCATCTTCCAGTCATTTTGAGCACAAGTAATTTTTAAACATCACTAGCCAATGAAACATCATGAGAAAAGCATTTAGGGGAAAACCTGTCTCCAAAGAAAAAAATCAAAATGTTTCCGATTATCCCAAAAAAAATGTTATTTCAAATAACTCGTCGGACGTCATATGTTGGAAACTCCTTCGACCCAGGATTCATGGAAAAACCACACATGTGTAATTCATGTTGAAGGACATCCTCTTGATCTCAATCATTTACTGATGTATCCAGTCTTTTTATGCCTTCTTTTTAAAATGACAGATATAAGATGTTTTACAGTTTAATTGTTGAAATGAGATTATGTTTTGACTAGACGTTGGGAAAAAAATGTGTTTTTATATATTTCAGCTCATCAATTATGTGTGTTACACCTATGTTTTTGTCTGCTCTTCAAGTCATGGGGTGCTTGTATTTTAGAAACGTTTCTCTTCCTTCTCTCTCTGTTTGCCTCCAAAGAATGCGAATATGTTTCATATACTTTTAATACCTCCATTCACACTCTTACATTTTTCAGTTTGTTTCTTTGGCATTAATTGAGGAAGAATTTACTTTTATTTATATTATAAGTATTATTTAGTAACAGACTTTGATTATTAATAGCTTTTATTGACCTTTTAACCTTTTTCATAAGCGAAAGCACTATTTCTACACAAAATATTCCACCAGTCATCAGGAAAGGCAACACTTCATGTGAAACAGTTATTCTTTTACAGTATTATAGTCGTCAGTTTTGAGTCATATTGATGGTTGAAGTCAAAATATGCGCAACTTTGATTGCCTCTTAGCAGAGTACTGCTCATTTTTATTTTTTTTTGCTACGCTACCTAACCAAATTTTCTTGAAATTTCCTATGAATTTTCTTCTTTTAGAAAAAAATACAAACAGTGGAAAATTTTAAGGAGTTATTTTGGCTTGTTTTCTTTTGAAAAATTAAAACGTAATCAGACATTTTTGAACATTATGATGGAGATTTTCAGTTTTTGACTTCAGCCTTTGATGTATCGTTTCATTGTAAAAATATAATTGTGTTTAGAAAGTACTTTTTTTGTAAGCTCAAATAGGCACTCAAAATAGGTTCTTCTGTTGACTACTTACCTGAGGAAACAGGTCTGTTCAACCACTTACAGCTGAGCCTTTCATCAGTACTTATTCAGTCACAATGCTTGGATTATTTGTAAATTGCTGTTGACAGTTTAATGCCGGTAACGTTGAAAAATACCACCTAGTGACATTACCAGATCATTCAGCAAAAAATCGTACCTATTTTAATTAATATTTATTCTGTTTAATTTTCAAATCTCCTTTTTATTTAGGGACAGTATTAGCATTAAGTCAGTATTTTTTACAATACCCCTTGAGGTAACTGTTTATTCGTATATTGATTCTTTATTCCCACCCATTTTTGTTCTTTATAATTTTCGCGTATATTTATTTGCGAATAAAAAAATATTAATAGCCAGATGACTTTTGATTGCTTACCCATCCTCCATTTTGGAACATAAATTAGCAGCAAAAACTGAAGGAGTCAGCTTACTCATCGCAAACAAGCTCAGATCAATGGATCAAAATTAAGAATTGAAAAAAAAAATCCGAAGCCGAAGTTTTTGTAATAATTAAATTTCAGCCTGTACCCAGCTTAATGTAAATTTACTGTCACTTACAATTTTAAAATAAGAAGTGACAAACAATTACATAAAATGTTAAGTTAATTAAGGGAAAATGAAAACTACAAACTTACCGAATGATTAAATAAAAAATTAACAGACTGCACATTTGGTTGTTGTTGATTAGAGGATGAGGGAAAGCTTGCCTTGAAGAAAATTAGTTTTGTTTTAAATGAAACAAGGGTCTTAAAGCGTGTTGATTCCTAAGCTTATACCTTGCTATGAAAAGTTTAAACTTTTACTGTAGTCGCTGCAAGGTTAAGGATTGCTCTATGACCTATTAAAAGGAGGCTCGGAAGTGGTCTCCTCTAATTTTAATTCGATTTGCCCCAATAATTAGTTCAAGGACAGCAGATTGATGGTTTCCTCATTTTTTGATAATTAGCTCCTTTGACATGGAATCAATGGAGAATTTCAAAAGGATGTGTTCGTTTCGTGGATAGTATAAGATGTTCATCATTGTGGCAAGGTATGCAACCTGCACTAAAAAACAAGAAGTTAAGCAAAAATCAGAAACAAAGATTTTTTGCAATTACTCTTCAATGTGTTAGCTTACAATACACTCCTTCTCAAGAAGTCTGTAAAAGAAGCATTAGTCAATCAGTGAAAAATTGTTTTTAAAATTAATATATTGCCAAGGTACTTTTCTCAAATTTTTGCAGTCTTTGCTGCAACTTCTGAATTTTTTGTGTAGTTTTGTCACCTAAATTTCCTGTTTTTGCATGCACTGGGATCAGAAAGCATGTATTGACTGTTGTAAAAATGTTCTTGAGAAACCTCGTGATGTTCAGTATCATAATTAAGGATGAACAGATTCATCTCTGTACAGTTTGGTATTTACTCATCAGTTCTGGCACTCGATGCAACCCAAAAGTTCAAACGCAGGAGATGTTAGCGTTTGTCATGTAGTATTACTGTCTTATGTTATGTACCATATCTGTCTTCAACAGGCTAATTACTCACTCTTTTTGGTGCATTTTTTTTATTATTTCTCAAATTTTTATTGAAGAAATTTTTACTTGTTACAGGTGAAGCAGCACAAGATAACATCACTACAAAAATGCGACGGTCACATAGAAAGGAGAGAAGTCCTGGATCTGTTGAAGATGAAATGGAGTCTGAAGGAGATTTGTCAGATTCAGGAGGTACTCAGACTAGTTCTCATCAAGATTTGCGATCCTCAATTCGGTCAAGTTTGAAAAATATAAAAACTCCGATTGCTTTTGCATTCAGTGCAGTCAGCTCATCCTTGCCAAACCCTGGCCTCCAACTTTTGGACCATAGAGTCATTGGTCTACCACTCTCCCCCGATGATGCCCAGAAAATAATTTCGTTAGCCAGTCCATCTCCTTTTGGAAAAAAAGAAGAAACTTTAGTTGATGAGTCAGTTCGGAGATGTTGGGAGCTACAGCCATCTCAGTTTTCCTTAAAAAATCCAGAATGGGGTGAAGCCATGTCTATAATGCTAGACTCGGTCAAGACAGGCCTTGGTATCTTAAAGGGAACAGGGAAGATCTCCGCAGAACTAAACAAGCTTCTTTTGTATGAGCCAGGAGCTTTCTTTAAGGCCCACACAGATAGCGAGAAAGGGCCAGGTATGTTTGCCACCCTCGTGGTATGCTTGCCCTCGCCTCATGAAGGAGGGAAGCTCGTTTTAACCCATGACAATGAAAAGTATGAGTTTGAGACGGCATTATCCTCTAATTTCAGTACATCTTATGCTGCATGGTATGCAGACATTTGTCATGAAGTATTACCGGTAACGTCTGGGTATCGCCTTATGCTGACTTATAATCTTATTTGGACTGCTGACTCCATTGTGCCCTCACATAATATTGCCCGCAGGCATGTCCAGCAACTTTCCACTTTACTTCAACAATATAATTCACAACTTGAGAGTGAAGAAAATGAATTGCCTCCAATTTTATTACATAAATTGTATCACAAATACACAGAAGCTAATCTACAGTTTAATCTCTTGAAGCCAAGAGATTTGGTCCAAGTCCAAATACTCTCAGAGCTATCTGCTAAAGTTGGATTTATTATCTACTTCGCAACTTTGGAGTTAACAGTCGAAAAAGACGAAGAATGTACTGATTATGAAGAGAAATCTCAACAGTTGGAAAACATTGTAGATCTTGACGGCAAACTTGTTGTCAAGGATTTTGATTACCCAGAAGGTGCTTTTCTTGATCCAAAGCCACAAGATGGAAGAAAAGCAGATGAAGTACATCGTCAAGGTTGGACTGGAAATGAAGGTTGCCCAGTTACATATTGGTACAGAGACACTGTTGTTGTACTTGTACCTCCTGCAAAACAGCTGGAATTTACTTTCCATTTCAGTTCTAAGGGGAAAGTTATTGAGCCACTGTTTTCCAAGCTCATAAAAACATTTTCTGAGGATGCAGCTCAAAAACCGAAATTGGAAAAACTTTGTGAGCTAGCTTTGAAACAAAAGTTAACTTGGCTTGATTGTCCGTACTATTCAACATCACAGAGCCATTCAGATTTTGAAAAATTTTTAGAGAATACTCCTCTTTTCTTCAAACAAGCCGCAACTACTGCTCTAAATTTTGGCTATTTTGAACTTTTTGACATAGCAAGTAAAAGGACAAATGACAAAATCATGCTCATGCCCGATATTCCTCAAAAATTAGGTTGTTGGGTTGCTTCCAAAGGCTTCACTACTATGAAGGATCGACTAATGAAAGGAATTAATGTTGCACCCTCCATTTCTGAAAAAGTCAAATTTTTAGAATCGGTTATGATTGGTTTTGAGGCAAATTTGCAAGATTCAAGTTCCACAGAAAGCTTTGACCTAAAACAATGGTCAGACACTGCATTATTCTCAGCTATTTCTCAACTTAGTACACTTTCAAAAGCTGATGGAGTATCACTCGGGAAACTCCATAGAACTACGGACTGGTGTCTGTTCAGATCGAGCTCAATGCCAATCATAGAAAGAACTGAGACTGTGGTAAAAATAGCCTTCACAAATGAATTCATGTCAACTTTCCAGCATGACCTCAATCAGGAACAGAGATCATTCATTGAACCTATTATCTGCAGCATCTGGAGAAATTTTGCTTTTGACTCTTCGCAGTCCAAGTCAGTGTCGAACAATGCCCATATCAAAGATATGGTCAAAGGAAATGACTTGCTTCACATTTTGGAAAATACTATCACAGTCTTACCTCCTGAATATCTTGAGACTGCAGTCATACCAGCTCTGCTAAATGCAATTCCCAGTTCCTCAAAAGAGTGTGCGCGTGAAGTGTTTATTGAGGTAGTGCGCATGATCATTAAAAACGAGCTAGCAGGCTTCAAACTACCAACTGCTGCTTCGGTTCCACCAGCCTTGCATAAAGTTTTTGTTCAAGCTCTTTTGGTAAAATTTTTGATCGAAAACGTTGGTTTAGAACCCAAAGCACCAAAGGATTGGTCCCTACCAGCCGGCTCATGTAATTGTTCTGACTGCACAAAGGTGAATAATTTTTTACGAAATCCTGTTCAGCAAAGTCTAGATTTTCCTTGTGGGAAGCAACGAAGACTTCATCTTCATCAGCAATTCACCAATGTTAGTAAAGCTACTTATGACGTGGTGACTGTTCGTCAGCGGAATCCTAATGTCTGGCGAATCACTAAACATCGCCGTGGTTACGAAACGTCAAAATCTAACTGGTTGAAGAACACGGAAACAGCTGTTGAAACGTTCGCCAAGTTGAAAAATGATGAATCTGTGAACGGTAAACTTGAAATGTATTTGCAACCGTACTACAGTATAATAATGAAAGCAAGTGTCAAAGAACTTCCAGACCTAAAGCACTTGGTCTCAACACAAGAGACAAGTAAAAATGTTTGTCTTGCTCACAATTCTGAAATTAGTCAGGCTGATTTCAAAGGTCTCAAAAGAGGTATGGATGAAGTTGACCCGCAAAATCATGGAACTGCCAAGCGCACCCGAGAATTTGATGGTACAGAAGTTTAGCTGGACTCAATTGGTTGAAAATAGTCTCTATTTTTTAGTTTTTCTAAGTATTTCTCCAAAAAGTATATTTTTTTCTTATTTTCCTCTTTAAGTGTTCAGTTAAAAGAAATTAAAACTTAAGTACCCATACAAAAGAATTGGAATGGAATTAACTGAGTAATGTTTTGAACTAATTTTGGCTTCAAAGTTGTCAATATTGCTCATTCTTTTCAGTGCTTTTTTCTACAGAAATTTGATTGTGCCTTAATTTAGTCGGTCCACTCACTATACCTACCCGGTGAGAGCTTGAGGAAGTGGTCTCATAAATGTGTCCCAGTGTTATTTTTGTCTGTAACATCGCAACAAACATTTCAACAACTACCTCTGCCAAGTGGGGTTTTCCTTGTTAAGTTTATCATAATTTAAGATTTTTCTTTTCTTTTTGCCACAACAAAT
This sequence comes from Bemisia tabaci, assembly GCF_918797505.1. Classification (NCBI taxonomy): domain Eukaryota; kingdom Metazoa; phylum Arthropoda; class Insecta; order Hemiptera; family Aleyrodidae; genus Bemisia; species Bemisia tabaci. Next base: position 32,269,327 of record NC_092797.1, on the reverse strand, counting down.
CCAAAATCTAAACCAAATGTTTGAAGTAATCTACCTTTCAATTCAAAGTTTTCTAAACCTTGTGTTCAGTACCAATTATTCTTTCATCCTATATCTTTATGATCACAGCATTGCAAGTCTTGTCTTACCTTTTTAGTCTTCAATTGACCTCTCAAAAATCAGGCAGAATACATAGTTCACAACTACTCTCAAGTGGTTTGAAAGATATTTTGCTGTCGAAATAAATTTCAACTAGGCCAAAAAATTCAAGCAAGTGACTAAAATTTTTACAGCATGTTTTATCCACTATTTTTCCCGTACCCATAAAGATTTTGTACCAATTTAAAATTACCTACTCATAGGCATTTGCAAGCTTCCCCCAAATAGCCCTTCATTTTTTAGATGTATGCACTTACTCCTCATGCTCCGTACTAAATGTCACTATTTAGTTGTAATTTTGTAAAATTTTCAATGTTAGAAATAAGTGAAGTTTGAAAGTATTAAGAACATTTCTGATTTTCACTTTCTCATTAAGTTTCCATGTAAATGTCTCCTTTTTTTTTTCATTTGTTTATTTCTTTCACCTTGAAGACTGTTTAGCTAACTTCTGAATTTTTTGAAACAGGCATACCTCATTTAAAATCTCCTTTTCCTCCTTGAAATTGTACCAGGTCCTCAATGTCAATCGCTGGTATCATGAGGTCATCCATATTTTTTCAATAATTTCTTCTCCCACGCACTACTTAAGATTTTCTCTCTACTTTTATTATTTGTATTTCCATAATTTTTCTGTGTTAACAGTTCTAAATATATACTTTTTGATAATGAGATACCTTTTTCAACTGGATCTACTTTTTTAAGATATCTGCAGCTACCTCTCCAAAAATAAACCTACACTACTGAATACGCCTGAAAAATCTTGTTTAGAGCGTTTTCAAGATATGATCGAGAGTACATGTATTTTCTTCAATTTTTTAGAATATCACCACCAAAGTAATAGGAACAATTTTTTATTTATCGATCCAAGAAAACTGCACATTTGAACATCCTGTAATATTACATCCAGTCACCATTTAATTCTGAATGTACGAAATTCATAATATATTTGACTAATTTTTAGCACAATATACTTACTCAAATGCTCATAAATTTTACAGTAAGATATGCATTAACACCTACCATGATAAGTATTGATCAATAAGTTTATTGTAAAAAATCCTTGTATTGGACCATGAGGACGGACTCAACATGGGCCTAACTACACCCAACGTCCGATTTCTCTGCAAGCTGTATTTCTTTCGACAGAAAGGAGATCAACGTTCTAACTTAGAATTTTCCGGGTATAAACCAAGGGTATTGTATGGAAATTATCAAAGCGGTATGTTAGTTGGTCCCGTGTCTAAAAAAATTAATTTTGAGAGGAAATTAGGCGATGTGAAATGCAGTTAGGCTGAATCTGGCTGGGTAAATCCATCCGTGTCTATGTGTGTGAGCCACAAATTACTGATAGAAGTGGATTCAAATGAAGAATTGACAAGAAAGTGTTTCCTTCAAATAAAACTAAAAGTGATTTAAGATTTTCATAAGTTCGTAGTAATTCCTTAATAGGAAAAATGTGACGAATGGGGGCAAAGTATTGTATAACTGGATTGCATTTTGCAAAAAGGAATCACTAGCATTGCAATGTTGCTAAGATTGTGCAACTTCTTTTGTCTTGGAGGAAAAACCCGACTATCCATTACTTAATAGTTTCTATTTTACTCGCTAAAAACTGTGAATTTAAGACAAAAATTACCATCTAAATTTCATAGGTTTTCACGATTTCCGCAATTTTATTGCAAAGGATGAAGTTGCACAATCTTAGCACCAATGCAATGCTAATGGTTCTTTTTTGCAAAATGCAATTCAACTGATCTATTATCTCATCAGATGAGGTAGTCAGGAGTGTGTTCCAAAAAATAGCGGTGTTTGACTGAGCACAGGGAAAGATTTCAGCTTACAAAAATTCAAAATTAAGTCAGATCTGCTGTCAGTGCTGTCAACAACAAAATGCCATAACTCCAAACAAGATTTTGCAATTTTTTTCCCCATAACAAGGATACTCCTGATCAACACTATTTTTCATTTTGATGGGTAATGCTCACAGTGGTGCTGCAAGAAATGAGCGAATTTCCTGAATTTTTGCCATCCTCTGAAGATGTGTCCTGTGGCATTAAAGAAAATATTAAAATGTAATCTCGATCATCGCATAATCTAAAATCAAAATTTTTTCTTTTAATTATTTTCTGTCTTTAGCAAAGGAGAATAACGTCGATGGCAAGTGTATTATCTGAGACAGTAATTTCTTTTCAGAGAGAGAATAGTGTGAAAATTCTCCTTAAATGAGGATAAGTAGAGGTATGGGACCAAAAAATAAAAAGTATATCTTAATCATTTCAATTGAGCTCAAGGCAAATATTTTTCTCTACTCATGTCTGTTAAGTATGCGAATAAATGGAAAAGGCTTTTAGAAGAATAAAATTCCTGTTCAAATTAAAGATGAGGGGTTGCGCATCAGAGAAAAAACCCTTTAGTCCTTTTAGAAATTTTTAGATTGATGTAGTATTTCAAAGCCATTGATGAGATTGAAAGATTTCCTGGTGCTCAATACAATTTTGTGTGATACTACTTCATCAAAATTATCTGTTAGTATTTCTTCTCAATGTTCGTTGTAATTATAAGTGTCCTCTAAGCAATTAGAATTAATTTTCACAGTTCTCTTAAATGTAAGAAACGACCTTAAATTGAATCACAACGTTTCTACCATTTAATTTTCATATTGGATGGTCCAGCATGCGTATTGACGCACGTGGAGACCAGGGCCCGTCAATTCGAATATCGCGCTCTAAAATTAGACTTCCCGCCCGCTCTAACTAATTTCTCATTAGTTCGCAAAAAATCCGTCGCGTCCGATGACACGTGACAGCGCTACATGACAATCTTTTGTTGTTTTCGTTTTCTCCCTCCTCCTTCCTTCCTCCCCTCCCTTTTCTTCGAAACTAGCGGGCAGGGCCAATGTCCTGCGTGGCTATTGTGTTCATTAGCATGTTATTATTTCGAAATTAGCGTTTAATTCTGATTTTTAGTGAAAAACTATTAGTGTTTCATCGGGCATTTGCCCTCTCGATCTCACCCACTTAACCAAAGTTCCCCCCCTTTTTTGCCCTTTCTTTCAGCGGCTCACACGCTATCGGCCAACATGGATGAAATAGGTAAGTTTAATCATTGGATCCCTGTACTCTTTCCAAAATAATTTCCATAATGTTCTATTAGTCTGATCATCCGAAATGCATAAGGTCTTTCTCTGGTGACCGCCACTGGAAAATGGATAATGGATAATGCAGGCTCTAGAATCAATTGACATGCTGTGAGATAAGGTTATGTCACCTGGACCTGGAATTCATTCCCACCTGTGATAACACGATACCTTCTGTACATATATATGTAATTTAATCAGTAATCAGATTTTATCCGCATGATTCGTCACAACCCCTCTTCTGTGATATCATTACATCCCACTGGATCAAGAAGACCCTTTGATTCTCTTCGTAGGGTCAGGGCATCGAACTATATGTCAGGATGTGATGTTCTTTCATTTTACGGTGGAATTTCTACTGAACCGTAGGGACTAACATTTAACGCGTTTACTTCCTAATATTCAAGCATGACCCTACCTCTTTTGGAATTAATTAAGCTGTCACGATTAGTTATTAAATTTCTCCGTCATGCACACCCTCTATTTGGGCAAGAATGAAGTTCGTGAACCAGTTCAAACTGGTTATGACCAGTCTACGAGCTCTTTTGCTTCAGCTAATTATATGTACCTTTTTTTGACCACCTTATCCCAGCTGTGTTTTCCATGACCTGGCAGTGAACAAACACTGAGAAACACCAGTTCGAATCTTTGAATTTCCATTTCAGTGGAATTGAGGACCTGAGATTTCCTGAAGTAGGTACAAGCAGGTTTGAATGCCAGAATTCATAGATCTGACAGCAAACGCTCAAGCTGTAATCTTTGAATTTCAGCTGTCAGCTGTGCCCATTATAAGTCTATTCTGTCACTTTTTGTACGCTTTATGACCTAAGTATGTGAAATTGATGAGGGATCTTGAAAATTTCATAACTTCCTAACTTTGCCGAAATGAGCTCCATGGAGGCTTGTCAGCTAGCTAATTAGTTGCATTTAAAGGCTGCTCCAGTCATATTTTGCTTCTGTTAAATGAATCAGTTGCATTACTTCTGGGACAACTTGTGTACGTGATGGAGGAGCAGAAATTTTGATACACCACATTTAATTTAGATTATTACTTTGATAGTAATAGCAATCAATATTTCTCATCTCCCTACCCTAGGTAAAAAGATACTCCAGTTCTTTTTCTATGTAGCCATTGGTGCGAATTCAGTAGAAAAATAACATTGCATCACATTGTATTGCTTGCCTTAGCCCATGAGACAACATTTTTTAAACTTGATTACTTACTAATCCTACTCAATATCATTTTTCAGGGTACACAGGTAAAGATGGGTCATCCTGCGATAGGAATGTCGAGATCTGGAAAATCAAGAAGCTGATTAAGAGTCTGGAGCTTGCGCGTGGCAACGGAACAAGCATGATTTCGCTTATAATTCCCCCTAAAGATCAAATATCACGTGTCAGCAAAATGTTAGCTGATGAGTTTGGCACGGCCTCCAACATCAAATCTCGCGTAAATCGTCTCTCCGTTTTGGGTGCCATTACATCTGTTCAACAACGTCTAAAACTCTATTCCAAGGTGCCACCAAATGGTTTAGTCATCTATTGTGGAACTATTGTAACGGATGAAGGTAAAGAGAAAAAAGTCAACATAGATTTTGAGCCATTCAAACCTATCAACACATCCTTGTACTTATGTGACAATAAATTTCACACTGAGGCTCTTTCAGCACTTTTGGCCGATGATAATAAATTTGGCTTTATAGTCATGGATGGAAACGGTACATTATTTGGCACTCTTCAGGGTAATTCAAGGGAAGTATTGCACAAATTTACTGTTGATCTTCCTAAGAAGCACGGTAGAGGTGGTCAATCAGCTTTACGTTTTGCTCGTTTAAGAATGGAAAAACGACACAATTATGTTAGAAAAGTAGCTGAGACAGCAGTCTCCTTTTATATAACAAATGATAAACCGAATGTTTCTGGCTTAGTATTAGCTGGTAGTGCTGATTTCAAGACAGAACTGAGTCAATCAGACATGTTTGATCCCCGATTACAAGCAAAAGTTATAAAATTGGTAGATGTCTCATATGGTGGAGAAAATGGATTCAATCAGGCCATTGAACTAGCTGCAGAGTCCTTACAAAATGTTAAGTTTATTCAAGAGAAAAAACTGATAGGTAAATACTTTGATGAAATTAGTCAAGATACTGGTAAATACTGCTTTGGAATCGTAGATACCCTGCGTGCCTTAGAACTTGGGGCTGTCGAGACATTAGTTTGTTGGGAAAATCTTGATATTCAACGCTATGTCCTGAAAAGTCACTCCAGCCCTGAAGTTAAAGTTTTGCATTTAACGCCAGAGCAAGAAAAAGATAAATCTTACATAAGTGATGAGGCTGGTGTGGAATTGGAGTTAGTCGAGAGTCTGCCTCTTTTGGAATGGCTTGCGAACAATTACAAAAGTTTTGGAACAACCCTAGAAATAATCACAGACAGATCGCAAGAAGGTTCACAATTTGTAAGAGGTTTCGGTGGTATTGGTGGTCTGTTGAGGTACAAGGTAGATTTTCAAAATTTCCAGTGTGATGAGTTGGACTTATTAGATGATGACCTATACGACTATGACTAAGCGCCCTTTTTAGCTCTTTTTTCGATCGTTAAACTTACGTCGTCACGAAACCTTGATACAGAAGAATATCCAATTATTTCTCAGTCAAATTTTGTTTTGGGAGGTATCTAATTTTATCATTCTGAAGTAACATTATGTCTGATTTACATTTGCCGGATTCACCATCATCGAATTTCATGCAGCACTAGTTCCATATGTATTGATTTGAAAGACTGTAAAACAATCTGTAAATTCTAGGTTACCACTTCCTGGATTATCTCTTTTAGTTTTTGCAATGCCGAATTTTCACCGACTAAATGGAAAAGCTCTGATTGTCAGGCATTTTTCTTATGTGAATTCCTCTGGCCATGTGTAATAGGTATCAGGTATTTGAATTATCTTTATTACCATTAGAACGTATTACTAACCTGAATCTAGACTCAGTTGTAAAGAGGTAAAGTACAGAAGAAAAACATTCGCGAATCATTTTTCCACTAAGATTTCTTTGAGCTGAGATTTATTCTTCCTTCTTTAAAACCATTAAAAATGGTCAATTGTTCAATTTCTGTCCTTGAAAGTGAAACTGATGCTCAATCCGTTTTTCCAATATAAGACTAAAAATTTGTAAAGACCTTGATACCCGAATAAAGATGCATTCAAAAGTTCTTGTTATGAGTATCAACCTTTTCAATTGTATAAAATCTTTTGAAAGTCGTAAAAAAGTGCTGTGATTATCGCAAGATGATGACTTGATATCACCAACACATCGAATGACAATATGTTTTGAAGAAAAGACAGAGGATATGAGATTTCATCATGACATGAGATCATAGCTGAAGAAAGATGGATACCATCTACTGTCATAGTTACAGACATACCAACTGTCCTTGGTTTGCCAAAGCAAGCTTTTACACCCAGCAAATGGGTTCTCTCCCCCTAAATCCCATGTAGAGTGCTCTGTGCGCACCCAATTGAATTAGTGAAATCCCTCTCCATAGTGAGTGAAGAAAATAATAATGATGTGATCAAATAGCCAGAGGGAATGCTGAATATTCGGTTCTCAAGGGCTCTTTATATCAGTAATTACTACAAAAATGCTTTCAATCTGCAGAAACCATCAGATATAAATGAGCTGTGGTGAAAATATACATCTCACTTTAGCAAGTTGTGGATTTCTTACTGCCTTATACTTAGTGATAGAAAACCAACAATTAACAGCAATCAAAGGTATCAATATGAAAGTTTCAATAAATTTTATGTAAATTTGAAAATATAAGATTTTAAGGTCAGCTAAGAACTCTGCAATCGATGTATGACCTTTTCTTGCTTTAACATTCATTCACTGGTATTGTCTCTTCACTAGCTTAACTTACAAGTGAGTTAGGTTGGATGGATTGAACTCAAGGTACCATGCCAGGTACTAAGATACTGTACCATAACTTGTTTGCTCCAACAATGATTGCTCCAAGTTTCCTTAGTAGTATGCAGTTCTTCCAAACCTGGTGAACCTAGAAATAATCTATGGCTTAGCTACAATCACGCACAACCAGTTTTGGAACACCACCAATGAGATACGCATTTTTGCAGTTTCAGCGTCGATCTTCGGTCATTGATATTGTCAATTCTTGCTAAATTAAGGAGTAGGATGACATTTTAAGCTGCTTCAGACCTCTTTTAATACCCCTGCTACCCGACCCAACATCGAAATTTTATTCCTCTCTTGCAAGAAATTGTATTACTTGTAATGTCTTTAATCCAATAATTTACATCCTATTTTTTGAAGGATTTGCCTTGAACATTTGTACTGTTTAGATTTATATTTTTTTGTACTTTTTGTATAAATATTTTTCTACGAATAATAGTCTCAAAGTTCTTTAAGAATGTCTCTTAGAAAACTCGATCATATCTAACTTTTTGAATTTTTTATCATAAAATAGTATCCTAATTTCATTGAAATTGTGGCCCTATTTTTGTTTCAACTACGCAGAGCTCTCAGCTTTCGCTCTGATTCATCACTCTTTTTTCTAAATATCCTTCACTTATGGTTCATTTTGTATAAGGATCTTGCTGAACTTCATGTTGTTTTTTTTTGTGCGAAAAAAATGTTATCTTCCAAGCATAATAGAAAATTCAGACAAGTGGGACTGATTAAAGGTTGTAAAATGAAGTTTTTGCAAAGAGAGGCTCTGTAAATTTTGTAGGGAAAATGCTAGTTGCTATTAGTTTATGTCTCTTTTGCAAGTGTAAGTAGCATTCGAGAAAAGGACCTTTGTAATCTTTGAGTATTCGTTCCATTGTAGAACTTTTGAAACTTCTTAATACTTCGGTGGATGAATAGTAAGTTTTCGTTTGTTGGTGTTCCGTCAGTTTTTAAACAATTTCGAATCTATTTGAATGAAAATGTATTACTGAAATATTTCTAATAATTTTTGTAAAACTGTCATTATTTCAAGCCAAAATTCGCCAAGAATACATCAATCTTGTGCAATGCGTTCTAAAATTTTCTGTCCAACTTGAAGAGAGAGCCCTCTAGTTTTTATTTCTTGTTCTTGAGAAAAGAAGAAATAGTTCTGAGGAACACCAAAGAACCTTACGTTTCCAAGTTGGACGGAAATTTTTAGAACACATCACACGCAAATTGACCTAGCTCAACCAATTTTGGTTAAGACCAAAGTGTAATTCAATCAAGAATTGTGAGAAGGATTTCAGTTTTCTTTTCAGCTTAAAAGATTCAAAATGGGTCAAAAAACGAAACATTATTTATGGAAACTTACTCTTAAATCCATTTACGTACCCAATGGCTCACACGGGTCTTAATATTAGTATTTTACTCTCTCTCTCTTTGCAATGGCACAGCTTACTTAAATTTTCAGAAGATCATGGCTTTTTTCACACATATAGTTGCTAATATATTCATGGTGTGGAACCTGCATAATGTGTCAAACAATTTGTCATGAAGTAATTGATATTTTCCTGTAAGTAAAAAAAATGTGTCTCAAGGTTTGTATTTTTATAATCACTCTAACATCTCCGTCATGTTATAGCTCTGCCATCAATTATCTGCTTCTACACTACTACGAGTCGAATGAAATAAAGTGGCTTCCTTATAGAAATCTATTCCGTCAATTCTTATCTCCTCGTCCTACTTATTCTTCAATCAACCTCTCTTGCAGCTGAATGCAAGCTTTAGGTTTTCAGGTTGTACAAAGTTTGCTCCTCGTTAATTTCTAATGCAATAAGTGTAAGTCTTTGTTAGTTGATCACAAAATTTCTGTCAAAACTGCAAAGCAGTCTTCCGGATGAAATGCACTAAGATCAACTTATATCACAGGGAGCCCTTTAATCCATCCTTTACATGCCTGTTTCGTCAGTTTTCTGCAAATTTGGCACCTGTTACGGTCACTGATTCACACTCAGCTGCACAAGTTTACAAAAATCCTGCCTACCCCTCAGAAAAATCGGAATTATTCCTCCTTAGGCCAGAAAGGTAATTAAGCAATGCATCAGTAAAAGAGCTCCAAAACGCTGTACCTGGTATATAAGTAACTTAAACTGTGCCAGTTAAAATTAGTCTTGACTACTAGCCTTTTTGATTGTATTGTGTGAGAAAGTTTGACTCCAGTTAGAGAAAAAACTTCATTAAGCAATGAGTGTGGTCCTTTCATAAATGGAAGGATATTGACAGAAAAGGGCTAGGTAAGTCATATTCAGATCAAACTGAGAAATAACGGCTTGAATTTTTTCCTCTAGCTGTAATTCAAGATAAAAATAAATTTTTACCCCTATTTTTCCAGTTAATGTAATATTTTCTTGATTTTGAGTTCCTACAAGAGAAAATGGGCATCTAGTTAAGTTCATAACGAAAATATTGACTCATTTTTATGAAAATTCGACTTGGTTCCTCTCTGTAAAATAAAGTCTAAATTTTCATCGCTGTTGTTACCCAATACCTACAGACGCCTAAAATTAAGACCTGATGGGATAAAAACGCTCTTCAAAAACCTATCTGCAAATCCCACGTTTGTTACATTTTATGAACTGGTCAAAAATTAGCTATCTACATTGAAGGTTACCACTCGAAGTAGAAGTGCGATTGGGGAAGTACAATATTTGCTTAGCAGCACAAGGGTTAATTTAAAAGAATTCAGCTCACTCGGGTAGAAAGAAGAGATACAGAGAATAGGGTAGTCCTTTAGAAGAAAAATTTTATTTCAATAGGATTGATTAGAAAAGAGAAAACAGGAAAATAAAATCACAAGTTAAATTAAACCTAATATAAATTACAGACAATATTATAAATGTAGTCAAATCACATTTTTGAAAAAGTAACAAAGTCACTAAAAATTGAAAAATTATAATTTTCAGCACTCTCAACCATGAAGTAGGGTAAGTGGAACTCCTGATGTTATGAAAAATCATGTCTACAATTATTCCTTCTCTTCTTAAAGTCCTAAATGTTATGAAGGCAATATCTACTAAAATTATGATTTAATTTCAGCTGTCTCATACAAAATTCACGAATAATTAACTAAACTCAGTCTCTATGTGCAACTTCCTGCATTCCAATTTCCTACCCTAAAATTTACACAAGAACTACAATTAGTCCCACATCATAGACAAGCAGACAGCATAAAAGCTGAGAAAGGTTAGTTTTATTCGCAATCATTTACAATTATAGTCGATCTTGCATTGTTGAAACAAAGATTAGTGATCTGACGAGGTACCTCTTGACTTTCTACTAAATTGAATCAAGAAATGAAAATTTAAAACTAGCTCACAATTTGTTACAGACTTAGTTTCCAACTTCTACACAAGATTCTCGTAAAAATTAAAAGCTGAGAAAAGAGAAGGCCTTCATATAACAGAAAAAAATTGATAAAAATGAGAGGATCAAGAAGCAGCAAATCATTCGTTGTTCGAAACTGGAATTGCATATTAAATTTAGTTCATACAGGTTGTAGCATAGACTGCTTATGGACTTTAAAAATTGAAATAAGATACAAACAGTTAAGATGTACAGATTAGGGAACTTATCGTGGAATTTTTCATGTGAATTGAATGCAAAATGAAAAAATAAAATCAACAAAAAGTTAATTTGAAAAAAATTGCTTGTATTGCAAAGTAAAATACAATTCATGAAACCAAACGCCAGAAAACATTTGTTAAAATTTACTTAAGAAATGAAGTAGCGTCACAGTGCAGGGTGGCCTTTTCACAGAAGGGTTTCCCGAACCGCATATTTTATCTTTTGTAGTGTTTTTTCTCTTTTAAATGGTCAAGTTTTTCTAAATTTTAATTTTATCTACCTACCTGTACAGTAAATTTTACTTGGAGGGCATTTTTACATAGAAGAAAACACCAAAGAAGGTTTCCCAAATCGTATATTATAATCTCTTTTCTTTTTTGTTTTTTTGTTACAAGGTTGATAGGCATTGGAAAAACCGGATTTTTGGAATGAGCCAATGTACCAATGTTTTAACCCTTAAACAATACCCCGAGCTGACAAGGACTTGCAATTGAGTGTCTACAATATCAGCTTCTCTCAAGTAGTAAAGCTCAGCCACGGAGTTTTGATATATATATATGAAATTTACCCTCTAAACACAAGGGAAAAATCGAAAATTAGTTCAGACCAACCTCTTTCAACAGATGAAAATATGAATTGAAGCTGAAATAATTTGAGACTAGAAGCCACCGGTGTCAGAGGGTATTTAGGATATGTTGGTGAAATCTTGAGAGGAAACACTCACTTACACATCTGTCACAAGCAATACTTTTAATGTAACTATCTTTCCCTGCAAAACAGTAGAACAGACATTTAACATTGATTCAATGTTTGCCTCTCACGGACAAAGTCACTCGACGAGCATTGAACTATTCTCTTCCCTGATATGAGGAAAAAAAACTGCCATCTAAAATTAACCCAGAATGATAAAAAATTTGTTTACTATTCTTGGATTATTTAGAGTCTCGGAAAGTTCTGAAAGGCATCTTGTCTGACAATATGAAACATCCAATGCAGAGCACATTTACAGCAGAAATGTTTTGCTACTTAGTGGCGGAAAAAAAGATGGAAGTTTATTTGAGAACAAAGATATTTCAAAATAATGAAACCAAAGGGAACTGATGCCTCATTCATGGTGTTATTTTTCATTCCAATTTAACAGTGGCTAGACAAAGTACTTCTTTGAAGAAGGTAACAAATTTTTACTCAAAATATTGGTGATTTGAATATCAAATGTTCAGGAGGTTTCAAACATTTTGTCATAGCCCCAAATAAAGAGATGTTACAACCGATACCTAGGACAAGATTTCATGACAAAAGCAAAGGGCCAATTAAAAAGTGAGGAATGGAATACCAGCAGAGTTACACTAGTGGCAAGATAATCACTGTCTTGCAAAAAAAAAAAACCCAGAAAGCTGACATCACAGGTCTTTTTTAACAGATAAGTTTTCAACAGTTCCTGAATTTCATGAAAAGTGCTAAAATGCAACAGCAAAAGAAACTGGGCGCAAGAAGTATCCCAACTTACCAGACGGAGAAAAACAACATCTGGGATTACATTTGAAGACTTTAATCGGTTACCTTGCATTATCATAAGCTAATAGCTGCGAAGAAGAATTCTTGGGCAGACAACAATTCAAACATGAAACTTTGATTTACGGAGTTTGCAAGGTTACAAAAACTTGAGGCATAAACTTTTCTATAGAATGTCTGGAAATCAAAAAGAAAGAAGTCCTACGGCAAGAAAATACACTTGAATGAGAATTTTCCATCTCTAAAATGAGAATTTCAGTTTTATACTGACTTTTACCACAGATTGGCAAAAATCACCGAGTCTTTTGTCAAAACAAAAAAGTAGATTCCCATGCCAGGTATCGTGCATCTTTGGTGAATGAATGATTTTTTACTGCTGTGGGTTTAAAGGTCTCATTTGTACTGATAAATACTTGTTTTTACCGTTGCCATGCAAGAAGTTAGTATAATTCCATCCCTTCTGATATTTTTGTCTTCATCAGTGAATACATATACATCAATTGGATGAGTAAACTATCATTTTATGTTGTAAATATTTGTGGATTTAAAATCCAACATAGAATTCCATAAATTAATCGAGTACTTCTTTAAAGGTTGCCTGTAGTCGTACAATGGCATCAATAACATTAAATACAACAAAATTAAAAACAATTATGAAATATTTATGATCAAACTTTTATCACATTTCAATAGAAAACGTAGATTTGGGTTCTTCATTTTCCACCTGCCCTCATTTTGATGGGAGCTTCACGTTCTTCCACAGGTTTTCCTCTTATGTACACTGGACCTGATTTACCCTTGACAGCATCCTCACCAATGTGAACACTCAAAACATCAGAACCAGGTATCTCAAACATTGGTTCAAGCAATAATGATTCCATGATCGCTCTTAAACCGCGGGCACCAGTCTTCCTTTCCATTGCTAACTTTGCAATTGCTAGTAATGCTTCTTTAGAAAAACTGAGTTCTACTTTATCCATGCCGAAGAGGATTTGGTACTGATTCACCATTGCATTTTTTGGCTCGGTGAGGATGCGTACTAAAAGCTGTTGGTTGAGAGAGTGAAATGGAACCAGAACAGGAAATCGTCCAACAAACTCTGGTATCATACCAAAGTCAATAAGGTCTCTAGCTTCGACTTGCCTTAAGTAAGCATCTTTTTCCGAATTATCCTCTTCTACAGACACAGCAGCACTTTGATCTGCCAAATCAGCGAGAGAAGCTACCCGACGGCCACCAGACTCGCTCATCTGGGCACCAAAGCCTAGGTATTTTTCGTGTTTACGACGACTAATGAGACGATCGAGACCATTATATGCTCCAGAGGCAACAAAAAGAATGTTAGTTGTATCTACCTGAACAGTTTCCCCGCGAAGTTTGCGAGGAGAGTTGCGTTCAGGCACATTGACGATGGTTCCCTCAAGCATTTTTAACATTCCCTGTTGGACTCCTTCTCCACCTACATCACGGAGTTGATGGATTCCTGGTACAGCACCTATTTTGTCCACTTCATCCAAGAAAACTATACCCATCTGTGCTCGTTCTATGCTGTAATTTGCATCCTGAAGTAACTTCGCGATCACACTTTCTATGTCTTCACCCACATATCCTGCTTGTGTTAGAGTAGTGCAATCGCAAATAGCAAATGGAACGTCCAAACACTGTGCAATGGTTTGAGCTAGAAGAGTCTTACCTGAAAAATCATAAAAACAATTATCAAAAACGGCAGTTAATATTACAAATAAAGCAGAATTCGATAAAATAGAGCCGTAGTGAATAGCTGAAGTATGATAAACAAAATTATTCGAAAACTGCTCCTCAACAAACATTGATTTAAAAAATGTTTTAAAACAATATTTTGAGAATTTATTAGAGAATAATTCCGTCCGCTTGCTCTTGCTTTGTTTTGTCATTGAAATTCGACTGTTAAGTACCTACTTCAAACTAAATTTGTTCCTAATGCCTAACAGAAAACAACAAGGGTTTTTAATTTTACAGCTTTGAATTTTTTTGTGTTTAATTGAAAAGAAAATAACCCATCTTTCCCAAAAATTGATGAATTGAGGTAAGAGACAAAGAAAATTTAGAATTTTTTTTAAAATGATTTACCTGAGCCAGTTGGTCCAAGCATCAAAACGTTACTCTTGTCAAGTTTAAGCTCATGGTTATTAGAATCCAGAATGTTACTTCGACGTAAAGGCGGAGAATCAGGTGGCGCAGATTGAGATCCAATGCTATTGCCATGGCTGGCAGCATTATTTCCAAGGCTCAGTCCATTTATGTGCAGCAGATCTGCAACATAATTCAGAAGAATTCAATGAAAGAAAACTAAATAAAGCTTGAGCCATGACACAAAAATACTATACAAGACCGAATCTTCCCAGAGAAAATTTTTCAGTGATGCAGTTTCAAAGATATTTTAAGGAAGGAATGAAAGAAAGGGTGTTGGGGTGGTTTCATTGTGTTTCCATTTGATACTCTTTACAACCTCTAGATTCCAATGAGCTTCAGGAGTCTGACTTTCCAATTTCAATAGAAGCAGTGCTGAAAAGTTAATTTTTGGGCACTCTCATATGCAGAATCAAGTTGAGACTTTTTTAAGCAGATCATGATAGATACAAGGTTGCTGATTTTCTGTGGATCAGCTTATTATCGTAGGCTTAAATAATGAAGCCAAAATTAAACAACAATTGGTGTCTACAAAGTATTTTGTGGATATACAAACAAATTTGCTAGGAAATTCAGAGCTAGTATGAAAATGAAAAAACGAATTTCTTCAAGACTTTGTCTGCAAAGTTATCCCACACCTGGCGCACATAGAATTCAGTCCAAAATGAGGCGTTGAGTTGAAAGATGGCCGTCTAAATACCACCAAAGAGGACTTCATTGAGTAGAATGATTCAACCCATGACTAAGAATGAGGCCACATGGCAAGGGCAGACAAGACTTAAATACCACCAAAGAAGTTACCTCTATGAGTTGTAGAGTAATGCTGACCTTGCTCCATAATTCCTGCATCTGTCTTACTTGCAACAGACTGCTGCGGCAAATTGTTGTAGATCCTCTTGTAATGGTTGTAGACAGCAACAGACAATACTTTCTTGGCATATTCTTGTCCCACAACATGCTTATTCAAGTAATCAAAAATCTGGGAGGGAGAGAGCCAAGGAGGTTAATGGTGTGTTATATGGATCAGATACATGCATTAAAAAATATATCATGACCCTGCATGTTCATATTCTTCAGGTGTTTTATTTTACAACTGTCATGAATGGAGCTCATGCAGGCGGCAGAGATTCGTGGTTTAAATACTTCACTTCATGAAAAATTTTGCAAGAAACTCGATGCTACCACTGGTTTTCTCTGAAATGAACCTTCAAGTGACAACCATGACATGAAATACTCAAAATAATAAAATGCACTGGAAAAACGAGGCAAGAAGAAGATATGATTCAGCAAAAAAACCACAAAGTTTCTTTGGGGAGATGTTATTTGTTAAGATTTTACAAAATACATCATTGAAATCACTTGAGACTCCCTCAAAAGGAGTACTATAAAACTGGCAGAAGATCATCCAGTCGGCTCAAGGTCGCCCTTCGTACTCTAACATCTTTTAATTATTATCTGGCATTTTTGAAAACCAGATCAGCCAAGGTTCCACTAAATCTTTAGTTCTTGTTCCATAATATTGGACAGTTGATACGACAAAATGATTTTTAGTAAAAATCTAAATTGCCGTACCTTTTTGGGAGGTGGAGGCGGTTTCCTGGTGCTTTTGTGCTCTTCCCTGGTTTGATCTTTCATTGACTTTTTTGTATCTAGCTCGGAGAGAACTACAAAAAAGTGATGACATTTTTCACACTTCACAAACCTAGTGGATGCTGAAAACAAGAGAAGCATATGGTGTTATTTTGATTGATCAAGTCAATTAATATTTTAAGCGCCTTAAATGCTTCATTAAGTTCTAAGTTGTTATATTTGTAATTATGAATACTCAAGGTATGGTCCGTAAAACACCTTAAAAAATTCAAGTAATAATTTTCATAGACAAAAAGGAATGGCATGTCTCAAATTGTGAAAATACAAACATCAGGACAGTTTTACTGAATTCCAACTTTTAAAATTGGTTAGCACTTATCGACTTCGATCAGTACTGAGCCTTGACCACACACCTCTCTCTCTCTGTCTGAATATCAGTACATCATGCTCGAGGATTTACGGCTGAATCTAGTAATTTTCCATCCGTATTTTGAGGCTCACAAATATTGAAAAATTAGTGCGTCATCTGAGTCACTAGCTGCTTGTAGAAATAATGTGATTTAGTAGTCTATCAACATTTGGTAAGACCATAAATACTGATGAAGAGCCTATGCAGGATTTAGGTGCACATCTTATACTCTGTCGATTCACTTTTTCTTGATGGCCACAGAGATAGTGCAAACTAAGCTATGATCAGGACAAGCCATTTAAAAAACAACAGAAAAATGAATCAATAGCAGAGTAACAAGTTTTACCAAAGAAGCGACAGAATCACCAGATTCATCCCTTAAAGTTTATTTTCAGCAGATGCTATTGCATTATTATTGTTAGAGATTATAGGGAATAAAATTGAGTTTCCGCCCTTCTCCAAAGTCAAAATGAGAAGAAGATCCTTTTAGGAGCCTTCCTAGTTCCTATACTTTTAGGAGGCATCTAAGCTCTTTATTTTTTCATATCTCCACCCCCTGGGATACAAGAGAGGAGAAAATTTGAGATTACGAGTCATGTTAGAAAAAGTAGGGGTTGGTCAGGAAAGTCTCAACTCCCCTTGAATATTTGCAAGCACAGTTATGCAAAGAAGTATGGTGAGCCTGAGCAATTCTCTGTACTTAATTTGACAAGGACACTTTGCTACCTATGTTGTGCATGAAAGTTAGGTAACTGTGAAAATCTTACAATTTTGCAGAAGATTTTGCAATTTCTTTATCTATCGGTGAAAATTTTGAAATCCAACATATTTTCTTAGGGAAGTGTTCTTAGCCATACTGAAATGTATTTCAGAACTGTTATTAAAAATTAGAGAGCTCTCTAAGGAAAACTTGAAGCCTGTTAAATTTACTTTGGAGATTTTGTTTCCCAAGAAGGAACTTTAGAGCTCCTTGCACTTTTAAAGCTCATTGAAATGTTTGTTACATTTCAGTCAGCGCATATTATTTGCAAAGTTCGACAGCACTGAAATGTTGGTCGATTTTAGTCAGAACTAAATTTTTACCTGTATGCAATAATGCTTAGAAATGAGGGAAAGTTTGGAGAGCAAATTCTAGGATCCTGAGTGAGTTAAGAGCGAAAATTCTTCAGCGCCCTTGCTTACAAATTCATCTAATCATTAGTTTGAATTCGAGTTAAATTGAAAAGGTTGACTCCACAGAAAGAGAATATTTTTTTCTAAAAGATATTAATTATTATCAAACTGAAAGCAAGAAATACCTAAAATGAGGGCACAAGTTGTCATCTCCCGTACAATGAATCATACCTTTTCCTCACCATTCCAGTGTTTCTATAAAGGTTTTAATATTTCATGAGAGAAAAGTTAGATAAATCAGTCTAAAAATTTCAGAGTCTTACCTCTGAAAAAGGACTGAAAAAATGCAATTTCCGACTCTCTGTGTAACTAAAGATCATGAGCTTAGCCAATTATTTACTGTATTTATAAAATATGATCATTTAGTTGGAGGGGAAAAACATGAAAACCATGTTCCATTTTTGCCCAAAAAACCCGTTTCTGTCAAGTTGGCAAGCTTGTGTTGGACCAATGTTCAAGTATTTTTGAGTATCTGCTTGAATGACGTCTGTTAAAACTTAAAATTGCAGCATCATTGAAAACCATTAAGATGCAGAAACAAGCCTGTTCTGATGATTAGTAGCAATCGAGAGAAATGATTTTAATTAGGACTCACAAACAAAAGTTTCAACATGAGTGCAAGGATCTCCACATTTTGGACAGGACAATTGTGATCCACCATCTTTTCCTTTTCCAGAGGAGCCAGCAGAGGTGTTGGGAGGTTTTTTACCACCATTACCTGCATTTCCAGTTGGCGTATTGTTACCTCCATTATCGGGCCCAGAAGGAGCAGCAGATCCTTTCACAACTTTCAAGGAAGCTGATGTTAACTTGCGAGTGGGGTACACTGCAGGAATTTGGTTACTGTACTGTTCATAGCGCAAGGAACAACCAATCAGACCTGTGAAAAAACAAGTCAAGGATTATCTTCTAACCATCTGGAATAAAAACATCATTTTGATGAAGTCATTTGATATTGAATGAGTCTGAATGATTTTAAAGGAACATTACTTCACACCGTGTTTAAAACTTCAGACTTCATTTCATGGAATTGATGAAAGATAACAGGGAAGCATGGACTTTACCTTAGTAAATATTTGCTTTAGTTCCACAACTAGCTGGTCAGACTAAACTTGTTTACTTTTACTACCTCTAAAATTGTCATTGAGTCTGGCAAAAGAGCCCATAAGGTAGAGGAAAAATAAACTGAGATGACTAACTTTAGCCTAGACGGATTCCTTTTCAAAACACTTGTAGTTAGAAACTTTGACCCAATATTCTTAAAAACGTTGGAAAGCGTTTTCAATCAAAAACTGAGGATCAATATTTTCAATGCATCCTCAGTTTTTTCACTGTACTGAGAAATTTGAGTTTTCACTTAAAGGGTCCTTTCACTTGGCTCCAATTTGTTCAGTAGTATGTACTCTAGGTAAGTAGGTAGATCAAATATCTGTGGTTGCAATTGATGTTTTGGGCCAAATAACGAGAGCTACGTCATCCTCTCTACTGAGGCATGATGCTATTATGTATACAACAGGAGAGATAATTTTGAATAATCCTTCTAACAGACAATTAACGCCATGGTTGAAGGGTTAGGTAAGTTTCCTGCCATTATTGGAAAGTAAAAAGTTTGATTTTCTGTGCATGGTCACTGAAGCTACGCTCCAACTGATGACAAAAAAATAAAAACCCGACACCCCCTCCAGATTATTGCAAGCATTAAATTAAAAGCAACGTCTTCCTACCAGTTAATGCCTTACTGACAGCTTAGATGGAACGCTCTCAATCGAAAATGACTCTAACACTTACTTTAGAATTTTAATTGAGTAAATTAGAATAAACATAAAAAATGAAAGGATTAACTTGTCAATAATTTTTGATGAAAGATACTTTCATCAGGCTTCAGCATTACGCATCTCAACATACGGGGCGCTGGTGGATATATTAGGCTATATGTATTCCAATATCATAGCTTGAGAAACAGTGATGACAAATTGAGTGAATGTTGATAGAGGAAAGGTGCAGCTGTGTAATAGCCTCAGAGGTTCTAAATTTCAAGCTAAGTCACCTTCATGATGAAGATGAGTGTAGTTTTCTGGAATGCTGAAGGCTGCGAGTCGTACTTAGTTTGAGGCGTTTGAAAATAGATCACGACAGATTGCATTAGAAAATCATAAAGATTCTCATCCCTCTGTAAAATTTAGGGAAGTGGACACATTTTCATCATTTAGTTCAAGTTATCTCACCATTTTGGAGATAATGATTACTATGATTTGGGTTTTCCTGATACAGGTTCGGCGAGTTTGATTGGCCTCTCAATCTAGAACACTGCTGGCTCAGAGAGCACTGATTAAAAAAATGAAACAAATGAGAGGCTATTTTTGGGTTCTATAGCAAAAGCTTATCATGAGATAGTTTTTATGGTGAATCAGTGCAATAAACATTACCTTGTTCAACTTTGTTTCTCCATGGTAAGGCAAATTTACCAGCAGAGGCGAGACCACATCTGACTGAACTCATAGCTAACCACTAGCTTCAGAGGGTAAAAGAACAAAAAAGAATCACTCATAGAAAAACAACCAATTGTATGGAACAAAAACACTTGATCACTGAGGCATAACAGCTAATTTCGGTCCTTAAAACTTATGACAACTCGATTACCTTACAGCACTAGGTTATGAACACCTAAGTAATGAAAACAATGAGAGTGGGTCAAGGGTACGAAACAAAAAGCTGTATAGTGAAAACCATAAAGTAGAGGAGTTTTTGAATGAAGAAGTTCCCGACACTTGTAAATTTAAGAGGATGAAGTTCTGAATCAAAATGAGAAGAAAGGGCAAAATAAAGACACCCGAAGTGATAAAGTAGGAAGCTGGCGCACGAACGATAACAAATCAAGAACGAATTGGGGAAAACATCAGCTGATTGGTGAAATCATTCTTGGAGCACCAATCACACTCGTTCTTAACAATTGTTCAAGCCTTTGAATTTCTTGGTGTTCCTCATCCTCATAACTCCTGCGAAAAGTGTATTTATGCAATACGCTGTGCTTCCTCTTACGTAGCTAATTTCGTATTTCGATCATTCTGGGCTATTATTACATCATATAAAAAGTTGCGCATTACTTTATCATTTTGATAGGTCAAATTTTTGGACTCTACTACTTTTTTAGTTTAATCTAAGAATACTTAGGTCAATTTTTTGTTTTTGTTTGCTGTAGCGTGAAAACGCGCATTTTAGGGCGGTGGAGAAAGCATACTTAGATATTCTGGAGCCCCTTTTTTAGTGAAAAGCACTTAGGTTCTTTTATGTGTGAGGCAGGAAGTTCCGCTAGTATAGTCATTAGTCATTTGATACAAGGATCCTGGGTTCTAAGATGTTTACCGTCTCTTGCTGCATCCGACAGAGCTGACAGACGAAACAATGGGCATTGGGCATCGTTCCCCCCCCCCCCCCCCCCCCCTCCATCTATCATCGAGGCTACTATCTAGGGAGTAGGCCGTTCATATATTATAAAAAGGATAAACTCAGAGTGGACCCATTACGAACTTGCATTCCTCATTACTTGATAAGTTAGTGAAATGTAAAAAAAATAAATAAATAAAAAAACTGCGTAGTGCGGTAGCAAAGTGGTTGGCAGAAATGCAAAATGAAATGCCACGGATTGAAATTTCATGTGGAGGAGAAAATTTCACAAAATTACATGAAATTTCAGGTCGCAGAGTCTGCTCATGAAATTTTGCATCTTCGGGGGGGGGGGGGGGCCCACAAGGTTAAAACTTTCTGGGGGGCGCCAGCCTTTTGGGGATGGCCCTCTCCCCCTCCTACTACCCCTCCTTGTACTCGGAAAAGTTACGTCCATGCACATCATGCAATAATTTTTTTTAAAAAAAAACAAAAAAAAAAAAAAAAAAAATTATTAACTCAACAAAAATGAATTTACATAGAATAAGGAAAGTACACAATTCCATCCGTTCCCGCAACGCGTTTTACTTTTTTTTATCACATCTTCATTCATGAACACCTTTCAAGTAAAACTCTTGAGCACTGATAAAATACATAGGAATTATTTAGGTAAAAACTTTCAAACTCGTCGTAAAAATTCTCAGCTTCAAATTTTCCTAGTTTTTTTTTCTACGAATCGCACCTAATCGAGTCTTTTTAAAAAGGCTCCCCCCCCCCCCCGCCCGCCATTTAATTGCTCCCACCCATCCCTACCGCACTCTGTCCCTTGCTCTTGGACGCTAAGTACCTTTATCAGCTAAAAGTATGCCATTCGTATCTTTTTACTACATGTGAAACTGTTCCGCTTTTGATTGGTCAACGAGTTTTTAGCTTCATGATGACTCTAGCTCTAAATAAACAAACAAGAGTCGGAATCACCGTACATCATAAAAGCTAATTTGACAAAATTTTCAATTAACGGCAGTACAATGTAAACTAGCTTATCTATGAGAGTCACACGACAAATTGAACACAATTCTGATTGGTTACCGTACTTAGCCTCCACTGTGTCACAACGGGATGTAAGATGTGCGTAACTTCACCTGCTTGCTGATAACAGCCATTATCTTTGTGATTTGGACCTAGGGCATCGGTCAGCCTATTCGCTCGCGACCAATGAACAAACGGAACAGAGAATGGCATACTCTGTCGATAAAGGTACTCTATTGGAGCCGATCATATTCAGCTAAAAATCCTTCCGCTATGTCTGTAATCTTTATTCCCGTTTGTGACATCCATGAGCCGAATTGTCTTGACTCTCAGTATAAAGGGACTCTAATGGAATCTAATTCGAATGTTGGCGGGCTCCGAGAGGGGAAGGGGCGAGAGAGGGTTTGTTTTTGTCTTTTATCAGCTCCATCACTTCAATCAGTATCAGCAGCTTTTGATACTTTCAGTCAGCTTCAGCCCTCCGGTGGAATGGAACTTTTTGTCACTATTTGTATAGTAACATAGTAACTTTTTACTTTGTTGACTTCTGTACGGTTTTCGGGGTTGATTTGGTTCGAAATAAAATTGTGATTTGTTGTAACGCGATTGGTTCGTGATTGACGCGGCTGAGGGTTCTCCATGGGTTCTCCAAACTGTCTCTAAACATACTTACGTTCGTATCTCTTTTTTTAAAAGCTGGAATCGTGCTTTGAGTCTATGTCGTTCTAACATGAAGTTTCTGTCAATTCTTTTCATCTCTTTCTGCTATGGCTCTGCAAGTGACCTGGAGGCTTTTGATGACACCATCCTTTTCAAAATCAACTGGCCTAGAGGAGATGAAAAATTACTGGTAAGTGATTTTGTGTTTCTAGAATATTTGATACGAACATGATATGTATCTCACATCGACCCTTATGAAGTGAAAGGTTCAAAGTCGCAGATAATCGTAACTTACTGCGTTCCAAATCGTGACGGAAAATCAATGTCGACACTTTGGACGTACTTATGTATGATTTTTGTTTAGGTTATTTTTGTATCAACGAGGGTCAATCACCAGTATGAAACTGAAAAAAGTAAGTTTGGTGTAATGAAAAATGATCTCCATGGTCATTTCTACTTACCAGGGAAGAAGCAAAGTTGCCTCTTGATAGCTGATGTTTCCCTCACTCTTCGGCAGTCAGTGCAGGCGAAATTAAAAGATAGAGACGCTAGTTCCTATAAAAATGGCTTATGGTATATTTTCACAAACTTCAATAATTTGTTCAAGAGGTCTCTGCAGGTCTGAAACCAAAAAATAAACTGAATAGTACTACCAGAAGCAGTGCTACAACTTGACAGAGTGCCACATGGCACTCCGCTAGTGGCCATATCCGCAGACAGATATCATGAGCCAAAAACAGGTTTCTGCACTGAAAGTACTGAAACAGCCAAATTTTAAAATTTCAAGTGAGCAATGAGTTAGGCTGCCGTTATGTTTTTTTCTAAAAACCAAACCAAACTCAGCATAAACCATTTTTGCAACTCTGATTTGACAATCGAAGAAAATCTCGAGTTATTCCTAATTACAGTTACAGCCTGTTTCCATTAAGAATAGTTTTTTCATAGCATTAGTTCAAATGTATCCAATGGTAAAACAGGGCATTCTACGCTGAAAATAGCTGAACGTGTTGAGTTCAGCTGCTAATCAAGAACTCTAATCCATCTCTTTAAAGTTAAGATATGTTTTTTAGTGACATACTAAATGGATTAACACTAAAAACAAATGATGTTTGAAATCATTGTCAAGTTTACCTCTATTTTTACAAAGCTTACCCTGTTTCATTACAGAATCTGGAAGAAGAAAACCGAGAGGTGCTCCCTATATCTACCAAACTCAATGAAGCGTATCAATGTGTTCTGCCAAATATCAAAGAAAAAGATGCCGTAAGTATTCTCGCAACTTTTCAGCTTGAGGCATAGTAAATTTTTGAGGCCTATTCTTATAGCATTTCACTTCCATCCTGCTCATACCATCTCTCCTTTCTCTCTCAAACTCATGAAGTTGAATTTTGAGGTTCAGTGGAAGAATACGGTTCCTTGCATCATAACTTCAGAGCAATAAGAAATACACTTCATTTCATTTCATTTCGTTTATTTATTCTTTTGCTTTTTGCACATTTGGCTTCACAAAAACGTCATTTTCTAAGTAAAGGTACTGATAGGTATAAACATATTTACATACAAATCGTCTTAAATTCATTCATTGACATTCAAAAATTCATTGATTGAGTACGGGCATTTTGCAATCAAATGCCTTGTGGCCAGCTTACCGAATGTTGGACTATATATGCTTTCCTGTATAATATTTGGCAATTTATCAAAGAATTTCCATGCCTTTGTTAGGTATGCGTCGTTCTTTGATAAACTGCTAAATTGGTGATATCTTGTGCCATACCCATGTGTCTCTGCCTTATGCCTTCAGAGTGAGTGAAAGATAAATTTTAGGTATCCTCTCAGCATCAATAGATAAACAATATTTCCAAAGTCGGCCAAGAAGTCTCCAAGAAACCTAAATTTTACTGAGACCTCCCATTGTTGCAGCGTTCCTCTTCTTAGGTGGATCATGAGAAAGTTCCTTAATTTTTCCCTCAAAAGCTATGGTTGCCTGGAGCAAAAGTGTTATGAATATCTTAATCCTCTTTTTCGTGTTTCGACCCATGGGTTTAATATTTTGAATCAACTGGTATCGGAGCAAATAGGTTTTTCTGTGAATTTCTTTTTCGCAACGTTGTTTCATTTTCGGACATGAACTCTCTAAACTCTCGTGTTTGAATTGGATAGAAATGATAGAATTGAACATAGGAATATATACCTATCATGCCTTTCCATTGATTTTAACGGTTTTTTCTTCTTTTATCTTCTCTGTTGCAGAACTCACAAGAAGTGTACAATGGGCCTAATCCTCTAGATCTTTTGTCACCCTTATTCACACAGACTGGCTGCTCTTATCGGGTAGGTTAAAAACATATCACGAAATTAGAGCAAAAGGGACTTACTGTGAAAATTACTGAAAACAAGATAAATACCTAGCAGTGTAAAGGTAGATTGCGCTGTATCTTCTGGCAGACAAAAAACCGCTCAAATGTTGACTATGAGAGTCAACATTAAGGAATTGCAAATTTGAGATAAACGCAGTTAAAGTTTTCTAAGAAATTCATTGGTATTTCAGAAATGCCTGCCTCAGCATCAATAGAAAAGAATAACCGGTCAATTTTTCATAAAATTGTTTATTGAACTTAAATATCTACACCTGAACTTTCTGTACCCATTACCTTCACCAATTGTTACTATATCGACGGTGAAAGTCGGCAACCACATAACTCGGTTTGCGACGTCGCAGACTTCCTGTCATACTTTATTTTTTAAATGGAAAACTACTCAACGGCAATTCTTTAAAACTGTCATGATTTTTCTTCTCAATGCGAAGAAAATTCTGCAAAAACTTCAAGAAATATTATCAATTTGTTCTCCTTTAAAAAAATGACGTAGAGGTGGAGATTTTCAGACACCGCAAACGAGTTATGTGATTGCCGACTTTCACCGTCGATATGTATTTTTAAAAAAAGGATCTCAGTTCACAGTCTTTTCTTACAAGAAAAACTAAAAACTAATACAGGTTAGTTGTTGAATCCACCAAAGTGGAGCCACTGTTATCAATGACCCTAGACTTGGTCCAATAAATCTTTTATAACACTGTTTTTAATAAACATCATAAAATGAAATTCTTGCTTAATGGTTTTTAAGGTTGTAGAGTCCTGAGCCTAGTATGAAGAACAGAAAATCAAAACGTTGACATTAGTCAAAAACAAGTTAGTTGTTTTCATGTACGGGAAAATTTATAGTACATTTTGTTCTGGCGTAGTCCTATATCAAAGGCTTGGTTTATTTTATTAAGTATTTGTTTGTGTAGTCGGGGTTCCTTATTATTTCTAAAAGTGAGAGAGTGAGAATGAACTATCAATTTAAGAACAAACTTGCCTTGGGGACGAGTAATTTGCCATGCAGGTGTGCAGAAATGAACCAAATTTCAAAATCATCTCTTGATCATGAACAGGTGCAACAAAAAGAATTAGAGCCTATTGATTTATTGCATCAGAAGGAGAACAATTTTATTGTGGCAACTAGCTCAATTATTTATGTTCCTGATCTTGCAACTGATCCATGTCCTTTCTGATTGATTTCTGATGAAAAGCCCATCATAATTCAACTTTTTTTTTTATTTAATATTTTTTTTTAGTTTTTGGAAGACTCTTTTTAATTTAATTCTTTTTTCTTAACTTCTAGCTTGATAGTTATTGGACCTATGAATTGTGTCACGGCAAATTCTTGCGACAATACCATGAAGATAGGGATGGCAAGCAGATAAAACTTCAAGAATACTTCCTTGGTCGATGGACAAAGGTTCAAATGGAAAAACTCAGTAAGTTAATCTCCTCTTAGTACATGTGAACTGCTGACCATCTTCTTGTCCTATCTCTGCAAGAGTATCCCAAGGGAGGGGTATCACTGAGGACTGCTTTTGGGCCTACCCTGAATTTCTTCAACTCTATGATTTTTGATTTTTGAAAGTCTATACTTTATGGAGTGCATCATGATGTGGTCTTTTTTGGTCTCTTTTCGGGACTTATACTGGCCCAAACAAGAGTCTGCAGGCCGATTTTTGCCGAAAATGCGGGGTTTGAGGTTGAATGCCGAAAACTCCGCTCTTTTTGCTAAAATTAGCCTCTAGGCTTTGTTTAGGCCCTCATCAGACGTGGAAAGAGATGGAAAATGACCAAAGCATGATGTTTTTTGTAAAATGTGGACCTTCAATGAGCGAAACATTGCAGAGTCCAGGTTGTTCAGCTAGGGTGGGCCCATGAACGGCCCTTATCGATATCCCACCTTTGCAGTAAGTTTTATTTGCAATGTAAGTAAAGATGAAGGATTGAAAATACAAGAAAAAAAATTGTTACATCATTGAGTTACGTATAAATACTTTTTCAAGGGTGTTCAAAGAGGTAGATATTAACCGCTAAAGTAAAGAAAGCATCACCTCAACATCGGATGTGATAATCTCATAGCACTACACTTAGATTTTGGGCCCTTACCTCCTCCATGGATCATTCACTCAACTGTAGATGGAGAGGTGGTGTTAGGGATTTTATTAGAGTAACCGATTGCAAGGGAATAAATGGTGGCTAACAGTTTGCCCAAAAGGAACCAGGAGGTAGGGCATACTTGAACCCAGTGTACTCTTTTGTTTCAATGGGACGATTAATATGACCATTGTCCATTATAAAAGAAAATGCAGTTACTTTGAATTAGTTAAAAAAATTTTCATACGTATTATTTTGAATATCTTTCCTTCAGTATTATATTGTCCATTATTATTGTCCATCTTTATTTTCCTCTTTCTCACAAAGGAGACCTAAATGTCTGAAAGTTTCTCTCTAATCCATCCCATTTTGCACCTTTATTCCCTGTCAGTTTCAAGTTCAGCCTAATTATCATTCGTTTTGTAAAACAGATGTACTTACTCGCTGCTATGCTTAATTTTTTTCCTTTATTATCCTTGTAAGTTTTCTAAATGACCTTTCTACTTTCAGGAATGGAATTGGATTCAAAGAAAGATATTCCTCCATCTCGTTTTAAAAAAATTGAAGGAATAAATTTACCTTACTTAGAAATGAACATGACCGATGGAACTATGTGTGATTTGACTGGCCGGCCAAGGCATACCAGCGTTTTGTATGTCTGTTACAACCATGGGAAACATGACTTTTACTCTTTGAAGGAAGTGTCAAGTTGTCATTATGAAGTCATTATTATATCCTCTTTACTTTGCCTTCACCCACACTACAAGTAAGCCCTCTTTTATTTTTGGAATTTTCCACCAGCTTTGTAGTCAAAATTTTGTGAACCCATTATGGTAGAATATTCGGGTGAATTGTAGCATTGCTGTTTTTATCAAAGCTTTCCTTCAATCATGCAACAGAGTTCAGATATTCTATCTTATCATTTGTTTTACTGTCTCAAGGGAATAATTTCAATCTCATTTTTATCATTTTAAGTGGTAAACTCAAAATTTACAAAATCAGAAGGGTAAGAAGACTTCCATGATGAACAAGCAAGATTCTACTTCTACATAAGATCAAAAAATCAGTATTCTTTCTTTTACTATTTTACATCTACATCAACTGTAACTATAGTGCTCTCTCTAACAACGTTTTTTCAGGCCAAAAGAAACGGGGGAAAATTCAATTGACTGCATACCTAAAGATCCTGCAGGGAAGAAGCCGTTGCGGCTACTGCAGTTAGAAGCTGAGAGTCTCATGTTGCGTCATAAAAATTTACTGGTAAGATGAGTATCAGTCTTCTCTTATTTGTCTTTTGTCTTTTAGGTCTTTGTGCAGTCTGAGTTACTTAATTCATGTCAAAATATACTTGTTTAGTGCAGCTCTTTCATCATTTCATTATGATGAAGATATAAGTCTCTTCAAATTTTTTGAGATGATGCGCACAGGCTTTGGGACCCTTCCCAAAAATTTTGGGGTCTATTTTTGGGTTTTGGGAAAAAACTGATGATACGTTTCGGGCCCGGGTCCAGGAAATTCCTCTGAACTCTGTCTAGATCCTGCAGTTCCCGGTCGAAAATAGAATTAGCATCTTACCTAAAATTTGCTGAGAGTGATACAGGAATGACTTTGCAGCAGCAAAATTTTCTTCACAAAATGATCATTGGGTCTCAGGCTGTTTGGGCTTCAGATGAATTTCAGCTCAGAAGACAAACGCTCAACAGATGCTTGAATGCCGATAACTGCGTTCAGGATACAAGCGAGTTTGCACAGTTTTTGATTGATGCTTTTTCCTTGTTGCTAGAAATTTAAACTTTTCTCCACTGGAAGAATCCTAGGTGTTAATGTGTTGACTCACAAAATTTTATCGTAAACTGCGAAGATTTACTTCATTTGGGGTATTTCTTATCTTTCTTATTTTGCGATTGAATATTTTTCAAAGCATTAATTATCTATTCAGATTCTGAACAAATGGTTGTTTTTAATGCCGCACTTCAGAGTTCTTACCTGAAAAGAGTTCTTAACTCTTGACTCTATTTGGATTGGTCCAGCCGGGGCTCACGTTGGGGGGAAAAAAGGGATGCGGTGGAGGGCCTAAAGGCAAATAGATAATAAGGTTCAAGTCTGGATCCAGTCAGAAACGGAGGCTTCAACAGGGTATAGGCGTCAAGTCCAAGACCGGCCCAAATTCCAGGAAGCATACAATGAACATTCTATGATTGAAAAAGTTTTCTAACTTTCATGAGCCCATAATATTTAGTTTTTACTTGTCTTAACTTCTTTGTCACACAGATTTAGATTTCATGTAGGTAATTGGGAGCATTCTCCGTTTTTAATTTTTCCATTCTGTTCTTACATGAGCTCAATGACAAAAGAATTAGCGACCAGCTTCTGCATTTTTCACCTTTATTTTCCACCTTTTTTATTGCTCATAAAGTGATGATCATCTGCACATAATAGCTGTGATTGTAAAGTAATAGCTAGTTATGTTAGCAAGTAGGAGTGGAAAGTTAAGGCATGTTGAACTTTTGTGTATGTTACCTGTTTGTTTTCTTTAGTACCTTGATTTTTCCCTTTTTTTTATAATTTTTTTTAAATACCTAGCCTGAGATTCTACACATCTTTATCAAATTTTTAAGTTTTATTTTAAAATTGTAACAGGATGATGATTTTACGCCTTCTCAGAAGATTTATACTGTTGTCTCCGTGCTTGATAACGAGGGAGGTGGCCAGGTCTGTAAACTTCTCCTTTACTTTAACAATAAAAAAAGTAATCAGTATATATGATATGTACATAAAATAAAGCTCCTGCTTGAGGTCGAGAATTAAAATTTATGGGTGTAATAACGCATAAAATTTGCTTAGAACCTAACTCTGCCCCGGGTACATTTAAAATGCATTCTCCAGCTCCAGAAGTTTTCTCAGATGGAGCTTTAAAATCTATCTGCTAACAGAAACTACATATTTTTAAATAACTTTACTCTTTATTATCTTCACATAAGAGCAAGTTGCCAACGACTGACAGGTATTGCATTGGTTTCACTGAAAGTATGACCAAGAAGAAACTTTTTGCAGTTTGTAATTTTTCCAGCAGTTTTGTAGTTACAGTAAAAAGATACCTTCCTTTGAGGCAACCCTCTTAGCTATTTTCCTATTACAACAGAACTAACAGGCAGGAAGAAAAAGCAAACCAAAACTTGATTTAAGGTCCCTATTTGAAGAGATGGTCGATCAAATGAATTGTAGTATTTTTGGGTACCACGGCGAATAATTCTTATCCTAACTTCCTCTGCTAGCTTCTTTGGCTCATTTCCTTTTCCACTTTTTTTTACTCATGCATCCATGCTTTTGTTATGTTCTTTTTCTTTGTGCTTCCCTCCGTAAATTATGCCCTGCTTGTATATGTTTAAGTGCGTCATTTGTGAATTTTGCCTTTTTGTTTTTTTTTAAAAAAAAAATTGTGAGTTGGATCTAATTTTGCTGTCCATGGATTAAAACTATGTGAATTCTAGTGTATTTTACAGAAATTCTGTAGTTTTCTTTTTAAGATTTATCAATTTTCAAGCTTCTTGAGAGCAACTACTGGATGATGTGGTTTACTAAGTCACTTTAATGGGTGGTATGGTCTTGTCCAGTTTTTTTAAGGAGAAAGGTGAAGTCAGAAAAGGAGTGATCAGTATTAGAGAGGAAGCACAAACATGGTAGTTAGCTTTGTTAGCTTTTGGTTGTACAACTTTTGATATCTGAACTCCAATTCAAATCTGCACTCTTCCGTGAAAATGTCGAAGATAGGAGTATAATCACGTCTTGCTCTGATGCTTCTTTTTCCTGGTTTCTATGCTATAATTAATATGTTTCATTCAATAAATGTTTAGTTGTTGAAAATTCATTGTTGATATTGCAGAAACCCTAAGTATCCGACCACTGGAAGCCTCCTCTATCTTTTCAAGACAAAAATATCGACAGTGAGACTCTCAAACAGCGTATCTTGGTTTGCGAGTTGTGGACTTTCTGTCATACTCTTTTTTAAAATGAAAAGCTACTCAAAGTCAATTCTAAAAAACTTCACTAATTTTTCCTCTCTATGTAAAGCCAATTGAAAAAAAAACTTCAAGGACTGTTGTTAATTTTTTCTTGTTTATAATAATAAAATAGGAGCAGAAATTATTGAATGCTGCAAATGAAGTACGTGGTTTGGGAGTTTCTCTGTCGATGTATGAATTGTAACTGCAAGCCATGAATGAGTTTCAGTTAGAACAGAGGCCATTTCATTTGAATGCATTATTTTGTATAAATTAAATGATTAATATGTTTTTCTTGTATTGATGCATCCCAGGATGATGAGCCCTCCTTGTTAATTCAAATAAGACCGATGCCACAAAGTACACCCCAACAAATTCAAAGCCAGCCGACCTCAGAAGGAAATAAACTCTCCAAGCCTGTTATGGAGTCTGGTTTCACACCCATTGTCACTGGACCTTCTTTGGACCCCCTTGTGGCCTTTTTAAATGGCATAAATTGCCTTCAGGGTGTAAGTGCTTTAAATTCACCAACTTCTATCTATTTTTATATCATGATTTTAGTTTCCTCGTAATAATTGCTCTAAGAATTTTTTCCCAAGGCGGTGCAAAGTTCTGTACATCTACTTCATATAAAATTCATTGAAATCTGTTGTTTTCTTTCTTCCTTTTTTTTCTTTTTAATGCTACTTACTTTCTTTTCGCTCAGCGCAGAAAGCTTCTGCTCATTTTTGGGACATTTTTTTTATAGAGTTGTGGTTGATTTGGTTGCTCAGTAACCACTATCAGCTAATCATGATGAACCTTTTTTCTTGCTTCATAAGATCTAAATCAGAGGACTGTTAATTATGTGAAAGTTAGTGGTCATCAATTATGTCAGTGGCCAAGTTATCAATGACAGTATATGAGGCCTTGTGTGTAACAATGGCGGATGCAAAAAATTACCTTTTCAAAACACGCTTAAAAAACTGTTTTGGTCACACAAAAATTTAATATGTTTGTCTCTGGCATCATGTACAGATCTTGAAGATCACATCTCTAGTATTTTCTCAAAATTTTCTTGGTGCCAAAGCAGTTTTTTGAACGTGTTTCGAAAAGGTAATTTTGCACATCCGCCATTGTTACGTATTAGTCCGCATATATGAACCTACCAGAAAAATAATTTTAAGAGTTGGAAACGATCACATCGTGATTTAATTAAAAATTCAGTTTTATGTTAAGTTAATAAGCTGGCGTAGCCTCAGTTAAAGGAAACTTGCTTGTTTCCTTTAATTTCCTTTACGTATGTAATTATTCATATCTTAATTGTCTTCGTGTTTTCATCTGCAAAATTTCTTTTTGAACCTTGTTTTGATAAGCCTAATTTTTTATTTCTTAAGGGTTCTGGTTGGTGGAAGTTTGAATTCTGTTACATGGAACGTGCAGATCAATATCATATTGACTCCGTTGATGGTAGTAGAACCACTGTCAGGTAAGAAAATGAAACCTTGTATTCTTGTAATTTAAATGAAATGAGAGAAACACAGGGTATGGACTGTAAATAAAAGTAATTTGGATGGGGCGTTTCGGGGTTCACATTCCCTTTTTCAACCGCTAAAAAAAACAAAAAACAAAAGTTAAAATTTACACATAAATGAGCCGCTGCTTAACAGCAAGGCAAGACTGAAAACAGGTAAACAAAGTTCAGCCAAGTCGGCACTTCCAAAGATTACACCACCTATCAATCAGCGCTCTCTGGTAAAAAGAACTGATGATAGGCAAAGCCAAGCTTATCGACGTAAGCGCGGCCATTACAAACTTGGTCCCTCATCTTGAAGATGTGGACCATTTCCAAGAGACACCGCGAAAAATCGTACTTCTCAGTGGCCATAATCTTAGCCCCTTCGAAGTCAAACCGATGATTTAAGTTTTCTTCATGCCGATGTAATGCAGTCTTTTCATTTTTACTGTATCGATGAGAATTTAGCCACTTTTTAAGTACCCGCTTCGTCTGACCAATGTACCCAATTTCGCAGTCCTGGCACTTGATATGGTAGATTACTTCAGGTACCTGTTCATCCTTAAGCTTAGATTTTAATTTAGACATAAGAAAATTTAAATTATTATACTGCTTATCAACCACAGAGAAACCATAAGATTTTAAAATCCCAGCTAATACTTCAGATAAAAATAGTACATATGGCAAAGAAATTAACTTCCCAAAATCCAGATTTCGTTGTTTGGGAGGCACAGTTTGTTTCCTTTTACTCGATGTTAAAACCTTGTAAAACTCTTGGTCAATAAGAGATGGAGGGTAGCAATTTTCGATTTACAAACGTTTTCCAGTCTCCATCACCTCATTGTGATACTTTGCATCACTGAGGCGAAAAATACGCTGCGCTAAATTGTTAACTACGTCCTTCTTATACAAGAAAGGTTGCGCTGATAAAAAATTCATACAACGGCCAGATGAAATGCCTTTTTGATACCACTTACATGTTAGAGAGTTGTTCGCACGTATCACAGTCATGTCAAGAAAATTAAGGCTACCATTGATTTCCTCTTCCAGCGTAAATTGTATAGAAGGATTCGCTGAGTTAAAAAAATTTAAAATTAATTTTATTGGGATAGTCCAGTCTGTAATTTAATAAAGCAATTTATCTTTTCCGCGTACTTAATTATTGATTAAGTATCTTTTTTTTACTTCTAGAACTCCTTATATCACTCGACTTCTTATTAAGTGCAGGATTTTTTTCTTTTCTTTTCTTTCTTTTGAGTGACTTATTAAACGAACAACACCTTTTGGAATAGTCACTCACTTTTCATGGTGGATGCGCAGAAGAGATTTGCATGGAGTGCCAAATGAGGGTTCCTCCTTGTAAACTCACAAGAAACTTAAGTTTTTATTCTTTTCAACAAGTAGTTGAGTAGATTAGTCCCTCAGCTCCTTTACAGGGGTGCCATCTGAAGGGAGGCATGCCCTTTTGAGTAGGACCTTGAAAAACAGCTCGTCTGCCATTTCCAAGGTGAGAAGCAAAGCAAAAGGAGAAAAAAACCTCATCACTTTTTTGCCCAGCCCTGCAATAACCTGCAACGGCGCCCTTGCTCTTTTAATGGCTAACCTCCTCAGCAGATAATACTGAGCCAGTTGTTTTTAATTCTTAGAAATATTTAACCACTATTCCATTTCATCTGTTTAGGTTAGGCACCTGGAACTTGAAAGACCATTTGGATTGGATTGAAAGAAATCCTCATAAAAAACCAAAGCCAATTGATTCTCGGACTTATGTCTCGCATTTTTATTCGCAAGGAAGCATTTGTGAAAAAACTGGTCAACCAAGAGAAGTAGAGGTATGCATATTTTCCTCTCCTCTCAGTTCTGAATAATTACGAATTTGATTTCGAACTTTTTTTTTTTTTTCCTGCAATGCTCCTCTATTATTTT
Source organism: Bemisia tabaci (assembly GCF_918797505.1). Lineage (NCBI taxonomy): Eukaryota > Metazoa > Arthropoda > Insecta > Hemiptera > Aleyrodidae > Bemisia > Bemisia tabaci. The sequence continues at coordinate 32,234,674 of NC_092797.1, read as the reverse complement.
TCATTTTATCCATATTTCTGCACACTTTGTTTTGATATGCTTCTTTTAATCTTCAGCGATTAATCATTTGAATGTCATGAAGCAGAAACGATCTACTTTTCATGTTGTAAATAAAGACAAAATAAAGGGAAATAGAGAAAAAAAATTGCTATAGTTTAGAATTGGTAACACATGTTAGGTAGGCGATGCATATGGAACTGAAGGAAGGAGATGTTGAATGAAAGCACAATTGATCTGCTAAATTGCAAAGGAGAAACATTCCATCTACTCAAGTTCAGAATCTCTTAGCTGCTCAGTTTGTCGCAATGTTGTAGCTATGAATTACTCCGAACCTTAACCCAGCCTCCATAAGTTGTCTCTTCTTTTTCAAGTGGTCCCAATGTTGGGACCACAAGAAAAAGAATAGACTAATTAAGATGCTTGATCAAGGAAGCAAACCTAACCTGAACCAGCCTCCTTTAGACTAATTTTACCCTGTTCCCTGTTCATATGCTGTTTTTCTTGCCAAGCTAGAAACATGCGCAAGAAAACATCAATATTCATATGCTTCAAACCATAGTCTAATTAACCAAAAAATAAATTTATCAAAACAGTCGAACCATTTTCCGATCATTCATTTGTATAAAGGATAATGCACCAGCCTGGATTTTATAGGGTAAATTATTCTAGATCTAGATGAAAGGAGGATGGGCTCACAATCAGTAATAACTATCTCTCTAGGGTTTTAGTGGGTCAAATAACTCAAAGTATTCTACAATTATAATTTTAGTTACTCTATACTCTTATATAGCCTTGTCGAATGAGACTCAAAGCTTAAGGATTGCAGTATGAGCAAATTTAATTTAGAAGGTCTTAAGAGGTTTAGACACTAACCCCTTCCCCCGAAAGTGGGTTAAATACAATTTTTTGCTGCTCCTGAGGAAGCTGAAAGCTCTACCACTAAGATGCCTTTTACCGTTTTTCTTAATATTCAATAGTGTAGGAAAAAAGGAGCTAGATAGATTTAGTCGGAATAAGCCTAACAATGACAGACGTTGCCTAATTATCTTCACCGTTTTAATTTTTAAACAGAAAACAAAGCACTACTGAAACCTGGAGCTTTGTGAGCTTATTTTTCATAATCTAGGATGTGTTGACAGAATATTTAAAGGTGCTAAGTAGTTTGGCTCCCTGTTCAAAAATTAAACTACAAAAGGAAATTAGGCAACAAGATATGCTGTCAGGCTTATTCTGTATAAAGCTGTTCAATTGGGCATATTTTAACCATACTCATATTGCTCCCAAGACTACCTATCAAAGGCTCATATCACAAGTCAGAGTTGTTCAGGGCAGGTCTATCATTAAGGGTTGTTGGAATAGGGTATTTCCTCCTCAAATGACAAATACACAGTGAGTAATGTTATATCTGAAATGAAAATTTGATTTAAGTAATAAGTTTTCCTAGTTTCAATCATAGAGTACAAAAGAGTCGCAATGTACTGGAGTGCCAATGAAGTCAATCCATGAACGGGCCATTCCGAGCCCCTTGTTCGCCGAAAAGTGGGAACCATCTGGGAACTGTTCCGCATTTTTTACATGGCGGCTCATGGAAGAATCGCGGGCTGCAAGTGGTTTTTGGGATTTATTCATTTAAATCGATCATTATTTACGTGTATTTTGGCAAATTATGTTCACCGAAGTCATAACAAATTCAAAAATGTACTACACTCCTGGTTTTTATGGAATAAATTTTATACCTGTATTTTCTGAGAGAAGACCGAAGCTGGGACCTTGCGCATACGGCATCGCCAGTCGCCGCACACTAGTCTCAGGAGTACTGGACAAAACAGCCTCTAAAAGTGACTTCATCGGTGCTCCAAAACATTGCGACTCTATTGTACTATATGGTTTCAATAATGTGTTCAGTGTGCATGCTAATCTATAGATAAATATTAATGAAACAATGTTTTTTGGTGCAGGTGAAACTAAAATGTATTCAGGGAGGACCCTCAAAAGTCTCTTTGTACTTACTTGAACCGGATACTTGCAAGTACATTCTTGGCGTGGAAGCCAGCATAATCTGTCGACTTTTGCCCCATGCAGATGAAAACGGGCTATTTCAGCTGCCACAGGATGAAACCCAAGATATTGATCTCACTTCTCTCTAATTTGAATTTGTTAAATTTCATAAGTTTGTACCTCACCTGCTGAGAACAACAAACATTTTAGCGGCTCTGGTGCTTGCACTAGAGCTGCTATTCCGGACGGTCCCAGCTGGGGAGTATCATTGGACCATGTTACATTGGAGAGACCGCGCGTTGGTTAATGGGAATCGGCGCCATTTTCGGCTATGTTCCTTGTCATGACTTTATTTTATTGCATATTGTTTTATTGTTAGCCAATGCTATGTTGTGTAGTGTATTTTTGGAATCATGGTGATACAGTCAATAATTCAAAACTTGTCTGTGCTTTAATCTCGTGATGGAAAAAATGTACTTTACGTTCAAAATTTGAAAATTTGAATTTTAAAGTTTTCGCGGTTAAGGAAGCTCCAACCACTGGGTTGGAGCTTCCTAGTCATATTACTCGATATCAGCTGATAGCAAACAAAGGTTACCAAGGAAACCGTAAACGTATAATGCCGTCTGCCCACGTAGCAAATGGGAGGCGAAAATGGAAGTCATCAGTGCATCGTTGAGTGTTGACGCCCGATCCCATTTTCAGACATGTTCACACGTTTTGCTTGCAAAGAAAAAAGGCGGCAAATCAATTTTTATTATTGGACCAATGAGTGTTCTCCAATTTGAGTTTGTAAACATCGTGGTTTCGAGGTTAGGTTTTTGGCTGTGTGATAAATGATATTATGCCGTCTTTGATTTTGTTAAAATGACTCGATATATGTTATTTGATAAACGATTGGAGTTTTGATAAAGTAAGTTGATTTGAATTAAAAATTGTGTCCTTAAAAAATGGATGATGAGGTGATTTGGTTAACATGGGCATTTGTGGTACTTGCGGCGTATTGGGAGTTTGTATGGAAACGACGTGGCAGTAGTCCACACTTTTTACAAGAAACTATTTTGTACAAAGTTCTGTACAAATTTTACACTATTTATACAGTAATATAATACAAAAAAATTATGTACTTTATCACAACTCACATAGCTTCAAAACAAGATAGAAAATGATGGATGCTCAGCCCCGACACATCGATGATCGCGAAATTTGCGCGGCCCGCGCAATTTTCACGTTCAACACTCACCGATGCACTGATGACTTCCATTTTCGCCTCCCATTTGCTACGTGGGCAGACGGCACACAACTACCGTGGCCATCGGGGCGATTATTGAAATGACATCGACTCTATGTCGCCGCTTACGACAAGACATATAGTCCTATCTTAACCGTGTAATATATCGCAATTCGATATTCAAAACCATTACCTACAATTTCAGATATAAAAATGCAAATTTTTTGCAGCCTCGCTAAACGACTTATCAACCATGCATTCCAAAGTTTCTTATCACAGGGCTGTGAAAATATACAATCTAATAAATACAAAATAACCAAATATCTAAAAAGACAAAATTTCAGTTACAGTCAGTTTCAGTCTTATTGTTGCACAAACTAGTTATTTGACAAAAAAAGAAGATGATCACTCAATTGAAAGAAATTGGCGCCCAATCACAACGACAAGTTAAAAAAAATACTGTGGAAGAAATTTTTTAGGATGCGGACCTCCAAAGAGCCTTCAAAATTAAAAGTATACAACAAGTGATAGTGCCATGCATTCTGCATATCAAGGGCCAATACACATTTATACACCGGCTACGTAAATCTGCTAAGTTACAAAACATGAATCGACAGTTGTCGGGTTGTACATCAGTGACAAAATGTGTCTAGGCCCTCATTCTTAACTACAACTATTGTCGCCAGAGCCGCTCTCCGACGCGAATGCGTTGGAGCTTCCTGCTTGTTTAACATTGTTGCTGCTAGCTGTGTGATTCTCTCTTCAAGTTCAAGGATCTTTTTAAAGATCATAAGAAGTTGATTGTGATTAATTTTGTGGCAATGATGACTGTTCAGGTCCTTTTGTTAGTAATTGTTGAAGTTGTTTCCAGTCGCTTTGTTTTGTACAGATCATATCTAACCTTGATTAAGTCTGAAAAGTATCAGTTCTGTAAATAATACATCTAGTCTTTTTTTAAAGTTATGAATTCCTCCTTATGATTTGAGGATCGTCAATCAGGCCTTGAAGTTTGCTCAAAAATTTTGCATTCAAGCCCTTATTGCAAGAAAGAGCTGGTGACAATTTTTGAAACCTAAGGCCATTCTATTTCGCAAGCAAGGTTTGATATTCATAATGAGTATTTCTCGAAGAGCAGTGCTGTAAGCTATGAATGATTGGAAGCAAGAATTTGGCTCTAGCATGATTATATTTGATAGGTCCTCCCCATCAAAATGTAAACTATAAGGAATGCATTTATTGATAGCTAAAATTTATACATAAAGAAATTTTGCAGCTTTAAAACCCCATCATAAGTAATATGCAAGATACTCTTGTCATAGTCCATTCAATTAAATGAGACAGAGTAAAATAAAGAACATGTCTATATGACAGAGAACTGGAACTTCTGATTTCAACAATGACCTGTTAGCTCTGGACAGGGCCCATTGTGGTGGTGTTCTCATCATGTCCACGCAGGGTCTGGCCATGCTGATCTGTTCTTTGGCAATGTCATTCTCTGGCCACAGGTGCAAATTGTCCTTCAGCCCTCATCAGAAGTAGCAACGAAGACCTCTAGCTTACACCAAGCTACAAAAAGTTACTTAGCTTTGTTGCAATAATTTTGGTGTGAAAATAAGCCCACCTGCAGGGCGATTATTGAAATGCTATCGACTGTATGTCGCCGCTTTGTCGTGTTGCGCCATCGACTAAGAGCCACTCAGTCGATGGCGCGACTCGACAAAGCGGTGACATACAGTCGATAGCATTTCAATAATCGCCCCGCTGCCATAACTTTTGTAACAGTTGTCCCTCTTGAAATCTTTCATAAATAACAGTGCAGTAGCCTGTGGAAACTAGGCCAGTGGCAAGGCTCTGTAAGGATACAATAGGAATAATACCTTAATTAGCCTGGTCTGCGGTTAGCAAATCATTGCAGAAATTAGATGTTGGAATTCTCTGCATGTCCATGAGTGCCCTTTATTTTACTCTGTCCAATTTAAATGTTCAGACCACACTGCCATGCCAAGGAATTATAATCAGCCAAAGTTCCTTTGATGCGTGTGAATTTTTAGGGAAACCTGTATATTTTTCTTCGAATTTTTCAGAGAATTGTACTTGAAATTAGATCTAAATTATCTGAAAATTATAAGAGCAAATATTCATAACTCTGGAAAACATACATTTTATCGGCAATAATTTGGCAACTCTTGGATGTTCATACAGCGTTTTTCCTTAGCAAGGCAGTATAGGTAAATCAATGTCCAAAGCATGGGAAAAGTATGTCTGGTTGGCTATTTACTATAAGAATTTCAAAATTACCTATGCTGTTGTGAGTGTTTATTGTACTGTATCAGTAAAGTTTGTCCCTTGAACCTGCCGTAGGATCAGCATCATCATAATCCCAATTGGACGTATTTAAATCAAAAGGAATTAGATCCATTCTTACATGAGCCCTAAGATCTGTAAGAATACATGCATGACAGGACTCATGTCAAGATGGATATAGTTCCTTTTGATTTAAATGCGTCCAGTTCTGAAATATCTAATCATGCAACGAGATAATGTTTTTAATTTAAGCCTAGGTAAATTTCTGTGTTTTAAGTTTATGAATGGAAGGTTTTCCATGATCTTCAATCAAAAAGACCAAAATCTTTGCATTCTCCAAAACACTCCTCACTTTTTGGTCAGTAGTATTTCTGTTATCCAGATTCTCTTATGCCAGCCTAAAGTAAACAAAGCCAAATTAAACTGGGTACACATTAGCTTGATCAAGTGAAGGAGGTTTCCGTCAGTGTGTTTGGACAGGTAGTTTTAAGTTGGTTAAGCTGAGTCTTAATTCATTTCTTCTGAGTTTCCTTGTACATAACATAAATGAACCAAGTTTATTAGAAATGCACAAAGTTAGAAAAAATCGCATTTTAGAATAAGCAAGTTTAGTGTAATTCTGAATTGAACTCGTTGTGCACTGTCCGTTGTAATAATTCTTAGTCAAGAAAAATGTATCTAACATCAAAAAGTCATTAAACTCTGTCTTTAACATCGAGTCTCATGGAAAAATAAAACTGAAACTCTCTTTCTCTTGGTCCAATTTTGATGCAACTTGATGCATTTCTGCTGAACTCTGTCTAAATGTACTCAGTCTGCTGTACCTCCAAGGAATAAAATTGGTCGCATTGTATTCCAGTCTTTCTCTTAATCTTTGATGACTTTTTTTCTTTTACTTCTAAAATGTGGCAAAATAGTCATTAAGTACCACTCATGGTTTTCTTTTAGATTTTGATGAGTATCTACCTTTTTCCTGTGTACAGTTGCCGTTCAAAAATTATTTTCTCTGACATCTCTCTGGTCTATAGTTGAAAGTAGTCTAAAGGTTTAAAATAAGGAAACTTAAAGGAAACATTTTTCTTTAATTTGATACATGCATTGTAATAACTCTAAAAATAATTTTTGTCCTGGCAAGATTTTTGAAATTTTTGATGGATGGTTATGACCTGAGGAATTAAACTTAAAATTCAATTTTTCTTCTTTATTGCTCCTGAATAAAGAAGAAAAAACGACTTCAAATAATTTAGCAAAAAGTTTAAATATTGAAAAATGTGTCTATGTTTTTTTTTATAATTTGAAGAAAACATAAATCTATTGTGCCCTCAGTTTTTGAAAAAAATTGTTTTGGTTGTTTTGCACTGAATGTGGTACAAACCGTTGTTCCTTTTTGTAATTAAAAATTTGTACTTATTAAAGTCTTGACTTTCTTCATATCAAGAGAGTATCATTTAAATTACATTTTTCTAAGATTGGCGGTTCCTGACAAAAACAATGGATATGTACTTTTCATGAGGAAATTTTATTACTCTATGTATGAACAAGTTTGATGCGCAGAGCTGGTGGTATTTACCATTTTTACTGATATCTTTTAGGAATTGGAGAAAAATAGATTCTAAAGTAAGAAAATTTACTGCCTTGTGACATCATAGGGTGGAATTCCTATTTACACCTAATTTTAGCAAAATAGATCATTCTGCTATACGTAATTCCTCCAAAAATTTTATATTTAGAAATCAAGGATATTCTCAGTCTCAATTCACTCCGTAATTCTCAGTTTATAATTGAATTTCATCAAATTCCAGTCATTTGTAAATTTTCCATTAACCTTTACGAGACTAATAATCTACCTTTGATAGTAATCAGGCAATGAAAATATTACGTCCAAGTTTCGAAATTAGTTAATTTTTAACTATCCTAAGCATGGTGGAAAATATCTCGACTTTTCTGAGGCAAAATAGAATGAAACTTACTAATTAAATTTAATCATGTATAATCATATTTAAAATACTTTCCAAATCAAATATTTGTATTTTATATCAAAACAAACTGCAGAGCAGCAACAAACACGTTTTTTATCTAACAGAGCTGCTCAGAATTGATGATAAAGATTCCTTTAATTAATTTTCCTTTTAATGAAGAATCTCACTTTTAATCCTACGCATATGACAAGAGAACATACCTAACTGAACGGAGGTGGTTATGCAGACTTTTATTCTTACCCATAAAAACTTGGATTAGTATACTTCCAAAAAAAATTGGACTCTTGAGTTTGAAGTTAATATTTATCTATCACTGATAGGTTTGTGCCTGAGGATGGTAAGCATAGGTATAGCTATGGGCCGCTTATCAAGCAGAACACCATTTTAGGGGATAGCAGGGCTCATATGATAAATTACATGTTTCTAATAACATTTCAAATTCTGGTAAGACATTCTGGAACTAAGTCTTGATCAGCTCCAGTTTTAATTTAACAGGCAGGTACAGGAGAGTGCTTGTCAAATATAGCCACAGGTTGTAGCCGTAACAAGAGGTGTCAGATTTGGGCCTGAGGTGTGATGAGTTTCCTCTCCTCTGAAAATTAGGGATAGGTAGGTAGCTGCTGAATACCATTACCCATTTATTGAGACCCCCTACGCTCGCATGCATTCATATTATTTTTCTAGCCAATTAGGCTAGCTGATTACCCTATTTTAAAACAATTATTATAAGTAAGTAATTACTTATTCAAGCCAGAGTCTTGATTTAATTTCTCAATCCTGAAAAGAAGAGCTTGGGTATGAGTTCACAGTAAGTGCTGCAACCTATCCAAAAAAAAAAAAATACTTAGTTGAATTTTGCAAAACTCTTGCAAATTTTGGTTTTGGTCAGATTGCGTTTTGTTTTTATTACCTGCATGATATTTTATTATTATTTTTGGGTTGTACGTTAAAGCACCCAGGTATTCGCTCAAGGGAATTGATGACATATTAGTTGTTTCTAAAGCGGATCAGAATTAGCAGTTTCTCACTGCAAAATGTGGTCCTTTTACAAAATTTAACTATATAATAATAATAATATATTTTTATTTGCGCAAATGCACATTTTTCAACGTGTTATCAACATATCCGTGAAAAAGTGCTTCCGGTGTGGCCTTCAACTTTTGACAGCCAAATGAACTTGCCGCAGCAATACAGGTTGATGAATTTTGCCCTTGACTATCTGAAAAGTCATTATTCTGGAGCAAGGATTTGGAATTTTCCAAACCGGAGGATTTTCATAGGATTTTTCCATTTTCCAGCTGTGACGTCACGATTGTCATGTCGTGACGTCACTCTTCAATCGTTAGTTGAGGTGCGTTGTTAAATTACTTTTGCTGCCCAACGAAAATGGCCGACTCTCCGCAGGATTGACGTCATCTCAACGACGACGTCAGCTCAACGGACGGAAGAAAATCTTGGTGCCGTTGTTAAATTCCCGTTGGATTGAGATGATTTGGAGGTTATGTTGATGTTGTGAAATTGATAATGAAATTTTTGATATATGTGCCCGGTGATAAAGTCAAAGCTTTTTTCGTTCGAAAGAATCTTCTCAATCTTCTGTGAAGCATTATTTTAGTGTTTGACATGATTGACGAAGAAGAGGATAATATGCTCATGGAAACTGCTCTGGCAGTTCCACTTTTAAAGTAATGATATTCAATAGAATGAGGACCCACATCTTCGTAAAAAGAAAAAGAGCAGAGCACAACGGAAGTCGCGGAGGAAGAGGAAAGAACAAACAAAACAAGCAATTCTCCCTAGACTGACTGGCGAACGGCAAAGTGTGAGGTTAAAGTGAGAAAAAAATGGCGGAATAACAATCCAGCAAACTCGGCAGCGGTCCGCAGCAGCCAGAAACCTCGCTGAGCTGGTGGGCAGTTTGCTGAGCAGCCATCTTGGAAAACGGGTAAATCCACCGGAATTTACCAACGCTTTCGTTGAGCTCAACACTCAACGGGTAATTTTCGTTGGGCAGTTGTGGACTTTAACAACGCATCTTTGACCAAAAATCAAGACCAAAAATTACCACCACCACCATCATCACGCCGCTTTCCGCCATCTTCTTTCTCGCCTTTTATCAAGCGGCGTCCGTGGCACGTTAGTTAGGTGGGAAGTGTCGGTAATTCGTTATTTTAATTTTTGACTTTTGACTTTTACCTTTATTCTATAACTAACTAGTGAATTTGCGCAATATGGACAATAGAGACATCAAAAGAGATCGGTATGTAGAAGCTCTTCACTCTTGTTTGTTTGGTTAGACAGGCCGACTTTCTCAACACTCAACCTCCTTAATTTTTTTAATTCTATCAATGCTATGCACCACATAGCTGCAGAACCCTATCCATTTCTTCCATTTCTATTGATAGGCCCATTTGCCGACAATAAGTAAAGGGAACCAAGCGGCCGATTCCTTTGAAGGCCAACTACGAGATCACTACTTAGCCATTTTTTCGCATCAGCTCAGACCAATATTTATTTTATAATCCCTCTGTATTTAGCTGCTCTGGGTGAAGGCTGCACAAATGTTTACTTTTATTTTATGTAGACTAGGCACGGCGTGGGTGGTAAATGAAGAACAAGAGCACCAAGCCAATGGACCACTAGACAAGGTACAAATTTCAGCATTCTGATACATGTTTCTCAACCAAAATTTCACGTAGAACACGATACGCACAACGAAAATTACCAAAATCAACTCCTGACGAAGATATTTAATGATTCTTGATGCGTGAATTCAAACCACCCGCTCATGAAAACTCAATGCTCTACGTGATTCACATCGCGCGCTAAATGTTTATCATGACAGTCTCTGCGATGTAAAAATCTTCAACTTCAATCTTGACACTTTGGCTCAGCTATAGCAAATTACCAATAGTTTGAACAACACATAGTGGAAAATGAACATTGCTCGATTGAGAAGCTTGCTGAAACCGTTGTAGTGCGCGATTTGACTCACGTAGAGCTTTGAGTTTCTTGTGAGCGGGCCTTTCAAATTCCTCATAACCAATGTGAAATAAAAACGTTAATATCTTCCTTAGGAGTTGATTTCAGTAATTTTCGTCGTGCAAATCGTGTTCCGCGTGAAATTCTGGTTCGGAAACATGTATTAGAATGCTTAAAGTCGTACCTTGTCTAGTGGTCCATTGTTGATAGCATAATAGCTGGACCCTTTTTCACGGTATCAGCTCAGTGACTATACTATAAGTACTGGTTACTCAGTTGAACATTCTGGCATTGTGCAGTATTTTCTCATAGTTATTGTCAGCCAAATTTTAAACATATAAGTACTCAGGCGATTCTTCCTTCTTTTTCTCCGATTTTCAAATCCGAACTGATATACGTTCAGCTTATGTACATTTGTAATTTTACACACTTCCAAGGAAACGAGGTGGAATTGGTACCCATGTATAGTGAGGTCTGGTGATTGTAGATTCTAACCTCTAGTTGGGTGCAGTGCTTTCTTTAATTCTTCTGAATGTTTATAATCAATTTCTTTCAGATCTGGCAGCAGAGACCGTGACCGATCCAGGAGAAACGATCGGCAGTCAAATTCTGGCGGTATGCGAGATCGTAGCCCTCTATCCAAGAAAAGTGGTGGGGTTGGTGATCGCAGAGTGTATGTCTCCAACATTGCCTATGACTACAGGTGGCAAGAATTGAAGGATTTATTCAGAGAGAAAGGTAAAGCAATTAGAATTACTAAATTGTAACTGCTTTTATCCAACTCATGAATTGACTAAAGTATTACTGGCAAGTTGTAATTTAAGCCACTGCCCTTAAAACCCTCAACTTAAGATGATTTCATGTGATCTAAGGACAAGATCGGCCTCCCCACAGCGCTGCCTCATGGTTTGCGTCTGTGAGAAGCAATAATTATTGTTACTCATGAGTTAATGCAAGAAACTGATCTATAACGTTTAGCAGCAGAGATAGATAGTGGTATAATAACTCTCTCTTACATAAGTATTGAGTCAATGGGCGATGTCCATTATTGTAGTTTCAAATGTAAATTTTCCATGAATTTGATGTTAATTGAATGACAAATTTAAAGTCATTCTACTCAGTATTAAGTAATGCTGCTAAACATTGTGGATAAGTTTCTTGTATTACCTGGTACTTAACAATAATCATTGCTTCTGCAAGGTATAAACTGCGAGGTATCGCAATGTGGTGGCGGATCTTATCCCTAGATCACATAGAATCACTTTAATGTTATACCACATGATGCAGTAGTGAGAAATCAAAATAGAAGCTTGATTATGATATCTTGTTTAACTTTTTATCATATTGTTAGAGCTAAGAGCTAAACTCAGTAAGTAAGTTAGGTATAACAAAGTTCAAATGAAAAGTTCTTAACCCCACTGAATGATCAATTTAAAATTCTGAAACAGAACTCAAAACGCAAACTTACATCGCTGCAGTATAGGCAGTTAGTCTAAACCTGAAATAGTGTTTCTTTAAAGTTGTTACAGTAATATTCACTCTAATTTTGTTCTTATAGTTGTTGAATCAGGATATATCCAAAAATGAAATTTTCATCAGGTTCTATTGCCAATCTAGTCAGAGCCAGCTTAGCCTAGTGTAGCCAGTGTTGCCCAGAAGTTTGAGTTCTGGTGGCTTGAAAGTGACTGCAGCACCTTCAATAGGTCAGTTGCACTGGTCACAGAATTGTGTATTGATGCTTGATTCCTGTAGATTAGCGACAAACAATAAGATCTCTCCAAACCACAACTTTCTATGTTCAATATTAATTGAGATATCGCCCTTTGAGAAGTCTGGTTTTTGACGTCATCCACCACGGCGGTGACACCCTTGGTTTCTTGCCCTTTTGTTCGATCAGTGATGCAGAGGGTGCAACGCGAAACTTCAACGACACACAAATTCAAGAAACAGACGTATTTGCACTTTAAAGATCTTCTTACCAGGAGATAACGCACTTGCCGCGAAGAGATTAGGCGGTCAGTCAGTTCACCTCAGTTTGTTTACGTTTAAGGTCGTTGAAATTTCACATTGTACCCTCTGCATCACTGATCGAACAAAAGAGGAAGAAACCGAGGGTGTCATTATCGCAGTGGATGACGTCCGTAACACGACTTTTCAAAGCGCAATGTCTCTGTTAATATTGAATGTAGAAAGTTGTGGTTTGAACTGATCTTTTATTTTCAGCTAATCTACAAGAATCAAGCATCAAAACATGATTATGTGACGAGCGCATCTGACCCATTTTATCATGACTTTGTATACTAATAAATGCAATGTAATGTATCATAAATTCAATAAAAACAGAGGCATGGAGTGTGCAGTATGAGTCCATGTATTCTTTCACTTCATACATTAATGACATGGATTTTTTTTTCAGTTGGTGAGGTAGCATTCGTAGAGTTATTTGTCGATGAAAATGATAAGCCTAGAGGCTGCGGCATAGTTGAGTTCCATTCTCCTGAATTAGCCCAAAAAGCCGTTGAAAAAATGCACCGCTATGAACTGAAAGGTCGCAAACTGGTTGTCAAAGAGGTCTGTTCTTTTTTCCTTTTTTTTTCAAAATGAAATAGTGAATGTGATTACATGAAACTGTATCCTAAATTTTCTGGGATGGATATTTTTTCTGTTCATCTCTTCACCCAATATTGTAGGGATCAAGTCAATTTCATGTTTTCACTAGTTGAATGGTTATTTACTCTCTGTTTCATTAGATATCATTTCCCATGTTTCCACTCACGTTTTAGTCTTATAACATAGTAAGACCTCAATTCATCGGATCTGAGTTAACAGATTTTGTATTGTAATGGATTGCTTCAGCAGTCCTGTGGAATTGGATATTCGAGGTCTTACTGTGGAAAAAAATACCCAATTACTTGTTGAAATAATTTGATCACATCTAGTTAAAATTTTTTTTTATTAATATCCCTTTGGAGGGTGTGTTTAGTTTTATCCCCGGTCTGTTTCTCTTCTTTTCTTGAAAGGTTTGATAGCCACTTTGATATTAAACAATTAAAGATGAGACTGCATTTCGTTGAAATTTTTCCGTACTTGCTGCTTGCAAAGCAGTATTCAAGAATGATAAAATGCTCTTTTTTCCATCCTCTGACTTTCTGAATGTGCTCTCATTTGCCTTATCTAATGATGTGATTTCCCCTATTGATATGTGACTGAGCCACAATAACAATAGTTCAGACCCATCCGATGTCTCAATCAGAGCATTTCAGTCCATTTAGTGGAGTCAGGGGTCAAAAACAATTTGTTTCTATTCTGATAAAGAGATTGCACATAGCTGATGTTTTTCTGAGAAAAGTCCTGAATTTTTTTAGCGTAAGGAAAGTGCCACTCATACATGTGCAGTTTCGGTTAGGTTAAGATTGAGAAAGCATGTTCAAACGGTGGGCCGAGCTGCAAGTTTTACCGCATGATGCTCCGCTCGAATAGCCCTCCACATCGAAATCACGGGTGGGTGTAAGGGATACTTGGAACCGATGTATAGACATGACACCATTTCTTAGGAATGAGAAAAACTATTTGTGCAACTGAGTGAGTTAGCTGGCCTAGCATGGCTGGCAGTTGAGCAAACAGTTATCTGATGTTGCAGTGGCTTCATTCTTGCCCCAATTTAAGTGTGCATTTCTCTTTGCAGAACTTTGATGTTGAACGTGACAAGCAAGGCCGCCCTGTTGGTTTTGGTGGTAGATCAGTTCGAAGCAATGAAAGAAGTGGAGGTGGCGGTGGTGGATCAATGAACAACCACAGTAATTGGAATGATCCCCCCATGAACAATCAAAGTGGTGGGAACAAGTATGGAAATACTTACGGACTGTCCCCACAATTTTTAGAGTCTCTTTGGATCCAAGGACCTCTAACTAACAAAATATTTGTTGCCAATGTAAGTATTTTCATTTTAATGACTTAACTTGTAAGCAAGATATCAATTCAATCATGGCTCATCATCTTTGATTGAAAAATTTGAGAAGTCTCTTTGTTATCATCAGGTGCGTAGGAACTTCTCAAAGATGCAATCTGCTGGTTGTGTTCTTAATTAGGAAATCCATAGGAAGAAAAGCTGAAAATGGGAAGTATGTGGAAAACAGTCTTCAAAATGAGATGGTTGCAAAGGTGTCTTTTGATTCTGGATAGGCTGGTTCAAACGAGCTTATATTATTAACAGAATTGCTGAAAATTAGAATAAAAAGCAAATCAATTTGAGCGTATGCCTGTTGAGGCATACATATATTTATTGGAAATGTTAAATTGAAATATGAAGATAATGATTTTGGAGGTATGAATGTGACTACTTTGATTACATCATTAACGAATGCTACATTATCAACGGTAGGTGTGATGATATCATCAACAGTTGACATGATGCTGTCATCAAAGGGTGCCTGCATAACGTATCAGCCAGAACTAATTATATTAGCTTGAAATACCAGAAAACACCCGGGTGAATTTTGGAAGCAGTTGGTGGTTCTACCAGCAGCAGGGAGAGGAGAGGTGGAAGAAAATATTGGATGGAGAAGGTAATTAACATTTCCCAATAATTTAGTAGAATTGATTGCGCAAAATTAATTTTCTACTCTCTTTTTCTCTTTACAAGGTTTTCGTAGCTAGGGAAAACCGAGAATATCAGGGAATTCTAAAAAGTCAGGGAAAATGAGGAAATGTGAGGCAAAAATTGTCAAGTCATTTTTATTTGCTTTCTAGAATGGGTTTGATGCTTTGCACAACAAATTTTGTGTGAAAACTGTGTCAAATTATGTCTGTACTAAAAAATGTAGAGAATTGTAGCAAAAATTGTCTGGGAAATCAGGGAAATTAATTTCCCAAATTCCGTGGCAACCTTGTTCTTAAATATTTTGTTAATTCTTTTTAAATTTCTGTTCTAGCTGGACTATAAAGTGGACGAAAAAAAATTAAGAGAAGTGTTCAAGCTAGCTGGCAAAATTGTAGATTGTGACCTGAGTGTGGACAAGGATGGTAAAAGCCGAGGTTTTGCTGTCATCGAATATGATCATCCTGTTGAAGCAGTACAAGCCATCTGTATCCTTTTTCAAGTCTCTAAGCTAGCGGTGTAGAAAAAGCCTGATCTCGCAACCCTAGTAATGCAGCAAGTTGCTTGTTCTGGAACTACAAACACGTAAAAAATCATTGAAATCATTCCCTGCTGCAGGTCTAGGATTATCGTACAAACTTTTTCTGTGTGGCAAACAATGGCAAAACAAATGGCAAATGTGGACAAATTCCACTAATCTATCCTCAATTTTCTCAATTCTTCCACGTATTTAGCATATAAGCCTGATGGAGGCTGGTCAGCCTCTTGCGAGACACATTTTATTGATAATTCTTTCCTTATTCACATGAGGGGACAAGAAAACACTTTACAAACACCAAAATTCCCTGTACTTATAAACTAGAGTCAGGCTAAACCTTGTAATTGTGGAGGAGAAATAGCAACAGCCATGTTTGAGAGATTTGGAAGGGGGAAAATATTTACTGTTGGAAGAAAGATAGATCTGATTAAAAAGAAGGAATTGATTCAACGGTTATTTGTATCATTATCATCAAAGTTACCTCTTTCCACTCCTAATATGTGATTTGTAGAAGGAGAGGGATACTCTGTCACCAATTCTGATTAGAATATTGCTTGTTTCCATCGAAAAGTATCTCCCTTAACAAATTTTCAGCTATGCTCCATAATCAAGTACTGTATGACCGGAGGCTTATCGTTAGATTAGACCGAGTAGAAAAAGATGGACCTTCCAAGCTACCGGAAGGTCTGAAAGGGATTGGAATGGGGCTCGGTGCAAATGGAGCACCTCTAACTGACGTTGCACGTGAGTAGTGTTCCAATATTGGTTAATTGAAGATATTTATAATCAATTCTGTCTGCATTTGTCTGAAAACGTTCAATGCAGTCACCTAGAAAAGTCAAGTTCAGAGCGGAATTTTGATTTTCTGATATGTTTTTCTCATGAACCTGCCTCTTAGTAAACTCGCTTGAAAGGCAAATTTTTTGCAACCAAAAGTCAATTATTTTGGTAGGTCTTGTTAAATATCCATGAAGACAAAAGAGTTTATGGATAATTTAAATCACCAAAAAAGTCACTGTATCTCATCTGGAGCAAAGAATCCTGTACATGACAGGGGGCTCAGTGGCTCTTGATACATCTTGATGAAATTTTAAGAGATGCTTTACAGCTCTCAGTCCCTATTGAAACCTTTGCTCCGATCTACACCTATTCTGTATCGATAATTCATTTATTATTTTTTATCTGCAACTCATAGTCATTAGCCAGGCATAAGAGTATGCCTAATTTCTGTACATGTGTGTGCTGTAGTTTAACCTTCTACAACAATAAGGTTTTACTCAGCAATTGCGCTTAACTTATGTTTGCGATTTATAAGAATATGGCCTTTTTCCTAGCTTTAATACCTGATTGTAGATGAATCAAATGAAAGCTCTTGACTTTCGCTTTATGTTGTTTCCCAGCAGATAATATTTGAATGAATTCTGTTAAAATCGTCAGACTTATTAGCTAAGTTTGAGCACTAACCATAGGTGCCTAAAGATTCTGAGTTCGGTCCTAATAAATCTTAACACCAAGTACCACAAGGAAAAAATAGTGTAAAGGAAATCGATCAATAGGTAAGATCTTGATAAATCCTGGCATGGGATTGATAGCTGCTATCACCGCTTGCAAAGAACTTTATCCAATTACAATCATGTTCTTCAAATATTTGTCTTTTTTTACAGGGAATATACCTAACATCTCTCAGCCAACCATTTCTGCTCAAACTCTTGCCCAAAACACAGCGTCTGTTCCATCCGCTTTAGCTGCACTAGGTATGTCAGTTGAGTATTTTAAGAGAAATTCACTTTGAATCACTAATTTCTGGATTTAAATGTTCATTGCTATAGTAGGTCCAAGAGCAAGTCATTTGCTCAGGGAACACCATGCTAGGCTCTTCGGCTTTTCTATTTCCGCATCCATTGTTATCTTCTTCAGAATTTTCTGCTATCTTTATGATGAAAAATTATTACGTATCATCTGCGTTGATAACTTTTTGTAATGTTTTTGAGTTTAGTGGGTAGTGTTGTTTGAAAGCGAACCAAGTGAGACCACATCTTCCCAAATTTCATAGGACAATTCATTCTTTTTTTTGAGTACAATTGTACCAATCTTCTTGAAAATTTCAAGGAATTTTCTACTGTCTCCTTTCGAGAACCACAGCCCAAGTAGAACGGAGACATCATATGTTGAGACAAATGTCAATCTCTGTTTACCTCTGAATCAGCACCACTCAACAGGTTAATACATGCAGTCAGATGGCACCACTGATGAGTGGTGGCCTAAACAATCCTTGACTTTTTTCTCAACCTACGATGTCTCCGCTCTAGTGACAAAGAGGTTTCTTGTATCAGATAGTTCAAGGATCAGTAATTTAAATTAACTCTGTGGAAATCCATTCAAATCTAGCTCATTGTTGTTCTCCTTCTATTTTTGTCCTCTCAATTTCAAAGACTTGTCATAAAATCAACCGTATCCATTTGTAATTTTAACTTCTTTGAATTGGTGACTTTTCTAGGAAATAATCCAGCGGTTGCACTTGCTGCAAATCAGTTAGGAACTGGACAATTGCAAAGCTGTAAGTTTCATTTTATCATAAAAAAGTTTTCTTGTGTCATCCTTATTACTGATTAGCATACATTAAGTCAGAAGTAAGAATATATCATCAACATATATATCAATAATATAATGTGAATCAATATGTGAAACTCACTTTTTGGCAAAATTTTTTGAATATGCACTAATTCCTTTATGCACATTTCTTTACAAGGTAGAACTGTCAATGATAATTTTTACTTAGTTTCCTGCCGGCTGATTATTGAAAATTTAAAGCAGCCCGATAAGACATTAAAATGCGATATATTGCATGATTATCATAAGGCTATGTCTTGTCGAATCAACATAGATTCAATAATCGGCCCGCCGTACTGGCGGTTTTGTCCGCACGAGCGCAGTTTGGAGGAACTAGTTCTGTGAACAGGGGAGTTTGAGGAACAAGTCATAGCTGAGTTATAATAAGTTTCTGGAACAAGCTCGTCTGAAGTTCTGCGTATCGTGCTCCTGTGGACAAGGTCTAAAGCACAAACCAGCAGGAACAAAAGTAATAGAATAACTATATAGGAAGTGGATAACAAGGTTGTAAAAATTGCGAACATTTAGCTCATGTCACACTTTCCATTGACTCTAAAGCAAACGGACACTAATGAGAGAGCCTTTCATGAGATGTTGAAGAATTTTTCATGGCAAAACCACCTGTCCAATAGGGAAAAGTTTGTTGTGAAGCAGAATTTGCTTATGACTGAGGCTGAAAACACGTCATACTGCAATGTTTTGCGCCACCTAAAAGTACTGTTTCGTTGGGAAAGTGATTCGAGTGAGACTTCTCCCTATCTTAGATGGCATAGGTATTGACTGCTTTTTGGAGCCTGTCATCATTTAGCCGAAGAAAAACATACTGACTCTCAGCTAAAATTTTGTGCAAAATTAATGTGAGTTCAAATACAGAGAAAATGGCCGTGGCATAAAATTAACTGATAACTTGTGATTGGATTCTTTTATCTGCTAAAATAATGTGGTTCTCTACATAATGCTATTAAGATGTAAAAATAAATTGGCTAAGGTTGCACCCTACCTTCAATGCCATTTGCACCGATCGCATCAAGATGCTTTTGTGTGGGTTTAAATATTTCAAATGTTCGTTAGTGAGCTCAGTCAAATGTTTGCTTTCGATTTGAAGTTGGCCAATTATAATGTCAGTTAATTTGCATAGCTCTAAAAAATAGATACGGGTATTTCAATTCAGTCCAAAAGTTTTCATACAAAAGCATAACACCTTGTCGCCTACATTTAAAAGCACTTAAACCTGTACCAAGACTATGTCAGAAAACATTAAAAGTATTTTATATTTTGCAAAAGGTGTGCCTGTGTTTCAGAATTTACCACACATTTCTGGTAAAAGAATTCCTCACCAACGCCTTGTCTTCACGAGGCATTTCATAGGATTTGTCCCTGGGAAAAATCTCATTTGCAAAATTTGGAAACATATTGAGTTAGTCTATACTAATCACTGTACCAACTTAAAATTCTTGTGGAATCTCAGGAGCGACTTCAAAATAAGAAGAAGAAATTTTTTGGGGTTTTTTAATAGGGGATAAAGCCCAGAAGTTTCATTCCTGCGATTGGAACTCAGGAAAAATCCCGTGAAACGTCCCATGGAGACGAGGCATGAGAAAAACAGAAAGAAGCCTCTTCTTCAATTCAATTCTTCTTTCCAATTTTTGCTCCAATAATCTGTCAATTAAACTTTCATGTCCAATTCCTCTTTTGTCAGAAATGTTATCAATTGTTTTGAAGACTCAAATTAACTCCTAATTGTTGAATTTAATCATGTTTTACAGTGGGTTCTATCAGTAATTTGATTGGTGCTGCTGCTGCAGCAAATCCCACCGACCTCTCCAGTTTGATCTCAAATAATTACAGTGGTGGTTTAGCAGGATTAGCAAGTGCTGCAAATCCTGTGGCGACAGGGTTAGGTAACAGCTTGTTGACAAATTCTGCTGCTTTTGGAGGTGCAGCAAGAGGAGGTAAATGTTGGAGATTTTTAGTAAATTTTTCAAATTTAAGAAAACGTGCAACCATAGCTATGGTCTTTTGTGGCTCTGTTTTTTTTGTGTGTGATTGTCGATTTTCACCGTATCAAATTTTGTATTTGTTATGATGAGACATCTTTCTTGTACGTTCTCATCATGAGAGGAACAGTATGGGTGGATTCTACAGAAAGGAATCCATCCTATATCAATCATTGGCAAATCTCCTCTTATTTGTTACTTTTCACGTGAGAATCAATTGGTGTTATGTCTACATATTTTGAACTGGCTGTCTTAATACTTAATTCTGCTTGCTTTCCACCTATTTGGTTCGATACTTTATTTTAAGCAAAATTACATAAGACGAGGAACTTAGCCATTTAGGAGATTAGGATGGTTTGTTTTTGTCAAATTCAATTGACTTACGTTTTTTTCTTCAAGCTAAAGAAATATTTTCTCTGTTTAGTTGGAGGTCTAGGTGCTGCAGGTGGGCGAGACTTTGATTCCTTGTCAGCAGCATTCAACAATTCAGACAGAGACTTCCATCGTTCCGGAAGCGGAGCTGGTCCTGGATCTGTCTTTTCATCATCTTTGTCAGGTGAGTTTATAATGTTTTCAATTCAAGTTACTCTTTCCTTTGCTGAAGCACACTTATCAGAAATAGGAAAATTTTATAACATTCTTTGATGGAGTGAATTTTACATTTTGCCCTCAAGTTTGTTGTTATTATTATCTTGCTATTTGCAGAAAGGAAAAGCTCTCCTCAGCTCTTGTATAAGAGTGCAATAGCCTTTTTTTAAAATTGCCATACACAGTAAATCACAATCAAGTGCAATGATTCAGGTGTCCATTGTGAAGGTTGACATCTAAATGTTTGTTGAATCACATTTTCTCCAAAACCACTGGCCTTGGGAGCATAACTTCAGAAAGTCCAAGAAAATAAATTGTTCTATTGATATCGAGGGCATTATCTCTGGATTGTAATAGATGAAAGTTGGTACCAAGAGGTAATTTCAAGCGCGGTACTCATTTTTGATGTCAACAAAAAGAAAAGCTTTATTGTATGAAGAGGTTAAAAGGCCAAGTATCAAGTCTTTAAGAGGCCAACTATTCTGTAAAAGGACTCCTGCCCATAATATGAATATTCCCTCTTTTTAGTTTAAAGGTGAGTGAAGCACGGTCACCAGTTTTCACTCAGTTAAATCCATGAATTTTACTTCAATATCAATGAAGGATTCATATTCTTTATTGTTCAAGAGCTGTAGCAATGTTTAGGAAATAACAATATACCACCGAAAAATCTCATTTTTATCCCTTGAATCAACTAAAAAAATGTTTCCCTTTGATCCCAAAACACCTAGTGTATTTCCATTTATATCATACCTATACCAGTATGTAATCTCATAATTATGTTACGGTTTTTTAAATTTTTATTTGTCTTGTCCAGGAGGACTAGATCGAGGAAATGGCGTCAATGATGGTTTGCTTCCCTCCCGCCGAACCGATACTGTTGTTGTCTCCAATGTAAGTATCACAGCTGAGCCTTAAATTTGATTCCAGGACTTCTTACCTGCACTCTTTTCACCCATAGTATGATTTGCCCAGACCGTTTCACCCAGAACCGTTGACCCACAATATTTAGAACCCCATGCATTTTTACCTACATAACTTTTTGTCTGGAGAGGGGGGTTGTATTTTCACACTACCTGTGGAAATCGCAGGTGAAGGGCTGCCATAGCAACCATTCCATAATGCCATTTCTGGTAACTCTTGATGCAATTCAAGGGAGACTATATTTCTTGTCGGGATCCTTTTTATCATTTAACTACTTCAAAAGTTTTTAAAGTGCAGAGTTTGTCCATTCTGAGGAATATTTTTTTGTGCCCTTTCTTCTTTTTGCCAGTCAAGAAGGTCACTGAAACAGTGGAGAACTTGTTTTTATGTATTGAGTTTTTTCCGTCACTTTTTTTGCTTATGCCTGTTTGAGCTAACTCTTTTCTGTCTTTTTTTAGCTCCCAGCTGCTACCACTTGGCAGCTACTGAAGGACAAATTTTGCAGCTTTGGTGACATTAAATTCGCTGAAATGAGAGGCAAGGATTACGGTATCATCCGATTTAGCAATGAATGGGAGGCAGAACGTGCGATTAATATGATGGATCGAGCTCGCTTTGATGGGAGAACAATTAGTGTTCAGTACTTCTAAAGTACGATTTCAACATGGAATCACAATTCTGAACTGTAAGTGCTTAAGTCTACCTTTCTACTCTTTCAAGATGAGTTACTAATTTTTTCTCCTTTTTTTTCTTAATCTACTTTTCCAAAATTAGTGTTTTATATTTTTTTCTCCTTCTTCTCTTCTCTTCTCTTTATTTCCACCTTCCTCTTTTGGTTGAACAATTTTAAATGTGCTGCATTAATCATATGGCAAGAGGTGTTTCTAGGGACACACAAATTTTGCTATTAGTGTATTTCTTACAAAAATTTCTCAAAACATGTTATTGAGGTGGGACAGAAACAGGTTTGTGATTGGCTACCTGCAGACTCCAAGTTTATGACTGGACTAAACTCGTAATTGGAGGTTTCGCACGAGAAAAATGCTAATTTGGCACTCTCCAGTTATTTCAGGACCAGATATGTAGAATATGGTTTTACAATGCGATTTTTAGTACTTAATTGTCAGAAAGCGCTCTTTACTGATCAAAAATTGACAGAAAACGAGAATTTCATCAAAATGATGCAGGTTAAATCAGCAATCAGGCTCCATCAGCACTTCACCAGTGTCTTGCTGATGGTCATGCTGGTGTCATTGGACCTAATCTCAGTTTTACTCCCATGTAAAAGTGGGCTTTAAAAATCTAGAAATTATGAATATAATTTCAAGTAAAACAGATTTGAATTATTGAATAATATGACTCTGTAAGAAAGGAATAACCAGGTGATCTCATAATCAACTTTTCCAGGTATAAATTATTATTTCTGGTACTCTTAAGATCCCTTGTATGAAATTGTAGTCTTTAAAAGAAATTTTTAAATAACGTGAACAGCTTCAAAGTGTGTAAAAATATGCGTGGGGAACAGGAAAAAATAACTCAGCTTTTTGCATGTTTTGAAACTCCATAGAACACCAAAAAAACCATCTTATACCTAAAACGAAATTTGTGTGTCTCTAAATATATCATGTCCGCCTTTAACCTCTCTACAGGAACCTTTCAAAACAAAAGAAGCAAGAAAGTGAAAACCTGCTCTGCTTCTTTGACAGCTGGATGAAACTTTGCATTGTGATGTTTAACTTGATTCAAGTCATCAACATTTCTGAGATTGATGAAGATCAATAACACTCATCAACAAATATTTGTTGTCAACCCTTTTTTGGAGTTGTTTTTAGGTAGAGCTGCAGTGCCGAGTCCAGACAGAACCTTTTTTGTTTTCATCAGTGCAAAATTTTCTAGAAGATTGAATTTAGCATCAAAGATAGACTCTTGCAAGATACCTTTCAATTTTTGGAAAGCTTCTGCCCAATAATAAAAACAGTCAGGCTGGTTCTAGATTCAGCTGTGAAAAATTCACACAAGAGTACACTTCAGTAATGAACATGATTTTAAATTCCTCTGTGAAACGAAATTGATTTTTTATTTGGGCAGTCTCTTGAAAGCATTCTGATAGACATTTTCTCTCTCGGTTCAGTATCAGCAGTCCTCCTCATAACTGAATCAAGTTCTCTTATGATGTTGCTTGCGTCTAACTTATTATGTTTATACTTAGTACTATGTCATAGTACTCCGTTTGACTTGAAAGTTAAGGAAGTTCCGTGTGAAAATGAATGAAAAATGTTTCGCGGAAGCTTACTTTTGAGCAAGCAGAATTTCTGTTGCTTAGGTAGGAGTGCAATAAATTACAAAAACACAGGCTGTTTCTTGTGAGTTGGAATTTTTTCCTTACAACTATGCGCAAGCTCTACCCCCTATTTCAAGTCATGAGGGAAAAAAAGAAGGTTACCACTTTTGTAACTCTTCTTTTCGCTTCAGATTCACCCCATGCTTGCTGAGATCTGTGGATTGTGAGATGGAGCATTTTTTGCACCCCTGGGTTTTGGGACTATTTAGTTTCAATGTAATTGTCCTTAACCAATTTCAACAGTCTGAAGGTAATGCGGCAGTTTGCAATTGGGAACTCTTATAAGTGATAGTGTTGTTGTGTTAAAGATGAAGATTGAGCATACAGCTCCGAAACAATTGTCCTTTTACTCCATAAAAAGTGAGTGAGCTTAAAGTTACTGTAATTATCGACTGGGTGCGCTCACTCTTTTAAGTGAATTCAGTTTGTTCGACGATAATTCACGTTTTCCTGCAGTCCATATAATTAGGAAATAAAAATGATTTCCTGTGGTGGTCTACTTGTTGGTTTATTACTTGTTGAAGTGTATTAAGTTGCAATTATGATCTGCCACCATGGCGTGGTGACGAAAGTTGGTTTCATAATGAGCCCCTAAAAATTTTGGAAACCAAAAATCCCTAACACGTTGACTGTCATGTGTAAGTGTATGCAAAGTGTTTACCCTGAATAAATTTTTTTCAGCAGATAAGTGAATCTTACAAATTTTGATCAGGATTTGTTTTGAATTCTAATTTGATGTATATTCTTAAGGTAATTCTCCGTAACTAGTCCAGCCTCTTAGATCAGTTCAGCTTTGGACTCCATGTTTCCCCCTAGAAGTTACGTATGCCAGGTTATAGTTTAGTTCAGCGGCTGAATTGCAATTCTGACTCATCATTTGTTTAGGCCCTTCCGTCGGTGAACGCTTTTTCGTTAGAGATCTCCGAAAAAATGTGTTCGAATATGAAGATTGCGATTGATATTGAGTGTTCATCTTGGTTGATGATGGCTGAATTACTTGAAATCGTAAGCATGGTGCAGCGATCAGTAAACTTCTCCGTTTTTTTTTATGATGAAGGTGTGATTCTCATCATGATAATTTGATCGCCAAGTAAAAAAGTTACACCTTTCTCAACTCACTGTGCCATGTATTGTGAGTATGATAATGATCATTTTGTTTGCTTCATTTGACTAGCATGGCAGTCAGCGTGTTACGTACTTATTCTGGGTAACTGTGGTGCTGATAATCCTTTAATATCTTTGGAAACATCCTGCATTTAGAGTATACAGCCACAGCTGAATGATAATGCTGATGCCATTCTTCAGAGAGAGATAGAGGGGAAAAAAGGAAAAGAAAAAATAATGTATTTCCTTCGGAAAATACACTAAAAAAACTGAAGCAGTAGAAGAGTAACTTCAGTAATAATGCAGTACCATGTTTTATGTCTTACACTTCGTACCAAATTCAGGGCTTTTTCTAGTTAGGATTAAAGACACTTTCAATTTTTAAATCAGTAGCTTTCAATATGCTTATCATATCTGCTATCTTCTTTGCCTTTCTTGATTTATCCTTAATTGTGTTTAGGTGGGTTGAAGTATTTGTCTGCTGTAAAACTAGCTTTTGAATACTTTTTTTTTCAGAATTTTTAGACTTGGGAAGAAGATAGTTTATTAACTCTCATCTGGTGGCTTGAATGAAGAAGTCTGTTCATGGTTTTGTGAAAAATCTCATTTGTTCCTTTCAGTATCCATGGAATTAATCTCAGTTTTTGGTTGTCGTGGGTTTCCAGAATATCTCGCTGCATATGCTCCCAACTCCATTGTATTTTCATATTTTAAATTTATTCAGTATTGTATTTTTCATTGTATATAAGTTTCTTGCTCTCCTTTGAACCATTGATGGATTTGGGATGAGACTTTGTCAACAGTCAAACCTTTAAGTTGGGTTCTTTCAAGTGTCTTATTTATTATAGCAAGAAAGCGCTCTGAAGTGATTTGTCCTCTTCCACCATCTCTTTTATCATCTCTATTAGTTTTATGTTAGGACTGAAAGTTGTTAGATGAGTCACCTTATTCTATTTTAGGGTGTCCTTTAGTCTTGAACCATTTTCGTCCTTGGCTCTTAACAAAAAATGTATGCGTGTCTTATATCCTATTCAAACAACTGAAAGAAAATACTTAATTTAGAAGTACAAAAAATGCATTTATCAGTTCAAAAAACATTAGTAATTCTCTGCAGAGATCTTTTATTCTCTTGTCCGCATTGTCTGTTGTTGCCTCCTGGTTTGACTGTGGTGAAAACCTTTTTGAAATGACCTCCTGGATTGAACAGCATGCATCTTTCATTGCCCCCTTTGATAAGAAGACATCCGTAAGGCAACGCACAAGTTTGCTCCCATCATAGTACTTGCCTGTCCTTTAAGTATTTCCTCAATTGGCGCCAAAAGAATGAAAAAAAAAAAAAACCTCTTTAATGTTAACACCTGAATCGCTCCCTGTTGGTGCTTATTTTATAGAGTGCAAACATAAGGTCTATTTGTATTTTTATCTCATTATGAATACTGCCCTAACCTCAAGTACTGGAAGTACCCCTTGAGTACTTGAGCATATTAGGTTGAATCAAACCTTCCTATTAGCTCACAATGATTTCAATATTTTCCTTTGATATCTTATGATTATGATTCCGCAACTGCAAAATGTTAAATTTTAGCAGTAGTTTGCTAAGAACTGAGGGAATATAGGTTTGGCAAAATTAAGGGTTACCTAGGAAAGCTCTTTTTCAAAATGCATCGTTTTCGTTGTTGTCTTGAAAACTCTTTTTCAAAATGCATCTTTTGAGTTGTTGTCTTGATTGTATCATCTTAAACAGTGACTGATAGTTCTTCTTAGTAAATTGGTACTTGCTTAGCTTGGTCAAAAAATTATAACTAAAATTACTGAAAATGAAGTGTGCAAAAACGATGATGTCTCGGAAAATGCTTAGATTCTTTTATTCTTTAAGCTGATACCAAATCGCACTTAATCTTTTGCAATCTGTGAAAAGAGTTTTTCCAAAAAAATTTTATTGATAAATTGCGGCAATGTCTTTTTTATAGCTCATAACCAATTTTATTGTAGTTTTATACAAAGTATATCTGTTACTTATTCTTTCATACAAAGTTTATTATTGCCACCATTTTTGTACATCTTGGTCTCCAGGCAGCATTAAAAAAAAGAAATCAACAATAAACAAAAAGAATAAAACAAATTTGAAAATGATCCATGGAATTTTTCTTCAAAATCTTTTCTCTCAGTAAATTGTTTTCATTTATGATTGGAAATTGTTTACCGGAAGGTTTCAAGATGGGTTTTTCTGTCCTGAGTTTTCTTGACACTAAGCCATCCAAGTCAAGTGTTCATGCCTAGAATACAAATGAAGTTCATGCTAGGACTCTTTTCTCTGAAGTCTTCAGGATACTTCATTTTGTTTGATTCACTTGAAGAGTTTTTTGTTTTGAACCTTTTTTTAAATCGAGCTTTGAGCTCTAAAATTAAGGATCAGGAATATTGAGCTCCAGGAGCTTAACATCGCATTCTGTACCTTTTGCTCACTGTAAGTGGGCAACTGAAGGATGGTGTTCTACCTTTTAGCTTGTAAACTTGAGGCGAGAAATCTCCATGAGGGAATGTGTGAAAGTTCAAATGTGTCACTATTTCCTGCACTCAACATTTGGCAATTTACTCCAACTCTTGGTGGATGTCACTCGTAATCAGTTTAGGACTAGTTCAAGAATGACACAATATTCAGCAATCAAATACTAAGCATGTTTAAAATTCATGCCTCTTCATCTCATGGTTATCTCTGTTGTTACTGAAATCGGATCTTTCATTCAACGAAATGTTTTGACTTTCTAAACTGCACTTTCTTGACACGGCTGAAACCCATGCACCTTTAAGATCAATAATCCGATACATGAGTCAAAGGGTCAAAATGAAGCATCCTCGGTGCTTTTTTTGGAATTATTTTTTCGTAGAATTTAATGAAACTCAAACTGGTTTTCCTGCATATTTGTTCTCATTGGAACTTCCGTTTCCAGCTTTAAGAATCCATTTAACGTTTTTAATACGTCTGTAGCTAGTCACTAGTGGGGCTAGGACTGCACATTGTATGAGCGTAGTGTGAACATGATTGGAGCAAGCCAAAATCATTGAAGTTCACCAGATTTTCATTTCCATGTGAAACTTTTCATTCATGATGGTCCTGTGCCATCTCTCTGCAGAGTCTTAAATCTTGGAACGTCTATCTGATTTTGTGTTTCATCTCTTTTTTACACCCTTTGGTTGCACCATGTGCACAGTTAATTTCGTCATCTTCTCCTGTTTTTCTGTTCCTCGGACTCTTACTGAGCCTGGGGTTAACGTGATCAGATTTCGGTATCACTAAGTCTTAAATTTCTTGAAAATGATACGAGTGTCTTGTGGTGCTTTGTTCAGAACCAGGGAAACTCAAGTAGAACTCTCAGGTCTCATAAACTTGATATCAGAAGAAAATTTCCTGAAGGTTAATCCAGAATCTTATTGCAGGATAGATTTCTGGGCTTTTGCGTATATCAGTGTCTCCGATGCATAAAATTTTACATTTTTAGTAGCAGAAACACTAATTTGTCTTGCATTCAATTTTTCATCATTTAGTTTGTACCATTCCAGAAAACACTACTAGACTTATTTTTTGGAGAGGAATAATTTTTTGATAGTGCCTTCCTTCAGTGGAAAGTTTAAGTATTACAGAGTCAGGAAGCAAGGAGGCCAGTGCTCTCACTTACCCAACTTTACTGCTATTGATTCCTGGAGGAATGACGTTAAAAAAAAAAAAATCATCAACCCTATCTTCTGTTCATGAATAGCATCTTTGATTTTCTGTGAGGAAGCTCAGTTGAATTTGTCACTTTCAGAAATAATATCCACATAGTAGACTATGGACGAATTTTAATCATGTTCATGACAATATAATTAAGTCCATGACAAAATAGTGCATTCTAAGTTGGGCCCTAAAGAACTCCTGATTAATATGAGCATATGTATGAGAAACTTCAGAGGGCCATTAATGGACTTCTAGCAAATTCTGATAAAAATTGAATGCAATTTTTTCCATTGCTGAGGAACCTCTCTGAGCTAAAGGAAGTGAAATGTAAGCGGGCACTGAGTGCAGATAATTATAGCCAAAACTTGATAGTTTTTTAATGAATTTGACACTGGTATCAGCCTCTCCCTCATTCATGATTGACTATGGTCGTTGGCCATTTCAGTATGTTGACTTTTCATGCAGCAATGTCTTGCTAGGGTTGTCCTAGCTGTTTTCGTGAAGCCTTTGAAACTTTTCCGTAAAGAAATAGGAATGACAAGAGGACTCTTTTCGAAGCTGACGAAAATAAGCTTTTGCAATTAGTTTATCTATTTTACGCCCCTCCGTGCTGTGCACAAAGGGTAATAATGCCTTGAACGAGAGCTCTTGCAGCTCTGATAAGACTGGCCATTGCTGATAGTATGGCCACCATCAGAGCGCTTTGCGTATTAAGTCTAAGATGGTACTGACTGCTTATGGATAAGAAGTTGTTTGAACACCCCTAGTTTTGCTGATAATATTTAAATACTCTTTCAGCTAATGATTAAAATGAGATCGTGTAGTGCAGCTTCTAGGAATTTTCCTCTGTTGGTTATGGCTGTTCTTGTCTGCATTTAGGAAAAGCTGAATGAGTTAACGAGGATAGTCTTTACTCTTATATTTTACTCTTATGTATCTTTAATATATCACTCAGTCCTGTAAGAGATCTTATCCAAATTTTATTTCATAGGTATAATTTTCTGTTTGAGATAGAAAAAAACATCTGGTGGAGTTAGTGAGTGTCTGTAAACAAATAAGAGCAGGTGTCCTGCATTAATTTACAGATGTATAAATGCGTCCTCCAGTAAGCCTTGTACAACTAAGAAAGTGGCTTGAGGTACATATTTATTTTTAAATTTGTTAAGGTGTTGTTCACTCTCTGAAGAAAAATTAGACTAGGTGAATCACTGGAGCCAGAAAACTCCCTTTTCCTCTCAGCTTTATAATGCATGTGACAACAGTTCTGATGTTGGAATGAATGACCATTCTCAACATCAGCTCTTTGGTAGATTCCCATTTTGCATTTTTGTTTCTCCAAGAAGCAATGTTTAGGTCATGTCTTTTCATGAATTCCCTACAGCTTTTATCAGCCTATGATGACCTTTTTTCCCTTCTGTTTTTGACTTCAGTAGATAGTCAACTACGACTAGCCCAGCCTTCATGAAAATCACATTTTTACGTTGGTTCCTAGGTTAGTCACAGTTTTTGCTATACCGAATTCAAACTTGTCTATTTTCCAATAAACAGAAGTTGAGAATGAAGTTTCGGATTTTTCAATAATCATTAATCATATCTTTGTCTGTTCGACTTATGGACTAAAATTGCGCTATATGGCACTCTTTGTGTCAACATTCGCCTTTGGTTCTTTTTCCTATCACAGGAAACGTTTTGGTGACGATGATTCTGCAGCTAGATAAATCTTAAATTTGTTCAGTAATCAAGTTGAATTTTCCTTGCACTCTTTCCAGTTCTCTTGAAACTTTCTCTGTCATTCTAAGATAAGATTAGGTGAGTGGCTTTTAGGATTTGGTTTGTAACTGTAATGTGAATAGTTGTAATTTCACTCTCTCTGTAATTCTTGAAAGTATAATAATCCTATAATTTTATATAAATTTATAATTAGTCAAACAATTTTTCTTTATTTTACTTTAATTTTTTCATTGTTTTTCTCGGTATAAATTTTGTATGCAATAAATTTTAGATAAGAAAGTTCCTCTTGTTCCTAATTTTCTTGAATTTTGTCTCGCCTTTAATCATTTTGCTATATCTTCAAAGATGGAAAGAGCTGTGTAGGATTTATGCTTTTTTCTTTCTCACCTCCAATGGGCACAGATTTTTTTTTTCACTTGTTTGTTTATTTTTATTTAAAGTGGCTTCATTGGACATAATTTGAAAGTGATGGGTTGATGGGATGGTACTTCATAGTCTCAGTGAATATCATATGTGTTGAAAGCTCTTGTGGTTTCTTGCGCTGATTCGAATCATATTGTCAGGATTAAGTTTTGAAATGAAAATTGTTTCTTCAGAAGAGGGAAGTCTTACCTCAGAGGTTATTTGAAGAAATAACTGGTGAAAATTTATTTCTTCTCTTGGAGGATTAATTCACCTCTTTAGATTGGTTCATTTACTTATAATCACAATTTTATTTGATAATCACATGCCATTGATTATCAATCAATTATTGAGATTGTATTTTTCCCCCAAATTCTAAGAATTAATGCAGCAGTATTACAGAATTGAGTGAGGAAACGCTGTAAGTAGAGAGAGCTAAGGATCAGATAAAGTTATGCTACCACCAGTACAGCATTTCTTTCAGTGAACCTTATCAAGTATTAACTTTGGTTTGTTTCTGAAGGAGAAGGCGAACCTCTAACAGGAATAGACCTCAAGAGAAAGTACAAAATTAAGCATTTCAATATGTTTCAGTATCCGAATTTTACATAGGTTACGATGGATGCATTCAAATGTTCCAATACAAACCTTATGATAGAAATTAGTGGTTTTTGTCCATGTAAATTTACACTTCCTGCTTTCAAAATAACCAGAGTCTATATGAGTGAAATTGAGCATATTTTGGTTTATTTTAGATGAAAGAATTTTCCTGGGTTTTAATGTTTTTGAACAAGATTCAAAGTGCCTTATATCAGACAAGGAAAAAATTTTGGTGAAACCAAGTCCTAGTTGTTCGCCTTAATTATAGGTTGATTTCGATGCCTACTTTGACCTGTGTTGATTGGTATGTCATACACATTAACAATCTAGTTTTTTCTCGGTTTGTTCTGCTGGGTTTTAATGTATACTAAGTTGAATTATACTTTTTGGAAGGAGTCAGTCGCTGGTGTCACAGGAACCTCTGTTGATATTTGAGTCAGAGATCAGTAAACAGTGATGAAATTCCTTGACGCATCATGTTTCTTTGTCTAGTTTTAGAGGAGGTATTGTTCTTTAAAAAAAATTTTGGATGACCTCATCTCTCAGGTTTTTCCACAGGTAATGTCTTTGTTAATGTTGGATGTCTAAATTTAGAATGTCAATGTTAAGATTGTTGAAGTCTTAAAACCTCTATCTCTAATTACAATATTGCAAATCTCTGCTCATGTTTTATTCTTTTTATGGAACCAACCGAAAATTTTCATACATTTTCTTGTGAATTTTCCTCACGAATTTAAAAATATTTGTAAAATATTTTAAGAAAATATTTTCGTCGAATTTTTTTTTAAAAAAAAGAAAATGAAACATTATCAGAGGTTTTGAGATGTTGCCACAGAGGTCTGAATTTTTCAGGTTCAGGTCAATATAAAGATATTCATTAATATCCTAATATTTTCTACAAATCTGTGAGTGTTGACTATTAGATCCGGTAGTAGAATAAGCAGAACAGCCCTACTTGACTGAGAACAAGGACTCAGCAAAACAAAACCACAAATGTGATAAATGAAGAATCATTGGTTTCCATTTGGAGAATTTGCATCAGAAATATGATGTATGACAGCAGTGGAAGGTCTTCGCAATTATTTTTCTTGTCTCGTGAATGGTCCTCCCACAATCTATTAAATTTGGAAGTCTTAATATTCCATTTTTTATGTGGGCAACGTTTCAAATTTTTCAAAGAGTGGAGCAAGCCCAAGGCACTGAACAGTTTTTATTGAATCAGGAAGGTGACCAGCTTTTAAATATAATGAAATGTTGATTTCTGGCCCTCAAAGCCCCTTTATTTTTCTAAGTCAGACTGTGAAGTTGCAGACACTGGAGTTATCTGATTTTAAATATCTGTGCTTTGAACTCAAAGGAAGAAAGGTCTGTGCTATTAAAATTGCTACTTTATCTTTTGTGAACAATGGTTGATCGTCTCTCTCCAACTCCTTACGTTGAAGCGGTGGAAGAAAGTTTGGATTCAAAATCTAAAGGTATGTCAGTTCAATATCAAACATTTGATTCGCCTTTGACTCTCATCTTTCAACTGATTGGGATGATGCAAAGATAATGTTTTTTCAGCTGCCAATCTCCTCTTTGCCTAAATATTCCATTACAGTTCTGATCCATCTGTTGAAACATAAGAATGCACTGCTTGTACTGTGAGGAATTTATGAGGCAAAGTTTGCTGTTAGGTTTCCCTTTTTCATACTGTGTATTTTGAAAAGTCTTTTAAGTGTTTCGAATATTGATTGAACTGAGAAGTTGAATGAAGGTTTGTCAACTCCTGTGATCATTTGGTGGCACATTGAATTTTTTTTTGTCTTTTCTCCCCTCCTTATCTTCCTTCAGTTTTTGGGTTAACTTTTGAATCAATTTTTGTGTCGCTGCGCTGTATAATGGTGCTGTTTGAGTCAACAAAGATGAGCCGGAAGATCGGAATACTTTTCTTGTATGTTTCTTCCTTCAAATTGATACTCTTATTTAATAAAATCAAAACGCCATATTTGGCCACTGCCTATTTTTGATATCTTGGAAATCTAGTTACTGGAAAGTTTCAATTCAGATGAAAGATTTTACCAATTGAACAGTCATGATCATATAGCCAATCATTAAGGCTACCAAGGAAGGCGAAAATGTTGAGAACCATCTGATTCATCAAGACTGGAACTGAAATTACATCAAATTTAAAATTTCGTTCAAATTGATTTAACACCAAATCAAAACATTAATAGAGGCGATGGCTGCTATAATGGCATAAGCGGGAAAACCTTGTTTTGAGAAAAATGGGCTTGAAGTTTTACTTTGTGAATAACACGTTGAGCGGGTTTTTTTAGTAGTTGGAGGTTTGAACCCTTCCTAAAGAGTACCTAGCCATGCAGAAATTTATCAAATAATTTAATTTCAGGTGTCTTGTAGATTTTTTTAAAAAAGTATTTCATGGGTTGTTTTTACACCAAATAATTGAACTTGTGGAAATTTGATTGAATTTGAGAGTGAAATGAAAAAATGATGTATCTTCAACATAATTTTATTGAATGCTAATGTAAATTCGGTAATTCTTCAGAAAAACAGCTTCTGAAGGCGTAATATAACAAACAAAACAAGCCCTTTTGGCTTATTAAAATTTTAAAAAAAAAATGAAAATAAAGCGGTTCATCCAGAATATTGAGAATGAAACGGAATTCAAACCAAAAATTTCCTGCTCACAACTTTATTGACCGGAATTTTGTTGTCAGAAATCGCCGTAGAATCATTGTATGATTATAATATTTTCAGGGGTGATACTTCTCAAGTGCAGCATTCAATTTTGCTGTTGGGCGCAAAAACTACATGTACGCGCATATGCCATTATTGCTGGGACTGCCTCAATTGGAGCACTAAATCTCGAAGAAACATAACCTTCCTTTATGATTCAAAAAAGTAAACCTAGAGTGATTCTTTTTGTCAGAAAATGAAAAGAGAGATGTAAAACGGTGCATTATTTTGTAGCTTTGAAATATTAATGTATGGAAATCATCAATTTTTTAAGCACTGCAAATATCAATTGAACAAAGCCTCAAGTGTGAAATGTACCATTTCTCAAAAGATGGAATCATGAAATGCAAGTGTTTGTAGTGACATATTTTTACTTGAGTAAAGTGCATATAAGAAGGGAATCATCCATTGAAACTTGTAGTCACTTAACTAATTGACTCTAAATCAAGTAGAGATCGATAGTCAAATTTTCTGAGCAGTATTATGAAAAGGAATATACAGAATTCAGGTCAAAATTATGACTTCTCATTTCTCTTTGTGGGGTGCTTTTTTTGGGTTGAAGTTGCTCTTGGAGTACAAAAATATCCCAACTTGCCACAATTTTGAATGAAGATATTTTTCTTGGAGGATACCAGAACCTGCTGTAACCTTGATTCAGATTTCAACAAAACCTTTAATGCCCATCCTCAAACCTTAAATCAATGGTGTGTTATTTATTTTTTTGAATTTTCCAACATTTTTGTTGGCCCATGACTCAGAGATAACTTACAGTTGCAGTATTAGCAACAACTCACATACATTTTTTCGTAGCTAGAGTGGTTTTTCCCCTTTTTTTCCCTATTCGTTTCCTGGTTTATGTTATTTTTTATTTTTTTTTTTATTTTTGGCGTGTTGCTTCATATGTGTTTTGATGAATCAATTAAAGATCGTGGAAAACTTTTGGTCAAATTTTTAGGATTGTAGAAGAAATACATTTGTTTTGAATTTTTCTTCAACTTTCAATGGATGTTACATTTATCAGTGTTTTATTTTAGTCTCAAATTTTTAGTCTTTATATTCATCCTAATCTTGTTTTGTTACAGGTCATAAGTGGATGAAAGACTCTTGAAGGATAGCGTTTTGTTCGCTCAAGAACACCAAGATGGATTGGAGACAGTAGTATTAGGCTCAAGCCAGTATGCATATCAGACAATATTTGGTCAAACCATTAATTAAAGCTTTAAGATTGGCCGCCTGTGAGATGAAGTAAGTTTTTGCTTAAGATTTATGTCGAAAAGAAGTGTTATGCTTCATAGAAACTTTTCTCTAGAATGCAGTCGGAAAAGTTTTGTATATTCTGTTTCAGAAATCTGCAGAGGTGTAAAAAGAAAAAAACGAGACGACAAATTTACATTGCAATATTGCTTTTATACTTATATTCGAAGTTTTTGTCAAGTTAATTACACACAACTTTTAGCTCCATTTTAAATCAGGGATGTAAATATGTGTTTGAACACATGTTAATTCAATTTTTGCCTACTTCTGAACTTCGGCATTGAGTAATTCCTTAATTTTCTTGGTTTGTTGAGAATTCCCTGTCAGTCTTTCCACCGACTTTTTTAATTAGCCTGGCTACCAAGAACCCCGCAGATTTATCTTGTTAGTGATGCACCAAGTTCGAACTTTCTTTAAATTTAGTAGTTAACCCCTCTTCATCTCAATTACTTTGGTACTTTACAATCATTCATTAAATTTTGTTCATATCTTGAATATTTGCCAGGCTAAGTCTGCCTAACATATCCTGCGAAGCAAGTCGGAGGTCAAGGGAAGTAATTGACTCCTGCCTGAAAAACCAATCTGCCTGACTGGCTGTGAAGGCTTGCATCACAAGTCTAGAACAGTTAGTTTGCATCTACAATTATGTAGGCTAAGTTGGATTTACATTTTCATCAGCTATCAATCGATATATTGATTAATAAATGGCTAAAAGCAGGATTAATTTTGATTATATTTGACCATTTTGACTATCGGAACATTAGTGTGGACAAGGCCTTCTGCTGTGACCTCTTTTTCAATTAATTATTTCAACCTTTCAAAAAACCTGGAAGGTATAAAAAGCCAAGTATAGTAAACAGCGAGTTTTAATCATTGAATGTCTTTTTATGATGCGCATATTGCCCTCTGCACCTTCTCAAAAAATAACTTTTCTTTTTTTATATGTTACAGAGCATCTCTTTTATCCCAACAGGAGGCAGAATTGGTATGATCCTGTTTCATAGTTTTGCCAGGAAACTCATCCCTCTCTTCAGTTTCTTTAAGTGTGTCAGTCTCAAAAAGCAGTCTAAAGAGGACCTTCAGCTGGCTGCAAGGAGAAACAATTTTTTCTCTTGTATGAAGGTAATTCTCCCAAAATTTGTCAGAGTAAGGTACAAGAAGAAAGGAAGTACGATAAGACTCTGATATAATTGTTGTGAAAGGGAAAAAAGGATTAGTGAACAGAGACACAAATGATAGTGGTTGGAGGATAGACATCCTGTATTGTGTCAAGTGAACGGCGTTGCCAACTATGGCATAACTATACTAGAACAGACAAGGATTTCACCACCTCATCATCTCCCCCTTTAAAACGGTTAGTGGACAAAATTCATGAAGAACCCTGGGAAAAGCGTTAAACGCACGAAGATAGAGTGGTGTTTTACTCCAAGAATCTGCCCAGAATCTTGACTTCTCGGCCAGATTTAATTTCTTGCTTTTTTGCACGACCTTGTCCTTGGGTCGGTTTGCCATCAGAATAAGAGTTCAGCTTGCTTTGAGTTGTTTCTCTCACTTTAAAAAAGAAAAACTTACAATGTCTTCTAAGGATTGAGAAGACTTTGAGGGAACTCGTTCAAGTTCAATCACTTCAGGAGATTTAGCTGCGTCAGGTGATCCTGGTAGGTCTACTTGCCTAGAGGATAGGTTTGATGAACCAATCGGTTTTGATTCAGCATCAGATTCAGACGATGACGTAACCGCTAGGGATGTATCTTCTTTTGCATTTTCAGGTTGATCTCTGTGAGGAGGTGCATTTTGGGTAATAATGGAGACGAGGGCTACCTGACACATATGAAATTGTATCGTAGGATTTTTACATATATACAAGTTCTATAATTAAGTTACTTAGACGGGTCGAGGCCGTGTCTTTCGTATGGGTCTATGCCAAGATATGGTACGGTTTTGTTGAATCCAAGATATGGTACGGTTTTGTTGAATCCAAGATATGGTACGGTTTTCTAGAATCCAAGATATGGTACGGGTCCAAGCCGAGATGCAAGTTGTCTCTACGACTTTCACTTCTGCACTGGTTGGCCGGCCTATGCCCTGGCCTCTATTTATTAAATGCCCTTTTGAAACGCCCTTAGCAGGTTAAGCTAGTGGCAGTTTTTGTTCCACCCAGCAAATTCGGCCTTTTGAATTGGCTTTGCAATTTTGTTAAGTGCAATAGGTGTGGCGGCGCGGCACATATATCATCTTTCAAAGATATGATAATGAAGATCAGTCACCAAAAGTTAATTTCCAGCACCCAAAAAAATGTTTTACCTAAATCAAAAAACACTAAAATTTAAGATTTTTTTTTTTTTTTGATGAATTATTTATTAATTATCACTCAAGTGGCAAACTATCACCAAAGAAGAAAACATACAAAAATGAATTCTACATGCTTCAGTAAAACATTTCAATCTTTGAATTAAAAAAAATATCACTTCATTAAAACACTAAATCTAAGAGAACAACCGAGGCTTGAAAAAGTTTCGTCCGTAAGAATGTCCCCTAAGGTATTGTAGGGCACCTTGAATTTATCTGCCACATCTTGTCTTTTCATTTGCAGATTCTTTTCACTGAACGCGATTATTTCTAATTTTTGCTTCACGCTCAAAGTTGTAAGTCTACGTTTAGGAGGAGCCATTTCAAACAAATCAATTATGTGACGCTAAAACCCGGAAAAATCGCGATAAAAACAGTCTGAGAGCGAGCATTACAGACGTAACCCAACTAATTTGCAAACAACAATCGGCGAGGAAAATCTCGTGTTGCTGAGGAACTTCGGCAACGAAACGTGTTTACGATTATTCCATCATGTAGTTCATTTCATTGCTGACAGATCGCATTTTACCTATTTTACCATCTGCGACAAGTGATACTCGCTCAAGAGCGGCAAATACAAAAAGAAGTTACGAAAGGTCTATAGTCGGGCGTAGGCTGTGGGTGCGGTTTTTGAAGGACAACTCAAGTCGGGCGTAGGAGTCAAAGGGTTAATTACATTCACATATAGTCAGAGCTTTTCGACACTGCAGGTGCCATCTTCAAGGCTGACACATTAAATACATAAAACTAACAAAAAGACATAAAGATCATATATAGACAGCAAATAGCACAATAAAGTACGTACATGTTGAATTTATGAAATATGAAATAAAGCAATGAAGTCAACTAAGGCTTACACGATTAATTGAAACAGTTAACAGATACAACAGATGTGCAACATATACCGATAATGATTCGATCCTGAATGAGTGACATTTTGAGATCTTTGAAATTGCAATGTTCCGACATTTTTTTAAGAGTGAGAAGAAAAGTTTCAAAATCTTAACCTTCTTTTTGAACCCTTGTCAAAAACTGGTACCTTGAAAACACTTCGTTTGATTTGGATTTGACATAGTCATCAAGAGCTGAAGTGAGTTTAGCTACAGTGTCGGCTTTGTCATCAGCCAGATCCAGAGAATTGATGAGCTCTTCTGCTTCAGTACCGATTAGATTTAAAAAGATTGTTTTTTGAACTGTTGTGTCCTTCTTGCTCAGCTCCCACACTGTAATTGGTCCACTGCCTCTTGAATTTTTCCCAGTTCTTTAGGATGTCTTCGTCCACCTCAAGAAGTGATGGCTTGATGAGGAACTCCATCATGTTAAACACGTATAGAATTGCAAGGAGCAATAGAAATTCCAAGATTGGCGAGGAATAATTTAATTATCTAGAGTTCCGCGATTAGCGAGGAACTGAAGAGGTAGGGTTCTG
This sequence comes from Bemisia tabaci, assembly GCF_918797505.1. Taxonomy (NCBI): domain Eukaryota; kingdom Metazoa; phylum Arthropoda; class Insecta; order Hemiptera; family Aleyrodidae; genus Bemisia; species Bemisia tabaci. The sequence continues at coordinate 32,195,262 of NC_092797.1, read as the reverse complement.
AATACAGAACACAATATAACATTTTGAACTGAAACGATATATCAAAACATTTTAAGAAAAGTCCACGACATTTGGTGTCACAAACACGACATTGAAATATGCACTTAGAGTTCCAAGATTAGCGAGGAACTTAGGAGGTAAAGTCCCAAAGACCGAACGCATTAAAACATTTCGAACTGAATCGATATTCTAAAACATATTGAAAGAAGAGTCTACGACATTTGGTGTTACGAACTTGACATTGAAATAACTTAGCTGCACTTTGCCATTTGAGGCCATCGTTTCGCATGGTCGGGACGCCGTGTCGCTGTCTTTATCCTGCTGCTCCGCTGTAATCCTTCTTCTTCCATCATTTTATCCTCGTCACCATGATTTAAGATGATAGTGGGTTGCACGCAATTCTGTAATTTTTTCATTATTGCCTTAACCTGCCGGAAAAAAAAAACATCACATGGCTGACCAAATTTGGTGCACAATGGTGGGATAATTGAACGAAGGCACGCAGGCTTACCGTTTTTTTTTACGACATAAGGGTCAAAAGAGTACCGTTGAATGCATCTGACATGCTCCTTCGTGAGCTGGCCCGATTTGGAAGAGGTAATGTAAACATTGCGCAGCCTTTTCGCGAGATCGTCGATTTTCTTTTGAACGAGAGGCCTAAACTTACAGTCTTTCTCCTGCATACTCAAAAACACCTTCGGCAAAAGTTTTCCTGATGCTGTCATGCCGTACTGGGTCGTGTACAAGTGAGTCACCTTGTTAAAGTTGCCCATAAACATCCTGTACTTTTTTCCCCTAATAACATTTTGGTTTGAGATGGTCCGATCAACTTTAAAACGATATTCGCACCCTGTTTGATCACTGTTGAGCACAAAATCCGGACTATATTGCCTTGCCAAGTTTTTCCCCTCGAGCATGTAAGAAACAGCGAGCACAACAATTTCCTCATCATCGAGTTCATTTTTAGATTTGAAGTACCGCGTTACTTTTCTTTGCCGAATTTTGTATTTCCTCTCAAATTTGTCGACCCAACCCTGTGAGGCTTTGAATGGAACACTATCCGCGTTTTCTAATGAATTAACAGCATTGATAGCCCATTGGTGGATGTTTCTGTTTGTGACCGGCCGCCTTGAAGCGCGAGCCTCTCTGAACTTTTGAAAAGTGAAGTCATTCCCGAAAGTAAACTTTTCATACTTGGTTTTCTGCAGCCCCGCACTAACTTGGTTTTTCCAAAGCTGCTATTGTCACGCTTTTTTCAAAAACGTGCACTTACTTCGCAACGTCTTCAGCCCCCATTCAGGGTGCAACTCCGTCAAATCCACAACTTTCTTCTTCAGTTCAAACGACACAACAGTGTTGCGCTGCACATTCCTGGCCTCTGAAAAATTAAGGTCATTATTTGCTTTATCTTCGTCCTCACAATCACTGTCTGAATCCCCCAAATAACAGTCGTCTTTGCCGCTCCGTCACGCACGTTTTTAGAGAAAAAGCCAGGACCATCTTCTTTTTCATTGGTTGAAAAAAAGCTTTGATTCAATTTTAAATTGGTGCTGTTCGTTCTTGACGCTGAAATTTTCAGCCAATTTCTCACTGATGAGCTTTCCTTGCTCCGAATACTGTCTAATACTGACTAAGTTACACGGCGGTACGTTTTGTGGAGAATTAGTTTTATTCGCGAACTGCGTTTTTTGGATGTTTGTAACAATTTTATGTTGGGGGTTCAAAGTATTTTTATTTTGCCAATTTTGGCCTGAAGAACCTCGGGTGCGTATTTTGACTAGATCTGGTCGTGCGAAAGTGGCTAAGAGAGCTTCTTCAAGGGATTTGGGGTTTCTTGTTTCCAGGAATTGTCTATTGGAATCTTTTAGCCTGTTCATTAATCGTCTGAAGACTCTTTTGTTTAAATAGTAGTCAGTTACGTCTTTCATGATGTTTTTATCACTGTTGCATCCTAGTAACAGCTTCGCGAGCATTTGATCATAACGTAAAATTATTCGTTCACATTATTGCATGGGGGTTTCACTGGGTTTTTGAGACATTACTCCTAACTCTTCAGCTAGAGTAGCTGAATCTCTTTTATCGTCGTCGGCCAGTATCAACCTTTCTCTCAAGGCTGGGTAAGTTTGATAACGTCCTAAGCCAATCTGGTGAGCAAAGTGTAAAAGGGCATGTTGGTATGAAAACTGAGTCTCAGGAGTGTAGAAAAACGGGCCATATAGCCATTCATGGCAATTGAATATTCTAGAAAGCAGGGATACTACGTATGTTTGAATAAATTTATATATTTTACGCCTTACCCTTTACTTCTTCCACTTGCTTGGGTCGAGTTCCTTGATCGACGTGTCCGGGAGAATCGACACCTCGTTGATTGTTTGGAGTACCTTCTTCTGCAACATATGGATCAGGGGTTGGTCCTCTCATTGCCATGCCATCGTTGCCCTGTAACCTGCGTGGCGCCAGTAATCGTCCTGTTGTACACTCCTCAAGTTTGCAGTCCTCATTACGCTGACCGTCACCAGAAAAGCGCCATCGACGGGCGCCGATATGAACTGATGCAGTTTCCGTGCGTGCGTGTACGAGATATTTTGGCAAATTCTGCCATCGCGGCCTTGAATAATTTTCTTTGCTGTGAACCGTTTGAATACGTTTTCCTCTAAGTTGGAAGCATTGGAATAATCTTGTGATTCCAATTTTGCATGTGCTGTTGAAGTAGTTGCACGCATGGATGGCGTGGATGTGGTCTCCATGTGTGGCAACGGTTTCTGGACATTTGCTGGAATTGCCGTAAATTCCTCTAAGAATTGATTGAGCCTGACTGCCGAGATCCTGAGCGTGGCTGATTCTGGTGAAGCGGTCTTTCGTCCTCCCTGCGCCTTCTCTGCCGGGGATCTGGGCGTCGTCCGCCGTGGTGCTCACTGCACTGTCTGTCCTCCTGTTGGTCTGTCTGGTGCTGTCTTGCTCTAGCGCGCGACCGACACGCCGCCATCTTAAGCTTGCGTACCATCCAGGGTGGTAGCGTTTTGGAAGGCGCCTTCCCTAGGTATTCCTCCACCAGGCTCTCGATCATCCAAGCTGGGGTCTGGAGCTTGGCGTCAGCAACCTTGATGACGATATATGAAAAAAAACTCATAATCCTCAATTGAGGGTACACAGGATTCTAGGCTTCGCCCAACTGGTAGGTTACGTAGTGCTTTATCCGTAACCGAGAAGAATATTAATTCTATCAGTGATTCGTCTGCTGCTGTTGTTACTGCGTACTGCGGGGTTGTCTGAGGGTATGTACGCAGGGTAATTTTTGTATCCGGCACTTTCGACTCAGCGTATCCTTAAATTCACCACACAATCACTAACTGCTGTTCCTTTGGCTACAGGTTCATACCAGTTTTGTTGGTTTACGACTACCTCGTTGAAACTATGTCTTTGGTTGAAACCCTCTTACCCTCTAAGTTGAAGTTGAGAACCTCCGCCTAGGAGAACCTTGGGAGGACCGGGGACACAGCGTGGAGGATGGAGAGGCTTCAAGGTCTCCAAGGTGGTAAAATAGTTCTGGATCCACAGTATTATGCAGGATAAAAAAAGGATACTAAATGATACTTTAACAAAAAATTATTACTTAATAATAATGAAAATGAAAAGAACATTATAAATAAGTGAAACAAGTGGAACTCGAAAAAAGCGAGTCCATGAGGCGCATTTAGTGATTATATCCACAGAATGTATGCAATTATACTTAACATCCAGATTCGCTCGATGAGCTGTTTGATGAGCTGCTTGCGGAGCTCGATGTGCTTTCGCTGCTTTCCTGGAGGGGCACATTCGTGGGCTTAGACCTGGGAACAAAGTGTCCGTAGGATTTTTAGAATGCATGTTAATAACCGGCATAGTCATAGCGCTAACTAGCATATAAGACATCAACGGAGCTTCAGGTAGATCATTATACACCTGATTCATGACAAATGGATTACAAAGTGGATGGATCCAGAGTCTATCTGAGTTATACTTGGGCAACTCGTACGCTGGCGAATCATATTTTCGATAAACGTTCAACAGATTGTACATGTCGCGACGAATGTTTACAGTATCGGTGCCCATAAATTCGAAAATTAATTCTCGCTGAACATCAGCTACTATCGGATTAATTACTGCGTGAACTCCTAATATGTTTGGGAATCGGATAACAGGAGTGGGCCTAACCAAAGAGAATAAATTCTTAGTTACGAGATTATTCACATCTTTCATATTCATCATTAAATTAATAGGATACCCAAGTTTGGAAGGATTTGGGGCCGACACGTCCAGCATGTTGTCATTTTCAGGAATAAGCTGCAATCTAGCCGCACTACGAAGCAAAGACATAACTAAATTCCAAATATTCGTGATATAAGAGCGGAGATCATTAAAGTCTAATTTACTAAATGGAGTGTACATCAAATACGAGATACCACAAAGGTTGTTCACGAAAATTTAGATACCACGAAATACCACTAAGGTTGTTTCGAGAGTTTAAGAATAAAAATTTTGTCCACGAAATGAAATAATTTTAAGATACCACGAAGGTTAATCACGAAAATTTAGATACCACGAAGATGAAATTAAGATACCACAAAGGTTAATCACGAAAATTTAGATACCACGAAGGTTAATCATGAAATTAAGATACCACAAAGGTTAATCACGAAAATTTAGATACCACGAAGGTTAATCACGAAAATTAAGATACCACGAAGTACGAAAAAGAAGTACCACAAAAGTTAAAATTACGATTCGAGATTTCAAGAATAAAAATTAAGATACCACGAAGGTTATCACGAAAATTACGAAAAAGAAATACCACAAAGGTTAAAATTACAAAAATTTAGATACCACGGAGGTTAATCAGAAAATTATCACGGAAATTAGGTTGAGGATGAGGTAACGTCGGCTTCCTTCGTACAGCGAGCAGGCGCCAGGTTATCACGTTGCTTCGTGGGGACCGTCGATTGTGTTGAGTGGATAAGTTCGGGTTTTGACAAAGGAGGTCATCGAAAGTTGAGGAAACTAAATATTTATTAAAAGACTGGGCGCTACAAACAAGAGCTACATTGCGACTGGCGCGACGGACGAAGTCCGTGCATAAAGAGAAGAGAAAAATCTTAGTCAGCAGAAAATGAGCATTACCTACATCGGCTGCGCCGCACTCGAACACCCTCCCTTAATGCGAAATTTCTGGTTAGCATGGGTACATGAAAATAAACTTAAACCTTAAATACCCCTTAATTGCTTAAACTTATACCGCTATATAAAGAGTAGAAAAATTAGACTTGGATTAAGAAGAAGCATCCACCCATGAGCTTGGTTTTGTGATACGCAAATTTGACCCTTTGTAGCGGTTTGGTCAGGATGTCGGCTGTCTGTTCATCTGTGCCGATAAATTTAATATTTATCAAGTTTCGTTCGACTCTCTCTTTAATGTAGTGATATTTAACATCCAAATGCTTGGTGCGCTTACTATTTACCCCGTTTTGAATCAGTTTTATGGCACCTTGGTTATTGAGAAGCAAAGAAAGTGTGCCTTCTTTTACAAACATTTCGTTTTTAGTGTTAGAATCGAATAATTCCGTAATCAAATTTCTCATGTGTGCAAGCTCCTTTACACAATCCGTTGCAGCCACTAATTCTGCCTCAGTGCTGGAAGTTGCCACTGTCGTTTGCCTACGAGTAGTCCAGGACACAGGAGAGGTTCCTAAAAATACAATTAGACCAGTGGTGCTTCTCCTAGTCATAAGATCACCAGAATAGTCCGAGTCTGAGTGTCCTGTTACGTTGCAGGTGCCAGACTTGCTGAAAATTATGCCGTCAGAAGGTGTACCTATTAGATAGCGCAAAATGCGTTTTACCCTTATAATATCTTTCTTTTCTGGGTTGTATAAACACCGACTTGCTACGTTAGTAGCGAAAGCTAGGTCTGGTCTGGTTTTATTTGACAAATATAAGAGGGATCCAACAGCTTTTCTGTACGGGAAAGAAACTATATCCAACTGTTTGGTTCCGTTGACCGCCTGATCGTTGTTGCTTAAATTTTCAGGGACCATGGGGGTTTCAACAGCCTTTGCATCTTGCATGTTGAAAGTCATCAAGACACTTTCAATGTATCTTTTCTGTGATATTTTTATTGCATTTTTGCATGTTTCAATTTCAATACCTATGTATTCTTTTGGCTCAAACTCAATTTTCATTTCGAATTCCTCCCTTAATTTTCCGAACAAGCGCTCCACTTCACCTTTATATTTCCAGACCGTCAGACCATCATCTACATGCGCAGACATGTATATTGTTTTTTCCTTATTTCTAAAGATACAACTGTCAGTTTTGAGTTGCTTTAAGTTGTTTTTAATCAGACGCTGAGTGAGAGTTGTGTTCCAGGCCTGTGGTGCCTGTTTCAGCCCGTAAAGTGCCTTTTCTAGTTTGCAAAGTTTTCCCTCTACCCTCTTGAAACCTGTGGGGATGTGCATGAAAACATCTTGATCGAGCTTTCCATTGAGAAAGGCTGACTTTACATCAAACTTTGCCAGATGCATGTCTTTTTCGACAGCTATTGCTAACAGGGTTCTTACAGAACTGGCGTTTGCCACGGGGCTGAATAATTCCCCGTAGTCGACGTCACCCTGTTCAAAACCCCTTACTACTAGTCTGGCCTTTTTGACCCCATCTTCTTTCGTTCGAAAAACCCATCTGCTAGTTAGGATTTTTGCACCCCTAGCCTGAGATTTGTCCACGAGAACCCAGGTTTTATTGCTTTCGAGCGCTCTCACTTCTGCATTTATTGCGATTTTCCAGTCATCGCCTTCAGGGGAGGTCACTGCCTCTTGGTAAGTTTTAGGATCAGGTGCGGAGCGGTATGGAAGGACGCGATCCGCCAAAAACGCATTGTCAGTATAGCGCGATACTGGGAATCTCTCTCTGTCTGGATAACGACGCTCACCGTCTTGAACTACTGTTACGTTGCCGTTTTCGTCTCCACTAGGTAGCCATTCGCTGTCGTCATCAGTTTCTGCATCGACGAGTTCACTGTCGCTTTCCTGCGTAGTTGTCGTATCACGTTCCTCTCCCTCCGCATTCCTTTCACCAGTGGACTCGTCCGGTGTGGACTCGTCCAAAGTATCACTAAGTATAATATCAGCATCGACTGAACTGTTACCCGATGTTGCCACATCCTTTTCGATTACATCACATTCAGTAAATTTTACTTTGCGTTCAATGAATTTTACATCACGTCATAGGACAATTTCCCTACTGTTTGTGTCCCACAATCTATAGCCGTTTGGACCATATCCCACAAAAGTTAATTTCTGAGACCTTTCATCAAACTTTCCCGGTTTTGGCAATATTTGAGCATAAGCTTGCGACCCAAAAATTTTAAGTCTTGTTAAGTCTGGTTTCTTTTGAAACCACACTTCATACGGTGTCAATTCCTTCCCTGATTTTGGACTCCTATTAATGATATGCACGGCTGTCAGTACAGCTTCGCCCCACATTTCCTTTCCGAGCGTAGACTCGAAAACTAGCGCTCGAGCTTTATCCAAAATTGTGCGATTCAGGCGCTCGCTGGCGCCATTTTGTTGAGGAGAATATGGAGTTGAAAAGTCCGGAACAATGCCCCTTTCCTTGCACCAGCTTTTGAAGCTGTTTGACTTGTACTCGCCCCCATTGTCTGAGCGCAATTTTGAAACTTTCAGTCCCCATTTTGCCTCGACCTCGGCTACATACTCCTTAAAGCATTCACTGACCTCGCTTTTTGAGTTCAACAAGTACACATAGACAAAACCCGAGTAGCCGTCCATAAAAGTAACAAAGGGGAGTAATAAACGGGAGTAGAAGTCAAGAACCGACAGTATATATGACCCTTGAATAGTGATGTGAGATTCTTTGAAAGACCGCTAGCATTAGCGAACATTTCCAGTAAACCAGAAGCCATGTTCCAGTTGACGCTATGGGTAATTCGATTTTCGGAATAAGCTGTAAATAGATCAATGTATGGATAATAACGGTATCTTTCAGTAGCGTAAGGATAGAATTGTGAAAAAGCGTCTGCATTACGTGGTACGATCCTAGGTTGCATCCACCCAAAACCAGCTCTATTAGTTCGTATATCCTGAAAATATCTGTATGGGCCTTGACGTGTAACGCGAGGTTGTATACGTGAAAGCGGAAAATCAGTGACAGGAGCACCAGCTATGGGATCAGCTAAATTATTCTCTAATAAATAGTTCATAATATGATCTTCACAGACGCTAGCACTGTTCTCTGAAATGTTTATCGCTAGTGAGGTCTCATCATACATAAACAACATCTTGGCAACACAAGCGATATAGCACTTTAGATCTCTCGCTTCGCCTTCAACATCAGACCAATCTATATCAAAAACGACTAGACCTGGGTTTAAGTATGAAGTAAGTAAGCTAGAAATGTCAGTGTCCATCGTTGATTCATAACTTATGGATGCAATAACCAAATTAAACCCAACGTTGTTCGCACTAGTCCGTCCCTGTCGCAAAGTGTCCGTAGGATTTTTAGAATGCATGTTAATAACCGGCATAGTCATAGCGCTAACTAGCATATAAGACATCAACGGAGCTTCAGGTAGATCATTATACACCTGATTCATGACAAATGGATTACAAAGTGGATGGATCCAGAGTCTATCTGAGTTATACTTGGGCAACTCGTACGCTGGCGAATCATATTTTCGATAAACGTTCAACAGATTGTACATGTCGCGACGAATGTTTACAGTATCGGTGCCCATAAATTCGAAAATTAATTCTCGCTGAAAATCAGCTACTATCGGATTAATTACTGCGTGAACTCCTAATATGTTTGGGAATCGGATAACAGGAGTGGGCCTAACCAAAGAGAATAAATTCTTAGTTACGAGATTATTCACATCTTTCATATTCATCATTAAATTAATAGGATACCCAAGTTTGGAAGGATTTGGGGCCGACACGTCCAGCATGTTGTCATTTTCAGGAATCCAAAGTAAGAATTAATATGTATATAATTAATTTGGATAAGTTAATACTTAGAAAATTAACTTGAAGAGATTATTAGTTGGATACTTAAAGTAAAGAGATTAATGTTTATTTAATTAAAGTGAATAAAATTATGATAGAAAAATGAATAATTAATTTCATAATACTAGTTCGTTCTCCAAAAAAAAAATTAGCGATCATCGCCGAGGTTTTAAGGCTCTCGGGGTTAATTCTAGTTTTAAATACTTGATAATAAGTCATTTTTAAGGAATTAATGAGAATAAAGTGATATTAAGTATAGGGAAATTAAAGTTTAAAGTAGTGAATTGAAAATAATTATTGCCGTAAATTACCAGGAAGTATTGATTATTTATTTACAACGTAATTATCATAGAGCATTCTCTGGGACCAGAGAGTATCGCCGGAGTTCATGATCTCGGGGTATGTAACTGCGTAATATATACATGCAATTACCGTGTAATTTAAAGGATAGAACTAAGAGAAAAAAAGGAAAAATACAGAAGGCTCTCATTTGTTGGCCCTGAGAAGGGCCGTTTTAAGAAAGCTAGTTTTGAGTCCAGCTGTTAGACTTTGCGGCCGTGAGCTGCTCGCCAACGTGCAGCTCGCTCTGCTCGGCGGTTCAATTTTTTAGATGGAGCACCGCGAAGTGTTCTGTCGTTCCATCCCCTTTCCCGCACCAGGTCTAAGTGCTGGAAGTAGCGGGCCTCTCGTCGATTGCGGGGCATTGGTCTAAAACGCCGATCTTGTAATGTTTGGACGTTGTAGAGAACAGGCGGTGCCTGCATCTGGATTTGCCGCAATGGGAGGAATGGCTCATATTTTTGCGGCGCAACTGGAATGCGATGTGGAACCGGAAGCCTGTTGTAAAGTCGTTTCGGTTTCTTAGCTTGGGGTTTCGGTTTCCATTCATTGGCTGCTTTCTTGTGACAATTTTTGAGTGGAGGAGGAAGATCTGGCAGGATGACTGGCTCTGGGTCCCGCAAAGGTTTCTGTGGGAGCGCCTCCATGATTTTGAGTTGACGAGCCACGAGAGCGGGTTGCGTCTTTCTTCTGGCTGTTAGGTCAATCATCTTCTCCAATTCAGCCATCTCTTCTTCCATTGAGAGTTCCTTCTCCAGGTTAGCGTCGGTAATATCCAGGATGTCCATGGTTGCTTCTTGCGGCACTGAGCAGAGCGAATGAATGAATCTGAGAGGTGAAAGGTCCTTCTATTTATACAAAAAAAAATTAAAAAATGAAGAAGAAAAAAAAAATTGACCGGGGGATTAGCCAATCAATGCAATCGCGGGAAAATTTTAGGTGCAAATTTGGCGCGAAAATTTGACTAATGGCGAGAGCTGATTTTTTCTTCTGATACTTATTGGCTAAGAAAGTTAGCGGGAGGGAAGACAAAGGAGCCGAGTAAAAAATAAAGGTTTTATAATTGATTAAGAGTGGATGCATTTTTTCTCAAACGCCCGTTTGCAGGTTTCCTGAACAAACTGGGCTGACCGATCCCTAGCATTGGGTACAACTAGTGAAGCCCGCCATTCGGCGTGCACCTACCAGGAATCCCTCTCCGGCTTTTTCATTGCCTTCAGATCGTAATACTCCAGTTTGATCAGGACCCCACCCTTGTTCGCCCGGACTCTCGCATTTGTATAATCTGCCGCGCTTTCGTCGATAAAGACACTGAGATGGACCTGAACATCAAAATCGGGGAGATCGAGGTAGACACCCTGCATGTGCAAAAAGCTTATACGTCAATATTGTGTGCAGAAGACGAGTTAACATCATTCACCTACAACCACCTATCAATCACTCCCCTTTCACAATGGTGGGAGAGGGGTGGTCTGAGGGAGAGTTGAAATTGGGAAAAGTTGCCTTGGGAATCCATAATTAATAGGTGAGCATATGGTTTAGGGGTACAGGATTTACTTCTCCCTACTTATTGTTGTCAATCTTCGACAGTCGCACCAACTATTACACTTTTAAAAAATGTTGTCTGTAAAGCAAATAGTTCCGCTTGCTCGCTTAAGGTTTTATGATTTGCTGTCTAAGCGCTTACCAATCACCATGATTCCTCACAAGGTGAACAGCCTTGTAAGTGAAAGAGATGATAAATGCAGGACCATGTCTTTTCTACAGAGAAGAAATTAACTGCATACAAATTCAAAGATCAATTGGTTTTTTATTTCTGTGGCTCTGAGTTATGTACATGTATAAAAGTAAAAATAAATACATTATCATACAATGACCTAATCACAGCATGGTCATAAGAGGAGTTCCAAAAGTCTCAGGCAACAGTTGCAGGCTCTAATTCAAATTTTTGTAGAAGGAAAAATTAAAAAACTAAGGCACAAAGCATAAGCAATACAATTCATTGTGAAAATTGCAGTACACATTTGTGTGAACTGTTCTGGTGAAAAAAAAAATATCAGTGATAAATATGATGTAGAATTGTCAAAGCCAAAAAAGAAAAAAAAAAATGCATGTATGGATGAGAAAGACACTGTTTCTAACTGTTCATGGCTGTACGCCTGCTTTTGGAAAAGAGAGTCGATTTTTCTTGAGGCTAGGAAGATGTAAGTTTTGCACCACTGAGAGTGTCTCGGAATGAAATCTGTTAATTATTGTACACTTATAGTGGTAAAATAAATATGTTGAATCAAAACCATCCTTGTTTTTATTTAATGTTCTCCAAAATGAAAAACAGTCCAGAAAAAGTACTCTTACAAGTTAAAAACAAAACATTAACGAGTAGCAAATGGAAAAAATTCTCAGACTTTCCACATATTTTTCATTATTTGATGTAGGATTTGATTCCAAAATGAGGCAGGAGGAATAAATTCACAATTTATCAGGTAGGTAATAGAGTCTGATGAAGATATTCCTAAGGTATGAACATTATGCAAAGACCAACTCCTGCTCCAAACTTTGAGGGCTCAAAACTCACTCTCTACCAGTTAGACTTAAGTGTAGGTCCTGCGATCTGGAATATAACCTAAAACTTACCTAAGTTCACCCCTTTACTTTTGACTGTCTTGAGTAGTCAACAGATCAACATCTTCGGCCCACAGTGGTGTGCCACCTTGAACAGTAGCTGTTTTTGTGCACGGAAGATGTAAATTTGTTGACTGTGCAGACAGTTAAAAATTAACCTTCTTCAACGGAAGTTCCAAGAGCTCTTCTTGAATTAAAGAGCCAGAGTCTGGAAGTTTGCAAAGTCAACACTATTGCGATGATCTGACTCCATAAAATTTTTTAGAAATTACCTCCATGACAAGAGGCACGCTTAATATTCATCAAGTACTCAGCTATCTCAGTTTAAAAGGTTATGAAGTTCAAAAACGATAATTCAAATATTTTATCAATTTGTCTTGTTGATACTATTTCTTGAAATAGGTAGATAAGTCATAATCAATATTGATACTGTTTTCAAAAATATAGCGTTGATGTTACAAGTGTTTATACTTTCATTCTTTTTGCTTCTCCAGTAAAAGGAAGGGGACGTTTTTGCAATTTAAAAGAAAAAAAAAACAATGCAAACTTTTGTTCTCATACAAATGCAAGTACTTTGACCATAATAATGAAAAAGGAGGATAAAATAAAATTGACATATTAGTTCTTAGAACAAAAAGTTGATTCCTCTTTAATCCTGAGTAATTATCAAAAATAGATCTGAAATCTTTTGAAGAGGAAAAAAAGTCTGAAAATGCAACAAGCTTTATCAATGAGGCCCATTTGAGATAACTTTACCTTTTTTGCTGTATGCATAGGGTGAGGAATTTTGTACTCTGCACATACAGTAAAAAAGGCAAAATTATCTAAAACAGGTTCTGTATACAAAGAAAAAATCAATAGTCAGATCCTAGAAACAATCTTACTTAGAGAATAATACTTGAAATTTACAACTAAAATATATGGGTAAGTCCTTAGTTTTTATTTCCATCCTACTTTTACCCTTTTCGCCCTAGAAAAAAGTGCTTGGAAGAGACACTGAAAGCAGGATAGGAATTAGACCATTTCATCAGTTAAAATAATCCTCAAGGGTTCATGTACAATGTAACCTTCACCTGGAATCTTTAAGAGATTAAAATTATTATGGCAAAAATAAAAATGGAAAAATTAATCTATATAGATAAATATTACGCACACAAAAATTGAAGTGAAGTAAATATCTTGTTAAGTAAATACTGGGTCACTTAAGACTAATGAGTTTAGGTGAATACATACTTGTATGGTCATGAAGCAACGACAAATGATCTTAATCATTGGTAAGTTATAAGTATTCGACAGATGTTCCTTTTTGGACGGAATTATTATTTTACAGTTTCAAAGCTGTAATTCAACATCACATAAAATACAACAATAAAAGTAAAAAACAACCTGTACATGAATATAAAATTCAAATCTTATATAAAAAATAAACAGGTCAAATATTTGCAGTTCAAGAAGGCAGCTTAGTCAATATAAAATAAAATTAGAAAAAAAAGGAATACAATATAATGTTGCAAATTGTGCGTTTCATGTGTATTAAATAAGTGTTGATCATGATCATGGTGTGTCTCATTTATCTTAAGAGGCTAGATAAAGAGCAAAAATTGTTGATCACAGCTAAGAGCTTTGAGCTACAGTAGGCCGTGCTTCTAATGTAATCAATGCTCTTCTCAACCCTCCTGTATTCCCATAGTAGAAATTGATCAGTGTTGAATGAAGCAATCTAAGAATAAATTTGATCAATTTATTGTCTCCTTTCAAGATAATAAGTCGAGGGTTACAGTGATTGATCATTCTTAATCTACAGAGAGAGATCAAAATTGAAGATTAGTTAGATGAACAAATTACACAGTGAAGTAAGTGGAATAGAGTAGTAAAAGGGGCAACCAATGAGATTCAGAACTGGCAAGGTGCATTCTAATTTTTCTGCTTTTTTCCCCCTTCAATATTGTTGAGATGACTCAATAAGATGGGAACTGACTTGGAATTTTCAGAACTACACTTATTTATACAACGTAAGTAGAGACAGGGCATAACTTAATGTTTCAAGTATGTCATGAAATTAGTTTTTGGTTTTCCCTGTTGATCAGTTTAACTAATCAAAGATTTTGGTTTAGATGGCTGACACTTACTGGCTGTGACATTGTAACTTTGACTTGGTGCAAAATGCCTCTGATAAAAATTAATGGTGAATAGGCATAAGTGCTTTTCAAAAAACAAAGCAAATAATATTTTGGTGTAATGTTTTTTTTTTTGCTGCTCTAATAGTTGCAATAATCAAAATTCCACATGAAGTGTAACTGTTACAAAAGATCTACGATATCTAGTTACAAAAAAAATATCACTTTGTGACCACTTTAGAAAACAGTGCATCTTCTAAACAGAGCTATCTGTATGGAGGGATGCAGATTTTTCATGTTGTAACAGTTCTAAGATCGTTCGTGGCAAATGTGGGCAGTAACTATGCAAGCTAGGCAAAAAGGAATGCAAGTGTTGATTATATTGCTGATTTTATTACTTGCCTTTGAGATCTAATTTTTCTTTCCAAAGAGTCAGTATTAAGTCAACAGAGTTCAGCAATATCCCCAGCAACGACATGTTATGAGGGATACTGAAAAATCTCATTACAATCATCGTGACTGTGGATAAAACCTCTCTAAAATTTCTGTCTGTCAACTTTCCTTCAAAAGTTTTCATTTCACTGAGAAACTTCACACGAAGAGTAATGTGAGTGTTTCAAAGTTATCAACAGAAGCATGCTTATTTCAGACATTATAACTAATTCTTTGATCCAGTCACCTCCCAGTTTTTGCCTGTGCCTCAACATTGTAACAACTTTTGCACAAAAGAAGAGGATCATCTCAAGTATAATCTGTATCAAAATCATCTTCGTGGTGAATTTGATCGTCTTTAAGATTTTACACATAAGTTGCTGCACTGTTATGGCAAGTGCAAAATTTGGGAGGTGACTGGGTCAAAGAGTAAGTTAAGATGCCTGAAAACCTTATAATTTAAAGCACCTAAGTACATTCATTGTTCGTGTGAAATTTCATGGTGCATGGGAAGTAAAAAAGTATGAACGGAAAGTGACAGACAGAGCAATAAACGGAGAATTTTTTAGGGAGGCGCCAATTTTTTTTACAAGTGCACTGCAAAAGTATATTAAGGCTTGAGTGTACATTCTTGGTGATGGTGAAGGCTGAAAAAAAAAAGTTTCAGCTCTGCCTGTTTTTAGAAGACATTTTGACTGGCATTACATCACCCCTTATTTAACTGCACTAGTTTTATAACTGATGTTGCTTTCAATTTGATGAATTTTGGTTATTAGTAGGCAATAAAAATGACCCCTCACAAGTTACAGTAAAGGGAAGATAAAAAAAGCAAGTTCTTAAACTAAGATGCGAAGACAAAAACTATTTGTAAAAAAGAAAAAAAAAAAAAACCACAGAAATCTTCGATACAGATCAGTCTTAATACATTTACCATATTTACTACCATTTCTTGATTTAATGTGCAACCCATTGGGAATGCAGAATATGCCAAATTTTGTGATTTGCAGATTGCAGCGAACACAAGGCACAGTGGGCGGTTTTGGGAAGTTTTTAAGAAGTAAAGATTTTGTTTTTAAAAGTTTTCAAAAATTCGGTAAAAACTTGAATATTTCAGTCATGAGTAAATTGTGCTAGATCGCAGAAAGCAGCTGGCATTATGGTATTTTCTGCACTCCTGCATTGCACTATTCTGCCTGCAGCTTCAAAAAAAAGGAATAGTTGTGAGAGCTCAACTCTATCAAGTTCAGATGTATTATTTCCATGAATAATTATTGACTTCAGTTATAACTATCCAGGGCTCATGTATTTGAAATGACTGAACGTTGAGCTCCCTAAAAACTTTTAGTTAAAAAATTAGCTTCATATAAACATTTAATGATTTTTTTTAGCAATCTGAATGTCTTAACATGCCTGATTTGCAGTATAATCACCTACGTTGGAATCTGTAAAAAGTAGAGGATTCTAAAAAGAGGTAAAAAAAAAAAAAAAAAAAACTATGGTGGAAAGAAAAGCAGTTGAACATGAACTTGAAGGGAGATATATACCCTGAAATCTATTCCTATCATATCTTCCACATCTAGGCGTAGGACTGAATTGAAAGGTTATAAACTAGTGATATTGTTGAGTGATATGAGAGAGCAAATCCTTTGATTCCTTACTGTGTCTCCTTAGAAATGCTATATTTCCTCATAGAGAAGGAAGAGCCCCGGTAGTCACTTTAATATTTTGTGGCCATTACATTCTCATCCTTAAAATTGAGGAATACGTGCGAAAAATATAAAAGTAAATACAAATAACATATCTGGATACAGTCTAGGTAGACAAACATTCAAGCCATTTAAGGTTCAAGATTTGAGTTCAGGGGAACATTCAATGCCAATTTGATTCACCCGCTCTTACATTTTTACACATTCACTTTTCTTGTCTTTCTAGGCGAGGAATGTCTAATTAAAAAAGGATCAATCAGTCTACTGCGGGAGGTAACAGATAAAATACAAACAAAAATGCAGTTTACGAGATTATTGTAGCCAGCAGCACATATTTTTGATTGATTTAGGTAAAGAAAAATCCAGATACTGGAGGCTAGGTACCTGAATGGAGTCTAAAAGAGTATTTTTGCGAATAGAATAGAAGCAGCAACCACAAAAAGTGTTGGCATTATTGAAGAAGAAGAGTTGCATCCATCTTTAGTATTGCATGTGCAATATTCGATAAAAATATTAAAGGAGCCAGTTCTCATCAGACAGTACCGTTCATCACCTCCGATCCCTGGTTCTCCAAGGTATGCACAGCTTCGAATATACCTCCATTCACCATTGACTAAAACCAAACATAGGAGAAGAAATGATAAGAACATATTGATAAACAGAGCTTGGGGTGACCTCCCATGTATGAAACATGGGAGCAGAAGAGTAACACTGCTTCACAAGCATAGAAAGTACGAGTGTCAATATCATCCAGTCCAACCATTTTGCTCAATCAATTTTACGTACCTAATATTTCAATTGAATTTTACACACAATTTGAAGTGCGAAGCAACCCAGAAAATAATGCTTGGCTTGGACTCTGCATGGGAAATTTTTAGGAGAGGGGGAATAGCATCTTATCATTTTCCTGTTTCCATTACCAAGCAGTCTGTCCTTTCTTTATTCATTTCGTTGTAGATAACATTATCCCTATTAAGGATCGTACAAAATTTCTTATAAACGGATTGTCCAAAAAGTAAGTTTACCTATTCAATATCTCCTAAACTAGGGTGGATAGAGAGAATCTGTAAAGAGCCTTAAAAAGCCACTACTCTCAGCTTTCTAACACATTGCAGATTTTTAAACTTGATTCAATAGAACTCTAGAAAAGTGGGTTTTTGTGAAGCCACTTCCTTTGCACTGATTTCATAGAAAGGTGGGTTCAGAAAAATCAAATTTTTTTTCTTAAGTTCTATTGAATATAATTCAAAACTCTGTATTTTGAAAGAGCGCTGAAAATAGTGGCTTTTTAACGCTTTTTACAGATTTTCTCTCTATATACTAGTTTAGGAGATATTGAATAGGTAAACTTACTTTCTGGACGACCCTCATACATTTCATTACAATTTTGCAGCAGCTCACTTCAAACTTTTATTTTTCATGATGAAATCGATATTTTTGATGCTTCTGGCAGCACCTTAGAGTGTTTACTTAGAAGCTGAATTTGAGGAGTATAGCAGATTTGCATGTTTCTCACAAGGGATGTTTAACGTCCACAAAAATCTTTTTTGTTTGGGAGTTACATGTTTTTTCATCTACAGCATGGTCAAGTGTTGACAAATAATTCAATTCATTATAATTTTAGTCTGCTCTCTGAACTTCAAATAATTTTATAAAAAATACTGAAATTGCACGTAAAATTTGACTAGCAGACACGTTTTGCCAGCTCTCCCTCCGGTATCCTCAGGGCAACTTTCTTGTGCGGGTCTCCAAAATTTTATTGATTAAAATAATTTAACTACATACTGCTGTGTTTTTTTGCCAATGGAGCTTTTTTTTCACAATTACGTACGGGACCAAATAAAACCCTAATTATAGGAATTACTCAACCTATTGCTGATGCAATGATATTAATTTCTAAAGAGATAAATATAAAGTACAAATCAAATTTTAATACATATTTTATAGTACCAATACTTTATATTATTTGCTCTTCAGTAACATGAATTGTTTTTCCGTTTAATTACTCGTTTAAGTAATTTCATAAAAATAACGGTTTTAATAATGTTAAGATGTAAAGCATTAAATGTAGTAACTATTATTTTTCCTTTTTTTTCTTTTTTTTTTCTCATCATATGTTGAGATAAACGTCAATCTCTGATTGGTGCCAAAACAGCACAAATTAAAAGATTAATGCATTCAAATGGCACCGATGAGCATTGACGGAAATAAGATTTGATTTTTATCTTAACATACGATGAATGAGCTTCAAGTAGGGTCTGACAGTAAAAATGTCATACATGTTTTCCCTCACCTTTCTGACGAACTTTTCGACACATGGTAGATTTTACATTTGGAATGTGATCTAGGTATGGTTGCTCTTTGCAATCCGTGATTGGTAATGTTGAATTGTCAAATGGATCCGCACATTTTGGATCGTTGTCGGAGCGGCACACCCAACACTTGATCCCATCCACTGTTGATAAAGAACGAAAGAAAAATATTAGAGTGAGAAAAAATTCATTGCGTTCAAAAAATAATTTGGTCTGCACAGAAAAAAAAAAAGGTTTCACTGTGATTTCAAAATGAATGTGCATTACGCATATGCATACTTAATGCTCAACTTCGATGGTCCACTGCAACAATCATAGTAAAGTATCTGTGGTCTTTGTTTACAGGAAGAACGCTGGAGTTTTTCCAAAATCCTCCTTGAAAATCCTATTTGTCCATGAGTCCTACTTATGTGCTTGGCATTTTAATTGAAAAACTTTGATTTTTCAATGAATTTTTAAATAAGCGAGTCTAAAGACAATCTGTGATTTCTACTACAATCTACTTGACCAAGCACAGCTATTGATACAGGATGGAACGACTAAGTCGTAATTTACTTAATTTATGTCCTGAGTCTATAAAACTCGGGAGCTATTCCATGGCTGCAGTCCCAAAACGTTCACTATGTCTGCTCGTTGGCAGATTACTTAGTTGGCTTACTCGACAACGTTGAAACTTACTTGACGACGTTGAAACATTGTCAAACAGCTTTATTTCTGGACAAGGTATGTAATAGACCTATACTTCTTGCAAGATTGCAAATAGTTGGATGATTTTTATTCATCATGATGGTCGTCAGAATGTGAGTAACTGACTTCAAAGTCGAAAAAAGCTGCAAGATCTTCAAGAAGTATGCAATATTTAAATGTATAGTACCTGACACAAAGAGTGAAAACAGTTCAAGAGACAGTACAGCTAGGAGTCCAAAGCTAGCGACAGAACGCATTTTGAAACAGAGACTGGATACGCAGAGATCGGAGGGAGATTATCAGTTGAAAAATTTATGCTGTTGCTCTTCTTTGGAATTCCTGGTGAGACATGAATAGATGAGAAATAGAGATGACAGGCACAGCAAGAAGCAAAAAATTTGTAGAATAGTTCATAAGTTTGAATTTTTCTTGAAATTATGAACAGCAAACCGACATGTAAACACGCTCAACAACCACACCTTGTCAAACTTCCAAAGATTACAGGAGAGCAATAGGGAGCCAAGCGTGACGCTCAGTGTCAGTTGTACTCGTGATATTGAATTTTTAATTAGTCTCTCGAGTCTCAACCGGTAATATTTTGGTTTTTAAGCGGAAATTTTAGTCAAGAATTCAAGATCCTATTCGCCACGTTCACGTTGTTGTTCACGTTCGCCATAGTTCGACATCTATAATCTCTGAGAAAGGGTAAACAAATGACGTCATTTGTCAAGCGTTGTTTTAGTTATGTTAGGTTAGGTTTCTCACCGACCAAATCCTAAATCAAGTTACTCAGAAGGCTTATTTCTTTCTT
This sequence comes from Bemisia tabaci, assembly GCF_918797505.1. Taxonomy (NCBI): domain Eukaryota; kingdom Metazoa; phylum Arthropoda; class Insecta; order Hemiptera; family Aleyrodidae; genus Bemisia; species Bemisia tabaci. Next base: position 32,175,183 of record NC_092797.1, on the reverse strand, counting down.
TTGTGAATATTAAATATTACCATCGGTTTTTCCATCTAGTATATTTTTAGATTAATATTTTGTTTCGCTATTATCTGACGCATTTTGACTGTGCGGTCACATGAAAGTTTATTATCTAATTGAGCGGCATATTTTTGGGCTTTTCTTCACTCCTGACAGCCTCGCTGCAGTCAGGACTGTGACATTCGATTTTTTTGAGTGAATCATCTCCACAAAGCTTTCACAGGTCAGTACAGGATGAATATCCGCATTATCTGCTCTCTATTTTTTAAGGTTGCTTTGTTTTGATTTAACCATCCTCTTCTGTTGGGTCTTCTGTCCACTCTGTGGTTTTACGAATTTTGTCGCTAGCAGTCTGCGAACCAATAAGAGTACTTGTTACTTATTTAGTATCACATTTTATTGTGGTTCGCACTTTTGTAATTTGATGAGATGTTTATAAGAAGGCACTGGGTGGTCCAAGTATCAAATTTTCTACTCATCACACATGACCTCAGAACGATTTTGTAACCTAACTTTCCACACTTGAGTGCGCAAGTTGCACCTGGAGAGAAACTAAAATCCTCTATACCTCTTATCTCAACGATGCCATCTGAACTCATGCCTGAACTAGGTAGTTGCTTGTCAAAAACTCAAGACTCCTCTGTAGAGTCTTGAGTTTTTGACAAGCAACTAAATGAAGTAATGACAAGCAAGTAAATCTCTATTTACTTATCCCAACTCATCGTGCACTAGTTCTATGTTCTTCAGTATCCATAGAGGCCAATCATTTATCCACGCAAGTTTTAGAACTCTTGCACAAATAGTAAGTTCTGAAGTTCAATCATCCCTTGGATTTCATTTTGAAAACTAAATATAATTTTGAAACTTCCTAACTTGTCACAATACCTGTTTCTCATATACTTCCCTAGTTATTTTAGCAATTCAAAAGTTCTAACTGCAATACTGGATTCTTTTACGTTACCTAATTGGATCCGGCCCCATAAGCATTCCCTTAAGTACCTCGTTTATTTTTGTAAAGGTTTTACCAAAGAAACCATAGACATTTCATGCTGCTTTACAACTTTTAAGGCGATGCCAAATAAGTTTGCACTTTCAGAGTGTGACAGAAGATCTGCCATCTTGATTCTTGTAACTACTTTTAATGCTTAACTAAAGGCAGCGGATCCTCTGTCGCTTTTTAGAGTATGTCAACTTTATGATGTAGACTTTCCTTTGGTTGAAAACCTGAAAATTTAGACCTGCCACCAGCTTTCATTTTCTCAGGGATAAAATATGAATTAAAGAAGAAAATCATTCCAGAAGTTTTATTTGTTATGTGCCCTTCTTATTTTTATATGCAAAAGTTGAGATGTACAATCTGGACAATATTGGTCTGTGCTTTGCTGTCTTGATGTTAAAGTTCTGTCTGCTAAACTTTGTCAAATTATGGATGTTTATAAAATAATTTATTTACCCCAATTAGTTAATGGATTTCATCTATCATAACTTTTTCCAACTCACTGCTCTATTCATTGTGCAACTTTGTCAAGCTATCTAATTTGGACTAATAGAACGTGATTCTTTTTATCACAGGAATTAGGAATGATGAGTTCTGAAAAAGCAACGTCCTATGGAAGTAATCCGTTAGAGCAGTTTTTACTTCTTGCTAAATCTGCTAAAGGCAGTGCTGCAGCAGAATTGGTGAAAGAAGTCCTTGGTGCTCCTGGAATCAACACTTTTGGAGAACTAATGGACATGCCGAACATACAAGAACTGAAAGATGGACCGAATGCCAAGTACTACAATGCTTTGTATATTTTCACCCATGGTACTTACAAGCAGTATTTGCAGAATCAAAGTGAGCTTCCAGAACTATCACCTCCCCAAAAGAAAAAACTACAGAATCTAACTCTAGTTACCCTAGCGTCTAAAATGAAATGCATCCCATATTCACTGCTTCAAGAAGAACTCGACATCCAGAATGTTAAAGATCTAGAGGACTCAATTATCGAGGCCATTTATGCTGACATAATAGTCGGAAAAATGGATCGTAAAAATTCTGTTCTAGAAGTAGATTCCACCATAGGTCGCGATGTTAGGCCAGAGGAATTAGATTCAATTGTAAATACATTGAAAAATTGGTGTGAATCTTGCGAAACTATGTTATCCAGTATTGATACTCAAATCCGAAACGCAAACAAAGAGAAAAACCGGCAACTCACCCATAAAAGTATGATTGAGAAAGAAATTCAAAATATTAAAATAACATTAAAGTCTCAGAGTAAAGACACTGATGAAGCTATGACTTCTGATTTTCGAGAAGCCTCTGCCCAAGTTGGAGATAAAGGAAGAAAAAATCTCAAATTAAGAGTCAACCGAGGGGCTGGAAAGTTCTGGACTAGTAAATCATGAATGTAAAAAATTTTTTTGAACAATTTATTTATTCTTGAAACCTTTTGTCAAATTGCACATGTGACCTGGAATTAAGAACTATGAAAAAACTACCATCAATTGAATGGAGAATTTTCTCCTTCAGTCGAGTCTCTTGAATTTCCTTGAATGTCCAGTATTTTTGCTCGCTATAACTGGCTCCCTTGTAGTATTAAGTTGTCCTCCCTTAAATTTAACCAACCAAATTATGAACATAAATACTTTATTCTTGATTTTTTCAATCATTTGTAAGCTGGTAATCTAGAAATAAAGTTTTATACTTGTTCCTTTTTCAGTCATGGCATATTTCTATCCTTTTTTTTCATTGATCGAAAGAACTATTTGAGGACATTTGGGACTAGGCCTGCCACATCCTATCTCGGGCCCTGGTACCAGTTTTAAGGCCCGGGCCCCATGACTGCCAACAACCCCGTCCCCCACCTAATTTTTTAATCTTGAAATCTTTTCGCTCGAACAAAAATCGCCACGAGCACTTTCGTTCCTGCAACAGGGCCTGGTCCTCAAACTGGGAGAACATGAGCCCCTGCTTCTGATGCTCTTGTTACCTCTTGTTGAAGAAGACAATCAAACACAAAAATTTAAGTCTCAGTCCGTCATTGACTTGTGAACAGAAGACTTGAGAGTGCATCGGTGCATTGAAGTTCAAGAACGTTGAAGTCATCAATACCCAGACTAGAGACTCTTAGCATCAAACGACGAAATAAAATGAAACTCATTGTTTTTAAAAATTTATTAACCTTTTTCGAAATTTCCAGGATTTTGTTCTTTTTCCTTACGAGACACGGGTTACGTGTGAATTTGAAGTAGTGTGTTACGAGCACCACAGGCCCCTCTGAGGTCTTGGCCGCAGTACCAGGAACCCAGTATCCCCACCCTTGTGGCGGGCCTGTTTGGGACATTCTTCCTGACTCTCTAATTTTTCCTGCAAATCAATATCAGTGTCATGGAATATCAATCGGTAAATTAGTTGCCAACCTGTACCACCAGAGTATGTTCACTCTCACTGCCCTCTGTTTCTTCTTAGGTGTCATTATCAATTTCTTAAACATGCTTTTTCAAAAGGAATCCAATAAGGGTGTGTGCAAACATCTAGTTCTGTTACAGCATCTAACTGATAACATTGAACCAAGTTAAAATTATAACAAATTACAGTAGGGAAAAGACTAGCTTTGGGAGCATTCCTTCAAACAGTCTATTTTTTCCAGAAATTCTCAAAGGTTTTTCGAGTAAAAAGAGGTTTCATCAGCAAAATTAAGTATCTTGGTTATAACGTCAGTTTCAAAGTCTATTCAATGTCTTGATGAATTCTATATAAGGTTGAAATGAAGGAAAAAATGTAGGCACAATTTTTACGTCCGTAAAAAAAATAAACCTGTTATTTAATCTTCATTGTTACAAATTATACAGTAAGATTCACAGATAAAGACTAGCAGCAAAAACAATATCTCTCTTGATCAATCGAATGCCCTCACTGAACTTATTTTCTAGATCTGTATTTCCAATTCCTTTGGCTGCTTGAACTAATTGTCGAAGAATTTCCTCTAATCTTCTCATGGCTCTGATGATACTCCCTGCAAAAAAAAAATCAAAAAATTTGCTGATAAACGTTCACAGGAGAAAAAGGCATTTTGCATACTTTCTGTGGAAAGCTTGCCATAGCTAATACTCATTGAGTGTCTTGTAAAGGCTGGGTTTCTTATATTTCAGAAAATATCCTTTCATTGTGGATTTTTGGTCTACTCATTTTCATGGCAAAATTGTGGTTTTTTGGATAGATAGTCAGTACAATAATAAAAAATAGTTCTTTCTTTTTGTTCTAAAAAAAATTAGCCAGGCATCCATTGATCAGGTCTATTATTATGCAATGGTAAATTTTACGCAAATAGCTAGCATTGAGTCAAATGTTATCAACAATAAGTCAGGAAACCGAATTTTTAAGTCAACTTGAGAGGAATTCAGAGTTAAATGGGACTTTCTGTTGTTCCATTCAGCAGTAGCAACATTTGGGGCTAAATTGGCAGCATCTGATGTAACTTAGAACAAAAGAATGCTACCAATTAAGGAACAACAACAGAACATGCACTCTGAAATCGTTAGGTCATGAAGTGAAGGAGGAGGTTGTCCTGCTCTTTTTACATAACCTAACCCAGAGGCAAAGTCATAAATCAGCCCGCTCAATTTTATGCTTGTTAGCGGAAACCGCAACACTACTGTTGAAATTCTTGATTGCTGTATATTGATTGTTACACTGAATCTTGTCTTGCGCCAAAGCCTTCGGCTGAAGCTTGAAGCTTGGAGTGCGCTGATGTCATGGAGTGAGGGGGGCATGACACTTTTGGTTCATTAGGCTTCAGTACGGTGTCAAGCGTAGAACCAGCAGGGTGGGGTAATGACAAATAGCACATTTACTTTTTCTCAATTTGATACGGTAAAACACATTAAACAAGCAGTATGGGTGAGAAGTAATCAAAGAGCAAGAGGTGATATTTGGTTTTTGTAATGCGATGTAGCCTTTGATATTGTAAGATTGATGTGTGAAACAACAGGATCCGGCAATTTTAGCAACTTTGAGGATTTTTCGGCTTAAGCAGGCTCTAACTTAGTAAGCATGGTTTGATTGATTGTTAAGGGGACAAATCTTAATTCAGTTCGTAAATGAATAAACCACGAATCTTCGGATGCATTTCCACAGATTTGAAAAGCAGACAGAGAGAAGGATTTCGCACTCAAAGGCGAAGTTGCAATATTTAATAAAGATTCACCTTCAAATATGTCCGTCATTTGTAGTACGTCAATGAAGGATGCTCCTTTACACCAGGCATAACACACATCCATTAGAAAAGGCTTGAATTGTTCAACATACTTTTCCACATCCACTGGAATTTTGCATTCTACCGTTACTTTCGCTATTCTCCTTGCCATTTCCTGAGGAAACATCAGAAAAAGTAAGTTTAAATACACAAAGTGCATTAATGTACACACATGGGCATATACGTGGCTTTCACAGCAGACCCGAACGCCATCGGACACCTAATCGCCATCCTTGCCTGTTGAAACAAACTTTATCTGGCAAGTTCCATCCATGATTTCCCTGGGCATCTCACTACAAACTAAAGCTTCACCATCTGTTGATACCATGAGTTCATTTCTTTGTGAAACTTTCAGCGATGAATGAATCTGCAAAACTTAGAATTTTTGATAACAATAGTTAAATATTCACTGGCCCAACATTGTTTTCTTTTTAGGCTTTGATGCAAATCAGCTTGTTCGGTTATCTTCCCGGATGCGACTCAACTAGAATGCAACTGTAGTATTCTGTTCGGAGTTCTTTAAACTAGCTGGTCTAATTCGTAGCATTAGCCCTACGTTTTAGGGCCCAGACTCTCCTTCAATTTTATGTCACGGCTTAATATTCTTCGATCAGATTCTTTATGTCACTGCAAAATTCTAAAATTCAGATGCTTCTTTGAACTTGAAAAGTTTTGCGCGTCACATGCTACTTTTATGTGTCACATGCCCGATACAAAAGGAATGCTGAAGTCATCAAATGTCGTCTCCCAGCCTAGATATTGTCATTATGTACTTCATACTTTATAGGTGGAATAAATATTTTAACAACTAACCTGCATTTGTCTGAGAAGACCTGAAAGTTCAGCTGATCTCTTGGGTACTTCATTACTTTTCTCATCACAGACAAAACAGCTTAAAATAGCAACACATTGAGGAACATCAAGGTCATTAAACATTCCATTGAACATCATTTCAGTCATGAGTAATTCTTCACCACTGCAAAAAAGAAAAAAAATATCATTTTAAGTACTGACTGTCAAAAAAATTCAGCACTGCAATGGCACAAAATAAAATGAAAAGGAACAAAATGGAAAAAAGGATAAAATTTGAAACTTTCTAGGATATGCAATTTTCGTTGAAACTACGAGCAGATTGTGGATGTTAAAGAATGTATGTGCAATTTAAATGCCAAAATTTCTTTTTACTCACAATTTTTATAGGACTTCGAAATGGATTTAAGAAACATCCAACACCTATTAAGTGGGATCTTCAGCTTTTGCAAGATGTAGTCTGGGTCCGATTGACATTTTTCAAATTTTAACCGTTTTCGTGGATTATTTTTTGGAAAATCGAAATTTCAGTCTGTAGATCCATCACTATGAATGTTCGTGCAGCAAGTTATCTCCCAAAATCTTAAAATAAAAGGTACTGTTTCCATTTTGCAACCTCTTTCAATGGATCCATATTGGTTGTTAATTGGAAACAGTACTTGTGACTTCGTTTTAAGACTTTTGGAAGATGATTTTCGGCATGAACATTCCTTAATGATTGATCTCCAGACTGAAATTTCTATTTTCCCTGAATAATCCACCTGAAGGTTAAAATTTGAGACAAATCGATGCTACCCGGAGTGCATTGTGCAAAAACAGTAAATCCGATTTAAGACTAGGGTAAAATAAAATCTGCATTTCACGTGGTTGTGGGCTTTGACCACCCTACCAGACAGCATGCCTGTGTTTAAGGTTGGCTGTACAGGATATGTTCTCTCCTTTTTTAGAAACCTCCACATCCAATGCAGTAAGCAAGTTTACTTCTTCAGTCATATTACACGCATCATGTTGGATTTAATTTTGCCAAAGCTTTCAAACGCAATTATTCCTCTTCATTCGTGGCTGAACGTTACAGAAGAGGAAAAATGTTTAGTGGATGACCTACTATGCAACAAAGGAATTGTCCAAAACTTCATGTTCTTGACCCACTATGAGACACCTTCCACTCTTCCTGTTGTGAAAGTTTAGAGCTAGCCATTCAAAAACGACTTGACTAGTTACTCAAAACCAATAAGAAACCGAAATGGTTACTGTTAGACAAATATACAGTACGTTCGGTTTACTAAGATGTTCTGTCTCTTCCGAGAGCTCTCGATAGTTGATTCGGTTTTTGTAAAAATAATGCAGATAAGACACTGATTGTTAATGGAAGATCATTGGAGGAATGAGTGAAAGATGTATCCATTGTGCTCAGTTATAGACACAACTTTAGTGGGTTCCGTTGTGTGAGTTAATGAGGAGGAAAGTGAGATTCTGCACTGCTCATAACGATTCATTTTCATGCTATGTTCCGATTCATGGGCCCGTTTTTTTTAAATTTAATGAAATTATTAATTCTCTAACGACCTACCTGCTCAACTCACAAGCTATTCTACCTTTCGTTTCAATAATATCGGAGGCATTACAAAATTTCAATCTCCTCAACACTCTTTTACGGCACTTCAATTCTTCCATTTGCACAAGTGACATTGTCCTTTTTAATTCTTGTCGCAGCATTTTCAATTCACTTAGAGTCTGAAACAAAACAAAACTGAAGGTAAGAGACTCTAAATAGATGTAGTACAATTTGTTTGGAAGGAAAATATTGCACTGATGATTTGTTTTCCTAGTTTTTTCCCTAGTTATTTTGAGGATTTTCAGTTTTAAATACAGATTAACGTATACAAATGACACTAGCCTCCTTTATTAGTGAGAGGGAACATGATTTCAACTTAATTCATGAAGATTTTAGCCAGTCAAGGGAAATTCTATCCGAAGTTTTTAAAAATGTGTACTGACCACTGGGAGCGGCTCATACAGTAGAGCTGAAATAAAAAAACATACCATTTTCTCAGATTCAAATATAGTATATGAATTGATTGGCTGCAGTATTTGAGTGAGGAATATGATTAGATAAAAAAAAGGCTATTAGTAGAGACCTTGCTATAAAACAATCTAGGTTCCAAATATAAGGCAAGGATAAAAATAAATGGAAACAAACCTTCATACAGAAAATCTAGTCAGAAATGAGATTGGGGTCCCATGGGGTCAGGATCAACGGGCCATGATTCTATCAGGACCTGCCTGAGCCAACCACAACCTACCTCCGCACAACCAATGCATTGCACCAAGGCAGCGCATTGGTCCAAGCCAATTGCAATCTGCCAAGCTGATTTTAATTTGCTTGGACCAATTGAAGATTTTGAAAACTTTATTCGGTCTTTTTTTTCTTATGCCTGCATGTACAAATGGATGATTTTTGTCTGAATTAAATGAATCAGAGTTCTTCATGTTATTTATCACTTTTACCATCTTTCATCCAAGCAAACAACAAGGCATGTATGTTACGAATTTCCCTTTCCATACTCCCCAGAGTTGGAGGATAGCAAAGTTTTCAATGGTCTTGGTTATAGTTCTGTAACACTCAATTTACCAACTCACGTTTATTGTCTAATTGGAGAGCTGAAGGGGGCCTAATTGAGCAAGGCACATCCAACAGATTATCAGCAGTTTCCTCTGCGGTTTTATTTTTTACTTGGAGGCTGATAGATGACATATTTGGAATGACGATAATGTGCTTAAAATGAACTTAAAGTCATCAGAACTCTGATAAAACTGCACATCTATCAAATTGACCTGCCCGCATTGTGAAGTATACTTTTAGAGATCATTGGTATGACCACAACTCCTTGTATTTTGTACAGTTGGCATACTTGGCAGAGCAAGGAGAAAATAAGTACACTATCACGATGAATGTTTTCGCATGTCTGGTACAAGAGATGTTTCTTGTTGTGTGCTTATCTGGTTTAAATTGTCAATTTCAAATGAATCAATTTTTCTTGCGCCCAAACAAATTGCGATCGGCTAAAAATGCCATATCAGCTCAGGAGGATTTGAAATGCCCAGGCAAAATGTAATTGGCCAGGCAGATCGTGATCAGCCTAAAATCAGGATTTGCTCAGGACATGTTAAGTCACTTACCTCAGTTTTCAATCTATAGGCGTTATACATGGTTTCAAGCTGTGGCTTGTCGTGCAAAGGATGGTCGAAGAGTCTTTGTTCATAACTCTGAATTCTTTTTACCAAATCTAAAAATGATTCTTCTTTGATGTGCATATCTGTTACAGGATTTAACAGGGGAATATCACCATTGAATCTTTTTTTCACTTCCTGAAAATAAAAAAAAGAAGGACTTATCATACTGCACACAGGAAAATTCCAAAATCTTCGCCCCCTTTTTATCTCCGAGCTTATTCTTGCATCAATGATACACTTACAATAATGTTATGATTCCAGGAGTCATTGCCTGCCTAAAATGTCTTGCCTCAATAAAAATTTACATAAACCTCAATCAAAAATACAACAATATTTAATGAGATTCAGGACATCAAAGTCATTCAAAATAAACGGCTCTTGCCTTGCAATTCACTTTAATCTGACAAAAGGGAAAGACAAAATATACATAGTGCCCGAACTCTTCTAACAGGTAACAAGAGGAGAGATCCTTAAGGTATCTTAAACTTCCAATCTCTATGAGTATTTCCAGATGTCAATGCAAAATTTTTTCTGCGATTTTCACCTCCAGACTTTCAATTTCTGTTTGATACTATGTGATATGTGCTCTTGATGTCTACTTGATGTGAATAATTTACAAAAACATAAGTAAAATGCCTAATTTTTGGCTCATCCCTTGTTCCCTAGCAATTTTTTTGCTACTTTAATTAATCAAAAGCTGCTGTTAAACTCATAGGACACAACAGAGACATACTTGAAAACAGAAAATTTGATTACTAAACAGCAACCTTACCCGAATTGATTTGAGAACTGACTTTCTATTATCTGGGGGCCTCAAATCTTTTGGATAGTGTATTCGAAGAGAGCTAATTTGAGAGATGACTTTATGAAGTACAGGCACAACTTCCATTTCACCTTGCTCACCGGGAGGACATGGGCGCCTTTCCGTCTTCCCCTCTTTGTCAACTGCAACGTGCAGGAGAACATCAACGATGAGAGTCATTGACGATAGAGCAGGATTTTGCCCAGAGTCTTCTTTGCGGAAGTTGATTATGATACCCCACTCATATTCTTCAGTTTCTGTTTTAATCTGTAAAACAAAACCAAAAAAAAAAAGACCTGAGAGTGAGCGACAGAAACTACTAGAATAGTTAAATTCAAAACAAACTGAAGGGGTAGTAAAGCTGATTGATTAAAGGAGAGAATTTTCCAAAAAAAATCAATTAAACCTGATTAAAAGCGTAAAGAACGAAGTACACAATTTTTTTTTAATTACATTTCATAATGGATAAATAAATCTAAGAAACATAGGTTTTGTAATGTCATGATGCCACGAGCCATAATTCTTGCTTACACATATGCACTAAAGCATTCCGTTGCAGTTTTTCCAATATGTGCTCACTTTAAAAATCAATAGTATTGTTGAAGTCCTTAATAGACATTGTCTCTGCTCATAAATACTCCAAAAACTGCAAAAGTCCTGAAGGCTCGTTGATGTGCTGTGGTCTCTCAATCGTCTGAACTGAATTATGCTCAATTGTTATCAGATCACTTCAAAGAGCATTAAACGGAGACGGGAGCAATACTTTCCTTGATTACATTAGTGAAAAATGGTAAAAATTTGAGGGGGAGTCGTATCCATACTCACCTTGACAAGTCGGCCGGGTTGTAGGAAAGGTGTTAGATAGACAGGGTTCACCACATAGGTTTGCAAAACTTTTGACAAGTGATCTAATTGTTCTCGAATATTGTAGTAGGAAGCAATCTGAGTTTCATTGGCAATAACTATTGCATCCACTTCTTTTTGCTTCTTTTGAACTTCTATTCGAGATAAACAAACAGGAAAATTTTGTTAGAAACATGTGCCATCGAACCTTTGCCATTGATAGTGGTGGTTCACTTTAGATCAGGGCCCCTGAGCACAAATATATATGCTCGAATCGCTGCTCAGGTCCAGTGCCCGAGCAGATGAAAAAAAACGCTCAGCGTTAACGGCTCAGATCGATTCGAATCGAATAGTGCTCAACTTCGCGCACGCTGCGCGAGAGAGCTGAAGGCGGTGGCAGGTATAGTGCTGCATACGAGAGCGAGCGTAATTCAGCTGCAGCTGGAATAACGCTCAATGAGCATTATTCCCGCCCGGCGAATTATGCTCAATGACCACCGCTTATAAATTCAGATTTACGTGACCGAAATTGCAACACCGCAAAATTCCCCATCCCTTCTTCCTACTCGCCCGGTAAGTTTCGGTCGTCGGCTCATCGGGCACGGCTTGCGCTGCAGCCGTCTGAGGCCCAGATGCCGAAGTTCATTTGCTTCCATCGCCTGATTCACTCTCGCTTTCAAAACCTTCACTCAGAGCCGAATTTATGGGGGGACCCGTGGTGCCATGGCACCGGGCGGCAAATTTTAGGAGGCGGCAAATTTCGGATTTTTTTTTTTTTTTTTTTTTTTTTTTTTTTTAAGAAAGAAAGGAGCTTATGTTTCATGTTCGCCTTACATGTGTCACAAATCCTCGTCCCTTGAAGAATTATTTTCTCCTCCTTAAATATTTGTTTGCGACACTTTCCTGAATTCCTGCACCAATTCGCATCCTTTTCACTATCGCAGAATTGGATTGTGCTTTTGCCGTATTGCCGTATTTTTGTTGTCAATGTTTTCAAGAGTCTGGACTCTAGATCCAATGTGCTTTTTTTTCCAGTGTTAGTTCTAATCTAACGGGCAGATTTTCATGATTTTTGCGGTTCGATAGGAGAAAGTCCCCAGATGTTCCCTCTCCATTTGGATTTACTTACTTAGGGCACGAGCAGTACGTAGTGCCGATCCTTGAAATTTCTTAACACTGTTTTTCTTCCATTTAAGAGTACATAAAAGAATAAATAAGTTTAATGTATTTAAATGGATGAAAAACAGTGTTGCCAATTTGATAAATCGCCAATGGACAAAGCGCCCTTAGGAAGTTGGGCCACGTAGTGGCTAGGAGGCGTATACAAATAGTTTGAAAATTGTGCGCTTACATAATCCTACATAAATTTATTTTAATTTCATAATAAATTTTTACCCACTGAATATATCGACGGCGTAAGTCCGCAATCACATATCTCGTTTTCGGTGTTTGAAAATCTCTGCCTCTATGGTAGTAAGTAAACATTCCGAGTGAATGTTGCAAACTTGTTTGTTTTTTGATAGGTTACAATCATGAGAATCGTACCTACTTTTAAATTTGTTGAAATTCATAAATGATACATTATGTATACTATAAGCTTTGAGACCTCCGAAATTTGCAAATCTGGTAGCTATATAGAACGTTTAGTCCCGGCGTTCTACCGGACCGATTTTCATGATTTTTGCGGCGATCGACAGGTAATTGTTGCTAGATGAGCCAGCTATACTCAAATTTTGAAAATGTGACCCAGGTCTTTTTATATTACGTGGTGTAGTTGCGAATTCTCCCATTTAAATTATGTAAATTTGTATAATTTGTCACAGTTTGTGAGCATCCTACTGGGCCGATTACCATGAGTTTTGCAGTTATCGACAAGAGATTGTCGCTAGATGAGCCCGCTGTAATTAGAATTTGAAAATAGGACCCGAGTTTTTATACATAAGAGTAGACGAGGGAGCTCAGGAAGGGGGGCAAAATTTGAAATTCCCGCTAATGAAAAATTTCGGGAATTTCAAATTTCGCGGAAAATTGAACTGAGCGGGAAATGTTGAATCTCGGTCTGTTAGTAGGGTTATTGAATGGAGGTTATTATCCTCTGCAATTGCTACAGACTATCATAAAGGGACGAAACGCCCCGTCCCGTTTCTTTTCAGTCTTGGAGTGAAGTACAGTCGTGGACCAACTGAGAGTCGGGTATGAAAATCTTTTCATTTTCTTTGGTCGTCCTTTCGTCGACGCGGCCCTAAAAGCGCGAAGCGTCCTCTGGGGGTTAGGTCGCGTAGCGGCCAGGGGGTAGGGGGCATAGCCCCCTAGTGCGTATGCGTACATGAGTAATTATCGATCGTCAAATATAATAATAATAATAATTTATTTTATTTGTAAATGCACATTTATAACGGCGAAAACAAATTGTTCTCATTAGTGCTGCAGATCGACCCTCGTGCGTACTGCGTAGCTGATTCCAGAAATAGAAATTTGGTGGCCATTTTTTAATACATTTTACTATTTGAGTCATTCCTTTTTTGTAAATCCATTTTCCATTTTTCAATTTTGACAAACTCTGATACAACTGCATCAAGCATGAATAATGCGGATAGCCTCGTCTCGATGACAACGGGAGAAAGATTTGACCGGAAAAATTTTCCCGCCTATGATTAATTGATTATTATGACTGAAAAAGAAAAAAAAATACACGACACCCTCTCCCAATTAGCAGTCCCTCCTTATGGAGTTTAAAAAGATCGTGTCTAGATCTTCTTCCTTTTCCAATCGAGTGATTAAATTGCGAAACCTCCCTCAACACATATTTTCGATGGCTGCTACGTGCAAATAATAGTGCAAGAAAACGTCACTTTCAGCTGTTGGATCGGGCGATATGAACTTGAATTGTCAGCTGTTCGGCTGTTTCTACTCTCAATTCTTTTGCACGGCAGAATGACCGCTTAACCTAGCGATATGTTTCACGGGCACTTGCCGGCAAGTTTCACGAAACCCCTTTTGGAGCATTTAATTAAATAGTGAAAAAACCAGTGTTAGGTATTAATAACTTCAAAAAAAGTAAATAAATAATGGCGACTGCATTACCTTCTTCACGACGTGGCTGTTTCATACAGTGAAATTCCTACTTGTTTGTATTAGTTCGTAATGTTTCTCTAACAGTGTCCGAATCTCGAAAATCCCAATTTAGATACCAACGTAATTAATAATTAAAGCAGATTATTTCTTGCTCGCCGATAGTGACGTATTCCAATGAATTGCGGTCAGCGAATTTCCTCCGATACTAAAACTTTTCATACAGAACTGGAGTACTGGTGTGGTGTGGCACAACCAACAATACCTGATTCTCTTTACCCATTTTTCTGCAAACGAAATTAACGAGGATGTTCGGTGCTCCATTTACATCCAGCCATTTTACGTTCCTTAATCTACATTGATTCCTTTGCTCCAATACCTTCTAAGGCTGCCAGCAGCTTATAAACTTTACCGGCTGATTCGGGCCTATTTCATTTATTGAAGTTTCGGTTTTACATAAAATTTAGTTTCCATGCCATTATATTTCTCGATTCCACCGCCTCTCCATCAGAATTCGGACATCATCCGATGTACTTCTGCCGCCACCGCGTCGCCGCCAGTCCCAGTCTTTGGCCTTCCCCGGGTACTCCCCGGCTTCGCGGCTCGACGATCCCGAAGCTCCAGGTCAAAGTTCACAACCATCAATCTGTCACCTGTTCACTTGTCAGGAATTTTCACATTTTCACAAAAAAATTACACAAAATTTTCACATTTTATTTTTTAGGCTCTTTGGATCAGGTATTCTGTTGGGTTGCATTAGACACTGCGTTGTAGTTCTACGGACGATTAAAACGCTGCACCGATATTTTAGTAATCGTAGTCAAAAGCACCAACCCTCTTTTTTACTGCCTGAGGATTTTCAAATTGTGCTCCTGAACAGATTTCTTCTGTGATACTCGTATAAATTTTTCTCTGAATCTGATGAAGATATTTTCAATTTTTTCCCCGTTACATTACTGATTTTCCGTCATGGAAGCAAGCTGAAGCGTTTTTTTACAATTTTGGACGATTAAAATTTTTAGAGGTAACCGAAGACGAAGAAAGTTCTATGATTCCCGGACAAATTTCAAAAAACGGTCAATATTCAACTTTCAAAATTTCAAAAACAGGTTCGTCTGTTTATGTAGGCGGCCATTAATTACACAACTAAACAAAAATCGTCCAAATACCTTTAATGGTTCCTGAGAAAAAGGTACATGCAGTAACGAAGATTTTTATGCCTTAGCACAGAAAAGTGGTCTCCTGTTAACTTCCAAATTAAAAATCGTACAGTTTAAAGGAAAATTATGCATGATTCGTCTACTAGCGAGGGCAAGGCAGGAAGTTGCCACTTTCCAGTTAAGATAAAATTTAACGTCCTTTAACGACAAGAAAACAGACTGATTCGTCAGGTACTTATCGTTTTTGGGCTCAGGTAGCAGTTTTCAAATTGTTCGACTCGAAAAATTTGCCGTTGTAGGCTTGGCGGGCCCCCTACCGACCCCACGGACTCCAGTTCAAGTCCGAGAATACCTGCAGCTGTCATATACAGGGCAATTTTTGAGGCGGCAAGACTTCACCACGCCGCGATCTTGGCTCTCGAAGAAACAAAATCGTGATGCTTCGTAATTTCACTTTAAGGCAGGTTTAACAATATTTGTGTGTTGGGGATACCTATCGGCTCCATAATTGAAAAAACAGAATACCAAAGTAGACATGTGCAAAATTTGGAGCTAAACGGACGATATTTGGAAGGTGCTGACTCCCCCTGTACACGAAAAACGCCCATTTTGCGATTTCTTCCAAGGATTCATGTCACTTCCGAGGTAAAGCAGGATTTTTCGACGGTCTTTTTTTCGCTTGTAAGACAGTCACGCGCCTTTCAAAACTAATCCGATAGTTTCCAACATTTTGCACAACTTTACTTCGGTATTTTTTGTTTTTGGATTTTTTACTAGGACTAGGAGTCAACATTCCAAACGCACAACATGTCGACGGTGTAAGTCGGCAATCATATAACTCAGTTTGCGACGTCGCAGACTTCCTGTCATACTTTATTTCTTAAACGGAAAACTACTCAACGGCAATTCTGTAAAACTGCCGTGATTTTTCTTGTCTGTGCGGAGAAAATTCTGCATAAACTTCAAGAAATGATGTCAATTTTTTCTCATTTAAAAAAATAACGTAGAGGCGGAGAATTTCAGTCACCGCAAACGAGATATGTGATTGCGGACTTTATGCCGTCGATGTGTTAAAATCGCTTTGCAGTGTGAATACGAAAAATCACTTTCGATTTTCGTCTAACGAGGGGTTGCTATAGTCATTGGCGAAGTCACAGTTTACGCGAAGCAACAGCACACGCGTACACCACAGCCGCGGTAAATAAAAGGTGCAGGACGCAGGTAGAAAAAGCGGCGCTGCCAACTTGTGCTTAATTTATCATTTTCAGCGAGCGCAGCGAGCATAATTCAGCGGGCTCGAATTATGCTCAGATTAGAGCCCAAATCGTCGGCCGCCAGGTACCTGCTCGCGCCCGTGACTTGAGCGTTATTCCCAGCGGTAACTGCTCTTGCTCAAATCCCAATGCTTCTGCGTGGCTCTGTATGCTTCTCGCTCTTGGTACGGCTCGACGGCACCACTCACTTATGGCTCTGCTCGAAAGCGAATTAGTGAGCACTGAAATTGAGCAGTGCTCACGAATTATGCTCGGGGGCCCTGCTTTAGATAGGATCAGAATCTTGCTATTTTCAGGTATACAGATACGTATATACCTAAATTCAGAAACTAAAGTTGTGAGAGATGATGAAAGAACCTCTCTCAATACCAGGGAAAGTTTACAATTTTAGGGAGAAAGTAGAACTAAAACCTGCTGAAGAGTGATATGAAAGACATTGAACATAATATTAATGCCACTCCTTCAAATAATGTTAGAAACCTATACTAAATGTTTAATACAGTAATTTAATTAAGCATGCTTTAACATAAAAGAAGTGAGGTAGGTTTAACGGAGTCCAAGTTAGCACAACTATTGTCTGTTGTAGTTATTATTTTGGAAGAAAAATCATTTTTAACACAGGTACTTTTCTGAATCAGAATCTACATCAGCGCATCAAACTCACTGCCATGATCCAACATAGAACTTACTTTCATATAGAACTGGAATACTGGAATTGTTCTGGAACTGGAAGAAACTCCTTTCTAGCATATACTCAGGATTAATTTCCTCAACACGAAGAAGATTTAAAACCATATTATAAGTGAGATGAAAAGCAGAGTTGATAGGATCTGCTGAACCTTGAAGAAGAGCCTTCCCATTTTCTGGACTGACTTTTTCGTCTACCATCAGAATGACTATACCTTTGTCATCAAGACCTCGTCTTCCAGCACGACCAGACATTTGAATGTACTCTCCAGATGTTATCTAAAAAGAAAAATGATAATTACAAAGGTAAAAAACAATGAACAGTATCAATATGCTGAGGAAAAATGATACATACATTTTAAGGTGGCCGAATTTCTCCAGGTAAAATACTCATTTTTGGGAAAATTTTGGAATATTTTAATTTTTCCTTGATTTTTTTAAAGAAATAATAAATATTTGATTGTAAAAAGGATGTGACAAATTTGAGAGAGAATGTTCACAGATTTTCCAGAGAATTGAAATTTATCAGAGGAAATTGGACGATGTCATACGGTGTTCTTCCCAAGTACAGCATGATATAAGGACAGCAATCTTTGTCTGATTGAAAGTGTCAGATTAAATCAATCAGCAATTACATCATTGCACTATTTAATGTTACGCATATTGCGGTCTTGAACAGTCTTTAAATCCTGCACTAGCAATAAAAGTTAAAATAAATTAAAGAAGTCAAAACTGAGGTAGAAACTTGGGTGAAAGAATATATAATTGAAAGGAAATGATCATTGATTGGAACAGAGCAACACACTCTGTGTTTAATCTTTTTTTAAAACTACGAAATTCGAAATATTCATACGAATAGAAATACGAAAATACAAATTTCATATTTTTAAAAAAAGATTAGTAAATTAACTTTACTTTCGGAACTATAAAGGTTCAATTGTGTGAAAAAAAGTGGAAAAACCAAAACATAATTTTGAAAAAAAAAAAAACTTACAGAACGCATTTCTTTGCCATCAAACTTTTGGGAGGCGGTAAAAAGTACAGTACGAGCAGGCATGTTCAATCCCATTGCAAAAGTTTCAGTCGCAAACAAAGCTTTGATAAGCCCCTCAGAGAACAAAATTTCTATAGTTTCTTTCAAAATCGGCAATAAACCTATTACAGAAGCAAGGAAACAGAAAAAGGATAACATAAAAAAACGTAAATTTAAGGAAAAGTCAAAATTCCCAAGCACCTGAAAAAAAGTTCCAAAAAACCAATACATTCTGATATGGCTCCTCATATAAGAGAAAAGCATCACTATTAGAACAGCATGAACTCCGAGTCAAAGCATCGTTGTCCCATGTATCGGTCCGCTAGGTTGTTTTGCCCATATAACTGATATTCATGACAACAGTTTATTCCTTCCAGTTCTGAAAACTCTAATAGCCATCTTATTGTAACTGCATTTTAACAGCAGTGTTCCAATAGCTCACTGGAACAACAATAGGACACCCCTACTTAGACTATTTTATGCACTTGCTGGTTTGTATTTGGATATTGCCATCAGGGAGATGGGTTTTATAACAATTTATTTTTTTCACTTTCACTTTCACCACCAATACATAGACGGCTTTTGAAAATAATTGGCAACATCTTCAAACGTTCACCATTTTTCAGTATTCTTTCTCTCTTTTCAGCATATCTCTTGTAACTGAAGATGGTTTACTATGTTTTTGGTTTAGAGGAAGGAGAAAATGTAATGAAAAGTCAGATAAAGAGTATCAAAGATAGTACACACATCTATTTTGTTCTATACATAATAGTAGAATGGAACAGACAATAAAACCACATACCTCCATGATGAATACCAATTCCTCTTCTTAATAATGGTAACACATTCTCGACTTGAGGCAATTTCCGATCTTGGTCATTTAAAACATCCATTGCATTGTTAAAAACTTCATCAACAAGCTTCTTTTCATCAGCTAAGTAAAAAAATAAGATAACAAGTTAGTAACTTGAATCATGATGTGCTTTGATAATTGTGGCTGCAATGACATCGATCATGTTGATAAGGTAAGGAGGGAAATTTATTGGACACAAAAAATACCCTTCTAGTGAAACCACTTTAAGCAAAACGAGGATAGACGAAGTTTCTTAGCATGGCAGAAAATTAGTTAGGTGGGAAATGAGAGTGCATTCTGTAGTATGTAATAATCGCTAAAGGTGCTCTGCAAAATTCACAGTGCACTTAACTGTTTAAAAGTTCCTTTGAAGCTCAGAAATTGTATTACAAAACTATTTTTTTAAAAAAGGAAGAAAAATAAGTTTTAATGCGTTCTCCTTTTAACCTTATTTCTTGTGCAATAAGCTTTACTTTTTGAAGTTCTTGTTTTTAGCTAAAGAGAGGTTTCTCAGAAAGACCTACACCTCTAAAATTTTTTCAAACCTCTCTTCTTCTTCTCCCTTGGTGCTCTCTTTACCTCATAATTTACAAAATATGTGAGTAGATTTCATGTGGTTTGAAGAAATTCAGCTCTGTCTCAAAAAAGTTAATTCTTTGGGGATTTTTTTTTCCTAGTTAGGTCTTCAAATGAATTTCTTCATAGCCAAAAATATTTCTAAAAGATTGCATAATTGGGCATTCTTTGAACACCTTAATCGCCAGATACTCATGATAGTGATTTTGCACAAGTCTCATTTATTTATTACGATAAGGATGGAGGCCTCACTTTGAGGAGCAGATCTCACAGTAATTTTCAACTCATCTTTTCCTGCCAATTCAGATACATTTTTTCAGTAGTCTTCTTCAGCCATTTGTGATTTAATTACAGGATTATTTCAAGTACATCCACTGAAGGGACTATTGCCTGAAGGAAGAAATAAAATATCGGAAGACCAAAAAGAGTGACAAAGGTAACTAAGAGACAAGTGAGCAGTTAAGGGTCAAAGTACCTAAAATAAATTATACTTAAGGAGAAAAGAATAAAAACCACTACTTACAGGTATTGAAGTCTAGTTTGGCCATTTGCATGGCATAGACTTCACAGTCTTTCTTGCTGAAGGAGAATACAATTACAGGGGCAAAACTTCGTTCCATTATCATTTTGACGATTTTATAGCAATTTGTTTCTTGTCCATTTCTGGGTCCACCTTTGCGACCAGCTCTATGATCACCTCCTTTTGCATTATCTCCTGCGTTCGCTAAGACTGTCATCGCAGAGTTAAAGTTGTCTTCTCTGAACTTCCCCTGGGATATTAAATATTCAGAGTTAAAAGAGAGTGATAAAAAGTGATCCACCTCGAGGATAATTTTGAAATCACACTTTCATTATTAGAAATCTTCTGGGAAAGCTATGTAGAAGGTGGGTAACAGGCTACAAAGCCAAGTTATACTAAATTGGAAGTTGAACAATTTTTGAAGTGTCTATTCCATGCCAAAAATAACCCTAAAAATACTCCTGTAACATTCATGCGAGTTTATTAGATTTGGTGCAGCACAATGAGAATTTATCCTATAAATAAATTTGGGGGAGACTTCTCTTAAAAAGCGAGACTTTCTTTCTAGACTTACGTTCAAAACTTACACTTTCATCGACAACAAGGTGAATTCCATCACCTCCATTTGGGAAAAGATAGTGTTGAAGAGGCGTTGGTCTGTAATCAGTGTAAACGACATGGCATGGCTGCTTGTGAAGATGAGCAATCCATTCGACGAACTGACGAGCATTGGGGATTGTTGCAGATAGAAATACATTGTGCACATTGTCTGGTAGTAAAATAATCGTTTCTTCCCACACAACTCCTCTTTCTTTATCCCTCATGTAGTGAATTTCATCAAAAATGACCCAACCAACTTCACGCATCACCTCTGATCCTCGATACAACATGTTACGTAAAATCTGAAAACATAAAATGAAAATCATAAACATTCTAATGAGATAAAACATTAACGCAAATAAAATGTCAACTGTGAGATAATTAGAGCAAAAATTAACAATGGACTACCCTACCACTCACCAAGACTGATGGACAAGAAATAATGAATAAAAAATACAATTTTAAATGTTGCAGGTGAATAGAAATTTTACCTCTGTGGTCATGATCAAACAGCTAGCACTTGGATTAATTGTGACATCTCCAGTTATGAGACCAACATCTTTGAACTCTTCAAAAAATTCTCGATATTTTTGATTACTCAAAGCTTTGATCGGAGTGGTATAGATAACTCTCTGTTTGTCTCTGAGCGAGGCAGCAATTGCATATCTAGAAAAAAAAAACATTGAAAGAGTGAGCAACAATGGATAAAATAATATTAGTTTATCAGAGAAAATACTCAGTTTCTGCAACTTGTTTTATGTGAAGCTAATCAGACAAGGTAATGACAAATTCACAGCAAATATGAAGATGGTGGAAGAAAAAAACCTAACGTTTCTGGTTTTGCATTCACCTATGATTTAATTAAAATCGAATTACGGCTGAACAGAACAGGGTATGTATGAAGAAAATGCTCGAATAAATGAGCTGGGCTCATGCATAAAACAAAGATATCTTACAATGAAAACTTTTCACCCTTTTTTCAACCCATTAACTTATAATTTAATTTGACCCTGCCAGGCCAGGAATTAGTATTTAATTTTGTCCTATTATCCTACTTATTACTTAAGGCCCTGTCCACACGAGCATAGTTCGAGGAACTTATTCGACAAACTGCTCAGTTCCCGGAACTTGTTCCTGGAAAGGAGGGATGCTGTCCACACTAGTTCGCCCAAACTGGAACCGGGACTTCAATAAAACTATACAATAATTGCAAAATAATAGATTATTACAGCCATCAAAGTAACAAAAATAAATGTCAAGACATGTAAAGGACATAAAAACAAAAACAAACAAATTCACATCAAAAGAAACATATGTAGAAGCTCGGAGTACGGAGGAAATTCTGGGTTTAGGAGGAATAAGTTTTCAGCTCAGCTAAAACTTGTTCCGGAAACAAGTTCCTCGAAATAAGTTCCGCGAGCCGCGCTCGTGTGGACAAGGTCTTATGCTTGATTTTTTGTTTCCCTTGGATTTTGAATGAATGCATTCTTGCGTTTATTGACTGGTATTGTTCCTAGGAAATTTTACGGACAAAATAGCCTGTACGGTGGCGCTACCTGCCAAAAATCCATGGTAACATGTCGAGAATCGTTGCCAAGTTACCAGATGGCTCCCAGCCGTCACTTCAGATTTGGCCCAGCGCAGCACCGACAGCTGGGAGCCGTCAGTTTAAGTCAATGGATTAATGAAAAACGAGAGATAACAGGACGATGTCTAATTTTTAAAATCCTTTTGGTTAACTCGTTGGGTTAATTTTTGAAGTTTTGCCAAAGAGAGGAAATTTTCCAAGAATAAGGATATGGATTGCGACTAATTTTTGCTCTGAGGGACTCCAACTGCAACCTTGCCTAAAAGTATGCATTATGACACAGAAGATGGTGCTGAACAACCTGAGATGTTCTTCATGATTTTTTTAAAATTTTGTTCATTCATTTAATTCTAAGAGCTGGTTTCTATGAATTATTTAGAACCTCACCCTTAATAGCAACTTCTGAAGTCGTATGATTCGTTGATTTGATGAAGAAATTGGTCTGCAGACATGTTTTTATGTCTGGTCAAAATTGATAGATTAATTGAAAAGAGGTAAAAACAAAAAACTTGCTTACTCAGCAACAACTGTTTTACCAGCAGAGGTGTGAGCTGATACCAACACTGACTGGTTATTATCAATACACAAAATTGCTTCCTTTTGAAATGGATCTAAAATGAATGGATATTCCTTGGCAGGTGGCCCATTTGGAAGGACTAGTGACGTGTAAGGGATGCCAGGAGGGAATGCTACTTCGTGAGTACATGCTTCTAGTGTCTCTACGGTGTAAACTTCTATCCTCGGTGCAACTTCTTCCAAACTGAAATCGAAAATACAATCTATAAGAAGATATTTTATCTTGACCAAGAGTACAGTGGACATAATAAACAGTCCTAAGCATAAAAAAGGGCCAATCATAATTTGTTAGCTGTTTGAACAATCAATCCTAAGTGTCTTGCAAAACAAACACAGCTTGTTGGGAATGTAGCAAACTGGCAATAACTAACAGAATGAATAAAGTCATTGGTTATCCGTTATATGGATGGTAGTTATTTTGTTAAAACACAGGTGGATCATTTTTAAGCATGAGAAATCATCTTTTGATCATATTTCTTGATTTTGAAAGGCTCTAAAACTCATGCACTATTCCCTCGTAACATAACATTTATTCAGACTGATTTTACTCTTTATCTCTGATTCACATCTCAACAAATGTTACATTCAAACTTATATCTTCATGCGAGGAGTAGTTTGTCTCAGCTTCTCATGTCTACTTAAGTATTGAATTAGCCTCAAGAGAGACTTAAAGCCTTACATTAGCAACTTGCGTTGTATACTCACTATCAAGGAGCTCCTTGCAGCAAACAAATTAGTTGGTCTTAGTTTCTGGTATGTTATACCTTCTTCCTGCATAGTGTGATGCTCATAAAAAATCAATAAAGTAAAGATTTCTCTACTGAAAAATTAGAAGTTTAGAGACACTGTTACTTATTGGGCAAGGCTGAGATCTCACACACTGACAGTGTAGTAATCATGAAAGATCTGGCAAACTTTTCTGAGTGATCTCCATTTAAAGTTACGACTTCTGATGGCAATCCTCTCGACAAGGTCAGTTCAATTTAAAATTGATAAATGCATTAAAAATCTCACCAAGTCTATTTCTTACATTTCACTGATCCTAGATAACGGAGTTTAAATTAGATTCAAAGAGGTAGGAATGCAGTTTTGATGTAACTCACAAAAGGCTGAAATACTTACTTTATACCACTCAAAATTTCATCTGTTTCTGACTTGAATTTCTTCGAGTCCTCTGCGAGAACTTCATTTTCATCAAGTTGCCTCTTGGCAGGTTTTTGATCACTGGAAAAAAGACAGACATTAGAGGTGCTTTCACAAATTGCAAGAGAAAGCTAATCAAACAAATGATTAGGGAAGACAAATTTGGTATGGTATGCTGTGGCAAATGAAACATACCACCTGAATGCTCACATCAACTTAATTCGAGCAGAACCTGAAAAGTGTCAATTTTTGTCTCTACAAGGGAAGATTCTGAGTACTCTTGTTCAGTATTCATCACAACAATCAGTGGCATGTATTGCAATCTTATTCCTCACTCACAATTTTTTTTCAATTCCATATAATTTTAACATGAGGAGCCCGACAACATCAATTGGATGATGCAGTAACTTACCTCAGATAAGATGACAGTCATTTACTTGCTGCTCTGTCCAGTAGCAATGAAGGATTGACCAAGTCCAGTGGCAACACAATGCTGCTCTTGGGAGAAGATGCTGAAAACCAATATCTCCTCCAGGAGAGATATTGCAAAATTTGTCCACTGCATGCGCCAGACATTAACAACTGCCAACTTGTCTGACGGAGGTTTCCAACATTGTTGCTGAACTCCAGAAAGTCCAAAAATTAAAAATCAAAAAGTGCTTCATAATTGGACGTATTTCTGCTAAACGGAGCCAGAGACAAGTGAGAGAGAAGGGGTGTACTTGTTAGTCTGTAAGAATGAATGGAAATTATAAAGCGCCAAAGATATCAGCAGCAACTAGTCACCGCTGTAGTCGCCCGTAAACGACCTTAACTCATGAGCCCAGTTCATGACGCTCTTGTCACATGCCCACAGCACACAATTGCCGCAAACAATTGACGTTTTTGTTCCGTTCAGTAGAATGTAACATCCTGCTTTTACATTTCCAAAAAGGGCATCACGCCTACTTATACATTATTTCTTATGCAGCTTTCCAGAGCCCACCCCATCTTTCCCACTCATCTGTGGTTCTGTTACGCAGAAATACATCCAATTGTCATACTTGTGGGGAACAGTGAAGGAGGATAAGCACATTTGATTCTCATGCAGCCAATCTGGTATAATATACATACGATACAAATTGAACCGAATCTAATTTCATGAGACCAAAACAGAGAAAAGCACATGGTGTTGGGAGATAACCTATAAGTATCATGAAGGTACCTACTTGGAATTTGTCGCACTAGTTGGCGTTTCCGCGACTTCGTCTTTGACCTCCTTGGAATCATCAGTTGCCTCGTCAAAAACGTCAAATACATCGAAGTCAGCCATCAAAGAATTTTTTATAGGGACTAAAATTAATAAAAAAATTTAATGAAGTGAGGACGAGTAGATACTGCAGCAGGACTTGAGCAAAACAGCAGTGGAAAAGGCACTGTTATATAAGTGTCCGCACAAATCCCATTTTCCAAAATGAGACCCTTTGTAAGATTGAAAGTAAATGCAACATTTGAAACACAAATTCAATCAAATAAACGGAAAAAGACGGGTAAAAACACAAAAATTTTCAACTGATAATCCAAATGTAAACACAAACACAGCACGTGAATAATTCCGAAAGAAACCATTCACCCGGTGATGCCACCGGTGATAACTTGATATAACATGTAACCCGCGAACTTCAAAATTCAGGGGCGACCGCACCGAACAGAGGAAGGGGGATCCAAAAAGCAAAGGGGTTGTGTTTCCCAATTTTAGAAAGGTCATACTAGGGTTCCAAAGAGGTTTTAGAAAATAGGAAGTAGTTGAATTTATAAGAGAGAGGAGTCCAGCTTCCAATCTTTAAAGGACAGTCTCCGGGGAGGAAATGGTTAGTAAGTATAATAATTTTCAACTGTTATTTTGTTCGTGCCAAAATTCCTCAATGCTGAGGCTGTTTCATCCCTTATAAAATGCTTTCAGCTAGATAATATAGCCGTTTTTAAAAGTATTTGCTTAGTAATTTCTTGTTACCTGACAATGAAAGGGAACTAAATTTTCTTGACACCTCAAAAACATTACTGCAGTTGGATCTCATCTGTGTTTAGAGCTGAATACCTACTTGTAAAAATTGAACAGGATTGGTTTGGCAAAGGCAGCTGGTAGCCTCTATATTCTATTCCAGCGATGCAGAGGTAGACATTGAACATGCAAATTTTTCTTTGTCTCCTTTTTGAAATTCTTCTTGTCCAGTCAGTCAGAAGGTACCTATGAGAAAGAGCAATATTTTCAATGCTTCTTGTTGGGTCCCCAAGTTAATTTTGATAGCTTAGTTAGAGAACGCATACCCTTATTGTACTGTTTCAAAATATCTGATTATGTTTCACTCTTGTGAAACAAAATCAGCTAAAAAATTCCTTGAAAAAATGCCAAATTTTGGATAGGTGAAGAATATTATGGAAAATTGTAGGAAAACTGTTGGTTGGTTTCTTTTTTAAAAAAATAGAACTTAATACAGAAATGTACAAAATTGAAATTGCTGGTACTGAATTTTGGACTTGGGCCATCGATTTGTCTTTTATTTATCTAGCTACTTCAGCCTGGCGATCTATCATATAGTGAATGCCTTTTAGGGCTTAGGCGGTTTGTAAAATATACCAGAATTATTAATCTGGAGGGAGCACAGATTAAAAACTTGATGTTTCCGTTGGCATGACTTATGCTTGTATTTCAGAGTTGTGATAAGGTTCAAAGGGAGGTAAAAAGATTATCACAACTAGGATTCTAGGCTTCAGACTCAGTGTTTTTTTATTTGTAAACAAGAAAAGAAAAATTTCATATCTGCGTATATTTTGCTGCAAAAAACAATTTTAAGACCCTACAATATTTTCCTAGGTTTATTTTTTCTCAAAAGACTTGCTTTTTAAACTAAAAACTAAAATTGAAACTTAGTTAAAAAATAAATTGCATAGCTAGGGTAATCTGTATAAGGTATATCCTCGGTACTTAGTAGAATGATTCAATGGTCAGTCAATGATAATTTCTGGATTTTAGGACATTTCTTAAGAATTTTGGAGCATTAAATCATGCTGTATTACATCAGGTATCTATCTGTGCACAATGTTTGACCGAGAGATATTTTGAAAGAGCTTCAAAAATAAGCTGAATGAACACTGCAAATCGAAAGGTAAAACGGTTGGCTGTATTCACTCAAGACATACTTCCAGATTTATTTTAAATTGTTTCTTGCTCAAATTGTGTGCACAAATACCTGACATATGACAGGTATGTTACAATGCTTGAAAATTCTTGAGAAAAGTCTTAAAATGCAGAAATTATCGATTGAGCGTTCGACTTCTGTTTCTGAGAGTGCTGAAGAACCACCGTACGCCAGATGATTCAAGTGCCTCGAAAAATAATATTTTCAGGTTTTTTAGGACTTCAGAAAAATAAATCTTAAAAAATAAAATAAAAGCATTACTTTTGAAAAATTCGGAGCTAGAACTTGAAGTCATACAAGGAAAAAAAAAAAAAAAAGGATGAGCTTGAAAATTTTCCATTAAAGTATGAGACAAAATAAAAATCAATTACTACATGTTTTCAGTGGAAGATATATTAAAATATTATAAAAACTGTACAAAACTGATAATTCATACGATTCATATTCACATAAACTGGATAGTACGATTATGTTTAAAAATAAATAGTACATGATTCATCTTAAAATTGTTTCTTAGACGGTAAAGAATTTAATATAAGGGTAACAATATCATTTTCCTTCTTCCGAAAATTTTAACTTGTGTCATAGTTTATGAGAGTTTGTATTCTTCTCGTTTCTCCTGTAAAATACTTTCATTACAAACAGTTTAATAATGCTATACCATATATACATACATATACTTCATCAAAGAATTTCAAAAGAGGATTTTCAGATTGACTGGGAGAAAAGGAAAATGATAAAAAAAACAAAGAGTTTATTATACAATAATACGAGAAAAAAACAGCATCATTTTGAGCCGTGAGTTTCACTAATGTCAGTAAATGCAATTGCACATAGCTATGAAAGCAATACCTCCGAGTTTTAAGTTAAAGTCTATAGAACAATGGTGAAAGCAAACCGGAAAAAAGTAAAAACAAGAGGAGAGCAGAAAAGGCTATGCCAGAAAAAGGCAATATTGAATTTATTTTGGGGAATTATGTTCTGATTTCAGGCTAAGAATAATCTGAATATTACTTGAGTGACAAGAGAGGAGTAAATTATCAATAAAAGAGAACGACTTGAAAGACAATAGTTAAAGCTTTTCAAAAAATAAGAAAAAAAGAAGGTTGAAATAATAGACCAAAGACATACGTAATAAAGCAGGGATGCGATTAATGTTGAAAAAGAAAAACAATCTTCGGCTTGGAGCGACCAATTACTTTAACTGGGAATTTTCAGCAGTGATTTGTGCAATTAAATATATGTAGTTGACTCACTGAGAGTAAATCATAGTTGCCTTGATGCTTTGAAGTTCGTGATGATTGTAACAACGAAGGAGATATTGGCATCTAGGGAAAATATGGATAAGAGAGGGACTCCCCACAGAATTGATCTGTGCATTATCTCAACCCTAACACAATGATTGACTGGAGCACCAAGATGCGTCAAAATGATGATGAACATTGTTTTTTGAGAACCACTACATCCTTGTGGAGGCAAAGTCGTTATTTTAAAAAAATTTTCTTCGATATTTAAGGGCAGAAAAATAAAAAATAATGAAAGAAGGGTTGATGATATCGTAACAAAATGGATAGTTAGAAGATGGGGAAATTTGAGATTGAAATAGATTCAAATAAAATAATTAAGATCATAATAAGGAAGCTGTGCATGAGCTAAATTAAAATAAAAATATAATGCTAACACAGATACAAAAATTGAATAACAATAATAAATCCAAAGAAAAAATATGGGGAGTTCTCGGATTACTTTCTAACACCAAGAAATTCAATTCTGTCTAACAGACTTTAAAGAGATAAAACTAACTTAGAAAATTCTTCAACTCAAAGCTCCAGCCTGACTAAGATTTAAAAAAAAAAACCATGATTTTTTTGATAATGCTGAGTGCGACATTTGGCCTGCCAGTATTATCTTTAATGTTTAAGTTTTTTCCTTTCTCAAGGTCAAAAAATGGGAAAACTAATTTTAAGGAAAGGAAATAGGGGAGGGGGGAGGTTGCCTTTTTGCATTTTCAGAAGGAAAAAAAAAGAAGAGAAAAATTGGGCTTGTTATACTTAGAATCAATCTTCGACATGTTGTGAAAATATCCAGTGGCACTCTATTTATGCAATGCCCCTTACAAAATATTTTTTGACATTTCGATGTATGTAAGGTTTATTCATCGATAGCTCATCTTCAGCTAAGGAAATACGAAGTTTTATTACGATCATATCTAAGAATTTGGCCTGGGTACTTAATATCAGGAAACTAATAAATCATCATTAGAAACAGAAAGATAATCTCCACAGCTTGCATTATAAGCTACATTTTGAGGAGTTTGAGAGCTACATAAGATAGTTCTTCATATATTTTAACAGAAAACACAATCATAAGAAAGGGGGATGATTAGTCACTTACAGCACAGCAAATGGATAGTGATATTACAAGAATAGTTTCCGCTAAAATAAAAAGAATAAATCCGACAAGATCAAAACATATGAGAATTTCTGCTGACAATTTCAGCTGTTGTAAAGCAGGTTGAAACTTTGATCTGGGAAAAAAATGTATGCTCAATAGATTCAGGATACTTTATTGGCCTAGTGCTGATGATAAAAGCAAAAGCCACAAATCAAATAGGGGTTAAGGATATTTTTGGCAAAAAAAAAAAAAGTTCTCTGTTGTTATAAGTAATGATGAATGTTAGTAAGAATAGTTCACATCTGGTCCATACAGTGAAATGCTGATTAGTTAACATTGTTTGACAATTTTTTGAAAAAGCAAGCAAAGGGGGCATTGAACCAATCTTAATTCTTCTGAGAGTTCACACACAAAAGCTCGAGTGTTACAAAAGACAGCTGGGTGTATAACCATTTATCTATTTTCTTCTTCTTCATTAAGCTCGATGCTTGCAAAAGTTGTGCGCAAACAAAGATAATAGAACAAATTACCGAATTAGTTTATGTAATTCCATGTGAAATACACTTTTATAAATCTAGGTATGTGCAGAAGTAGAAGGAGGAATAATAGCACCAATGACTTGGGTAAAAAAAAATATGGATCTCCAATTGCAAAATTGCAAATCTTCTATTACGTTTTATATATTTAAAGAAAACTAGCTAACTGTTCTTCTTGAAGCTTTCTGTAAATTTTTTTTCATCCAAAAGTAATCATAGAAATTTTTAAGCAAATATTTTACTTAGTTTAATTTTAAAAAATTGAGCATAGTTACCGATTTTTGAATGGGACAATGGAGACACACATTTTTCAACCTCCACCATTGATATTCTGCTTAAGATAGAATACGGTTGGCTGAAAGTTTTTAGAATTGTAAAAATGATCTCATGATACTTAGAAAGCTCCTTGATGTCACCAGCAATGATCATTAACTGTCTTAATTTTCCATGAGTTATAAAGAATTTATTACGAAGTGAATTGTTAGACTTTTTACAGAACAGTGGAACACAAATTTATTAATTTTTAATCGTGATGAGGGTGCAACACGCCCCCCCCCCCCCAAAGTAATCTTTGTATCAAAATCTATGATCTTAAATTGATACATTTTGATTGAGGAATGGTGACATGGATTGTTCTCCTTTATTTACTTAGAGAATGAAAAAAATTAAAAGTAGTTAAGAATTGATTGAACAACGATGATTAGAATGATTGAGCCCCATTTTATATTGAAATTTCAAATTATTGACAATTGATGAGAAAAAAAGAAAGGACAGCTAGGTTGATAAATCACACCACCCAAACTGATAGTGTGACGGTGTTATTTGGTCTTTTCAATTTCTGTGCTTCAAGCGAATAGCTGGACAGAAAAAAATCAAAAGAAAAAGAATAAATTTAACATATTGGAATCAAACTGAAACAATCAATCACCAAAATTCCGAAAGCGGTTGGAAAATTAAAAATTATTTTAAATGAAAACCATTGTGATAACAGTTTCTATCATTAAAAAACCGTGACTGTTGCCGAAAAAAGAGAGATTGGAAAAGCAAACAAATTTGGGAGAATATTAAAAAAAAGAAGAAGAAAAATTGGTTCAAGATGTGCAGAGAAGAAAGATCTTTCAGTTTAAAATCTCAGCAAAGGATTGCGTATTGCTTCTTGGCCCCTCTATGACATACTTCTTTATAATTTTCTCAAAGCATTAAAGAAACGTTCAGATTCTTTCCTACAGAGATGATGAAAAATATTTGACTTCAAAGTTCAGTTATCATTTTCCACAGAGAAAAATGCCTTTATATTTGACCTCAAGAATTCTAAAGTTAGTTTAACAATTAATTGGTGCTTGTCAACTTGCAGCCATCTTTTATAATGAGTTAACAAAAATATGCTATACATACACAGTTGAAAATCGTCATTATTTTGAATAGACATTTTACATACTTACATTTGAAGAGAGACTTGAACAAAAGCTACAATGAAAAAGTGCAATACGCACACACATAAGAATAGTAAGGAAGTTAAAGTAAAAATAAAGAAAAAGGGAGGATCTGAAAGGGCTTTTCTCAGGGACGTTTATTAATAAGGGAAAGAAAAATAAATTCCTTATCCAGGTACAAATCTTTCATATTCAGATTAAAACTTAGCTAGAAACAAAATTTCTTTTAAGTCAGCAAAGACACTGTTCACCCAAAAAAGTTTATTGTTTTTGATTTCATATTAAAGTTCAGAGTCTTGAAATGAACAATTATTGCGACATGAGAAGGAGAAAGAGCAGGGCACACAATCGATGCACGCCATTCAAAAATTAAACATGATATTTCAATTTCTCTGTTAATATGAAGAAAAATATATTAGATACTAGGTAAAAGGATAATAACAAGAAAAATAAATCGATACATACATAGATTACCGAATTAACAAAAATAAATACAGGGTGTTTAACAAATCATGCATGGGATTGGATAAGAGTGGAGCGGCTTAAGGTACACATCTTTGAGTAATTTCTTTGTACAGAGTCTCTTGATAGACTCATTACTTTGCCTTTCATTTCCTGACTCCAAGTTTATGAACCACTCTAAATCAGTAATTATGTTTCCGATTGTTCCCATTTTGCTAACAGGCAAATGTATGCTCCAGACTTTATGATCGTTTTTCAAATTATGAATGGAATAGCTACTTACAATATTGTAGTGAAAATATTTGATGCTTTTGTTCCCTTTTTTCTCTCAGATATTACGAAGGAGCTGCCTGTACAAAAGGATCCTCTCTTTATTAATTGGAAAAGCCACACCTGAAACAAACGAAGAAAAAAAATTAACTAAAATGATGAGTTTTCCAATAGACTTATTTTCTTTGAACAAATTATAAGCACATAGGAATTAAGACTTGAAGAGATTCTTATGAAGGTTGATACAATTTTTATGTAACAGGCTAAAATTAAAATCCTTAAAGTTTAAGTTTACTATATTAAATTTCCATTTTTTCGGATAAATCGCAAAAAATGAGGAGGTAGCACTACATATATATGAAGTTGATACGACTAAACTTCTGTGCTACATAAAATTTTATTATAATGTAACCTACTTATTGTGCTAAGAGGCAGAAATTTTTCAGAGCTACAAGTTTTTAACATCAAAGCAAATGGAAAACAAAGTTTCACAGAACTCCATGATGAAACTCAAATGGGCAAGCAATGACAATGGGGTTAAAGTGAGGAATTTTTGCAGAAATGTTGTTTAGATGTTCTTACGTACAATTTTGTGAAAAAACTTTGCTCAAAAGTTCGAAAAATCATTACCAAGGGAAGAAAAAGCTAATCAAAATCAGTCAGTGAAGTTGATGTAACAAGGCCATGCCCAAAGTTGAGTTCAGCCGATCAGCAAATGTCATTGACCCCGCCTGGCTACGTCATCAGAGCTCGCCAAAAAAAAATATTGTTTCAAAGAGATCTCACTATGGCATTTTAAAAATGAACCACTAGACAAGGTAGGAAGTTAAGCATTCTGATTCGTGTTACTGAATGAAAATTTTACGTAAAACACGATTTGCTCAACGAAAATTACTCAAATTAACTCCTAACCAAGATATTTAATGTTCCTTGACATGTGAATTCAAACCTCTCGCTCATTAAAACTCAATGGTCTAGGTGAGTCAAACCCCACTCTAAAAATTATCATGACACTCCCTGCGATATTAAAATCTGGCAACCTTAATCTTGACGCTTTGGCTTAGCTATAGCAAATTGTTTATAGTTTGATCAATGCAGAGTGGGAAATGAACAGTGCTGGATTGAGAAGCCTGCCGAAACTGTTGTAGTACGCATTTGGATTCACGCAGAGTATTGAGTTTCTTGTGAACGGGCGATTCAAATTTCCCGTAACCAATGTATAATAAAAACATTAATATCTTAGATAGGAAATGATTTCCGTGATTTTCGATGCAAGAATCGTGTTCTACATGAAATTCTGGTTAAGAAACATGTATCAGAATCCTTTAATTCGAACCTTGTCTAGTGGTCCATTGTATTTCTTTGCCATTTAAGGTTAAGAAACAACTAAAAAACTTTCTAGGAGCTTAGTTAACTCTGTATTTTTAGAAAATGAATTTTAAAAAAATGGATGCCACCGACCCATCATAATGTTTCACATGAATAAGAAGGTTATCGCACACAGATGAACAGCCAAAAATTAAATAGTTGGGGTAAAAAATGCAAACCAGCTGATAGCAAAGCAAAGATTACTATACGGTAAATTTACAAAGTGACTTGAGTTTGTAATACTTTATGCTTTGTTACCTTTACTCTATGCATTCTTATACCCTGACTCTTCGATTTTCAACTTTTTACACAAGTGTGATGGTATTTTCTAATCAATGAAAATTTTTTTAAGTGCCATTGCTTGAACATTTGAGTTTTGATAACTAGTTCTGTGGTGCTTTGTTTTCTGTTTAGTCTGATGACAGAACCTTATGGTTCCAAAAAGCTCCAGTCGCTGAGCGTGTAAAATAGGATACATCGCCATAAAATATGTATCATAAAAGGGTTTAAGTAATTTGATTTACTTCAACAGTACACGTTTTTCTAGTGAGTTTGATATTCAAATTTTATTGAAACTACTGCTATCAAGAACCATGTTTATCTTGCTTAGAAGTTGATTTGAGAAAATTTCATGGTAAAATCCTCTATACTGATGAGAAAACTGTTACAGGTAAATAGCAAAATCAGACCATATTCAGTTTGGATACAGAGATTTTTTATTTAAGCTAGCTATTAATGAGGACAGTCAGCAACTTTTCGCTCAAATTAAGAAGGGTAACATAGGCATACACACTCAGAAAATGACGGCTCGTCATTGTGATGGTTGAAGAATAAGCTCCGGGTCGGAGTGAACTATAAACAAGACTGCCTCCGGACTTCATTAATCAGATCAGGTGAGAGGGCAGAAGAAACAAGTAACAAACTTACACATGCATCATTGGTCGATCACTTGCAGCATCTTGATGGAGGCTTGTTATTGGAATCAGATACTACAATGCCTTGACCACTAGAGCCAGGACCCGTTCTATTCTCATTTTTTGGTAATTTCTTTGCTGTAAACAAGAGTAACAAAAACAATTAAGGTATCTTGAAAATAGTTAAAATTGATCCCTATGAAAGATAAGTTCTATTGTTTTAATACAGAATTAACTTTTTTGCTCGTATATTGGACCAGGTTGGGAGGTTATCTGGTGGTTTTTATGTTACTAAAGGTTTAAAACAAGGATGTTGTCTGTCACCTAAATTATTTAAGAACTTTCTAGAACATGTATTAAAAGAGTGGAAAAAGAACTGCTGTGGCATGGGCGTTTCCCTGAATGATACAGACACATTGTTCACTCTATGTTTTGCTGACGACCAGGTGGTGATTGTGCAGGATGCGGATGACGCTGAATATATGACTCGGAAGTTAGTGCTGGAATATCGAAGATGGGGCCTACAGGCCCTATCATAATTCATAGTGTCAAAAAAACAGAAAAGTTGACGATTGGAGGGGATCAGCAAGATGAAGAGCTAGAAGATGAGCAATGCATTAAAAGCTGCGAAGATTACAAATATTCAGGAGTTCGAGTATCCCAGGATGGAAAGATGAGCCAAGTCATAAAAGATCGAAACCTGCAGGGAAGGAAAGCTATTGCTATGTTAAATAGGATTCTTTGGGGTCAAAGTATCTCCAAAGGAAAAGTCCGGCACTAGACATTCTAGGCAGTTTCTAGCTGAGAATCTATTGAAAATCTCATTTTTCTGAGTTTATAAAGAGCAGACAATGATAGGCTCCAGCTACTTTCCTTCATGGAACCTTAAAAAGCCAACTAAAGGCTTGAAGTGTGAACATGCACACCTTGTTCTTATTACAAAACCATCTTGAGAATCTGTGTGTTCTTAGTGTTTTATTTTCTTGCTTATTATTGTAATCACCTTTTCTGTTTACAATGACATTTAGGGTAGATGAAACAAATCTTCTCTGGCTTCAATGCTCGCCAAGCTCTTGAAATTAAGTTTTATTTTACCACATTGTATATTCATGGCTATTTTACTTCAGTAAGTATAACTTTATGAGAATTCAAAATTTTAAATCTTAATATGAATTGAAAATCATTTAAGAAAATCATCCATGTAAAGAAATAAGCACTTACCAATGGCAAGAAAAACATCATTAACATTCACGGCTGTTTTAGCTGAGGTTTCATTGAAAAGGAGACCGTGTTCCTCAGCGTATGATTGGGCTTCTTGACATTCAACACTGCGCTTTGATACCAAATCTGCTTTATTGCCGACCAAAGCTATGACTATATTAGGAGATGCTTGCCGTTGTAACTCTTTGACCCACGTTTTTGCACGGTTAAAAGTATCCTGAGATGAAATTGAAAATCAGAAATATTAAAACATAATTCTTAACAAGATCCTGACATAATTGTTAACAAGTAACAAGTTGTACTAAAATGATTTTTTTTTCTTGCTTGGTGTACAAAACTTGAAAAACACAGATGGAATGGCATAACTGAGTTAAAAGAGTGCATATTAAAATTCTTGGATCACTATCTGTTGATAAAGCAGATAAGTCAAAAACGTCCGATTCTTAAAATTAAAAGGAAGTATTGCATAAAAAACATAAAACAAAACTTACTTGATTTGTAATGTCATACACAACTATAGCTGCTTGAGCGCCTCTATAATACATAGGTGCCAAACTATGATATCTTTCTTGTCCTGCAGTATCCCAGATTTCAAATTTGACTGTCATATCTTCCAGGCACACAGTTTGGGTTAAGAATGCAGCTGCAAACGTAAAAAATAATTAGGTGCTGAACTCTATCAAAATTAAATCTATGAAATTGTTTGATTCTGTAAAATGTTATGTAAGCCTGGTCCTCTAGAATGGCAGCTAAGAGAAACTTCGAAATATTGTAAATAGCTACACTGAGGACCCAGACCATTATGATACGGCAGACGCTTGATTCTTCATCCAGACCTTTCCTTTCGATTTTGACAGATTGTAGTTTTTGACATGAAATAATTGCACTAAAGGCTAGACTTAATAATATATCAATTCATATTTGCAACAAAAAGAATTAACTGAGAGGATCCACTTTATGCTAGTCTACCTGATTACAGGTTTGAAACATCATCTACACATAGGAGAGTGAGATATTGAGGCTATGGACTCTGAAACTATTTTAAAGGATGATGGATTTTTAAAGGGAGGAGGGTATTCTAGTGGTTCATTTCCCTGAAATACTTAGATAAATACAGAAAAGATTAATAGAACTGTATATACATGCAGAACAGCCGCTTTTACACCACAGCTTCGCACTCTGCGACACCCTGCAAGTTGTTAGATCATTTGAAAGACCTGATGCAAGATTGTCTGACAGGTTGCAAAGTATTTTGAGAGAAGACCAATATACCAGAAGAGTGGCAGAAAAGATAAATTTGACAACTATAGAGCTCCTGAACAAAGCATATGGAAAAATTTGGAAAGCAACAATTGAGGACGAAAGTAATGAGAATGAAGCAGAGGAGCAAGTGCCTACGTTTCAAAGCAGGTAGATCAACGATGGATCATTTATTTACCATTTAGGTATTCCTTAAGAAATGCCAGGAAATGTGATAAGATATAAAAAGATGAGAAATCTCCGGCTTACCTCCGATGGTACTTTCTTGATATTCATGGAACTGTCCTTTCACAAATCTGAGAACTAAACTTGATTTTCCGACAGCTGATTCTCCCAGTAGCACCAGTTTGAACTGACAGATCTTTCCTTGCGTTTGACCATTAGGACGCTGGACAGTTCCTCTGCTAGCCATGTTACAATTATCTGCAATAAAGAGGGCACATTGGATTTTGAGGGAAAACTTTTTTTTGGTAGGTACAATAGCTCATTTTTTTCAAGTATTGAAATGATACAACCGTATTCTGGTTCTATACCTATGCCAGCAATTTAAATTGCTGAAGCAAGGGAAATCAAAAATTGAGATGGCGACCATTCTTAAAATTTTGAAGGTGAGACTGATTGCTTCTGTCAACAGCAAAGAATTATTCGCTTTCACAGATTGAAAAAGAAGGGTAGGTCCTCCTTTTAAAGGTTTGAAGAAATATCAATACTTCTATCAGTGCTCTAAACTTGATAGGAACCTACAATCAACAGAAAAATCTAATGGAAAGGGAGGGTAGGGAGGCATTCTCTTAGATGAATAGTTGCATATAATTACTGAGAGCTCTAGCCAAACAAATACAAGGTAACTTGAATTGGGGAAGCGTTAAAGGGAAATGAGGCGAAGTGGGCGGAATATTTCCGAAGTAATGAGAGCAGTAGGATAAAATAAGTTGGAATAGCAAGATTTCTTTCTGAGGCAGAATAAAGATATGCAAAATTCAGAATATATTTGAGGTTACTAGCCAGATGAATCATCTTCATCTGGTATGAATCATTCAGCATAATAATACAGAGATCACAGACAACAAAAAATTGGATGTCACTAGCTGAGGGGCGTTCATGATAGGTTAGTTTGAAGGATACAATGGTAAAACTGGCTGATTGGAGTGAGTATAAGTCTGTAAAATATGTGTATATTTGTTAAAGTTACGGAATAAAGGTTTTAGGGGTAAGGATAAGATAACCGTCATAAGTGTGTGAACGAGATCAGAGGACAATACCTTACGTAAAGTCAAGACTGTCACATCCTGGACCTGAGAAAGGAGAGTTAACAAATAAATATCACTTAGCAGAGAGAGAATTGCTGAGCTGAAGGAAATAAGAATCTCCTGTTGCT
The DNA here is from genome assembly GCF_918797505.1 of Bemisia tabaci. Taxonomy (NCBI): domain Eukaryota; kingdom Metazoa; phylum Arthropoda; class Insecta; order Hemiptera; family Aleyrodidae; genus Bemisia; species Bemisia tabaci. The sequence continues at coordinate 32,136,754 of NC_092797.1, read as the reverse complement.
TGTCTAGCAAACACCAATTGGGTAAATAACTGGCAGAAATGGTGCCTGATAAGTGGTGGCTCTGGCTGGATTTTACTTGAAATAACAGATGGGACTACTGAATTTGATGGTGCGATTGCTTAGCAAACTAAGCAGTCGAATTTTACGGTATGTACAGATGATTTATATACCACAAAACGTTGAAAATAGTGAGAAGAATGTTTCTTTTAAAGAGGAAGCTTAGGCTTATCTGACCTACCTACTTCAATGTTAAGAATTCACAACACTTCGACGGTGAGGTATATATGTTTCACTTCGAGATGCAGGCAAAACTGGGCGAGGGCGGAGGAAACTACTTATAACTTGGGATAATAATTATTACCGGAGATAATATAATTCCTAACAAAGGTAAATTGAAGCGGATGACAATTTGACAAAACGAGAGAACGACCGCAGCGCACCACCCTTTACAGCGGAGAATCAAGGAGCCACATCATAATAATACAACAAATAATCACGAATAGGATGTTTCTCACGCTGCCTCCTTGATAGATATGCTTCAAGCTTTACACTGAGGTCCATGCATGATAACAGAGGCCGTTATCGCGCACGACTTTTTAAAAGCGTCCTGTTGGGCTTGGTCAGGAGTAAAAAATGAAATTTTTTAGTACCGTGACGGCGCATTTAACTATTGTTTCGATGTTCAAAACGGTTATTTCTTTACTTTACCCTTTTTTAATCGAAGCAAACTCACCTATACCGAAAGTCGAAAATGCGCCTAGCTCCGTTTGAGATGATGAAAGTTTCATTATACTTGTTATTTTTCTAAATAATTTTTTTTCATTTATTCTGCCAAAAATTTCGAGCGAATACCTCTGTCACTTTTTTTTATTTTTATTTTTTTTATCTTTTATTTTTTTTTTTAAATGAAAAGTTACGTAAGTGTCTATGCCAAAATTTTCTATAAATGAGGCAAATCAGAGAAAATAGATGATTCATGAGAGAATGTAAGCGCTGAATTTTGCAATGACATCCGTAATTTCCATTACTTTTTTTATTCTTATATTTTTTTGTTTAATTTTTATTTTTAGAAATTCGATGTTTTCGCGGAAAACGGCATTTTTCGAAGAAACTGCGCTTTTCCGAGAGATTCCTGCATGCTAATTATAAAAGAGGTCATTCTTAGAATGAGTGTCCAAAAATATACACTTAAGTACAAGCATGGCAAGGCTATAAAGAACTTTTCTTGCTTTTCCGATCCTGACAAGCAGGGGCGGACTGGCGTCGACAAATTTTTTTAAAGGATCATGAATTGGAGGCCCCTTAAAGGGAGGGGGGTCCTAAGGAAATTCCCTCGAAGGAGAGGGGAGAGGGTCTCGTGGTCCGCTACCCGAAAGTTTTCGAAAATTAGGTGCCCCCTGGAACACAATTTTTGATTGCCTTAATGTTCAAGAACACCTTTTCCTCATTTTACTCATAGAATTCCAAAGGAAGAAATCTCGTCATCATCCTAGATTAGCTCCCTATAAAAGAAAGAGGTATTATTTTCCCTGCCAAATAGCCGAAAACAGTTACAGGACAGAATTTCCTTCAGCACCTGATACTAACATCATCTGTAATTGTCAGAGAAAAAGTAAGAAAGAAGTAAAAAAAAAAAAAAAAAAAAAAAAGATCGAAAAGGCGCTGAGACAACATTTTAAGCCACATCCACCACTTTTAATTTTCAAATTTTGAGAGGTTGAGTTGAAATTCAAGTTTCCCGTTAGAAAATGCTAAATTTTCGCAAAAATCGATGGAACAGGAGCCGCCTATCGCAGGATCAATAGGACCCAACACAGCGCTAACTGATAGGTACCAGTCAAGTTAGTGCGCCTTCATTCCCGCCTGATACTGTGCAATACTTCAGAGGCTGAATAGTTGCTCGGAGCGCCTTCGATAGTTTCGTGCCTCAATTCGTAACGCCGCAAGCTTCTTACTGCCTCTCTCATGTGGTTAAACCAATACGGACGCTTTAGATTTGCCGTGATTTCTCCAAGAATTGATGAAAAATTGTATTTCACTGTGAAAAAAACCCCATTCAATTAGTATGACGTACACCTAGAATTTTCAAGTATCCAGATCAAATTCTTGAAAGTTTGGAGGGCCCTTACTTTAATGACTATAAACCCTGAGAAATGTAGTCAAATCACGGCGTTTTCATATTTCCGCCGGTATTTTATTTTATTTCATTTCTTATTTTTGATTTTTTTTTTTTTTAAAAAAAAGCAACAAGAGTACCTACCTTCAAAAATCCAAAAAGCTAACTTTGCGATATTACTATTTCCGTTATCGTGAAAGGTTTTCAAAATCGCACGTCAATATGACTCGGGGATGCACGGAATTATATGCTACCACACATGTCGCTCCTCTGACGGAAGGGCGTAATTCAATTTTCGCATGAGCCCCTGAAAGCGTGGACTCATATGTAAAACAGGGCTCACGTGGAAATTAAGACACGCCCTTACGTCAGAGGGGTGACGAAGTGAGAAATACAAGATTGGTTTAACGTGATTTAACGAGAATTCAGGGGCTTGGAGGACAGAACACATAAAAGTAGTTTTTGTTATTTTGAGATATACATGTTTGAAGTTTCGAAACTGTATGGACCATGGCGGAAAGAAATTTCAAACTGACTTTTCGAAGCTTAAAAATTGGAATTAGGGAGCGAATTTTTCACAGAAGTCGCATTAAGACTAGTTTTACTTGAAATAATCAGTATCTCAAGTTTTTTGAATACTGCACTTATGCGCCTTGCTTTCCAAGCCCCGAAATAATTGGTCTGACTACATCCGACGTTGCCTGCTTTCTTCTCATGATTCAGTTTTCGGACTATTAGCAACAGTTTTAATACATTGCGTTTCTGACTTGAAATTTCTCAAATAAATTGTTTTACAATCTGGAGGAAATTTATCCAAGCTCACAATTCGCGTTGTTTCCTTGTAAAAATAAATAAATAAATAAATAAAACATGAAAGGAGACTAGGCAACGTAAAATTCAGTTAGTCTGGTTCTGGTGCGAAAATGATAAGAGCACAACGCTGGATGCGCGTGGGTATCATCAATATCGACGGTGTAAGTCGGCAATCACATAACTCGTTTGCGGTTTCTGAAAATCTTCGTCTCTATGTTATTTTTTGAAAGGAGAACAAATATACATCATTCCTTGAAGTTTTTGCAGAATTTTCTTCGCACAGAGAAGACAAATCACAGCAGTTTTGAAGAATTTCCGTTAAGAAGTTTTCCGTTTAAAAAATAAAGTATGATAGAAATTCTGCGACGTCGCAAACCGAGTTATGTGATTGCCGACTTACACCGTCGATATATATATATTAATCATTAGCAATAGAGAAGGAGAGGTAGAATAATATACCTATGTATAGAGAAAAGAGTATAGATACAGTGCTGTGCATACAAAACAGCACTTAAATATATTAAATGAATAGATGTACTGCTCAACGCTCATAAGGCCGGAGGGGCGAGCGACGAGCTCTCAGTGGCAGAAATGAAGGTTAGGGTGGCAGTATCAGGACGGAACAAAGGGGAATCTCGGTCCGCTCGTCTACATCCCTGCGAAGGGAGACTTGGCGAAGTCAGTCGATAAAATGGATTCCGCGGGTGCATACGGCGCTGGCAAAGCAGGAGGCGCTTTCGACCCCTACACTTTCATTCAAAGGCCTCAAGTGATGGTCAAATCAGTTTGTCTGGTGAGGAGAATATTATACGTTAAAACTTAGCTCAGCCCTCCCGAATCCCCCGATTCCGAAGACCCGATTCGATAGGTTTTTCCAACCCTCTCGCCGAAATGGTATTGATTTTTTGAGCTATGCCCACACTGATAATTCGTTTCACTTCCGTGCCCCTGTAACGAGCGTTTAGCCTCTTCATTGGAATGCACAGTCGTAAACTATCGAGGAACTGCGTGTTTTGAGAGATTGTGGTTGATGAGCCATCAACGCGTCCTTTTATTGTTTGTTATCGCGCATAAAAATAATGAGCTGAACAGGTCGAGGACAGGTCCACTACATCAGAGTTTTGTTTTCGTTAAATTTTTTTTTTGTTTTTTTGTTTTTTTTTACGTAGCAAGCTTAAAATTATGCACTCACACAAAATATGCAGAAAAGTATATTTAATGATATTATAGAGCAAATTTATTGTGCTTTGATTAAAAATATCAAACTCAGCGAGGATGTATATCTGTATCGTGACACCACAAGTATGTACAGCAAGATAGCAGTACGTAGGTAAAGGAGAATTTTCGACCTTTTAAAACCAGGTAGCTCTCAAAACTCTATTTTACATCGTATCGGAGGAATTTCTACATTAATGTTTGAATTTGGCATATTTTGTAAGCAGTCCTGAGGAACTCGTCGACGTACGTAAACATGCAAAGGCGCGGGTATCAGGTTGGGGTTGGCTAGAGATGTTCAAAATCATTTATGTGAATGATAATCTGACTTTGAAAATATTGGTCAAATGTGGTTAATTATTTTATGGACATGGGAAGGAAACCGAAAGTAAAGTGAGAGTCTCAAGAATTGTTATTATTTTTTCCTCTTCCTCTTGAAAATTATTGACCCTGAATGGGAACACCCCAGCCTTGTGTCATTGAATTGGAATTTGTGGCGGAACGGGGCTCGGTTCGGTTAAGAGGGTTCCGACACTTAACAACCCTCGTCTGTAATACATATTGACTCGTACATGACTAGTTATTCTTGGTGGGGGTGTCGGGATGGGAAAAACGACGATACGCGATCCCAAGCACTGATTAAGTTTTGCAGCCGTATCTGTATTACCTTATCTCGATTAATCCCTAAATATTTGACCCATCGCGAAAAACCTTTTTCATTCTTCTCTCCACACAAAACGAAAGTGGAATTTCGTGTCAACTTTTTTCTGATTCTTCTCCACACTTATACTGTGCGTCTGTAGTATCACTTGTCTAAAGTGTATGCTGTAAAGCTAAAGTGTGTAAGATTGTTTTCTAATTCTCGTTACTAACGTTACTAACGCAGCTCGCGAACGACGCAGCCTTTGACTTAAGGTTTTTTTTACGAATTGCAGAAAACTATTTCAATATGATTAGTTTGAAAATTAGTTCAAAGAAGGTCAACATTCCATTTTCGGAGCTTTTAATTCTCTCATTACATCTCGCGAGCCCTAAAAATGGCCGAGGAAAGTTGTTAAAATTGGAATTTTCATATATCCGCTGATGGAAATGTGGTTTGATTGGCACGCCGAATTGTGTAATGTTTGCTGAAAGCAACTAGTAGTAGTTCAGTAGTTTTACAAGCGATTCACATACTAGAGGGTGTCTTGCAGGAGCAAGGATTAAAGTAATTAAGGACACTGATTATGAGCGGCTGTATCTTAAGTCTGAAGAACTTTGTGAGCACTTAAAACACATGTGCCCGTCCATGGGAGGGGCGACCTTGACGTAAAAAGGAAAATTTCTCAGGAGAGCGCTTTTTATAAATCAGATTGAATAATCAAAATTTCATATAAGGGAAAGCACTCTCGCACTAGTATCACATAGAAAAAGTTGCCTAAGGTTTAATTCTTTTTTGATTCATTAAAGTTTTTAAAGTTCTCAATCCAACTTTTCTCGTAAAAAAATAAAAATAAAAATTAAAGATTAATGTGTTACATAGCGTTTCCTTAAGTTTGCGTTTTTTAAACTACTGACTTTATACAGTTTTAAATCTGGTTGTTTGTTAGTCTCATATGAAATTGTTGGCGTTTTTGTACCAAAATGTACGTAAAACACTTATTTGTGCCTCAATATCTCAGTGTTGAGATTTTTCACACTTGAATCAATTTTCCTGTGGACCGCCTCGTCTTAAATATGAAAATAGTCTTAACAGCGATGGGATACCTGAGTTGATTTTATGATCGGTCACAAAATAAAGCATGCACTCTTGACGCGAACTCCACGATTGGCAGTAAATTCCAAAAATATCAACCTTCTGCAATGTTACCCACACGAAATAACTTCAGCTTTACTCAGAGGATGTAAAATTAACAGCAAATCACTATAGTTTTCACGGAGAAATCCTTATCGATCGTGAAATTTACCGATGAAACTACTGCTACGCAGTGGAAAAAATAAATAAAAAAATACTGATACATTGAGATGGGCTGCGATAGGATTGCGCGAATGCCCCCTTTTTACCTTTTTGAAGACACATAGGATTACACGAATTTTTCTGGCACTGAAAACTCACATGTTTGCGCGAATATTCAATATTCAACAAGGAAGCATTAATCTGGCAGTCTTGGTAGTTTTTGGTAGATAACTATATCGCGGAAGACTGTTCATTCCCTCCTAACTTAGGGTATGTCTCTTTCCGATGGATAGCCCTCGAAGCACGAATGACCCAGAGAGCTTTCATAGAAATTCAAAAAGTGAACCAGGGCCTGTCGCTGCCATCCACTGGAAAAAAACTACACGTAAAAAATCGTAGAACAACCATTTTCAAGCTTTCTAAGAGATGAATGGATTCATAACCCGACGGGTGCACCCGAAAGAAAGCGTATATTTATCTATGATTGCAACATTACGCACCACTTACATGTTTTATTTTTAATAGATGTTTTGAAAAAGCTACACACAGTTTTTCTGAAAAGTTTCCGGATTCACCAAAATGATCTCAAATAAAAGTATCGAAAATTTCGACGCGATGTTTTCGTTCGCTCTATTTTCTTTCAATGTAACCAAAAGCAAAATTAAATATGATCCAAGTTTCTGAATCGTTACAATGAGAGTACGAATTTTTCCTTTAGTTATGTTAAAAACTGAAGCAGAAAGTCAAGAATGATGACGCGCAGTCCTACAGCATTCGTGTAGTCTTTCAGGCGTTTCACGCCAACTGACCGACTGCACTGCGTTTGGCGCAATGCGAGAAGTATTCATGCAGTCTTGTAGGCGCTAATATGGGCTGTGCGCCGACCGCACCGTTTGGCGAAATGCGTGAAGTATTCCCACAATCTTGCAGGCGCTAATATACGTTCAACGCCGGCCGCACTGTGTTTGGTGCGATTATTCGAACTCGCGTTAGAATAATAGCGGCATCGAATTATAGAGCTTAAAAGGCACATATTGTCTTTCGACACTGCATGAGCATCCCAACGTTGCCTCGTCTCTCCCGATTAAATATTTTTTCCGAGAAAAGTTAGGAAAGTTATCTTTGTACCCGCGCCCAATATTCAATCTTTTCACTTCATCTGTCATCAGAAGATATGACATCGATGAATCAGGTATCAACAAACTATCGTTAACATAAAAATGTGTTTATTTTCCAACTGTTTTCTATTTTGCCAAATTTCTTCCTTAAATTAACTTCGTTTTAAATTCGGGCGTTCCCGTGGCAGATATTAAGGTTTCTACTCGCGCAATCCTCGCATATTTTCTTAGACCTTTCGCGCAATCCTGGACTATCGTTGAGATGCGCGCTTGAATTGTTTTTGAGGAGATCATGAAATGACCCTGCGGCATTCGCTGTTTTTAAAATGGACGTATTTCTATCAAACGGAACTATGTGCATTATGACGTGAGCCCTGTTGTGCGTGTATTCTTATGGGTCTCAGGCTCATGTCTTCATGTACATAGTTCCGTTTGATAGAAATACGTCCAAATAAGAGAGGGTAGAGGCCGTGGCCTACATTTTAGGACGGCAACGTTATCATATTTATACAATCAAAGCACTATTCGGAAAATTGCGGATGTCGCGATAATATTTAGCAATAGTTTACTCCTTCGGTACAATAGGCAACGCTGTATTTAAGTCACAGTGCATGAGAAACAAGCACGTGCAGTTTCCTCAGTCAGATTAGTACCTAGAATGCGACGCAAACTGTATTTCGTTCGTTTAGATTCCTGGATGCAACTATTCGGGCTCCACGGATGTCGTTGTTGCATGCGCCCGGAAATGGAGGCGTTTTGACTGTCCAGACGTTCACCACTTCACCCGTGGCGCGATGCCAATGGCGAGTTTTACCACGAAGATTCAAAATGCCAGAACGCTTTCTACTCTTCGTTTATAATACAGATAGATCTCCATAGGCACGAATAGTTGCATGTAGGTGTGAAATTTGAAGTATGTATCAAATTTCTTTTTGAAAAGAAATGAGCAACCGTAAAAAGATCGAAGCAGATTCCTCGATATATTAATGTTTGACTTGTGCCTGTAAATTAGCGCAATTTTGCCTTTTATATTCGAATATACGCGTTGAACTTTTAGTCATATAGAAAAACTACTGTATGACACCTATATTTACTATTATCCCTGTTTCAGTTGTTTGGTATCATCGTTTGGGGCTGCATATCATCAGGAGGATACATGTATGATAAGAAGCTAGATAAGGAGGTTTGTCTGTACAACAGAGATGCAAGCGCCTGCACTTTCGGCTCAGGCATTGGGTTTCTCGGCCTACTCGCTGCCGGCGGGTTCATCGCTGGGGAGTACTTTTTCACCCAAATGTCTTCAGTCAAGACCAGAAAACACTTCGTCCTAGGAGATCTAGGTTTCTCAGGTACCTATGCACTTTCAAAGCTTTTTGCATTCCAGCTACTATTATTTTCCAGCCGAACCTACATTGGCGGATCCAGCAAATTGGCAACAGTGTTTTTTCTCCATTTACACCCATGGAAATGTATCGATTCTTGGAGGGGCCAGGTGCTCCAACAAGAATCGATTATTTAACATGAGCTTAAATGGAGGAAATCCGGTGTTGGCAAATTGCTGGATCCGCTTCTGCGAACCTGAATGAAAATTCACAGCCTCGACCAGTGGCGTGGCGTGCTTTGCGATATATCGATTGATCGGCCATTTAAACCTATGGAAAAGTATCGATAAACATGGTGTTCGCAGCGAACACCTTGATAATCTATTATTTACCATAGCTCCTAATGGGGGAATATCGATGGATCGCAAAGCACGCCACGCTACTGGCCTCGACGTAAATCGTTCTGGCTATGACGAATACGCGTCAAATTTTTATCATGAAGAGGATTTTTAGGAAAAATCGAAATTTTAGCCTTTGGTTCAAGTTGAAAGGGATATTTGTGCCGAAAATGATCATTCAAAATCTTAAAATAAAACTGAATGTATTGTTTCCCATTAACAATCGATATCGATACATTTAAATTAGTTGTAGAATAATATTTTTGATTTAAATTATTTTAAGTTTTAGGGAACGATTTTCAACACGTTAACTCCTTGATTGATCTAGAGTCCGAAACTTCGATTTCCCCGAAACAATCAGATGATTAAAATTTTAAATTTATTGACGGGGCCCAGAACGCATTGCGCTGAAGCTGCAACGAGTTATGCAACTCGTACTTGGTGATCAGTATCAATACGAAATGGTCTGTCGAATAAAATTCAACAAAAGCACATTGACGGTGAAGAATTGCAAGGACGCGTAACTCGGTTTGCGACATAGCAGACTTCCTGTCATTCTTCATTTTTTAAATGGGACGTCTTACAACTCGAAAACTCTCGTGATTCTTTTGACTCTATGCGAAAAATATCTTGTATCCCTCGAAAATTTTAAGCAATATCAGTTGGTCGTTTTCCTCCTTTGGTAAAATAAAACAAAAGCGAAAATCTCGAAACACCGCAAACGATCTACGAGTTTTTGCAGTTCCATCGTCGATACTGAGGTGCGAGCATTCAAAAATTTAAGGAATGTAAATTTTTTTTAAAAATTGATCATTTGGAGGCTGTGTTGCAACGAGCTACGCTTAACAGCCTCAAAGTAGTTTCACGTTGAGGGGGAGGATGATTCTCCATATTCAAAGTTATATTCAGATCATCTTTAACGTTTTCAGCTAATTTCAAATTCTCTCCGCAACATGAGAGTTTATGATGCGCAAGTCAAAGTACCTGTGTCTGTGTCTCTCGATGCTTACTTTAATCCAAGTCCGATCAGATCCACGCTTTAAAATCTTAAAGCACCGTAAAAGATTCCGCCATGATGCTCAATTTTATATAGATGAAGCGTTACGCAAAAACGTTCGAGCAAGAATTGATCTTGCTTGATCCTCGCAAAAACTTGCGACGCAGCCGCTCGGCCACCGATCTCCCTTGTCACAGGGAATCGCCTCACGTTACGTAATTATTTGTGGACGTTGTCTAATGATCAGTCCACATAGTAGCTTGGCCTGGCGCCGAGATAAGTCAACTGGTCCTAGTATAGGCTATTTACATAGTCTAGTTTTCACATCAAAATTTACAAGGAAACAAAAAATGGATGAATGCTTATCCTGATACACTTAGCAACCTATCGGCACGGCATGGCCTGCCATAAAAAATCGTCACCCCGCGCACAAAAAGTACGCGCTCTCGTGGGGCTCTGACTATGGGGGCGCCAGAAGTTTTAATGTCCCTTGGTGGATGGCGTTATTTGACGTTATCATTGCGCCAAAAAAAACGTTTTCGTCGGTACCGTGCCGTCAAATAAAACGTTATTCGTTGGTACCATATCCCTAACCAAATAATCATCTTAGCACCGCTAAAGTGACTTTACCAGATAACTTCTGACCGCTAACGGGGGGGGGGGGGGGAGGAGGGAATTATCTGTTTGCATGGGTGATCATTTACCCTTACGATTAGTCTCCCTAACGGTAGTACCTAAAGTTAGCGACGCATCATCATTTGAAAAATGGAGATTTGTCTTCGCGTGGCAGAAGAACTCGACGAAAAAATTCACGAAAAAGGAGACTTGTACGAATTTCGGGAGACCCAACGCCGCAACAGGTGTTTAATACGCACCCGTCCCGTGCCAAGCCGCACCGCACCGCGCACGGCTCCAGCGTGAATTTAACGCCACAGCGCCTAATGAGATGCGAGAGCAAATACAGTCCGGGTTTTCGGATACCCACTTCTTTCATCAGGCACTATTTTTCGTGTTTTTGTTTCCTGGCGGTGTTCTCGACCTTGACCTAAAGTATAGGAAAGATCATAGTGAAGCATCATGGTTGAGGTGATGCTGGTTTTGACATGATTTATTTGACCGAGTTTTTAGAGCACTTTCAGAACGATTCGATGGTCGATGGTCCAATTGAAAGTTTTTAAAATGTTTGGACGCTTTAAAAAAAATCTCGCATAGTCACATCTTGCATGCTGAAAGGCGCTACTTATTTACATAAAAATAAGTGTAGCTGGAGCACACTACCACTGGGGGTGGCCTGACCCCAATTTTTTAAGAAGGGTGCGAGTCTACCCAGTTCAAAAAGGGGACTCCTCTCGTGAAATATTTTGAAATCTGACAACTCTTTGATGCATTTTGAGGCGCACGCAAACTTTAGCCGTATGCAAAAACAAGGTTCAACTTTACCGATCGTTTTCGGAAAAACTTTCAATCTCCCTTATTTCCATCGCATTATGCAATGAAGTGAGAGGATGACCTGATTTTTAAGGCTATTTTCTAATGTGCGGATTCTCAAGAGGGGAGCAGGTGATATTATTTAAAATTCCAAGAGGGGGGGGGGAGCAAAGACCCACTCTGCCCATTTAGAGGTTACACTCATACGAATACACATCATTTGATCGAGAAATACTTTAAAATAACTTCAAAAGTTACTTTCAAATTCAGGGCGAGTATCTCAAATCGTTCTGTCTCTCTATTTGCGATTTTCACGAGACGTGCTTCCAGGATTATTATAATAGGCTCTTCGATCAAATCTTGTGTATACTCGACGAGCTACACGTGATATAATTTTCGAAAAAAATGTCTTAAAATTCAGTTATCGTAAATCGGACTTCATTTTGCGATAAGGCATTGATATTTCTGGGAAATCCATTGAAGCACCTTCATTTCTGCATAAGACTAACTAGTAGCGCATGCGTTTCCTTCAAAACATCCGAAATAGTAATTCTGTGACAGATTGATCGATCGACCAACAAAATCATTCATCAGACTACCGAAGATCCACCTTAAGTAGCAAAAGCATGGCTCATAGATTTTTAATGAGAGATTTTTGCTCGTTGGATTTATTTTCGGACGTGACAAATAAAGGAGAGCAGATGCGTGTTTGCGTCACTCAAAAATCTTTCCATTTTTTTAAAATAAATATTTCGTATTTTAACAGTTAGGAAGTAGAATTACACGTTCTGTTGTTTCAATGCTCCCAAAACACAATGCATGTAGACGAGTTGCGATCGTTGCTGTAACAGATGAATCATCGCATGTATGTGATGCACAGAGACGGATGAATTATGACTTCAAAATAGTTCTGATGGTGGCATGACAACGTGGATTGATTCATACGGCGTATGCAGTAGGCACATTTTAGAGTCTCTGGGGGTGCTTAAAAAGCCGCTATATTTTTTGGCAGGGAAACGGGAGATAGTATACTGATTTTAAAGTCGAAAGATGTGTACCTCCGATTACAACGTCACAAGTCTTCGCTTGTTTTTTTTCTTTTTAAAAGTACTTCAGGGAACAGATTTTTTTTTTTGAAAAGAGAGGTATCAATAAGGACCTCCCCCCTCCCCCCTAGAATCTGGAAATATATGCGGTTTTTCCGAGTTGACTCACTGTAGTTTACGAAAATAATCATAATTTGGTCCACAGGCCATTAGATACGTGTTAAACGGTTGCCTGAACATGGGTCTGCAGGCGCATTTTAGCAAAAATGCGTGTTTTTCTATCACTCCGAGGCTTTTTTGACACCGAGCACATCGTCTGACTAAAACGAGCGTCTGATTTGTTATCCAGGAGGCTTTAGGACACATTTTAAGCCTTGTTTGGTTATAGTTAGATGATGTGCTCTAGGGGGATAAAAAGGCGCTTATCAATACCCCTCCTTTTTCCTGAATTTCCCTAATTTCTTTTATTTTATCAAACAAATAATCCAGGAAAATATTTTTAATAGTTTCCGACAGAAAAAATTTAAACTAATTGGATGTCTTAAAACGTTGCGATAAAGAGGCGCATTTCTAGGCTTTAGCCATTAATATAGAATCTCCGACGAGACATAATTATTATAATGAAATGTAATATGGAGGCAGGCAAATTGGTATTTATGATGAAAACAAATAAAAATTAGGTAACTGCAGTGATGACCTTAAGGGCGTTTCATTGCGACACCAAAAAAATTTAAACTCAATGTTGTCGACCCCAAATCGGCCATCCCGTAAATTAACAGTCTAGGTTCCGATTTTCACCAATGGTTCGGTTCTTTGGCCTGATTAGATCGCAGATGAAGATTTCTCCTTCAGTCCTTCATTTCAACTCGCTTGATCACTTGTTTTCAGGCGCTTGGGCATTTTTGTACTTTATATCATTCTGTTACTTGGCAAATCAATGGAGTGACATGGACGCGCTGCCAGAGGATGTTGGGACTGGAAATGTATTCGCCGCCATAGTCTTCTCTTTCTTTTCAATTTTCTCTTGGGTAAGTAAAGAAAACTCAAGGTTTTTGTTGGTATTGTCGTTATTAGTGTGATCTTCTCATATTTTTTGCGCAGAGGGTGTTCTTTTATCTTTTTATCCTGCACCTCATTATACACCTTACACCCCCTCATACGTTTATTTTATATTATTTCATTATTTTTGACGCCTATTCATATTTTAAATAGAGCGCGTGTATGCCAGTTATCACAGTCGTTCTTTGGACGATGAGCATCCAATGTCAAGGGAATCCCAAACAATGCTATAGACATTTGGAGGTATTACTGTGCTCCGTGTAAAGTCTTGGAACTTCCTCCATCTCCACCTATGGAAAACACAATGCTGAAATGATTTCCTGTAGACTTCCAAAGTATATGGATATGAGTACCATTCAAGTCACTGATGTTGGCTAGGGTTCGGTCAAACCCTTTTAACGATGGGACCTTCACTGGGTTATAAAAGTTAGCCATTCTGTACTAAATGTTACCCAAAATAATGCGAATTTTTAGTTTTTGATTCGAAAACATTCAGAAAGAGAAAAATACCTCTAGTCGGTCAATTTTTGAAGATGCGACCTATTCTTGTCCATCCGTTCAAGAAGAATATAAGATAAGTCACGCTCTGTAGCTCACTTGAAGCGCAATTTCTTCGTCCCGTTGCATGATCGAAGTGCTTTATTTGCCTTCATTTTGACGGCTAGGCAAGATATAGTATTTAGACGGTAAAATAACGGCTTCCTTAGAGATTTGATCGTTATGTCCTCCGATCTTATGGAGGCTTAGAGAATGTGAATCTCTTTACATTTTGTTGAAATAGAATAAACTATGATTGAAAGTGAATGTACTCTCAAGTTTTCTCCGGAATCGTATTACACAGTGAGAAGTCTAACTATTATCCCGCTACCTGGTTGGTTTATGTTATGACTACTTGGCGACATTAAAGGCTAACAGGCCCGGACTTAGGGCGTATGCAGGGCGTGCGGCGCACACGGGCGCCAGCCTTTGGGGGGCGCCATGAAAGAAGAAGAGAGGGAAAAAAAGGGGGGGAAAAGGAAAAGTAAAGAAAGAGAAGAAAGGAAAAGGGGGGAAAAAGGAAAAGGAAACAAGGTTGGGCAGTGAAAGCAGGCATTTTTATCTCAATTTTTTGGCATCTTTAATCTGCTATAGTTTTTCATCAGCACTTTCAGTTTTGGATTTTCATTTTAGAATGTTTACATTTTTATATTCATCACATATAGAATATAATTTTCCGGCGGCTCATCAAAAGTTTACATGGAATACCTTCTATCAGTTAAAAAATATCCTGGCTTAAAATTTCTTCACTATACATACTTATGAGTGTGAAGTTGCTATTTTTGAAGAAACGGGTTACTTGTTCCTGCGAAAAATAGTTTTTCATAACCCGCCATACAATGCTCTGGTTTCTAGCAATCGTGATTTTCAAATTTTGAAGATTTGACTGGAAAGAGTTACCCTAATACTACGTTTCACAAAAACCGACAGGAGCCGAGATGACATTTTGGGCCACGGCCGCCATCTTGGGTTTACGACTATCGGAAATTTGACTAGAAATTTGAGTTTCCCGTCGAAAAATACCCCGTGATTCCGAGTTTCAGCGAACTCGAACGAAGAGAAACCGAGATAGCATATTAGGCCACGTCAGCCATCTTGGATTTGAGAATTTTTAAACATAGTAAAAATTCGAGTTTCCCGTCGAAAAATCCCCTCAGACACCGAATTTCAGAAAAATCCATCGAACAGGAGCCGAGATAGCATTTTAAGCCATTTCGGATTTTCGAATTTTGAATTTTTTGAATTTTGACAGATTTTGATTTAAAACGCGTGATCCCCAAAATCGAAGCTCAGATTCGGATTCCTCGTAAAAAATCGATGCGATTTCATGTATAATACCCTGACACCGAATTTCAGGAAAATCCATCGAACAGGAGCCGAGATGGCATTTTAAGCCACTTCAGTCATTTTGGATTTTTGAAGTTGAAAAATTTTACTTAAAACGCGTGATACCCAAAATCGAAGTTCAGGTTCGGATTCCTCGTTAAAAATCGATGCGATTTCATGTATTATACCCTGACACCGAATTTCAGGAAAATCCATCGAACAGGAGCCGAGATGGCGTTTTAAGCCACTTCAGTCATTTTGGATTTTTGAAGTTGAAAAATTTTACTTAAAACGCGTGATACCCAAAATCGAAGTTCAGGTTCGGATTCCTCGTAAAAAATCGATGCGATTTCATGTATTATACCCTGACACCGAATTTCAGGAAAATCCATCGAACAGGAGCCGAGATGGCATTTTAAGCCACGTCAGTCATTTCAGATTTTCGAATTTGGAAAATTTGACTTAAAACGCGTGATACCCAAAATCGAAGTTCAGGTTCGGATTCCTCGTTAAAAATTGATACAATTTCATGTATCATACCCGAGCATAGCGTGAAGGAAAGAGACGTAACGTAGACATACTGATTCGAGCATATGAATTCAACGTGGCAACATGGGTAGTGCTCAGTGGGTCAGCGGAGGAGGAAGAATAAGAATTTATCATGAGAAATTCCTCGGGACGAAACCGAACGCTAAGCGCCGCGGCGGCGTAGTTCAAAGGGAAAGTATGACAGAATCTACACGCGTCGTTAAACCTTTTTCCTTCACGCTATTTTAACATATGCTACATAAAATCTCATCAATTTTTCACGAGGAATCCGAATCTGAGCTTAGATTTTCGATATTACGCGTTTTAATCTATTTAAAATCGTAGGAGAAATTACAGAATTGTCCTTGAAAATTGATCACACATTAGTGTTTTTTACGTCATTAAACCTCTTTACTTCACGCTATTCTAAACTTTGATGCATGAAATCGCATCAGTTTTTCACGAGGAATCTGAATCTGAGCTTAGAATTTGGATATTACGCGTTTTAATCTATTTAAAATTGTAGGAGAAATTACAGAATTGTCCTTGAAAATTGATCACACATTAGTGATTTTTTACCCCGCTTTTCTTCTACGTTCACGTAATGAAATTAGATCAACAGTTGACTCATCGACTAGGTAGTATAGCCTAACCCCCCAGAATCGGTCTAAAGGGCGAGCGATTTTATCAGATAAGATGTGCGGTCCTAGTTTCCGGGCAATTGCGGTTTGATGGAGGCTGCGATGAGGAGAAACGGAAGATATGCGAAACTCGGGCGGATATTAAGTGAGAAACCAGGTAGGTGAAAGGCTTTCTTCCCGAAAAGTTAGTGCTCGGGCCAACTTACATGGTCACTGGAGCATTGTATAGCAGGTTGTGGGAAACTATTTTTTTGCAGCAACAACCAATTGGATTGCATTTTGCAAAAAAGGAACTAAGAGCATTTCAATGTTGCTGGGATTGTGCAATTTAGGTACATTCTTTGCAAAAAGTAAACTTTGCGACGGTAATTTTCGTCTTGAATTCATAGTTTATTGGGAGTAGAGGTGAAACTAGTTTAGATGATCGTTTGAGTTTGCAAGGCCAGCGACATTGGAATGTTCTTAAGGCTAATTTCTGTCAACAAATGTGTTGACTTTTCATGCATTGGTTAATTTTTTTGTAGAAAAAACACAAAAAACCTCAGTCCCTCCTCCTTTTTTATTTGTAAGAAAATTGAAAGAGGAAAAAATATGAAAATGGAGGCAAGACGAGTGTTCCGAAAATTTTTTAAGGATAGTACTCAAAGGGTTAAGAAAGATAACAAAGAAAACAAAAATTAAAAAAAAAACAAAAAAAAAAAAACATTAAAATAATCCAATTAAATAAAAGAAAGTATGGGAAAGCAAAAAGTTAGGGGTGTCCTCAGCCAAGTTGGCACTTGTTTACATCATGCTTCCAAGCGACCGTGATGTAATCGTCCAATAGCCATCGAGGATTGAACGCGATCCGATCATTATCCTCAATCTCTATTGGGCGACTGTATTGCGGTCGCTTGCAGACGGAATGTAAATGAGTGCCAACTCTGCTGACGGCACCTCTATGAAAATTTATTTTCGAAAGAACGGAGAAAAATATAGCGTTATAAGTGACGCAACGAGCCCGAAACTCCCTCCGCCCTTCCGTAACGCACTCTTAACGCAAACTCAAGATTCTCCTCCCAGAGCGTCACGTATCTTATGTACAAATCCTCACGGTGAGGCGCGGTTGATTCTCGAAGGATTTTTTTTTTTTTTTTTTTTTTTATTATTATTATCAAGAAAAGCGGGTTCGTGAAATTCCAAGTACAAGTGCAAGTGTGTGTAAATACATAATGAGAATATTGAGTATTTAATCTATAGCAAATGAAAGATAGAACATAAATGCCAATGTTACCTTAGCTCATAGAGTACATAGAGTCGTAATGTAAGTGGGAGAGTTGGCGCCACTTTTAAGCCTTTTCCATGTCCCGAATTCCGAGACTCCTGTGTGACGCCGGGTCATTTTTTCAATACATAATCGATTGTTTGCGATACACGGGTACCCGGCCATCCGATGACAACAACAACAACAACAACAACAACAAAGGAGATAGGAATCACCACGTATTCCACACCGCCATTTTGGATCGAAAATGTATCGAAAAAGTTACCCGAACTCGGCGCACACCGGGCTCGGAATTCGTCGAGCAGAACATGGCGCTAGCTCTTCCATTTACATTACGACTCTATGTACTCTATGCCTTAGGAGAGCTAAAAGTCAGAGATTAATTTTAACGCTATCAGTATAAGAAGTTCAGTGCTTGTCAAATCATGTTAAGATTGTACAAAATGTAAATAATTGAAAGTTTCGTTAATGTTAATTACCTTTATCTTCAAAATTATATTAGTAAAAAGTGCAAAATTAATTTGTCTATCTGTCTGCTTCTCGAGGCACGACGGGATTACCGTCGGGTATATCATCGGCTGGCTGTTCTCGAGAGATGGGGTATGCGTATTTTTCCTATTTTAACTCCATGATACGTAACCGATCGTTTTTCATACCTACAGATAAATAAGTGAAATTCATTGTTGTCAACTTTCAAGAATCGTTTATGGAGGAGGGACAGCAATAGATCGTATTCGATAGTGGTTCGATGTATCGTTTGGTTCAAAACAATAGAACATAACCTCAGACCAAACTAACAGGATTTAAGTTGGAAAAGCTGAAAAGGAGAAAATTCCTAACAATTTCACTTTGCATTGGCATTTGGTACTCAAAGGAATACAAAATCTGTTACAAAAGACCCGTTCCCTCAGATTTCTGAATTGACTTTTGAGGCTATGTTTATATTTTGAACCAATCGATATCGATACAATCTCACCCGTTTGATGTATCGAATCCGATCTATATAAATCCTCACTTTCTGCTGCTTCGTTTTTCAGGCAGGAGCCGCGTGGTTTGCCTACCAGCGATTTAAACAAGGCGTCGATCCTGCTTTTGCTTCCACTTACGAGGCAGACCAAGCTCAATACAGCTCTTATCCGGATGCAGAAGGGGGCTACCAGGAGCCTCCATTCAGCGGAAATCAAAACCAAGGTACGAAAAATTTAATCTACTTTGAAACGGACTTGTTTTTAAGAATAAGGTACACTTGGACTTTATTTTGCAATTTGGAACTATAAATTCTGGCTCATCTGGGAAAACACTTATGTGCATAGGGAAACGAATAGCACATACGTTGTTTTCAAATCGGGCTAGAATTTATAGTTCCAAATTGCAAAATGTAGTCCACTTGTGGTCACACCTTTTTAACGGCCTGGCCGCAGCGCACAATGGATCGAGAGAGTAGGAGAGGTCGGACAAAATTCGGAAACTTTAAACGCTCATACAGTAGCCGCTCGATAATTCGAAAAGTTCGGTAATTCGACGGCAACGCCAATCCCCGTGGGGAAATCTCGTCAATTCGAAAAATTCAGTGTACTTTTACCCCCTCGGTAATTCGAATTTTTCGGTGGGAAAACGCCTAGTGAAAAGCTCTGCAATTCGAAATATCTGTGCCGGGCGCTCTATAATTCGAAGTCTCGAGGTGGTTGTTTCGATGCACATGCACATGTCAATGCCTGACGGACGGAGAACTGAGGAATCTACGATTAAATCCTCTGATTATCTGATTCGAATTACAGAGCGTTCGGTTCCACCACTTCGAATTATAGAGCTAATTTGAAACTCTCTTTATTTCGAATTTTTTCGTAACCCCTCTCCATAATCCGAAATCTCTCCGATTCAACAACTCGTTATTTCGAAGAAAATCCCTGGTCCCTCCAACTCCGAATTATCGAGCAGCTACTGTTACTCCGTTTATACAAAACTTTGAGGTTCTAAAGTTGGCTTCATTGGTTTCCTCGTGAAATTTTCTGATGTACGGGCCCCTTGAACTTCAAAATATGAAGAAATAAACAGCAAAATTTGCGGTTTTGTCAAAAATTTCAGGTCCGACCTCTCTAATTGGCTCGATCCACTGTGCGGCGGAACATGCGAGAGGCAAGTATGTTTGAAGGTATTAGAGCTAGAGGAGTTCAATCAGTAACGTTATTTCACCTCAAACCTTGGTGGTGGAGGGCAAGTGACCTGATACGACTCCTAACCTGATACCTAAGTAATGAAAAAAATCAAGTTTCCAGCATTTCGATCCAATTTTTCTCATTTATCTAAGCCTTTTGAGAATTAGTGATAGCTTACTTCATCGGCAGAACAGACAATGCTGGAATCAGGTTGAGGTGTGAAAGAAACAATGCAAGTAAAGTGCCCTCAATAAGTATCGCATGCGACAAACACCGAACAGGTTTCACTATGGCATCTGCATGCAACTATTCGGGCTCTTAGGATGTCCGCGTTGCATACGCTCGGGATTGAAGGTGTTTTGATTTATCCTAAACCCACTACTTTAACTGTATGGCTGTATGCAAAATGACAGAGTGTCTAGTCTATAAGGTGCGAAATTAAGATTTCTGTTGCAATTTTTCTTTTCAAAATTTCACTTGTCACCATCTCTCAATTTCACCAATCTCTTAGGCACATAGCGTCGCTCCTCTAACGTAAGGGCGTGTCTCGATTTTCACGTGAGCCCTGTTCCTCGTATAACTCTATCAGGGTCGGACTGGCTCGCATCTGAGGGCGTAGACCTTTGGCTGGTTAAAGGGGCGTAATTTGATATTTCCTGGTAGGACATCCCCTACTTGGAGAGGGGTTCAGAAAATTTTGGCAAAGCAGCACAAGTTTACGCTATTTTCAGGTTCAAAGTTTATTAATCCTACAGAGTAAAAATTGCAAATTTGAACGTTTTGAAGTAACCGACAGACTTCTGAAATTATAGGAAACATAAAAATTAAAGCCACCAGACGCATCCAAGCACCATTATTTCCAAAAGAACCGAGCCAGTACTGCGGTTACGCGAGCTTAAGACGTGGGTCTGCAAATCCATCCTAAAAAAGAATCAGACAAAAACCTGAAAAAAGAAGAAAGAACGAGTATCAACACAGCCGAAGGTAGAAGAGATGTGTTCGGGCATCTTTTCTAACTCTTCTCCCGAATCTGAGTGACACCTCATTGATAGCATATAGAAGAGCATTTGAGAGCTCACGTTTCGCGTCATCGCGCCTTCAATTTTTCAGATGCAGTACGGACGTCCATCAAGTACGAATAGTTGTATCTCTGCGCCGTCGTTAACGCTCATCCTTTCCCTCGCTTTATTTCCATATTGTGTTTGTTTGCGTTTGTCTTATTCGTAATGGTGCTTCAATTTTGTAATATAGAGCAGAGCATTGCGAGTTCACGACTTATGCCATCGCGGCTTACATTTTTCATATGCAATGTGGACCTCCATCTCCTGCGAATAGCTGTATCGCGTTTACACTTTATTAGATATTTCTTATTTTTGAATTTCGAGATAAATTAAGGTTAAATTTGTCCGAAATATGCTATGGTATGTCCAAATCAATAGTCATTTTGACAAGGAAGAAATATGTTTAAAGGCCTCTCAATAGGTCTATAAAGGGTGCGTATGTCTAAGAATCGAACCGACCATAGCTTCTAAGGGAGTTGCACATAGCAAATGAAGGAGGGGGATGATAAAGCGCATGTATGTCAGCAAAAAGATAAAAATTTCACAGATAAGTGTTTACACTGGAAAAAAAACATGCTCCCTATCTTTGCATGGAGAGTTTATCTTGATGTAGAGGTGGACTCTCAGGATAGCGTGGGATATCCCCTCCATCTTGGCCTCAACTCGAGAGCTTTTTTTGAGCTTGGGAGTTGACTTCAGAGAAAACCAGTGGCACCATCGTTTTTCTCGCAAACTTTTACATAAGAATCAACAGTCAAATCGCAAATTCTCCACACATGCAACATCTCCATTGAGGGCGCTCGGTCATTTTGGATCCTCGCAGTGCAAGCGGCTGTGCAGCTCGCCGAGTCGAGCCGCGTCGCGTCGCAAGTGAAGTAGTGGGCTCCTGGAGAATCAAAACGCCTTCGTTTACGTGTATATGCAACACGGACATCCTAAGAGCCCGAATAATTGCATCCAGGCGTTGTAATACAAGTTAAGTGTTCGTCGCATGCGATTCTCATTGGAAGCGCTTTGGTTATTTATTTTACATCTTAACTTATGTAATTCCAGCGTCATCTGTTGTGCCAATGAAGTAAACTACTACTGATTTTTATTTGGATATTGTCTATTTTCCGTTAAATGCGTTTGTTGTTGAATGTATCTAAACGTTGTCCTCCTGAAATGAGGGCAGCGGCTCAAAGCTAAAACGGCGAATGCAGCAGAGTCGTTTAATGGACACTTCCGGTAAAATTGTCGAGCAATTTTGACATTTTATAATTTACTCATTCCTCATTTTATTCTTTAAAATCTTTTATTGGTAGGTTTTGAGCCTTACTCGATGAAGATGTGATTTTTTTACTACGTACTTTAAAATGTGGTATCTTTCAGGTGGCGGTGATTATCAGGCTCCAGCTTACTAAATCGAACCAGCAGAAATCTAAAATCACTCAAATGAACGTCAGATATGAAATTTTTGTTGATTACCTATTGTAGCTGTTGCAATAATTTGTTGTTAATTCGTAAAGTAATTACCTAAGTACTCAATGTAATAATCTTGGTGGCAATGCATACCCTTTTTCAAACCAATACCTGTAACTCTTTGATCTTACTTTGTAACTATTAGGTGATAGATAAGATTGCGCTACGCATGATCAGGTATTTTTGTTCTCTTGTTACCTACGTTTTATTTTTTATACAAATATATAGGTATCTTTTATTTTGTCTTAGGTAGGTAAATTTATCTGAAGAAGAGACTCCCTCCCTCATTTCCGACTATGCGGCAATATTACCTTTTTACCCTTCCTTCCTCTAGAATTTTCAGATTACCTATTTCAATACTTTTTAGGAATCACCCTTCAGTTCCTCTACGTACATTCTTGATAGGTTTTCAATCATACGTTGGCACTTTTTTCTTGGACACTCATTTAAATTGCTTATTGTTCTCATTAGAGTTAGTAGGTAGTAAAAGTAGCAAGAATTAGTAACAAGGTTGTGAGGTCAGGACCCTTTTCTTGAGAGGACACAGAGAAAAATTGGAATTGCGTGTATCTTAACTTTCCGCGTATGTGACCATCATCTAATGATGTGTTTCCTGACTACTTTATTTCCCGCTAATCATGATTGGAGCGGTCTGTCGGAAGAGGGATTTTAATTTTGAAGGATGGGCATTTCAAGACCTATGTTCGGACTACTCAACCTACACACGGACATATTCTGCCGTGCTAATGCGCACAGAAAAAAATGAAAGAGTGTGAAATCTGAGCATAGATGGATACCATTGTGGCCTTTATAAACCAATGGAACATCCCCTTGAACTGTTAGAGAGAATGGATGGTAGTTCTATCCTACTGATTTTAATTTTAAGATCAAAATCAGCCCTGCCCTCACAACCTAGCAAAGTGACCGAAATAGTTAAGACCTACTTTCTACTATCGGCATGAAGTACCTGCTTCCTCCTTTGTAAAAATTACTTTTTTTAAACCAAGTTTTCATTTAGGTAAAACGTTTTGCTTAATCCTTTGTTAACTGAATTACAAAAGTTCACACTAATTGTAGAGACAGCGTTTCCGTTCTTTTTAGTGTATTTCCCAAGGGAAATACACTATTCTAATTTTTTGTTTTTAAGCTCGCTGGCACGCGATTACTCTCCTCGTAACTGGATTCTCTCCTCCCAAAATAAGTCTCGATGAATAATAATACTGGTTTTAGAAATTAAACATGAGCAAATTTTAAATGTTTTTTGGGCTCTGTAGAGTAATAAACCTTCAATTTTAAATGACGAGTAATGTGTATTTAAATGCACATAAATTGCAACTTATTGTAAACTCGTTAAACGTGCGGATATGTTCTCTTGTACTGATTCCGAAAAGAACTTAACTAGCGTTTTCAATGACATTTATTTCATCCTTACTTTCATTGTTTTTGATGTAAAGCTCAATTCATTCCCATACTTCGGATGCCCGAGCCAATCTGTGTTATGACCATTCGTCGCCGTGAAAACTTTCAATGGAACATGTGGTACCATTTTATGGTACCTTGCTCTTTGAAGCACGCGAATGGTAAAATGCACAACATGCACATTCAATATTCATCGAAAATTAGAGAAGTATAAAGTACCTATAAACCCCTCTACCGAAAAGACAAATAAATGCATTTTTAGTAAAATGCCTATAGTTACTGAGCTTTCTTGTTGTTACTCACTTGTATTTTTAGATGAATAATTTTTAGATTAGTCGACACGACTATGCAGGTTCTTGAAGTAGACATCCAAAACTACTTTGTTCATACCAGTCTCTCCGCAAATTCATGCATGCATTCTTTTTGTCCTTCAAAAGTACCTAAGTGAAAGAAGAGATTCATTTGACTATACAATAAATTCGGTGTTATTTTTTAAGATAATCAACAGGCAGGTTTGTTTGGTCAGTCAGTGGGAAGGAAAGAAGATTCCTGATCATCATAGAGCCGCCTATTTTTTATGAAAAATGTTTTGTCGATAATATGAGCACTGGCGCGGAAGTATCTTCTACTGTTTCTACTCACACATTACTTTTTGATGATTAACTTAATTGTGATGGGATGTGTACGTGTAAGTTCGTAAAAATTTTAAAATTAGGAAGGGTGAGGAAGAGTTTGGCATTAGCGGCCTGCCAAAAAAGGAACAAAAAGGCCAAACAAATGTTTAAATGGGAAAGATCATACACTTGAGCTCTTTTACGATGGTAGAGATTTTTCAGGAATTTTCTTTCTCTTCACCATATTTCCGGCATGGTACTATTATTATTTAATGTGTCAGATAATATTTGATGAACTGTTAAGCTCAAAAAGATGGTTAAAAACTGTCTTGTTGTAGGACTCGAATTGATTCCAATTAGGAAAATTTCAAACTTGCGGTTTGAATGGACATTCATCACATTTATCCAAAATATCAAGGAGGGCTGAAATTTTACTGCCACTGTTAGAACTCACACGGTTGCGTGTTGCGAATTAAAGTATTTTTATTACATCGTTCACTCATGATACCTATTTAAAAAAGATAAAATGTACCTAGTTATCATTATGGTCACTCCGGTCATGTTACTATCATATTCATTATCATCACCATCATCATCATTATCAACATTATTACTATCATCATCATCATTATCATCATCACCATCATCATTATTATCATCACCAACAACATTGTCATCAACATTATCATCATCATCAACATTATCTGCATCATCATGGCCATCATCATCAGTATTATTGTTATTATAATTTTTTCTTAAACCTATAGAGCAGCTGCTTTTATTGTCTCTCTATCTGCTCACGGATACTTTTCCTTGCAAAGTTGAGGTAAAAATATGCGGACGTTTTGTTAATGCTTTGGCGATTCTCGCAAGTTGGCAACACTGTTTTTTATCCACTTAAATGTATGGAAAACAATCGACTCCTGGTGAGGCAGCATGCCTCACTTAAAATCGATATTTTTAATGGATTCTAACTGAGGAATAACAGTGTTGCCAACTTGCAAAATCGTCACTGTGTTAATGCACGCAAAGCTCTCACCGCGGAAGAAGTCATTCTTCATAATGCATATTTCAAAAGATTTGCGACGAAACAATTTTCATATTAGTGGAATGTATTATTTGGTGATCCAAAAAAGTTTGCACACGCAATTAATTAATCGATACCGGGAGATTTCTTTTATTTACACAGATTTTATTATTTCTCCAGAGGGTTCAAAATGCCAGTAAAAAAATTTAGTTACATAGCAAAGGCTCCCACATGTCACTTGTGTTCGTCAAAGAGTCATGCCTCGAAAGTAAAAGTTCATTGAGTATCGAAAATAATTAATAAAATCTGTCGAAAATCCCAGTTTCTGCAACCAGTGAAAGAAGACATATTTCCGAAAAATACGGCACTTGACGTCATCCATCATAATAAGTGCATACCGTACCTAAGAATACTCCCGATTCATCACCATTCATCGATCAATGTATTCTCATTAATGAAATGGATCCATGTGTATCACTGATAAAGCCATTGTGGGGAAAAATCAAAGTGCGAATAACGTTAAACACCGTTTCTCGAGATGAGCCGACCGACAATTCCGTAACTAATGAACGAGGTGCCTTGCAATTTTCACGAAGCTCATTACTTTTTCTCGAATTTTTAAGCTCCAATCAGTAAATTACGATCAGGTATGTGACTAGCGCAATTGACTGACGCATTACATGAAGTTAGCCATAATGTGTTTAAATTTAAATCAAATAATTCACTGAGTTTTATTTCTAACAAACTGAGCATAATACCATTGATTAAACTAGTTTTTTGTTTTACATGGATTATTTGAGCTACAACCTAATCGACAAGAGGAAATTATTATTTTTCTTATAATGAACACGTTAAAGGTAATGTTAAGCATTTGTCATTTTTACAGATGTGATTTCTCACACCTAAAGAAGTAAAATACATATATAAATTCGGAACTTTCGAGCTTAATCTGTGCATTTTTACCTCGTGTTGACTCTTATCAAGAATTTGTGTATCGGTTGAATTTTTAGATACCTACATGAGCATGGAAATAAAGTTTACCTTAAAACATCTTTTAATCGACTGAAGTTGAAGTAATCTGCGGGCAGGTATGATGTAATTTATCGGTGTGTTTGTTATGTGATTATTACTAATTTTTTTTTCCTTTATCAATTTTCTTTTTTGTTATCAGATTGTAAATACATGTAAACATTAGTTACCAAAAAAAATTAAAGAAGTAACAATAAAACATTACTGTAAAAAAAATTATACAAAAAACGATATCGTTAAATAAAAAGGTAAAAATAAACGGCAGTGTGTTCAATTATTTCCACCCTTGTTAGTTGTGATGTAGCCACAAAAATTTGCTTTCAGGTGGGAGAAAAAATTAAATAACTTAGACAAATATTAAATAGGTTACTCCTCTATTTCTTGGCGCAAAGAACACTGGAAAATCCTCAAAATTGACCCTTCGAGAGGATTTCAAAGGGAGAGAGAGAAAGAAAAAAATCATGAATTTTTTTTTTTTTTTTTTAACAGGCAAAGGTTCTGGCACGGTGCTAGCTATAGAAATAATTTAATTCAAGCGCTTTTAAAATCATTAATAATGCGAGGCATGGCCTGAAATCCTAACCCAATTCAGACGTTTCAGAGTATTCCTACCCTTTTAGAGTATCAGAGAGTCCTTATCATCGAAGACTGAAAATTGATATTTTTTACCCCAAAATTGGTTTTTTGGCTATAATGTATATTCATGCGAAGCTGAATGTAAAGAAAAATTTTGTCTGAATTTATCATAGCTACAGAGTTTGAATCAGAAGAATAACAAGAGAATAAGACCAAAGAGAACCAAAGAGCTCTTTTCAGAGAATGGGTTCAAATTATGGGCTGGTGCTAAAAAGATATCAGCAGTACTTACCTAAAACGAACTCATTTTTTTCCTATCTCGTGGGTGACGGATCAAAAACACATATATCCATTTTTGACGTAAAATTTTGACGGGTATCTACGGCTTAGTTCCAAAAATACGTATTACCAAACCTCGTCATGAGCGCCTTTTTTTCGTATGGGCTATGCAACTATTCATGCGTCTACCCGGGCTATCTGTAAAGAGCTCACTAAATCTTACATACTCGTTAGCTGTATTTTGTAAATCGTTGTTGATGCAACTCGGGAGTTTTATTTAATTTAAGACACTTCAGTGCTTTGTTTATTTTCATTTGTTTTTATTAATATTATTATTTCCAGTTTTCACTTCCCATTCATGCTTTGCCTTTTAAACAGAACAACTGGATTTACTTGTTATTGCTGACCCTGTGCTATCCGAAATTTCCATATACTCCCTAGACCCCCCTCTAGAACCCCCCTCGTTTGCTTTTAATTATGGTTTGAAATATGGGAAAAAACAAGTTTTAATCGCTGATGCCAAAAAACATTCCTGGTATCAATCCTTAGTTCCGAAAACACGTATCTCCATATTTCAACCGTATTCCGTAACTGCTAAAATTAATATGCAAAAAAAAAAACCAAGGAACTTAAAAAGTATATTCTAATTTTAATATTTTTACCAAGTCTTACGTTTGTACTTCCAACTCCAACTGGAGGGAAGTTAGGAAGTTTTTTCACATTCCTGAAAAATCGTGTTTTCGGAGATACGTGTTTTTGATCTGTCACCCGTGACATGCCATGTTGAACTTTATCTCTCTGCGTGTCTTTCCTGCTAAGGACGAGAAATGAGACGGACATAGGTCGCTAGAAATATTTGTTGCTAGTACTGAGGTATCACTACATATTGAAGGCGTTTTACATGAGACGAGTATCAGACAGGACCAGAGTATTTTCAAGCACCAATTGTAAGCCCATAAAAAACGCTCATGTGACAATGCACCACCGAATCAATAATATTAGAGACGCCTTGGCTCGGAACGAAAAGGAGAAATGTCAAAATAAGAAAATACCTAAGTGTTTTTACAAGGTTTTATTAGATAAAAATTCTGCAATAATTTTTATATTAGAAGTTAGAACCCCCCAAAAAATATGTTGGAGTTTATAAATATAGGAATAGCATTTTATGAGAAACCCGTTGCGATTATTGAAAGTGATTTCAATGCCTCTTCATTGAAGCAAGTCTTATCTGATATTGATTCAGATAGGCAGCATACTTTTATACGTAAGTGTTTTTGATAGGATATCAATGACTAAATCCTGAAAACACCCAACTTAATTATACAGCGTTACAAAATCTCCGTTCAATTTGTATCTTTTTAAAGAAAAATTATAAAGATTATGAGTTTGAAATTATTATGGAGCAATTAATTAGGAGGAGAGAGGAAAAATCAAAGAAAATTCCAAGGAATAATAGCGACTTGCTTTCCTTTTAGAAAATAAAATAATACAACATATTTGCGATGTTAAATTATGACAACGTCACGGTTCAAGTGAGAGTGAGATATTTTTTTGTGCGTTCCTTGCCGGCATTGTGTAGAGGTGGCATTTAGTGGTGCTTATGGGAAATTTTACGAAAAAATCAATGAAACCACCTCTAAAACCTCCACGTTCCGTATCAACATCGATGTGAGCTCTCAATGTCTCTACCTTTTGTCCGACTCCTCTCAAGGACTCGCTCCACTGAGCGCCGCTTGTATGGTAGGCAGTGTCTGAAGTCAAAACGCCTTCACTTTGATGCGTATGCAACACGGACATCCATGGAGCCCGAATAGTTGCATCCAGGCGTATGATGAAATTGAGGATGAGAGGATACAACGTCCCAAATGGAGATACGTAGCATCGCACTTCAGCCATCGATTTGATTTCTTAGGCGCAATGGCGAAACTGCATTACAATGAAGTTTGGTAAATGTATTGGTGAAATATATATATTATGCATTTCTTGTCTATCGACCCAAAGATCATCTGGTAAATTGCATCTTGTAATTTTATCTAGCAAGTAGGTGTCGCAGAGCGGCCGGGCGCGGGTAAAAGCGATTTTTATGTATGGTTGGTTGGTTGGTAGATACGTTTATTTGGTGCTTTTAACATTTAAGCCATTAACACCTAGAGGAAAGATAAAAATAGTGTAATATACAGAATTTAAAAATTTAAAAGTATGGTTGGTTGGTTGGTGGACACGTTTATTTGGCGCTTTTAACATTGGTGCCATTAACACCTTAGAGGATAGATCATAATAGTGTAGTACAGAATTTAAAAATTTAAAAAAGTAGGGGTCACAAAAGTGTGTATGTATGTATAGTTAGTTAATTAATATATTTTAAGACATTCAGCGTCACAGGCTCCCATTTTCAAAATTCTTTGTAAAGACGTTAATGGCCTGTGACGCTGAATGGCTTAAAATATACTAACTAACTAACTTACTAACTAACTAACTAACTAACTAACTAACTAACTAACTAACTAACTAACTAACTAACTAACTAACTAACTAACTATTAACGTCTTTACTATGTATGTATGTAGTTAGTTAATATATTTAAAGAAATTCAGCGTCACAGGCTATTAACGTCTTTACAAAGAATTTGGAAAATGGGTGTATACACAAAAATTTAGATTTTTTGTATATAGGTATGTATGGTTGGTTAGTAGATACGTTTATTTGGCGCTTTTAACATTTGAGCCATCAACACCTTAGAGGAGAGATCAAAATGTATGGTTGGTTGGTAGATGTATGTAAGTATGTATATTATGCATTTGCTCTTTCCCTCCTGAATGTGGGCTGCGCTTAATATGTATTGACTTTATTTCTGACCAAGTTAAGGGGCCTGTTATAAGAGGTATTCTCATCACGTAATAAGCGCCTCACGATGACTTTCGAGCGATGCACCGTAAGTGTCAAGCGTGAATTGATAACACCGTTTAATGAGCTGGGGTTGCAGGAGGGTGTAGGGGGGTTGTGAGGAGGGGGGGGGTACCGTTCCGCGTTGCTTTTAATAATGGTCGGGAGCGAAGCGCGCGGCGCGGGGGGGGTATGAGACCGTGGAGGGGGTTTAATGGGAGGGGGGACAGGGAGACCCAGTTCATTCATAGCGGCCGCTATCAGCTGGTCAACTCGCTCTCCGTGAGGCGCAGGCGGAGATCAGGCCCAAAGACAGTGAAGTGGGGGTTATTGACATTCGAAACGCAAGGTCGGTTGTAAGTATGCACCTACTTACAACTTCGAGCCTTGACAAGTTCAGTTATTTTGTTTTGATCTATCGGCTCAGTACGCTCCGCGCTTGTGACGTAGGCGGTCTGGGCCGTAGTCGACGGTCGTGTTTCGAGTTCGTAAACAAGTACGATTAAGAGCTGGCCTCTCGCTCATTACGGGATGCAATTGTAGCTGCAGTGCCTGTGTTTCTGTGCCCGCCCTCGGAAAATTAAAATTCATCGCTCTGAAAGTGTTGAGGAGTCCGTTTTCAAGCGGCACTTGTTGATTCCTGTGGGAAGTTAACCTATTTTCGCGCGGGTTTTTTTGAAAGTTTCGATCGCATCATCGCGGATGCCGATTTCGACGTGCATGGTGATGATACCTGAGCGACGCAACGGTGTCACCAGTTTTAGCCGGTTCGAGCTTTGAAAAAGTGTTATTTATCCGTGAAAAAGTATTTTATTAGTGAATCGTACCCTGCGCAAAAGCTTGAAGAAATTTTGATTGAATTCGTGGCTAAAGTATTGTCTTTCTTGATACTGATTGTGGTTTTTTAAATGTTAATTTTGGCGATTTCCCCTCAATTTAATAATCCGTGATGACGATTCGTATAAGTTCCAGCGATGGTTTAAGAGTAAAGTTCGTTTACTCATTTGTACGGTGTGTTTCGACGCGTAAGTGATTGCTTTTTACTACTCGAAATTCGATATTTTTGTGCGAGTGATGATAAGTTATTGTACCGGCGGAGATTCTTCAAGATATCGAAGATTTTTCATGTTTTTATGTGAAAAACAGATGAATACCGGATCGAATTTCTTCCAGCAGTTTGTTAATCGGAGAAACCAACTCTAGTGACTTGTGAGTATATTTCATGCATGGATGAGAGATGGAGCACATGATAGTGCCGTGACTTGGTGTGTGATTTCTAATGTGCATCTGCGTATGTGCTTCAAAAATTTGGATTATTTACAGCTGCACGGACTCAACTCCCATCATAGGAACTCCCCTCTTCCAAAATACTGACTAAGGTAAATTTCCACTTTTTGAATTGAAATATCTTATTGGGGCGAGTAAAATGATCAGAACTATTCAATTCTGAGCACCCCTGTCTGCGTCATAATGGGTCATTTCCTCGCGTGAAACCAGAGGGAGGGAGCAAGAAATCTATGTGGCCCCACTTTAGAAAATGTGAGGGATTTTGCCTGGTATTTATGTTTCATCCTCCAAATTGTATTTTAATCAATTTTGCTGTCGGAACAGCTCAAAATTGTACTTCAGTCGATTCAAGTTTTCAAAATTTTTCCGGGAGGTCCCCCGGCCCCCCTTTTGGAGCTGAAGAAGTTCCTTCGGATTCCCCCTTGGAGGTGGTGTGGGATCCCCTACACTGCCGTACTCAGGTAGGACGCAGTGGCGTGGCGTGCTTTGCGATATATCAATTGATCTGTCATTCAAACCTATGGAAAAGGATCGATGAAGAGGGTGTTCGCAGCGAACACCTTAATAATCGATTCTTTACCATAGGTTTAAATGGCATAACAATCAATACATCACAATTCAAGCCACGCCACTGGTAGGACGCCGTACGAGCCATCAGGCGTTGCCAAATTTCCTTCGTCAAACCACGGATTTTCAGGAAAATTTGCGAATATCTCTCTTCCGATGTTACAGAGGATTTCGTGCGTAATTTGATCTAAGAATTTTGAAAATTTTAAGGAAAAACATTCATACCTTTTTTCAAAAAGAAGTATTATCTCTGAGAGGAAATTTGGCTACAATAGAATGCTCCTGAGGCGTTTTCACACGGCACACAGTGGATCGAGTCAATCAGATGGGTCGGACATGAAATATTTGACTAAAACTGAGAATTTGTAGGTTTATATCGTCATATTTTAAATTTCAAGGGGTGCCTCTAGAAGAAAATTCTACAAAAACACCAATGGAACCACTTTTAGAACCTCAAAATTTTGTATAAACGGAGTTACAAGCGTTTAAAGTTTCCAAATTCTGTCCGACCTTACTATTGATTCTATCCACTGTGCGGCTGTGCAGTGTATGCACCATTGCACCCCTCCTCTGCAGGATGTCCTCCGAGACCCCCCTCAAAGAGATAACTTTCTAACTCCCCAAAAATAGTTTCATTTCAGCTCGTGGCAATGGTTCCCAAGCTTTGCTTCGACTCCAGGTCTCAAGACAATTAAATAGGAACCTAAAATCGGCTATCGAAAGCATTTGTGATAATTGTGACATTATGTAGCCAAAATAAAAATGTACACACCAAAAATTCCAACCTGCTTCTAACAAGATACACATTTTCTGAGCGTTATGACTCCTAAAATTGATGGTGCTGAGGGAACCGATCATATCTTTGTGGAGACTTTTGCACAAAATCCCATGTGCAAAAGAGAGCAGGAAAACTAGGCAAGAAACGTTCGATACTCATGAGGATGCATTTTAGTGACACTGTGGGCCCAACTGCGTCGTAGGCCTTGCGCGGTCAGTAGCTAGCGATTTTAGCAATTTGGCAACGATGTGTTTTCTCCATTTGAATACACGATAAATATCGGTATATATATGTGAGGGAAGTTGCCTCGCCATACGAGCATTTAAATGAACATGATATCGCGTTACACACTTGTGAAAATTGTCACCGCGTGTGTCACTGCTGGAAAATCACTCCCGAAATATTTAGAAATCCTGCTTTCCATTAAAGAATGCTTAGATAGGTAAGCATTTTCAGCTCATGTTGCCGACCGTAAGTTGAACTGTTGCATCTGAGTCTTCGGCACTTTTCAAAATATTGGGGAGGGACTTTTGTGCGTTTTGCATTCACTCGGTGCTCTACTACTTCTCTCCTTATGACAATATACCATAGATTATTCTCATCAGTATTGTCCCTTGCTACTGGGCTTTAAATTATTTTAAAAACTGTCTTGCAGTCTGATCTATATCGGCAAGATAAGACAACACGTAGCCCATCTACACCGTGTAATATATCGATTTTCGAGTCTTGTCGTGCCAACATAAACAACAATCAAGTTGCTGGAACTTCATACATAAAAAGACGCCCCAACAACGCACTCTGGCGTTCCACGACACCCAACACCTAACGTCACATGTGCCTATCTTCCCAAATGTTATCGGGCAACTGAAAACGCACCCTTTCGACAGTGCCCAAGGGATGGCGGCAATTCCATGCCGCCATCTCTTCATGGGACGTCCTTGTCGCATTTTCCCATGTGGTACCCAATCCAAAAATTGTGTGGGCCATCTCTCCTCCGACATTCTTTGCACAAGTCCACACTGAATGCCTAGACATGACGTCGTGCACGATGTCATTTTTGACCATCATCCCCTGGCGAACTCTTTCCTCACGGATTCAGTCCGGTCTTGACCGCCGCCAAAAATCAATTTCAGAGATTGATTCCACTTCAAATTCTCATATTTCCTAAGATAGATTTCTATCCTGGCACAACAATTTTGACATTCGGTGGACTCCTATACTAATTTTTAGATTTTACCTCCTTTTCTCCCGTATGATATCCAACTGTTGAGTTGGTTTTGCGCTTGGGGATTGGGAAGTGCCGTTTTTGGATGCGCACTACATGTATGACACGCAGGATTTGGCTGACAGACGCGCATGGAATAAAATGTGCATGTTTCGATACTAAGTAGACTGAGCAAGTTTCATTTCCATTATTGTTAGCCTGCATTTTCCCTGTCTGGAGAAATCAGTGCCTTTTTTGCTCTCTCGTGTGATAGATTTCCCTTCCTCCCGTCAGTCTAGGCCTTCTGTTTTTTGCCGATACACTTATTTCAAGTACGCATATGAGTTGGACGGATTTAGTAACTAGAATCAGCCCAACTACAGACGTTGCTCAATTTCTCTTCATTGTTTACTTTTGAGCAGCAATCGAAGCCATACATTTCTCTCTCAAATGTTCAATGCATTTCTTATAATCTGAAGGCAATTTTGCAGGCAATTTTAAGGCGTTATACGCTCAAATTCTTTATCATAACATGCGCGGAATTATGGGAGCCGAGAGGAGCCTTGGAGCCTGGTCCCCACAAAAATCTGCTCGGTCGCTCGCAAGAATTGTGAGGGATTTTGCGAAGGAAGTGCACGACATATCTTTCACTTATGAAATCGTAAACATTTTTGGTGAGAGTAGCCCAAAATTGCTCCTGAGACTACTCAATTTTTCAACATTTTCCGAAGGAGGCCTCCCCCTCCTCCCCTTTGATTCCAACAAAATCCCCTAAACCCTCTTATGAAACTGAGGAAGTCCTGTAAAATCTCTTTAGCAGGGTCTCCTCTTGTGATCTTGCGGACCTCCCTTAATCAGGTGCCCTTTCAGACTCCCTACATGACTTAGCCCATAATTATGGAGGGGCAATGTAGGCAAATAAATTATAAACGGTAAAAGGAGAGGAAATTATCCAAAATGTGTGGATTGATAAAATTTTTCTTAGAAAGTACCAGACTAGTTTTCAATCACTAACATACACTTTCTTGTCTAAGACACAAATTTTCTCTCCTATCCGAAGCAACATAAAATGCAAACAGGCTACTTCTGGTTTGTGCCGTCCAAGTGCTCATTAAGGTTGCTAAAAAGTTTTCATCCTCGTTTTTTGGCAGCTATGTGTTAATTTAGGAGACCTCTATAAAAAAGAGGAACTGTGCCCAACAGTCGTTTAAGATCGCTCGTGGATAATGAGAAGGAATTTTAGCAAAAATCTTTCACAATTCCGGAAACCGACCTCGCAAACATAAAAAGAAACATGTAAATTTTGAAAATCAGAACTATATTAATTTTTTGACTTTGATTTTCGTGAACAGTAGAACTTCCAGGGGAGAGAAAAAATAGATCCTGTCTCATTAAAAAATTAAATGCAAAATTTTGCTACTTTGTGAAATTAACCCCTTTAAGCTGCGGTACCTATTGGTCATTTTATTTTTCTAGGAGTTGATTACCTACCAAACATTCCGTCGTGTGAATTACGGAGATCGGTAGATCTTCTTCCTAAACGAAAACAACTAAAAACCACCTCGAAATAAGATGCACAGAAAACGCCTTCAAACTCCTTGGCAGCAACCACACACAGCAACGCGGGTCGGTAGCCCCATATACATACAAAGAAATTGTTCCTTCTCTGACGAGGGAAACCTGCAAGTTTTATGCAATTTTTACGGTCGTCGCATTGCGGGTAAAATTTTAATTTCATAAGTGTCCAGTAACTGTTGAACCTTCATGATTGATAAACCTTTCTATACGACATCAAGATGGAATTTTTTATTGTTTTTTTATCGACTGATTATTATGGAACACATTTTTTCGTATCATTTTCGATATCATCAAAATTACCGATGCAGCCTTTGATGGGTAAGTAGTTCGTATCTTAAAGCGTTTCATGAAGTTTTTACTCTTTGCGCGCTTAATATATTCATTCATAATAATAATTTCTTCGAATATTTTTCCATTCATGTTTTGACAAATGTGTCAGTGAAATATGCTATTGCTGAATTATTTACTTAAAAATGATGTGAAAAACTTATGGTATAATTCACCACGAACAGTAAAACATCAAAATACATGAAACCGTTTATTAAAAATATAATTAATTTATGATAGAGCTGTAGATGTGCATACACATTCTTGAGGGTAACTTTTAATAAATACAAATAAAATGACAAAATATATCTTTTTATTTGAGGAATGAACTAAATGATATTTGAAGTCTTGTATTTTATTCGTTCAAACAGTCGATTTATTCCCATCACATTGATTTTTCTGAGACACCGGACAGATTAGAACTCTAATAGATACATATATACAAGTCAGTTTAAAAATATCATAACTTAGTTCTGTTATTTGACATGAACCAGAGGGCTGGGCCCCCTGACTGCTGCGCGGCCCAGCCCCTTAGAAGTGCTTCGTGCCTCAGGCGTTATGCGTTAGGTACGCGTTATACTCATATGGATTTATATAATATAGTACGATAGTATGATAAGATACGTGCAGTGACAGAAATGAATGTAAAGGGACGAGGAATCGCAGTATTTTTTTATTTAAAATTAAAAAAGAGTTCAATCATTACAGGTAGTCCATTCAAGGTGAGAATTCACGTCGCGAGTCGTAGAGAAGCAGATTGACTAAGCTATTTTCTAACAAATTGCGGTACTTTTAGTAGTTAGAAACACTTTAATACGAAAAATGATAGCGGTTTTTAGATCTACATCAGATACCTAGGAATTAGAATCGTACATATGGCAGACTTATAACCGTGCGTCTGGCTCTGTCTAAAGAACATATGGTTTTCAATAACCACTGACAATAGACAGATTTCGTGTAAGGACCATACAAAGCTAGGCCTCCCGCCATCACTATGTATGATTCCATTTTCCCCGTCCATTATTAAAGTACGGCGCAAAAGGATATCCCGGAAAAGACGGATTTTGCAAATTCCCTCCCTCTTTTCCGGGGAAATTCCAAAGTTAATGGAGGAAAAATTGGTTTTCCATGAGAGTTCTACGCACAATTTTTCCTTCCAGAATTTGTATTTCGATGTCCTAGGCCCAGGCCCATTTCCCCGTTTTCTCTTTCTCCGTTTTTTTCTCCTTATTTTTCTTTTCCCCATCAACCTAGCTAATTTTTAAAATCTCATTATCATTTTGGTGAATTAAAACCTAACCTTTATAGAGTATGAATTCTAATGCACTTTAAAATTCACCGATAAAAATTAAGCCCTTTGAAATGATTGGCTTAAGACTCAAAGAATTAAAAAAAAAAAATGTGGGGTTTTACTTATTCCGCGCACTCGCATATTTCGTCGCTCCTCGGACGTAAGGGCGTATCTCATTTTACACGTGAGCCATGTCTCCCATATAACTCTATGCTTTTCAGGGCTCACACGGGAATAGAGATACGCCCTTACGTCGGAGGAGCGACAATTTTAGGACAATTTTTCATACGCATATTTTGTGTGTCGGCATTTGTGCATGCTGAATCGTAGTTCGAGGAAGTCAGCTGTCAGGAAGGTTCCACGAAAGGTGACAGGAACACTCCAATTATTGTGCGTAAAATTCTCATCAATTCCATTCCCCCACCAATTTTGAGCTCTACTGAAATGTGCCATTCACCTGAGGGTGTCAGAAGCATACTCCCGCACTAATTAATTTTTTTGCCCTTTTTCATTTCCTCAGAAATCGATTTTTACCTCTTTATCTTATTTCATTCTGACATACTTCATTTTATTTTGTCTAATTATCAAACTAAGATCTCCAATCATGTTATTTTTGGGGGCAATATTCACCCCGTTTGGAGAAATTCAATCACTCTTATCTTACGGTCCCGGCTGTGGCCATATTTAGGGTGCGTTATAGAGACGAGTGTATCTCTCTTAAAATTAGGAACTCGTCAGATTTTTACCATTAGCTTGTCGATTTATGGACAGGAGTCTCCGTCACTCAATTTGAGTCCCTTTATATCTATACTCAAGAACGCGAGTTGAAATGACTGATCACGTACCGTCTCACGGATGATCAGCAAATCTCCAAAATTGCTAATCGCGGCGGTTTGAAATTTAGCCCCTATTGGATTTTGATGTGTATACATCAGCTAAGAAATTGTATTCCTGTAGGTGCAAATCCCGCGAAGAAATCGCGGTTGAGAAGAGTGAACTTTCCCGTGTAATGATCGGGTGCGAGAAGGATAGGTAATAGATTTTTCGAGCAGTCATGTGTTCGGCAACAATGCGTGGAAAAATCAGAAAGTCAACTGATGCCTACCCCGGTCAATTCGTCGCCTACCTGACATAAGGGCGTAACTACAATCTGCGATGAACCCTGGGCTCCATTCAATTCAATGCTTTTCTTGGCTCATCTCAATGTGTAGTTACGCCCTTATGTCAGCCAAGCGACGAATTTGTCCACGCTTTGTTCGCCATATAAGCCAATTGAACTGTGATTTCGACACAACAAATATTTCCTCGGTAATAAAATCTCTGATTTTGCAAGAAAAAAAGAGTCGTTTTCAATTTCCCGTCATTCTCGCGTGTTTTTTGGAATGAAGTGCGATATTTCGTAAAAAAAGGCTACTCCGATCAAATTAAATAATAGTTCTCAATACTCTATACTCAAAATAGTAGAAATTGTGGTTGTGAGGATTGAAGATGAATAATGCTTCTAATTTGCTCCTACGATTCCGACAACTTTTCCATCAGTTCATTGTATAGAAGGGTATGTAAAAATAGAACGCGAACAGTTACGTTACATTTCTCTGGATCAAGTCAAGCTAAGAGGGAAGGATTTATATATCTACATGAAAGACATGCAGTGAGAGGATGAACGTGTGCTCCTCGCTGGAACTGCGGGCTGATCGTTGAAATTGATAGACAAAGCAATAGACAAAGAAGACATCTCCGAGTATGGAACAATCCTATTGGTTGAAATGGTTGGTTCTTATAGACTGAGGGAGAAAATGATGGACCAACTACAGCGTCTCTCTTGAGTTGCCGTTAGTTACTCTATTACCTCCCTCAATCGTCCATTGCAACCACCCGCTTCCACCAGTAGGATTCATCCATATCCCTCTTGTCCTCTTTATCTATAGCTTTGTCTATAAATTTCAACAATCAACCCGCAGAGCGAAAGGAACAAAACTATTACTAAACGCGCAACTATTCGTGCTCCGAAGTCGCCCATATTGCCATTCTAGTTATTGAAGGGGAACTCGAAGGTGAAGTCAAGCTGTGAGGAGAGTGATCAACGAGTGTTTCTTGCCTTTCCGCAGGCTCATTTGTTTTTTTATTAACTTATTTGTATTATTTAGGAGTAATTATAAAAATTCATTGCATGGAGTGTTTACGGATAAACACGCAAGATAGCGCCCCCCCCCCCCCGCGAAACTCGCGTAAACTGCCAGTCATCTAAATAAATACCAATGACTTAAGACAGATTGCAAAATAAGTTATTTAAAGAAATAAAATATGCATACGAATTACGCATTAGCTTCTTCGAAATATCCCATCCCCTCGAAAACAAATTCGAAATGAATTTGTTGAAAAAAGGCACTACGATATCTGAAAAGTTGATTATACAGTGAAACCCATAATACAAATTCTGAAGCTTTCTTCGCCTCTATTGGTTATTTTGTATTTAAAAAAAAGGGGGTTTTCATTTATAATTGGCTTGTATGCAGTATACTATTGATTTCTATAGTAGCTAAAATAAGTGACAATATAAGAAACAATAACAGTGATAGATAACTTTTGGGCATATACATCTGGAAAATAAGAACGCTACAATATAGACAAATGGCGCTTTTAGAGATTTTTTTGGCCAGTACAAGACAGACATACAGCTTTATGAACAACATTGTGCAAATATGCGGACCGATTCGGAATATTTATGCATCGTCAATCGATCATCCCCCTATCCCCTTTTCTGGCAAAAATAAGTTGTCCGCAAGGACGTCAAGAGTTTCGCAGGTTTAAAGCTGACCTACTCTGTTTTTAACAAGATTTCGTTGAAATTTTCCTCTTTAACACTGAAGCTCCTTGGTGCAATTCAAATTTTTGCAAAAAAATTGATGAGAATATTTTCTCCTGCTCTAGAGCTATTTCTGACAGCACTCTTACCCCAATAAAACAATTCGATTTCGTTTTCGAATTCAGATTCGATAGGTAGCGGGACGCTCATGCTTGGGGTATTATGCAGAGGTATTTGACCACATGCTTCATTGGAAGTCACACCCATTTTGATCGGCTTAGTTTTTTATCTGCAATAAGAAAATGAAAACGTAAAAAAACTGATTACTGAACGTGTACTTCATCATTTATCTTTACCCAGAGATTCATGTTGATGTCCTGCGGCTCGATTGTTGAATCGATATCGAATGGCCTTGAACGATAAAAAGCATTGCCGAGATAGGGATTTATCGATCGAGTTCATTCGATAACGATTCAACAATCGACCTGCAGGTTTGAATGTATATCGATAACTTAAGTGCGAAACTACGCATCTCTAGTGGGATGTTTCAAAATTTCCGCTCCTATTTTATTTTTCGAAGAAAATCAAGCCAACTTTATAGCCTACCAAAGATTTTGCCAATTCACCGGAATATTCAAGGACATTTTTATAGGAAATTAAGTTGACCAATGATCCGAAGAAAAAATCAAGTATGACATAAAGTCTGAAACGTTGGAAATGGAAATAAGTGGCTTCGCACTTTTGCCATCGATTTGGAAATTATTGGAAATAGGTATACTAACAATAATATTGCATGAAGAAATGCCAATAAAATACTCGGTAGTAACATTGTTCAGCTCCGAGGAGTCTCGTAAAACGCCTCCGATTAATTTTTACCGTATTAGTTGTTACTCGCGTATTTCCTCGCGATGTTCATTAAATGTATAGTGGATGGGTCATATTTTGTGATGAGCAGGGCCGGATTTACCTACTTGCCGCCCATGGACCGCCCGTATTTTTCCGCCCCTTCTCATTTGTTTTGAAACATCAATAGATCGTATTTGACAGTGGTTCGATGTATCGTTTGGTTCAAAACAATAGAACATAACCTCAAACAAAACTTTTAGGATTTAATTTGGAAAAGCTGAAAATGAGAAAATTCCTAACAATTTCACTTTTCATTGCTAGAGAGTAAAAATTTAATTACATAAGACCCGTTACCTCAGATTTCTAAATTGACTTTTGAGGCTGTGGTTACATATTGAGCCAATCGATATCAATATAATCTCACCCGTGTGATCCGTCCATTACGATCTATAAAAGCCATCAAGTGAACGTGCCGGTGGGGGAGGGGTGTATGAGACGCGTTTACTCGTGTTGGGTACATTTTTTGTGAAAGCCCTGTCAACACTATCAAAAGTTCAGTTCCGTAAACCCATCCCATGTTTGGACAAGGCCTTCCATTTATAAAAAACGAACGAAAAAATTATGAAAGAACAAACATAAATGTGGTTAAAAATTTTAACTTTCACCGCCGCGCTGACCGCACTGTGTTGGCGCAATGCGTGAAGTATTCATGCATTCTTGTGGGGGCTATGCGTTTCACGCCGACCGCTGCTGACCACACTATTTGGCGCAATGCGTGAAGTATTCATGCAGTCTTGCATGCGTTATGCGTTTCCAGCCGACTGCTGCTGACCGCAGTGTGTTTGACGCAATGCATGAAGTATTCATGCAGTCTTGTAGGCGCTATGCGTTTCATGCTGACCGCCGCGCCGCTCCATTCCAGGTCAAATTGCGTGTTTGGTTTCTCTCTTAACTCGACTAATTGAAGGTGTTGTCTCATGTATCACCGAGAGACGACAAAATTAGAAATTAATATAATTTTACTCTGAGGAAATTAGAGATTTTGTCATCTTTTCTCGTTTGTAATTTATTTCCTGAATCCGATTTTTTTCTCTCTTTTTTTGATACCTACATTCAAAAAGATTGCAAAATTTGTCGCCCCCTACATATTTCCACCATGGGCCGCGGCCCATGTGGCCACCTACTTAATCCGGCCCTGGTGATGAGGTTGATTAAAATGTCTTGAGGAGGGAGGGAAATGAATTAACTATCACTTTAGTCTAAAAAGGTCGAGTCATCAGCATCATTTGAAGCAAAGAACAAGGTAAAGTTACCAAAATTGATTCATTGTCAGCAGTTCAGCTTCAGGATGAAAAATGACCTATCAAAGCGGTCCCATGGAGGCCCAAAAGATTCCAATGGGTTCTTGTTCATGGGTACCCATGGGGATTTCACGGGGTCCATGGGACGCATTATGACTTGAAACTTTGACCCAATGTTCTCACTCAAGGGTAATTAAAAATGTTCAGCGTTCAAAACTTAGAGTCCTCAGTTTTACTCCAAAGCGGTCTTTCATCTCTGCTGAACCATCCGAGTTTCCACATTAAGCCGCACTTTTCCCGACTGCAGCACATGTTCATTCCGTCAGAAATACACAATTCGTCGAATATCGTGCTAGATTAAAAGGAATGTTAATGAATAGTTGATTTGATGAAATACATGAGTATTTTCAATTCGCGATTGTTTCGAAGGTCACATTCGTAGAATTTGAAACCAATTCATTGGATCGGGTGAACTTAAAAGCGGAAGGTATTCAATAACGCTTCATTAGGAGCGTCATGGAAATATTGGCTCTGTTATCGTCATTGCATGAAGGCAAAGTGATAGACGAATAGATGAAAAAGAGCGAGAGCGTCATGCCAGTCAATTCGTATCGTCCCTTCTATTGAGTGATGCGTCATTTGCTCTTAACACTGGCGTCAACTCTGTTAGTGACCTTAACTTAGAAAGCTTTTCATGTATTTCTCAGTGAGCTTATGATTTTATCAAATGCAGCTTAATCGATTCCGTGCAGTTGCCTCTTCTTGCTATGACTCAGTCGCATGTGTGGCAAGCATAAGCGTAACCAAGGGGTCTCGGGCACTCTTAGAAGAATGTTTAGGGCAAAATGACCCTTATCCCCCTCCCCTCCTCCCTTCACAAAATATTTTTTGCCATGAATATGGTGACTAGAGTACCTATATAAGAAGAGTACAGACTTGTCAAAATATGGAATTCTCAAGGCCCAAAAGGGCAGCCAACCTCCTGAGACAAAAAATGCCTCTGCCAATCTTTAGATTCCAATATTAAACCAAGATGGCCAATAATGTTCATAAACGAGCATGCTCTCACAAAAATGAGTAAATTTATGCAAAAACTAAGTCAGATATGTACGCTTTACAAACGGCGGGGTCGTAACGATTGTGATACTAAATCACTCTAGATAATTTGAATTCATACAGGTTGGCTGCCCTTTCGGGTCCTAAGACAGAGACAAGATACCCTTCCCTGGCATCTTGGCAATGGTAGAAGCTTTTACTTATGGGACTTCAACATTCAACTGTTGACCTACCTACTAGGTGGCTGGTTAACTACGTGATGGGAGTTTTGTTTGGCAAAAAAGCCAAATTTTGGGAAACTTGTTTGGCTCATGACATCACCCGCAGCTCATCATCCACCTGGTAGAAAAGAAACAGCCGTAGAGGTCAACAACCAAAGGGGGAATGAATGTT
Source organism: Bemisia tabaci (assembly GCF_918797505.1). Taxonomy (NCBI): domain Eukaryota; kingdom Metazoa; phylum Arthropoda; class Insecta; order Hemiptera; family Aleyrodidae; genus Bemisia; species Bemisia tabaci. The sequence goes on along the minus strand of NC_092797.1, from coordinate 32,093,071 downwards.
GCCCCATTATAATTTTCTATCAGGAAATGTTGAATCCCGGAAAGTAAAAGCTTTGACCAATCGCTAACAAGCCAGTGGAGGGTCTCTTCTCTCTACCTTAAAAGCTCAATCACCTAACCTAAAGGTTGCCGACATATTCGTTCTCTTCCTGCGTACTGCCGTGTTAAGGGAAAACGCCGTATGAGCCTTCAGATGTTGCCAAATTTAGTTTAATAAATCACAAATTTTCGGGAAAATTTGTAAACGTTTTCCCTTCAATTTTCAGATAATTTTGTTCGCAATTTCACCTAAATTTCCTGAAAATTCAAAAAAAAAAAATATCTATGGCTTTCTTCGAAAATAAACATTTTATCGGAAAAAATTTGGCAACTCTTGAATGTTCATACGGCGTTTTTCCCAAGCACGGCAGCGTAGGTATTTTAATGGTGACAGGATCATTTTTACCTATGAAATGAAAACATAATGGACTAATCATGTCACAGCCAATCAGAATGGATCCTTCATTGTCCTCACTCTCTCCATGAGGTACTCCAGTAGAATGAACTTTGAACAAACCTTTCAAGCGAGAGCGACGATACGATCCATGAGGAGGAAGGTAAGGATGAAAATGACGAGCATAGCAGCAAAGACAGAGGCCAGAGCGATACCGAGCATCATCTGTTGTGTGGTCGCTTTGCCGTCGGCCTTCCCATCGTCGGCCAACCTCTCCTCCGCCACTTGATAGCCGCTGTCCACCGGGTCGCGGAGGTAGCCGATGGGCCCGTCAGCCGAGGCCCTGGCCCTGCCGAAGGGGCTCCTATTCCCCGTGTAGCCGCTCTCCCTGTCCCACGGCCTGATCTCCCTCTCGTTGGAGCCCCCCGGCTCGAATCTCCTGAAGGGTGGCGGACCCCCACCATTCGCCTTGAAGCGTTCGTTACTGCCGCGCGGAACATCGAACTTCGGGATCTTCAGCGACCCCGAAGAGGCCGGAGGAGGTAGATAATCTTGCTCAGTTTCGATTATTGCTGGTGCGCGTGTGCTTGTTGTTATAGTTGTTGTCCTCTTCGTGAATCTGGGTAGGGGCGCGGATTTCGTCGTGCTGCTAGACTTGGCGTCTTCGTAGTCCACATCCGAATACTCTATCTTACTCGTGTCGGGTGGACCCAATGGGAACGGCTCGGCCGGTTGTTCCAGCTCTGGTTCTGCCTCGGGTTCCGACTCCTGAAGAGGTGACGTCGATGGTGACGTCGCTTCGGTGACGGGGGTAGTGGGCGGAGCTAGCGATGGGGGTAGTGGGGGTTCTGGGGAGGACGCGGGAGGTGCGCTGGGTCCGAAGTCGTCGTAGGCGTCGTTGGACGTCGGCGTCGAGGGGAACGTCGGGGGTGCGTCATTGTCGCCAGGCGGCTCTTCGTCCAGTGGTAGCGTGTCGTTGTAGGAGCTCTTGATGTTGCCCGAGCGTTGGCCTAGGATAAACGGCGCGGCGTGGAGTAGGAGGAGGAATATGAAACCTATTCTCATTTTTGCCGGACATTAATTGGTGTTGTTCCGGAACCGCGAATGAAGTCGGAACCGGAACTGGTCGCTGAGATGGCCTCCTGCTTGTCCTGGATTGGACGAGGGGGTGAATCGCCGTGCGGGTAGTCTTTGACTCGATGTCTCAAGTGCTTGAGCCCGGTCGGACGTCTTTGGAACGAGCACGCCTTCTCATCGTTCCGCACCCTTGGATCTAACTTCTAAAATGCTGCTCTTCGTTAGAGATCTCTGACAAAGTATCCTGTAACAAAAATCAAAATATGAAAGAAAAAAAGAAGGAAAAAAGTCAATGTCAAAGTCAATTGATCGGACGGCCAAATATAAATGTAGTAGTAGTAAAATAATTTTATTTTAAAGCGGTGCTTTAGCATTTAAGGCCATTTACACCTCTAAAGAAGGCAGTAATAGTAATACATTTACATGGAAATTAAGGTTACATTAGTAAAAATACAAAAGGGTTGAGGGGAAAGGTTAAATTTTGAGATTAAAGGAGCGCATAAATTCAAAAAGTTTTACAGGATGAGTATTCAGAAGTAAATTTTTAAGAGAGGGTAAGGGGTAGGGAAAAAAAGTTTTCGGATTTCTTTATCAAGTGGGCAACTTATAAGAACGTGATCTACCGTTAAATGAAGAACTTCGAAAAGAAATGAAAGGGAGGCAAACAAAGAGATATTCAGTGCTGTCTTATTTGCAACGAGGAAGTATGGAATGCTAAATTTGCTTTCGCCCGCGATTGCAGGGCTGCATAAAGTAGGCTTATTATTTTTTCTACCACTCCCTCGTTTTTCAGTGCAGGTTAGACATCACTCGTGCTGCAGAAGGTATTTATTCGTTTAAAAAAATGTGCACCGCCCAAAAGACAATACATTTTAAAGACCTCGTACTGCTACTTATATTCTATACAAAGTGATAGTGACTTTGGGAAGTCAACGCTCAAATTCGTCTAATGATGACTGATAACCGAAGAGTTGAGCAATCAATTATTTTAGAAAATCTATAGTAATTTTCAATAACTCGCCTCGCTAAAAGCTCACTCTGACATTCATAAGTCATCATTTGGCAAATTTTATGCTGAAGAAGTTTCTCGCAAATTAGATCGCGTTTAACAGAAAGGAACCAAGCCACATCAGCTGTGGCCTTTAATTGGGCAGTTTAATTTTTCACATGGAAACGGTTGTGCGGATTTTGGTGCAAATTTCAGCGCTTTTTCTGCATTATGCAACGGAATTCCTCAAAATTTCCAAAAAAATCCGAACAAACATCAGGGCCGGATTCACCTACTTGCCGCCCACGGGCCGCCTATATTTTGCCGCCCCCTTCTCATTCGTTTTGAAACTCGATAAAAACCATCAAATGAACGTGCCAGCGGGAGAGGGGTGCATAAGACGCATTTACTCGTGTTGAACACATTTTTTGAGGAAGCCCTGTCAACACTACTAGCAAAAGTTCACGAAAGTTTGCGCGAAAGTTAAGTTCCATAAACCTATCTCTGTGCGGACAAGGCCTTCCATTCATAAGAAATGAACGAAAAAATTATGAAAGAACAAACATAAATGTGGTTCAATGATTTTAACTTCCGCCGCCACGCCGCGCAGACCGCACCGGGCTGGACGCAATGCGTGAAGTATTCACGCAGTCTTGTAGGCGCTATCCGTTTCACGCAGAGGCTGACCGCAAAGACTGCACTGTGTTTGATGCAATGCGTGAAGTATTCGTGCAGTCTTGTAGGCGCTAATGTGTTACCAGCCGATCGCCGCGCCGAGGCCTTCTCCTTTTCATCTCAAGTCCTCGTTATCATTTCTCTCTAAGTCGCGCCGTTTTAGGCCAAACTGCGTGTTTGGTTTCTCTCGTAACTCTACTTATTGAGGGTGCTGTCTCTTGTATCAATAAGAGACGACAAAATTAGAAATTACTATACTCTCAGAAGATGAGAGATGTTGTCGCCTTTTCTCGTTTGTAATTTTGTTTTTATAAATCCGATTTATTTTATACCTACCTACACTTTAAAAAATTGCAAACTTTTGCCGCCCCTTAGATTTGCCGCTATGGGCCGCGGCCCATGTGGCCACCCCCTTAATGCGGCCCTGACAAACATTCTATTGTAAGATATTAAATCCCCCGCTTAAATTTGACTATGCCCGATGTGCCTTTGACCCTTTCTGCTATATCATTAGGCGGAAAATTGCGTCGATCTCTGAAATTAACTTATGACTCATACGATTACATTGCTTAGATTGTTAATGCGTGCATTATCTTTAAAAATTATTGTCTCTGGCGCCGCCGCTGCCGTCGCGTCGCACTGTCGCGTCGCGTTTTGTCCACGTTGACTGCAAATTAAAGCCACGGTTCCACGGTGCGAAGTTGGCAGCGTGAAGTCGACCGTGCGGCTTATTCGCGCCACCGGATGTACTGATTTTAAACTTGCGCGTTGCTCTAGACGTTGGCAACGCAAATCGTCTTTGCAGTGACAACAGGCGGGATTAAAGTCATCACACCCGTTTGCAGCAGTGGCGTGGCGTGAATAATCGATTATCGATATCTCGCCATTTGAAGCTATGGTAAAGAATCGATTACTAAGGTGTTCGCTGCGAACACCCTGATAATCGATCTTTTTCCATGGGTTTAAATGGCATAACAATTGATATATCGCAAAGCACGCCACGCCACTGTCACACCCGTTCGCATGAATCTGCCACGCGGTTAATTTCGCGCGGTCAACCTCTCGCCGCGCCGCACAGTGGACCGAGTCAATACGAGGGGTCGGACAAAATCTGGAAACTTTAAACGCTCATGACTCCGTTTTTACAAAATTTTGAGGGTCTTAAAGTGGTTCTATGGGTTTTCTCATGAAATTTCCTGCCAGAGGCGCTATTTTAAATTTAATTTTTGACAAAATAAATGTCTAATTTGCAATTTTAGTCAAAAATTTTATGTGCGACCTCTCTAATTGATTCGATCCACCGTCCGCCGCCAGCGCCCTGGGCCCGAATTATGTCGGTCCTTCCACCTTACTTAAATATACTTAGGAGGAGTCTCGACCGCACTTAAAAAGTCCGGTTTAGCGCTTCTGATTGGTCGATGGTGCGGTTTCGACTCATCGATGAATGCTGCGTCTCCGCATGAAAGAGCCGACAAAATTCGGTCCCTGCTGTGGAACCGTACCCTCAGTGCGTCAAACCTCGACTAACTTGAATAACCTTGGCTTGTCAACCAAATTATACTTCATTCCTTTTCTTAGGCTCCTATAATTTTTGATTGTTACATGCATCATATAGAGGACGCATATCTAACCAGAATCAGTCCAACTGTATTTCGGAGCGCCTAATTTCCTGTTAAGTTTTTTTCTTCTTTTTTTCCCTAGAAAAATCGAATCAACATAACGCCTTGAAACTTTTAATGAATTTTCCATAATACATGCACTTGCTCAGTTTTCTAGTGAACAAATAAAACATGCAAGGTAATTAGACGGTGTCGGATGTAGTTAGGATAATTATTCCGGTTACATCTGTCCAAATGACTCTTTATTCTGAGAATTTCTGACAGAAAAAGAGACGCCTCACTACTTTCATTATACTGTTGTCTCTAGCTATTTGTTTATTTACTTAACGCGAGAGCGTGTCTTTTTTTTAATTTCAAATAGCCGTATCTCGCTGACGTGCGATTGCAATGAGGCATGGTGTTATAACTGTTATACTGACAACAGGGTTCATTTTTAAATGCAAATACGCCCTCACATCCGAGGCGCCATGATTTTGCTCAGTCAACCAGCGCAAAGAGCAAGACCAAAGAGTGTGTGAGCGTGTACATTGTACAATTCAGTGAAAACTCATATCGGAGCGACCTCGTTCTGGTATCAGTGCAAAAAATATCATCGACTGTTGTGGGGAAGTAAAGTTCGTTCAATAGCGTTTCCTATGATACGTGCCGATAAAAACTGGGCGTACCTACACCTGCAGGTTGATCATAGATGTTTTTCCCTCGTCGATGTAAGCTATATTGGCAGAGAAGAGTAAATAGTTGGCTCTATGGATGTGCGAAACGAATCTTAATTTCTCTTCGCAAATTTACCTCCATGGCCACACCTACACGTCTGTACCTGTGCACTCTCAATTAATCTGACCTTTAATTGCGACAATTTGCGGAGTTAATGCTTCGGGCACATTGGCTCTGCGTGTGAATTTAATTGCAAATGATCCGAAAACACATTTAGACCGCGTTGAGTAGAAAGGAACCAAGCCGCATCAGCTTTTGCAAGGTTTAATGGAGCAATTTAATTTTTTACATGAAAACGAGTTCGCAGATCTTTGTGCAAATTTCAAAGTAATTTCTGCATATTACGAAGCAAATTCCTCAACAGTTTGAAAGGAATCCGCACAAACGTTCTCTTGTAAAAATTTAAATCGTCCTGTCAAATCTGGCAATAGCTGATGTGGCTTGGTTCCTTTATGCTAAACTCCGGTCCATTTGAATAAATACGTTGTTCCAATAATTCAATGGGTCTTTTTACAGGGGCGCAGAAAGTTCTCAGAAGACGATCGTTTTCTGTAAGCCTGCGTTTTTGTCTCACGGTAAAAAATGTCCCATTTTATGAAAAAGGTCACAAAAATGCCACAAATGCCATCGGGAGGGGGGGGGGAGGTGTCAAAAAGCCGCAAATTCGGCGTTATGTAATTTAGGGGCGGCCATTTTCGATCGACCAAGAGATCGCGAGATCGGGCATTTTCTGTACTTTTTGCTTAAATTACTCCTTTATTGTTTCTCTTATTCAATAAGTTCCTCATGCCTTCCCTCTGTTTTCTCTTGGTCTGAACACTGTCGTATTAATCGTCGATTATTCATGCACTATCGTCTACTTTATGCCATGGGGGAGCGGAGTAGATGATTCACCAAATCTCTCATAACACTTGCTAGTATTTTTCCACGGATTCGGAACTGCAGATTTTCTCTAATGTGATGCGTTTACCCATTTTTCCTAATTAAGATTAGTGTTCACGTTGCATGTTAAGAGTTGTTTTTGGTGTTTTCAATTTTTTGCCAGTATGGAAAATTTGAGCGTCACTCGAATTTCTTACAACCTAGTATGTAAATAAATCCATTAATGAGAGTGATTAATTGTAACGAATGAGACGGCTGCATTTTATTTAGTTACTCGTATTCCCATGAAACGTTGATTTAAGGTAATCAAGACAAATAAGGATCTAACATTAAATCAGGTTTTCAACGAAGTCGTTTTCAACGGAAGTATCAACCGTTCAAAAAAAATTTAATCATCAAAGCAAAGACTGGCGTAAAACGATTAGGAAAAATTAAAACGATTCACGTGAAAGAGAACTTTTTTTTCAGTATTTTCTAAAGTGCAAATTTCGTCTGGTAAAATTTAAGAGAAAAACTACCTATTTGGAAAACTACCGTAAATGTTTTTGAAGCATCTAAAACTTTCTTTTGAAGAATACTTACCTTAGTTTAAAAAATCGAGGTACAGTGGAACTTACAAGAGGTTCATCAAACGTTTTACTTTTTTAGGTTTCATAAATTTTCCTCGAAAGGAAAAAAATACCCCGAAAATGGGTTTCCTTTTACGTATATTTATATCCTTTTTTCCCATTTGTCTTAATGAAAGTAACATGCTTCTTTAAAATAATGACCCACAGTCGTTGCTTCTAGAAATTGTTTAAAGAGAAAATATCTTCGCCGAATTTGGAAATGCATCGGTAATTTCAGAGATCACTCAAAGTAATTGAATAGAGAAAATTGTATCTTCTAGAGTTCAGTGTACTTCTCTAACATTTAACAAAATGTTTCTGAAATTTCGTCCTCATGGGACAAAACAGTCGTGTCTTATAGGCACAACATTTTGGAGCATCTACTTCAAAATAAACTTGAGTTTCGATGTTGCGCTTGGCCAAAGGAAATAAAAAGTATACGGTATGAATTTAATTACATTTAACGCAATAGTCTTTAGTCGGCACGTAGGTGTCCAAAGGGTACAATTCTCATCCGAATTCTTTAGCACAATAATACATAGTTTTCAATGCAACATCAGTGGTCACGCTGGTTTCCATGTTTCTCCTCATTTAATTTCTAACCTGCAAATTATTCAAGGATTTACTTACGGGATAAAATTTGACGTCAAAGTTTTACGAGCGCTCGGGGACATATAGAGTGTGAATTTTGAACGATTGGACTGAAACCATTTTCACAATTTTGTCAACAACAACATGAGAATGTTAAATTTTGACGGAGGGATTTACTAAAGATATGGAATTTAAATTTCAAATTTGTAAAAAGCCACTTCGTGGCGGCTAATTTTCAAGGTTATCTCAGTCATATGGTAAGCTGAGTTGATCGAGCCACTATGTGCATCGCTCGCTCAAGTCTTGTTTGTGGTTATACTGTTTCAGGATTTCGATGAGGTCGGCATTAATTGACAATCTTTTGATCGTAATTTAAGGAATAATTAATACTATTTTTCCTGAATCTTGAGCTTGAGTCGCCGTTTTTGCAATGTGCTGTCATTTTTTCAGTAATTAAGTTAGCATTAATTTTTTTTTTTTTTTTTTTTTTTTTTTTTTTTTTTTTTTAAGGCTAAACATTGACAAAGATTATGTATTAAGTTCACGCGCCAGTCGAATTCTGTGGTGCTACTTGGTCTCCATCGAAACAAACTTCTTTATCTTTTGCACCTTTCGAATGTATGTTCGGGCTCACCGAGCGGCACCATCTTCACTGATAATTATGCGAAATTTCTGACTTAAAATTATATCGTGTATAAATAGAAAAAGCGCGAAGGAAAATGGAGCATTAAGATTCTGAGGGCTTTTCTTCATCTTCATAAAGGAGGAGCCTGAAGGAAGTTGAGTCCCTTAACCAGTACAAATAAAACAAACAGAGCCAACACAACGTGGGAATAGAGCAATAGAACGGGGGAAGGATGCGCGTTGATGACGGCGCAGAGATGCAACTATTCGTGCTTGATGGATGTCCGTGGTGCATCTTCAAAATTGAAGGCGCTATGGCGCGAGGCGTTAACTCGATATGCTCCGCCCTGTGCTTCCGATCAAGTGTCCTTTAGTGTCGGAAGAAAAGTTTAAAAAACGTCTCTCCTATCTTCGGCTGCGGTGACACTCAATTTTTTTTCTCTCTTTATTTCAGTTTGATGTCTTATTATTGTTTTAGGATGTAGTATAGATCTATATCTAAAGCTCGTATGCACCGGCCCAACAAAACCCGCGGGGCACGTGTTATTAGCAAGCCTCGGATCAATTGGACTACATTTTGCAATTAATATAAATTTCGGCCCGGTTTAAAAACAACGTATGTGCCATTAGTTTCCCTATGCACATAAGTGCTTTTCAGATAAGTTAGAATTTATAGCTCCAAATTGCAAAATGCAGTCCAATTTGACCCAGCTTGGGTATCTAAGGGTTAACCAGCCTCTAATGAGAGATCACACGATTGCCTTGCCTGTTTTGTGCAGAGCGATTCAAATACTATTTGTAAAAAATGAAGCTTTTGAAATCCTCCTGCAAGATCTTGAACACAAAAAATTACTTGTCAACACGTCTCTTGTATAGTAAAAGTTTAGGGGGCTTCTCTGTTTTTGATACATTCAAACCCATTTATAGTTCATCCTCAGTTATTCTGGATAAGTAATGAATCTACTAGAGATCCTTAATAGTAAGCTGTTCGAAAAACATACAGAGGTATTCCACTGCATGCTTTGACCGAGCCACTAAATGATGTGTGTAATTCTGTTGGCAGACATAGGTCTTTTAAAGTTTCCATTTAATTCAAAATCAGAGGCAACAAACATAATGCGTAGCGCGAATAGACATATATTCGAAAGGCACAAAATTATATCACTCAAATGCCTTTGAGTGAACGGATAAACAATGTTGTGAATCTTTTGTCAGGAAGTGTCCACTGACGGTTCGCCTTCAATTTTGCCTTATAGGCAACAAACTTACCGACGAGCGCGAATAGTTGTCTATTCGAAAAAACGTACAATTATACGGCTTCATTGACTTTGATTGAATCAGAAATTGATAAACAAACTTATGAATGTGTTGGCAAGAATCGTTCACTTAAGGTTCGCCTTCAAAATTTCCGCTAAGTAGCTAACACATCGAGGTGCGCGAATAGTTATCCATTCGAAAAATACGCAATTACACTTCTCTATAAGCTTTGATTGAATCGATGAAGGGTGTTACAACCCACGTCAAATAAGTTGGTAGTTGTTTACATCCCGTTTGAAGCGATTGCGTTGCCTTTGCCGTCGTCCGATGAAGATGAAGATAGATGATAGCAGACTACGGTTGGCGACGTCGGTGTGTGCAGCAAACACAACGCATACAACATTTGCTAGAAAATCAACTCAATCCTACCCATACACTGGAAAAAAAAAACACATTGGATCTAGAGTCCAGACTCTTAAAAACATCGACAAGAAAAAGTACTCTTGATTCAATCAGAATCTAGCTTAAATCAAGAACCAAGCCTCTTAATTTAAGCGGCTTTCGTTTTGATTCAAGCAAAAATCCGATTGAATCAACAGTATTTTTTCTTGTCAATGTTTTCAAGAGTCTGGGCTCTAGATCCAATGTGTTTTTTTTTCCAGTGTATGAAGAATATACTTACAAAATGTGCAGTTTCCGCGATGCTTAGTTCTTTTTTTTATTAAGAATAAAACATAAGCTCATGTTAAGTCATCAATTAAGTCCCGTTAAGCCTGATATGGTTCAAATGGCGAATTTACACGAACATTCATTATTCTGCATTTTTAAGAGTGCTTAATGAGCTACGTTTGCAGTATTTTTTATAATTTTTTCTATGTATGGAAATTGTATAAAAATAGACTTAAAAGTAAAAAAATCTGCCGCCTTGTGACGTCATCAGGCGGCTGTACCCATTGAAACACGTGTATATGAGCAGATAGGGTCATTTACTCATATTCCCTCTGATAATTGTTCATTTTGGGAATCAGTGATATTATCATGCTCTGTTCACTCAGTAGTTTTCTCTTAAACGTGACATTTACACAGTTTCAGACACCTGCAAATGCTCTGTTGGACTAAATTTTGCAATTAGGAGCTTCGAAAATTGTGGCTCAGTTTAGTAACAACATGTAAACCATTAGTTTCCCCATATACAAATTTTTTCCTTACGGATGAGAAAGATATTGTAGCCTCTAATTGGGAAGTTCTTTGGAACAAAGGCGTATAATACTTGTGATGCTGCTAAGATTGTGCAACTTAGTGCATCGTTTCCAGTTGAACAGTTAGAAAGTCCTGCTAGGAATTTCTTCTGGAAAAAATCTAAATATTTTGATTTATTTTTCTGTGAAAATAATTAGCATGTACATACAGTGTAACTTGGTTCGCTTTAAGTTGTATACAAAGTCGAACAATATTGCAAGCCTAATACGCCTTTGTTTCAAAGAACTCCTTAATTGAAAATAGCTGTGCATTAAGAAGTGAATTTTAAAATTTTTGAACGTTCCCATTTAAACACGTGTATTTGAGCAGATTATGTCATGTCCTCATATTCCCTTTAATAATTGTTCATTTTAGGAACCAGAGATATTATCATGCTCAGTTCACTCAGTAGTTTTCTCTTGAACGTGACATTTACACAGTTTCAGGCACCTGCAAATTCTCTGTTGGACTAAATTTCGCAATTAGGAACTTCGAAAATTGTGGCTCAGTTTAGTAACAACATGTAAAACATTAGTTTCCCTATGCACTTTTTTTTTTTTTTTTTTTTTTTTTTTTTTTTTTTTTTTTTTTTTTTTTTTTTTTTAACGGATGAGCCAGATATTGTATTCCTAATCGCATAATGTCGTTCTGATGTGCGTTAAGGAGTGAATTTTAAAATGTTTAAACGTGCTCATTGTGAAAATCGAGCGGCCCAACCTTCAGAATGTTTTTTCATTAATCTGCATCCACAGAGTGCAACGGGCCCATTTTTTTGTCGTCGCACACGAACCGCGGTGCTCGCGCGAGTTCGATAGAGATAACGCGGCGCGGCTCCAGCTACGGGTTAGAAAATGCAGTTGGAAACGCAGCACGTCAAGCACGTCCACGTCCAAGTCCGCGCTGTTGCCGCACCTCACGTCCGGATTATCCCACTCTCGGTATCTCGCGTGGAAAAATCCGCATAATCACGCACCGACGGGCAACGATTATCTCGGATTGTTTACTTCGAGAAACAGGTTGCGTCATCGTCGCTAATCGGCCAACTTTGTTTTTCATCCCGTGTCTCTGTCTTGTTTGCGCGACTTCACCTCGCGCGTCGAGCGTCGCGTCGCGTCGCGTCGAGCGCGGCAAAACGCCAGGCGCCAGGGCGGCATCAACAGCACCGAGGCGTGAACGATCGATTATCGATTTTTCCCCATTTGAAGCTGTAGCAAAGAATCGATTGTTAAAGTGCTCGTTGTAAACACCCTGTCTATCGATCCTTTTTCGTAGATTTAAATGGCAGATCAATCGATGTATCGAAAAGCACGCCCCGCCACTCACTGGGCATTAAACCAACTCGGTAGCTGCATCACGCTCCTACACTGAGCAAGATCGTCGTATGACACCTCGGATGTCGCCAGATTTCCTTTAATAAAATACAGATTTTCCAGGGAATGTGTGAATACACCTTAACCTACTTTTCAGATAATTTTCTTCGCAATTTAACCTCAAATGCCTGAAAATTCCTAAGAAAATTATTCAGAAATTTTCTCGTAAATATATATCCTATCCGGATGGACTTTGGCAACATTCGAACGCTCTTACAGGCTTTTGCCGACGAGAGGTGCATGATAACACTTGAGCCTTTAAAATAAATGTTAATAGTAGGTCAAGCCACCTTACTGTAGATGCAACTCGCAAACATAAATAAATTCGTAAACATATAAATATCTGTCCAACAAACAGTATATCGATGGATAAAGCACAAAATTAAATATCTCCATCGCCGTGTTTCAAAATCTCTGCTCCTAGTTTATCTATTCGAGGAGAGACAAGTTAACTTTATAGCTTGAAATTTATACAGAATATTCTGTCAACAGAGAAGAAAAATCAACGACATTTTCAAGAAATTACGTCGACTAGTTTTCCAAGTGAAAAATAAAGGATGACAGGAAGTCTGCAGCGTCGCAATCGGATACGAGATATCGCTCTATAGCCATCGATATTTCCTGCAGTTAGACAAAAGGGTTCTCAAGGTGGAAATTGGAACTGTGCAGTACGGTGAAAACCCCGATTTTGGGTCGATGATATTAATTTTTTAGTTTTCGATCCTCTGCGCTTTTTTATCACTTTCAAGAATAACGGGTTAAACTTGCAAGTCATTTGCATTATTAATGATTTAATTAACGTTTGTAACGGATCGCTTCTAAACCTGGCAACAGCGCCGGTAAATGCATCCGTGTTTTTCTTAAACTCAGGAATTAACGTTGTCTCTTTGACTCGGTCTCCGAGAGGTAATTTCTGGAATTTGTTTACGTTTGTTTTCACATGTTAAATGATGCAGATTCGTCTCTTTTAAGCTGTAGTATAATTATGTCATTATATTTGTTTTTTTCTTCATTTTAGGGGCCCTTTTGCCTGACTTCATCAGGTTTTATTCATTAAACTTATGAGAACTTTTCCAACCTACCATTTGAGTGCTGGAGTCGGGCAAAAGGTTCTTTGAAGCAGGGAAAAAATGAAAAGAGATACAACTACGCTACATTCTTAAAGGGATTATTTTGCATAATTTGGCGGAAGGAATGCATCAAAAATCCAAAAATTGACCCTTAAAGAGAATTTCAAAGAGGAGTTGAAGAGAGTTGAGTTTCAAGAGAGTTGAAGAATTAAAATCACGAATTTGAAATGCACGGAGATAAAATGTGCGGACGCTATTCCTAGCTAAGTTCAAATGCGTTCAACATTAATGATGCTTTTAGCTAAAAAGTTTGAATAATGTTCGTAAGAGTGTTAGAGGGCGTTTTGCATCAAAAACTGAAATTCTATAAATTTCACCAAAAATTGGATTTTTTACTGCGCTGAGTGATTGAGCTCTCGCCCGCAAGGCCCTGCGTGGGCCTCCCTGCGTGCCCAATAGCTCTCTAAGTATACTTTTTCGAAAATTCATGTCGCAAATTTGTCATGCAATTTATTTTTGAATGACTTTCCGACCTTTTACTTTTTAATTACAAAAATATCGTTCCGGAAAAAGGCAAAAAACTAATCAAGTGACCTATGATGTATTTACAGCGTGTATTCAGAAAATGATAATTATTTTTCTTCATAACTTCAGGATTACCTCGAAAAATGAAGTTTTCCTCTCAGAGCGGTGTTTTCCGGGAAACATTCAATTATACTGGAAACGTGTACCCACGTCCTACATGACAGGAAAAAAGGCGATTTTTGAATCTAGTGACAAAAAATTCATAGGCATATTTTATTGACGTGCGTGGGGAGTTTAACCTACTCTCCTAAAATACGAAAATATAGTTAAACATGCCGTGATCCGTCTACTTTACTCCACGTAATCTTACCAGGTTTTCCTGAATCTGAAGCGAAAGATGATTTTTTCCCTCAAATTATCCGATAAGGCTACAGCCCTGTGCATTTATCGCTGTTGGAGCTTTAAATTTTCCCGCCCTTTCCCCCACTCTCATTCAGTTTTTCCAGAAAATTGATTTTCTTTCAAAAAGTTTCTTCATATCAGCCTGAAAAAAAACCAGTTGTATTATGAAGAATTCGATTGAATTCGGCAGATGTATCTACATATTTTGTTTTACATTTCGTAAGTCTAAAATAATGCCGTTACCTACGTCTGCTGAGCTTACTATAATGTGCTTTATAAGCGCAGGAAGTTTCGACTCAGGGTGCGCTTGCGGAACGCATAATAACGCACAATTCATACGCCACTTTGACCCTTCGTAAGTGCGAGCGAAAATGAAGACATAGATACATTTCTCGGTACGCTGATTGGCCCACGTATGTCTATAATAAAGGGACTTTTTATTCCACGTCAAGCAACGCAGCCGTATGTGCAAACTTCTACATGCTCGGTCACGTCTTCAACAAATAACAAAAACACTTAAGGGTAAGACGTTTGCAGAAAAGCGTACTATTTTGCACGAGACAGCAGTATGTGCAGCTTTCTCCCGGTATAATGTGGACTTACCGCTGGTTCGTCGGCATAGACGTCAACTTCCGTGCAATTCTCGCAGGTGGATCCAGACACTTCAAACGGTGGGGGCGAAGTGGGTTTCCAGGGGTTACTCTCGGATAATTTCGAAATTTTAAAGCATCTAATATGAAGTTTGAGTTGACGTCATCATGAATTATTACTAGATATATTACCAAATTCCTTCTTTTTCCCTCCATGCCTCTCTTCTATCTATCTTTCTTAAATGGCCTTAAATGCTAAAGCACCGCTTTAAAATAAAATTATTTTACTACTACTACTACTTTCTTTCTTTCTTTCTTTCTTTCTTGAGGTGTAAATGGCCGTAGATGCTAAAGCACAGCTTTAAAATAAACATATCTTGCTACTACTACTTTCTTTCTTTCCGTCTTCCCTTAATTTTGATTCCTTTTTTTCGGGCGAAGGTAGGGGGGCACACGCTCCCTATACGTCCCCCTCAGATCAGCATATGACAATTCATGTTCTCCAATAACTCTCGTATTTGGCTGATTGTGCGAATGTTTCTATCCTTCAGCGGAACACTTACTTCATTCAAATTAGATCGGTAGTATTTTGAAGAAAACTCGATTAAAAAAAAAAAAAAAATTAATCGTTCCCTCTCATTTTGCTAACATAGCAAAATTTCATCAGGGATACATCGTCTCGTAGGAGGCAGGTATGTAGGTGGGTGACCAGTCGAGTGATTAACTTAAAACTTGTTTATGTAACGTGGACAGCACGAAACGCCGACGAATTAACGAATAAAACTTTTCCACTGGATACAAATGAAGAAAAATCAGATCATACGTCACAACCGGTTTTTATATTTCCCTTTTTTATTTTACATAAATGCTACGAATAAATCGATCAGTCAATGGGATTTTTTCAAATAAAAATATGGATATCATCTCCACCTGAAAGCCTAGGAGACCAGATGCTAGTCAAATGATCGGGTTTGAGATTTAGAGCTTACAGATTAGGGCAAGTAAGGGAAAATTTGCAAAAAAAGACTCGTCCAAGTTTCAAAAGGGTTTACAAAGTTTCTGAGAGGAAAATAACCAACGGTTTCTCTTCCTCTCTGTAAATGTAAATTTTCAAAAAGCATTCACAGGATTCTTTTGGTTACTTTTCATTTAAAAAAATTGAATAGTCGAGAATTAGAAACGTTGCATTTGAGGCACATATGTTTTGACTTGAGCTATGGATTTAACCCTGCTCTATTGCTTTCACGGATCGACAATGAGGTTGACATCAGCGACCGCAAGAGAGATGAGAATTTGTAAAATATGCTCGAGGAAACAAGTCATTTATGTCGAGGATTATGATGAGAAGGCTGAATACTGTCGGCACATTATGAAATCATAAGACGAAGCTGTATACTTTACGTGGATGTTGCTTACTTTGTTTCGCGTTCCTCATTTTTGTTGAATATAAGCACCTAACCTCACTCATTATACACACCTGACCTCGATGTCTCTAACGTGACCCGTATACCACAAATGCTGCACTGACTGAGGAATTCGCAAAGTAGGGAATCCTTGTGGGTTTACGACCTTAATAAGCTGATTTCTGGCTCCGCTTAAAATATGATTCGTCAAAGCTCTCCCGCTCCGGGCCGGATTGGTTGGGCCGGAAAAGGCCCGGACCCCACAGTAGGGGGTCTAAGAGGCTGGTATGGAATATCCCCCAAGATGAGGTCTGTGCCCCCCCTCCCCCCCGAAACGAAATTAGGAGAAATATCAGGGCTCCTAACACCCTGGAAAACTGCGGGAATTGTCTAAGAATTTTTTTGGCACCAGGGGACACCGCGGATAACTTCTAGGAAATATGTCAAAAGTTGGGTGATCTGTAATTTAAGTTTTTTTATCGTGTCTGGCAATACCGGGAATTTTTCGGAAAAGCAGGGAACATTTTGAAGGGTGAAAAAATATGAAACATCGCGGAATTTTTCCCTAAAAATTACCAAAAATCTGGGGAGTTTTCGCATGTTTGTCATGCAGATTATAGACTTTTTTTACATTTTTTTCATCATCATCATTTCGGCCCGGGTAGCGATCGTCAGGCCGCCACTCAGCCCAACCCGACCCTATACCTTCGGCCTCGCACGCGAGAAAGTTAGGCAAAATGGTCCGTTAGACCGAAAAATAGAATAAAAACGAAGTAACCATACCACGACCCACGGGAGTTAATTCTGCATCATTTACGTAGATCGCCCCCAAATCCCAAAAATCGACATTTTGCGAACATTTCAAATTTAGGGAACGATATATCGCAAGTTTGGAAAAAACTTGATCACAGTTTCCTGGCGCTGTTGCCACATTTAAAAACTGTTCTTTTCTGACTTTCTAACATTATTATTAATACAACATGTGTTTTAAAATTTTGGCTCCGTGTTCTTGAACGTAAAAGCGTTCAGCGAGAAACGATATTTCTTAATTATTTTTTTCCACCCCTCAAAATTCAACCTATAAGGCATGATTTTGAGGCGCAGCGAAGCTAGTTTGCGGTTCATCATTTGAATACTGTTCAGTCTGAAGTCGGCACCGCACGCGTTTGTAATGGATCTATTAATGTTTACTTAACGGTTAAGTACACTTGGGCAGTATTGCAACGACGCGACGCGACGGACGTCGAGGTGCTCTCTGCTCTCTGTCCTGTTCTGTGCTCTGTGACGTGAATCACCGAATTACGTCGCGCTTCGCTTACGTCGCACAGTGGATCGAGTCTATTTCAGAGGTCGGACATGCATTTGTGGACTAAAACTGCAAATTTTGATGTCTGTTTTGTCAGATTTTAAATTTTTAGGGGTGCCTCTAGAAGAGAATTTCACGAGAAAACTAATGGAACAACTTTTGGAGCCTCAAAGTTTTTCATAAATAAAGTTATAGGCGTCTAAAGTTTTTGAATTTTGTCCGACCTCTCCTATTGACTCGATCCAATGTGCGTTGCGTTGTCCACTTCCGTGGAGTCGCAAGCTGCGCCCTCGCGTCATCCTCCGTTGCGTCGATCTAAATTGTTTTATTTTATATTTGAATCGGTCAGTTTCAAAAAGGCTCGAGCGCCAAAAATGAGAATTCGAGAAAAATGGTAATAACCGTTTTAATCGACTCCTTGTAAATCTCAGAGCTCAAAATATTAAAGCGATTAATTAATTAATCACATCATTAAGTAATCTGCAATTTAAAACGGGTTGGTTCATACAGTTTCTACCGTTTTTTTCGTGTTTTTATATCTTGGCTTGAGTCCTTTTGTAATTGATCGATTCAATTGTATGTGTGATCCAACGTGGTCAGTCACGAATCACTTATGATAAGTCGGGCAAAAAGAGCCTTTAGGCAGCCATAAAAAACAAGAAAAAAAAAGAAATGCGATAACTGTTCCTCAGGTTTCGGAGAATGGTTCTGTAGTATTTGGCGTGAAGAACACCGGAAAACTTGAGGTATTGTATTTCAGATAGAGCAATTCGAAATTCCGTCAGTCAGGGATCATTTATGATGAGGTCAGGCAAAGAGAGCCTTCAGGTGAAAAAATAGAAGAAAAAAAGAAAGAAAAAAAAGTACCATAACTGTTTCTTAGGTTGCAGAGAATGGTTCTGCAGTAGTTGGTGCAAAGAACACTGGAAAATTCAAGATATTGACTGTCAGTGCAATTCAGAGTTCAGAGGGGGAAAACGGAGAGTTCAAGAAAAACGAGATTAAAGTTTGCCGCCGTTAGAGGTGTTGAAATTTCGAGAGAGCGATAATCTTTCAAAGAAGGTTCAAACTTTTGATTTCATCTCGCGGTACGCGAAAGTTTTGGATCCGTATTTTCTGTATCGACTGTTAAAGTTCACCCGTGGTTGTTCCGAAAGGTTAAGCAATTTGACAGGGGAGCGCAAATATTTATAAATTCGAAAAACACACATTAGTGTCGCAGTAATACTTTGACTGAACCGACAGAAAATGTAAGACCCCGTAAATCGTCCACTTGCGAGTCGCCTTCAATTTTACCGCATAGGCAAAAAACACACCTTGGAGCGCGAATAGTTATCTTCTCTGAAGATACTCATCGATCTTTCTCAATAAGCCTTGATTGAGTAGAGCCGTACGCCAGATTTTTCCCCCAGATATTTTCGATGACGCAAGCACAGTTCGATTTTGTTCGCAATGTGGTAATAGAATCTCTAATTATTGAACTACAATTGAGAGTGAATTATCCGTACCCGAACTTGCAACAAAGACAGTGCATGAGTAATTTTCCCCCTGTTTTCCCCCTCAAATAAATCGTTTGTTTCAGCCACTAATTTAAGGAACAGCCATGTTCTTAATTGCTAACCTCATGCTAACTAATGCTCCATTTATTTCAACCGATGTTCACCCGTTATTTGCATCCCAACGGTTCATACTTTTGCCCAACAACTTATTTTTGTCGTCTTTAACGGATGAATGTGTTACATCCAAATAGGAGACGTTCGTAAAAGCTGAGGGAAAATTCACACACTGAAAAAAAGAGGTTACGGGCTACATAAACATACCGCCCGTTCCGGGCTAAGAGGCCGAAAGTTGCGAGTGCTGGAGCCGTAGCTTCGATTGTTCCGGGTTTAACGCCCGGAACTTTCGGCCTCTTGGCCCGTAAAGCGGACGGTATATCTACGTAGCTCGCAAGTACGCAAGTACGGCTTCCACGGCCGGAGTTTTTTTTTCAGTGCAAAAATTTCAAAATAAGTACCGAACCGCTCTTGCGTAAAGTGGTCAGTTAATTTGTTCATTTATTTTTAGAGATATCATTATTTATTCCATCTTTTGAGAATACTTCAGCTTCTGCTGCTCTACCCCTTCTCCATTCATTTTCCTCCTTTCTTTCTTGCCTTTCTTCTATCCACTCTTTCTTGACCCGAGGAGAGGTCATGTCACTGGGGTCAATGCCATGTCTCTATGGCTTCTTTCGCGAATCCGCCAATGCTTTCTCCTCCGATCTCCATCTTCAATGGCGCCAACATCATGTATGCACTTGTGCCAGTGCTAAATTCCACGTCACGGCCTAATAAATCAGACGCGATCTCAGAGGAGTTCTGCATCTTCATCTGCTTCGCTCCCGGGCTATGCCACTCATTTTTCAAGAAAAAAGAAAGAGCACTCAGCCATGTCGCGTGTTCCATGCGTGCCCGCACACTTGTATTTTTTCTATTACTCACTCACACATTCCTCTCCATTTTTTTCAGCCACGGTCTAGCCTGCTGAGTTTGTCTGGTTCTTGGAAAGCTAAAAGAGAAATCCACGTTACTTTTCCACGAACGACTCTACATAATATCGTCGGCCAAACTACGAAACCACATAACTCTATTGCGGTGTTTCAAAATTTCCGCTCCTATTTCATTTCTACGAAGAGAAGCAAGCCAATTGTATACCGTGAGATTCATGCAGAATATTCTGCTAGCGGAGCAGAAAAATCAAGGAAGTTTTCAAGACGTTATGTTGGCTAGTTTTCCAGAGAAAAAATGAAGTATGACAGGGAGTCTGAAAAACTTCAAACGGAAATACGCGATTTTGCACTTTGCCCGTAGGTACTCCACAGCTTTGCAGTGTACTTTATGAATCTCGTTTTTTTCATACAACATAAAATAAATAAAAAATAACTTTCCGAGCAGGTTTTGAATAACTCTATTTATGAAAATACGTCTCGTGACTGCAATTAGCTTTTGAAACGGCACAACTTTCTACCAAGATTTGAGAAGAATCAGCCTATAACGGCACTCTACTTTACCTAATTTCTTCTTAGGTTTTACTTTCTCAAAGAATAGGAGATCCAAGCAATACTTATAACACTTTGAAACTCTCCGTGAATTTTTCTGAGACTCTTCTCTCAAAAGAGGGTTATTCATATAGGCGAAAAATGTACCCAGCCCGGAATGTACGAAACTTTGTAGGCTGATAGTACTAGTTGAGAGAGGCTTATCCCTAGCTCCGTTTTTGCAGGAACCCCAGGGAAACAGCGTTGCCATTTTTTAAAGTCGTAACCTTCAAACATCCATAACTTTCGCAAAAATGCAGTTACAGAGCTCGTATTTATACCAAAAAACGCAAAAAATTACGTTCTATCGACCTATGCAAAAGAAATTTTAATTTGACTCCACTGTTGCCACGTTTCGGTCATTTTTTTAATTTTCGTAATTATTTAAAATCACGTTACCGCCTAAAAGAGTGTTTGCGGTTGGTGGGGATTGAATAAAAACCTGTCGGAATTATTGTTCGTTCGATTCCGCATCCATTGATATATTATACTTTTCTGAGAGACTTAGGGAACACGAGTTATAGCGATTTGAAAATTCGGCAACACGCCCGACGCCCGATATTGACGCTCGTTTCGGTACGTTTCGCGACTCCGTGTTAAAGCAAAACGCCTAGACCAAGCAAAATTCGAAAAGTCAGCCCATGATTTGCACTTTTTTGAAACTTTTACACGATTTTTAAGAATTCAAGTAGCGGCGGTGTTGCCGGTTTTCAATGAAAACCACCGCTGCGATCACAATTTAAAGTAGTACTCATTTAATCACGTTCAGCTAACTTAAACTGACCATTTGCGACATGGTGTTCACAACATTGCCTAATTTCCGTCGGAATTCGCGTAGAGGCGGGGTTGCCAGTTTTCATGGAAACCGCCACCGCAATCACAAAAAAAAAATGTATTACTTATTTATTCACGTTCAGCGTTATTCTGTAGTTGGAATTGTTTATCGATGGTTTCTGCTATCTCTCTGCAACGGCGGTGGTGCCCGACAGTAACGAGATATCGATATTGTATAGAGATCAAGAGCAATGGATCTAGGTCCCCTGCCAAAACTACTCATCGGACCGATTGAGTGATTTGTGGGCTTAAATTTCGATATCTCGTTACTGTCGGGCACCACCGCCGTTGCAGAGAGATAGCAGAAACCATCGATAAACAATTCCAACTACAGAATAACGCTGAACGTGAATAAATAAGTAATACATTTTTTTTTGTGATTGCGGTGGCGGTTTCCATGAAAACTGGCAACCCCGCCTCTACGCGAATTCCGACGGAAATTAGGCAATGTTGTGAACACCATGTCGCAAATGGTCAGTTTAAGTTAGCTGAACGTGATTAAATGAGTACTACTTTAAATTGTGATCGCAGCGGTGGTTTTCATTGAAAACCGGCAACACCGCCGCTACTTGAATTCTTAAAAATCGTGTAAAAGTTTCAAAAAAGTGCAAATCATGGGCTGACTTTTCGAATTTTGCTTGGTCTAGGCGTTTTGCTTTAACACGGAGTCGCGAAACGTACCGAAACGAGCGTCAATATCGGGCGTCGGGCGTGTTGCCGAATTTTCAAATCGCTATAACTCGTGTTCCCTAAGTCTCTCAGAAAAGTATAATATATCAATGGATGCGGAATCGAACGAACAATAATTCCGACAGGTTTTTATTCAATCCCCACCAACCGCAAACACTCTTTTAGGCGGTAACGTGATTTTAAATAATTACGAAAATTAAAAAAATGACCGAAACGTGGCAACAGTGGAGTCAAATTAAAATTTCTTTTGCATAGGTCGATAGAACGTAATTTTTTGCGTTTTTTGGTATAAATACGAGCTCTGTAACTGCATTTTTGCGAAAGTTATGGATGTTTGAAGGTTACGACTTTAAAAAATGGCAACGCTGTTTCCCTGGGGTTCCTGCAAAAACGGAGCTAGGGATAAGCCTCTCTCAACTAGTACTATCAGCCTACAAAGTTTCGTACATTCCGGGCTGGGTACATTTTTCGCCTATATGAATAACCCTCTTTCAAAGTAGAATATTCCGTTGTTTTCTTGTAAATAAATAAGTAAATGAAATGTGAGAGAAAGTTACACGGAAAAAAAAATTGCTGATTCAACAATTCAATTGCTAAAAACAGCGAGTGCAATGTTTCAACGCAGATTTTACAACAAAAAAATGCTACTTTAACCACATTGTAAACTAATTTAACCACGGGGGTGGTTAAAGTAACATTTTTTTGTTGTGAAATATCCGTTGAAACATTGCACTCACTGTTTTTTAGCAATTGAATTGTTGAATCAGCAATTTTTTTTCCGTGTAGGCAGGCAACGTGTGATGTAGTTACGCTGATTTTAGTAATGGCGTCCAAACATCGCCGGAATAGACGGAACGAGTTTACCCTCAGAAATGAAATTCTCAATGCTCAATTTATAACTGTTGACATACAGTTGTGAAATTGAATTATTCCAGAATCAAGTTCAGTCCATTGATGCCTAGTTTATCCCGTCGGATTTCTTGAGTTTGTAATCAATTAAAAAAATGTATGAATAGGATTGAAATCAGCAGGGAAAGCAGTGCGATGATCAATTGAAAAAAAATATAAGAAGAAGGAAGGTAAATAGGACATTTGCAGAGCTTGGCCGATACCCGGTTGCCGAGAAAGGTTAGGTTAAGGTTAGGTTTGAGGTAGGCTCCGTGGGGGCGTCCAGCTTAAAGGCAGATAAGTAGATGACGTTTAAAAAGAGATAGAGAGATGCCATCTTCCAGAAAATCTCTTCCTTGACAGATTCTAGTGGCGGTTGATTGTCACAGAGCGGTCTAGTTCGCTGTAAAAGCGACTGACACAGACCCTAAGAAGATTAAATTTTTAAGTCAGGAGCGCCATTGACCGGGAGGGGGGGGGAGGGGTGAGGGGCTCTGAGGCAGGCCAAGCATTTGCCTGGCCCTGTGTTTTAAAGAAAAACCCCTTGGGGCGGTCAAACCGCTCGGCACGCAGGGCCGAATTCACCTACTTACCGCCCCCTTCTCATTCGTTTTGAAACATCAATAAAAACCATCAGGTGAACGTGCAGCGGAAAGGGGTGCATAAGACGCGTTTACTCGTGTTGGACACATTTTTTGCGAAGTCCTGTCAACATTACCAGCAAAAGTTCACGGAACTTTGGGCGAAAGTTAAGTTCCGTGAACCTTTCTCTATGTGAACAAGGAATTCCATTTATAAGAAATAAACAGAAAATTATGAAAGAACAAACTGACCGCTTTGTGTTTGACGCAATGCGTGAAACATTCCCACAGTCAAATAGGCGCTGTGCGTTTCACACCGACCGCTTCTGAACGCACTGTGTTTGACGCAATGCGTGAAGTATTCATGCAGTCTTGTAGGCGCTATGCGCTTCGCGCCGACCGCTGCTGACCGCACTGTGTTTGACGCAATGCGTGAAGTATTCATGCAGTCTTGTAGGCGCTACGCGTTTCATGCCGACCGCCGCGCCGCTCCGTTCCAGGTTAAAGTGCGTGTTTGGTTTCTCTCTTAACTCGACTAATTAAAGGTGTTGTCTCTTGTATCACTGAAAGACGACAAAGTTAGACATTACTTTACTTTTACTCTCAGGAAATGAGAGATTTTGTCGCCTTTTCTCATCTGTAATTTATTTTCTGAATCCGATTTTTTTCTCTCTTTTTTTGATACCTACATTAAAAAAATTGCAAAATTTGCCACCCCCTAAATTTTCGGACATGGGCCGCGGCCCATGTGGCCATCCCCTAAATCTGGCCCTGTCGGCACGACGGGCCAGGGGAAACAAGAGGAAAAATTGTCAGAAGGAGTCTGGAAGATGCGCGTGTGCGGTTTCAGTAGTGAAAAGCTGAGGAAAAAAAAAAAAAAAAAAAAAAAAAAAACCCGTCACTTTTTTGCCCGGCCCCGCAGGAGCCCTTGTTTAAAGTGTCTCATTTCGCCTAAAAGACCGGAGATCAGCACACCTAATACCTAAATACGAATTAGGAGGTGTCTAATTGACAATTTTTTCGCTTTGTTTGCCGTTAAATGAAGATATAAGTTATTGCAATTACAGAGGTGGCAAGCACCTTGTACACTAATTGATAAGCGAGCGCGCGTACCTAATGAAGGCATAATACGACACTTTTTGGGAGGGTTTTTTTTGGTCGTTCACGCCGTATCGCAACGTGACATTGATGTATCGGACTGTCTCGATAACGCCTCAATTCGCCGGAACTGCTTATAAAATGCTAATTAAAGAATTTCGCGGCTTGCCGTATGCTGCGGGCCTCGGGTGAAAACGGTCAAACGCGGGCTTTCCCGCGGCTACACTGCCGTGCCAAGGAAAAACGCCGTATGAACCTTCAGGCGTTGCCAAATTTCCTTTGGTAAATAACGAATTTCAGGGAAAATTTTTCAATATTTTTCCTCCAATTTTTTAGATAATTTCGTTCGCAATTTCACCTAAAGTTCCTGAAAATTTCGAGGGAAAATATCCATAGCTTTCCTCATAAATGAGCGTTTTATCGAAGGAGATTTGGCAACTCTCGAATGTTCATACGGCGTTTCTCCTTAGCATGGCAGTTCAGACCGTCGGGCATCGACCTCGCCAAGGGTCCACGTTTCGGACGTGACTCTTGCGCTATATTGCACCGCACATCCCTTTACATAGTTTTCCAGACTAAACAACTCAACTTTCAACGTCACAAAATTTCCACCCGCAAATCGTATTTTTATTGAGAGACTGTTGCGCGTTTCTCAATAAAAATTTCGCTCATATCTCCTCTGATAACGAGAAATAGTTAACAAAATTGTGGACGGATCCTTTTAAATGCCCCACCTGCCGCCTGCGATACGAGCACTAAATCCATAAAACTTTGACGTTTGAGCCCAACGAGGAAATGCGGATGTGAGTGGGATCACGTAGAGGACCCACATAGGGAAAGTATTGACCTATCAATCCTTCTACCACGGAAAAGTGTGCCGCCATCCGATCGGTTGATGAATTTTAGGCTTTTATGGGAGCCATATTGGTAAAAGGTAAATAAAAAATGACAAATAAGGACTACACATGATACACTGGGTCTGATTTGAGGATATTTTTGTCAAGAGTTACTTTTTCAACTACGAAAATCATTCATTATTTCCTGGATGATATGAAATTCCCTCGATCGGTATTGTCTACATTGGTTCATGAGCTTCAGAGGCAGTATTTCTATTAGATAAAATTAAAATATTAATCTTAAGTTACATTTAAACTTTTTAAAGCTGTATCATCCATCTAAAACATGTATGTGTGTATTTTGTACAACTTGTTATTCATGTACATAAAAAAAAGGTTCATGAAAGCAGCCTCATGAAATGCTCAATGCAGATGAACCGATTAGAAAACGATGTGGACTTGTCAATACTCTCAACCTTTTCAGGTACTCAAGTGTTAAGACACGTTGACAACGATGAGGAGGACAGACGTATAAAACTTGGCAACGCTTAAGTCAGTGCTCCGCCCGCTCCGCAGTGCAGTGCGCGGGTTTACTAGTTCTCAACATTTATGAATGTTGGAGCGTGATTAAAGCATGACGCAATTTAGACAAACAAACAACCGACCAATCAACCGGATAAATATGTGCATATGATCATGTGGCCGTAATATTTGAAGCTGCGCTGTTATCGTGCACCGACTCACTGACACTTTAGTTGGCTCTGCGCTCACAAGTCCCAGCACGCATCCGGAGCTTAGGATGAGGGGACTGTGGCGTGGCGTGCTTTGCGATATATCGATTGATATGCCATTTAAACCTATGGAGAAGGGTCGATAGATAGGGTGTTCGCAGTGAACACCTTGATAATCGATTCTGTATCACAGCTTTAAATGGGAAAATTTCGATATCGATCAATCACGCCTCGCCACTGGAGGGGGAGGCTGAGGTAGAGAGGGGGCAGGGCTAGATAAGATGAATCCACTGAGGATTAATTTTTTCCGCCATTTTTCCTCGTCAATACTAGATCACAGAAGTTCTCAACTATGAGTAATATACTGAAAAATAAACTGGTCAGTTTTACATTAACGGAGTCCGATGAAACGTGCCCCTGTATCTAAGGTGAAAAATCAAGTCGTTCAGGATAGCGAAAAAACTGGTTTCGGGGTCAAAAATATCGTATTTCAGTGTTTGATGTAAAATTAAACACTTAAGAACATTGGTTCAAACTTTATGCCATGATTTGCCTGATTAAAAATGGTTTAAGCGTTTGAAGTGAATCTTTCTAAAACGGACAAGAGTTCTGACCTAACGTAACAGAGGATTTTCGAATTTTTTGGTCCTTAAACTTTGAATGCCCGACTGAAGAAACAACTTTTGGGTCTTCTTTGATGATACAAAATTAACCCGCCCTGTGAGCCGTGGTATAGATATCTCATTGAACTCCCCATCTTGAGGTACCTACATTTTGCCCGACTCCTGTCACAATTATAAGATTTTGATGGTTGGATTTCGCAAATTAGCAAAAAAGAATAAGATCATCCTAACCTTCAAGTTTTTATGTCTAATTTTAACAAAAATATCGTCCTGGGAATAACACCGCCGATTACATTGCCTTATACTACACCCTAGAATCTCATGTAAGTGAGACAATAACCCACGGTTGATTTGAGGCTTCAAAATATCAAGCAAGTTCAAAAGAATGAATCTATATTTGTCACATTTATTTGATCCACATTGTGAGGTTTCTAGTGAGAAAAATCATGTGATTTTAAAGTCCTGAGAGGATCACATCAGTATCAGCTGTACGATTTCGGTCGGGTCGGTCGTCCGTACGCGACTTAAACATTAGGGCAAGAAAGAAAGAGGGTGTCAGGAGAGTTGTAACATTACAAATGGGATACATGGTTTCGTAATTTCACCTTCACCATCGAGTCATCCTCCGTTTCCCATAGTGTCGCAGCCGATGGATGGGTGAGAGGAGGCAAAGTTCATTACAGCGCCTGGATGCAACTATACGTGCTCCATGGATGTGCGTGTTGCATGAAAAAAATTGAAGGCGCCCTGGTTATTCTCGTTTGCACCAAAATGCGCGCAATGTTCATGTTGCGCCGCGCCGGTGTTTCATAACCATAATGGTGGCGAAAATATCACATCGAGGACTTCTAATACAGTGCATTTTTCGGTTTGATAATTCTCACTTCTTTTTAATGTTTTCATGAAAATACTGCTTGACTTTTTTGCGGTGAATTTTTAGAATATATCGTCAAAAAAAGAATAAAGAGGAACAATATATTGAGGAAAAAACGATGACTAGGCTCTCTTCGGAGAGTTACACGTGACGAAAGATTCGTAAAGTTAGAAATCAAAATATGTGTGGTTTGGTAAGTTCACTACCACCGAGTTATTCTCCGTTTTCCGGAGTGTTGCAGCCAATAAATGTGCAAAAAGAGCCAAGTACGAGGAGGAGTGCGCTTAGCATGTATGGCAATTGTCAACATCACTCAACGTTGCTGAAGTTTGAAGATCCTCCATAATTTTAAGATATTATAGATTTCATCATTAACCTTCAGTTAACGCTCTTGTCCAGCAGGTAACGCGGTACAGCTGTTTTTGCAGTCGTAAATTAGTTCCGCAGCTTTAATGAATCCAAACCTGCAGCGAATGCAAGTTCCGTTTACTCAATTGAACGGGAAAACCAATAAATTAATGTTACAACCCATTGCTGCGTCAATAAATAGCTTTAAATTGCAACGTTCCATTTTGTGAATGAATGCATCCTCAATTCACATCCACTATGGACGCAGCTAATTTTAGTTTCAGTCAGGAAGCGAATGAGCAGTGCTCGTTTGCCTCGATCGGAAATATATCTCTTAAATCTTTAATCGTAAGTAGTTAAATACGGGAGATCGAATAAAGTTGAGTTTTCTATCAGCTTTTTACGACCGTTGTCGAACTAGTTTTTTTTTTTTTTTTTTTTTTGTATAGAGATAATGTTCTTTTTATGGGAGAACAGTTTGCAAATGGCTGCACTGCTATGCAAAGTACCAGATTGAGAAGCGCCTCAATTCAACCTTTCTATACTTTTGTTGAATGGTTATTCATTTTCATATAGAAGCATCGTATGCAAGAATCGAAAGTTGCATAGGTACTAGACTCGGCTTGGATATTATGCGATTCCATTAAAATTAGCGGATAAGTGTGGCTATTTGAGATGTGCTAATATAATATGTAAGAAGTATGGGCGTTGATGAAAATTTTCTCTGGAAGGAGGGGGCGTTGTCAAATGTCCATATTTTTCTTTTGGGAAGTTAATGGAATTGCTGCATTTGATCGTTGCTTTTTAGGGGAAGGTGGTTGTGGTGGGAAAAATTCTATGGGGGGGGGGGGCGCCCATACATAGCCATGCACATAATTAGCGTGGAGCGCAGTTCGTCAGATAAAGAATTCATGCACTGATAACGTCTATAGTACGTAACTGCGCTTTGTTCCTTGCATCAAAAGGACTTATTCTTATCATAGGCATTATTATGATTATTATTAGCATGCAATTCTGCCGCTCAGGATGAAAACACCTGCATCACTATCATTAACTTGCTGCCCTATACAAATTAGACGCACATACGGAGAGGCTATTTGATGGATCTGTTTGCGAATACACCAGTCTTCACTCAAAACGCAGCAAACAAATGTCCAGGCTTTTTTCAGAAAAATATTTACACATTTTTTCAGTACTTTCAATGTAATATATTACTCTAGTCCGGTGGTTTCTTGAAAATTTCACGATTAAACCATCTTTGGTGCGATCAACTTCGACTAAACCAACATTACCAAATGACGCGATTTGCTTGAAACAGTGAACGGCAATAAATTATTATACATGGATTCAACAAAATTTTAAGTGATTTGATGTGAGAGGTGGTACTAACTCAAAATTCACTGAATCTTTCAATTTCTATTTTTCAGGAGGCAAGTGTCTTTCAGTTTATTTGCAAAAGTGATTGTTCTCTGGAGAGAATGTAATGTGCGTACGCTAAAAACATGCTATTGCTCGTCTTAACAAAATTCACAAAGAATCGGACAAATTTAATCTCGTGAGTAAGTTTCAATTTTTAATGCATATAAAAAAAGTTTTGCGTCATCCAATCCGATTTACTTTTTTCTTATGATCACTACCACGTGAGAATGTGTCCAAATTGATGTACGTGCGCAATGTTTTTTTATGGGAGGCAAATACTTACCTCATAGTTTTTTTTTTCTTTTTCAAGAAAAAACATGTGTCGCATGTAACAAAATGATGATTAAAGAAGATTTACATCCTCTCAAGTCCTAACTTTTAGCAGAATACTAATGAAGATGCAGATTATTAATGAACTGATAGATTTATCTTTTAACTTGGGTGCAAGTCCCAGTATTAAGAGCCAATTTCATGTTTCATGGTTGATTAATTGTCATCTCTGTCCGTTTTCTACGACTGTTAGGCTTCAAGGTTCTGAGAGTTTTAAACTATTGACATGAGCAATTCACTTTAAAGCTCTAGAGCTCTTTGTCAAAGTCATGGAACATTTTTACGGTATTGGATTGCATGAAAGACAGAAATTTACAGAATGTTATTATAATAACGGAATTCGGTTGGATAACGACTGAACATCGACACAATTACCAATAAAAAACATCCGAAGCTCCTAAATTAGGGAAAGTATTTGCAGTGCGCACCATAATAGAAGTGAAGAACTATCATTGGCGGATAAAGACGAGGCGTCTGATGTATTCAGAAATTGCAAAATTTAACAGTTTATATAGTAATATAATAGTAATAACAGTTTTAGTAGAAAGGATGAAAGCTCACCGCGCGACAGAATTGGAAAGCCCAGGCATCTTATCAGAAACAAACTTAGCCTTTGTGGTTGCGATGAAAACAGTGTTTCAGTAAAATGAATGTATGGAAAATGTATTCATGACATTTAAAAAAGTAAAAAATAACACTCTATTTCCAAAAAAAACTCAAACTAGCGGGTCTTGCGTCAAACATATCTTTTGATTCTTTTTTGCCTCTTTCCATTTTTTCTAAAAGTTAATTTTTGAAAACAGCTTCGTGATAGTGCGGCAGTGTCAAAGGGAACCATTTGACCCAAACTCGTCCCCTTGCCACACACTCTGATTTTTGGAACGTGAAATTTTCACTTTTTTCGCATTTATTTTATGAAAGTAACGTTACACTAATTTAACAAAAAAAAAAAAAAAAAAAAAAATTAAAGCTGTCACTCAGTTTATCTATTTTTTGCCTCGGAGAGCGGAGGAAAGGGGCTGTGTGGCACATGGTCCAGATGGTTCTTCACCCTGGATTTGGTTGTCTTACCTAAAACAACTAGCTCTAGAGATTGTAGTGTGTCATTCAGGTGTTATGCCAATTCCCATTTCCTCTACTCGCGCACACATTCTACTAATTTTGCTTCCAAAATTAAAAATCTCCCTTGCATGACCAGAAAAAGCTACTTTAATGGCCAGTGAATTCATTTGCTTGGATCCAATTATTCCCCTTAATATGGATGCCTTAATTTCTTGCATTTAGCATTCATTATAAAAGCTGGCACAACACCACGTTCGGTGGCGCGGAGCATGCTGGAAGAGCAGCCACTTCATCAATAGTTAGTCCGTGAACCCAACTTCAGGTTCAAAACCAAGTTTTTGTTGATTATTACGCAGTCGGCAGTTTTTCTGTCAATGGTGTTTTCAGACAAAATGAAAATTCCTCTTTTTATCGCAAAGTACTGGGGAAAGATCTATATAGGCATATATCGCACGGGAAAGAGAGCAGAAAGAAGAAAAAGTAAAAGGACAAGAGTTTTTTTGTAGGCGTACCAGGGCCGGATTTACACTTGCCGCCCATGGGCCGCCTGTATTTTGCCGCCCCCTTCTCATTCGTTTTGAAACATCAATAAAAACCATCAAGTGAACGTGCTAGCGGGGGTGGGGTTCATAAGACGCGTTTACTCGTGTTGGAAACATTTTTTGGGAAAGCCCTGTCAACACCACCAGCAAACATTCACCGAACTTTGCGCGAACGTTAAGTTTCGTAAACCTATCTCTGCGTGGACAAGGCCCTCCATTCACAAGAAATGAACGAAAAAATTATGAAAGAACAAACATAAATGTGGTTTGATGATTTTAACTTCCGCCGCCGCGCCGCGCAGATCGCACCGTGTTTGGAGCAATGCGTGAAGCATTCCGACAGTTTTGTAGGCGCTATGAGTTTCACGCCGACGACCGCTGCTGAACGCACTGTGTTTGACGCAATGCGTGAAGTACTCACGCAGTCTTGTAGGCGCTATCCGTTTCACGCTGACCGCAGTGACCGCACTGCGTTCGATGCAATGCGTGAAGTATTATTAGTGCAGTCTTGTAGGAATGTAGGTGCTAATATGTGTTACATGCCGACCGCCGCGCCGAGGGCTTCTCCTTTTCATCTCAAGTCCTCGTCATCATTTCTCTCTCAGTCGCGCCGTTCCTGGCCAAATTGCGTGTTTGGTCTCTCTCTTAGCTGGATTAATTGAAGGTGCTGTCTCTTGTATCACCGAAAGACGACAAAATTAGATCCCGACTACCGGAGTACCGGGGGGTCTGGGGGTAAGAAATACCCCTTCAGTTCAGAGGGGGGTCCGGGAAATTTTTCGAAATTTAACTCCATTTGACGCATTTTGAGGCTTCCGTAAAAAAGATTTTCCATCAATTTCTGCGGAAAAATTGCGTCTTTTTTGAATGGTTTCATTCAATACATTTAGAACATTTTTGAAATTGTAACTCTGTTTGGACTCGTCGTCGTCGTCGTCGTCATCGGCATCATCATCATCGTCATCATCATCATCTCCTTCTTCTTTCTTTTCCAATGAAAAACACTGTCCAGTTAATAATAATTTCCGGACGAGAATTCACGTCAACTGGAAATCTAATCAATGTAACGGAACATCTGCTTGAAATAAAACACATGATTTTTGAAATAAGGAGATTCGACCCAACGAAAATTTTTATCCGAGCATTATTAATTGGAATTTTTACTGACCCAACAAACAAATCTAAGCTCCTTTTTCCCGCTTCTGATTTCTAATACGTCCCCATCTACTATGTTTTAAGAGTCCTTCACATTATAAGTTTTATTTCAAGAGAGTAAATTTTCTGGCAAACTATCGATGTTAAAATAATCAATCATACTATTAGATTCAGTATACTCTGAGCAACAATTCTGTCCCTTTTGATTTGGAATTGGACCACGGGAACTCTCAGCAGAACAATTTTCCCACTCCTTTGCCATTGTTCTCATCGCCGGATCATCACCTCCTGATTTTGTGCATGCTCGTTTAAGTTATTGAAAAAAATACAATAATAAGATACACTGCAATTTTACCTTTTAGATCAACGTTAACATAGTCGCAGTTGAGATTCAAGCTTTGGCACGAGATTACGAATTAATTCATGAAAAAACCTAACTGGTTGGTTATTAGGACAAATCATCACGACATTTTGCATCTTTTCATCTGTCTCCATCCACAATCCACTCAGAAAACCTTTTAATATCTCAAAATATCATCAGATCTTGCCCCCATAGTCTTTCATCTGTTTCCGAAATTGAAAGAGGCTCTGAACTAATTGAGGATGGCGACGAATTGACGGAGAAACTGCAACAATGCGCATCTCGGTTTCGGTGTTTCGAAATTTCCACTCCTATTTAATTTTTTAAAAGGAGATCGAACGAACACCATGGTTTGAAGTTTTCACAGAGTATTCTTTATAAAAAGAAAAAAATCCCTAAAATTTTCAAAAAACGACGTCTAGTAGTTTTCCATGCAGAAAATAAAGTATGACGGGAGGTCTGTAATGCCGCAAACCGAAATGCGCATTTCTGAAGTTTCACCATCGAAATTCAAAAGGTCATTATACTTTTTCAAAACAATTTCGGGAACGCAGATCCACTAGTGAGAACACTTACGGCGGGGCGCTATGGAAAAATGGCTCTCCTGAGAATTACATTTAAAAAAGAGGCCTGAAATTACTAAAGCCGAGAGTATACTGAATACAACGGTAATTTTTTTCTGACATCAACGATATGCGTGCGAAAAAATCTATATGGGAGACCTTACTTTCTGAATGACCCGCGTACATTTTACAGGGAAAAAGAAAACAATCCCAGGCCAGATAAGAGTATCTGCAGGCTAAACTGAGCGTGACTAAGCAAAAATTGCCCATTCTCTATCCTTTTTTCGTGGTATCTTTGAATAGATCTCAAACACATTTCACCCCGCAATGATGAAAAACCGGCAAAAAAGTTAGTTGCCGACAGAATGCGAAGTTTCAAGGCCCTCAGGCGTACAAGCATTTCACAGAAACGAAGAATGTGCAAAAACCGTTGATGAGTATTTTTGATTTAAGAGACAGTTATAATTTCCGAGAATGAATGCTTGACGCTGGAAAAAAATATAATTTTTAATTTACTGCAAAATGACAGCACTCATACGAACAGCTGTCTTTTAAATTATTTGAAAGGGGGAGGGGGGGTGTTCAGGAGCAGTTAGGTTTTTTCCTCGAAGAGTACGGGGGTGTTCCCCTATTCATCTGCATTTTAGGGAAAGCATAGTGAGATCTTGATAATCTTCTGATGCTCGGATTCCGCATTAACATTAAACTTAAATGCCTGTATTAAAAGTTGTGTATTTTAAAATGCCACTCGACCAATCAAAAACGTTCGGGAAGGAAAACAGACTATAATGTTTCCATTATTTTACGCATGCCCATTTACTGGTAGGTAACCGAGGCAGTTGCCTAGGCTTTAGTGATGGCAAAAGGGGTGGAAAATTTTGGAGGGAAGGAAAAAATAAAAAACTGCATTTAGAATTATTACTATAATGATATGTCAAAGGTAACACAGTTAAGCCGCACAGTGGAACGTGTCAATAGGAGAGGTCGGACAAAATTTGGAAACTTGAAACGCTTATAACTCCGTTTATACAAAATTTTGAGGCTCTAAAAGTGGCTCCGTAGGTTTCCTCGTAAAATTTCCTACTACTAACATCCCTCGAAATTTAAAATGTGACGAAATTAACATTAAACTTTGCAGTTTTAGTCAAAAATGTCATGTCCGACCTCTCTAATTGACTCGATCCACCGTGCGCCGGTAAGACTTGACGAAAAAATAGATCACATTTTCTAAAAAGAGACGGCATTTTCTGAAGATTCTCCGGAGGCGGCGGACTTACTTTGATACGTAATTCTATCCGCTGAAGCCATCATGGAGTTGACAAAATTCTAATTGCCTCGGGCGGCAAAAAGTCATACCCGGGCATGAGCGCACGACGACGCACGCACCTGAAGTTCACACCTTCATATAAAGCAATTTTCAGCGCGCTTAAAATGTAAGCATTTTACGTTTTCAAATCCTCTTTCAGAACCCAGATTCCAGTTTTCTAGGCATCCTTTTTTATAATTAGAATCCGTAATTTGCAAGTTCCTTTGGGGTCATTCATAAAATTCTTCAAGTTCCTCAAAAGTTCTTCAAAACTGGGAAGTGGGTGCTTTTATGATTGGGCTAAAAGCCTCACTAGTTGGCAAGGTTTTCTACCCATTGAATGATTTTTTTAATGAAATTTAAACTGTAATTTTCGGTGCCTTTTATTTTGTACATTCTCCAATGCTCTCTTATGCTCTGTAATGTATGTTAATGTGTAAATTTAAGGGGTTTTTTTTGACAAGAATTGTTGAGCCACACCATGTGGCATTTATATATACTAATTTATGAATAAACAAATAAAAATATGTAATGCTGTAGGGGGGGGGGGTGGCTCGTGGAAAGCGTTACGCCATTTTGTTTTTTTTGTGTAAAGGATAGGGACTTACTTCAGAAAAGCGTTACGAGGAAGGGAGGAGGGTCCGTTACGTATTTTATGAACGACCCCTTTTTAAAATTCTCTCAGCTGGTGAGGTCTGGAAAATTTTCAAAGGTTTTTGTTGGACGATTTTCACGTCTAAAGGGCGTGCACGGTTCTCGTCCAATGACGGCAGAGGTAACGGAAAGCTCCATTTCAGCGGCGACAGTATGGTGAGTTCAGCTGCAATGTTCCCTGCAGCCATACGTAGGTTTTCCTTTAGTGGCCTTGGCCGTTAGCAAATGCTTATTGAGAGCCATCTTCGGTGAGTGCTTTGCGCCGGAGGGAGTGAAATGCCGTTGGTAAAAAATATCGCGCCTCCTCAATGGCAGATTGACACATAGAATGTGTCCGATACGTCAACGCGTACAAAAGGCGTCAAAGTTCACAGTCATACCTGACAAAAAATTCCTGTTTTATTCGAAAATCCGCCGAGGTAAGAGCACTGACAAGCCTTTGTTTTTTACCATTATTTTTTCGTTTTATCATTTTACGCAGGTAGACGATCGCAATTATTTCGGGAAGGTTAGATCACTTTTCCTCTAGTATCTAGCAGGTGTCTTCAGTGTTCGAATGCTTTTGCTCAGCCTCGGGGATATTTCTGCCGCAGAAAAGTATATACTATAAAAGTTTCAAGTGTCATTGCTGTAGGGTATTCTTCTTACAAAGTTAATTTTAGAGTCCTATAAACCTTTTCGTCAAATATTCCGCAAGTTACCCTTTTTTGCGATTTAACTCAATATTAATCTCCTGGTTCTCTACATTTATGTGTAGGTAACTTTCAAAATCATAATGATAAAGGTACAAGAAATTTGGACATTTTTCTCTCATATCTCTCTTATTCCGACAATTTTTCTTATTTTCTAAGCTGATGATATTTGCTCATATCTTTAACCTTACGGCATACCCAAGCACCCTCTATCTGTTTTTCACTCAAGTGTTACCTAATGAGCTTCTAACCAAAATTTGGTCAGATTTTTTCGTTAGTTTATGTTTGAGAGATTATTTTTGAAAATTGGAGAAATTTTCTCTGTAATTTAGATGTGAAACAATTCTTTTGGAAATACATTTTTTCAAAAAAAGTCATGTCACTCTACTGACCTGACACTTATTTTATGAGTTAGGTATTTCTAAGTAAAGAAGCGTTTCTTTTAACTTTTAAGCAACAAACTTGAGGGTGGATTTTCATAATCGGGTTCATAAAATTCAATACAAGTAATTTACTTTTGTTTCATTACCATGCAATTTTGATAGGTGTATTAACCTTGATATCTTCACAATTTTTTACCATTAGTGTTTACGCTTTTTTACTAACAATAAGCTGTCTCTTAGTATTTGCTATTCATAATAGTTGTTTAAACGCTCATGTGTTTATTATTTATCCGCATTCTATTATATCCGTATATTGATTAGCTGTCTCTACCTTAAGCCGATTATTTACCTTGGTTTCTTATTTTATCTCTCTCTCTCCTCCATTAATTTATACGTGTCTTATTGGTTTTTTTCTTTCAGAAAAAAGGGATGGTTTTAAGAAAGAGGTATGTTTCGGCTGTTCCGTTCATTGGAGGAATTGCCATCCTTTGTAGTCTGCTCTCGACAGTCATAGCTGGGAAATGTTTGACTGATATCAAAGGTAAATTTTAGCTTGATTTTTTATTAATTCTCCCCTGTGTCTTTTCTAATACCTACGTATACATTCCGCATATATTGTAAATAAGATATTTTAAGATAAAACATGTTTGAATATCAGTCGCAAGTATATACGTTTTAAGCAATCAGGAATAATCGGTATGAATTCGGATGAATTGGGGGTAGATCAAGATAAAAAGACGAACCCGGGTTTGGGCGGGATGAATGGGAATATATCGGGATGAATTTTGGGATAATCAAGGAAAATTTTAAAAAAAATTAGGATACATCAGGATGAGATCAGATCCCAGAAAAATTAGAGTGGATCAGGCTAAATAAATAAATTAACCACGATTCGTAAATAAATCGGGTAAAATCGGCATTGAAGAGGATATTTCAGAATCCATCATAATAAATCGTGATGTTTTGGAATGAACTGGATTAAGTCTATATAAACTGGGATTTATCACGCCCTATAACTAAACCGAAATGAATGGGAATGAATGTGTCTAGTGGGATTGATTTATATGTTGTGTGTTTTATATGTTTGACGCGTGTTTCTTGTCTTTGGTGTGGTTCATTTGTTTTTTGTACTCATCATTATTTGTTGTGCTTACTCAGGCTCTTTTCATGCTCCTAAATTCTAAAATTTTGCGTTTCCAATTCCAATACGTTAGTCTCATTTGACATGGAATCCTATTTTGAAAATTAGAGATAATAGGGAAGCATGAGGAAATAAAATGTATTGTAACGCAAAGTTTCTACCTTCGTCATATCAGATTGATTCAGAACACAATTTTCGGTCTCGGATTTTCATTCCCAGTAGAACTTTTGGAAGAAATGTGACGAGAATAGAGCTGAGAAAAATTTCGGGTCAAGCCGTCGACTTTTGGAGGGTGCCAGCGGATCAGCCATTTTTAAACAAAAATCAATATCAATTCATCGCAATAAATTGTTTGCACATCGAGTGCAGTATTTTTGACTCTATTTTAAGATTTTTGAAGATAATTCCTGTCACGGACAGTCAATAGTTGATTCAGAGACTTAAACTTCGATTCTTCCAGAATAATCAACCAACTAATTAATATTTGAATTATATCGATCGTGCTAGGAGTGCATTCCGCCAAAACTGAGGAACCACTTTCACAGTAAATTCTTAGTAAAGGAAAATTTAATTGTAATGATATTGTACCCTCCTACCGCAGGATATTCCATCGACACATTTAATCGTCAAAGTCTTGAATGAGGGGAGAATTGAAATGCTTTTGAAATCCGGAAAAAACAGTAAGATTAGATGTGAACAGAGGTCCGAGATTTCCGCTCCGAGTTCACAAACAAGATTTAATAGACGTAATAGGTCAGTCACTCCATTTACAGATAAAATTATTTTCACAAATAACTTTATTACCTCCTCGTCTCGCACGATTGATTTGTAGAGCTCATTTATCAACTGTGTCGAATAATCCTTGCAATTTAGATTTCAGTCAATTTTGCCCGTAGATTTCTATATGAAAAAATCACCAGCAATTAAAAGGCATCGTAAAATAATGTAAGGACCTCTTGACCGAGTGAGCCATTTGTGCCCACGAAAAAGAGCCTTTGTCGACGGTGGAAAATTTTCACGAAAGCATTTTTGTCGAATGAGATCGAGGAGTCGTTGATAAAAAAATTTCATTTTTTTTTACGTCTCTGAAGTTAGAAAAGCAGATTTATGTTCTTTTGAGCCAGTATGCCTCAAAGAGGCCTCGACATAATATATGAAATGAAGCACTATGCAGCATCAATTCTCTTCAAAATTTCAGGAGGAAAACGAGGTGATGCGACGGTTGCCATTTTTTGTGTCAGAGCGACGTGCGATATATCGCATCAATTCGCTCCATAATTTCAGCTACTTGTCACTTTTTTGGAATTTTGAGATCGCACTTCTGTTGTCATGAGACAAAAGAATTCATGTACCAAATTTGAGAACGAAATTCAACGTACGTATTAAAGGCAGGGGTTTTTTTTTAGAGGAAAAATATCGCATTCGAGTGCAGTTTCGATATCAGGATCGAACGCGATATTTTTCCTCTAAAAAACCACGGCTTTATTACCTTGAATTCCTTTGTCAAATTTGGTACATGAATTCTTTAGTCTCACGACAACAGAAAAGCGATCTCAAAATTCGAATAAAATAACAAGTAGCTGAAAATAAGGAACGAATTTATGCGATATATCGCACGTTGCTCCGACACAAAAAATGGCAACCGTTGAATCACCTTAAAGCAGGAAGTTTGAGAATCAACTAGTATAGACAAGGTACAAGTGTTTAAATTAACATTGCATTGGTTAAATGGTAAAATTATAAATGACGTCATATATATAATTTAACTTCCATTCGATTGTGTTATACCATTTATACCAGGAGAAAAAATAGAAAAACGTACCATTTTTGTTTGAATTTTGAAAGAATATATTTCATATAGAGGGAACAATTAAGGAAAGTTTTGAAGAAATGACTCTGAAAATTTTTTCCGACAGGATGCTTGTAGCGTCTGAAACAGAGACTCGTGTTTTTTCGATTTCACCGTAGATTTGTACTGTGATGCTACAGCGGTCTATCACGGTAACTTTCTGTTCTATACAACCAGCACTAGGCAGACATTTCAGAGAAAAGTTAAGGAGCATTTTCCGGAAAAAAATGGCAGAGTTTTGCGGAAAATTTCGCACAATTCAGCATTCCCTCAAATTAACCACGAAAATCTTCGAGTAGGAATAATCGGATTTCAGTGCTGTTCCTCGTGCATATTTATGAGACGCATCACCACTTCTCCAATTGATCCAAATCTGCACGTGATCGACGCAGCTCGTGCCTTGCATGGAAGTTTCTTCCAGTGGCGAGGCGTGAATGATCGATTATCAATTTTTCCCCATTTAAAGCTATGGTAAAGAATCGATTAATAATATGTTCGCTATGAACACCCCGTTTTCGATCATTTTCCATAGGTTTAAATCGCAAATCAATCGATATATCTCAAAACATGCCGCGGCACTGGTTTCTTTCTTTTCAGTGGCGTGGCGTGCTTTGCGATGCATCGATTGATCTGCCATTTAAACCTATGGGAAAGGATCGATAGACAGGGTGTTCGCAACGAACACCTTAAAAATCGATTCTTTAGCATAGCTTCAAATGGGGAAATATCGATAATAATCGATCATTCACGCCTCGCCACTGTTCCTTTCATATGTAATACTTACCGGAGTTCAGAGATTAGAAGTACGAGGACGTAACACTTTTGCCAAAGTTTTTATTGCTTCCTTCTGCGCCCGGATGTATTTCTCTCTAATTGCTAGTCTAAGAAAGAAATTTTCGATTGAGTCTGATGACAGAGGAATTTCGTCTTCACATGACTTCACAGGGAAGAAATTTGGCAACGTGCGAATGCTTACACGGCGTTTTCCCCCAGCACAGTAGTGAATTGCCCTGTTATTTGGACTAGCCTCTTAGTAGTTACGCGCTTATATGCAGTTCGGATCGAATTTTCCCCCAGCAAAAAATAAGAATGAAAGAAAAAAAAAAAAAAAACATTAGGTATCCTTTTCCCGGGAATTTTTTGCGTTCGTTTGGATCACCGTTTCATTTTCCCCGTTTCATTACTATGTTTTATTCTTCTTCTTCTAGTTATTAACAATAAAAGCTCACGTCTGTGAAATTAAAAGCCGCGCAAAAATTCGAAAACCAGCCGTGCAAATTTTTGGTGTCTACTGTGTGAGCTAGCTTGATTGCCTCCCTTGTGTTTTTTAGCACAGAGTTCGGGATATTACACAAAAAGTTCCATCTTTTCATGATTTTCTGGAAATCGAAATTTCGCCCCAAAACGGACTTTTCTGAAAATTAGGGCATGATGAGAAAATTTTATTAATTCTCGGATCCAACAGCAAACTGCGTATCGTGGACTTTCCGGTCTCATTTTTTAACTTTTCCCCTCAATCCGAGCGACTTCTCATTGAGATCTTAGAGCAAAGCATTGCGATACCTTGTGCCATCGCTCCTTTAATTTCGCAGATGCAACAAGGAAATCCATCAAGCTCGAATAGTTGTATCTCTGCTCACTACATTGTCATCAACGAGCGTTGAGGTCTCTCTTAATTTTTGAAATTTGAGTTAAGCGAGGGTTAAGTTTGCTCGAAATATACTATGATAAGTGCAAATCAACAATCATTTTGAAACGAAGAAAAATAAGAGAAGGTAAAAACATTTTTGAGGTCTCTCAAACGCCCGAAGGGAGCGCGTCTAAAAATTGGTATTTTTGTGAGAGTTGTGTCACTTGCGACCGTGGCCTGCGACGAGGGTGTATTTCTGCCAAACGGAACTATGTGCATTAGGACTTGATCCCTGAGACCCATAAGAATATATGCATAACAAGGCTCACGTCATAATGCACATAGTTCCGTTTGGCAGGAATACGTCCATAATATACTGTCAATTTGCGAAATTCCTATTTCTGGATCATTCAGTGTAATTATTTTCATTAATCTACTTTGCTGTCTATTTTTTGACAGTAACTAATTTTAATTTTGTCAACGGTTATCAATTCGTTAAAAAAATAGCTAAATGTACGCACTGCGCTATCAAGAAGACTAACAAATCCTATAAAATTCTTTCAGTAAGAGTTGTATCAAAAACAAATCAATAAATTAAGGATCTACATCTCCAACACCCAATGTCGAAACTCTCAAGTTAGCTGATGCCGTCATTCTTTGAGGGAGAATTTCCTCGGACAAGTCTCTTCGATCATCCTCTTGAGATTCTATAAAAAAGAAGTTGTTAAGTACGATTTAGTGAATTAATGAGCTCAACAACTCGCGTGCTGGAAAGATACGTTGTTTTCCTCAGTACGAAGATATGACACTTGGTGTGTATTTGAATCTGGAATGCAAGCTGATTTTACTGAGGGCAAACAATAGCGATTTGAAATTTTTCATTTAGTCAAAAAAGCGGTCCTATTCCAAAACGTGCCAAACCTTAACTAGTTTAAATTTAGCCCTCAACTTGAAATATAGACTTTCAAATTTACAAATCCGTGAGTGAATAATGAAAGATTATTGTCATCCACTTTATAATCTTTTGTTAAATGCAAAAAAAAAAGAAAAAAAAATTCTGCATTCTTTTGCCCATCCATACCACATTTGATTTCAAAGATTATGTAAAATATCAAGATTTTAATTTATGGTGACATGGCTCACCAAAAGCAAGTTGAGAATTTAGGAGGCCCAGAAGCTTTAAATGTCGTGTGCAAAAGCTCAAACTCTCAATCTCATCATAAATATTTAAAATCTCTTGTCAATTCAACTTTAGTCCCTCTCATGAAGTGGACAAGTTTCCTAACCCCATGAGTGAACTATTGGATCTTGCGGCAGTTTAAATGATTTCATATTACGTATGTAAACGCGTCAAGTTATTGAGTAGCTCGATTTGTTTTAAACACGTCGATTGTATTTCCGATCAAAATTTGCATTCTGTCTTGGTTGCCGAGTTACCCGGCAAAATCATGAGTTACGATGTAGATTTAAACAGATTGAACATGGGATATCCAATCCATAATCCATCCATCCATGGATATCCATTATGAATGTCCTTTGGCGTTTTATTTAAAAGTAAATGATGTACGTGAGCATGGAGGGAAATTTTGGCGGGCCTTGTTATCTTGCAGTTAAGGTACACAAAATTTCCTCAGAGAGTAAATAAATGAAACTTCGGAGTGTCAAAAATTTCAGATAAAACAAACACTTACCGAAGCTTACCATAAAATAGAATTTTCCGGAAGGATGAGAAAATGTCATCAGGGTCATTGGAAAGAGCTTATGGTAAATTTTATTATGATTATGACAAATTCTACCATAAGAAGGAACACCACGAAAAATGTGGTCTTAATACTCAAAGTTACGGGATAGTAGGAGAGTCACCAGATGGGTCCACACTTTTCTGAGAAGAAAATCAAAGTTCGATTTATATTTAAAAAAAAAAAAAAAAAAAAAAAAAAAAAAAATTGAGTAACGTACTTAACATGTGATAATGTGTTATCATTGAAATTTTGCGTGAAATAGGATGCATACTCTTCAAAATTCCTAAATTCACTGGTAGATGGGAACTTTGCACATTTTTTTTTCGTAACTCAAACTCGCCCTAGGGCTAAAATTGCCTCGAATCAAATTAACTATGTGCTCAACGAATTTTACTAAGTACACAGTGCAATTATTCTTTTTTCCGTATTGACTTCTTCTCATGGGTTTACAAACACAATATATCAAAGGATGTGAATTTCAAATCTAACAATATAGTATGTAGTTTCTGTCTCGCAAAACGTTGTTAATCTCGCTATCCGATTTGACCTACACTGGTTTTAGTTTGATTGCGACCGGGGAGTTCTCACTGATTCCCTGAAAATGAACGTTTGTACCTAATAATTCACTGAAGAGTTGATTTTAGACATATACCTAATTAACATTCCTAACGTGAAGAAATACGCCATGAGGTGCTCGACTCATATCCCGGTGGCTCATTGCAAAATGAATCAAAATCACGAGAAAAATGTTCATGTTTCATGTTCTAGATGTTGAGCCGAAGCGGTATCTGAACTACGGAGATCACGTCCAGGGGATCAGGATTGAGACATCAGATCGAATCACACACCAGCTAGCGAGTCATGTGTTTAAAATATTCCTCGACGATGTGCTGGGCTACGAGCCGTCGGCGGAAATCGTTTATGAACCTGATTACCTCGATGACACGACCGCTATTGTTGAGAGACTCTCTGGCGTCTACCTCAATGATCTTCAACACCCTGAGTAAGTTCACTCTCCTTTCGTTTATGGGTTATTTTTTACGGAGGCCTCAGAGCGATTGACGGCTTAACTTGGTAAGCACGCCGCTCAAAATGCAGCGATGCAAATTTTTTGGTCGTAT
The DNA here is from genome assembly GCF_918797505.1 of Bemisia tabaci. Taxonomy (NCBI): domain Eukaryota; kingdom Metazoa; phylum Arthropoda; class Insecta; order Hemiptera; family Aleyrodidae; genus Bemisia; species Bemisia tabaci. Next base: position 32,049,170 of record NC_092797.1, on the reverse strand, counting down.
TTTATTTTTTAATAGAAGAATAACGCGTTAATAGTTGGACCGCGTTGAGCAGGAAGGAACCAAGCCTCATCAGCTATTGCCAAATTTAATTGGACAATTAAATTTTTTACCCGTAAACGGTTCTGCGGATTATTGTGCAAATTTCAGTGAATTTTCTACATAGTAAGAATTTCGCGAAAAATCGCGGTTTATCTTACATTTCATTCTTTTATACTAAAAAATACTGAAAAAAACCATCGAATTTGAAATTTTTGTTCACCTCGATACAAACAATCATTCAATAATATGTTTTTGGGTGCTTAGTTACAGAATGCCAGACACAATGGTGAATCTAGAGACATGGATCCCCACATATTTCAGAACTCCCCTGTACACCTCAGTTTCGGATCTTGGAAATGTAGCTCCACCTGGACGGTGAGTATTCTTAATTGATTTTTTGAACCCATAAAAAAGAAACTGCGTATAATAAAATCCAAGGAGCAGATAATTTTTCCCCCCAAAAATCTTCCCACATCTTTTTAAATTTCTGTCTCTGTAATGACGAAAAACGCAGGGCTGGCGTTCTTAGCCGACAGCTTATTTGATCAGAAAATATATTTCAGAGAAAAAATGAAACGCAGGAAGTTCTAAAAGTAGAGTATATAAATATTAAACGTGTTCCTCCTAAATAAGAAACGGCGCGGTTTCTTTGTCGCTTGGTATAGCTATTGTGCCGAAAAAGTCACTGGTTGACGTGATATGCGGAGGTCATTGACTTGCTGATGTGCATGAATATTTTTGAAGAAACAGCCACAACAGTTATTACACTGAGGTGAAAGGACTGCACAGGCACAGGTGGCAGGCCTCAACTGTTCATTTCCGCACTATGCATGTACAGGAGCACAGATGGCACCAGGGCAGGCTAGCAGTCGCTGGGGCTATGAAGATATCGAATGTGACACAATAGAACCACATACCTCCATTTGCAAGACCGAGGATTCTCGCTCTTCTTTTCATCTACTTATCGTTTTTGCTTGAAATTGTGTTGTTTTTCCGCATTTTCGAGAAAATTTCCAGAAAATTTTATACAAAACTGGTGTAGTATTACTTACTTCAGCAAAAAAACATAGAGAAAACGGAAATTTTGCAATTATGCGATCTGATTACCGCTGTTTGTCTATAAAGACCTCATGTTATAATGCGTTTAGTTTTTCAAATGAAAAGAAGTTGTACCTTTGTAAAGTAATTTGTGTGCACATTTGATCTCATATCAACGGTGAAAGTATCGAGCTACGGGTTTTAGTTTTTGACGCTGCAAATTTTTACATTTTATTTCTTTAAAGAAGGCCGGCTCATCGTTTTTTATTCTTCTCCGTTACTTCAGTATATATCATGGGAACTTTGCATAAAAGAGTCCAGCAGTATTCTTATCAAAAAATAGATTACAGCATTTTTGAACTTCAACAATTGAGATCAGGGTTTTGGCAGTTTTATTATCGATATCTTTGATCATGCCAGTTCAAATATCAGGTTAGCAAGCTCTAAGTTACAAGAAAGCAGGCGGAAGTGACGAAAGATTTTTCCGAGTAAAAAGCGTTTGAGTTCCGTTTGAGTGACTTGGAACGCCAGCACACCCAGAGGTTAATTTCTAAGGGAGTGATAAAAACTGAAACGCCTTCAATTTTTTGGTATGCAACATGGCCATCCATCGAGCACGAATAGTTGCATCGTGATTGTGATTGTGATACGGGCTACATTTTACAGTTAAAAGAGCCGTCATTTCGGACTGACACATGGGAGCATCTTTCTGAATAGGGAAATTAATGCCACTCATGTTGTTTCTAAAATGAACTAGAAATCGTAGCTCCTTATTGTAAAATGTAATCCGTCGGATAGCTGATTGACCGATTGCAGGTGCCTTACGTCCTCTCTCTTCTCGCTGTATGACATTTTTTACAGCTGTATTGTTTTTCCATTTTTTTGCAGCCTTGGTTGGTTTATTCAGACATCACTCGCCAGCAAGAACATGGACTTGGACAGCTGGAAAACTTTCAAAGATCCAGAGAAAGTGAAGAAATTTGCGTTTGCTCCTGAGGACTTCGGTTACCTTTCAAATTTTACCAGAGATAGCACGAATGACAGGTAAGCTTATGCACCATCTCACATGTCCTCAATTTAATTTGCTTCGTACTATCAGAAAATTCACTGTAATTTGCACACAAATCCGCACAAACGTTTTCATGTGAAAAATTAAATTGGCCAATTAAATTTGGCAGTATAGTTGACGTGATTTTGTTCTTTTCTGCTTAACGCGGTCCAATTTGGATATGAAATCTTTTAGATTAGACAGAAAAAGTAACTGAGAGCAAGTGTGCCCTTCATTGACGATTTCATTTTATAGCGAAGAGAAAAATAGGTTACACAGAGGGATTACGAGGGAGACAGAAAAGGAAACCTGAAGACTTATTTCGGTCACGGCATGCGATGTTCTTAACTGATGAAGTTTCTTTTCCCGCGCGGTAGTTTCCCAACAGCAAAAAATAAATGAATAATTATTTCGTGTAATTTATTCAGTCGTGTTTAATGCCCATTGGACAGCTATTTAACTCAATAGAGACTACTATTCCATAAAAGAAAGAGTCAATTTATTCAGTTTACATTATTTTTACGAGCGTAAAAAAGAATGATAGTCTCCCGACTAAATTAGGCTGGAGGCGGCTCCAAACAACTCGCACTTTCTTCGGATTCTCTCGTGAAAATCCTGTCCTCATATGAAAATGTCCGTGTAACCCAACAACACTGCTGATTTCTTGCTAGCTGTTGATTTACACCCCAGGGCCCGTGCAGGGTACATCAAATGTAGCACCGTCCGTATAATCTTGGGTGTGACCACTGTCCAAGTTGTAGGTCATGTTGCCATATTAGCCCGTGTCTCTTTCTCCTAATTATTCATCATCAGCTTTAAGGAGACGTATCGGCAATAAAACTTTCCTCAAAATTTAACCAGGGTCCCTAAAGGTTATCTCCTAATTTATTCAAATGTACCCACCTCATGAATTACAATAGAAAATGACTGCCATTTTCGCTCAGGCAATAGATAAGTTCATATATTTTGTACCTCTGGGTGCTGTATTTATACCTGACGCTGAATGTCTTAAAATATATTAACTAACTAACTAACTGTACCTACTGCTTTCTGGTTTTTGACTCTTGTGCGCTGACGTCAACAGCCAAAACTTTTTATTCTTCTGTTCAGTCTCGCGCAGCCTGAAGAAGTCTACGTTATGAGGAAGTTATACTTTTTGGGCACAACATAGCAGCCAAACTTTTACCTGTAATGCAAATCCCTGAGTGATATATTCGTTCCGCCTCGGGCTACCTTAGTGAGGAAAATTGCACGATGACGTCATTAGACAAAATGTTGCATTTTTAATCATTTCATCAAAACCTTACAGGAATATTCATTAGAAAGATATTCATCTTTTTTTTCTTTTTTTTTTGTGAAGTTGGGTCATCAACCTTTTCTCAGACATATATGCGGATGAATTGAAATGTGAATGAATCCGCGATCATGTGCGAATTGATCATCACTTCCAAACATAGAGTACATAGAGTCGAAATGTGAATGGGAGAGCTGGGACCACTTTTATGCATTTTCCAGGTCTCGAATTCCGAGAATCCTGTTTCTCGACGGGTCACTTTTTCGATACATAATCAATTGTTTGCGATGTACGGGGACCCGACCATCCAATGTAAACAAAGAGGATAAGAATCACCTCGTATTCTACATCGCCATTGTTAATCGAAGATGTATCGAAAAAGTGACCGAAGCTCGGCACACACCGGGCTCGGAACTCGTCATCCAGGACATGGTCCTTCCTATTCACATTACGACTCTATGCACTCTATGCTTCCCACTTACTCGGTTTTTTTTGCTGGTTCCAAACCAGCAAAAGTAGCCAAAAATTTGATCGGCTGATGCCAACTTTCCAAGTGTGGACATCCCGGACTGTATGTCCCCGTGGAATCCTCTTAAAATCGTGTGGTGCTCAGGTAGAAGGAAAATTAGATGACATAAATTGTTGGATTTAAAAATCATTATTTTGCAATTGTCCGAGATAAAATTTGGCAAATAAATTTTGGAAGATCAGATTGGATAAAATTTTTTTAGCAGTCTCACCATCTACTTTTAAATTGCCCGTGGCCGACTGTATTTGAAGGTAGATAGTGAATACGAATTCTCAAACGCTTCGCACTCTGTGATATGTCCATAATTGTTGCTGTGATGCAAACAAGTAAGTTTAATTCAACCATTCTATGGATTTTGTAATTGGACGTATTTATGCCAAAAGGAACTATGTGCATAGGGTTTGCGTGGAGCATAGTTCCTTTTAGCATAAATACGTCCAATTGTGGTTTAGAGTAGAGTGGAGAGTGCGTGATTTCTAGCGAATGAAATTGGAAGAATAAATTCCATCTGTCTACCTCTTTCAATCACCAAAAATTGTTTTCTTAAATTTTGTCGTCAATCTAACCTAATGGCCGGGTAGTGACATTTATATATGAGTACAGTGCGATATCCATAATTATCTTAATCCTTAAATTTTTAATCAATGAGTACATAGTTGAAGTATAATGATGAATAATGTATAGAGAAATCCGCCTTGAACAGGACAATCTATATAGGTTTGATTATTGTTTATTCATCTCTTGGCAACATCGAGTCTGGGCGTGTTCTTTCTTGAAGGAATAAAACTACACAGGAAAAAAAAGTTTTACACTCATTCATATTGATACTTTTTCAAGATGTTTGTGTGAGTTTGTAGATCGGCATTATTTCACGAAGTTCGACTCGTGTCTGATTTTTGACGAGACCGCAAATTTTTAACCCAATGGTGTGGCCAATGTAACCCAATGAAAAACTAACCAAAAAATATAAACTGCACGGTTAGGTTATATTTTTTTTCTACTTCCCATACTGACTCAAAACGTCGGCGGCTCTTTCTTACCGTGTTCGTAAGGGCAAAGGCGACATGGAAAAATTCTTTTGACGATTGTGAACGAAGGTTGAAGAGGTGCAAATGATCCTTGTCAAAATGCATTGGCGCTGGGGTGACATGACGGGGAACAGCGTTGACTATGAAAACCTAATGAGTATCTTCATGCTTACGGCTCTATGTTAAGTGAGGCACATTTGAAAAAAAAAAAAAAAAAAAAAAAAAAAAAAACGTAAAAAAAGTCGAGATCATGCTGGTAAATGACACTTCGGCTCCTGTGCGCGTCATTAATTGATCGAAGTGCAATACGCAGAAGCAGAAAAAATTTGCAACTTTGACGAGTGGCGACTTTCAATTTTACTTTCCATAAATTCTTCGACCTCACTTTTAAGAGGGGGGTTTATCCCTTAAAAAAAAAAAAATCCCTTTAGTGGAATCCACTTAGTTCCAATGGAGTCAAAATGCTAAAGATTTTTAAAGTTCACATACCGTGCTCGTGAAGGGCTAAAACTCGGCATTCGCTGATCTTACAAAACCTATGGAAAATTCTAGGAAAATGAGTAAAAAATTGATTGAAACTTAGAGTGCAATCTTCACCCCTGGCCTTTACCGAATATAATTGAAACATTTTCCGCGAAGTAAATCTATCGTGACATGAGACGCACTTAACGCACGATAAGACTTCGCGAATTGCGTCACGCACGCATTTGTGACGTCATCACAGGAGATTCCTCATTTATTCAGGTACATATCATGCGTAAAGCATTGCTTTCACCTTTCAGCCAAGAATTCGAATACTCAACTCGAGGGAAAACCAGACTTTTGTGGAGTGATGATTCGACATTTATCAAAGCTTTTATATGTTGGGAAAATGATCAGTATAAGGTTTAAGAGAACTTTTTCTCCTTCTTTCGATGCTGAGTACTTTCAATAGCTAAATGATATCACGAGGAAAAAACTTAGATGGGTAACATGTTTTAAACATAGGTCATCTTCAATTTACTCATCACATGTTTCAGTTTCTCAAATAAATAAATAAAAAAAAACCCACCAGAGTCCGTTCACTTGCCTCAATATCCGAGTTTGAGATTATTTTGTGTCACGTAAATTCTTATTGTTCAACTTTCAATGAATTCAGCTCAGTATCGCAGGAATGTATCACTTCATCTGAGCATCAGAGCCAGATTAAGGGGGTGGCCACATGGGCCGCGGCCCATGGCGGCCAAAGGGGGCGGTAAATTTTGCAATTTTTTTCAATGTAGGTATAAAAATAATCGGATTCAGAAAAAAAAATATCAATGAGAAAAAGGGAGAAAATCTCTCTTTCCTGAGAGTACAGTAATTTCTAATTTTGTCGTTTTCGGTAATACAAGAGACAGTATCTTTAATTAGTCGAGTTAAGAGAGGAACTAAACATGCAATTTGGCCTGGAGCTCAGCGCAGAAAAAGGACAAGCCCTCGGCACGGCGGTCGACATGTAACACATATTAGCGCCTACAAGACTGCATGAATACTTCACCCATTGCGTCAAACACAATGCGGTCAGCAGCGGTTGGCATGAAACGCATAGCGCCTACAAGACTGCAGGAATAGGTACTTCACGCATTGCGCCAAACTCAGTGCGATCAGCCCGGCGCGCAGCGGTGAAAGTTAAAATAATGAAACCACATCTATGTTTGTTCTTTCATAATTTTTTGGTTCATTTCTTATAAATGGAGGACCTTGTCCACACAGAGATGTGTTTACGGAACTTAAGTTTCGCGCAAAGTTCCTTGAAATTTTACTAGTTGTGTTGACAGGACTTTCGCAAAAAATGTATCCAACACGAGTAGGTAAACACGTCTCATGCATTCCTCCTCCTCCGGCACGTTCTTTGGATGGTTTTTATTGATGTTTCAAAACGAATGAGAAAGGGGCGGTAAAATACAGGCGGCCCATGGGCGGCAAGTAGGTAAATCCGGCCCTGCTGTGCATCCATACTATCTATGCCTCATTCATTAAAATCACGCACTAAAAAACTCGTCAATACCAAGACATGTCACGTTGTTGCGCTCCTTGCTAAAATTGACTAAAGTATAGAGATTTTAGTTTTTCGATGTCGTGAGCTGTTAGAAGTACGCGAAAAATGGTTACATTTTGACCTGGAGTTGATTTAAGTCAGTTTCATGACACAGATCCACCCCTAATCCGTGAAATTCAGATAAGAATTTTTGTAATTACGGAACATAATTGGTGAATTCAGAACGTCTTTGGCGATTTGTAAATGATTAAAATTAATAATTACTAATCTTCATTCATTTGAAGTGGAGCCAAATAATTTCACTCTGCCACAGTAGTTTTCTTATTTCAGTAGGCACACGTAACGTCTTGATACCAGTGGCACGGAAACTTACCTGCCGTAATATTATTCACTTCTATAATAAGTCAAGTGACGAGGAGTTTTAAAGTTTCAAGTGTCTGGAAATTATGAATTGACAAGTTGAGAGCCTCGAAATTTTCCGGAAGTGGTGCTTCTTGTGTCTCTTTCTACTCTCCCTTGTTTCTCATTAGTGCTCTGCCATGCTAAGGAAGAACGCCGTATGAACATTGGAGAGTTGCCAAACTTCCCTCGATAAAACATGTATTTTTGACGACATTCATGTTGCATATTTTTCCTTGAAAGTTTCAGATATTTTAGATTAAATTGCGCACGAAATTGCCTGTAAATTTTGGGGGAAAATATTCACAATTTTCCGTGTAAATTCTATTTTCATCGATCAAAGGAAACTTGGCAATGTCTAATGACTCATACGGTGTTTTTCCTTATGCACGGTAGCAAATAGTCCAATGAGCTGACCACTCGCAATTCGCAACTTCTGAGTGATTTCGAGAGAAACAAGAGTTCATGAGTTATAAGCAGGACACTCTCCCATCCCCAGATATCTCAGGGTAAGCTACAGTTTCGTTGATCGATCAATCAAGTCCTATTGGTCAATCAGACCGAAAAGAAGAAACTTAACGTAACCTAAAGTATAACCATTAATACGGAAATTTTTAACTGTGCAGACTCTAGTAAAGCTTCATCAACCGAAGATTAAAGGGGGAGGTTGATAGAGGTTAGAGTGAGGACGAAGAAAGAGAGAACTCCAATACTCTTATTTTTGGAATTAATTTTGTATCTTTAAGTCAGGGTTGTCTCAAATTTAGAGCCTGCTTATCATCTTCAAAGAATAATTAGAGCTAAAATGGCAGATGCGGAGATTTTGCGAATTTCGAACTTGATTAAAATCCGATTTTGCATTCAAGCTGAGGGATAAGCGCTGAAAAAAGTCTGGCCAGCGAGACATATGCTACTTTGGATTCATGATCGTAATACGTGGATGCGGACAGTCGATAGCTTGCAAACAACTTGCATCCACTCATAAAGATAATTTAATCCTCTTCAGCGAAATATTTGTATTGGCGCATATCGATTATAGTTTCACCGCGAGCGAAGTTATGGCGCATCGGTCGGCGAATAGCTGAAGTACTCGTGGACATAATTCTCGCTCTATTGTCCTTAGGATCTAAATAATCTCTCGCCGGTCAAACGAGAGAAGAATTTTAATCTAAAATAAGCTACTTACAACAATCTGATCGGTCACTTCAACTTTCAGAGACCGCAGGTTTGTCGTGCACTTGTTAGGCGTTAAAATTACCAATCATCTCAATATTCGGTAAAAATATTCTTATTCTAGGCATTTTAAAATTCGGACAGATACAATTCCATTTGATTAAAGTTTTTATTTAAATAGCAGGTTCAGTCATGCTTAAAAGAACTGACCTTTAGCAGCGGTGAAGCTAGATGTAAAAACTAAACCTGGTTAGTCAACGAGTCCCAACGTTATTCCTATCATGTTTACGAAACACTAGACTTGAGTTTGGGTTTAGGCAGGAACGTGACATCATTATGTGTGCGTGGAATACACAAATGAGAGATCGGGAGACAGAATGGTCAAATTAATCGCATCGTAAATTTTCTGTTGGGGGGGGGGGGGATATGCAAATATATCGAAATTGTGTGTGAACCCTCTCCGCGGTTTGTCGAGAATCTATTGTCTTCGCTGTTACGCTAAAATTAAGTTACGGTGCAAGGGAAACATACAAAACGCCCTTAATTAGTGTCAAATGCGACGAGCATCGTGCAAGTATCATTTTAACTCCTGGATGCAACTATTCGGGCTCCATGGATGTCCGTGTTGCATACACACGGGAGAGAAGGCGTTTTGCCTGTCCACACACTCACCACTTCACCCGCCGCGCAGCGCAGCGCCAACGGCAGGCTTTACTACGAAGATCATAAATGGAAGAAAACTTCAAACTCTTAGTTTTTACTGCAAAGATGTATCTCCTAGGTACAAATAGTTGCATATAGGTGTAAAACGTAAGTATATTATGTACTTTAGTTTTGATATATCGCGATGTGCTGAGCATGATTTGTAGAGCAACTATTCATGTCTAAAAGATGTCTTTGAAGTGTTAAAAAATTGAAGGCACTCTGCCATTTTATATCTTTTCAGTGAAGCCCGCCACATACTAAAACGAGCATTCCTGATAAGTTGGACGTGACATTTTCGACTGGTTTTAAAGCTGCAAATTTTGATGATATCTATCCTTTCACATATAGAGTGTATGGGGCCATTCTACTGGGAAAGTTCACAAGAAAATCAATGAAACCTCTTCTATAAGCTCTATGTTCCAAATTAACATCGATGGGAGCTTCAGATGTTTTATTATGTTCTGCTCTTGCTCTTTTGAAATGTGGGCCGCGTTTAGTTTACACTAAAATGGTTGCAATTTTCCTTCGAAGTTTTTCTTGATTTTCTTTTGTTTGATGATTTGAAGAATTTACCATAACATTTCCGGTTCATAACAGACACTCGTTGATAAATAAACATGTAAATTGTTCGGTGAAATTTTGTAACGTTGCAAAATAATATATTGTCCCTTGCCCTCGCCCTTTCGATGCGCCTGCAAACGTGCTTGCAAGATGCAAGCGCCTGGGAGAGATCACTGTGCTTGATTTATCGAAGTTCTCAAAGAGTGGAGAGCACGTTCCAAGCAGATTTTTTTTTAAATTTTTTTTAAAAAAAAAAGAAGTTTTGAAGGGGATAATGACGCACTCTATCTCTTCTTGTTGTAGAAGTTTTTTTTTTTTTTTTTCTTAAACTTTTCCCTATTTTTATTAAGTGCAAGCCACGAGTACTAGAATTTTTTTTTATAAGAGAATTTCCCCCATGTTGCCATTCTGTTGATTTCGCAATACAGCAACCACTGATGCTTCAAATGCAAAGCCACGAGTACTAGAATTTTTTTTTTATAGGAGAATTTCCCCCATGTTGCCATACTGCTGATTTCGTAATACAGCAACCACTGACGCTTTAAATGCAGAGGTGAAAATGAATGCCAAATCTAGTATAGAACAGTCTGAGGCATCAGCGATGCGGGCCCCCTAGTTAGTGATCATCCTTTTCATCCGTTCCTTGAACTGATGATCTACGTCCGGGCACTAATGTCCTGGAATGATGTTCATCAGTCAGATCCATCGAATTGGGGAATTTCCATTTCCTTTCCTCAATCTACGAACCTCATTTTTTATTATTCACCGTTGCGGAAGTTATAAAAAATTAGTTTCCTGGATTACAGGACGTTTCGAGAATATGGCCATTTCATGCCTCTTGGGTACTAAAAAAAAGTGCACCGCTTTCTGATTGGTCAGCAGTTTTTCACCAAGGAAAACAATAAGGCAACGATCCAAATCTAGCCGTGATGAGGATATTAATTGCCAACCCTTGAAATCATATATATAAGCTCCGAGGCCTCCTAAATTTGCATATCTGGTAACGCTTAGTTCCAGCGTTCTACCGGGCCGATTTTCTTGATTTTTGCGGCTATCGACAAGCAATTGTCTCTAAATGAGCCCGTTCTATTCAGATTTTGAAAATATGACCCAAGTTTTTTTTTATATTACGCGGTGAAGTTGCGAATTCTTCCCATTCAAACAATCTAAATTTTTATTTTTTGTCATAGTTCGTTTGAGCGTTCTACTGGACGAATTATCATAATTTTTGCGGTTATCGACAGACGATAGTCCCTAGATGAGCCCGCTGTAATCAGATTTTGGAAATATGACCCAGATTTTTTATAATAGAGTATACCTGGGAGCTTAGAAAAGGGGCAACATTTGAAATTTCCGCCATCTTTAATTGGCGGGAATTTCAAATTTTCCGGAAAATTGAACTAAGCGGGAAATTGTGAATCGTGGTCTGTTAGTAGGGTAACATAAGTGAATTAAAGGTATGCTCCTTTACTACAGACTTTCCAAAAGTAACGAAACGCTCCGTTCTGTTCGTTTCGTTTCATTTCAGTATTGACCTGAAGTTCGAAATAAATGACGGTTTTCTTATTTAATTCTTATTGGTCCAATCGCTCCCGGCCAGAGGAAGATTGGACAAATGAGAGTCGGGTATGAAGGTCTTTTCATTTTTTTTGTCGTTCTTATGTCGAAGCGCTCTCTGGGGGTTGGACCGCGTGGCGGCCAGGGGGCACAGCCCCTTAGTAAGTTCTAAGCTTTGAAAGAAATTCTTGCTAGAATATAACTTTTTTCGGTTCTTAAAAGCGTCAAGAAAGCTTAAAACTGATGCATCAATAAAGGACGGTACGGACATGGCAATACTGTACCTAAAAAAACACATCATTAACAACAGCGCCCACATAATTTCACGATTAAATAAGCGGGAAGAAAGCGCCAAAAGGCACGTGGCTCCGTAACATTATTTTGATTGAATGGAATGTTTCCTATAATAGAGTGTCGAGTGTACAGTCCACTCAAAACACGATGGCAAACAAACCCCCTTCCCATTTTCTTCATGTATCGAAGTCTTACTAAGAATGTGAAAATGCTCGTATCAGCGGACCGATTATTGAAATTGGTAGAAAAAAATATAGACAAAGAAGACAAAAGGGATATGGAGGGATCCTATTGGTGGAAGCGAGTGGTTGCAATAGACGAAGAAGGTAAGTAATAGACTAACTAACAGCAATCCTCGAGAGACCTTATAGTTAGTCCATCGTTTTCTCCCTTAGTCGATAGGTACCATGCATTTCAACCAATAGGATCGCTCCATACTTCCTATGTCTTCTTTGTCTATCGCTTTGTCTATCACTTTCAATAATCAGCCCGCAGGTAGGATTGGTAGGAAGGACTCGAGACAACAAAACGTAAATGCGACGAGAAATTGAATCGTTTTGCTGTGGATTTGAATTAAAAACTCATCAACGCGAAGGTGAAACTCCGCAATCGGGTATTTTGGTTTGTGACGTCGCAGATTTGCTGTCTGAATTAATTTTTAAACCGGAGAGTTACTCAACGTCAATTCTCAAAAACTTTTATAATTTTTCCTCTCTGTGCGAAGCAAATTCTGAGTAAAACTCTGAGAAATGATGTTGATTTGCTTTCCTATGAAAAAGTAAAGGAGCAGAGATTTTTAAACACCGCAAACAAGAAATCCATAGCTTAAGACCTTTATCGTCGTCATGCATGACCACAAAGCACATATTAATAATAGTGATCACTTCTAATTTTCAGATATTTCTGTGAAAGTACATTGGGTTGCCATCAGAGTGTATATACCCCTTCAAGATGTGTAAACATGGAGTGTGCCCTATTCCTCGCAGCCAAATCAGGTATTTAATATATTCTCTATTGAAAAAGTGCGTTATACTGACGGCTGAATGGTGTTGATATGCAAACCTACCTTACAATAAAAAGTATAATATTAGAAATGTGGCTAAATTTTCCCTCACAATACGTATTTCTCTCAGAGGGTTAACTGATATTGTTTCTTGTAATTCCTTTGAGAAGTCTGTGTGAGAAATTACAAAGCTCAGCAAATATCAAGGAGAAGATACTTTTCAGTTTTATCAAAAATACATAAAGCAAAGATGGTGGAACTGTGCAATTTCTCGCTACTGAGAACAGTTTTTTTTTCCTAGCACACAATTCATAATGCTGAAATTTATTTTTAGTGGCAGAAAACTAATCTAAACGGTCACTCGTTTTTGACTGTAAATTTCAATAGAGTACAATTACCTAACAGTGTTGTATTGAAAACTCCTGGAAGGTGTTTTAAACTTTAAAGTAAAACCATTCACGACCGGAAAGAAAAAATTCGTATCGCAAAACAAACATTTGTTGAAAGTATTACGTTGTGAGGAAGTAAATTTTCATGGAAACAATTGACTTAACTAAAGTCTGTCGAAGGAGGCAAAGGCATTGACTAATTTTTTGAGTTCACATATTATATTCAAAAGAGTTACAAGTTCACAAAGGATGGTGTTAAAAAGCTTGCGAAGTTTCATCCGAGTGTGAAAATTATATTTTCGATTATCAGCCCATAATGACTCGGACACATTATGTAATGCTTGCACCAGTCAAAAGTCGACGATTAGAATTTGCCTGAACGTGATGTGGCGATACATATGCAAAAATTAAAATAATCTCAAATTAGTTAATTTGATTAGCGCTCCAACACCAATAAGTCATTTCAAGTGCGGTTCATTCTTTAATGATATTCATGATGACATAATCCTATTTTCTCGGATTTTTGAATCCAGACTTATTCATAAAACGTATGATTTCTTCCTGAATCGAATTAATACATGAAATAGGCGAGTAGAAAAAAGGAGAACAAATAGGAATAAGTTTCAATCGAAACTTTTGAAGACGAGAACTTTAATTTCGCCGCAAGACGGCAAACTTTATCAAGCTACAACTCCCTCAGAAGTTGAAAAGGGTTTGGCAAGGTTTCAGCCCTATTCATCCAAAACTTATGGAGCGAGGTGCATACGTGCGCTTTTTGAATAGATAATTATTCCCACTTTCCAGTAAGTTTGTTGCCTATGCGGCGAAATTGAAGGCGATCTGTAAATGGATAATACTTCTCTATAGATTCTCAACATTAATAGGTTCAATTAAAACTTATAGGGCGATAAAAGAGTGTATTTTCCGAATTGATAACTATTATGCGCTCCTCAGTAGTTTTTTTTTTTTTTTTTTTTTTTTTTTTTTTTTTTTTTTCTCTATATGCGGCGAGATTAAGATAACTTTTAGGGGGACGTTGTCTGGCGATGAGTTCACCCTAGTAAAAATTGGCAGTAGAATCTGTGTTCCGAAATACCATAGACCTACAGCCGGCTGTAAGATTTCCAATAGCTACTAAAGCCGGCTACACAATTTCTGCTATAACGGAAAAACGAGAGCGAGCAGAGACGTGTTATCAGATTGAGTTTATTTGAATAGAGAAAGAACAGAGTGCGCCTCCACGGCCTAACCCTGACGGAGAGACACATCTCCGCCATTACATGTTACTATGGGATATTACAGTCTTCCCCACTAAAAAGAAAAAGCACATTAGCTGGGCTTGGGGTACAGAAAAATCACTAGGGGTACAATACAAATTATTTGGGGACAAAGTCTTTCAAATGTCCTGGCACTTTTTTGATACGAGAAGGGCGGTCTAACACAGGCGACCGTATAGTTGCCCTACCTCTTCCTACACTTGGCAGCTTCCTAGGAGTCTGGCTTGTTAGGTCAATGACTGGAGGCGGAACGTCTTGATTCGTAGACTGGCTAGTTGACGGCAGAGAGACCGGGCTTGGCAGGCTACCATGGCTGGTAAGAGGCAATGGTTGCCTTACAAGGTGACTGCTTGAACCCTGCACAGTAGACGGCTTCCGACTAGCTGAAGGTGAGCCAGGCGATGCAGGCTTTGCTACAGGTATGACAACCTGTCTTCCAGATGGCACTACATGGAGATCTGGAATGTCTCTTGGAGTTGGCATTTGCACCTGAAACGAAACCTGCTTTTTCGGCTTACTCTGTTGTTGCTCCGGGGTCTTGAAGTCAAGGAAACTTGCATCTCGCAGTTGGTCGATATGTCGCTTCAGTGTATACCCGTTGCTTAATTCTACTAGATAGTGGATTTTACCAAATTTTTTCCGGACGAGGCCGGGTTGCCATGAAGGTTTGTTGCTTCTATACACACGAGCGATTATCTTGTCACCAATTTGGAAGGAACGGAGGTGGGTGGCTTGACACGACGAATTCTTGAGCGGTTTGAATGGGTGAATGGCATCCAAGCGAAGTTTGATTCTACGCCCTAGGTAGCGTTCTGCAGGGCTAGATCCATCCAATAACGGTGTAGCTCTGAATCGCAGGACAATTTGACGCACTTTTTCTTGAATGTCACCAGGTTCTGCATCCATTTTTGATAATTTGGACTTTAATATTTGAACATAACGCTCTGCTAGGCCATTTGTGGCTGGCTTCCCAGGGGCAGTAAAACAATGGAAAATTCCTTTTGTTTTGCAATAATTGCTAAATTCTGCGTTGTCGGCGGAGAAAATTGAAGCATTATCTGAAACTAAAGTTTGAGGGTAGCCATGGAAAGAGAATATGTCTTCTAATAATTTGATAGTAGAATCTGTAGTAGGAGCTTTGCTAAGAATGCGGACTTCTGGCCACTTAGACTTGGCATCGACAAGGATGAGAAAATTGAATCCTTTCCTTGGACCTGCATAGTCCATATGTACTCTGGAGAAGTTTTGAGTAGGCTCTTCCCATTTATGGGTAGGAACTTTCTTAGGAGACTTCTGAGATAGCATGCACTGCTCACATGATTTGATTAATTTTTCAATATCAGAGTCAATTGAAGGCCAGTAGACATATCTTCTAGCGAGTTGCTTTGTCTTTGTGATTCCTGAATGAGTTTCATGCAATTCTTTGAGTATTCGGCCTCTTAATGACTGAGGGATATAGACTCTGTTACCTCTGTAAACAATATCGCCTTCTAATACGTACTCCATACAGGCGGGGTCTTCGCTGCTGCTGCGAAGCTTGGAGATAATATCAACAAGCTTTGGATCCGATTCTGCTGCCTCTGCGATGTCGTAACTTGTGACATTGGCACTGGAAATTTGATTAAGCGTATTTTCATGACAAGCTGAGAGTTCGAAATCCAGAAGTGGTTGATTTCCCTGTAAATTGCGGCCTGAAACAGGGAATCGTGAAAGGTAGTCAACATTTGCATGAGCTTTACTGAGCCGATGCTTTACCTCATAGTCAAATGAGGAGAGGTAGGCTGCATAACGTAACAGCCTTGCTGCTGTCATGGGAGGTAGTTTCTTGTTCTGATGTAGGATTCTGGACAGCGGCTTGTTGTCTGTTATCAGGGTAAATTTGCGACCATAAATGTACATATAATATTTATCTAAAGCAAATACAATCGAAAGAGCTTCTCTGTCTAATTGACTATAATTTTTCTCAGCCGGGGTTAAAGATCTAGAAGCAAACATGATTGGTCTATCTGATCCATCAATGATATGAGAAATTACAGCTCCTAACCCTGTAGGGCTTGCATCACAGGCCACTGTGATCGGTAGATTCACATCATAAGAGACTAGCACATGATCACTGGCTATGATTTCTTTAAGTTTTAGAAAGGCTTTTTCACAGGCATCGGACCATTTGAATGGATGGTTTTTTGAAAGTAATTGACGGAGCGGGGCTGTTAAGGTAGATGCATTGGGAACAAAACGTGAGTAATATGTGACTAGTCCTAAGAATTGCATCACGTCACGGCGGTTCTGCGGTCTCACTGTTTGCAAAAGATCAGAGATTTTCCTTGGGTCTTTATACACATTTCTTCCTTGAATGATGTAACCGAGGTAAGCAATTTTATCTTTAAAGAAATGGCATTTTGACAAATTGATATGCAAATTTTTCTCCTGCAAACGTTTCAACAATGCAATTAAATTTTTATAACACTCATCATAATTTTTCCCATGCACTATAATATCATCGAAATACCAAATAATACCTGAAAGTCCAGCGAGTAGACGACCAAGGATCTGGTGGAACTGGCTGGGGGCTGTTTTGATTCCCAAGCTGAGCCTGTTCATGAGGTAAGTGCCTCTATGCGTAGAGATGGCTTGAATTTTCTTTGCTTCATCATCCATTTCAACGTGTAGGTACGCTTTGTAAAGATCGATCTTGCAATAAACTGACGATTCCTTGAGTTCGCTTATGAGTTCTTCGATGCGAGGAATTGGGTAGTGAAAATCTTCTAGTTGAGGGTTGACTCCTGACTTGTAGTCGACGCATAATCTCACTTTTTCCACTGTCTTGGGGACTGGAACTAGAGGTGAGCCCCAATCGCTGGTGTCTGTCCGGGTGATGATGTCGTCACGCTCAAGGTCGTCGAGCTCATTATCGACTGGTTTCTTGAGGGCATAGGGTGGATCACGGGGTTTCTGAAACTTAGGTTTAGCGTTAGATTTCAGAGGCAAGGAGCATTTCAAGTCTGGAATTTTTCCAACCTTTTGTACGCAAATATCTGGAAATTGCTGTTGGATATCTTGGACCGTTATTCGATGAACGGAAGAAAAGTCTTCCTTGGAACTGGGTTTTTGAGTGCTTAACTCATTGAGGTTAATCTGGAAACGTCTGATCCAAGATCTACCTAAAATGGCTGAAAATTTCGATGGTACTACATAAAATGGAACATATGCAGTAATATTGTTGAATGTGACTGCTGCTTTGGCATATCCAATAGGTTTAATTATGCCATGGTCATAAGACTTGAAGTTTTGACGGGCAGGAAACAGTTTAATTTTGGAATCGAGTTTCAAAAATTGATTTTCAGGGAGTAGCGTATAACCACAACCGGAGTCTACTTCGAACTGGGTTTCAAAACCGTTAATATCAACTGACGCAATATATTTCCCTGTATCATCATCTTCACTATAAAAAGGATCACTAGACAAGAGAAAACAATCTGGATTTGAACTGAAGTCAACGATGTCATTTACATCAGGATATTCATCATTGACAGCGTTAACCTTATGGGACCTATTCTGAGTTAATAACGTTGAAATGCACACTTTGCTGATATGCCCAGTCTTGGAACAGGAGAAGCATTTGAGACTGCTTGGATTAACTTTACAATCAAAAGCTCTATGATTATTGCGCCCACATCTAATGCAGAGATCAGAAATACCCAGTTTTTCATAATCTATTCTACGCTTGGCAGATTTGCCTCTCTTGGAGTGCCTGCTGTCACTACGTTGATAGCGCTGTTCGCTCTTATTTCTACTTCTATACCTTGAATTGTGACTAGAAGATGGCTTTGAGCTATGGATTTTGCAAACACTAGTGACACCAGTTGTTGATGCTGAGCCGTTCAGGATCTCCTGGTTATCAAGCTTCGATGACTCAAGCGAAAGAGCCATGTTGACTGCTCGCTCGAATGTTAACTCTGACTCACACAATAGTCTCTCTCTAATAAAGGAACTTTTGATCCCACGGATGAACTGGGCACGAAGGAACATGTCAGCAATTGATTTCCCGCAAGTACACTTGAACTCAGAATTTTCTAGAAAACTACGTAGAGCTGCAACGTACTCACCGATTGTCTCCGTGTCTTTCTGCAATCTTGAGAGAAATCGATGTTGTTCTAGTAGTTTATTTGGGGGAGGAGATAAGTGCTGGGAGAGAGATGCGATGATATCCTTGTAGGAAAGATCTTTGAGTTCTTTGGGAGCTGATATGGCTTTCAAGAGTTGATAAGTTTCACTTCCTAGACAATTGATAAGAGTGCTTTTCATGAGGAGAGAATCATTTGAAATACCTCTAAGGCCGGCGAAGTTTTCAAAACGTTCGACGTATTGACAGAATTTCTCTTTGCCGTCATATTGCTCAAAATTCAGGATCCTCCAAGTGCTGGATGAGGTTGAGGATGATCCATCCGGGTTAGATTCTCCATTCGATTGACCGGCTGCTGCTCCTGGAATCGCTGGGGCCTGGATTGAGATGCTGGATAGGGAGGCTTGTACCACGTTTAGGAAAGCCGTAAATTGTTCTTCGTTCATTTCAAACGGGTGGAGTCGAAGTTGAGCAGGAAAAGCTGGAAGGAATACCGATTAATAAATCGCGATTGAGTTGACGCGGCCCGGGTAGCACGAGGTCATAGGCGAGGTACGAGGTTGAGGTTACCTCTTCTCAAACGAAGGTTGGAGCTGGAGCCGTGATTGCGGATAAGGCACATTTTCGCGAAGTACCGGACGAGAGAAAAAAAAGAATTGGTAGATGAGTTCTAGTAATGCGAGAACATTTTTTTTAGAATCCTCGTCGCCAATTTGCTATAACGGAAAAACGAGAGCGAGCAGAGACGTGTTATCAGATTGAGTTTATTTGAATAGAGAAAGAACAGAGTGCGCCTCCACGGCCTAACCCTGACGGAGAGACACATCTCCGCCATTACATGTTACTATGGGATATTACAATTTCTTATAGCCTTTTATAGCCGATGGCGATTAAGCAACAGCCAGGCGATAAAGTGTATGCTAAACGTTACTAATTATGGATGCTAGGACTAAGTGAGTTTCTGGAATACTGCTCTCTTTTTGGGCCGTAGTATCTTGATTTATTTTGCGAGGAAAGATCCGTACTTTTGATGGATGCCTGCCATTACAAATATATTAGAGCGCCTTCACTTCCGTATGATACTGTGCAATACCTCTGGTGTGAAATAGTTGCTTCAAGCGCCGTG
The DNA here is from genome assembly GCF_918797505.1 of Bemisia tabaci. Taxonomy (NCBI): domain Eukaryota; kingdom Metazoa; phylum Arthropoda; class Insecta; order Hemiptera; family Aleyrodidae; genus Bemisia; species Bemisia tabaci. The sequence goes on along the minus strand of NC_092797.1, from coordinate 32,029,567 downwards.
GCACGCTGCTGCGCATCAGGCGGGCAGCGGCAGCCGGCGCAAAACGCGCATTGGCGCCTACAAACCTGACAGGGATACTTCACGAGTTGCTCAATGCGTGAAGTATCCCTGTTAGGTTTGTAGGCGCCACACTGAGAAAAAACTATGGCTTATAAACCTATTAGAGGTAAATATGGAACACCACTAATAGTAGTACCTCTACATATAATAATAGCACATATACCTTAGTTATGGTACGGGGTACCTTAATTAGGTACAGAGACCTTAGTATGGTTCACAGACCGAGAATCATTAGTTTATTTACGACTATTATAGGTGTTCCATATTTACCTCTAATAGGTTTATAAACCATAGTTTTTTCTCAGTGAGTGCGTCGCCGCTCCGCTTTGTGTTAGGCTCTAATATTTAATCTGGCGGAGTCAGCGTTATTCAACTCATGATTTTGAAATGTTAGCACATCCTGTATGGATTATTCTCATTTTAATTGATGAAAAAAAATATGTATTAAAGGAAAATATAATGTGTGTTTTGTAAATATTAAGGTAATTCCGTATCAAACTTAATGATTTCCAAAGCACACGAATTTTTACACAATTTCTTATAGCCTTTTATAATCGATGGCGAAAAAGCAACAGCCAGGCGATAAAGTGTAAAGCCCGGCGATAGGAACTATAGCCCGGCTGCATAATTTTTTATCGCTTCGTATAGCCCGGGCGTATAATTTTCTCCGCATTCTACAGCCAGCTATATGATTTTCTGTATCCTTCTTTAGCCGGCTATAAGAATTCCTATGGTATTTTGAAACGCAGCTCTTATCGCCAATTTTTACCAGGGCACACATTCTAATGTCAGCTCTACCAAAGTTGAAGAAGCGGAAATAAATGTGTGTTTTTCTAATAGATCAGTATATCTGCGTGCCCAGTAGATTTTTTCCTACCGAAAAATAATGATTCTGGTGATGAAAATAGGTCCAGGGGCCGAATTTTATTGGTCCTTCCACCGCAATTAAATATACTTAGGACAAGTCTCGACTGCACTTAAGTCCGGCTCAGAACTTTTGATTGGCCGGTGGTGCGGTTTGAACTCGTCGATGGATGTTGCACTTCATGTGAAAGAGCCGACGAAATTCGGCCCCTGCTACCGTGACGTGTATAAGGCACTATAAGGTGACATCCCAGTCAACGCTGAACTCAACGTCTGCCAAGCGGTGGGAATCAATGGCCGGAACAAAATTCTGTGCATGTATTTGTAGCAACTGATCCATTCTAGAGCAAGCGTGACGCGTTGTTGAACTTTTAGAACTTCAAGCATAATTTTCATCGCATCGATAATTAAATTTTTTCATTTGTTTGGCAGAGGAGACTGGATTTGTGATCAACGACATAGAGAAACTAGGTTTGTACGCTCAAGTGGTGTGGGTCGGCCCGAATCTCGGTCAAATCGTCTCTCGAATGGTAGCGAAATACGAATCAATGAGCCCCATCGTCAAGTCTGTTGTTGTTGTTGGCTGGACTCCCAGTGACGTCATCCCGGACATCGCTCGCTTCACCCCCGTCACTTTTCCGCCTTGCAACTCGATGGATAACACCGGCATCGGATGCAAATACGAGATGCAGAGGCTCGCTAAACTAGCCTGGCCTCAGCTCCAAAAAGTAGCCGAACCGGTTTACGAGGTAAGGATCTAAGAGGAGAAAACAACCATAATTATATAATATCTACACTAAAAAGCATCTGCACGCGCCTCGAAATTCGAGTTGATAGTGAAATTATGAAACTACGCACCTCGGTTTGCGATGTTGGAGACTTCCTGTCTAGGGATCCAAGAGATAACTTTTCCGGGGAAATTCCCGACTAAAACCTATTTTCTCGGAAAACTTTGACACATGAACACACGCGCGCACATATACACGACAATCACCCACAAATAGCGAAGAGCCATTGGGAACGCTTCTAAGAACTTTTCATTTTTCGTAATCGACACTTTACTTTTCCGAGAAAATTTTGATCCCTACTTCCTACTTCTGTCACATTTTGTGAGTTTGAAGGATTGATATCATCATGAAATCATCATTATTGAACGAAACTTCGAGGAATTCATACGATGGGGAAGATATGCAATGGACCACTAGACACGGTACGCATTTATGCATTCTGATACGTGTTTCTTAATCAAAATTTCACGTAGAACACGATTCTTACATTGAAAATTACTGAAATCAACTCGTAACTAAGATATTAACGTTTTAATTTTACATTGGTTTCGGGAAATTTGCGCGAATAACCCGGTCACAAGAAACACAATACTCAACGTGAGTCAAATCGCCACTACTACGGTTTTGGCAGGCTTCTCAATTAAATCACTGTTCATTTCCCACCCCTTTTTTGTTCAGAGTAGAGAGTTTGACCATTTTGCTATAGCTGAGCCAAAGCGTCAAGATTGAGGTTGTCATATTTTCGTATCGCAGAGACTGCCACATGTCATGCATTAGTGTGCGATTTGATTAACATAGACCATTGAGTTTTCATGAGCGGGAGGTTTGGATTCACGATTAAGAAACATTAAATATCTTGGTTAGGAGTTAATTTCAGGAGTTTTCGTTGCTAGAGTCGAGCTTTACGTAAAATTTTGGTTACGAAACATGTACCAGAATGCTTAACTTCGTACCTTGTCTAGTGGGCCATTGGAAGAAAGCAGATGCCTACTCTTATGAATTTTTTCCCGGGTTTCAATTATGTCTTTTAAAGGGAATTTAGGAACAAGCTCAGGACCAGATGAAGGGATAGTGGGGGCAGGGAGGGTATTTCGGTATTTACCCACTCATCGCCGGGAGGGGGGGGGGGTTGCTGTCCACGTGGATGATTATTTACCTTTGCGACAATCCACCAGGCAACATTTTTCAAAAAATTTACTCAAAAAGGGCGAACTATTAAAGCGTAAATTCCTCCAGGAGTTGGGATTCTTTCGTTTTCGATCGAACATATCATAATGCCTCCCGTCCAGTTATCGTCTAGGATTATTGAGGCGAAGATAGAGATGATCTATTTATAGAGTAAAATTTATGAATATTATCGAGAAATTAGCTTGAATCTGTCCGCATTCTGAACATAATGGTAATAGGTAAGTAAAACTTGATTTTTTCATCAATTAGTATTTGGAGCGAGGTCGAACGCGCACCGTGGTTGCGTACTTCTCTAACTGCGAAGTTCTAGCTTGTCTGGGGAGCATGCATGTGCACGCATGTAAACTTTCCGAAGCAACCATCGGAATCTCCATTCCTTTAACTAGTTGATGCTTGAACATTGATGGCGTGTGACATGCACTTTCCTTCTCCGAAAACAAAGTCAAGTTCATGATAAAAAATGTAATCGCGCTCGCAATACACCGAATGGCCGTCCATGAGTGCGTCAGGTACTTTTTTCGATCAAGTGCCTGACAGCAACCTTTAGACCCCTTTGAAAATGATGATAGGATGAGCCATCATCCCCTCCCCCTCCTTTTGGGCGAAAATGAAAAGTAATGAAAAGAGCAGTCGGATATAGCATGATGTTGAAAACATGAATAATCTCTTTACTTTAATATCAAACAGAAATATTATAACTACTTTTAAAAGAAAAATAATCAATCAAGAACATGTTTTAAAATAGTCGCAGGAAAATTTCACTCCAAGAAGTTTAGTTTTAACTGATTCATCGTACAGAATTTAAACTTTCAGAGAAAAACGACCTGGAAATGAAGTGATATTGAAATGGAAAGTTTCCTTTCCCTCAAAGGACAAACAGGGATTGTACACAAGGCGTCACAGGCACGCATTTAAAGTTGAGCCACCATACCTTGTAGTCTAGGTATACAATAGATACCGTTTGTTTAGGAGATTCCAGCAGCAGCAGCTGTAGCAGTAGAACTGGCGTTTGGAGTGTGCAGGTGGCTAAACCCACAAAATGCGTGTCGCAATACCTTTAAAATCTCCGATTACACTTTATTTATTTTTTTAAAGTTGTTTTCACATATGACAGACCAAATTTTAACAAAAAAAAACATTTTTTTTTTTCAAAAATTAAAACTTGGGCGGAGATTCTCCAAGTTGCGCCCTCAGATACGCATTTTTTCCCCTAAGCTATCGGTATAACCATTTACTTTGTTTAAAACTTTTACTCTCTTTGTCGTGCGGCGTGAATATACATTATGATACATTTTGATACATGTACTCCGTAAATTCATACACGCGATTCATGTTGACGTCCTTACAAAAAGTATGGATAAAGCCGTCAGAATTCAAATGTCAAAGCAAATCCTGTCAACAACGGTCCAATATGCATGACAAGTGCCTATGTGTCATGTTACCCCTATACTTTTACTCGGAAATCAAGGGTTTCCGTAAAATGATTTCAGGAATGGTTTTTTATGCCACGTTTGAGGTACCATGATTTTCAGTCGCTGATCAACGTGCGTTAAAAAACGCTTACGTATTACAGTAGTCTTGCCAAGCGACTGCACTGAGAGGGAAATAATATCTACAATTTTCACACCTTTTACGACCAGGATCATGTCTCTCTGAAAATAACCATTCGCCACCACTCCATATTTTGGGTATGTATAATTAATATTAGCATAATTAATATTAATTATGCATACTAATGTACTATTTTTCTCTAATTTTTCCTCCCAAAAAATCCTTTTTTTCAAACATAGGGGTTTAAATGTCCTTAATAGTCAGAGCTTAGTTCCAAAATACACCCATATCAAAATTTTACCACCTACTTCCAGACGTCAATATATTTTCCTCTCTTCAATCGCGGAAATTTTGACTTGAAAAAGGAAAAACGAGGAAATATCTCGCTGTGACACACTTTCAGATTCAAGTCAGTGGCGTGGCGTGCTTTGCGATACATCGATTGATCTGCCATTTAAATCAATGGAAAAGGATCTATACCCAAGGTGTTCGCAACGAACACCTTAATAATCGATTCCTTACCGGACCTACAAATGGGAAAAAATCGATAATCGATCATTCACGCGTCGCCACCGATTCAAGTTAATGTTCATCCGCTATTTGAAGCAGATAAAACCAGCCCACTGTGCTCTGAATAACCCGTCGAAGACGCGATTTATTTATGTATACAAAATATAAACGGAGTCATTAGCAGCACTACCAGTTTTTGGTCAATTTTGACAGGATATTGATTGCATGGGAAGCTTTCTTGCCCCCTCCCCGCCCCCCTCGCCCCCGTCCCCATCGATTCGGCGTTGATGGTTGCTCCAGGAGCTGCAAGCTGATGTAAATGTGCAAATTGCATTCAAGTTCATGCTGTAGCTGGCTACCAGTATCAAATCGCTCTTCAGAAAATGTGTCACTTTCGCAGTCAAACGAAGCTGATTAAGATTCACGCCTCTCGAAATTTCCCTCCGCATCCCGTGTGGCACACGAATCGTCCAGTTTTGAAGTCGCCGACCTCGTGAGGTATACTGCCGTGCTAGGTATAAACGCCGTATGAGCATTCGAATGTTGCCAAATTTCCTCTCAGAAAATATACATTTTTAAAGAAAGCTATGAATATTTTTCCTTGCAATTTTCAGACTTTTAATATCAAATTACGAGCAAAATCCTGTGGAAAATCGGAGGAGAAATATTCACAAATTTATCGAAAATTCGTGATTTGTCCAAGGAAATTTGGCAACGCCTGAGGGTTCATACGGCGTTCTTTCGTAGCACGGCAGTATTGCAAAATGCGAGACGCTGTGTCCATTGATGCTAACTTTAAGGCCCTTTTATCAATGACTGGAGCCGAAAAATGCGTATCTCTGGTTGAAACTCTGCAAATTCCCGCTTCGTTAGCTTTTGAAAAAAGATCTGAGCAACAGTTTGCCTTGAGATTTGTTACGAATTCTCTTCAACAATTTAAGAATACTTACAGAAAATTTCAACGAGGTGCTTAGATTAGTTTTAATCAAAAGAAAACATGACTGGAGATTTTGAGACGTTGCAATGGATATACACGCATTTTTCGATTTCAGGCATTCATTGAATGTATCTGATATAAGAGGAGGCGGCTATGTTGCTGTGGAAGGAAATCGTTTAAAAATACCTTCGTTGGGCTATGAAGGATACTCATCTCTACGATGCGACGTGACGCAAACTAATTGTCTACCCACTAAGAGGAGGAGGAAGGTGAAAGAAAGAAACAGAACGAATATGAACAAAAAGAAAATTGTATCAAGAAGAAAAAGGTTGAAAAGAAGAAAATGAAGGAGAAAAGTAAGAAAAAGAAAAAAGTTAAGAAAGATAAGAAAAATTGGAAATATGAAAAAGAAAAAATAGAAGGAGAGGGAGAAGGAGAGGAAGAGGAAGGAGAAGGAAAAGGAGAGACGAGAAGAAGAAGAATCATGACGAAATTCCCTCCAAACTTGGCATATGTGAAGCCGAAATATAATTATGCACGTCACCATAAATCATAATAATATGATCCCGAAAAATTTACTCCTGGTATAGCCACACACCACGATAAATTATTCGTCCTCCTTTTATAGTACGCAAGTAATGCTAGCGGTGTTATAAATTAAAAATGTGAATCTTGAGAGAGGTTTTAGCTCTGCTAATCAGCGTCACGGCTATGTTTTATTTCGAATTTTAGCATATTAATGAGATCATTTTGGAGAACTTGAAGTGTTAGTTCCAATACGTCGACATGGGGACATGGTCGAAGAGATCTTCTGAGACTCGTAGCTACATTAAAAAACTATACAATTTAGAATCTGTAAGTGTAGTGTAGGACCCCAGACATCCACGGCTCGAGTTTTTGCGGCTTAGAGAAGAATGGTAGTACTCGGTAATCTTTACATGGTGTCTCAACCTTTAAGGTCATTTGGACTTCATTTTGCAATAAGAAACCACAATTTCTGAATCATTTGAAAAACAGCATCTATGTCATTGGTTTCCCTATGCAGATATGTGCTTTAATGGATGAGCCAGAAATAATGGTTCCTTAATGTAAAATGTGGTACCTACACCGCTGAATAAAATTAACATGAGGGTGTTTACAAAATACAGAGTAGAATAGGAAGAAGAAAAGAAGAGATGGAATAATTTCTCTTTCCTCTTCTCTTTCTTTCTATATTTTCCTTGTATTCCTCTTTATCTTTTTTTTCTCTCTACCTCTTCCTATTCGGACCAGAAAAATCAGGGGCTGCCAGATTCAGCGAGACTCCATCAGAATATAAAATGAAAAAATTAAAAAGGGCGGAAAATTGGATTCGAGTGAACTTTTAGAATATACGAAGCAACAAATTTAGTGAGAGGCGGTTAGTTGGCGTGTGTATGTCCACTAGGTGTTTTATATTCTAGTTGTGAGATATTTTTACGATCACCTAGTATGTATAATCGTTTATTTATTTCACACGCTTGAGCTGTGCTACGGAAGCCTCCGCTATTTCCGCAACAAGTTTTTATTGAGCTAAACAGCCGAACGGTTCAAGATAAAAAATGAGATACCGTGTTTTTTTAGTCGGCCGAACACCAAAAGGTCTACAAGGTTACGACAAAGGTACCAACTTTATAGCACAAAAATACAAGTTCAATATCAATTCGACCAGTTTTTATCGATGCTCCAGCGTATGAAATCTGTTACCGGAGGATTTTTACTCTTTGAAAATCAGTTGTCGTATGGAACCGTTAGGCGTTTACTCACTCCTCATCTCAAATAATGACTAAAGTTTTCGCGTAAGTCAAAGTATTGATAACTGTCCTCTTGGAACTAAAAATAAATTCGTCATCCTGGCTATCGATTTTTAAAACGTATTTTTTGTAAACAGCCATTGGCGGATCCAGCAAATTGGCAACATTGTTTTCCTCCATTTAAACCTATGTTAAATAATCAATTATTTAACATAGGTTTAAATGGAGGAAATCCGGTGTTGCCAAACTGCTGGAACCGCCTCTGTAAACAGCTAAAAGTATTAACTATCTTTTTTCGATTGCCCCCCCGCATGACGCATGTTTAACTCATAAGCTGACACAACTGAAATAGAAGGGGAGGTGCCGCTAATTTAGATAATATATATTTCCCGCGCTAAGAAAAGACTCAGCGAGAACATTCAAGCGGTGTCAAATTTCTTCCGATAAAAGATTTACCTTTGAGGAAAGCTATGCATATCTTTCCTCAAAATTTTCAGGTATAAATAAGTTATGGGATAACTTTTCGAAAAATTCGAATTATTAATTTTACAATTTTTGTTTGTGGAAATTCCATATTTTATTTGAGGAACTTAAATAGCAACGTCCATTAATTCTTAAGACGCTTTATATAGTAACGGCAGAATAACAAGGAAGTTCGCGTTCCATTCAGAAATAATTTAAATGAGTTATATGCTCAACTCAGATGAAGACTGTGATGGCCGCAAGTACAGTGCAGATCGATTGAATTCGCGCATATTGAGCTGCGAACGGTCGCTGCTGACCGCACTGTGTTTGACGCAATGCGTGAAGTATTCATGCAGTCTTGTAGGCGCTAATATGTGATACATGCCGACCGCGCCCCGCCGAAGAGAGCTTCTCCTTTTCATCTCAAGTCCTCGCCATCATTCCTCTCTGCGCCGCGCCGCTCCAGGCCAAAAAGACAGAAAACTAAAATCAAAACTGAAAACGTGTGAGTGCAACAAATTGAAAATTGATTTTTTATTTATTATTCCACCTGTGTGCACCGTGGCACTCAGAGTCACACGAGACATTTTGCGTAGAATTAGAGCACACATTTTTCTAAGTTTTTTTATGTAGGTATTTTTCCTTTTGAACAAATAAATTATTTTCAAAATTTCATCGTTTTTCTCTCCACAACCTCCTCCAACTCGTCAATTTTAAGCCAGCACACCGAGGGTCAAATGGCGATTTGACCAGTTACACAGAGATTTGACCAGATACATCGCGGTTTCTCTACATTGCAGGATCGTCAAGATATTGAAGATTTCAAAATTCAAGCAATAAATGATCAACCATCATCAAGCGGACGTGAGAGTTACGCAAAGTATAGGAGTCAGACAGAGCATTGTAACATGCCGTTTGAAATGAAATATTTAAATAACGATAAGCATCTTAGGTATAATAAGATGAAGAATCATATTTACTCCTCAAATAAAATCTGGGTCGTAAATAAGATCGGAATGTAAAATACTCACATAGATTTATGAATTAGCATCATCAGGTGGTAGCTTTTGAGTGAGTCAACAAACTCTGGGAGATTTTTCAAATAGAATTGAAATGAGCTATTTTTTGGACGGCTTTCATATGACTTTAAGCTCAGGGAAAAAACGTCCTGCCATACGAATCCTATACGTCCGATCCCTTCTCGACCGTCTTATTCAAACGTTAATGTATTATTCAGATCATCTCCTTGACGTAAGCACTGTAACTCACCTATTTGATTACAGGCGGTGAAGCGGTTCGAGTTGAGTCCAAATGGATATCATGATATACTGAACAGTTACCACACAGCTCAGAGCCCTAAAAACATCTCGGAGATTGCTTGTACCTGGATGAAGGCTAACAGAAACACTTGGAAAACATGGATACACCTAGATAATAAGAACGTGATTTACATTGGAGGCATATTCCCCCTCGGTAGCACAACGTACAATGGCAGGGGCATTTTTGTCGGTAAGTAGTATGCATCATAATAAATTAATATCATCACAATATACTGTTAGGTACACTGATATCGACATGAACGGAATCACTGAGGGGCCGTGAAGGGAGGGATCCACCCCCCCCCCCAAAAAAAAAAAAACGTCTAAAAGAAAAAACTTGACTGAAAAACATTAATATTGAAGGTACACTTAAGCAAGGGATGGTGCGGCGCCTTCATGTTTTACATAGGCAACATAAATATCAGCTGAGCACGTTTAATCGCATCCATGTATTATCACCAACATATCGCTTTGACTCAAACGTGATGATGAAACTTAAGGCTTCGTTGACCGTCAAATCGTCATTTCCTGAACGAAAGACCGTAACTCCACACTGAAAGTTGCATGATCGACTCGAACAGTCCAAATTTTTAGAAGTATGATAGTGTGCAATATCCCCTTGAAATCTTGCTGTTATTTTTTTGCGCCTAATCAGAGAGGAATTCAGTAAGTTTTTCGGTCAGAAACTCCCGACTGTCTTCCAGTAAAAATTCAGTCTGATAGCAGATAGCATCGTGGTATTTGTGTTTGCAAGTTGGAGACAGTAAAAATAAGTGTTAACAATGTCAGAAGCTGAATCTGCCTCAAAAACTCTCACCCGTGTCACTTTTGTTGTAACGTTCACTCGCGTATGCACTCTAAAATGAATCACCGATCAATTGACGTTTGATGCTAGCATTGGGTGCATAAAGAGGTTGATAATAAGCACGGAGGCTTTTCTTTTTAATGTAATGGAAAATGAAAAAGGAAAATGTAAGTAATGGAGGAAAGCTAATTTAAAAGGGGATGGGTTATGTTTTTCCACCTTTAAAGCTCCTACCATTTTTTTAAGGATGAGGCTATTCGTCGGTACGGTACCGACGGATAAATGGCTATTCGTCGGTACCGTACCGATGAATAAATGGCTATTCGTCGGTACCGTACCGATGAATAAATGGCTATTCGTCGGTACCGTACCGATGAATAAATGGCTATTCGTCGGTACCGCATCGGCGACAGGTGAATTCGTTTCCGCGAGTTGGTGGACCTGAAGTTTTGGCAGTTAGAAAAACAAACAGTTCAAGAAATTCATAACAGTGGCATTCATCAACTAAATCAGTGCAATTGAAGTGGCATTCGCGAAAAATATGCAACAAATGAAGAGAAAGTTTACGTTGCTGCTCCATCTGACGAAAATGTCAGTGCAGAGAGCTTCACGAAGCTAAAATTTAAGAGTAAAGTCATTTCACGAGGGCGACCTAAACTGCCAGCAAGACAACTTTGTTCCTTTATTCGCACCGTTGCCGACCGACAATCTGTGGAAAATCCCCCCGAAAAACGAAAACGAAAGAAAGCACCTGCAAATGAAACTAAAGGCCCCACCACCCGAAAAAAGAAGCGTTCTTGATGATTCTTTTGACAGAGTAGTACATTTCAGTATTATGATGATTCATTTGACAGTGAAGTACATTTCAGTATAATGATTATTTATTTGACAGAGTAGTACATTTCAGTATTATGTGAGAGTATTAAATACATAAATTAAATTTGGAGAATATTTCTTTACAACTCGTGTTGGGTTTTTTTTTTCCATCTTTCACCCAATTTTTAGCTCTTAACTTCCACCAAAATATCATTAAGAAATCATATCTTTAATATAATTTACGTACTAAAATCAAAGTACGGTACCGACGAATAGCTATTTATTCATCGGTACGGTACCGACGAATAGCCATTTATTCATCGGTACGGTACCGACGAATAGCCATTTATCCGTCGGTACCGTACCGACGAATAGCCACTTCGTTTTTTTAAAGGGCCTCATAGCGCAAACGAGCAAAACTTATGAATGTTCTTTGAATGAATCACGTATCAATGTATGTTTGACGTAAGTAGCACAAAAGAAGAGCTAATGAGCAATGGTGGCTTTTTTTTCTCAGTAAAAGAAATTAACCATTAGAAATACCATAACTGCTGGAAGAAATAGAATTTACGTAGAGGAAAGGTCTGTTTCGATTATCTCGCCGTAGAATCCTCGCCCCTTATTCTTGCGACTTTTATTTACGTATATGCACCAATAACGGATCACGGATTAATTAATGTCATAAGTCATCATTGCAAGAGTAGAAACTAAAGAAGGTTTGACTTTTTTCTTTAGTTTTGACGAAAAAAAATGAGTTTGTAATAATAATAATGAGGTGCCCCGAGTGCCCCTCCCCCCCCCCCGGGTGTCCTCTCTGATCTTCGCTTTAAAATGTCCAACTCATGCCCTTTCCCGTTGTATAAAAAGTGCTGACTTTGGAAAAGGCTGCAAGTACACTTGCAGTCTTTTCCCCTCCCTGGTTAATATTCTAGGAATTCTCGGTTAATATTTATCGTTTTCTTGTTAAAAACACCAAATTTTTTCAATCTAAGGAAGTAGCAGATCAGGGGCTGTAGGTGTTTGACCATATTTAATAAATAACCTCCCAAAAAACTGGTTTAATTGCACGCGTAAATTTTTCGTGTTCTCCTAATGAAGCAGTATATATACGACAAAAATTGCGGCTGAATTTAACTTAAAAACTTTTGAAAGAGTACGAGCTACTAACTTTAGTTTAGTGGCATAAGTTCAAGTAAAGAATCTTGCACATTTTAGACAAACATATTCTTCCTGATCCATTTCTAATTTTTTTCGAATAGCGATGCTGATGAAAGCCATCTGACAACACTTGAGAGGAGAGGGGGTAGTTCAAAAGGCACCATCCAAAAATAGATGGTAGTCGATATTTTATATTGATTCAAACTCAAGATCCCGAGGGAAAAAGAAATAACACTAATTGACCCTGGTTCGTTTATCTAGTATATTTCATTACGGAAAAGGAAAATCAACAAGATTTTCCAGTTTTTAATGACGGGAGTGGCAAAAAGTACACAATTTGCATCTCACTCTGAAAGCCTTTAGCAATTATTGATGCGTGCGCTGTTATCGTGAGTCGTTGAGAGCTCAATTCCGTCAAATGGGATGTTCATGGTCACTTTTCTTGATGGCAGTCACTTTCATGAATTGAATTTTGCCCTATAATTACTGTCCTCTTTATCGCACCTGGAAATTGACGCATTCATAGCCAGGTTCTATTGATTAACGGCAGCATGAAAGTGAGTATAGCTTACATAGCTGTGCGTCATTTCCCAGACGAAAGAACGCATCTGCATTTCAATAGAATTTTCACTGATGAGTTGTATTACTCTAGAAAACCGTTGAGCGTTTCTAGCTGAAAATTTCACTGATTTTTTTTCTGACTGCGCGCAAAATTTTGGACAGAAACTGTGCTCTCGTACCATTCGATGGTGAAACTACCAGACCACGTATCTCGGTTTGCGACGTTCCAGACTTCCTGTCATACTTTATTTTTTGAATGGAAAACTACTCAACGTCAATTCTTGAAAACTTCCGCGACTTAACCTCAGTGCGCGAAGAATTCTCTGTGAAAACTTCAATGAATGATATTGATTTGTTTTCCTTCAAAAAACTAAAAGAGGATCGGAGATTTTCAAACGCCGCAAACGAGATACATGGTCTGGTAGTCTCACAGTCGATATTACATTTTCTTCTTTATCGTCATTGCTCATTGAAATTTGAGCGTGATTTTTTGGGGCTTTCTCTGAAGTGTGACGTGTCAAAAAATTTCCAACATTTGTATCACCAAGCACGATGATAACATGACCGTAAAGCTATTGTTCCCTCTCGCTTTTCTTTGGTCTCTTTAACCATTCGACCGTATACCGTATCTTCTGAACCATAATCTAGCTCGTTCACATTGTCAAACCTCGTTTACATTGATTAAAATGTTCAAACCTGCCCCAATTTTCCACTTTTTCCCTAATTTCCAACATTTTTTTAACGTTCCCAATTTCCAAACATTATGCTTTCGATTTAAATTGGACGAGCATCAGTTGGGTATGATTGTTGAAAAGTTGTGAACACAACCAGCTAAGAAATGGCCCGTTGAATGGCCTAACATCAAATTTCATTTTATGCTATGTGAGAAAGAGTTTAGCTCTCCGCGATGAACTCACGCATGCACAGACACTAGAGACTTTGATGACGCTATTTTGAAACGAAGTCATGTGCTAATCTTGTCGATGAGCTACCGATGAGGTCGGCAGGTAATTACCAAACTTGTTTTGATTTTAAATATAAATGCGAGTCTATTTTACCCTGACATCATATCAAAATTGATCATACACTTTTAAGTGTTGTTTCGGTCAAGAGGAAAAAAGTAAATTTTGCGGTTCGTTATTGGATTACGAAGACACAGGAAGTACGATTAAAAATTTAAAAAAAAAGAAAAAAAAGGAACACCGGGCATATGCGAAGAAATCGTTTGAACTTTTTAACTTTGCACTACCTTTTTGTGACCCCTACTTTTTAAATTTTTAAATTCTGTACCATACTTTGATCTCTCCTCTAAGGTATTAATGGCTCAATTGTTAAAAGCACCAAATAAACGTATCTACCAACCAACCATAGTATAATTGGACGTATTTCTGCCAAAGGGAACTATGTGCATTAAGACATGAGCCGTGAGATCCATAAGAATATAGGTATGCATACCAGGGCTCACGTCATTATTTCGTCATCATAATTTTCGCTAATTTTATATTCATTTTTTCAATACGATTTTTTCAGCGGCAGATATGACGATAAAACGCCGGGTGGACGCAAAAAAATTGTATGAGCTTTAATTTTAGCTAATTTTATAATCATTTTCTCTACACTATTTTTTCAGCGGCAGATATGGCACGGGCAGCCATCAATCGGAATGAGTCTTTGCTTCATGGTTACGAGTTGCGAGTGTCCATCCAAGACGGAAAGTGTGAAACCGATAATGTGATGCGGGCCTTCATCGAATACATGCGTTATGAAACATACAATCGCCTTATTGGAATACTCGGTTAGTCCATCGATATGAATATTTAATAAAATTGATTGTACATCTTCACACTTTCACCACTCCGTACCCTCTCCGCACAGGGGGGAATACACGTCAGATAATAAATCGCGATGATGTTGGCTATGTCTATGTGTTGACTCGAATGACGTATCCACATCGTAGACGGGAGTTCGGCTTATGGACGGTGAAACTACAAAAACATGTGTCTTGATTTGCGACATTGTAAATATACCAGCATATTCAATTTTTTCTGCAAAACACTACTAATCATTGCCATTGCAAGGTATTTTATGTGACTTTCTTTTTGTCGTGGCCTCTATTTATACTACATTTTGTATTTAGTAACTCTCATTTTTTTAGCTTATAAATAAAAGTTCCTATCTGCAAAGAAAGTTTAATGTATAGTATATCCATGTTGTTTCTAAAAAATTGTTGTATCCACCGTAAAATTAGTAACATCGTAATACAATAACAAGAGGAGATGACAACTGGGATTTAAGAGTAACATTTTTTGCCGTATAAACTTTACCAAAAAAAAGCGAAAGGAATCTATGTATGTACACTATAAATTTTGAAAAAAAAAGTGCGTGTCTATTGAGGCATCATATATCGTCGGTGAAACTACCGAACCACGTATCTCGGTTTGCGACGTCGCAGACTTCCTGTCATACTTTATTTTTTAAATGAAAAACTACTTAACGACCAGTCTTGAAAATTTCTGTGATTTTTCCTCTTCGTGCGGAGAAAATTCTGTGAAAATTTCAAGGAATGATATTGATCTGGTCTACTTAAAAAAAAACAAAATGCGAGCGTAGATTTTTAAACACCGCAAACGAGATACGTGGTTTGGTAGTTTCACCGTCGATATAGACTTAAAGTTGTGTATATGAGACGTGGAGTTTCTGAGAGTGTATGAAATAGAACTAGATTTTTTTTTTCTTTCTCCTTCTTTATTCATTCACCTTCTGCTCCTCTTCAATTAATTCAGCCCGCTAGTCATCAAGATTTGCCTATTTTTTCTCCCTTTGTTTTTCTTGCGTATTTGCATTATCAAACTCAGCTAAAGAAAAAATAAAAGAGGAAAACACTTATTAAATCAACTCGTTTGGCGAAAAGTCGCATTGGAGCAGAAATCCGGTCATTTACCCGTGCGAGGAGTATCCGCGCCCTTGCAGAACTATAAATTCAAAGCGTATTTTTTAGCACAGAGGGAAAATTGCCGACACTCCGCGTACCGGTCAGAATTTTCACCAAGGAAAATGAGCTCTGCTGAACAGTATAACGAAGGAGAGGATAAAGAATAATAAGAGCGAAATTCACTTAAGTGATCACATTCCAAGTCAGTCGGATTTGTCCATCATAACAGCCATTTTCATGGCTGTTGTTGGTGTTGCTTTTGATCCCTTTATGGCAAATAGTGGCTCCATCAAGGCTGAAGAAATGGTCGGAAAAAACGGACAGGGCATTAGAAACTATGCCTCTCGCTAAGTGGCAAAAAACATGGCAGAAAGGATCAAGTGACGAAATTAAAAATTTATCAGTATTGAGGTTTGAATGAATTCTTATTCTGACCATCGCACACATATGGTGAGTTCGGTCCATTTGGTTTTCCCCGAAAATTTGAATTAATTTTCATGCTAGTCCGAGAAAAAATATGAAGACTGATTCTCGTTTCCTTGGTTATTTGCCTAGGGGTCGTGTTATATGAAGAATGTTGTCTTCCTTCAAATTTCGTTCGACTTTCAACTTCATATTTTTGAATAATTTCATGTTATATGTATTTTGAGAGATATCAGCTTCCCCCTCCCCCGTCCCCCGTCCCCTTTTCAATTTTTAGGACGAATCTAATCATCAACGAAAGGACGCTTATACTGTCGTGCTAAGGAAGAACGCCGGATGAGCCATCATATGTTGTCATATTTCCTTCAAGAAAAACGGAATTTACTGAAAAATTGCGAATATTTCTCCTCAAAATTTTCAGTCAATTTTGTTCACGATTTAATCTAAAATATCTGAAAATTTCAGGAAAAATATGCATAACTTTCCTCAAAAATACATGTTTCATTCGGGGAAATTTGGCAACTATCGAATGTTCATACGGCGTTTTTCCTTAGCACGGCAGTAATAATCCTTATCGTAATACTACTTGTAATATTCGCGTATTTATTATATCCGTTCAGAATGATCCGCGCTTTTAGATAAGTTTTCGAGATAAGCATTCTCTTTACGATGCTTCCACAACCTCCATTACGTTTTGCGCTCCGTATTTACATCCCCGCAAATTTAAAATTGGCGGGCGTTTATGGCGGGAGTTTTTGGCGGGAGGAAATGACCGGAAATCACTGAAATCACCGGAAACGGATACAGCTACAGCAATTAAATAAACGGAGGTACGCTTAATCCGTGTCGTAATATCAGTATTCGCGTATTTATTATATCTGTGTAGCTCGATCTATCTTATTAGATAAAGTTTACGAGATAAACATGCTTTCTATGCTGCTTCCACAACCTCCATTACATTTTGCGCTCCGTAGTTACATGCCCGCAAATTTAAAATTGGCGGGCGTTTATGGCGGGAGTTTTTGGCGGGAGGAAATGACCGGAAACCGCTGAAATCACCGGAACCGGATACGGGAACAAGTAAATAAACAACCTAACCTCAATCATTTTGCATTGCTTGCATAGTAGGAACCGAGTTTATTTTGCATTTTACATTCTCACGAAAAAAAAAAACATTCGAAATCAAAATGTGTGTACGGATAAGCGTAGTAATATTATATTTAACTGTGAGTACAACATCTCATACCCAATTTTATATTTATGAAGAAATGGCGACTGAAACTTGAGACTCTTGTTAGTTGTATGCTGTATAGCACATACTACTCATCATTATTATCGGTAGAATAAGTAATTACTAAATTAGATTCTCTCATTTTTAGGTCCTGCTTGTTCAGAGACCCTGGAACCATTGGCAGGTGTTGCTGTCCACTACCGAACTGTTGTTGTGAGTTATAGTGCCGAAGGTGCCAGTTTTGCCAGCCGTGAAAAATCTCCGTACTTCTTCCGAACTGTAGGAGAGAACAAGCAGTTCAAGTAAGTGCATTTTCAATACATTGACGCAGCTCTCAGTTGCTTCTCAAACCCATCTATTTATACTGATATTTTTGTCAATTTTTAGTCTACAGTTTGTGAAGTGTATAGTATTGTCGCTATACAGTTTGCTTTCTTGATCTTGATAGATGGTAAATTTTAATGTTGTCATAAAAATTTGCTTATCACATATGAAAAGCTACGGTCAGACAGGGCATGTCTTGGTTACATTGTCTTGGAGTCACTGCTGTTGGCTCTTCCAACATGATCCAGGCAACTCTATGTAATTCATTCAGAGCAGCTTTGAGAGCTCTCAGAGATTATACTCACAATGTTTCATGGCTCAGTACATTTTCCATTTCTCATTATTTTTCCTCTTCTTACAGGTATGTTTATTTACAACTGTTCAATGCCTTAGAGTGGAAAAAAGTTGCTGCTCTCACGGAGGATGGTCAGAAATATACCGAGTACATTTCCAATTTGCAAGATCTGTTGCAGAATCATGGGATTAACTTTGTTGCAAATCGTAAATTTCCCCCAGATAGAGAACCTGATGCCATGAGTCAGGTCAGTATTTCTTCAGTCATCATAATTATTTTTGACTTTTAATCCAAAAGCCCCCACCCACTAGCTCGGAAATTTTCTTTGGAGCTAAGAGAAATTGGCCAAGTGGTCTGTTGGCATTCTGATTTCTTTTCTCAATCTACAATATTTACAGGCAGTATTTGCAAGTATTGCTCTCCCAAAGTGTCTACTAGGGTGGCCCTTATTTTCGACTTTTCGGAAATTTAAAGTGCGGAACCCTGCAAATGGTTCCTTTTGGTGAGGAAATAACGAGGAAAAAATGAAAATGAAGAAAAAAAATTTTTAAATGGCGCCTCAAAGAGCCTAAAGTTGCGAGCGTGGCGTGCGAAGTCGCGTTTTTCCGTCATTTCGCGAATTTTTTTCTCCCCTTTTTAATGTTGCTACGGCTTTGAAATTTTCTAAAATGGCACAGTATTTAGTGTACTTTACGAGAAAAATCACAAAATTTACCACGCCACTTTTAAAATGCCCCCTCTCTCCCTCCAAAGTGGCCCCATCGTGCGATTTTCCCTAACAATCTCCCCGCACGGTGTGTCTTTTTTCTACCTTTGAATTGTTCCCACGGCTTTGAAATTTTCTGAAGTAGCACATTCTTTAGAGTTCTTTACGAGAAAAATAACAAAATTTACCGCGCCACTTTTAAAATGCCCCCTTTCCCCCTCCAAAGTTGCCTCATCGTGCGATTTCGTCGATTGTTCGTAACATTCTCCCAGCACGGTTTGCCGGAACGAGTTTAATTTTTTTGAAGAGTCAATAGCAAAAATTCTTTAGATTCTAGAAGTAGAGTGTCTACAGAGTCATCTAAGCCAAAAAGAAAACGATTCTGTTCAGCTGCTGGAAAACAAAACTGGTAAGAAAAATACATCTTGGTTCAAGACAATCCGGCGACAAGAAACTGCACCGTTTCTTGTCGCCGGATTTAAGAGTCTGGACTCTTGTTTCAATGCAAAATCCGCATGAATCAATGCAATATCCGCTTGAAACAAGAATTCAAGACTCTTAAATCCGGCGACAAGAAACTGCACTCTTAAGTCAATGCAATGCAGCATTGGTTCAAGAGGTTTTTTTTTCACCAGTTAAAGTCGATTTAAAGGTATATCGGGGCTGACATAGGAAAATTACCGGTGTAAAGTTCCGTTCTATTCTTGAAAAGAAACGTCCTTCATACTTAAAATGCCTGAAGGTTTCTCAGATATTGTTGTTTAAAGTACTCGAATACTAATACCACCAACTTCAGGCATATCGTAAATTTTGGTGGCCTAAAACTACCCCTCAGAGCTGAAGAGTGCTTAAATTTTAATTCCATGAAGCTCTCCAAAAAATGACCGGTTTTTTGGGCAGTCAATTAGGCCGCCGAACGGAGTTTGAAATGGAAGCTTAAAATGACCTAAAGCTCACAGAAAAATTTCAAGATGAGCGTAGGAACGGTTTCCGAGTTACCGGGTTACGATTTTTCTGATCTCATACGGATTACTATCTCTTACGTAAATCGATGATAGCGAATTTGAATCCCGGAAAACCACCGATTTTTAGTGTAAAATCGATATAACGAATCAAAACGTCGACTCCTTGACATAGAATTTCAATTATACGTGTTAAAATAATGAAGTATCGATATGTTGAACACATTAGCAAAACGATAAGAAGCCCATGGCAACATCATTTTAACAAGATAACAGCAAATATTAGATTGGATTTTTGTCCCATTGGCCCCCCTGCCCCCCCCCCCCCCCCAAGTAACCTGATAACTCGAAAACTGTTCCTTGTCTCCGTCCTTACCTTATCTTGAAATTTTTCTGTGAGCTTTAGGTCATTTTAAGCTTCTATTTCAAACTCCGTTCGGTGGCCTAATTGACTGCCCAAAAAACCGGTCATTTTTTGGAGAGCTTCATGGAATTAAAATTAAAGCAATCTTCAGCTCTGGGGGGTAGTTTTAGGCCACCAACATCTACGATATGCCTGAAGTTGGTGGTATTAGTGTTCGAGTACTTTAAACAACAATATCTGAGAAACCTTCAGGCATTTTAAGTATGAAGGACGTTTCTTTTCAATAATAGAACGGAACTTTACACCGGTAATTTGCCTATGTCAGCCCCGATATACCTTTAAATCGACTTTGTTTTCCAGCAGCTGAACAGAATCGTTTTCTTTTTGGCTTAGATGACTCTGTAGACACTCTACTTCTAGAATCTAAAGAATTTTTGCTATTGACTCTTCAAAAAAATTAAACTCGTTCCGGCAAACCGTGCTGGGAGAATGTTACGAACAATCGACGAAATCGCACGATGAGGCAACTTTGGAGGGGGAAAGGGGGCATTTTAAAAGTGGCGCGGTAAATTTTGTTATTTTTCTCGTAAAGAACTCTAAAGAATGTGCTACTTCAGAAAATTTCAAAGCCGTGGGAACAATTCAAAGGTAGAAAAAAGACACACCGTGCGGGGAGATTGTTAGGGAAAATCGCACGATGGGGCCACTTTGGAGGGAGAGAGGGGGCATTTTAAAAGTGGCGTGGTAAATTTTGTGATTTTTCTCGTAAAGTACACTAAATACTGTGCCATTTTAGAAAATTTCAAAGCCGTAGCAACATTAAAAAGGGGAGAAAAAAAATTCGCGAAATGACGGAAAAACGCGACTTCGCACGCCACGCTCGCAACTTTAGGCTCTTTGAGGCGCCATTTAAAAATTTTTTTTCTTCATTTTCATTTTTTCCTCGTTATTTCCTCACCAAAAGGAACCATTTGCAGGGTTCCGCACTTTAAATTTCCGAAAAGTCGAAAATAAGGGCCACCCTAGCTGTCTACAAGCCTTGCAATTGAAGTAATTCCTTACCTCAGAAATCGCCATAATTCTGTCCTAGCCAAAGTTGCCTAAAAGTGCCTTAATTTTACATTTATACAGTTTTACGCAAAAGGAAACGATATTTTTTGAAAATGCAGCTTGAACAAATATTACAATTTCAATTTAAATTGTTCTAGTTTTCTTTCTTACTTAGATCCAGCTGTTTTTATCCGCAAGAAGGAAGCCTATAACTGTGAATTATTACCCAATGATGCTCCCGAAAAATGTTTAAGAACAAGAAGGAAAGAAAAAAATAAATACTATTTCCCACAAGCATTTATACAAAAGCCATTCAAAATTTTTGTATTTTTATTTTCTAATTTCTGAAGGCACTCTGGCTCTTTTCAAATGGATCTACGGTCCACCAGCAATGCAAGGCTGTTCTTGAAATTACTTATCGACAGTGAAACTACCAAGCAACGTATCTCAGTTTAAGACATTTTAAACTTCCCATCATGCTTCATTTTTTAAGTAGAAAACCATTCAATGTCAATTCAATTTTTTCCTTATGAGTTATTGATAAATTATCTATCTAATTTTTTATGATTTTTTTCAGTATTTGCTAGATTTAAAGAGTAAATCTGCAAGAATTATCATCGCAGACGTAAATGAAAAAGCCGCCAGGGAAGTTATGTGTACTGCATATCGCTTACGCATGACTGCAAAAGAAGGTTATGTCTGGTTTTTACCCCCATGGCATGGAAAATCATGGTACGACACAGATCATTACAACCAGGCTCATGAGAATGTTACTTGTACTACAGATCAAATGACAGACGTAAGTGATTTTATGTTTAAGATACAATCTATTCGAAGTTTGAAATATCAACAACTGTTGAGTTAATAATATGTATATATTTGCATTCTAAAGCCAGTTAAAGAAAAAAATAAAAATAGAGCTCAAAAATCTTTTTAGTATCATAGGAAGCAAAAAATGGTAACTAATAGTGTTTTGTAGTGCGTCAAATTTCAATAGAATGTGATTCCAAGTGAAAATGACACGTCTTTAACTTTGTGAATTATACATAGTATTTGTGAGGGCCCGTAACTGTGTTGATAACTACAACCTTCAACCATCCACATTTTATTAGAAAGCTTTCAAATCAATTTTACACTTACCTGAACATGAATAGAGAATATATTGAAAAGTATCTGGAAGAGACCTTTATTCTCAGCAAGCTAAAAAAGGAAACCATTTGAGCATTTTCTTGCTTCATTTCAGGCAATAAATGGATACTTCTCTCTAACAACGCAGTTTTTTGGCCCACCTGAGCAAATGATGCAGGAAAATAAAACCATCGCTCAATGGCAAAAGGAGTACAAGGCTGAAGTGGCGCGGAGAAAATTTCAGGAATCCAATTACGCTGGATTTGCTTATGATGCGGTGTGGATGTATGCCTTGGCTATGAACAAACTTATTAAAAAAGATCATTTTCTGTTTGCTAATTTTCACTCAAATGCAACAACCACGTAAGTTTGTGTTAATTTTCGATTATCCAAAATCAGACTATGTTTCTTCTTTACCTTCTCTCGAAAAATATCTGGAAATCTCTTTGCACATGATACAGCTGCAAAAAGTTGAATTTAGGGAGCATGTCAGCAGAGTTTGCTGGTAAAAATATCAAGTTTTTCTGCCTTGGGAACCTATTTTCGAGGTAGTACATACAAATATTTTCATCAGATTTATCAAAGCTTAGGCTACCAATGAGTTTGTTTGCACTTCTTTTTCTTCTTTGAGTAAGGCTCCTTGCTGTAGGCGTTGTTTTATTCAACTCAGCATGTTCTTACACGATAAATTTCCAAGTTTGTAGACCTAGGCTTCTTTATCTCTTGAAAATCTATGATTCATGCGGTTTATTTTTACATGCGGTTTTTGCGGTAACTTTTTGCTAACTTTTGGATGCTTTATTTTTCTTTCATATTTTTGAAGTCTAATAGCAAATTATGAATAATTTTCCAGGAAGTTTGTGAAGTTGATGAGTGAAACTGATTTCTATGGAGTTTCTGGTCATATCTCTTTCAAAGCTGGCAGATCGAGACCTTCAGTCGTAAACGTTATGCAGTGGATAAATAACAAAACTGTTTTGCTGGGAACCTACCATCCAAACGCTTCTGATTCCATGACCTCCTCTTCGCAAGGATTGTAGGTTTCATTTTTTAATCATTTTCATTTTAGTAAAGAAAATTTGTCTCATTCAGAAGTGAAGAGCAGTACCCTCATTCCGCTTTGTCAATGAGACTCATTGTTAAGACTGTTAAGCTGCAAGGTTTTTTTTTTTTTTAATCTTTAAAGTACAAAATAAAGTGAGCTCATGGTTAATTAATGATCCTTTTTATGGATGATGGCAACTGAGAGGAAAATTAATTTTAAAGTGCCATAAATTAGAGAAGTGATTTGAATCGCAAGCTTGTTGGGTGTGGAAACTTGATGTTCAGATAAATCTTTTTATTTTTTACTGATCAATAATCTAAAATCATCAAAACACAATTTTGTGACTATCGCAACTGAGCTATTCGTCAATGAAAGTTATACATAACCTAATTTTTTCATTGCTTCATCAGTCCTAATTTTATTTTTTAATTTTTTAGCCTCCGGATGAATATTTCTCAGATTGTATGGTTAACCTCTGATGGGAAGAAGCCCGATGATGGAACTGTGATAGAGTATTGTATTTTTGGGGGCGTTGCTGATATGCTTGATATTGATTGTGGAACTGCCATTATCATCGTTAATATCATCGGTTTTGGGCTCTCAACAGTCATTCTTTTAGCTTTATTTCTAACTATAAGACACAGGTGAGTGATGGTATGTTTGCCTTTATTTTATTGTTTTTTTTTTTCATTTTCAAAGTATTAGTCTGAAAAATACCATCAGAAGCTAATAAATGTTTATTATTTGAATGTTCAGATCATCGTAGATTTTCTTCATAATTCGGCGGTTTTCAAGGTATTTTGTTCTCCATTTAACATTCACTATTAAATAAGGCAGAAATGAAAATCCCATGAATAACTATTCTCATTAAACTCACATTCTCAATCATATTATGTGTTCTAAGTCTGCAGAATTCGATTTTAGATGATGTAAACTTATCTGTCCAAAAAGTTTGATGAAATGCATTCTTTTCTGTTGCAGTTAAAATTAAATAATGGCAAAATCATTAGGTAAAGGTGTCACAATGTGTATGACAAGTGTCCACAATCGAACGTCAGAAATCTTCATTTTGACAGTAATCGCTGACCACATTATTTTTCCCTCAGTTTTTACCCTTTTAAATCAATTTTTTCTCAATGAATCGCACGCCCACTCGTAATTATATTTCATTCTAATTAAATTTTCAGGTATGCCAAAAAAATGGAGTTGGCCCAGAAGTACATGAGAACTTTGGGAATCGACTTACTCTCACCGTCAGTTCTGAGTGACCTTGATAAATGGGAAATACCGAGAGAACATGTTGTTATCAATCGGAAGCTAGGAGAAGGAGCCTTTGGAACTGTTTATGGAGGAGAGGCTTTATTTGGCTCTGACTGGGTAAATTTTTTCATTTGTTTTCTATCATTTTAATTTATTTCTGTTGAACCTCTGTGTCATATTGTGGTATGCTGTTGGAAAATTCAGGGGTGGAGGAGAATTGTCAGAAAAATTGTTAAAAAAATGTTAAAATGTTAACGTTTTCTAAAGAGATGTACATCTGTCATTGTTTCAAATTTGTTTTTTGCCCATTGAAAAAAGTTCACAGACGTAAATGAACAGGTTTCCTTGAATATGTACTTAGTTTGTTTTGTGTAAGGCAGAAGGGAAACAGTCAATTTGATTAATGTATGCTTTGTTTTTTTTTTTTAAACAGATGGCAGTAGCTGTAAAAACTTTAAAAATAGGATCTACAACAGAGGAAAAATTAGATTTCCTGAGTGAAGCGGAATTAATGAAAAGATTTAATCATCCCAACATCGTAAAGCTGTTAGGAGTGTGCACCAAAAATGAACCGATATACAACGTTATGGAGTTTATGCTATATGGTATACTTACACTATCAAATTATCTTGTTAGATTTACATGTATCAGTTGTGGAAACCAAAATCTTAAAATGTCTTCTGATTGCAATATTTCAAGATTTTAGCTCGTACTTAATCTTTTTTAAAAGGAATTGTCAGAAAATATCCTTGAAAAGGTAAAGAAAATTGAGACAAATTTGTGCCATAATGGTGATCCTTAAAACCTTTTCGTTTGTCCCTGGAAAAAATGATTCATGAAAGTGTGAGAAGAATGTTGACAACCTTGCAATCTGACACATGATTTTTTTCTAGTTTCACCATCTATGATTGTGTATGTGTACGAATTGTCTCTTGTTTGATTGAAGGCTTTTGAAGATTAGATAATTAACTTCAGATCAAGACATTGAATACCATTCCTGCCTTTTATTAAAGGGATGTATCATCTCATAGCAATGGTTCACTATGGTTTTGAAATTTCTGGAAGCTTCATTGCATATTGATTTGGAGAGTCCGCGAAGAAGTTGCAACAATAGTTTTTTATCGCTCAGGGTTATTTCCTTGGTGGCTGAACTTCATCAAAAACACATGCATGTTTGTCATGAAATTAAAATGAGTGCATACAAATGAGTGTTTTCCTAGATGAGTTTCGTGGCTAAAGTAATGGCTATGTATATTAGAAGTTTAAGAGCTTAAGTTATTTAAAGCCAGGATTTTGACAAATTGTGTGATTACAATTCTGGTATCCTATTGTTGCTCTAGAATAAAGTAGTGTTGCTGAAATAAAAATAAGATCAATCATGTACTGACGCTGAAAAAAGAAATAAGGTGGATAAGTGATTACACCAAGTAGATGCAAGTATTCAAAAGTGAAAAAAGAAAGTTAAAATAATTTAAAACAAATGATTGTCCCAATGTTAAAAAATCTTGTGTCTTGTTATTTCTTCAAATCTATTTCCTATTTACTTTGCAAAACTTTACTTTTGAAAAATGATCAAACAATTATGCTCTGATAACAGGTGACTTGAAAACATACTTACTGGCTCGCAGACATATAGTGAATGAGCAAAGTAAAAACGGAGAAGAATCTGATGAAGTGTCAAGTAAAAGACTGACTCAAATGGCTTTGGATATAGCTCGAGCTCTCTCATACCTAGCTGAAAACAAATATGTTCACAGGTTTGTCCTTAATATTTTTCTAAAAGGGTATCTATTTTTAGTTTTACAACTTTCATTATTTTCATCGTATGAAATTCGGATTGCTAAGTCCTGGGGGATGATTATCTTTGAGAAGAGCGTTTTGATGGTGAAAATCAAAACCTGCATCTCAGTTTCGGACTTTGCAAATCTCCTGTCTCATTTTACTTCACTGAAAAAGGCTGAATCATAGTTTTTGCATCAAATTTTGTCTGATTTTTCTTCCCTCTTTCAAAAGTATTCTCTGAAATTTTGCAGAAAAATACTGAGCAGTATTCTCTCGAAAAAATAAATTATGAACGGAAGTTTCTAGACACAGCTAACAAAATGTGTGGTTTAGTACTTTTGTCATCAATTTTTTAAAATTATATTTGTAACTGGATGTAAAATCGGCAATGGAATGCCATCCAGGGCAATTAGTGTTTTTTTCATGATACATATCTCAGTTGAGATCAATGCAGCTAATTCATAAAGTGATCTCATAGAAGAACAGGTCGAGCAGGAAATGATTTTCCTTTTTTGGCAAAGAACTACATATTAAAAAAGATGGTGTCACATTGAAGATAGGCAAAACACGTAAATTATTCTAATTTTAATTTTTGCTGTTTTTTTAATGAAATTTTTTGAGGTATTTGAATATCTTCTCGTTGATTTCCATTTTATAAAATTTTTATAGCATTATTTATGTATCAATAAAGTCATAAAATGGTCAAGATGAACATGGATTAGAATTGAATCTTTCACATCTCATAGTTCTGCAAAGCACACAACTTTATAAGACTCAATGAAAAATTTATTCATGGACTTATTAGTTCCTATTAATCAGTATGAAAGCACACTTCATGTCTTTCCTTTTTTTCAGGGATGTAGCGTCCAGAAACTGTTTGATAAATGCACAAAGAACCACAAAATTAGGAGATTTTGGAATGACTCGGCCAACTTTTGAAAACGATTATTATAAATTTAATAGAAAAGGTAATTATAATGTTAATCCATTCTTTTTTTGATCAGTCATAATTTGCAGTTTAAAATGGAAGAATTGCGAAAGTCGCAGTGGAAACCACATTTAAAGGTGTAAGAAAGAATATTTTAAGGTGTCAAATTGTACATTCAATTTATTATATATCCTCTTCTAGTAAGAATTTCAAAAGTACCTAAATTTCAACTTTGCAAGAGACATAAAAAACTGATTTATGATTTCTAGAAACGTCAATTTGGCTTGAATTTGGGAGGTTCATGTGGAATATGTTTACTACATACTAATAATAGGAAAGAATTTAAGAAACATTTCATCACAACTAAAAAAATCAGCACCTCTGACACTGCGTTCTAAGAGACTGTAATAGGTATTATTCATGTTTCTGAGCACATGTAATATGTACTTGCATTTTCTCTTCAATTTTCTATTTTGAACTTTACTGAAAGAGCAATAGCATCCAAACGTTTCTAACTCTAGCCAAACTTGGTGCGTCTTAAATTTTTAACCAGACATGGCGCTTGTGATTTGCACTTTCCTTGACTTTAATAGCTTTAAGGAGTATACAATGATTTCATCTAATAAGAAACTATAGTTTTTGTGTGTAAAAGTGTCTGAGGTATTGGAAACTATCAATACATCAATTATAATCAAAATTGAGCTTGTATATTTTTCATTGAGAGAGACAAATTGAACTTCAGTGATAAAAATACAGCAGTTTAGGTCCTGCAGCACTATGCAATACTCCTGTTTCATCCATGACCACCTTATCATGTTTTACATTTCATGGCCAGGCTACTAATTTTATTTTCCTCTTTCATTCTTCAGGGATGCTACCAGTTCGATGGATGGCACCAGAAAGTTTAGTCTTGGGTATATTTACTCCAGAATCAGATGTTTGGTCTTTTGGTGTCTTACTCTACGAAATTTTAACATTCGGCAACTTTCCTTTCCAAGGCATGACAAATAATCAAGTTTTGGAGCATGTCAAAGCAGGCAATACTCTAGTTATTCCGGCACAAGTCAAGCCTGAAGTGTAAGTATTAGACCTCATTAGAAATTAATCTTTTTAAGCGTGCCTATAGGGCTCGCTTTTTGAAATCACTCGGATGTACTGTAGTACAGCACACCGATCGACCAATGCTTTTTAAGGGGCGGTCCGATTTTTTTTTCCGTCGGATCCGTCCTTTCGTTTTTGAACTGTTATAGTGTCAAGCCCTGAAGGTCATTCATCGAGAAACCGAATTATCCTGTTACTGGAAACCCTTGAGAACATTTTCCCGTGGAAACCGTATTATTTTCTTTCATAGGTACGTCAAATAAGCTTTTCTACGCTCGGAGGACTTACTTTAGAAGTTTAAATGCCGCCATAACTATTTAGCGAATCAGCGTCTTTTCAAAAGCGGTTAAACCCAAGTTGGCTGCATGTCGAGTTTCCAATGACGTCATACCCATCGGCCATTGACGGGTTCATATCACTCAGCAGGCAAACCAATGTACCCCTTCTCCGTCACTACTCTCTAAGATGGCGCTTCTAACCTTCGCTACTCTCTGCCAGAGAGTATGGAAGGTTAGAGGCCCGACTCACAATCAATGCTAGGTAATTGAAACAGAAGTTGGAGCCGTGAGCAAGCAGTTGCGTACGTTGGCGCGAGAGTGCACGGCGAGCGGAATCCCATACCACTGCGCTGATTGGCTAAGCGAGAGTTGCGGACGGACGTAATTTATACACATCTCGTTGAAATGGAAATAGTGCACACACAAGATTTCAGTTCTTCGGCACGCTTTTCCAACATATTCATGTTGGATGTTTCTTCTTGTCTTTCTTTGAAACCAGAATATCCTAACATTTCCGTGTTCAGTTCTGGCTATCTGATAAGAGTATCTATCTTTGCATTTCATCATCTATATTTCTTGATTATACCCTTATTTTCATATTTATTTCTGGATGTCGAGAATCTTAGTCTATACAAAGAAATAAATGCCAAAAACAGCTAAAACCTCTCATGTAAAAGCAAAAAATACCTGATTGAACTCAGGCGTCGAGTCTGCACATTCTAAAAACTTGGCAAAATAGGAAGCCAAGTATCACCCCAGTTCACGGTATCATATTTTATCTGTGTATTTTTATTTGGAAGTAAATCAGAAAAAAATTTTTTAGTGGTTATTTTCTTTGGAATGTTTCAGGAAAGAGTTGTTAAAGTCCTGTTGGAACATTGAATCTAAAAAGAG
The DNA here is from genome assembly GCF_918797505.1 of Bemisia tabaci. Lineage (NCBI taxonomy): Eukaryota > Metazoa > Arthropoda > Insecta > Hemiptera > Aleyrodidae > Bemisia > Bemisia tabaci. Next base: position 32,000,070 of record NC_092797.1, on the reverse strand, counting down.
ACCCAGTGCCTCTACTTTGATGGAAACGTTGATTAACAACCCCAGACTTTTGAGTCCATGCCTAGACACTCCCATCTCATCTGTGCAGATAGAGCATCCGCAACATCCAGACTTTGATGTCAAATTAACAGAAAAACCAAGGAAACGCTCTGTAGTGTGTAAGCCAATGCTGAAACGAGGTTTTTCACAACCAAATGCTCCTGTGTGGCCCATCACTCAAGAGGTAGACGATTTAATCGGTTCAAATTCATGGATGAATGATTCACGCATGAATAATTCTACTAGGCTCTGGACAAGCGGTAGTTTGAATCAAGATATTAACGCTGGTGCCTCTGATCCTTTGTTATTTGATGATAGTGGGCCAGCCAAGTACATTGAGATGTCAAGAAAGTCTAATGGCAATTTAGAATTCAGTAACTATGATATGAAAAATGAACATGACTCTATTTTATAGTGTTCCCTGAAGTCTGAATTGGGTTTGAATACTAAATGATTTTTCTCTTCTTTTCCTTTTAAATTCCTTTTATAGTATCTCTAGAGTTCTCGATGCATTTCCTGTAATGGTGGCCGACCATGAGTAATTTTAAAGATGAAACAATTCGGCCATAAGTTGTCTTGACTCTATTTGTTCTTGAGATTCATAATGATTATTTATTTCAAATAGCATCTCTTTATCGTATATTTTATGTAAATATAGAAAAAGGAATAATATTTATTAGGAAGATTATTTTATGTAGGCAGATGCTTCAATATCCATGGCTAGGAAGAGAAAAAAAAAAACATGTATGAAGCCATTTATGCGTGTATATCTCAAGTGATTTTTATCAAGTTTTCTGCTTTGAAATTTTTAGAACTTTTAATAACTTTTACATTTTCTAGAAATGTATGACCTAATAAGGATCTGTGTTGTTTATTATGGTTTGAATGGTCTGAAGAAAATTAACTAACAGTATGCTGTAATTTATTCCTGTTAGCTCACTGAGATTATCGTTAGAACATTAATTTCGTCCAAAATGCTGGAAGGTTTTGGGAGTTACAATTCTGAGTCTAGTCATCTAATCAAAGCCAACTTTTTCATGTAATACGTGTTTACCTAAAATTTTTAGCCATGTACCGGTGCAAGTCAATACTGAAATGAAGACTTGTCAAGTTATGTGAAAGGTAAAATATTTTAATTGGAAAATTGTACTAGTTCTTTTCAGCATGCTCTCTTCATAGAAGTATAGTTGACCCCACAGGTATTAAGGCTTATTTATAGTCCTTTTTAGTTTGCAGTGTTTGATGCAAAAGGAAAAAATTCCGATTCACAAATCTAATGCAGAGCAAAATCTGCCTCTTGAATCAGGTTTTGAACATTTCAAATTTTAAAGAATTTTATTTCTTGTGTTAAAATTACTCTCAATTCGTTAATCGCCAAGAAAATCCTAGGGATTGTTTGTTGGTTGCTTGGGGCCAAAACAGTCATAATGTCTTAGAACGTATGTTGGAGCGGTCCTGCCAGGCTAGAAATTAAATGCTTTTGAGGCTTTTAATTTCTTTAGGTTTTTTGTCGTTTATTTTTTTCTGGTTTACTTGAATCTAATAGGCATCCTAATACTTATGTATTAAGCCTTAATCATTTAAAATATACAACTGAAGAATAGCATTCATATGTAGTTAAAGTTAGAAGGATTTAGATCTAAACTAGATGACTTTTTAATCTGAAATATTTGGGTTTTTATCCGTAACGTTCTTTCCTATTTATTCTTTTGCTGATGGATTTTTTTATTCTTGTCTGTAGACACAAACCAATTCAGGCTTCAGTGTACATTTTAAACCCACAGTTGTCAATCCAAGTCAAAGTTTTTAACATTATTGTCTGCATTTATGTACCTAAGTCTCACTGTCTCTCAAAATTTTTTTGGCTGAGTAAAGACTGACTAAAACTATTATTTCATTTTTTAAAGTTTAAAATTTCACATGTATTAGGATCATATTTCTAACAGGTTTATTGGCTTTTGTTAAAGGCTGGTGTCTTTATTCACTTGTAAAATAAAAATAGTCATTGTCTCGGTACATAACAATGTACTTGGACACAAACTTCAAAAATATCCAACAAAGAGCGACGCCAAGAATGGCACAATTTGGGCCAGAAGGGATTTTTCTGAAACCGGGCCCAAACGATACCTTATGATACCCTAAAACTCTGGTAAAAATTTTAGCTTGAGTATACGCACGGTTTTTGAGAAATGAGGGGGCAAAGTTGCCAAATCGCCATCATTCTGGACAGCATTTCTACAGCAAAAAGACGGGAAAAATGGACGAAAAAGTTACACCTTTGATGGGTTTTGGCTGTAAATGTTTTCATTGGGCCCCCAAGCATTTAAATGTGTTCAGTTTCAAAAATTTTGGTCGCACAGTGGTCCAAAATGGGGGGAAATCGTCGATAAATCAGGATTCTTTGTCAAATTTTTAGAAATGGAAGTAAAATTGTCGGTCTGCTGCAGTTTTCATGGCTGACAATGTTCGTATCGGTCATCAATGCATGAAATTGTGTTCAGCTTCACAAATTTATATCGCACAGTGGTCAAAAATGGGGGAATTAGTGGACAAATAGAGATCCTCTGAAAACTTTTTAAAAATGAAGTGAAACTGTTGGTCCCCAGTAGAGTTTAGATCCCGGAAAAATTCATGTTTTTAATTTTTTTAATTATTACTACATGTCAGACCGTATTGTTTATAGAACTTTGTTATAGAATAGACTTTGTAGCATTATCTCAATAAAATATGCAAACTTTCAGAAATTTAAAAAAAAGAAGGAAAAATGGAGAGAAAAAATTTTAAAAAAATTTAAATAGTCAAAAAAAGAATTTAAATAATTTTTCCGGGATCTAAACTCTACCGGGGATCAACAGTTTCATTTCATTTTTAAAAAGTTTTCAGAGGATCTCTATTTGTCCACTAATTCCCCCATTTTTGACCACTGTGCGATATAAATTTGTGAAGCTGAACACAATTTCATGCATTGATGACCGATACGAACATTGTTAGCCATGAAAACTGCAGCAGACCGACAATTTTACTTCCATTTCTAAAAAATTGACAAAGAATCCTGATTTATCGACGATTTCCCCTCATTTTGGACCACTGTGCGACCAAAATTTTTGAAACTGAACACATTTAAATGCTTGGGGGCCCAATGAGAACATTTACAGCCAAAACCCATCAAAGGTGTAACTTTTTCGTCCATTTTTCCCGTCTTTTTGCTGTAGAAATGCTGTCCAGAATGATGGCGATTTGGCAACTTTGCCCCCTCATTTCTCAAAAACCGTGCGTATACTCAAGCTAAAATTTTTACCAGAGTTTTAGGGTATCATAAGGTATCGTTTGGGCCCGGTTTCAGAAAAATCCCTTCTGGCCCAAATTGTGCCAAAAAACGGTCGTTTTTGGCGTCGCTCTTTCTTATCACTACAATAAAAACCATATTTCAGAAAAATTCTTCCTCTCAAGAGATAAACTCTACCTGTATAAAGTTTATTTGAGATGCTTGCATAATTATTTCTATTCATTTGTGTGAATACTTTAAAGTAAGTTTTTCATTTAGTATTTACCTATTTTTCAAATTACAAGGGTCATATGAAAAGTGTGGTTCCCTATTTTATATTTTTTGAACAGAAAGATGTGAATCAAACTTGTAGCAAAAATTATGTCAGGCACATTTTCAGCTTGAAAAAAAAAAAAAAAAACCCTCAATTTTTTTATCATGTGGTTTGCAAAATTCACATACATTGGAACATCTTCCCATCATTGTGTGACCACCCTTTAGTGAACTTGAAATGTAATTATTTATAGCACCAAAGTTTCCGCTTTTTCCTCACAAGTGAAGAGAAAAAGTGTTCAATATATTTTGATCCTCATAATCTTAGCTTCACTCTTGCCTGCAATTTGCTATTACACTAAAAGGTAGGCACGCAAGAATGGGAGGTTGTCTCAGTACAATTTTGTTTTCCAGCAAACCCCTTTAACCAATGTCCAAAAAGTTGAGCTTTCCTTAAAGCTGCCGATACGCTTGGCATGATACTTCCTCCTAGTTTGATTCATCTCTTCCTGTTTGGAAAATACAAAACAGGGAATACTACGTTTCCCATGACCTTTGTATATTGAGACTTATGAATCACATACTAAGTGCCCTTCTTAGTGCCTACGATCAAGAAATTTAATGCATCAAGACAATCAGGGAAGAATGAAAATTTAGTTTCACATATTTTTGAATTTTACAATTAAATGGTTTCAATTTTATTTCATGTGTTAGAATAATTTAACTATCTTAGTTAACTGTGCCATCTGTGATATCAAGTAATTGTACAAAAGTTTATTCCCGTGTTATACCTTTTAAGTTAGTTTAATGCCCATACAAATATTTCTCCTTTGAATTCATTCTGTTTCCATGAATTTTAGAGAGACCTTTATTTTAATTGTTAGCTGTTTGATTTAACTCACAATAACTTTTTTTTTCATACTGGAATATTTTCTCAGTATTAAGAGAGGCAGAAGATGCCTTCCTTGTTATCCGTGCTTCCATGAATCTACAGCGATCATTGTTTCTGACTGAAAATACTGTAGTGCTTTAAATTAATGATGTATGTAGTTGTATGTTCTCAGTTCTCATTACCATCATTGTTATTCAAATAGGTGTAATTTTGTTTTTGTTTACGTTTTCTCATTTTTGCTCGAGCCACTATAATTTTTTGCAATCCAATTTTGTAATTTGTCGCTATTGATTCATCATATTTCACCAGTAAGTACAAAATTTTAGGCTATCTTCTTGCTGTAAAATATCTGTGGTTTAGAGTCACAGAATCGTAATTAACATTTTTGGACACACTAAATTATTAGCCTTCTTGAAACATATACTAGAGGTTCTATTCCATAGAGAGTTCCAAAAAAGTTGAGTCGTACGTTCGAAGCAACATAGCTGTCAAGTGGCTCTTCCTTAATTTCTTTAGTCAATGAAAATTTAGTTGCAATTTCGTGACCCTTGACTGCAGGTGTATTCCCATAAAAAATGCTATTACTTTTCATAACTACATAGGAGCAGAACTATTATAAATCCTCAATTTCCTCAGACAAATTGAGAGAAGGGTGTCAATAACTAACCTGGGGAGATCACAAAGTGTTTCGCATAGATTTTGGTCTGAGTATGGCCGAAATTTTATTCATACAAAACCAGTGGACCTGTAATTTGAGCTTCGGAAGCTCCCAGTAAAAATTTTGAAAAATTGCCAAGAAAGTTCACTTGCTGAAGTTGGAAAATTATGGGTCTTACCGATCTATAATGTTAGGTAGAGTACTGCCTGTCAGCATGACCATTTTGAAATCGATTCTTGAAGTCTCTTCAAAATTTAATTTTATTTAATCTGTAATTATCATATTTTTATTTTTTCTTGTCTTTTTTTGTCTAAACCCATGTACAACCATCTTGTTTTGCAGAGTTTCATGTAATAACCAACGATTACTTATCTATCATCTATGATTCAAGATCTTACAATTATGATTTCAATATAATGATAAAAGAATATTATAGAAATATCCAGAAAAAATAAATAAGAATAGGCAAAACACAATGTGACCTCCTCTCATGAGCTAGTTTTATAACCTCTAGTCTAAATTTCCAGAAGTAATGTAAGTATTGCTCATGACAGGAATTGATTATTGTTCCACTGATTTTCAAATCAATTACAATGTATTAATATGTCGACTTTCAGATCTATAAATCATTACACCTTTGCCATGTTATACTTGCCTTAAATTTTAAATAATTGTTATGAGAAAAGAATATATGAAAATTTAAGCTTGACTTGTGTAAAAATTCAAAACTTTTTTCATTCTGTAAACGTGTAGTTTTAAGTATTTAGCCGCTATAATTCCCATTTCAACAATGAAATTGTAGAAACGCGTAGTTCAGTTTGTGATGTTGTAAAATTACAGCCATACATGCTTTTCTAAACAGATTTACTTGATGTCATTTTTTGTAAACTTTGGTGAATTTTTCTCTCTGTTTGAAGAATATTCTGTGAAAATTTCGAGCCATTTGGTTGCTTTAATCTCTTTCAAACAAATATAATAGGAGCAAACATTTTGAAATACTTTGATTGGGGTACGCGTTTTTGCAATTTAACCGTCAATTTGTGAGCTTACCTTTATTTAAATAGATAGATAGAGGTATAAAGAATTCTTTCAGCCCAATGCACCTCGGATGTCTAGCTGGGATTTAGCAAATTTTCTTATGTGAAGACTCAAAAAATTCTCCTGAAAATCTGGGAACTTTTTCCAAAATGTTAAAAAACAATTTCTCTGAAATATCCTTTGGTTTTCTATTTTATAGAAAACTTCATTGTGTGTTTTTGTGTAAATACTTACATAAAATCTACTGTCATTTAAATGCTAGTCAAGCTCACTTGAATGAAGGCTTAATTTTTAAATTGACAAAAAACTGTTCACAGGATACCTGTATAATTTCTTCTCCCTCGACAGTTGATTGTTAATTCATCAAGGCATCTGTATTTAATGTATTTTGTTTTTATCCTGACCTTTTACTCTTTTATTCTTGTCTTTCTCTTTACCAATCTTGCCAATTTTAACTCTCTTTCACTTGAATCATTAAACAGCGTTCCACTCAGGAACGTAAAAGTCCCTTTCACCTGTTTTTAGTCCTTCGTTTTCATTTTTTGTTTTTGTCCCAAAATTTTTTTTTACCTCAGATTGAAGTATTTCACCTGTATTTTTTGTATATTCTGTGTACCTAATTTAGGAAGTGAATCAGTTTGGAAGCGTTTCTTAGTGGTTGCAGGTTTAGGATGGATGGTTACAAGAGCATTTCAATGCCAATGTCCATACCTACCTGTTCTCTCTGCTGATGTGAAGGTACAAAGGTAGAGGCATCGGTATTTCATGTATATAGCAATATAGCAATGATCCTTGCTGTTGCTGTATTCAAGAATAATAATTTAGTTATCAATCATTATGTGACCTTTTAAAAATATTTCTGTGATATAGTTTTAAATGAATATTTGTTTTTCAAGAAATAAAAATAAGTTCTACATGACATTTTACTGTCCTTCTCTTTCATTTCATCTCCATGAAAGTAAATTCTCATTATTTTACTGACAATATTTACAAATGTATCTCCATTGCAGTGTTTTGAAATTTCCCATTATGCTTTATTTTTCAAAGAGAAACGGATCAAAATTTCTCCTTGAGTGAATAAATAAGTGAAGAAAATTCACTTAACACTTAAAGAAAAACAATTAGTTAGTTTTCTCTGTAAAAAGTAAAATGTATGCAAAAATTTACAACGCCGCAATCGGAGGTAGGTACGCATTTTTTTTTTTACCTTAGCCACTGATATGCAATGTCTTAAAAAAATCACCTAAGCATTGATGGCTCAAGTCCTAATTGTTGGTAACGTTTAAAAATCTCCGCGACCATTAAGAGAAATTCCGAGAGTTAAAATGAGCTTCTCCTCGAAATGTTGAACACAAAACAATGCAGCTGTATCGCGGCTGAGACAAGAACGCAATGCAGAAGATGATCGTAAATCTTGGATACCACTTTACGTGCTTCCAGTATGTCCTTGTTGCATACACACGAAATGAAGGCGATCCGCGCGCGGCGAGACGTGCTTCAATGCCTCAAATGAAGGGATGTAAAATAAAAAAGCAAGACTGGCTGCATTTATTCTGCTGTTTGTTCCATATTTCATGTTTCTTGAAGTAAGTACAACAGCGTACCTATTATCAGGCGTATTTCGCTTATAAAGATGGAAAGATTTAAAAAGCGAATAGAAAGCTTATAAAGCGAGAGATTTTCGCTTCGCTGGTAAGATCTGCCAAAGCGCCTTCGATTTTTTGCTTATGCAACTGAGGCATCGAAGGAGCAGCGATAGTTTAATCAAACGTTACTTCATAGATCATTTCCGCATTTGACGGGAGAGATTATTGACCTCTGAAATAAACAATTTACTTTTATATTCTATGTTCATGCGGGCAAATGCAATTTTGTCAAAAACATTTTCCCAGTAAATTGGGACCAGAGACCGCATCAAAAAATTATCAGACGGCGCGGCGCACAGTGGATCGAGTCAATTGAAGAGCTCGGACATGACATTTTTGACTAAAACTGCAAACTTTGATGTTAATTCCGTCACATCTTATAATTTAAGGGGTGCTTCGAGAGGAAAATTTTACGAGGAAACCAACGGAACCACGTTTACAACCTCACAGTTTTGTATAACCGTTTATAACTCCGTAGTTATAAGCGTTGAAAGTTTACAAATGTTGTCCGACCTCTCCTATTGACTCGTTCCACCGTGCGGCGTGACAGACTTACTAAATTTTTTAAAAAAATTTCCTTTCAACCTGCGTGTTTTTTTGTTGGGGGGGGAGGGGGGGGGGGGGCTCGAGGACAAGAAAGAGTCAAGAAAGAAAAAAGAAGAAGAAAAAATGATGTACACTCTCTAGATATGGTCTTGGCAGTTATTAGTCCGGAAAATTTTCGAAAAATTCATTCAAATTTCAAAGTCGCTTCATTGCAATTTTATTCTCACGAAAAATTTTTGAACTCCTTGATAAAACTGCGTATGTCTTTGATAGGTACCTACCTACTCTCCGGCTAGAATACATTTTTCAGGAGGAAATCGCCAAACCCGACCTCCTTTTTTCTTTTTTTTTCTTTTTTTAAAATTTTTTATTCAGTTTTTCCAAAATTTCATTAAATTTTGCATCCCTACCCATGCAATATTATCGACCCCCTGCATGTGTTTGACCGTTTTGAAGTTATACCGTGGACGCTCTGGAGCTAAGTAATTAGGTAACACGTGGAAAAATAACACGTAATAATTTATGAGAGTAATAAGTTGCGTTCGAGGCAGCTCTTGTCTTTCCCACGGAATAAAATGATGCCCTACATTTTTCTTATGAGTATGGTCTTTCTCGGATACGCTTGGATGTTTTGAAGCTCCGGTCGACATGGCGCGACCTTTTACGGCAACCAATCGGGGCCTTGCTTTGGATGAACTTGCAACTTGACAGCAGATCGCGTACTCGTCTAATGTACTTTACTTTCAGTTTCAGTGTGCATGCATCAGTGTGTGTGTGAGTTGTCGGTGTCTTTACATTGTGCTTCATGTGTTTACACTGACGGAGTGACAAGTGACCCGTTTCACAAAGAAAGTGCCGTGATCTGTTATCATTATCACTGATTATTTCCTAAAGTTGTGGTTATTTTGACCGTAAAATGCCGTAAGCAGACAACAAATCGTGTTTCTTGTGCTCAGTTCTTCTGTTGGATAAAAACTTCTTACTCTGTGTACTTCAGATCGTTATGATCCAATCATGGGGGAAGCTCAGGAATTGTTGATACCCCCTGATTTTAATTTTTGGACTTTCATTCAAAACGTAAGTTCTCATCGATTTTGCCTATAATTCACTCTTTCTGAAAATTTTATGTGTCAATCAACGAGTTTCGTGAGTTTTGGGAACCTAACCTAACATTTTCAAAGCCACTGCTGAAATTGCATCTGGGTGCATTATTTTCCTTTCACATTTTCCATTGCAGCTGATATGACACAATTATCATGACAATTTCCTGGCCCTAATGAACTAAACACAATTAGTAGCCATATGAAATGTTTTATTAGCTAAATATTAGATGCGCACACGATTATGAATGAAACAGTGAAGACGCTGTATATTTTATATGCCATGGCTACGAACTATTGGGTAGTCTTCAAATTTTCTACTCAATATTTAAATGCATGGATAATATTTTACCTTACTTTATGAGCCAACAATATTGCAAAGATGCATGAAAAGTTAGATCCAAGGATCATATTCATCCAGCACAGAGGTCTGAAATCGGCTCTCTGGTGTGACAGTGGTGCTGTAGATAATTGCTGATGACCAGTATCACTTTAAAAAGGGTAAATGCCTGGCGTTACAAGTCAAGGAACTATTTAATGAAATGCCTGTTAAATTAGTTCCTTGATGTTCCACGGTGAGGAAGAGACTGCCATTTCTTGGCATGCTGGTAATTGCTGGGTTAACTAATTTTTGAGAAAAGATGTGATAACTGTTAAACATAGACTTTTATCACACATGCTATCCTTCTCGAGTTTCAGCATGTCAAAATTGAAGCAGCTGATAATTTGTTTTACACTTATTATAGATTGTTATCAGTCAATCAGAAAGAGTAAATTTGTATTCGAAAAAAGGGTGAATCATTAGATGTGTTCATACAAAGCAGGTGCGTAACCAACTTAGTTTTAAGCTTTGATGACGCTGGTTAAGTTCGTAAGAAATTATACCCTCTGTTAACTCTTCTGTTGAATTAAGTAGAGGTGTTGTCAGATAAGTTGGCCATTGTTTACTTTTGGCTTGCAGGCGTTTTTGCGTCACTACTAAGTATCCACATGAAAACATCTAATTCTGACAGAAGCAAGAGCACAAGCTTGGATACGTTTTTTCATACCTTCAAACTGTGTAACACTTCAATTTTTAGCCACGCAGATATCACACCCGCATAAAAGTTGCGGGTTATAATTGATAAATAAGTTTTTTATGATACGATCATGAGATGGATGTTTTTTTTTAGGTGAATAGTAGTAAGCGCCGCATTTTGCAGAGGCATAAATTCGTCGTTGGCGCTTACAAACCGAAAGTAAACAATGGCCAACTTATCTGATGACACCTTTATCCATTAAACCATCAATAGAAAGTGACTCATTCTGAAGAATCCTTCAAATGATTCATCCAAGAACTTAGTCCATTGTTGGTATATCAAGAGCATATCGACAGAATAAGTCTGCAACCGTGTATCTTGTTTGCGGTGTTTGAAAATCTCCGCTCCTATATTATTTTTTAAAGGAGATCAAATTTACATCATTACTTGAAGTTCTCGCAGAATTTTCCTGACTTTGAGAAGAATAATCACGGCCGTTGAGTAGTTTTTCTTTTATAAAAGTAAGTATGACAGGAAGTCTGCAACTTCGCTAACTGAGGAACGTCATTGCAGACTTACACTGTCGACATGCCACAATACTGCGGTGGAAATTTCTTGATTTCTTAAGTTTTCACCAAGCTACTAGAAAATTTGCGCACTTACCTACTTTCTCCAATATTGAGTTGAAAAACGCATAATTTTCATGTTTTTACAAAACCACCGAAAATAGGTACGTAATTTCCACGCTTATGGGTGAAAAAGCCTTACATAATATTTTGTCACAAAACCGCTGAAAAAACCGCTGAGCTGAAAATCGAGTACATATCATGTTTTAACAAAACCTCTGGATCAGGGTGGTAAAATTTATGAAAAGTAAAATCATGAAATTTCACGTGAAATATTAATATTTCATGGAATTTCAGAAATTTATGAAATATATTGAAAAATACTGGTTCCTTTTCATACAGCCTCGAGAAATTTCATTAAATATTTCATAAAAATTTTTAATCTTTCTTTTATTTCTTAAACGTTTCATGCCACCCTGCTCTGGATAGATTGCATATTTTTTTAATATTCACGGAAATTCGCATAAAAATGTTTTAAGAATCAACATTAGCTAAATCGGACACTAAGCGTGCAACTATTCCAACTCCGGAGTAGTCATGTGGTATCACGCGAAAATGAAGGAAAATCTTTGCTTTTCGCCCGTCTCAAATTAAGTACGGACGTTTATGAATGTATGTATTATGCTCCCATCGTCAAATGTGGAAATTAAGCGCGCAACTATTCGAACTCCGGAGTAGGTATGGGGTATCACGCGAAAATGTAGGCAACTCTTTGCTTTTCGCCGTCTCAAATAACCGACGTTTATGAATGCTGCGGTATTCATGTGAAAAATCATAATATCATTAAGTTTTCCCCTTAGTAGTCAAAGGTAAAATTCTACGATTTTAAACCTCTTGCTCGATTAATAACACTATTTTGGATGATTATTGAAGACTAGGGGGGCCACGTCTTCTGACTGCCTCGCAGTCCAATTCGCCGAAGCGCTTCGCACCTCAGACCTCAGGCGTTGTGCGTTACGCACACATAAAAGAGTAAGTTCTTACTAAGGATAGAGATTTAATTAAAAGAAATTCTCCACTCGAGTGTCACTGGGTACATTTTCTCAAAAGTTGGACTTATTTTTTTCTCTTCGGTATGTAACATTGCGGTCGCTTTCTGAAATATTCTCATAAGAGGGGAAGGGTGTTCGGTAACGAGTGAAGCCATATTGAGTGTCAAAAAGAAGACGATTCATAAGGAGTGTCATGACATGCTATCGCGTGAATGCGTGAGAACCAATGAGCTGGATAGGTATCCCAAATATTAACACTCAGTTCGTCGTTCTCCGCACGAAAGAACGTAACTCCATTCCAATGTTGCAAAATTGACTCAAACAATTCAACCTTTTTGAAGAAAAAACCTGCATGACTTTCATCGAAAATTGGTCTGATTTTTGAAAGAGATCAGAAGAAAAATTAGTGAAACTTTCAGTCAGAAATCCTCAAAATTCTCCCGGTTAAAATGCAATTTGTGCGAAAAAATCGGGCAACATTGAAATGTCGTTACGTTCTTTCGTGAGAGAAACGACGAGTTGTGCTTCCGAACTCAAGCACCTTGAACAGAAGGATGAACGAGTTCGTCGCTTCATAGTTTTGAATTTTGTTTCTTGAGTCTCTGCGGTCTTCTCGACGAATCGGTGTATCTAGTCAAGACCTAAATGGCCAAATCCACTGGTCATACAAAAGCAGCGCGTGCACTTACATGTTACATTATTGAACAGGTATTTCCGGATATTAGCTCTTGAAGTCCCGATCAGTAACTGTCCACTATATGCAAATTTTCAACTCAAAATGCATGTCACGGAGCTAGTCGTCAGCCAACCGCACGTACCTATACGTTTCTCGAGAAGGCATGTTTTTCGTACGTGAAGTATTTCACCGGGAATATCTATTAACGATCCCGGAGTTACACTGTACCCACTCGGTCATGCGTTCAAAAGGATAAGTTTTTGATGACTGTTACCCTCTTTGTAAAGTAAATTTGTGTTTTCGAAGCAAAAAGGGGTCAATATGTCTTGCTTTAAGTTTCTTTAAGTATGACTTCAGAGAGCATCCATTTCTGTAGTCAAAGTGGGCCAATGTTTGGGCCAATGAGAAGATAATCTAGTTAGACTGTCCGTGAAGTTTGTAATTTGTCCCAAAATCATTCTCACTAGTTACTTATCTTTAAAATGATAGTGAATAATCAGTGCCATATCTGCGAATTTTGCAAGAAACTGTCAAATTTTACACTACAATATAAAATCAAGAGAGTGACGCGTAGCGTTTCAGGCGCGAAGCGTTTTTGGGGGTTGGAAAATGAAGCGGTAATGGGGCTTGGCTCCCTAGTATCCTATATTTTCATATCTACGTTTGTAATAAGCTTAATCCTGGAAACGACGTGAATATGCTTAAATAAAATTTGCTGCTAAGTAAGATTTTTTTTAAAAAAAACCTTGAAAATGCTAGGAATTAATAACACGGACTACGGACTTCTTTGCAGCTTTTCGCGAATCCTCTATAATGACGGTGAAGCTGATAAAACACATTTCGTTTCCGGCATGTCCAAATCTTTGCTCCATTTTATTTTATTTTAATTTTTTAAAGAGAATGAATGAACATCATGTTTCAAAATTTTCACAGAATATTCTCCACGCAGAGAAATCAACCACAGAAATTTTGAAGGTACTACGTTAAGTAGTTTTCCATTTCAAAGCCCTGGTAAAAATTGGCGATAGCAGCTGCGTTTCAAAATACCATAGGAGTTCTTATAGCCGACTGAAGAAGGCGATAGAAAATCATATAGCTGGCTGTAGAAAGTGGAAAAAATCGCACGACCGGGCTACACGAAGCGATAAAAAATTAAACAGCCGGGCTATAGTTCCTGTTGCCGGGCTTTACACTTTATCGCCTGGCTGTTGCTTTTTCGCCATCGGCTATAAAAGGCTATAAGAAATTGTGTAGAAATTCGTGTGCTTTGTAAATCCTTAAGTTTGTACGGAATCACCTTAATATTTACAAAACGCACATTATATTTTCCTATACTACATATTTGTTTCCATCAATTAAGATGAGAATAATCCATACAGAGTCTGCAAACATTTCAAAGTCATGAGTTGAACAACGCTGACTCCACGAGATTAAATATTAGAGCTTAAGACAAAGCGGAGCGGCGGCGCACTGGCGCCTACAAACCTAACAGGGATACTTCACGCATTGCGCAACGCGTGAAGTATCCCTGTTAGGTTTGTAGGCGCCAATGCGCGTTTCGCGCTGGCTGCTCTCCCGCCGCGCCGCGCCGCAGCGTACCACGGCGCTTGAAGCAACTTTTTCACACCAGAGGTATTGCACAGTATCGTACGAAATTGAAGGCGCTCCAACATATTAGGAATGGCAGGCATCCTTCAAAAGTACGGGGTTTTCCTCGCAAAATAAATCAAGATACTACGGCCCAAAAAGAGAGCGGTTGTCGAAAAACTCACTAAGTCCTAGCATCCGTAATTAGTAACGTTTGGCATATAGTTTATCGTCAGGCTGTTGCTTAATCGCCATCGGCTATAAAAGGCTATAAGAAATTGTGTTGCCGGCTATAGAAGCTATTGGAAATCTTACAGTCGGCTGTAGGTCTATGGTATTTTGGAAGACAGATTCTACTGCCAATTTTTACCAGGGAGATGAAGTGTGACGAAAAGTCTGCAACGTCGTATACACAGAAACGCATTTTTTTCAGTTTTACCGTCGATATTTTTTTTGTAAGAATGAGGAGAAGAACTTTCGCATCAGTTGACACGACATTCTATTCTTTTTTCTGCTTTATTATCGCATTAGACCGTTTCTCTTTAAACTCCGACGAGTTTACATCAAACATTGTAAGTTTTGCTGTACTTGGCGTAAATATAGCAATAATTAGAGGAAGCCGGAGAAATTCACGTGCATCACCTATCGTAACTACTGTCACGGAATTTCCTCTTTTACCTGTCTTGCAGTAAAATCGTTGTTTCCCTGACGATAGAACATAACTCCATTCCATGGTTGCAAAAGTGACTCAGACATTTCCATTTTTTACAGAAGTGTACCTGTGCAATTTTTGTTAAAATTGCTCTGATTTTTGTATGAGATCAAAAGAAAAATCAGTTAAATTATCAGTATAAGAAATGCCGAAGATTCTCCCGGTAAAAATGCAATTTCCAAGGGGAAATTTGACAGCCATGAAATTTAGATACGCTTTTTTGCGAGAGACTTAACGTAACCACTCACGTGGAGTATTAATTTCTGCGCCCGACGCCGCAATAAGGCAGCTTCAGTAAATCGAACCTCCCTGAGGGGAAAAGTAAATCTAATTTGGTACTTGCTGAATCTATCGCAGATAGTTTTCAATCCTCCTTTTGAAATTCAAGTAACTTTATTCTTCCACAAAATGCATCACCATACTTTGAAGAAATACTGTCGCTGCTTTAATAAGATGAGAATGCTGCCGCGTCCTTCAAACTTTCGTTAATTGTTTTTTGAAGGCTTATGACTGATGACTGAGGCAAATGTGCGTTTAAAGTTCAAAATTCTAACAGGCTCCTGTTCCTTCCCAGGTTTTTCTTCTACTCTCTGAAGGCTGTATATTTTAACAGGGATGGTGGTGCCTTCGGAAATCTCAGAATGCGCTCGAGTTTTTTTTTTTTTTTTTTTTTTTTTTTTTTTTTAGTAGAGTTAAATGCCCTTGAAAAATATCCCCTAATTTTGGAAAATGGCACAAAAATCGTTGCATTTTACTTGAACTGGTTATTTGCTTACTACGGTTTGGTCAAAGATTGGTCTTTTTTCCTTTTGTTACTGACGTATGGAAACTTTCATAAGGTCAAGTAGCCTCGTTCCTAGATGTACTTTCATGTTCCTCAGAGGCGGATTCAGCAACTTGACAACACCGGATTCCCACCATTTAAACCTATAATGAATAATCGATTCTTGTCGGAGCACCTGGCCCCTCCAAGAATCGATATATTCCCACAGGTTTAAATTGAGAAAAACAATGTCGCCAATTCGCCAGATCCGCCAATGATGTCCCTCATCAGATGAGAATTTTTATTTGTATCGTGTTAGGATGTATCCAGAGCACGTCCATTGGATTGTTCGGCCCGTCTTTACAATACAGGCACTGGATGCCTACCTAGCCGAAACTTATCTCCGTCGTATCTAGCTCATGGAGTAATTTCTTAATTACTCCCTGTGTGATACTCGCTCGTTTCATGCGAGCTACGTTGCTCGCGAGAGCAGTGGCGTGGCGTGCTTTGCGATATATCGATTGTTATGGCATTTAAACCCATAGAAAAGCATCGATAAACAGGGTGTTCGCAGCGAACACCTTAATAATCGATTCTTTACCGTAGGTTTAAATGGCGTAACAATCGATGTATCGCAATTCACGCCACGCCACCGCATGAGAGATTCAGCATGCTCGCCGGATATCCTCCAACGAGCCCACCCACTCGTGGTCATCGCTGTCGCTTCGTTTTAATAGACGTACTTTAAATTTTAGGAGGAATACTGGTTTCATCTGCCGTGCTGTGAAAAAACGCCGTATGAGCCTTCAGACGTTGCCAAATTTGCTTATAAAATGATAATTTTCAGGGAAACTTGAGAATATTTGTCTTCGAATCCTTCCGACAATTTTACTCGTTGTCAAGATCTTAATTTATACATGCAAATTTCAAGAGAAGGTATTCATAACACGTCCCAAAAATAAATATCTAATATAGAAAAAACGCCTTATGAACCTTCAGACGTTGCCAAATTTGCTAATAAAATGATAATTTTCAGGGAAACTTGAGAATATTTGTCTTCGAATCCTTCCGACTGTTTTACTCGTTGTCAAGATCTTAATTTATACATGAAAATTTCAAGAGAAGGTATTCATAACACATCCCAAAAATAAATATTTTAATGGAGGAAATTTGGCAACTCTTGAATGTTCATACGGCGTTTTTCCTCAGCACAGCCGTCATCCCATCCACACCTACACGCACCTCGAAAGACATGACTGCCTTCCCGCTTTAACGTCATTTCCGCCGCTAGTAATTATATTCTTAAAATTTTCTCACTTTTTCCCTTTGTTGGTATGAAAACTGCATATGATTCCTATCAGTTTAACAAGGCAACGCAATCTTACAGAGCTGTTCACGGCTGCATTTCTTACTTGCAATAGACTCATTTCACCCCAAGTTCGTCATTGTTCCATTGCAAGAGGTCTTCTTGAGGCTACCTTTTTCACATGCCGAACTGAAAGTGTCCTCTTGAGGAGAGAAGCTGTCTAAAGAGGGACTTTGAATGTGACCTTCAGGACTTAACAAGTGTAATGCCAGAAGTACCTACTGCATATCATGAAGTATTTATAAGATGTAGTATCAGCTGTGCAATTTAAATGCTGGTCAATCGATAGCCCGTATAAGATTGAGCCTGATGAATTCGTCTCGGTATAAATTTAAATACGTAGATCGGAATAAATTTTTCGATTAACTTATAATGCCACGTCCTTGGGTCTCGGAGAAAATTGGCACCCTCTATTCGTCGTCATATTTTTTTTTTTTTTTTCAAATTCACTGGGAAAAAAACACATTGGATCTAGAGTTCAGACTCTTGAAAACATTGACAAGAAAAAATACTCTTGATTCAATCGGATTTTTGCTTGAATCAAAAAGAAATTCGCTTAAATTAAGAGGCTTGGTTCTTGATTTAAGCTAGATTCTGATTGGATTAAGAGTACTTTTTCTTCTCGATGTTTTTAAGAGTCTGGACTTTAGATCCAATGTGTTTCTTTTTCCAGTGTTCGTTTCGTGGATAAGGAAAATCTTGCAATCTGAGCCGCCTTTTTAACGAATTTAAAAACTTCTTGAAAATTCTGGATGAAATTGAAATTCCTTCCAAAAAGTAAATGAAGATTTGGGATTTTCTACCTAGGGGGTTGGTTCCAAGGGGTGGAAAAGAAAGAAATAAACCATTAAGAAAGAAACAACAATAAAATTCGCGGGAGACAAGACTAAAACGTATGAAAAACTAATTGAAAGGACCGTGGAAAGAGATTAATTTAATTGTAATGCTAAATCAGTTTATTGGTGTTCGAAATGGTTGTTATTTCATTTTGAAACTGTCGACGCTTTAGGGAATAACACGGAAAAAATTATCACGATTCCATCTGTACTCCCGGCTGATTTTGCCTTGCGCAGTTGTGAGAGTTGTTCCCCAGCTAGAGGCACGGTTGAGTCAGCCGAAAGTATGGTTGGATCAACCATACCTCTGTCTGGTGTATAACTATTCTTAAAACTGGCGCCAAAATCAGCCAGGAGCATAGTTGAGGTTGCGATTCTTTTTTTCAGTGAAGGAGTGGACTAGCACGAGATGAACTATTTAGATCACGAATAAATGTTTGAGCAGGGATATCGTTTCTTGGAATCTCATATTCGGTGGACCCGGTTTCAAAGTTCCGATATTCAAATCTAAGTTTCCGGTATTTAAACAGGTTAGGTCACAGTTCGTTTTATTACCGTTTGGAGTTTCTAGCTAGCACTTAAAACTGTAAAAGAGTAAATTTTGGGTGATGCTTTGCAAGCATAGCTTGGATGCAATTATAATTGAACAATTATTTCACGCTGACAAATGTTTCTAGAAAATAGCAGTTCACATTTCAAATGAGTTAGGCACTTGCGATTTTTGCATGCTCGTGTTTGCGGGATTGAATCTTATGTTTACTTGTTAGATTATCATTTTCTGAACTATTATTTTTCACTGATAATGAATTTCAGCCGCCGAAATATCCTAAAATGTATAGAACAAACTCAAATATAACGGTGCGAGCTCACTTTTTCCAGAGACTCGTCGCCAAAGTTGCGTCAATTGGACTGAGGTCAGCAGTCATTTCTCCCAGTGTAGTAACAGTGGCGTGGCGTGCTTTGCGATGTATCGATTGATCTGCCATTTAAACCCAAGGAAAAGGATCAATAAACAGGATGCTCGCAACACCTTAGTAATCGATTCTTTACAATAGCTTCAAATGGAGGTAATATCAATATTCGATCATTTGCTCCTCGCCTCGGTATTGTAATAATTAACAGTGGCGTGGCGTGAGTTGCAATGTATCGATTGTTATGCCGTTTAAACCTTTGGTAAAGAATCGATTATTTAGGTGTTCCCTGCGAACACCCTGTTAGTCGATCCTTTTCCATAGGTTTAAATGGCAGATCAATCGATATATCGCAACTCACGCCACGCCATTGATAATTAATGTTAGTGCAAATGATCGCAAGCTCCAGAATTCTGTAATTTTTATTTTAATTTTATCGCTTCGGTTCGCCAACGCTGTCATTAAACAATTCGTCGTGGAATTTGTAAGTCTTCCTCGTTGTTTCCCTTGAAGTAATCGGTTACTTGATTCGCATCTACTTTGAATCAATAGAATCGATTCGGTGCGGGCTCCATTACTTGTGTCGCCTGTAGCTGTGCCGGGTGCCCGCATTAATATTTAAGAGAAATGCCACGCGTCATTTATTCGGTTTTTTCATCCGTGTCCGATGCATTTTACATAAACTGCCGCGGCGTCACGACTCCGAACTGCATTTTAATCCGTCCAGCGAGACCGCACTGAGTGACGTGTATCCAACAGATTCCTACAAGTGGAGTTTGCCGAGGATTATCGGACGCATTTATGCAGAAGATGTCCATCTGGATTCGAAGATTTTTAAAAAGAACCTGCGTATATACTGCCGTGCTAAGGAAGAACGACGTATAAACATTCAAGAGTTGCCAAATTTCCCTTGGTAAAACATATATTTTCGACGAAATTTATGCATATTTTTCCTTGAAACCTTCGGATATTTTAGATTAAATTGCGTACAAAATTATGTTGAAATTTTAAAGAAAAGTATTCACTATTTTCCCAGTAAATTAGGTTTTTATCAAAGTAAATGTGGCAACATTAGAATGTTCATACAACGTTCTTCCTTAGCACGGCAGCATGAAGGATAACTTGGATTTTTTTGATTGGCGTTATGAAGCTGGTTTCGGCGCGTTTTTAAGTTCCCCGAGAAAGATGAGTACCGTAGAGATGAAAGAACTCGCTCACAAAAATTTCAACTATTAATCTTGAGAAAACTACACTACCGCTAAAAACATTAATATTGAAATAGCCTTCATACACGCTGGCCTTGTCGATTTCCCTTGACAATTTTGCAGTCGTGAATGCATAGCTGAAGTGCGTTCCAGCTAGAATTGTATTTAGCAAATTGGTGGTTTTTATACGAGGATTAACAATAAGCAAGTTGTACGGAATATAACAAAAGAATATGAAGTATGCAAAACGATAATCCGGGTATCGGAACTTGGCTGTTTTGAAAACGCCTTAAAATGCGGCGTGATACCTCACGCATTCCGGAGAGTTCAAATAGTTGTATGATTGCGCCGTAAGAATGTAACGGAAGATTGAAATGGAAATAGCCTCCATGCACGGTGGGCTTGTCGATTTCCTTTGACATTTTTACAGTCGTGAATGCATAGCTGAAGTGCGCTCCAGGTAGGATTCTATTTAGCAAATGGGGGTTTTTATACGAGGATTAACAATAAGCAAGTTGTACGGAATATAAATAAAGAATATGAAGTTTGCAAAACGATAATCCGGGTATCGGAACTTGGCTGTTTTGAAAACGCCTTCAAATGCAGCGTGATACCTCACGCATTCCGGAGAGTTCAAATAGTTGTATCATTGGGCCTTAGATATGCGACGGAATATTACAATTATTATAGAAAAACGATTTTCGTCTTCCGTGCTTCGACGTCAAATGCATTAAATAAAGGTATCGTAGATTGAATTGATCAATAATTCCAAATATTTTGGGCCCCTCTCCGCCATCTTGTTGTTGAGCTGGTGCACCATGTGAACGCATTGCCTAGCATTCTAGAGGCAGGTCGAAATTAAACAAGCGGGAAAGCTCTAATATGTAGGTATTAGGGAAGCGCTCAGCAGTTGGATTTCAATGGCAGAGGATTTCTATGGTATAACACAACAGCCGTGTCATTTGGAGGCGAATTTTAACAGGTACCGAAAAAGTCCTCATCGGTGGCAAAAAGTTCGGATGGAAAGAACTCCATACCTGGACTTTCAGGCATAATAATGAAATAACTGTATAAACTTCCAATCAAAGAGAACTTTGGGGATGTTATTTATTTCATCTGTTAATTTATATTTAATAACGTTAAAGGGGGTATTATTAGCCAGTAAAAAGAAACTTTTGAGAATCTCGTCGGTCATGTTTTGTTGAGTTGGTGAGCCATTTAATCGCCTGAGCGCTCTACTTTAGAAGAACTCCAGTGGCAAAACGGAAGCAAAAAGCGCTTGCTTATTGGCTGAGCGCTTAAAAGTGCTATCAGCTAAGCGCTTAAAAAAGACGCGTTTAAAGAGCAATTTTGGTAGACTCCCGTGGTGCTGAAATGCGTAAACCCTCAAAGAACAGTATTCCATTAAAACCTCAATTTCTAAAATATTTGGCGATTTTGACTTCCTTCAATTAACACGTTCAATTATTTTCTTACCGCATATCCAAGGGCTCATTCCTATGAACCCGAATATTTTGACCAGAATCTAAACATGAACGTCAGTTTTTATCCTACTGAGCCGAGTGTTCTATTTTACGTGTCCTGGTGCGGGCCTTGTAAATAGAAGAGCATCAGTCTCAGTCATCAGTGTCGCTGGCCTTCCAATACGTCGTTGATCAGACGTTTTATGACGTAGGCCCACGTTACTTGTCCTCATGCCCCAGTATAGATCAGCCGATCAGCCAGCGATCGCCATCCATGTGGAATTCCTTGACTTTGCGCGCGCGTGTCGCCTCTCGACCCGACTCGGCTCTCGAATTTGGCGGCATCTCTCGAGAATTCATCAAATCCAAAGTGGACTCTTAAGCGCCGTCAATCGGTTTTATTATTAATTCTGACGTCTCGGCCAACTTATACTTTCTGGAGTGTGCAGACGTGCGAATGTAGGGTCGTATTCGTTTCTAGTCGTTCCATAAACAGCTTCTTAGGAAGTATTTCATTTGGCTTACAATGCGTTGAAGGGAGGTTCGAGGAAGCCCTCAAATTAGCTTCACAAAAAGGACAGTTGATCATAATATCGCGTAAAATTCTGCGGTGTAACTTTGGAATTGGATCCTCGCAAAGGATGAAGATGATTTGCCTCCGCAGAGTACATGCTGCGATGAGGGACCACTATATCTGAGTTATCTCAGGAACACTATACAGGGTCATTCAAAAGTCACGCACCACTGGCCATAACTTTAGTTCTAAATGTGATATCGATTTGCGGTTTAAGACGTTTTTCCTCATATCGAGGGGGAAAATTGTTTAGGTATTTTCCAGTTTTTGATCCCCTCGGGTGGAGGATGGCGGGGGGCAACTCAAAAATTTCAAATGGCCACCCCCCTCATGACCAGTGGTGCGTGACTTTTGAATAACCCTGTATGATCCACGACGACGCACAGTGGATCGAGACAATCGGCAAAGTCGGACAAAATTTTGGAACTTTAAAAATTCATAACTCCGTTGTAACAAAATGTTGAGGTCCTTAAGATGCTTGATTGGGTTCCTCCTGGGAGGAGACGTAGGGGACGCCCAGTGAGAGGTTGGCGACAGGGGGTGTTAAATGAGATAAGAGATTGTCAACTCCCTGATGACCTGTGGGAAGACCGAGCTTTGTGGCGATTGGGCGTCGCACAGCGCCAAAGAGCGCTATAAAAGCGACTCATATGTATGTATGAGGTCCTTAAAATGGTCCCATTTGTCTTTAAACTTTTCTCTTAGAATCACACCTAAAAATTTAAAATTTGACGAAATAAACATCAATATTTGCAATTTCAGTAATAAAGTTCATGTTCGACCTCTCACATTGATTCGGTCTTTTATGCGATGGTGGGAAAGCACCAAATCACGTATCTCGGTTTGCAACTTCGTAAATCTTTTACGTCTCATTTTCCTTTTCTAAAGCGGTCCTGACAATCGATTTTTCATGAAATTTCGCCTAATTTTTCTTGGTTATTTCAACAAAGGTCGGTAGTTTCACACGAAAATTTTCGTCGTGTAGGTTATTGTTTACTCCAGTATAAAAAGAAAAATAAGTAAATAAATAAATGAATCATCATCACGATCAAATGATTTTCTGTTGTATGAAATTATCCTCAATTATCATCACGATAGCGTCGCCGTATCATGATACGGTCCGTTTTGGTCCCTTCAACCGGAATTTCTGTTTCAAAATAAGCTAGTTCTTAAAGGTGAAAAAATAGCAACGGCCGTATTGCAATCCGACAACATTGCCTTGATTATTGAAGATCATTTCGTACCTTATAGAGCATCTGATTAATACAATATTTTAATTTTACAAGAGAACGTGGCCACCTTGCATTACTGTGACGCAACGCCATGTTACTTCTCTAGTGTTGCCAAGGAGTACCTGTCCAAAGTTTACTAACTTTCTGTGCTTTAGAAGTGTTGAGGGAGTTCAAGTAGGTAACCAAGCTCTACGGTTGCATCGCGTGATGAGTTGAAAACTTTTTAATTATACGTCCGAAATGACAGCTTTTTCTCGTCTTGCGGTTATAATGAGCAATTAATCACATCAATCGAGGAAAGTGAATGGAGAAGCACATTATCGTCGACGATAATTTTAATATCTAGTGCCAGCGTGTGCCCTGTTGTCTGCACTTTTAGTCACTCATTGTCGGCAAGCCGCAAAGTATGGTACAGAGATTAGGGATTCGGGTAGAGTTCTGTTTACCTGCATCGCTTGTTACATGATGACGTCAGTCATGCGTGATCTCAGAGAGCTATTTGACGTAGGAGCCGAGAACACTCTGGATCCAGACCAGATTGCCGCGTTTTACAGGAAGTCTCCTTTGTTTTTTTAAGGACATTAAGGACGAATTATGCGAGACTTTTTTGAAGAGTATTCTGTATAGTGTATTGGTATATCGTCACTTTCCGGCCAGAGCATCACAAGCGCCATGTGAAGTTTAAAAATTTCCGCCGCCGTTTTATTTCTATACAGAGGATTTGTTGGTCGAATCTGTTTGAAAATTTCACTGAATTTTCTTTGTGTTGCCCACACAATTCAGTGAAATGTTCAACAGATTCAACCAACAATTTTTCTGTAAAATAATAAAATGGCGGCGGTAATTTTGAAACGTCGCATGGTAGAAGGTGACGATATTATAGCGAATAGAGGTCGTGGATAAAATACGCCTTGCTCTTAGGGCAGGTTGAGAAGAACGTTGCGCAATTTTGCTTTTTCATGTTTAACTCGTAAAAGATCAGTGGCGTGGCGTGGTTTGCGATAAATCGATTTATACGCCACTCATACCTATGAAAAAGGATCGATTATCAGGGTGTTCGCAGCGAACACCTTAGTAATGGATTCTTTACCATAGCTTCAAATGGCGAGATATCGATAATCGACCATTTACTCCACGCCACTGTAAAAGATAGGGGCCTTACGTCACACAAGCGTTACACTGGGGGGAAAATCTCAAATTTAGCGTTACGTATTTTATGAAGAGCTCAATACGAGCTGGAAACTGCCCTGGTGTGCTAAGGCAAATCGCTCCATGAACATTAGAATGTTGCCAAATTTCGTCAGTAAAATTTTTTTTTTCTTTTTTACGAAAGTTATCAAAATTTTTACGTGCAATTTTCAGATGCTTCAGACTAAAGTGCAAGTAAAAGTCTCTGAACTATTATGAGGAAAATTTCCACCAAAATCCTAGAAAAATAATTTTCAAAGGAAAGATTAAGTCTGGAGAGCTCATATGGCGGCGCTCTTTCGTCGTACGGCAATGTGTTGCTTTCCAGCCACCATTAAAATAAAGCTTTAGGCACATTTCGGAAGGAGATAATGAAAAAAAGGCTACCAAAATAGACGATTGATTGGGCTCCACCTGGAAGGAGACTAAAGGTACACCTAGTGAAAGGTTAACGATAAGAAGTTGATCAAGGAATCGGAGAGTGCAAGCTTCTTGACAGGGCTTTGGGGTGATAAAAGACCGTGGCGGGTAGATGCCGCAGAGCGCCACAGAGCACTGTAGAATCGGTTTGTTTGTTGTGTTAAGCAAATCTTTTATGGATTTTTTTCATTTTTTCCAATTCCAGCAATTTTCGATTCTCTTTTCTTTTTTCAATTTTTTCATAAGTTGTATTCATTTTGTTTCATTTTAGGTTGAGTGGGGAGATCCATGGCTGGTAGGGTTGATAACGTTTCATATCATAGTCACACTGACAGCAGTATTGACGAGAAATCATAATAACTTTCAAGTTATTTTATTCCTGTTACTACGTGAGTATTAAATTAACCTCCTTTACTTATTGTTTTCATTATCACTTTTTTAGGTGTACAGAAAGAGGTTGTGTAAATTTTTAGTTTTTTTTACAAGATGAAAGAAGTTTTTATGTACCAACGAAATAAGAAGCATCATGAATTCTTTAGCTCTCTCCACAATATGCACCCAAATTTTTAGCACGGTTCTCATTCCATACATTCTTAAGGCATTCTGCCAGAACGCTGAAGTCTGAAGTGTCAAGATCGAACAAATCTTATTCATAATTAAAATTTTAGCTGATTTTGAAGAATGACTCAAGCAGTGCAACAAGGTGTTTTTTTTAAAATGAATACCATGGACTCATCTTACGGTAAAAGTTAAACTGATGAATTAGTGTTTTAGACCATTCCGGAAGACTACTTAAACAGAAACCCAACTTTTAAAGTACTTTCAAAGGAAAATATTATCCTGTTTGGTGAAACAATTTTTAATTATGTTCAGCCATAATTCAATGAATTCATTGCTTTTATTGTCCAATTTTTAATGAGATTTTCTTCTTTTTTTCAGTTTTACTTGTTTACTTCTCGGAAAATCTCAATGAAATGGCAGCTACCAATTGGAGGTTTGTCAAATTTTTTGTTTTCAAATTTCTAACTGAATTAGCTCGTACATTTGTGCCAAGGATCCACCTTCCTCAATTTTTTAATTCTTATCATTTGTGTCAAGTGGCATTTAGAATAAAATGTGTGATCTGCCGTGCCATCTTAACTCTTGAATTTAATTCCAATGCTATTACCAAGAGAGCAAATAGTATGCAGCAATCTGAAGCTCATAAGTAAATCAAATATATGAGTTTTCACACTTTTTCGAAGTTTCAAAACAAATCAGTTTTTGCACCTGAAAATTTTTTGCAATTGCTGATTTGATTGTTTCTAGATTTTTTTATTCTCTAGTTTATTTTGTTACTTATGAACAAAAGTAAGTTTTTGAAAGACACTTGATAATGAATATCTAGAAGTGGCTCACAGAGCATTGTCCCCTTCCGTGGGTATGAACCTTTGACCGTATTTGTACTCGTAGCATTTTATCAGCAATTATTCAATTAAAGCCTTCTTCTTTCAATTGCATATCATATATAGATTAAAAAGTTTGAACAAAGTAAGGGCTTTCTTTCTATGTTCAATATTTTGAATAATACAAAAATGAAATACCTTTTTCTTTACTTTTTAAAATCTTACAGCATTTTGTTAGTAGTTTGGTTAATTTCTTATTATATTGTTTATTTTCCAGGATATTTTCAAGGCAACAGTATTTTGATGGCAAAGGAATGTTTGTCTCCTTAGTGTTCTCTGTGCCAATACTTCTCAATTGCATGGTCATGGTGGTAAGTTAAATTTTTTTGTTTTTACAGAAACCTCTCCCCCTCTATGAAATTTTCTGATAAGTCTTCAGAACCCACCGAGCCCTCTTTTTAATATATTTAGTCTATCAAAATAAATAATTTTTGGAGTACAAAGGGAAGTCAGTTGCATCAAACCGACCATGATTCGTATATTATTCTTTAAAATTGCTACTTTTGTTGGAGAGCATATAAGTGTCTTGAAAAAAGTGCTAATGATCGGCTATTTTTAGACAATAATATCAAGTATTGATAATACGTTTTTAGCCCATAATATCAAGTATTAATAATGCGTCTTGTGTTTTAAAACAGACAGAATCACTGTATTTTTATGGAATTGGATTGTACAAGAGATTCAATTGTAGGGCATTAGTAGCAATTGGAAACATTGTTGACAATCTAGGCTCCTTTTTCAGAATGTTGGGAAGTTACTTTTTTTGCCACCCATTCTCCCTCTCTCCTCTCAATGAAATTTTCTTGAATTGCAGTTCTGTGGCGTCCTTTTTAAAAGACTATGTACATTTTTTGGGATTCTACCGATGCTTGAAATCACGATTGATAAAGAGCCTTGTTAGATATGGCTAATACTTGGCGAATCAGTGCCTCAATTTCTTTGATATTCTTCCTCATGGCATGGTTACCACTATTAAGGTTATTTCAGACTGAGCTAACAAACAGCTTCTATAACCAGGGAAGCACAGGCCTCCTCTAGCCATGTTTCATAATAGTATATTGATGTTTTTTGCTTCTAGTTTGTTATTCATTCAATATATTGAGTAGCTGTTTTGACTGGTTTTTTTTCAGTTTGTATACTGTTTTTTATTTATTTACATACTATCACTTTACTTCGTAATAATAAATTATTACTTGACAATAAGTCACACTCCTGTTGAATTGAATAATTTATTAAAATGAAGGATTAAAATGCTTTAATTGTAATAAAAAGTTTCAGAACTTTACCTATCAATTGAAATGGGTCCAATCATAAAGCTTCATTCTCTGTTTGCCTTTTTTTGTCCAAAAGGAAGTTCAGAAAGTCTGGCAGAAATGAGGATTTATGAAGTTCATTCAAAAGTTAAAATACATAATAAAATTTGTGTTACAATTCTTGGAAACTGATTCTTCTCAAGTTCACGTATTACCTTAAAAATTTTAGGTTCCTTAATTTCAGGAAATGATTGTTGATAATTAATATTGAATGCCATAGTGCAAAACTACGTATCTCCGCTTGTAATGTTACAGACTTCCTGTCATACTTCATTTTTCCTTTGGAAAACCAGTCAACGTAATTTCTTGAAAACTTCCTTGATCATTATTCAAGATTCTTTGCTTGTCAGCAGAATATTCTGTGTATAAATTTCAAGCTATGAAATTTGCTCGTTTCTCTTGTCAGCAGAATTTCCTGTACATTAATATCAAGTTATAAAATTGGCTCATTTCTCTATGAAAAAATAAAATAGGAGCAGAAATTTTGGAACAATGCAATGTAGATGCATGGCTCCAAACTTTGGTCATCACTATCCAACTTGCCTCTCCGGTTTTTTATTCCTCATGTTTGAATTGTTTGTTACCAGGCAACATGGCTCTACCAATCAAGTCAGCTAATGATACAGCTGAAGAAAGCACAGCTAAGAGAAAAGTCAAGACAGTTGCAGAGCAATAAAGCGACCAAGGATTCTGAAGAAATGCACGGCAGTAGTAGGAGTTCAAAACAGAAAGCCCAATAGTGAGTCATGTGTCTATGTTCTTCATTCGAAGTGATTTCTCATCTTTAAGATTTTCCCCACCTCCAGAATTTAGTGCATTAAACCTGGGCTACCTGAGCATTTTACTCTCCTCTGTAGTTTGTATTTAAGAATAGCATCAGTCAATACAGATAGCCTTTTTTTTAGTAATTTACACTAAAGATTAAACTCTGTATGACAAATTGTGGCAATGAACTGTCACAGAGTGATGGGGCTGCGCACCGTTTCAATGAACCATTACCTCTAATTAGGTAGCCTAAAGGATCTGTTCAATCATCATCCAACTTGTTGTCAGCATATAAGTTTCAGTAGAACATTCATGGATGTATCACTTGAATTGACTATAATACACATGAACCAACCAACAATATCAAACTATCGCAGACCTTATTCTGAGTAACAACGTTTTTAAAGTTGAAAATTAGGGTAAGTCTTTCAACAGAATTAAGGAGGCATGTGTAAAATGCAGGATCAAAAATAAGTAGAAATGCAGAATTGCAAACCTTGTTTGGGATATACATATGGATAAATTGAAAAGCCCTACCATTATTTGAAATTTTGAGCATTATTTTGATTAACAGACATTTCTTCCAATGTTCATTTTTTCAAATTTTTCCTTCTGAAAAGCTCTGAATGAAAGTGCAAAAATACATTGATAAATTCAAATTAATGACAGAAACTTGTGTAAGATCAAGTTTTTGCGATTGTTTTTAAAAGATTTGTTTAAACTTATAAAACTTGTTTTGTTTTAAAGATTCATTTCATTTTATTTTCATCTAAATTCTTTATTGATAATTGATAAAATGATACTTTCACTCTGTGTCTGTAACTTATCAAGCATGATTCCATTCCCTGTATTAAGTGCTCTTTCTTATGACTGACTGATTAACATGAACAATTCCATTCAGGTCAAGAGAGGGTTTTCATCCTTTTTTCTGTACAAATAAAGTCTCCAAAAATTTACTGAGTGTTGTTCTTAAAATATAACATATCTCAGCCGAAAGGAATGAATTATGACAAAGTGTACTGTACTGTTTTTGGATTTTATCAAGAAATGAATTTATTGAAGTCCATTGGCTTCTAACAATTTTCCTAGTTAATCGTATGTTTCTTGCCTCTTGCTGAGATCAGAATTCAATGAATCTAGATAATTCAAATTTGTATTGGCTTTGATTTGTATGAATATTTTTCTTATAAAATTTTCAGTTTATAGGGATTGAACTTCGATTTGCTTGATCGAAATATTTTCTCATTGCAATTGCTAGAATTAACACAATTAGGTTCTGATATTGAAGGATGCTTGACCAGGAAAATCAGGCTGTTCTTTTTCCAAGCAATAACCGTAATGCCTTACTGTGAATGCGACTTCTTATCCAGCATTTGATAAATATCCTAGGATTTTCAAAGGTGTATAATGAGTTTATCCGTACATGATGATCTTGTGTATGTAGGAATTCTGAGGGGTGCAAAAAATGTCAAGTGTTTTGATTTTTTACAGATCGCATCTAACATTAGGCAAACCTAGAGCCTTGAACATTTCAAAAGTGATGCATTCTTGTTGCAACTTTTTTAGAAGAAGGGCAAATTGCGTATTTAATTGTGGAATGGGGCATTTTTTCCTGAGGTAATTGAAATTGGCAGTGATGTAAGAAAGCCTGATAGTGGCAACTGGTCTTGTTTTTTGCACCCCTACATAATTAGTCTTTTGAAAGAGTGTTTTACCGGTTTCTCCTAATTCTAATCTTACCATATATTCTTCAGCTTTTAAAAGCTCGTTTAATAAGTGAACTTTTTTTTGGTCCTCTGTAACTTTAAATCACTGGGTGAGTGTCAACTAATTTTCCAAGTATTTTATAAGCAACTTTTTTGTGAAACAGGTGAAAAAACTCAACATAACTAAATGTTGTTTAGCACTTGCAATTCATGTGGTTTCTCACTAAAGATTCATTGATCATAGTTCCTGTCAGAAATTTTCTATGACATGTGACTTACTTAAATTTGGCAGTATTTATAGTAATTAAGTGGTATTTCATGACCTCATCATGACAATAGTTCTTTCGAAGCTATGCAGAATAAAGTCTCTTTTCGTCCTATCATAGGTCCAGGACCCCATTCTCACCTTATTCTTGTTCAGCCATGTAGAGAAAAATCCTCATTTTCAGCCAAAATTGAACACAACAAAAACTATTGTAATTGTTCAAGGAACGTCCTTTTTGCTATTTATTTGTCAATAGTAAACTGGAGGAGGAAGCTTTGGAGGAAGAAAGTTTTTTGCATTAAAATATTAGCACCAATCAATCATTTTTTCCTGTAGCATCTTTGAGGAACTTAAAAAGTATTATTATTTTCTATTCAATAATATGTTTTTTTAGTCCACTCACAGTAATTTTATTAAAAAAGAGAGAACTAATCATAAGTAGGGAAGAGAATATATTCTTTGTATGTTGTCATTTTTTCCCCCTGTTCACTTCTACATCATATTTATCAATGTCAGTTTTCCCAAAAATGTATGATCCTGTGACCATCTACTCTGTTTTTATTACTTACTTTCCTTCAAATTCTTTTGAAGTAATAATTCAATTTGGTAACCTTGCAACAGGTATCATATAAATAAAACCATTGGAAATTATTTTAAGAACTGTAGCATCTATTTATCAGCTTGCGTTGTGGATAAGTCTCCATCGTCTGCTCCGAATCTTGATGGGTTCTTCTTCAAGAACATCGCTTTGCAATCACCCAAAATTCTCTTCATCCTTTTTATTTTTATTTTTATTCGTATCCAAGATTCAAAAGTTGAACCAACAGGGGTATTGAAATCAAATCCAGAACTTCAAAATATAATGAAATACTTTTGTTCAGATACAATTTTGGACTTGTGTTTCTTTAGAAATTCAATGTAATTCCATTTCTCCATGTTGTGTGTTATTGTAATCTAAAGTTTTTAAATGTGTTTTAATGGAAATTACATTTTGCTTTTAGTTGTCATATGCTGGCTGATAAATTGGCATTAAGAAACATCACATGTACTTAGGTTTCCATTGTGTGAGCATCAGTACTCCTCAATTTTTTTAGCATTAAGTTATGAGCTTCAGTTTGACTAAAACAAATATGTCATAGTAATTATTGTTTCAATTAAGTTAAAAGTTAGCAAAGCCATTCAAAATTTTGAACTCTACATGATCTCAGTGTGCAGACAAACGCCATCCGGCCTTTTTTGCACCGTTCCAAATATATATGAAGAATGTCTAAAGTAATCAAAACAATCTGATTATGGCTGTAATGAAGCAGTCTTTTAATCGAATAGAAACGAGAACTCGTTGGAGATTTGGAAATTTGGCACTGGTTAGATGAATGATAAATTTCTATTCATTTTCTGGAAAGTGGGCCTTTAAATACTTTAATGAGAAACGAAGGGCTGATATGAAGTCTAGCAATTGAGAATGAAGAACAGTCCTTTGACACTTCTCAATCTCCCACTTAATTTCTCAGCTGTGAGTGTAAATGTTGCACAGGTTTCCTTGAAATAATCTTGGAAAATGTTTAGGTATGCTATTGTTCCTTAACCCTTTGACGTCCGAGTTTTGTGTAGCGCCGCGTAACCCCCCGCGGCCGGGTTTAGAGCAGAAAAAACATGCAGAATTTTCATTTTTTAGTAATCTTACCTTTTCTCCCCTTGTTGTTGACCGATCTTGATGAAATTTTTTGTGGTTATTTGTGAAGATGCACTGAATGGGATCCACTACTTGTCAAACGAATATTTTCAAAAATTTGAAGAAAAACACTTGAAAAATCGATATTTTAGGGAAAGAAGAAAGAAAATTTATTTACTAGATCACACACTATCTATTTACACTGTAGGATGCAGAAGATGCACTGTAATTTACTCAAGCCAAAGGAACTCATAAATCAAAGAGGAAAGGAGGCTATAAAACTAAAAATTTGATTATAGAAAAGTTGATCAAAAAGTTGATTACCGGAAAGGGTAAAATACTGGAAAAAAGATGCTGGAAGACAGGACCGAGGACTTTTCTATCATGCACTAAAATCTTGACTTGGTGTGATAGTTTTTAAAACAAGGGTCCACGCACAATGCAACATCACAATCTGTACATTCATATCTTGTTTCTTTTCGAACCTTAGCTTCTAGTGCTGTGTGAGCGCAGACATGACATCTTTTCGTAGGAAACTTCTTTTTGTCCGTTTCTGGAATCGATGATGGGAAATGCCGTCCTGAAAGTCTTGTAGGATTATCATGGGATGAAGGTCTTCCTCCTCGAGGAGATGTAGCAGTCTGTACGTGCTCTGCAATTAACTGATCAATTAAGTTCTCTTGAAAATCTAGTGCACTTATTTTTTTCCCGGTGACTTTTTTATAGAGAGCATGCCCGTTCAATAAAGTTAGATCGAGTAAGTAAAAAAAACTTTCTTGTACCACTTAGTACTTTTTTGGACTGATGCTATTGTACTGAGTAGTTGATCAGTCTGATCAACTGCACCCATATTTTTATTATAATTGACAATTGCAAGTGGTTTGGAAACTTTAGTGTTGGAACCTCGCTTCTTCACATTTTTCATCCCAAACTTGTCGATGGAGGAAATCATGTGTACGTCACGTTTATCACTATATTTGACAGCCATCATTTTCTCACAGTGCCGCCCAATCATCTCATGGCGAGCAATTATTGGAAATTTAGGCATACCTTTACGGTTAGCTTTTATCGTACCACACAAGTTCGTTCCTAAGAATTTCAGGAGGGCTCAAAGAGTAGGGCTGCAATACCAATTATCGGTGAACACGTTATGCCCAAGGTTGATGTGTGGTTGCATTAGATTCACAACAATAGCACCTGATTTTCCTAAACGATATTCATCAGTCATTTCAGTCGAAGCACCAGTGTACATGATGAGCTCAAGAATATAATGAGTAGCGCTATCACACAAAACATAAAATTTTATACCAAATCTGGCTCTTTTTGTCTTGATATACTGTTTAAAGGCCAGTCTTCCTTTAAAAAGGAGCAACGACTCGTCAATAGCAACATTTTGATATGGCACATATAATTTTTTAAAATTTGCTTTCAGCCGATCTAAAACATTTCTGATTTTGTGAAGTCGGTCACCTCTTTGCTGCTCCGCATTGGAGGAGAAATGCAGCATTTTAAAAATGAGAATGAATCTATTTCGTGCCATAATTTTTGAGAAAATTGGTATGGTAAGGATGGCTCTTGTTGACCAGCAGCTCCTAACATCATGATTTGAGTGTATGGCCACTAAAAAAATCACCGCAAAAAATAAATAGAGCTCACCAGTAGTGACTTCGGTCCATCGACTCATATATTCCGGAACAAATGCCATGTTTTCCAAAGCATAGTTACAGAAGGCATTTGATTCGTCTTTGATTAGAGTAACTAGTTCATTATCAAATAATTCTTTGAAGAAATCAATCTCATGCGAATTAGGAGAGAGAGATCCCTGATAACCTGGATTCTGCACGGTGAATTAGTGAGGCTTTGGTTTGTATTTAGGGCTACACTTCTTCCAATTCAGATCATTGAGTCGTCGTCTTTCTTCTCGGTATTCACCATTTCTTTCAAGAACAGGGTTTCTTGATAGATATCGTAGGTAGCGCAAACTTCTTCAAGCGCTTCCCACATGGACTTGGCATCGTCTATACCAATCACATCATCAAGAAAAGAATCACTGACATGCTCTATGATTAAAGCTCTCGCTTGCTGGTTCAACTTCTTTCTACGGGTGATTTCGCTAGACGGTAGAGCATCATCATCTTCCACTTCTCTCTCTTCACGAGTGGTTGCATCAACAAAGACATAAGGACCAAAACCCTGAACGGCGTCTCAACACCCCTTCTTCATTAGGTGTGCCTCCATCCTGACTGATCACACTTCATAATTGTCGTCGTCTAGGGTAGGGATTGCAACTTTGTCTTTAGCCATTGCTAACTTCAACACGTTAAAGAGAATTTGACTTACAAGTAGTAAGAATCCAGGAGGTGATTCAGGTTATGCTTCAAATTCAGACACCTTCTTCCTTTAGCACAACACGCTACGCACACGTTACGCACGCGCTCGGAATAGGCCACGGCATCGGCACACTAAACTCGGGGAAAACGCGAAAACGCGACTCGGAAGCGCATGAGTCTCATAATCTATTGAATCGAGTGATCAATTCAATACAGGTTGATTGTCATAGTATGCTACCACTTCACCTCTATCATTGCGAACAATTTCCCCAGTCAAATTTTCATCTTCATCATCAATTATAGCTGTGGAAGGTATGACATAAACAGCTTTTTGACGAAAAAGGAAATACAGGAGGCTTCCGTTGATTGGTGTTTCAACTGAAAGACCTCTCACTTTCCGGAATTCACTTCTTCCTAACTTGAAATTTTGATTACCGAAATTGTCTTCGTGTTTTTAAGGAACTTTAACTTGTGTAGGCCCCTAACGGTATTCAAAGTGAAAATGCTATTACAACCTACACTCATTGAGAATGATATTAGCCAGAAGCAGTTGTATGTTAAGAATGAGTTAAAATAGTGCCAGTCCATCTGGAAGATAACTTTTCTCAAAGCTCAGTATGCTCAGAACATCATACCTAAAAATCTTGAATCATAAAGAAGTCTGAATGTTTATATTTCTAGTGCAGATTCCATCATCACAATAAGTAAGTTTCAAAAGAAGCTTTCATCTAAAATATATGTTTTTTTTTTATTGGATATCATTTACAAATTATCAATATCAAAATAGAAAGAGAGGCCTCTGCAATATGTATTTCTAAAATGTCTTCCTCTGGTATTAAAAAATTCAGAAATTATTTGGATTAAAAAGAGTTTTCATGTTAGAAATTAATTTTATTTTCCAATTAATCAGAAGACAATGTATGGATTTAAATTTTATGTCTTTTCAAAATCTTATGCAGAAATGTACTAAAAGAAGTTAGAAAAAGATTACTGAAGCAAGGTGTAAGTACTTACAAGTAACATTGGTCAGCTTGACAAATATAAACACATGTCAGCTCATTTAATTACTGTCAAGTGTATTTGTCAAAATTTGTTTCTTTTTTTGAAGTCGCGATTTCGCTAGTTGCTTTCGACTTAATTTTTTGGGAAGGGATATAGAGTGCACCGCATTTATTCTTATGATTTTATGGCCCAGTGTGATCTAAACATTATTTTTAAGTGCACTTCAAAAGAAAATAGTTGGCCTGTCTGTTCCAAGGTTTTTCTGAATCTATTTTTTGACAGATATCCGCAACAAAATTAACATTTTAAAAAGAAAATTTTCGGTCTTTAAAAAAATTTGAAAAAAATTATTATTCAGTTTTGTGTACATGTGTGTTATTTACTTTTTCCACAGGGTTTTGAATTTTATGTGGAGAATAATTAAAATTGGAGTAATCGTGTATCCAAGTTTTCTTGATTTTTTAATAGTTACCATAGCCATCAAATTATTTGTTTCCTCCTCCATTATAAATTTTCTGCTCTCAACTTTTTGTGTGTGTGGTTTTAACTTTAGTATGCATCTCTGAGTTTTAAATTATCTCTCCGATAAGAGTCAGGAAAATACGTATTCCCACCATGACAGTACTTATTGTACCATGGGTTCACTTTTCCTTCTTCTCTATTTTTCCTTCTCAGCATTTTTTAATGGATAACCTCACGAATAACTTAATTGATCTTTTTTAAATGCTTCCAAAAAAAAAGAAGTACGTAGAGTATTTGAGGTATTGACAAATTCATCTTTAGAATTCATGACCCTCTTAATGATTTCAACTTTGAGAAAACCAAAGACATAAAGACGGAGCGCTCGTATCTAAAAGCACGGGGAAAAAGTGAAGGTAGGTTCGGCGCTGCGCGCTTGTGTGAGTGTGTAAATGAGCGCGGGAATCCATGGCGGCAAACGGAAATTTGATTTGAACTTGTCCTCTTGATTTTTGCACATTTCTTCTTCGAAACGTATTTTAAATTCCTAAAACGAATATACTAAGAAAGTTCGGTCTGCGTCCTAACATAATACACCTACTTTTGCTCGGTAACAGGCAGTAATCTCAGATAAAGTTAGTTTTTCTTCCGCTCATGGTGGTTCTGCAGGTTCAAACAGGCCGTTACAGTTCTAGATCAAAGTTACTCCCAAATGAAATTAATCGGTCGACGACGGACGGAAACTAACCTAGAGTTAAAAAAATATGAGTTTGTACCTGAATTTGGGCAAAAATCAACCTGAAATACTTTGTTTCCGCAATTTTATTTAGTTCCCGCCCTACATTTGAATTTCAAACTTGTCCCGATTTCGCCGCCAATCCTCTAGCCAATCGTAGAGGTGGTTGAAAAGAAGCTTCATTTTTTGCTTTTAGCCCTCCGTCTTTATGTCTTTGGAGAAAACAAAGTGTTGAAGAGTGCAAATTAAATTTTTCTTGGTCAACAGAAATCGTTTATTGTTCGGTTTTTTTTTTGCACCTTTTACTTGGTTACCATAAATTTAAGTTCATTAGTATCAATCTGCCAACAAATCTGTTTGAACATTTTATTTTTGTGTGTTGAATTGGTCAATTTATCAATTCCTCACTCCTTTATTTGTCTCAAAGCATGAAGAGGGTCATATTTACTTTGAATTCAGCTATTTGAATAAAAATGAAATATATTTATTCTGACATGAAAGATCCATAAGAATACATGAATCACAGGCCTCATGTCACGATTGATATAGTTCCTTTTAATTTAAACGCATCCAGTTGTTTCAGGCTTTGCAGGAATGTATACTCTCAGATTGAGCTCCCTTTAAATAATTTTTGTATAAGCTATATTGTTATTGTTGAATCCAATAGTCGTTTCCCCTTTATCCAGTGAGAAAAATTAAAGTTAAAGCCTGTCTTTGCTTTCTTATTATTTTATAACCTTACTTCGATCGGTAAAATCATTTCAAGTCATGGCGTAGTACCTATGTCGGAGTTATTGCTCCTTTGTATCTACTTTGCCTCATTCTTGCATTTATGGTTATCGCAAATGAAAAAAAATATTAATAATGTTTTGTTTTTAAATTTTACTGACTTGCTTGCATTCTATTTTTTCTTTTTGTAAAATTAGAAAAAAATGTAAACGACAAATAACTGTGATTAATTAGACCCTGTAATTTTGTGAATAAATTAGAATTGAATAATGAACCATAATATTGTTTCTTATTGTTAAATCAAAAGGGAAAAAAAGAGAAAAAAAGGGGGTAAACCAAACCAAAATAGTTTCGTATCAGCTTGTGGACAGCTTGTTTACTGTCTAAAACTTTCTTCATGTTGATCACTTTCAGTTTGAAGAAAACACTTGTTTTGTTATAGTGAATAACCAGAAATAACAAACAGAGACCATTAACAATTCTCATTTATTGAGTTTAAGCAATTTGAGATGCTGGACAGGGTTATCTACATTTTGGAAGCTGAAGAAATGAAGAAATCCAAGTTTCAACAGCTTAATGTGCTGTGAAAGGTGCACTGTTGGGTTCAGTCAGGCCAATCCTCACTACTTAATACAATACTTACCTACCTGAAAATATCCGTCAAATTTGCTCACTCCTATCCATTTATCCCTCCTAACCCGTGGGCCATGAGAGAGAAAATCAATGAAAAATACCAGGAATACAACGAATCAAACACTTTGGTATGTTTTTATTTAGTAAAGCTTCTTTTAAACCTTGTTCCTTCACAATTGTTGTCTTTATTTAGATTCGCACACAGGTACTCCGGCACTGTTTTTCAAATTTGGACATTCTAAATTCTCAGATAGTTATTTCAGTAATGTACAGAAGCAGAGCCTCTGAAGAATTTTCCAGAGTACAAAAGCATTTTTCTCTTAGACCTTCTAGAGGATTTAAGATTCGCAAGGTTAAATTTCTAAAAATTATCCTAAAAACATTTTTTGAGAAACATCGGAACATCTTAAGAATTTTATGCAAAGCTGAAAGTCTGTAACGTTTTCTTCAATTCTATTCATAAAACGATTAACAAAATTCTGGAAGAGGAGCCGAAGGAAAAATTATACAAATAGTAAAATTTTTAGATGGGCTGACAAAATTGAGATCAATTACTTGTCTTCTGACACTGCAAATTCTCATGACTCTCGCGATGCAGAAGAAAGTAACTTCCATTAAGAGAGGCTGAAAATTGTTTTAAGAACGCAATGCTGACTTTGAAACTTTCTTCCAACCTCTCA
Source organism: Bemisia tabaci (assembly GCF_918797505.1). Classification (NCBI taxonomy): domain Eukaryota; kingdom Metazoa; phylum Arthropoda; class Insecta; order Hemiptera; family Aleyrodidae; genus Bemisia; species Bemisia tabaci. The sequence goes on along the minus strand of NC_092797.1, from coordinate 31,961,308 downwards.
ATCGAAAATCATGTCGCTGCATCCAGATTTTTATCATGGATGGGTATCATTGTCCCAGGTTCCATCTTGATCGTATCATTTTTTGGATACTTTTAGACCATTTTTCTTAGATTCCCTGGAACAAATTTAGATGAATAAATTTAGAGCTACACATAGGCTGTCAAAAAATTAGTGAGACAAATGCTATGATTTCAAAAGTAAGCGAGGTAGAAGCGTTTCTTGGTCCTCTTTGAAAGACAAGCTTAATAGATTGCTACTGAGACCAAGATCAATTCATTTGGTTGAAAATTCAAAAAGTCATAAAGGTTTCAATAGTGAGTAACGTGTGGTCGCCTACGACTTTTAACAAGGATGTTTGCCATCCAAAATTGGTATCTAAAACTACTGCCCAATGCGATATGTTATTCCTAAAACAACTTGGCAACCCTAAAAAGTTCTTGGCATTTTATACCGCAGTCGTCATCCGACTAGGATGACGACTCATTCTGTCGAGTTCGCCCTCAATAACCGTGATGAAAGAATGAGTGGCTATACGGAGCACGAATAATTACTTATAGTAATTTTGTCACTTTCGCTCTGTCCCGGTAAGGAACACGCGTTGCTTGATAGCTCTCCTCTTAGCGTGTCTTTTACTCTGTCGAGTTCGCCTTCAATAACCGTGATGGCAATGTAAGTAGCTCCGGAACATGATTAGTTGCGCGCAGTAGTTTTGTCACCTTTGCGAAGTCGCCCAAGTAGCATTTGGACGTAATTCTGCCAAACGGAACTATGTGCATTACGCCGTGAGCCCTGTTGTGCATACATTCTCAGGAGTACCAGGGCTCATGTCTTAATGCACATAGTTCCGTTTGGCAGAAATACGTCCATTTATCAACGGAAAAATCGCTATATATCGCGATTTTATCGGCTACAAAATCGCCAGGACCATCAACATCTGAGCGATTATTCTCGATCTCATCGCGATAAAATCGCGCTTTTATCGCCCGACAATATTTATCGCGATATTTTCGAAATAAAAATCGCGATAAATGGAGATTTAATCTCGATTGCACACATCGAAATTGATCACGATTTTATCGAACCAAAAATTGCGATGTGTATAGCGCTTTAATCGCCATATATCGACATGTTTAGGAGGAGGTGATCCTATTTTATATCAGCACTAATGCGATAATATCTCGATATATTGCCACCGACATAATCGCTATTTATCGCGATCACTGCTACTTGGGCGCGGCAAGGTACACTCGTTATAGCCAGTAGGGATGCCTAAGTTCTTGATAGTACAGAGGTTTTTTATACTGGATTTTTAATGCAGGCGGTTGTTGGTGTGCAATCTAGAGAAGCTACGAATTTAAATCCTGTGATTAGAAATGTAAAAAGAAGATAGGTCTATGTTCACTCAGAATTATTATGGACGAAAAAAATATACAATTAGAGAGCTTTTTAAAGAATCATGTACGAAAGAAAAGTACCTACTGCCGCATGTGGCAAAACACTTAAAAGTTCCATAACTTTGTAAACTTTCGTTCCATAACTTTTCGTAACTAAGATCAAGGCATTCTCATCATCAAGAAACAAGTATCTAAGTATAAAACATTAATAAACAGGGAATGCCTACGTCTTGAAATCAAAGTTTAGGTAAAGTGAAAAATTCTAACGCATAACTAGGTGGTCGACTTCCAATACAATTCTAGCTGAAGCGCACTTAAGCTATGCAATAACCACTGCAAAAATGTCACAGGAAATCGCAAAGGCCAGCGTGCATGAAGGCTATTTCAATTGTAATCTTCCGTCACATTCTTACGGCGCAATGATACAACTATTTGAACTCCCCGGAATGCGTGAGGTATCACGCCGCATTTGAAGGCGTTTTCAAAACCGCCAAGTTCCGACACCCAGATTATCTTTTTGCATAGTTCATATTATTTTGTTATATTCCGTACCACTTGTTTATTCTTAATCCTCGTATGAAAACCACCCATTTGCTAAAGTCGTTTAAGTAAATCTATTTGTGACTCACAGCTTTATTAACGAAAGGCCTCTGTCATCATGGGTGCGAAAGAAGTACCGATGCCTGTTTTAAATGTAGAGAATTTTACTCCCTCTGAGTGTCCCTAGTAAAAAAGAGTCAGGCTGACTCACTTTTACTAGGGTTGAACTTTGCTGGGAAAAAGCCCTTATAATGTGCTGTAAGATTGGTGTTCTTTTTTCTCTCACCAGAAACCAACAGGGCCGGATTTACCTTCTTGCCGCCTGTATTTGGCCGCCCCCTTCTCATTCGATTTAAAACATCAATAAAAACCATCAAAAGAATGTGCCGGAGGGGGAGGGGTGCATAAGATGCGTTCACTCGTGTTGGACACATTTTTTGCGAAAGCCCTATCAACACTACTAGCAAAAGTTAAGTTCCGTAAACCTATCTCTGTGTGGACAAAGCCTTCCAATGGTAAGAAATGAACGAAAACATCAAGAAATAAGAACTAACATGAATGTGCTTCAATAATTTTAACTTCCACCGCTGCACCGCGTCGCGCTTACCGCACTGTTTGGCGCAATGCGTGAAGTATTACGACAGTCTTGTAGGCGCTATGCGTTTCACGCCGATCGCTGCTGAACGCACTATGTTTGACGCAATGCGTGAAGTATTCATGCACTCTTGTAGGCGCTAATGTGTCTTACATGCCGACCGCCGCGCCGAGGGCTTCTCCTTTCCATCTCAAGTCCTCGTCATCATTGCTCTCTGCGCCGCGCCGTTCCAAGCTAAATTGCGTGTTAGGTCTATTCTCTCTTAACTCGACTATATTAAAGGTGCTGTCTCTTGTATCATTGAAAGACGACAAAATTAGAAATTACTACACTCTCAGGAAATGAGAGATTTTGTTACATTTTCTCGTTTGTAATTATTTTCTTAATCCGATTTTTTTTTATACCTATATTTAAAAAAAAAAAAAAAACTTGCACATTTGCCGCCATGGGCCGCGTTCTATGTGGCCACCCCCAAGATCTGGCCCTGCAGAAACCAAGATTTTTTAAAAGAATCAAGTGTGTTATTACTGTCTACTTACCGGGGCCTAGATATCCGTTCAATTAAATAACTTCTCAAGTTCCCTGCCGGCCGATCAATTATGAGGTACAACCAGAGTCCCAGTAAATTAGATAGGAGAAAGTCACCAGCCACCAGTGTAGCCTAGAACAAAAGAGGATGTGATTGGCCTGCGGTTCGAGTCAGAATGTACCAAAGTTGAATGGTTGCGCTAAGTTCTATTAATTTGACAGGCACCCATTTGGTGCACCAATCGTGCATGATATTATGAAAAAACAACTCATTTGGTATGGTCATGTTCAGAGAATGGCAGGAGACAGGTTGCCGAAGAAGGTCCTTGACTAGGTTCCTCCTGGGAGAAGACGCAGAGGGCGCCCAATGAAAGGATGGAGGGAAGGGATTGAAGCGGAAATGTTAAGGTGTTTATTCTTGTTTATTCTTAATCCTCGTATGAAAACCACCCATTTGCTAAAGTCGTTTAAGTAAATCTATTTGTGACTCACAGCTTTATTAACGAAAGGCCTCTGTCATCATGGGTGCGAAAGAAGTACCGATGCCTGTTTTAAATGTAGAGAATTTTACTCCCTCTGAGTGTCCCTAGCAAAAAAGAGTCAGGCTGACTCACTTTTACTAGGGTTGAACTTTGCTGGGAAAAAGCCCTTATAATGTGCTGTAAGATTGGTGTTCTTTTTTCTCTCACCAGAAACCAACAGGGCCGGATTTACCTTCTTGCCGCCTGTATTTGGCCGCCCCCTTCTCATTCGATTTAAAACATCAATAAAAACCATCAAAAGAATGTGCCGGAGGGGGAGGGGTGCATAAGATGCGTTCACTCGTGTTGGACACATTTTTTGCGAAAGCCCTATCAACACTACTAGCAAAAGTTAAGTTCCGTAAACCTATCTCTGTGTGGACAAAGCCTTCCAATGGTAAGAAATGAACGAAAACATCAAGAAATAAGAACTAACATGAATGTGCTTCAATAATTTTAACTTCCACCGCTGCACCGCGTCGCGCTTACCGCACTGTTTGGCGCAATGCGTGAAGTATTACGACAGTCTTGTAGGCGCTATGCGTTTCACGCCGATCGCTGCTGAACGCACTATGTTTGACGCAATGCGTGAAGTATTCATGCACTCTTGTAGGCGCTAATATGTCTTACATGCCGACCGCCGCGCCGAGGGCTTCTCCTTTCCATCTCAAGTCCTCGTCATCATTGCTCTCTGCTGCGCCGCGCCGTTCCAAGCTAAATTGCGTGTTAGGTCTATTCTCTCTTAACTCGACTATATTAAAGGTGCTGTCTCTTGTATCATTGAAAGACGACAAAATTAGAAATTACTACACTCTCAGGAAATGAGAGATTTTGTTACATTTTCTCGTTTGTAATTATTTTCTTAATCCGATTTTTTTTTATACCTATATTTAAAAAAAAAAAAAAAACTTGCACATTTGCCGCCATGGGCCGCGTTCTATGTGGCCACCCCCAAGATCTGGCCCTGCAGAAACCAAGATTTTTTAAAAGAATCAAGTGTGTTATTACTGTCTACTTACCGGGGCCTAGATATCCGTTCAATTAAATAACTTCTCAAGTTCCCTGCCGGCCGATCAATTATGAGGTACAACCAGAGTCCCAGTAAATTAGATAGGAGAAAGTCACCAGCCACCAGTGTAGCCTAGAACAAAAGAGGATGTGATTGGCCTGCGGTTCGAGTCAGAATGTACCAAAGTTGAATGGTTGCGCTAAGTTCTATTAATTTGACAGGCACCCATTTGGTGCACCAATCGTGCATGATATTATGAAAAAACAACTCATTTGGTATGGTCATGTTCAGAGAATGGCAGGAGACAGGTTGCCGAAGAAGGTCCTTGACTAGGTTCCTCCTGGGAGAAGACGCAGAGGGCGCCCAATGAAAGGATGGAGGGAAGGGATTGAAGCGGAAATGTTAAGGTGCTCAATCTCCCAAGATTTGTGGTTTGAAAGAGAGTCAGTGAAGGTTAGGAGTCGTAGAGCGCGAGGAAGTGCTGTAAAGCGACTTTTATAATACCCATTTGGTTCTACTATTGATACAGAGTCATATTGCAAAATTCTCCGAATTTTCCGTTTCACTCAGAACATCATTTTCCAAAATTGATACGTTTTGACTAAAGCAGCACGTGGTTCACTGGGTATTATCATGAAGAATTAAAATGAAACAAAACGTCCTCGATTCATATCTCGGCTGCCTGCTGCAGCGTCCGTAATAACGCCTTCATGCAACTATTCGTGCTCGACGGCTGTCTGTGTTGCCTACTTGAAAAAATGAAGGCGCCAGACGGCTAGGACTGTTTTATTCAAATTTGCTGCTCCAAGTCACCGGCTTAGAGCTCCGAGAAGATTCGAGGCTTTGAAGAAAAAACAAGAGGTGGAGGCCGTTTTTTCTTTGCACTTGGAATGTACAATGTTTTTTTGCAACGTGAATTTTGTTGAGTGCAACTTTGTGAGAGAGGAAAAGTCACTTACGAAATGCGGGACCGAAACATAAAGAGGATGACGAAGACTGGCGAGGTGGAACAATTCCCAGACTCCGTGGATCAAGTAAACCTGATATATCAATCTGCTGAGTGGCGTGTAGAACTTGTGCGATAAAATCTGTTCCACAGCCTCACCTAAAACCAAAATAAGGTCATTGGAACATTCAAAGGCACCAAAAAGAGATTAATGATGAGTTTGAACAACTTTTCCTTTCACCTGCGAAAAAGTGATTCGTCTCCACATTTTACCTTTATTTTTTTAGTTGATACGAAAAACAGGAAAAAATATGAAATGCGCTGCCATATTGTGATGGAGAGTGGTGACATGCCCTTGGCAATAATTACCTTTGGAGGATAACTTACCGAAACCCCAACCGAGTTGAATGACTATCACAGCACAAATCAGAACGGCCCAGAGAGTTCGGTGGAGACTCGCATACAGAGCATGCTCTAGGGGATTGTACGACCTGTCATTATCGTAAAATGCCCAGCCGGGCACTTGTGCTCCAAAACCTACTATGACTGCAATGCAGAGGGCAAACCACCGTTTTGGCTGTAAACATTTCAAAGACAATCAAATTAATTTACTTAACATTAGTTATAATAATTTTTTCATAAATTTTCGTAGAAGTAAATTATTGGTGATTTTTTTTCTTCTTTTTTAAGCTTGCAACTCGTCGGATGTATCAGTAAATTATACTGTCCACAGCAGGTATACGAGCACCATGGATTGATTTCCAAGTTTTTTTTTATAGCAAGGCTTTGATCACTCAATCAATTTTTTCATCAAATGGAACCGGAACCTGCTAACAGGAGACAGCCTCTTTGAGTGGAACTTTTTTTCTGTAAACGAAAACATTTAATCGAAATCAGCCTGACCACATTTCACACTACTCCATTTCCTTTCATGTTTTATTTTATTACCAGGGAACTAAACCATTTGACGGCTTGAAACTTTCTATAATCAATTATGAGAGAAAATTAGGCAACACCTAATTCCATCTAATTGGACTTACTCATCACGGAAACGGACAATTTTTCCGGCAGATTATTTGAAAAACAGGGAAAAATAGTTGAATAGGCAACTGGGTTGTTACAATGACCCGAACAAAAACAAAATCTTAAGGTAAAAGAAATGAACCGCCCATGTTATAAACAGGGGAGGAATATACTTTACACCAGAGGAAAAAGAACAGAGTTGAACAATCTTAAGCTCATTTCTGTCAACTCCCTGATAACCTGTGGGAAGACCGAGCTTTGTGGCGATTAGGTGTCGCAAAGCGCCAAAGAGCGCTATAACAGCGACTCGTATGTATGTATGTATGAACAATCTTAAGAATAATTCCAAATGCCAATTTAATTTTCGAGAAAATGCTGCAAAACAGTAGAGGCTGAATTCCTCTACAAATCATACGTATTTCCGAACCCATGCGATGAATTTCTTCGTGCGTGGCATATTAATAACTGTATAAATTTTGATTCGTGGTAGATTGAAATTTTAATATTATAAGACTCACATCATAAATAACGAATTCGATAATTTCAGTAAAACGTTCGTTGTTAAATCTCTCTATTTTAATACTTATCAAATTTACTGTAATTCTTATTTCGAACGAATGTACGAATACATTAAGACAAATCAGCTACTGTAACCGGAAAAAATGACCATTGATCAGTGTCAACTTCATTGAGCGTAGCGCATAATAAAGATGAGAGGCAATTGTCAGTGTCATTTCACTTTTTTCGGGTGTTTTTTCCCCCACATCGTCTGATCAACCTGTTCCTGTCAGGAATCATGCTGCAACATAAAAGTTTTTTTCACCTGGTGACCAGATTATGACCGCGCAGGTGAGATTGTACTGCTGAACAGAGACGTTTTAGTGAGATGTACATTTTTGTATCGTTACATACCATTGAGAGTCTCAGTTTTTCGTTCTTAATTTGCATCAATATGTATCCTGCAATGATGCCGACAAAAAACGGTCCTGCCCTGTTCCAGCTTTGTATGTAAAACTCTCGGAACGCCGTATCTTTCACAGGATCGACGAGGAAGCTAAAAAAAGGAACAGAGATTAAAAGATACGGACAAATAAATTGACATTTTGCATTTTAAAAAAACAGTAAAAATTTGTGAGTACCGTCTGTTGATCGTTAAATTAGCACTTAATTATACATGCAGGAAAAAAATTGCATACTAATTTTAATTCAGGAACTGTAATTTAAAGTATCGACTACCTGTTTAAAATTTAAAGCTTTTTTCATTTTTTTTTTCAAATTTTCAGAAGTTTGAGTCGACTTACCTTTGATATAGTTTTATGATGCCCTCGTAACGGTTAACATACACATTCCGGAATGGTACAATTATAGAGGCCATTAATGCCATAACTGCTAGTATCAATCCACTCATGTGATTTTTTGAGAAAACGTAGACGAGTACACTGCCAATTATTATGAGCTGCAAGTCGCACGAGACATACCACGAGTGAACCAAACACTGAAACAGCCATGAATTTTACATTATCAGCAGATGATTTTATGTGGGTAACAAATGAAATTCACTGTTCAGCTTTACCAATTTTCTTAAATGAGATAATAAAAGATAGAATGTGCATTCATTAAATCCGCTTTCACGGCGCTGTCTGGCGCTGTGCAACACCTAGCCGCCCATAGAGTACATAGAGTCGTAATGTAAGTGGGAGAGCTTGCGCCGTGTTCTCCTCGACGAGTTCCGAGCCCGGTGTGCGGGGTCACTTTTTCGATACATATTGATCCAAAATGGCGGTGTGGAATATGGCCAGGTCCCCGTGTATCGCAAACAATCGATAATTTATCGCAAAAGGGACCCGGCGCTGCATAGGAATCTTTGAATTCGGGACCTGGAAATTGCTCAAAAGTGGCGCCAGCTCTCCCACTTGTATTACGACTCTATATATGTACTCTACGTAGCCGCCAAAGGCCGCCCTAGGCAGTGAACGTGATTGATGAATTGATCATTTTGGTTAAATTCCATGAGCATAGAGTTGAAAGGAGAGAAACATTCGGGTAAGTAAAACGCAAGAGAAAATACAATTCATTTACCATCTCATCAGCTGCCACAATATTGTTTATTCCGAGGAAATTAGTCCACCAATGACGACGACAGTTCTCACTTTCTTTCACTGCAACACTCTGCCACACAGGTCCCTCCTCTAAATAAGGTAATGCATGTATGATGAATGCAAGCATTGCCATGTACGCTGGCATCAACCTAAAATACGTGCAAAAGAATAATCATTGTCTCTAGGCACAAGACAAATAAGCAACGGGTTCAAACAGAAAATAAAATAAACTTACAGGTAGCTCAATGGCTTTTAACATGAGCTGTTTATAAGCCCTTCAAATAGACTCCTTTGTGTGATTTACAGAGAAAATTAAGTCAAATATTTTCATGAGATTAGAGAGAAGTGGGCTCAAATTTTTTTTAACTAAAAAATGGGTATTCGCATCTATTCATATATGATGTAAATTCCTGCTTGTTAATACAAAAACAGTGTAGCACGCATATAAATTTTAATATTTAAGCATGTAAAAAGTTTCTAAAATCCTTTTGATTTCAGATTCCCATTTCATTAAGATTTTAAAAGTGCACGTGTCGTCATGTTCTCCGTTATTTCATTTTCACTTTGTTTAAGCCATCTTTACATGAATTCCAATGAAATCATTTTAATATCCTCAGCTTTAAATTGGTTGTATCTAAATGTAAAAACCAAGAAACCAGAGATAGCAAAGTGAGCATCCACATCCGTTGACATTTGCTGGCTCAGAGACTTTAACGCAGAGTAGAAAAGTTAGATATGGTGAAACACAGGATACAACTGTTTTGACTTCCAAGAGGCAAACTTGCATATCCACAAAAATGAAGGAGAACTTGTTCTCTTTCCCGCTGTCTCAGAGACTTCAACGCACAGTAGAAATGCTCATGCGGAAAAAAGTTAAATGGGGCAAAAGACGTGATAAAATTATTTCGATTTCCATGCAGGTGCAAGCAATGTCGGATAAGCTCTGCATGAATTACAAGACATTTTCTAAGATATTCCAAGTATATCACGTCACGATGTGTCAGGAACCAGTACCCTTTGACAAACAAATTCTATTCTATTTCACTCACCTAAGCCATCTATACATGAATGCCAATGGTATCATTTTAATACCCTGAGCTTTAAATTGATTGTATCCGAATGTAAAAACTAAGAAACCAGAGATAGCAAAGTAAGTATCCACAACCGTCGACTTTATCAATAAGATATTTCTTCCCTCGATACCCTGAAAAAAAAAAAAAAAAAAAAAAAAAAAAAAAAACCAAGTGATTCAAAAGCAAGTAATAAAGAACTCATTGGACGTGTTGGAAACTCTCCAATTTTTTTTTTTTCACTGAAAAGATCATTATAGCGCCCATTTATTTTTGAAAGGATCGTCAAAGCCAATCACCCAAATGGAACGTTTTCATTTCTAACACAAAGAAAAGTAACACAGAATAACACCAAACACGACCATTTTTCACTGTGTATGTGTGGGTTTTTTTTCACGGTTTATTTTCAATTAAATGAAAATGGTCAACGAATGCAATAGGACATTGACCAAGCTCCTGCTCTTTGGTAACACACATAGAGTCTAAATTGACCTTTTTTCGAGACCCAAACTCGGGTCCACCGGGAATCAAACCCGGGACCTACGGCCAGCGGTATACGACCATTGCACCATAGGAGGCCAACATCCTACAGTATTCAATTCTAATCAAATTCTATATAACCAAAAATACATCGATACTCACCTCTTCGGCAAAGGTTGGATTGTAAAGCATGCCACCAAACGTCATTCCAACCCTGTGAGCGGTGACCATGAACATCATCGACAGAACTTTAATTCCATTCAGCACTTTCAAGTCTTCCTCTCCCTTATCTTCATTAAGCTTCCCCATATTGTTGACAATAGATAGGATGTTAATAAGACTCAATTGTTGACTATCTGAAAAATTTTAATTAAAAGCATAGTTTCAAAATTATATTCTATCAAAGAAAGGCGTTAAATAAGTAAAAGTAACTCATTGCCTAAAAAAGATAGCGATTTTCCTTAAAGTTGCTCCTGCAACGCATTCTGGCGTTCTGCGACACCCAAACGCCACATGTACCCATCTTCCCAAAGGTTATCGGGCAACTGACAAAGTATAACACCTCTTCGTCAACGGCCTGTCGCTGTCCTTTCATATGACGTCCCCGTCGCTTTTACCCAGGTGGTGCCCAATCCAAAACTTGTTTGAACAACTTCTCTTCCTACCTTCTTTGCACATGTCAATACCACACTAACTGCCTGGCCATGACGTCGATAACGAATAATGCAGTCGAAAAAAGTGCAACTCTATTGCAGCAAATCTTGGAACGTAAATGTGTATTTTGTCGGAAAACCAACTAAATTATTTCCTTGAAATTCTCTGTAAATATGCACGAACGAGTGAAAAAATCGTAGAAACTTCGGGAAAAACTATTGATTGGTCTTAAAAGAATAAAAAATATCGGCGGAGATTCGCAAAATCGTAAGTATGAGAGACGAATTCCTCGACTTTTTTCGGTCACGTGTTGTTATTCGCAATCTCTTTTTTGCCCGTGTGTGAGGGTGCGCCTTTTGATGTATTTTCCTTTTATTCCTGTAATGGAAAAATTTCTAGAAACATTTTACTCATCGATCTTAACATCATTCTTGACCTTGTTGGTGTCAATATAGAATCGTGTTTCACTCACTATATACCTTGGTATTAGTTGACCAAGATGAGTGTGGTATTGACATGATCGTTGTAGCAGGGGTTCTTTTTTATTCATTCATAGAAAGTAATCATGTGAATTTAAAGGTTTTAATTACCCTCACATCGTGATCCGCTATTTATCAGAACGATATGGTAACATGTCACGCAGACGCATAAAACAGTCAAGAGCACAATATCATATCTGAAAGAAAAATGAAAAACAAGAAGAAAACATGTTGATAAAAAGTCATATTGATATCTTGCGCCTCACTGATACATTGTCGGTGAAAACTGAGAATCCTGTACCTCAGGTTACAACAATGCGTCTTTTCCGATTTCTTATTCTTATATTTTTAAAGGCAAACGCTGGTAAAAATTGGCGATAGGAGCTGCGTTTCAAAATACCATAGGAGTTCTTATAGCCGACTGAAGAAGGCGATAGAAAATCATATAGGTAGCTGGCTGTAGAAATTGGAAAAAATCATACGGCCGATACGATTATTAAGGTGTTCGTTGCTAACTCCTGTCCATTCATCCTTTTCCATAGGTTTAAATGGCAGATCAATCGATATATCGCAAAGCACGCCACGTCGCCATTCCCTGGTAAAAATTGGCGATAGGAGCTGCGTTTCAAAATACCATAGAAATTCTTATAGCCGGCTAAAGAAGGCGGCAGAAATTATATCGCTGGCTGTAGAATGCGGAGAAAATCATACGGCCGGGCTATACGAAGCGATAAAAAATTATGCAGCCGGACTATAGTTCCTTCCTATCGCCGGGCTTTACTCTTTATCGCCTGGCTGTTGCTTTTTAGCCATCGGCTATAAAAGGCTATAAGAAATTGTGTAGATATTCGTGCGCTTTGTAAATCCTTAAGTTTGTACGGAATCCTCTTAATATTTACAAAACGCACATTATATTTTCCTTTACTACATATTTTTTTCATCAATTAGAATGAGAATAATCCATACAGAGTGTGCAAACATTTCAAAGTTATGGGTTGAAAAACGCTGACTCCACGAAATTAAATATTAGAGCCTAACACAAAGCGGAGCGGCGGCGCACTGGCGCCTACAAACCTAACAGGGATACTTCACGCATTGCGCAATGCGTGAAGTATTCCTGTTAGGTTTGAAGGCGCCAATGCGCGTTTCGCGCTGGCTGCCCGCCCGCCGCGCCGCGCCGCAGCGTACCACGGCGCTTGAAGCAACTATTTCACACCAGAGGTATTGCACAGTATCATACGAAATTGCAGGCGCTCCAACATATTAGGAATGGCAGGCATCCTTCAAAAGTACGGAGCTTTCCTCGCAAAAGAAATCAAGATGCTACGGCCCAAAAAGAGAGCGGTAGTCCAAAAACTCACTAAGTCCTGGCATCCGTAATTAGTAACGTTTAGCATACATTTTATCGCCAGGCTGTTGCTTAGTTGCCATCGGCTATAAAGGGCCATAAGAAATTGTGTTGCCGGCTATAGAAGCTATTGAAAATCTTACAGCCGGCTGTAGGTTTATGGTATTTTGGAACACAGATTCTACTGCCAATTTTTACCAGGGAACTGATGAATATTTTGCAGGCTTAAAATGTCTTTGACTCCTCAGTCGACAGTCGAATGAAAAAATGAAATTTTCCTCCTCGGAAGTTGCCGAGTTGGCTCCCGTCCATTTTTAGGTGGGTCGAGTTGGCTCCCGTTTGAAAAAGGGGGTCCCCTCCCCTAAGGGTCGAGTTGGCTCCCGTTTTAAAGTTTTTTTTTTTAATTTTATTTTGTTTGTTTATATCGTCTCTCTCCGGACAATGGGTATTAAAATGTAGGGAATGGAAATGATTAAAAACAGGTTATTAATTTTCACCTGCTACGGCCAATTAGCAGGACTTGTCATTGGAACATGGCCATGGAGTAGGATACTTATAATCGGGAAGGCAGGAATTTAAAAGAGACTCGTTTCACAAATTCGAACCGTGAGTATTCGTAGGTTTTTAATTTCAACATACAACGCTCAATGTACTCCCGTTTCAATCTATTTTTCTTACTTGGTTTTCTCATATTGCATGACTTAAGTTTCGCATATGTATCAATCTGCATATTGATTAGAATTTTACAACAGCAAAATATGTTGGGATGTGACCCTGGGATTTCTTTATTTAACTTGCCGTGAAATGATTCGCAACAATTGGTTGTCGTGTCCTCGTCAATACAAAACTTTGCCCACATCTCCGGAGGAAAAGGGGCATTTTCAGATATGTAATTATCTAATACGTAATCAAAGAATGCGTCGAGTTTCGGCTCATCTGAAGGCTTAATGGCCATTAGTTCCTCCACAAAGAAATCTCGAGCCTCATCGGGCGGAAGTAGAGGCAGTCCGAAAAATAGGCGTAAGATTCTGCCGACGATAGAATCCTTATTTCTAAGTCCTGCTAATTGGCCGTAGCAGGTGAAAATTAATAACCTGTTTTTAATCATTTCCATTCCCTACATTTTAATACCCATTGTCCGGAGAGAGACGATATAAACAAACAAAATAAAATTAAAAAAAAAAACTTTTTAAACACGCCCTTTGAGTACGCTACACTCTTTGGCCAGTCCTAAGCCTGGATTAAGTGTGAAGGGAAAGTTTTTTTTTTTTTAATTTTATACTTTTTTCCATCGAAAAAATTCCAAGTTTTTTCTCCATTGAAAATAATCAGTTGCTTTTCAAAGTGACAACGTCCAGTGCCGAATACCTAATCATTGTTTGGGCGTGAGTGTTACTGCTGATAACTGATTTCTCCTCAGCACTCTTAATTTCTCAGACTTATCTCATGCATTTCGCACCTAGTGTCCGCCGCTTTACGCGCGGCGCGTCGCACACGCCACTCATTTCAAACGGGAGCCAACTCGACCCTTAGGGGAGGGGACGCTTTTTCTAACGGGAGCCAACTCGACCCTTAGGGGAGGGGACCCTTTTTCAAACGGGAGCCGATTCGGACGTTTGGGAGCCAACTCGGGTACGTCCTCCTCCTCTAGCGAAAATCTACCCATATACGAAAGGAGAGCTATGAAACCACTATACTTTAAAATTAGTAAAGCAATCTTGAACGATTTGAATCTGGACGTACTCATATGGTAAAAAGGACCAGGTAAAAATAACTCCCAAAAATGAGCTATTTGTGGCTCATAAATTCTACGTAGATAGTTTCTATTGCTATAGTTAATTTACATATTATATGTATTTCCTCCAAGAATGAATAACTTGCACGTTCCGTAAGACGATAATAACTGACAAAATTCAAAGCCTCAGACCATATCGATGTAACATTCATTCTGCTAGCTCTAAGTTGAAAAATCATGTGTATCTTGACTAGAGTGCGTATTGCAACTTTCGCTATTAAAATTTTCTCCCTAATTTTTTACGAGGGAAGTGATCCAATTTTTTCATCGTATTCTTATAGAATTTTTCTCCAACAGATACGAAAAATCACAGAAATATTCAAAATTGTATGTCGATAGTTTACCATTTGAAAAAATACAGTATAGTGGGAAGTTTGCAACGTCGCAAACCGAGACACGCGATTACCGGGTTCATCTATCAACTTGACTCTCAGATTTCTACTCAACTGCTTTTTCTTCTTCGCCAGCGTTTTCATTTTAGAAAATGACTATGGCCCCTGGCCTTTTCTACATATTATAGTTGAACTCTTTAGGGGCAGTACTGTCAATTTCGATCAATTATTATCAGTAATGTATTTCAATTATGTATGTCGTGTTATGTATCAGTTATGTGTTTCAAAATATTTCCTTAAGTAATCCTCGCCAAGCAAATCCTCCCTTTAAACAGCCCCCCCCCCCCCAAAAAAAAAAATCCTGATATAGAAATGACGCCCCTATACCTCTCATATGCACCAATATTTCAAGTTTTAATAGACTTTATTCATAGGAGACTTACATGATTAATTTTCCTAGGAAAGGCATGTGCTGTTTTTCATCGATCCTAGAGGAACAGAGTCGCTCAGTCAATGAAACGTTGAGAATGATTCCATGATCTTTTTCGACATCGGCAAAAACGTCTGAGAGGGACTCCTCAACATCTTTCCACGAACATGCTGCCGGTACGCACAGCCCAAAATGAATCGAATCCCTGTCAAGTCGTATAGGATCTTTGCTTTTCTGTTGAGCATAAATGTTACATATATTGTTGGGTTTTTTTCATCTTTCTGTATCCACATTTATCAAACCTCACAATGGACCACTAGACAAGGTACGAATTTCAGCATTCTGATACATGTTTCTTCACCAAAATTTAACGTAGAACACGATGCGCACAACGAAAATTACCGAAATCAACTCCTTACCAGGGGTCGAGAGGGTTCTCAAGAGCGAACGCCGATTTCCAGGATTTCATATGCATCGCCTCCTCGCTCGCGAGTTGAGAGGCCTTTTGTTTCGAATGCCCTCTCCGTTCGCAAACCCAAATCTTTTTGTCCGGCGCCCGCTCTTAGTTCTCGATACCTGAGGCATATCGCGGCGAAAGCGATACCCATCCCAGAACGCGATCGATTAGCCGTCTAATTCGATTGCCCTCAGAGAGGCGATGCCAATGACACTCGTATTCATATCCCATCTTGAGAGGCGAATGAAGAACGCCAGTTTATTCCCTCCTTATTCCCTCTCATCGCTCAGTGGTCGCCTGGTCGGGCGCGCCGCGGTCCGCTGGGCTGCGAATCCTGCATACGGTCCACGTTGACCCATGGTTGACCGTTGAGTCATCCTCCTTGGCCATCCCTCGGCTCCTGCGCTTCCTGCGGGCTGCACCAGGTCGTCTGAATGCACTACCAGCCGAGCACAGTTCGTTGACACGCTAGTGAGATGAGGGTGAAAACGACGAAACACCCGGACGGTTAATTTTTTCGTCTTGTGAATTTCTTGACATGTTTCGCTCGGTAACCGATCATTTCAGTTAATTTGTCCACTTAAGCCGCGGCAATTTCTCCCTCTGAAATATTGTTATCACACGTTTCCATTAATTTTTCTTCACTATCCCCCCCCCCCTCTTCTGGGTTTTGCTTGATTCTCCACCCTCTTCCCCCGTTACCAATATTAAACGCATCAGGCTATGAAATATGATATTCATGTTCTTAAAATTGAATGCAACTAAATATGCAACTGCAATTCGAATACGTCAAAAACTTTCCTCAAATTTCCGTCCTTGCCGTGTATCAAAACACGTTTTATCCACCGGTTTTTCATATGTTTCATTGTTTTTTCCCCTTTTTTATTACCTACTCATTTTTATCTTAGTCTTTAATTCATTTATTCACTGCTATTCCAACTGAGTATTTTTTAATATTCTTTGGCATTTCATGCATTCCTTTTTATTCCAGGTACAATCCTGCAAGTGGGGAAAGGGAGAACAGGGCTAACAGTATTAAGCGAAAGTTACTAATCTCAACACAAAAAAAAGGGGAAAAAACCCGGTTTTAGGCAAGAAATCAATTTTCTCTGCATTACTTCACCTTGCACTTAGGGAATTGGGCATAAAATTTCCTACCTCCAGCAATCATTATACCTCAAGTCAATTTCAGTACTTAAGCGCTTAGATTTCACTTTCCAGAATTTGTAATCGAAAACCCTAAGTACAGTCTCTAAATTTAGGAGCTATAAAGGTTTTTAAGAAATTTTGGATAAACTAGACCACCTTTGGTGAAGAGACACTATTCCGGTGACAATGGGAGTCCACGATTTCTGAGTTAATGATTGGTTCCATAAACGCCAACCATTAGACGGTAAACTCCTTGACAGTAAATTCATTAAATCTCTATGAAAAATATGAAGGAAAAACTACGAAGACTTAATTTTCTGTTCATAATGACCACAGATTCCTTGAACATAGCAACTTCGGGGTGATCTCTCCTTCCCTCTTAATTCTCCAATTAATGACTGTGGTAAAGGACGTTTCCAAATTTTTTAATTAATTAACGTCACTTCTTCTCAGAGAAATCTGGCTATTTCTTTATGAAAACGTGGGACAAAGTGTCTTCGTGACTCTCGAATTTAAAAAAATGTACTAACAGAGTCGCACGGCACAAAGTAGGTATACGCTAACGCGACAGCTTTGTCGCCCAGAGCGGTCTTGCACTCGAAGTCTGATGAAAAATTTGAATAATTATGAGTAGGTATATTGAAAAAGTATGGTATCGCAAAACTCGCAAATGTCTTTAGCGCTTTTAAAATACTTTCTATCACATTCCTCCAATTCTTGTTTAGCTTACCGATATACCTACTTGTAATTATATATATTTTTCACCAGGATTGCAAGCTGAATCCAAATCCGTTGAAATAGTAGAACATTTTAGAAACGGTAAAGAAGTTGGTCGGCAAATTATCCTCTACCAGTAGAAGGAGGGTGTCATTAACACATGTCTGACCGCTTTCACGTTTGGCCCACGTTTTGATCAGTAACTTACCGATATAATTACTTATTATTATATATATTACTCATCAGGATTGCGAGCTGAATTTGAATCCGTTGAATAAATGAAGATTAGTTAAACTTTAAAAAAATTGGTCCGCAAATTTTCAGCGGCTAGTAGGTAGAGGGTGTCATTAACACGGGTTCCGCCGACGGAGAGAACCCCAAAAGTAAGCACAATGGGAACAATCGCGCGTCGCAGCCGGTCGAGGGCCAGCAGACCGGCGCGGCGCGGTGGGAAGATCCGGCGGTGCTATTCGAAGAAGCGCCCCCGGACCGTTTGGTGGCCGAACCAAGAAGCAGGAGTTTTCTGAAATTTCTTCTTCCATAAGCGTCCAGCCCCGTTACAAACTAGAGGCTTCAAAGAGACTCATCGATTGCCCCGACTTCAACCGCTGGCCAATGAGCGGGCCAGGAAATGCAACGATGAACCTCTTTGAAGCCTGTAGTTGGTATGTGGGCTAGACGCTATACTGATGCGGTATGGATTTGTTTTTCACAAATTTTCGGATTTTTACCACCATTAGTGGCTGCTCACAAAGCTCATTATAAGTTAAAAAACGGTGAAATTTCGATTTTAAGAGCAACCGAGCGGAGGGACTGGGCATTGCCAAGCGAAATGAGAGTGACTTGGGAGAAAAAAAAAAAAAAATTCTCTTAATGTGCAAGGTATGTGCTCAGTTTGTACACATTTTTGAACATCTAGCGTCCAGTCCCTATCACTCACTAAAATATCAAAAATAGACGGTTAAAATGCTCAAACAATCGGAAAAATCACGATCTATTGGCTGTGTGCGCGTCGGGTAAATTTTCCTATCTTTCAAAATATTTTTGGCTACCGTGGTTTTTTTTACATAGAACCATTTAGGACCGTGCAACATTTTTTTTGGTTGATTGAAAAAATTAAGTCCCACCCTAGACACGCTTACACTTTTCAGCATTCACATCAAAGCGCATCCCTGGTGATTCCGTGCTGAGGAATAACGCCGCATAATCATTTGAGTGATGCCAAATTTCCTCCAAAAGTTTTGAATTATAGTAGGGCCCACGAGGGATGATCCCTGAGCCGCGGGTATTTCTTGCAAACACTGGCAGCAGTGAGACACCCCCGTCCGGACCGAGACTGGAGCTCGCGCGACAATGCCGAGCCGAGCCACAATAGAACCCTAATTACTTACGCGTAATTAACAATATCACCGTCCTACTAGAATGATCCAAAATTTTTTGAAAATTGCTAAAAAAGTTTTTAGGTAGAGTTTCCTCACTCTCTGTTAAAGCACGAGTAAAAAAAGGCCTCATTTATAAAAATCTGTCAAATAGCAAAGAAGTTACAGTTCGAGATACTATATGAGATAAATAAAAATTAAACTTCGCTATAAAAAGGAGAAAAAAGGAAAAAATAAAAAGTGTAAATTACAATTAAACATCATTTAGTTCAGAATTTCACAAGCAATTCAACCATGTAATGGACGAAGAGATTGGGGCAAAATTACAGGAAATTGATCTTTTACGAAAGGGCTTCCTTTTAAAAATTTTGACCTGAAGATAGGGGTGGAATAGCGGCGGTTCGCACATAATACCTATTCTACCCTGCTAAGGAAACGCCGTATGAGCCTTTAGCCGATGCCAAACTTCCGTTGACTAAAAAAGAATTTTCAGGGAAATCAGTGAATACTTTCCCTCCAATTTTTCAGGGAATTTTATTCGCTGTCAGCTCTAAATCATCTGAAAATTGAGGAGTTAGGTGCAAAAGGGGCGTCATTGACAAAATCGCGTTTTGAGTTATTCGTGTTCAAAGTTTGTTGCTGTACAAATGAAATGTATGTTTAAAGATATGGAAATAATGTGGTAAGTTTAAATATAGATCATTTTATCAAGTTTAAGTTTGTACAATTAGAAGCTCTGAATAATCGCGGTTTTTTTTTTTAAAATATGGAGGTTAGGTACGTTCATTTTTAGCCAACCTAACAATAATAAAATTACTGTATCTCAGTGAATGTTTGACGTAATAACATGAAAATTGGCACACCTACATTTTAGGATATGAGGATTCAGAAAAACCGGTCTCTGCAAAAGGGGCGTCATGGACCTAACGCCCCTTTTGCACCTAACTCCTCAATTTCAAGAGAAAATATGCCCAATTCTGCTTGAAAATAAGGCATTTAATTGGAGGAAATTTGGCAACTCGCGAATGTTCATACGGCGTTTTTACCCAGTTTCGTCGATGTGCGTGCTCGATCTCGCAGCGTTGACATTTACATGGTCCATGCGTTTATTCGCCCGATTTTTCAGGGATCATCCTTCGTGGGCCCTACTATACCGCCTTAAAATTATTCGAAACTTTAGATCAAATTGCTCATAAAGTTCTCTGAAAAATCAGTAAAAAAATATAGTTGAATTTTCACGATAATCTGTGGGTCATCAAAGGAAATTTGGCAACGTCTGATGGTTCAATGGTTCATACGGCATTCGTCTGTAGCACGGCAAAATGGGCTATAACATAAGGTGCGAATTTTAGCATTCCGAGAGGGGTGCGTTTTTCTCTTCATTCATTTTTCGGATGTGTTCAATTGTTCATATTGCTTTGAATGGATTGCATTTTGCAAGAGAGAACCACGAGCATTCCATGTTTCTAAGATTGCGCAACTATTTTCACCTTACAAATATAAACTGATCGCCTAAATAAGTTCTATCTTTACTCCCAATAAACTATAAATTCAAGCCAAAAATTACGCTTGTAAATTTAATTTCTTGCATGATTTCAGTGATTTGATATCAAAGAATGTAAGTTGCACAATCCCAGCAATATTGGAATGCTCTTGATTCCTTTTTGCAAAATGCAATTCAAATAAAATAGCTCAATAAATCTAAGAGGACTAAAGCTTTAGTTAAGAAAAAAAAAATATAAGCCAATTTCCTGACCTTTATGCCGAAATTTTTCAAATGAGCCGAAAATTCGAAGAGAGCCTTCTCTAAAGTACCCTGACAAAAGTAGAAGAAATATGGACATTACATGTACCGATCAGCTATGAGGAATAGATGTTTAGACGTGCAGAAGTCAAAAAGCGACAAGCCCACAGTTTACGCACGAATCATGACAGGCGGGAAATAGCCAGGGTAGAGGACGAAAGTAAAAGAGGAGAACGCATGAGCACAATGCCAAAGTGAAAGGAAGGAGTGATCGGCTGTCGCGGTCCAGCGTGTGCGGACTAGCAGTGGAGGAAAGAATCCAGGGGTAAAGTCCAGAGCCTTTGCGGGCAAAAACTCAGCCGATCCAGATCAATTCGATCGGAAGCCCCGTGTGCGTCTTTCGAGGAGGGCAATCGAGATCGGGTTTTAATTCCCTCCTGTCTTACGAGGGGATGCCAATACGGCCAGAAATTATATCCCATCTCGGGAACTGAATAGTTTGCCCGCGCTACTGCCTCTCGTTCTTCGAACGAGAACAATAATCGCCCCATTCGCCTCTGAGTTCGGGATTCGGTATCCCAAATTCTTTTACCTGCTCTGGCCTCTTGATCGAGTATCGCGATCGAAAAGTGACGCTTGGTCGTTCGCGAACTCGGAGGGCGATCAAATTAATTTCAATTCCCTCTCGACCCCTGCTCCTTACGAAGATATTTAATGATTCTTGATGCGTGAATTCAAACCACCCGCTCATGAAAACTCAATGCTCTACGTAATTCACATCGTGCGCTAAACGTTATATCATGACAGTCTCTGCGATATAAAAATCTGGCAACCTCAATCTTGACGCTTTGGCTCAGCTATAGCACATTGCTGATAGTTTGTACAATACATGGTGGGAAATGAACATTGCTCGATTGAGAAGCTTGCTGAAACCGCTGTAGTGCGCGATTTGACTAACGTAGAGCTTTGAGTTTCTTGTGAGCGGGCAGTTCAAATTCCTCGTAACCAATGTGAAATAAAAACGTTAATATCTTCGTTAGGAGTTGGTTTCAGTAATTTTCGTTGTGTGAATCGTGTTCTACATGAAATTCTGGTTAAGAAACATGTCGATGAAGTTTCTAAACAAAAATAAAGTTTGTTAATCTCTTCTGTTTTTCATACCCACATCGCCGCGACGGACGTGGCCGCAATGGCGATTTTGTAAGTTGGCACCACTGTTTGTTCACTATTTAAATCCATGAAAAATATCGATTTTAGGTGACCAAGAATCGATTGTTTTACATACATTTAAATAGAAGAACAACAATATTGCCAACTTTCAAGAATCGCCATCGTGTAACCGGATGCAGATAGATGAGGTACGTTGTGTAGCAGTCATTTGTTTCCATTACAGGTGTGTTTAGGTACACATGACTGGACGCGAGAAATTGGCTTAACCACAGTTTTCTCAGAAAAAGGGCATTTGCGCTACGGGCCCATTTCCTAAAAACAGCCTAGGACCCCTGACTTACTCACACAAAACTTGATTTCTTGTTTCCAATCGTCAAATAATGAGGTCAAAACTCGGGGCATGTGTACATTCAGATCCAATGAATCTTAATTATTGCAGTCTCCAAAAAGGGCCCATATGCAAATGGGCCTCATTTCGGAACCCTCCTCATTTCCCCCTTTTTTTGCGAACTAAGATTTGAGAACTTTTGTAAAATTCAATCACCTGAACATATTTTAATGACTAATAATTTAAATCAATCTTTGAAAACTTGATGAAAGTTGCAATTTGAATACTCATTATTTGCATTTAGTCATCGATGTCATATGCACATTATATCATCATTCTTTAGAAGAAAAGGAAATAATTTACAAAATTCATTTTTTTTGTGTGTATTTTTGTCACCTGGACTGAAATTAACAGAACGGAACCAAGTTAGGTGCATTATCAAGAAAAATAAAATATCAGTGATTTCCAACGAATCGGAAGAGGACTCAAAATTCCTTTTTTACATCAAGTGTGAGAGTAGAAGAAAAAAACTGAAAACTCTCGTTTCTGATATAACTTAATGTGACTTCGTTTCTTGTTTAGCCCATATGATGGTTTAAAAACTCGTATCGAAAGTGAAATGAGGAATATAAAAACCCCAGTAATTTTTACTATACGTTGAAATGTTTCAAGTAATATTGCGCGTGGATTAATGAGTGGTACATTCTCAGTTTTTATAGGTATATAATATACCTAAAATTCACAAGTAATGAGCACTCAATAGCTTTAAAAATATCTAGTCACATGGATTAAATAATTTCACTTACTTTGAACTGCCCACAAAGTTAAATTCCTTAAATTTTCCTCGTACAGATAGCTATGTTTATTGCATAGCGGGTTGGTCCTCGATTTCGGCCGAAAGTTCGAAAGTTTTTTCGACAGCACGACTGAAATCCAATTCGAGTAACTCGCTTTTGACGACCACGGTGCCTTAGTGGTGTCCGCGGAGCGTTCACAAAACTGCACTATTTTTGAAGATCCTAATGTACTGTTATCGGATTTGTGTAAAATTTGATTCTCTATTTTTGCCTCCACGGAATTCCTACAGTTTTTCGTTAGAGTATCAGCTGACCACTGCGACGCGGTAATTAAATTTGCAGTGAATATTAGAATACACGAAACGCACAAAACATATTGCAGCGAATGCTTCATTGTCGAAAGTCAAATAAGAGAAGTAACGAAGTGGTTAATATCAGGAGAGGTGCACTGCAATAATCGGGCGGATCACAATTTGGTAAGTGCAAGGTTGGTCCTCGGAATCCCGGCGACAATTGACTCGCAGAATCGCTCATTTGAAAGAGATTTATTCTGTTCCTTTATTTTTTTGTTGAGCGTAGCAAAAAGCCGCTCCTCACACCGCGTAAAATGGAAACCTCCTTTTCTTCATTAGTAATTGATGATGTTCAATGGTGTTTTTAGCTCTTTCATTTTAATCTTGAGTAAAAAAATACCTAAGCATTTAAGAATATCTGAGTGAGATCCGGAATCTATTTTACTTTGCTATATGATGTCTGCTAAACGGATGTATTCATGCCTTAGTAGACTCTGAATTAAGCAAGTACAGAGGAACTAAGTGCATTTTGCGTGCGTTAATATCAAGATTGTATCAAGGCTAGCTGTGAAAAAGTTTGCAAATGAGACATGGGTAATTTTTTTTGCGTCAAATAGAGCTAGAATAATTTCCACGTTGAACCGCCCGTAAGTATGGAAAAAACCCCAAGACGATGACAGAATTTTCTCCCATAGAGCTGGAAGACCTTCCTCTGATTAATTAATTTTGTCCTACTTTCCTTTCTCTTGAATTTCTGATGATGGCTGTCGAAACGTAATGGGTTTTCGTCGATGTTTTCTCGCAAATGTTGCTAGGTTTTTGTTGTACTTATTGTCTCGGCAAATTTGTCCGGGACTATGGACAGTTTGGTGGAAAATTTTCCTCTCATTTTTGTACTATTAATAGCTTGAAAATCTATAGCTATTCACCAAAGATTTTTTGCCAGCTTTTCGGAACTTAACAGATTTCGTTCTGCAGAGTTGATAAAAATCCTTGAACACAACCCACTTTCAAATAAAATCTACTCTGAAAAAGATTTGGGCTCGAGACGACTTAGTAAATGGGAGTGACAGAGAGGGGCTATAGGAATTAGTAAAGCGGCAGGGGAAAGGGAAATATGACTATTCTACCTTTCAATATTCGATTCTTGTAAGATGTTCCTAAATCTCTTTTGTTGCTGACCTAAAAGCTGTCACAATATATTTCTATTGTTTTATTTGTCATATTTTTATTATTCTGAAAATCATACTTTTTACTTACAAGGAGGAGGAAAAATGTTGACTAATTGAGGGAAACTAAAAACCCGTCAATGATGTTGGATAAAATATTTAGTTGAGTTAATCTCGGAGTTCTCAGTTTCAAACATTAAAAATATTTGGTAAGTATGGAATGAGAGTTTCAACCGTGGTTACTGCGAAATTAATCACCTACTAAAATCGAATTTCATCACTATCAAAACCATCTTTGCTTGAGATCAAACTTCAGGTGTCTTAACTGAAATAATCAGCAGTGGCGTGGCGTGCTTTGCGATATATCGATTGATCTGCCATTTAAACCTATGAAAAAGGATCGATAGACAGGGTGTTCGCAGCGAACGCCTTAATAATCGATTCTTTACTATAGCTTTAAATGGGGAGATATCGATAATCGATCATCCACGCCTCGTCACTGATAATCAGAGGGACTTTTCAGCGATTGTTCAAGTTCGATTGGTTCAACTGATATACTTTTATTAGTTTCTTTTATACTTGTATAATATTAAGGTTCATAATAAATGTATCCGCAAATGTGTGTGGCAATAAAAAGTTCGACGACGAATTTTCGATATAGATTTTAAACATAGTAAAACAAAAGGAAATGTATCAAAATCAATCCAAGTGTAATGGTACAAATATACAAGTTCAAAAGGTACACTATTTTACAGAGTATTTACATAATTACAATAACTGCAAATTTAAATAAATAATTTGAGGTAAAAAAATAAATTTGGTAATCATTTGAGAAGGTTAAAAAATTAACTAAACACAACTTTCTTGTTGATTGGCCATGAGCGGGGTCCGAACGGTGACTATCTCTCGATGCAACGAAGGCAGGGTCGTCACCGAACCAGGGGAGAAGAGTAAAGGTGGCGGCGATCCCTTGTCACTGTAAGGAACTGCCCAACTACTATGGTCTATTTGAGCATATATCGTTAGTTCGTCTTTATTCGGAATATGATTCAAACCGTGGTTTTCTTGACTATTTGATTTTGGTAAACTCAGCTCCGCATACGTGATGTCTTTATTCTGAAAAAGAAGATTGAACAGACTTAAATTAAACGACGTGTTATTTAAAGACGAAGAAGAAAAAAATTAAGAAGGTGTTAGGATCCTAAAAATGGGAAAAAGGATATTTGAGGCTGTCCTTATATGGGCGTGTTTCTACCGAACAGAACTATGTGCAGGTGGGAAAGATGAGGTGTGCTCATTAGTCGAGGGCCGCCGTAAGAATAATGGGAATTATAGAGTGCCAGTGCTGTCAGCGGTAAAGCAGCCGGCACCGTGTCGCTCGTCGCGCGCGGTTACTAACTCATGGGTCTTGTCCATAAGGTTCTTGTGCCATACACACGGCTCGTGAGTGCCGCATACAACATAGTTCCGTTACACAGAATGTAAAATCCCACTTTTTCAATTCAGCAAATGGAACTATGTGCCAACTGTACGCGGCATGCATGAGCCGTGGACATGGGTAAAGAGCGTTGGTAAAGATTCTCATTCATTCTTACGGCCCTCGATTAACGAGCACACCCTATCATTTCCACCTGCACATAGTTCTGTTCGGTAGAAATACGTCCATATTACGTGAGGATTTACGGAGTGGGTGGGAGTGTATGGACAGGCCCTTCGTAGCTTTTAACTGATACCAAAAATCACTTGCGCGCGTGTTTCAAGAAAGTGATTTGATGATTGGATCTTACACTAAACAAGAAAGTTTGGTTGAAAGAGTCGAGCGTTGGTGTTTTACCTGTTCGGTAGTTCCGTCCCTTAACAATTTGATCATGCTGGCGTCGTTTGAGATCACCAAGCGACGATCAGTTGCAGGAATCACTCCAGAGACTTTAACGCAGAGCAGAAAAAGTAGGCGTGCCAACGAATGCAACTTGCTTGACGCATGGAGACCTTATTACTTAAAAATTTGCTCATGCTGAACCACACCAGAGATTTTTACATCTTTAGGGGCATACATACATTAATGCTTTGCCTGCAACTTCGATTGACGAAAAACGCAGATGGCAATCAGTGCGACGCGTAACGCATTTTTCTTTTTCATCATACCAACAAGATTTTCAACGAGTTTTTCTTAGCCCAGCGACAAAAAAAAGAAAGTATAAGCATAACGTTGGGTCGTGCTATAAAAAAGTAATGGGTGCTTGAAATATATTTTATTTTCTAGACCTCACATTTCACTGCGCGCAAAGAACATGAAGAGAGGTCAGTAAAATATCAGAGGTGCAAAATGATTTTTTTGGGTGTGGGATGAGAGAAGTTGATTACCCACCTGAATTCCAAGCGGTGGCATTCTTTTAAAACTATCGTATAAATCAGTCTGTTTGTTTGGCGTGATATTTCCTGAGCTGCTGAGATTGAACTTGTTGCTAAGCGTGCTTTGCTTGCTTCCTACATCACAGTTAGAGCCATTCACTAGTTGATAGTCTGAATCTGAAAAAAGAAATACAAGAAGTGAGTTTTTCATACTCTCTTTTTATACTTTTAAACAAGTGACGTTTTCTGCATATTACGCTAAAGAAGCTCTGCTGTCCCGATGAAATTACGGAGTTATTAGTTTGATATTATGGGATATTTATTGTCACTTATAGAGACATGGATGGGAAAACAGAGCTAGTATAATCATTTTCACGTAAAATTTAATGGCATTTATCCCAAAGTAAGATGTTTGGATAGTATTGAGCACTAAAAGCGGTGCGGAGTTTTGCTGCCCCCTGTACAAGGACTTATCCAGGGCCCTCCCGAAAAATTTTCTGCTTCGATCGAATTCCGAAACAACCCCCTTCCCCCTTCCTTCTTCCTCTTCTCTTTCCTTTCTTCCTCCCCCTCTCTTCTTCCTCCCCCTCCCTTCTTCCTCCCCCTCCCTTCTTCCTCCCCTCCCGTGTACCTCGTCCCCTCCCTCCATCTCCTCCTTACCCACTCTTCTTGAGGCCCGTATGAAGGAAATTTTTGAGAAAATTGCCCCCAACAATTGATCAAAGTTTATACACCCTACAATGAAAAAAGACCATTTCTAAACCTTCAAATGCGTTTTTGTCATAAAGGCGATTTTCAATAAGGCCCCATTTTCCGTAAAGCTCCGCAATTTTCAACTCGGATGGCATTGACAATGTAGTTAAACGCACCATGCCGCATTCAATGTACCGCGCCACGTATAAAATGCGTTTAACAGCAAAGTATAGGAGATACGTACCTTTATTATTACATGGTATAACATCCGGATTTTTGTCATCGTATAAGTTCTGGATATTAGACCGCAAAGGTACATTCGTTTTATCCTTAACTAGGGCCAGATCTGAGGGCCTCGTGATTGGAATTCTACTGCTATGAGTTGTTCTCGCTCGCAGCAAGGCGATCCCAACTAAGGTCACTATGAGTATGATTACACTTAGTAGTAATACAGCGCCGAGGACAGGGGTCAGCTCAAAATTCGCTGGCATGCCTGGAAAGAGAAAAAAGGAAAAGAGTGATGAACAATTTATTCGTGCTTCTGGATGATTACATCGTAAAAAAATATTCATTTTTGCGTCAGATGCAGACTATTTTTGACATGACAACCGGGTCGAAAAGAAACCCAAATCGGAGACTTTCTTTCTTCTTCGTGTATACGATTCAGATCTTGAATTTTGTGAATCAGTTCTCATATTAGAGATTACGTTGGATCAATTGAGTTTATTACGTTTATTGTATAATTTTTAAGTGAATTTCAAAAATAAGCGCTCATATTGTTAATGATAATGACGTAAAGAAGGTTTGTCAAACGTTTACACATTTTGATTGCAAACTCGGATTTCATTTCGTCTTTCATTGTTGGTGATCTCAAAATGTAATTCATTTTTCCAATTTTTTAATTTTTTGCAAAGTTCTTTAATTCGCCCTTGCTATTTCTTTGTATCCTCTCCACCGCATCCCTTTTATTGTCACCCTCTACCTGTATCCACCATTTTCTCACACCATTGCTGGTCTAACCATCTTTTGCTGGTATTCAGATTAATGTATGCAACAAATAAACACAATGTGGACGGGGAATAGTCAAAAACACCTTAAGAACTCTAAAGAGTTTTTAGGTGTTTCTTGACTTTCAAATTTCTGGATAAAAAAAATGACAGGACACATATAACCTAGTAGAAATCATATCATACTTTGTATTATAAAATCATGAGAGTAACGAATAACGCATAACGCATAACGCCATAGGCGCGAAGCACTTCGAGGTGTTGGACTGCGAAGCGGTCAGGGGCCGTAGCCCTTCAGTATACTATCAAATATAACGAGGTTCTCAACAGAAAAATGTAAGTTTACACATACCCGTCTGTTTCTCGGCTGTATTTAAGGTGAATCCTTCCAGATAAATGGATTCACTTCGGCCTTTGCCATTTGTGGCGAAAATACGTATTCTAAGTAATTTC
Organism: Bemisia tabaci; assembly: GCF_918797505.1. NCBI lineage: Eukaryota > Metazoa > Arthropoda > Insecta > Hemiptera > Aleyrodidae > Bemisia > Bemisia tabaci. The sequence goes on along the minus strand of NC_092797.1, from coordinate 31,932,357 downwards.
CCTGGCATCAAGTCGTTGACTAGGAACACACATCTTGATGGGGATGAAAGATTGGCCTCTAAGGTGTTTGTTTGTAGATCAAAAACTTCTAGAATAAAAATTTGAGTCAATCCTCCATCAAATCCTTCCAAGCATTCAACTTCCAGAGAATTAGCGGTTTGATTGGACAAGGAACAATTGTACGGTGGATCTGGCTTGCCTGAAAAATACATGAAAAGAAAATTAACGAATGCAATTAAATACCGATTCAATTGAACCTCTACTGAAAAAAAATTCTCGCAATCGTAAAACACAATATGTTTGGGAGTGCAAAAAATTTGTGAAGAAATAAATGATCGCATCGACTGAAAAAAAAAACTGATCGCGATACAATGTGAAGTAAATGGAGGAAAATGAGGAAGCGTCAAATACTCGTATATCGTGGAAAAGGCGTTTTCCGATGAGGAGGAGTAGATTCTCTTTTTCGACTTGCCATTTTTCAGGACGTTTACGAGTTATATACTTGAAATGTTGACTGGTTATGCAAGAAAGCGATACTTCGAACCAGTTTCCAAATGTTTAAAGAATAGTTAAACGCTTTGGAGATACGACGCTTTCAACTTTCAAATGCATTTTTTTTTCAAAATAATAAACTAATACCTACACTAACTAATATAAAACCTACATTCTCGGAGCTAGTATGAATATATTTCTTAGTGAGTGTAAAATAATTTTTGTGAAATTTTAATCGGGCAGTCTTTGTCCCAGAAAGAAATATGAGAGGAAATATTTGAAATGCGCCGTGCTTCTGCGACAAGCCACCGAAATGCTTGGAGGATAGCACTCATTTGATGGCGGAGGACTTTGAAAACGAAACGACATACTTACATAGAGATAGAAATACGTTTTATGGGACCTCTAAGTCACTTACACCATTTGCCAAGGAAGCCATTAAATTGAGGACACATTTTGTTCGTAAGTTCGCCGTTTCGAATTCCCCGGTGAAAGGAGTTCAAGTTACTTTTCAATGATTGGTCTCTCGAGGCTACTTTTTGTGGGCGAGTAACTTTCTCAATTGTTGAAAGGTAATGCATCCGCGAAGTTTCATTTCTAAATAAAAACGCAACTGGGCGGACCATTTTTGCATCAAGAAGGTGAAACCATCTTGCATAAACATGTAAGCGTGATATTTTTCTTTAAGCTATCGTAAAGTCGGTCGCGTAGGGCATCAAATGGTATTACGAAAGGTATATTCTACCTCTATTTTTTGTGGGTGGACGATGATCGCTACCACTTTTGTTAGAGAGTAATACTAAATGAAAAATACAAAACCTGCAGATAATAACCTGATGTGATAGATGAGAGTAAGCCAACGCAAAAATTATCCATCGATATGACTAAACGAATGCATTATTGCACATCTGTGTACTTCCAACTTCAATTCAGATTTTGAAAATGAGATTTTTTGAGGATTGTCGTTTCTGGACGGAGGAACGTAACTTTATTCCAAGGTCGCAAAATTTACTCACACATTTTAATTGTTTTACAAGAATGTATTCGTGGATTTATTGTCAAAAGTGTTTCAGATTTTTGTACGAGATCAGAGGAATAATTGGAAACATTTTGAGTTGGAAATTCTCCTGGTTAAAATGCAATATGCGATGATACATTTGGCAACATTGAAATAGGGTTACGTTCTTTCGTGAGGGAAATGACGAGATGTGCTTCTGGCAGTGGCGATTCTTGAAAATTGGCAAGACTGTTTTCCCTCCATTTGGATATATGTAAACTATCAATTCTTGATGTTGCAGCTTGCCTCACCTTCAATCGATATTTTTAATGGATTTTAATGAAAGAAAAACAGTTTCGCCAACTTGCAAAATCGCCACTGGCCTCTAGGTGAGTAAAGGCTTCGTTTGTGACAAAAATTAAAAAAAAAAAACAGTGATTTAGGAAAATTTGTTTGATAGTTTGATATTGTTTACTTCGGTTGCAGATTCACCCCAACGGCGAAGTTTTTCGATTAAATGAGAGAGACTTACCTGCGGCAACGATATGGAAGACACACGGCTCTTTCTGCGAGCCAGCGGTGTTGGTGGCCCAGCACATGACGGAGCCGTAGTCCATTTCCGAGACGGGCTTGTACGTCAGGATAGACAGGGATCGACGTTTCTCCCCCGAGCTATATCGCGATTGGGGCACCTCGATCGTCTCGGCCGTATTGTTGAAGGACCATCGGAAAGAATCCGGCGGCGGGTAGGAATCCACTTCGCAGATCACTTTCGCATCTTCGTGCCGGGCCACGCCGTAAACTCGTTTTTGCTCCGGCTTGCACGTTGGTTTAACTGTGAAAATTCAAAGAGAAGGACGCAAAGTGAGAAAAAGTAACCGACAGTTTTTGTCAATATGGGAAGTAGAACATAAAGTAATGCAGCGTGCGGTTAATATTTTTTTGTTAATTTATCTTTGGGCAAGATTGACTCTAAAGATTGACCAAACAATTAAGTCACTCTGACCTAGAGCCCGACGAAATTTTACGACAAACTTGGGACAACAGTTTTGACCACTCAAATCTGAACTGACGAGGAAAATGGTTGCTGCCCAAGGCCGGATTTAGAAAGTGGCTACATGGGCCGCGGCCCATGGCGGCAAATTTAGGGGGTGGCAAATGTTGTAACATTTTCAAATGTAGGTATCAAGAAAAAAATCTGATTCAGGAACAAAATTACAAACGAGAAAAGGCGAAAAAATCCCTCATTTCCTGAGAGTTAAAGTATAGTAATTTCTAATTTGTTCGTCTTTCGGTGACATAAGAGACAGCAACTTTCATTAGTCTAGTTGAGAGAGAAACCAAACACGCAATTCGGCCTGGAGCGGCGCGGCGCAGAGAGCAATGGTGACGAGGACTTGAGATGGAGAGGGGAAGCCCTCGGCGTGCCGGTCAGCATGAAACACATATTAGAGCCTACAAGACTTCATGAATACTTCACGCATTGCGTTAAACGTGGTGCGGTGAGCAGCGGTTGGCGTGAGACTCATAGTGCCTACAAGACTGCATGAATACTTCACGCATTGCGTCAAAAACAGTGCGGTCAGCAGCGGTCGACGTGAAACGCATAGCGCCTACAAGACTGTAGGGATACTTCACGCATTGCGCAAAACACAGTGCGGTTGGCGCGGTGGCGAAAATTAAAATAATTAAATGTTTCATGTTTAAATTCATGTTTATTCTTTGACATTTTTTTTCGTTCTTTCTTTAACAATGAAAGGTCTCGTCAACACAAAGATAGCTTTACAGAACTTAATTTTCGCGCAAAATTCCGTGAACTTTTGCTAGTGTTGACAGGGCTTTCACAAAAAATGTGCCCAACACGAGTAAACGCGTCTTATGCACCCCTCCTTCTCCGGCACGTTCACTTGAATACAAGCGGCCCATGGGCGGCAAGTAAGTAAATCCGGCCCTGTGTCTGCCAAGTGTTTGGACACGCTACGACGACGTGGCCAACGACCATTTTCCGTATCAGTGCATGTATGGCTATAGATTTAAGTGGTCAAAACTTGTGTCCCAGGTTTGTCACAAAATGTCGTTGAGCTCTCGGACTTAAGCTTTGAGTTAAAAATGTGCAACCTCGTTAAAAATTAGACGTGAACTGCCAGAATCAAACCAGGATCACATTGATAGTCCAATGCGCTAGCCACTCGCAAGTCGTGACCTCTGAGTTATATCGAAAGAGATAAAAGTACAGAATGAGAAACAACTTAATCAGCCAAAATACACATAATAAAAGAACAACTTAACTTGGGGAAAAGACTGCAAATAAAGAAAAAGGAATAAACAAAACCCGGATAAAAGTACATTAGGACTTATTTATGCTGAAAGGAACTATGTTACACGCAAACCATATGCACATAGTTTTTTTTTATTTTTTTTAGCATAAATACGTCCAAGCAGTTCGGAGGGGGACACTTTCTTCATCCCCAGATGTCTTAGAGTAACCTACGATTTTGGTCAATTTACCAAACAATTTGGTCGGTCAACCAAGTGCTTTTGATTGATCTGACCTTCGAGAAAGAAGTAACTCGAAACCCAAAGTGACCATATGGACGTATTTCTACCAAATGGAACTATGTGCACTAAGACATGAGCCCTAAGACCCATAAGAATATATGCATAACAGGGCTCAAGTCTTAATGCACATAGTTCCGTTTGGCAGAAATACGTCCATATAACACAGAAATTTTTAACTATGTGCGGGCTGTGCGCTAATTCTACAGTATTCGGAGAAGGTCAATTCTTTTAATATACTTACACATTATTTTCAGTTGATAAATATTGCTCTCACTGTCTCCCTCCACATTGCTCGCAATGCAAGAGTAATTTCCCGCTTGTTGCCTGCGGACTCCTTGCAGCGCCATGTCTTCGTTTCCCAAGATGATACCGCTTTTCGGATTATGCATGATACTTCGACCCTGGTGGAAAATAATAAATTAAAAAGCATGTAATTACGTGTTATAATGGTATTATTATTAATTGAGGACTCAAATGGTCCGAACTCATTCTTCAGAAAAATTTCAGCACTTCAAAAAGTACAATATCTTTTTTTCAAAAGAGCTTTTGTGCAGAGTCAAAAAGACTTCGAAAAAAATGTTTTCCCTTAATTTACTCGTAATTCTATGCTTTCATTGGATGAAATTTTTTTCAGTCAACCAAGAAGTCTGTTATATTAATTGATTACGATGAAAGTACGTTTCATAGAAGTGACTCATTTTTGCAACAAGGTGCAACAGGCATGTCTGACTATCTGTGCCACTCAGTTACTTTAGTATGAGACGGATATTTCTGAGGTGCATATTTAGAAATACTCACATCGTGTTTCCATGTGACTTTGTATGCTGGAGGATTAGCTCTTATACGACATTTAAAATAAACATCATCGCCCTCCTCGATGTCCTCTGGATTTAGTTTTGCTCCCAGTACTAGGTCCAACATCGGGGCATCTGTAAAAATAACAAAACTCATAATGCTCTGGCGAAGATGCACTGCATCAAGCGTAGAAACGGTATTTAAAGTCTTGGCACTTATACATTATTTCCACGTTTATGGTTAAAAATGGCGATTTCTACTTCACTGAACACCAAAATCGACACATCATTATCAAAAATTTTGACAGCTGATAAGTTTCATTAGAAGCTAGAAACCCGGTTACTTGAGTTACGTGGTGGAGAATGTGTTTGTTGATATTTTTTTGTGCCTTTATTTTTTATTGAATCATTCAGTAACTTCTTTTACTTATGAAAATCCTTATAATAATTCAAATTAGTGGTACTGCTTTCCAAATTCGAAAAAAGTGCTGGACACATTAAATAAGTATTCATGTCCAAAATGTGAATCAACCATTAACTGTTTAATCCATTTAAATAGATGTTAAAACAATATTAAACTAGCGCAGTATTTTTGAGAAATACACATTTTTATCGATAAAATAACGCGATACTTGTAAATTAGACTAATTCTTACGAGATTGAATGTCGAGAAAGTAACAGATTATATTTCATGATATCCATACACTTTAAAAAAGATGATGCTGCGAACCAGTATTGATGACTAATTTTGCATCTAATTGTCACGAACTTTTTGCTGTATGATGTCGGCACTTTTATTTTGGTGGTTTGAAATTGAGATAGTTAAGTCTTTTTTTCAATTGATGAGGAAAAATCTTACAGTGAATGATAAGTTTCCACGAATCCTCTTCAAAGCCAGCTCGGACGTGGGCATTCTCGGCTCTGCACGTTAGAGATTTTCCATCATCGCTCAATGTAGGAGTGAAAGTCAACGTTGAAGTTGTAAAATTTCCATCCGGGGATATCTGCAATCATTAAAAGAGGACGATGACTCATGACTCATCGATACGCGGCTAGGCTAGGATGCTCAGAGGCGGATCCAGCAATTTGGCAACACCGGATTTCCTCCATTTAAATCTATGCTAAATGATCGATTCTTGTCTGAGCACCTGGCCCCTCCACGAATCGATACATTTCCATAGGTTTAAATGGAGAGAAGGCAATGTTGCCAATTTGCTAGATCCGCCAATGGGATGCTTCAGCACCCCAGAAATCCTGACAAGTAGCTCAGAGGGCCCCGGTAGGACTCCTCAAGGGGCCTCCAAAACTTGTAAAACCCACATAAAGGAACACTTTAGGTTAGTGAGGGAGTCCCTCACTCCAGAAGAGGGGCCCCAAAAACGTATCGGCACCCCCAAAAATTTTCGAGTCAGACCAACACTGCAGTAGAGATTCATAACTAAAACCAGCAGATATTCAGGAGATATCCGTAGAGTATTATTCACATATTTCTATTCGTCATTTTCAGGAGGGATCTGTCGTCGGACTATCTCCGGAAAACTCAGACAAAATCTCCGGACTCATGAATATTAGAAACTTGATATGAGTGGAAAAATGTATTCCTCCCGATAAATATTTTCCGAGGCAACGCTTGACGGAATAAAAGCTTGGTCGAATGCTTCGCTCGCCACCCTGTAAAATGCGACCGCGCTCGAAGGGTATAAATGGACGTATCTCTGCCAAACGGAACTATGTGCATTATGACGTGAGCCCTGTCATGCATGTATTCTTATGGGTCTCAGGGCTCATGTATTAATGCACATAGTTCCGTTCGGCAGAGATACGTCCAAATATAAAAATTTTTGCCCGAGAGCACCGGAGAAATTCCCCGGCGGGGTCACAATGGGTACATCTCCGGGAGCTATTAAACGCCGATATCGGAGCCTGACACTTTTTGTGAAGGGAACGGAACGGAATTTTTGAGGCAACTTGTCGGGCGCGGGGACGACGAGGGTGACTGCGACACGCTCGGAAGCGATAATATCTGCGCGAGACAGCTGTTGCTATCCCGACTTCACGCAACGGGGAGTAAAATTTCGTCGCTTCTCTGACGTAAGGGCGTATCTCGATTTCCACGTGAACCCTGTTGTCCATATAACTCCATGCTTTTAAGGGCTCATGTCGAAATTGAGATACGCCCTTGCGACAGAGGAACGACGATTTGAGCGTCGTAATCGTTGATGGACCTTCGCCTCAGATTCAATCGCACAAAAAAAAACCTGTATCCAAGATCCTTTCCGACGCACAATGGAACGAGTCAATGGGAGAGGTCGGATATGAAATTTTTGACTAAAACTGCATATTACGATGTTTATCTCGTCACATTTTAAATTTTAAGGGGTGCTTGTGGATGAAAATTTCACGAGGAAACCAATGAAACCACTTTTATAACCTAAAAGTTTTGTATAAACGGAGTTAAAAGCGTTTAAAGTTTCCAAATTTTGATCGACTTTTCCCATTGACTCGATCCACCGTGCGTTGCGTCGTCCGGCGCGGATACTCCCGAATTTCATATTTTTTACGGGCGCCTCACCACGCGTATCCTTTCTTCTCTCCGTAGGATGTATAAAGTGTCCACGTGTTACTTTCTTATTTTTCTTTCTTCTTCTCCTGTCATTAAATTTATCGATTCCTCTAACTGGAGTTACTATGCCTCGCTTAAAATAGTTTTCCTTCAGCATCGCTCTCTGAAAATTGAGCCAATGGACCGTCCGTAAAATATTCCGCTAGGCATCTACGGTGATAAAACGGGATACGGTCAAGGACTCCGTGGTCTGTAGGTAAAATCAATCCACCCAAACTCTCTGGGAAAAATAAATTTGTGCCCCATGTCTATTCTGGTAAAAGTGGGACATTGTGACATCATTCTGATGTCATAATGGCATCCGCTAGTGATATCCGCTGAACACTCTGCCATCACAGTGTCATCGTGGTGACATCTGAATGGTTAGAATGATGTCAGAGTGAAGTCAGATTGATATCAGAGTGAAATTATAGACATTGTTCCATAAGGTATTGTGATGTATCATTGACGAGGTTATTATGCTCCACTTTTATTGTGGGTAGGACCTCAAGAAGAACCCACACCCTTAAAAAGACGCCTTGGCGTCTCAAAGGCTTATACGTGGTCAGAATATTAGATATTTATAACTTTTTAAACAAGTTTTGTCAGTGGATAACATCAATTAAAAGTTACAAGTTTAGAGTATTTTTGATCATGGTAAATACCTCTTCAACGCTCGTGTCCAGCCGCTTATTTCCCTTCCACCACGAAATTTTGGCTGGCGGCCTCGATTCCACTGATTGACAAACTATTTCGTACTTGCGATCGACTGATAATGGCTGCCGACTGCTGAGGATACTGGCTGATAGAGGTTTGACTGTAAAAAAACAAAACATAACAGCACCATTATTAGCAACTCTAGAAGAATTGAATTTCAACTAAATTCACGATTAAGAGTAAAATAAAGCCACGAGATCACCGTTTCTTGTTATTTAGAAATCATTTCATCGCAGGAAATTTTATGAATTGAGAGCATTTTTCTGACGAATATTGATGAAATCACAGCAAATAGCGATTACGGACAGAAAGCGATTGCAATCCCTGGTTAAAATTGGCAGTAGAATATGTGTTCCAAAATACCATAGACCTACGGCCGGCTGTAAGATTTTCAATAGCTTCTATAGCCGGCTACACAATTTCTCATAGTCTTTTATAGCCGATGGCGACTAAGCAACTCACAGCCAGGCGATAAAGTGTATGCTAAACGTCACTAATTATGGATGCTAGGACTTAGCGAGTTTTTGGACCACTGCTCTCTTTTTGGGCCGTAGTATCTTGATTTATTTTGCGAGGAAAGCTCCGTACTTTTGATGGATGCCTGCCATTCTTATTATATTGAAGCGCCTTCAGTTTCGTATGATACTGTGCAGTACCTCTGGTGTGAAATAGTTGCTTCAAGCGCCGTGGTACGCTGCGGTGCGGCAGGCGGGCAGCCAGCGCAAAACGCGCATTGGCGCCTACAAACCTAACAGGGATACTTCACGCGTTGCGCAATGCGTGAAGTATCCCTGTTAGGTTTGTAGGCGCCAGTGCGTCGCCGCTCCGCTTTGTGTTAGGCTCTAATATTTAATCTGGCGGAGTCAGCGTTATTCAACTCATGATTTTGAAATGTTTGCACATTCTGTATAGATTATTCTCGTTTTAATTGATGAAAAAAAATATGTATTAAAGGAAAATATAACGTGTGTTTTGTAAATATTTAAGTGGTTCCGTATCAAACTTAATGATTTCCAAAGCACAAGAATTTCTGTACAATTTCTTATAGCCTTTTATAATTGATGGCGAAAAAGCAACAGCCAGGCGATGAAGTGTAAAGCCCGGCTATAGGAACTATAGCCCGACTGCATAATTTTTATAGCTTCGTATAGCCCGGCCCGGCATTCCACAGCCAGCTATATGATTTTCTGTAGCCTTCTTTAGCCGGCTATAAGTATTCCTATGGTATTTTGAAACGCAGCTCTTATCGCCAATTTTTACCAGGGATGCAACCATGCTCTTATGATTCCCATGAACGCGAGGGCGTGTAACCGTCGATGAGGGCAAGCAAAAAGATTTTTCATTGTAATATGCATTGTTTTATTTTACATTACACCGTAGCAATTTTGACAGACATTTATGCCAAACGTCTGTGTCCTGAAGCCTCCATCGTAATCGTTCATATGCGCTTCCGTTGGCTCATCAGAAGAAAATTGTAAATTTGATAGTGCTTCCAGGTACGAAGAACTGTCATAGAGTGGCCAAGTGATCAAAAAATGAGAGAATGTTTAAGGTAGCGTCAGGTGTAGTTTTCGGCGGCATCTTTTCCTAACCAGCCTCGGATTCATATGAAGCACTAAAATTTCGTATTCCTTGTCACCAGGACAATTGTTAACCAGCGGTACCACGGCGGTCTTGTTCTGTCTTGTCGCCTTAATTTACAGGAATAAATGGGGAGCAAGAAGAAGCGTAAAGACTTTCGATGGTGATCTAACATTAGATAAGTCTTTTGGCCGAAATGAAGATTTGCGACCGTGAGTAACTTCGAAAAGGCGGAGCGGACCCATGTTCGTGCGACTGGAAAAACAGTCGGTTGCCAAGTAACCCTGCAACCAGTAACCCATTAAGTGTTCGGATACTGTTCGTGTTGTCGGGCGACGTCCATTTCTCACTTTATCTCCTTCCCTGAATCTGCTCTCAATTGACTTTATCAGAGAGTAGCAAAAAGACTCCAACAGAGCCGCTACATTTCTCCTCCTCTCCATAAGCTTTATCATAAAAGCCTAATGTTTACGTCCGAGCCACCTTCTCCAACATATTTAAGGGAGCATTCGTAATTTACGTCACACCTTTTCCCTAGTGTCTACCTCCCCAAGTACCACAGATTGCAATAAATTGCAATTACACGATGAAATTAGTGTTATTTCATCGGAGTGTTGTGTATGTTGCCTATCTACTGATCGAAGGAGCACTTCTTTTTGAAATTTATTTCAATAAAATTGAAACAAGTTGCAATTTTTGAATGGATTGTATACTGCCATCTTTTGGACACATGGAGCTCATTTTGTTGATGGTTTAAAATCGGCATTCATTGACAAAATGATAAGAAAATATTGCAATTTTTGGTAAAAAAAATTTGCAATTTTATTTCAGTTTTTTCGTTGCACTGTGCTACTTAGGTTTCTTCGGTAAAATTTGATACGTGCAGAAAATGTGTCCAAATTTTCTGTTTAAAATGAAAAAAGCACACATTTTTGGACAGAACTCTAGCAAAAAGCAGAGAAGCTGCGTCCAATATCTTACTTCTTCAAAACTGTATTCATGATGGCTACACTTCGAGCAAAAGTGCGCGCAATGACTAGAAACATAGAAGCACTTTTATGATTTTGGTAAATTCTACCAGGATTCTGGTACATGATACCACAGAGAGTCTCTTGTTAATGACCATACTCATACTTCTGCACCGAAATGAACCATTTTTCAAGGAGGACGAAGAAAATAGGATTTTTAAAAAAGGAATCGCAGAAGATAATTTGGAACATTTTGAGTAGCCACTCCCTTTTAAAACGTGTAAAAAATCGCAACTTCACTAGACTAACGGCTACATCAGAGTAATGATATTCTCTAAAGTAAGAGGCGAGGCTTCCATTGATGTTCATACTCTAAAATAGAGATCCGAGGCAGAGAAATTCCACACAAATGATAAAAAGAACAAAAGCTTGGGAACGAGAACATAGACGGAATAGCGATAGTAGCGCTGTTGAAAAATAGTGGCGAGAGATCGGCGAGGAAACGTAAATGTAACGCTTTTTCATGAATAATTTGACAAACTCGGTTATAAGTCAGTGGTTGACGCTGTTGAAACAAAAATTCAAGCTGCAGTTCTTTGAATGGATCAAAATGCAGCTGCAAAAAACTGCACGTATACCGTAAACAAGCTCGATTTGAATTCTACTTCTCCAACCTTGATGAGTTGTTTTTGCAGCTCTTTTGGTTTGTTTATTCTGAGTCTACTTTTCAAACGCTTCTCGGAGGGAATTCTTGCTTTTAGTTTAGGTTCCTTTTGCGTTCCTCTTAAATGGAATATTTCATTTGTATTTTGGAAGCCAAAGGCATTTTTTCAACCGTGATGATTTAAATTAAGATGCTGGGAAAATGTGGTGCGAGAAGAAGTTGAATAAAAACGAAAATTGATGAAATAACTAATTAAATAGGGGGAAAAACAAACAGTGAATGTGGTTGCTGAGCAAAATTATATGGAGCACACTACAAAAAAAGACTGAATTCCTGAATTTCGACAGGGATTTTCTGAAAAGTCAGATCAAATTTATGATTTTTTTTTTCTTGTCACATGGAAAACACTTTTGAGGCAGTTAGTCTAGCAGAAGTTATTTAGGTATAAGGTATTAGTTTTAGGTTAGCCAATCCTCACGTGTTAAACCAAAAAGGTAAGTTATTTTTTTTAAGGACAAAAACATTTGAAAACTTGGCTATCGTATTTTTTATGATTTCATCAACGTTTTCTCTCTGGAAATAATACAAAGAGATGTCTAGTGGACCTCTGCAATAATTGATAATTCCATGTTTATCTATATATATACTTCGTGGAATTTCCTTTACGAGGAGCTCAATGATATACAGGGTGATCCTTAGTTAAACGGCCAGACTGCAGGAGCGTGTTTTATTGGTTAAAATAGGACTTTTTTGCTGTAGAAATTTTTTTCCAAAACAGCCCCCAATCAAAGCTACGGTATTCCCAAAATTTCGAAAAGTGAATAGATTTTCCTGAATTTTGGCAACGGTTGGGAACCAAATCCCATAAAAATTTGTAATCCCCTGTACTTTATGCCCTAAATTCATACATGATCTAAAAAAAACTGAAATCTCAATTTAAATAGGGAGTTTGGAGGTGTTTCGGCTCCTGCAGTCTGACCGTTTAACCTTGGATCACCCTGTATTTTCAAAGAAGGCATTGCCTTAAAGATGAGTAGTTCATCTCTTCTTTCATTATGTACTACGCTGAATGACTTCTTTGTCAGCCTTTAATAGAGGAAGAACTTTTACTACGAAGGGAACTCGTTTGTAACTTGAACTCCTAGGCTCGGTGCCCGGTGGGAAAAGTGGATGTAAACACAAAATTTAGACTAGAATAACGGGGAGCGAGGTTCCCATTTATAACGGCGGACTACCCCTGTGAGGAATGGAGAGAACTTTCGGTTTTTGCATGTTTGTTAAAATGAATGACCAGACACGTCCAGACATTGATATAAAAGAGGCAAAGTTGCGTCCAAACTCACCGCGCAAGTTGACTGATCAGAGCTCCGCACGATCCCTTGCGTAATGGTTCCGCTCACTCACGTCAAAAAACTTGGGAATCGCTCCGAAAGTTTTCAACAAATAGGGGCTTTTGCGAACACATGTACACGGTGCTCACAAAATCAACAACCCGCCAGCCACATTAAGCGTGGTTTTGAACTAGGAATCGGATCGCGTCGAGCAGGAAGGAACCAAGCGATATTAGCTATTGTCAAGACCCCTAGGGGTACGGATTCCCATCCTTAGAGCTGCTGGGAGGTTTAAATCCCTCCTGGCGGGGTTAGGTACTCCGGAGGCATCGGGGTACTCCTATGAGGATGGGGGCCCGGCTGGACATTGTTGCGGGGGCCCTCTCGCCTGACGAGGTAATAACCGCAGGTTGACCGTTGGGTGGGAATTCAACTCGGACAAAAGGGATGCGTAGTGCGGATGCATCTCAAGGGGAGTGTTGTTAGTGTTTGGCGGGCCCACCGTCATAGGCCAAACCCACATAACCATTCACACTCCCAGGCCGAGGTCTCCGGGCAGCGGTGCCTGGGACGTTACACTCGGTCTGGGCCGCGATTGGTATCTGGTCTCCCGGGAGCGGGTCTGGAAAACCCCCCGGGGCCCGCCGGATCTGGGGGCACTGGATCCACGGATCTGGTTCCCCCTCAATCCAGTGCGGGAGAAAGCAGATTTTCACTTCCGTTTAAACAAAAAAAAAAAAAAAAAAAGCTATTGTCAAATTTAATTGGGCAATTTAATTTTTTACCGCCTAAGAGATGGACACAGAGCTGCCTTTCATCCCCGGAGTATTAATTGATCTCTCTCATCGCCATCATATTTTATTTATCATATTTATATACTAATTTAGAGGCTAGACAAACAGGGTCACGGCCCTAGTCAGAAGTTAGAAGAAGAAAAAGAAGAAGAAGAATTTTTTACATGAAAACGTGCGGATTTTTGTGCGAATTTTTGTGATTTTTTTTGCATACTACGAAGCAGAAACTCAAGAATTTTCAAATGAATCCGCAAAAATGTTCCCTTGCAAAAAATTAAATTGCCCGGTCAAATTTGCCTACGGTATGTGGCTTGATTCCTTTCTGCTAAACGCGATCCTCTTGGAGTTACCAAATCTACTGTTTAACTTCTCCTGTTTAAAGTATTTATAGTCAATAATGCAGAGAGAGGGGAGGAGAGGGGGAGGGGGAGGGGGGAGAGAGAGAAAGAGACATTCAATTGTACAATACCTCGATTTAACAGAAGAGTGTTACGTATTTATTATTTTTTGCCCTTAAAAACTAACAATTGAAGACGATTTGCAATCGGCATTATAAATGAGGCCGAACACAACTTTCTTGAATACATATTCCCAGGTCGCATTTTGCAACTAACGGAACTGTTAAAATAAGGTTGCAATATTCTTACATTATTTGGTCAATTAGAGCCATGTTTAAACGATCAGATGAAAGAGAGGCAATTTGAAATACAAACAAAAATACGCGACTTCTCTCAATTAGTGTCGCCAAGAGGAGCCCCTTCAATTGCTGGATAAGCAACATTCACTACAGTATGATGCAGATGCAATATTTTAACCACGTGTGCGCCGTTTGTGCTTTAAGGTTGAATACTGATAAATACTGCGCACTTTTTACCACGTTGATAAAAAAATCATAGTGAAGGGCGAAATGTACAATTTTTCTGGATATTTACTAGTTTTTCGAATTTGTTTCGAGACGCAACGCGGGATTAGATTCTCTTGAGCCGTCATATTCCTGGAAAGTGTTCTCATTTAAATTCGTTCCATATGAAGTGTGGCTGATAGTGTCATGAATATTGCCCGGAATCTATACTGGTGTAGATCCCTAGGCCATAACGGTATAGGGTCTTGTCACTTTGAATGGGTCTCAGCACCAGGTCATTTTTCTTGAGAGTAGATACCTTCCTGGTATACTTAAGTTATTTCCATCGAAAAATCCAAATACACCCCGGTTTGATTCGTCATGCAATACTTCTTTTCAATTAAATTAATTATTTTTAAAATTTTTAAATTATGATAAAAATTTAAAATTTCTAAGTGAGACCAATTCTTCTTTAAACACCCTGTGCTTACAAACTAGCGAATCGAAAAAGTCCTGCATCGAAGAGCAAGTTCAGGATTTCTGCCCATTGTGCGGATTCAACTTTTCACCGGCTCAACTTGTGCGTTTTTATTTTCCTCCGTGATCGATCAAAAAAAGCCATCGTTCAAAGACAAAAAGAAATTCTGTCATTCAACTCGGCACCTCCTGGAGCAGATTATGAATCGATAGTTGGAGGAAGTGAGATGGAAAGTTAAGTGATGAAATCCGCGATATGTTCCAATGGTGAAACTGTAAAAACGCGAATCTCAGTTCGTCACACTGGAGATTTCTTGTCATCATTTATTTTTAAGTGGAAAAACACCGAACGTCACTTCTGTAGAGCGTCCATGATTGTTCTTTTCTCTACGAAGAATTTTATATGAAAAATTCCAACAGTAATAACCATCCAGATATTACATAGTTTTCTTTAAGAAAATAAAAAAATTTTAATACATGAATCAGAAATAATATATCTTAGTAACGTTGAATAGCTTTTGTTTATATGTCCCCAAGGAATTTTCTTTCTTTACGTATGAAACGTTGCAAACTGAAGGAACTTCATGAGGGTACACGAGATTAGACTTACACGTTTGAGGGGAGCGAAAGAGAAAAGTTGGGGCTTTGGTCGCATAAGCGGTTACAAGGGGGGGGGGGGGGGAGCAAAAGGGATGGGCCGAGATTAAATGTAGACAGTTTATAACTGCCTCAATATTTATAGGAGTCAACCACAGTTTGTGGTGGTAGACGTCATTTTTCATTGTCCTGCAATACCTGAGAGGTCAAAGGGCCGCTTTAATGAGCGCCATTTGAGTTGCAACTCACATCCTAGATTCTGTCCGAACGTGAATCCCATCTCCCTGCTACCCTTCCTGGCAGGGTCAACCCTCACCCCCTTGCCTCGTCTATTTTTAAACCCCTTCCACCGTCCCATGAGGTTATTAAAGATCATACTTAAGTTTATTCCAGGCTCCCTGTGTGCAGGTAGGTGCTTTCATCTTTCTTTTCAATAAGCTCTTTAAAATAACTCAAGTACTTTTTTCATAATTTTCACGAGGGAAAAATATGATTTGCGGCAAAAATTTGTTATTTTGTCCCTGGCTTATGCTCATCTTTACTTTTTGCGACAGTTCAACCCAAAAAAATGCTTATTTTAGACCCAACGAAAATAATGCAGCCTCAAAATACCTATATTTTCAGAAAAGCTGCAGACAAAATTTTGACATCCGAATGCGAAGTGAACATTACATATTTTTCAGAGCATATTCGTCAATATGAACTAAAACCACGTCACCGAAAGTTCACATGAACCAAACGTATAGGAACTTTTTGCAGATGGGAGGAACCCAGAGAGTCACCACAAACAAAGAGGGTCCGTGGGAATCTTCACTGAAGAATGGTTTGAGGGATTTTCCTATCTCTAAAGGTCCAGTTACACGACCAAATTGAGCCATCCAATTGGGCCTCTCATTGGTCGCATCCTCACCTCAGGTCATTTTCCACCAATCAGAGCTTCAATTTGATGGCTCAATTTGATCGTGTAACTGGACCATATAAGGGGTCTACGGGGCCAAAGTTTTTACAGACAAATTTTGCTCAATACATTGAGACCGCGCTTTTTAGATGTTCGTTGCCAATTTTACGGCAAAAATTCTGAAAAAATGGAGACTTGATTTTCTCATCACAAGTTAAGTTTTCTCCCATATTTATTCTAGGATTTGGAAATTTTTGCAAAACGCACCTGCTTGAGGCTAACCTCTTCCCAGTTTCTTAGCTTGTCGCTAAACAAGACAAACTAACCTTTACATCATTTCCGGTTTATATTGACGAATATATTGAATATCGACCGGTATGTGACCACCCACGGCTGCAAGAGTGCGAGGAGGTGCCAAACGAGTAAGAGGTACCTCGTTCATCGAAGATTCGAGTCCGAACGAAGTTTACTCTCCGCGCGAACGTTGATATTTGGCACGGGATCAAAGACGTCGGGGAGGAGGCGCATTGCCTCGGGTTACGCGAGCACCATAATTCATGACGTAAGCCCGGTACTCCATCCCCACACGAGCCCTGCACAGCGTCGAGCAATACACGCAACAGGGCTCAACTCAAAACGCACCGGTGTGGTTACGCCAGAGCGACGACGAATGTACGGAGGTGCAACGAACCGATCGAATCGACGGGATGTGTATCGTGTCCGGTGTCCACTTCCGTTCTCCGAACAGCGACGAGTTTTCCCCGCCCGGAAAAAAGCAAAACCGAACGTAATGAAAATCGGGTTTTTGAGAGTAAAATCTTGGCTCGCCGCTGGCGTAAAAAAAAGGTGAAAGAGAGGAGATTGGAATTTGATAGGTTTAATCGTCGGTTAAGAGGAGGAATGTCGGTAGGAAACGCGAGTTCACCATCGTTGTTGGCAAAATGCTCTGAGCGTTTTAACAATGGAGGACCTTGGAGGACAAGGCGCATAAGTGCAGTTTTTGCTATCTTGAGAAATACGCATTTGAAGTTTCGAAATTACGTGGATCTTCATGGCGGAAAGAAAGTTCAAACTGACTTTTTGATGCTTAAAAATTGGAATTTGAGAGCGAAGTTTTCACAGTCTATTTAGACTCATTTAGACTAGTTTTACTTCAAATCATTAATATCTCATTTTCCCAAACACTGCATTTATGCACCTTGTTCTTCAAGCTCCACAATGAATGTACACCCTATTTTAAAATGAACCTATAAAATTTGACGAGAAGTTTTTAGAGAGGATCGCTCGGTTCCTTCGTCTTCAAAAAATGATTCAAACCATAAATAACTTGAACTCTGTAATTAGTTGACGATTCCATAGGTAATAACTGACCGAGACGTCTGCTCTTGAAAATTGATCAGGAGACATGCCCCTTTCAGCAGTAATTGTCTACTATCCCTTGACAAATTATATGGTTATTTCGATTGCATTTTGCATCAAAGTGAATTATAACTAGAGAATATTAAAACGAATACTCTTAAGAACCTACTTTCGATATACATTCGAGGACAAATATTTTCAAATAAAAATAATTTCTGGCTCGTTTACCTAGCCGGTTACCGGTAGTTTAATAAATCAGATTCAGGGTGTAATATGCACAACGGCGAGTTGTTTCACAGTGTGCGGGGTAGCTCACAAAGTATTAAAAAAAGGAGAGAAAAGAGAGTGCGGAATCATAAAAACTGCACTGACATCAGAATTTAATTATCATTAAATGCGCCCGAAAGCGCTTCATGATTTTCCATCTTTTTAATAATGTAAGCTTTTGAATTTTCAATAAAACAGTTTGCCATTGCGCTGTTTATGGCTCACTGCTCATGCTGGGGTACATATAAACCACGCTCCGCCTCCATAAACTGTCACACAAAATTCGTCGTAAAAGATAAGCGCACATATTTATAAAAATATTAGATTAACCTCATTGTTCGATGAGTTTTTAGCGGTCGGTTGGTCAAGCTCCCTGCTCTGCAAAAAAGGTGGCGACTAAGTTGAACAATTTTTCCTTTCACCCGTGAAAATTCACTGACTTTCATTGTGGATGAGGCTTCATGCACTCGGCGCGATTTAGTGAGTTTTCTTCTTCTTCTTCAATGGAAATTTGAATGAAGTAAGTGAAGAAGGCGACGAATAAATTCGAGTTCCAACAAACTGTTCCAATTGGACCGCGTTAAGCAGAAAGGAACCAAGCCACATCAGCTATTGCAAAATTTAACTGGACAATTTGATTTTTTACATTAAAACGGTTGTGCGGATTTTTTTTTTTTTGCAAATTTCAGTGAATTTTCTGCATAGTAGAAGGCAAATTTTTTGAAATTTTCAAAGGAATCCGCACAATGCTCTCCTGTAAAAAATGAAATTGCCCGATTAAATTTGGCAATAGCTGGTGTGGCGTGGTTTCTTTCTGCTAAACGTGGTTCATTACGATGTAAGTATGTACATTTTGCGACATGCACTTTAACACCATTTCGATAGCATGATCCATTCTCAGCACCCCCAAGTAGCTCTGTAACAAACTTAAGGCCTTGTCTCCACGGGACGTTTCCATAGGATTTGTCCCAAGTTCGAATCGCAGGAATGAAACTTCTGGGATCTTTCCCAGTTACCGTCTCCACGAGTCGGGGCTCATACAGTCCTGCGACTAGTTTGCGCGAGAAGATAAATTAGTTAAAGTCGAGTATTTAACCGGGATTAAAATAATAATTGCACTCAATTGACAATTAGATACATTATTTTAACCAAACAAACATTAATAATGGAATAATAAATAAAATATCGCAGAATTCGTTTTCACTTCTTCTTCTCCTCTCAGTGGGTCCTAGGGGCACAAGTACCATACTTGGTACTGGGAACTCAATATTTTTCCCAACTTCGTACGTGGGATTTTTCCCAGGGACAAATCCCATGAAACATCTCGTGGAGACAAGGCCTGATGCACGAGTGATTCAAATCCATCCCTCCTCTTTCTCATCTGTCCCTCTCTTCCAATTAAGAGATCCCTCAAGAGAGGTACAACTTGAGTTTTTCCCGAAGATACCGTGCAGCAACCACAAATAAGAGCCAAGTGAAAATTGTAAATTATTTCCGGGGGTCCTCTTGTTATTTAGTATTCACGGAAATGTTTTATTGTCGAATCGGGGACGGAAAGATGGGTGACATGACAGCTTCATTGTTGTATTGATCGGATAATGTTAACACGACCTGGTTTACTGGTGGGACCGAATTTAAATTAAATTTGCATTTATGTAAATCTTGTTTCTGCTTTCTGACAAGGATTCTTAGGCGACGCTCCAGATTGTTGACGGGAAGCTAAAAACACGGCTTGAAGTTTTACGAGTGTTTACGCTGTCGGTCTCTCGCGACTAAACGTTGTACCCACTAAAAACACCGAATACGGTCAAGCATTGGGAAGTTCGTCGCATTGAATTTTTTAAAAGTGCTTTTAAAATCGGTCAGGTAAAATCCTGTTTTACATTTTAAGGTTGCGACAGCATTGCGAAAATTGCATTACTTACGATATTATGTCAAGATTTATAAATGGTTTACAGTCGGCGGGAGAATTCACATTTGAATCACATTTTCAAATAACCGTTTCGACTGTTTACTTTTTTTAAGAGAACAAACTTCAACGCGAAAATCTTTATGGAAATGTTCCCCTCACAAAATATGCTTACAATTAGTTTGTTTCGCCAATTTTCAGGGAATGGCATTTGGCATTTTTTAAATTTAAAAGGGAAATATGACAGGGAGTGAAGAAGTCAAAATATTTGCAGTTTTGTACTTTCGAAGGGAAGATTGATGAAGGCGCAGCGATACAACTATTCGTTCATTATGGATGTCCGTGTTGCGCGTGCGCGAAATTGAAGGCGCGAGCGCGAGTCGTGAACTCTCAATGCTCCGATTGCACCGCTATACCTATTATGCCAATGAGGTATCGTTCGGATTTGGGAGAGAAATTAAACAAATGAGGCTCCATTACGTCACTCCTATCTTTGGCTATGTTCCTGACCTAGCCCTTAAAGCACCACTACAGATAAGATCAACGTAACTAACACAGCATGGTATGGGAGCAAGGGAAAGGATGCGCGTTGATGACGGCGCAGAGATACAACTATTCGTGCTTGATGGATGTCCGTGTCGCATCTGCAAAATTGAAGGCGCCATGGCGCGTGGCGTGAACTGACATTGCTCCGCTCCATACTGCCTATGAGGTATCGCTCGGATTTGAGTTAAGAAACGGTGCCTGATTACGTCTCTCCTATCTTCGGTCGTAGTGACACTCGATTTTTATTTATTTCAATTCAACGTCTAAATAATTTTTTAGGATGCAGGACCCGTAGGCATTTACGAGTTAAAGGGTGAATATATACAGATTTTAACCATCTTAAGGCATCTTTGACGAGCCTGTACGGATTACAAGCAATGCATTTTAGTGAAAAAAAACTAGACCACCAGAAAAGAGATCGCACTTAAATTTCAGTCTCCGCTATTTAAGTAAGCACTTGCATTTCAAAAGAAGCGGCTGCTAAGTCACTCCCACTCTATTTTTCTATCCTTTTCATTTTTTCTCACATTTTCCCCCTTTTTACTGTCAAAATGGCGCGTTGGGTACAAACATATTCTCCGACAGAATTTGTCAATAAATCCTTTTTCCTCTCCGTGATGTAAGTATGCCCGGAATCATACATTTTTCAAATACCTAAACTACGAGTATTCTTATGACATCACCCCTTTTTGCTTGCGGAATTCTGAATTAAAGTTTGACTCCATTGAGTAATGACTATTTCTGGCTCATTTTGGAAAAAACGTATGATTTTATGGATGAGCTAGTTTCTCATTGCAAATTGTAGTCCGAAAGTCCGATCGTGCTCTCAAAAGGTGGCAACGGTGATTTTACGAAACTTCCATCAACCACACCACAGTCTGAGCTTCCCGCATGTAGCCAAAGGAAGGAGAATCTCAAAATAAAATCGGTGATTCTCTTTTCGAAACCCTTTTCTTCTTTTTGTTTCCAACTCTACTCCTCCAACTATACTTTTGCTCCGGGTTAGAAGTTGTTTCAATCTTTACCTCGAGGGATACCGTACGTGGACGTGTGCCCGCTCCATCGATACAAAAAAGCGACCGTTGTAAAACTTCGATCGTAAGAGCTACATTTCCTCGCTATCGGCAGTAGTTCGAACGTGACGTTGTTTTGCCCGCTGAACTTTCTTTTAGAATTGAAACTAAAAATATGAAACTGTTTTGCCTGTTAGGAGAATGCTACCGCATCTGAATCGGCGAACAAAAGGGAGGGAATGCATAGAGATTATTGTAAATAGTCCAATGAGTCATGGAAAAATCGTGCTTTGGTGGTTGAACCTCAGATATTAGCAAAATTAATGAGATTAGTCAGAAACGCCAAGTTTGTACGTCCAACAGTGATGGGAATATTATTAGAAAACGTGATGGATGGAGCGATGATGCTAGACGTGGGGCAATTCAGAGACAAATTGATGTTTTACCATCGATATGAATTGAAATTAACATGGAAGAAACTCAGACATGTATAGCTTTTCAATGAAGTAGATAGCTCTGGAAGCGTCCATAGAAGCTCTTACTTGTTCAATCACGGCCGTAGATCTCCATGACCATTCACCATGACCAGGAGCTAAACAAAAGACTGTCTAGTTTTCTTGTCTGAGATATCCATATTCTCGCCACAGCGGGTTGATTATTGACGTTGATAGACAAAGTGATATGCACAGAAAACAATGACGTTGATAGACAAAGTGATAGGCACAGAAGACAAAGGGATAATGGAGCAATCCTATTGGTTGAAACGGGTAGTTTTCATTCAGATTAAGGGGGTAAATTGTAGATTAAAAATATTGGATCTCTCGTGAGTTGTCGTGAGGAAGTCGTTTACAGCTCATCTGTCCATTGCTTAGGATCGCTCCATTTTCCTTCGTCTCCGTTATCTATCACTTTGTCTATCAATTCGTCGCTCTCCTGACGTAAAGGCGTAACTACACTCTGCAATGAACCCTGCCATCCATGCAACTTACTGCTTTTCCGGGCTCATCTCAATGTGATAGGATCGCTCCATTTCCCTTCGTCTCCGTTGTCTATCACTTTCTCTATCAATTCGTTGCCCTCCTGACATAAAGACGTAACTACACTCTGCAATGAACCCTGCCATCCATGCAACTCACTACTTTTTCGGGCTCATCTCAATGTGTAGTTACGCCTTCATGTTCGCCAAGCGGCGAATCTCAATAATCAGCCCTTAGAAGTTCTCGACTGGAAGCGTTAGTCTAGTGCATTCTAGACGACGGTGACGTGTGAGGAGTTGCGATAAGGAGAGGGTTGGAGGGCGGGAGGCGGGAGGCGGGCGGGGAGAAAAAGAGGAAATACTTACAGTGCATCTCTATGGAGACGGAGGCGGAGAGCGGTTGACTAATGTTGTTATTGGAAGCTTGACACGTGTAGACAGCCCCCAAGTCGGATCTGTTGAGTCTGCTTATCGTGAGTTGATTATCCTTCACGTCCGGGTAAGCCGTCTCCGAGTCGGAGGAGTCCACCATGGCCTCACCCCTCCACCAGATGACCGATGGCTTCGGCTTCCCTGCAACAATCAATTACCATCCGGGAATTAATTCCGATGAAATCGAGATTAATCAAAAGTGTCCCTCGCGTCAGTCCTCGGTCAAGTGATTGAAGACGCCCGACCGAAGCGCCGCGCCGTCCGAGACGCTCCTCACTTTCCGATGCGAGTCCAGGCTCGAGAAAAATCCCTCACGTTAAAACCCTTTTCACACTATCAGACTATAATCGGATAGCGTTAGCCCTAGTTTAATGGACTTGGGTCTTGCAGATCGAAGGTTCGCCATAAGGAGATGGAATTAAGCATGGACCTTACGTTAGAAATTCGAAGACGAAGGAGACAAAGAAGAGAAAAAAAAGGAAGAAAAAGAAGAAGAACAAATAAGAATGGAAAGAGTTTGAAGAAGAAGAAGAGGAAGAAAAAGGAGAGAGAAAAATAAGAAGAGGAAGAAAAAGGAGAGAAAGAAAAAGGAGAGAAAGAAGAAAAAGGAGAGAAAGGAAAAGGAGAGAAAGAAGAAGAAGAAGAGGAAGAAAAAGGAGAGAAAGGAAAAGGAGAGAAAGAAGAAGAAGAGGAAGAAAAAGGAGAGAAAGGAAAAGGAGAAAAAGAAGAAGAAGAAGAGGAAGTGCAAGGAGAGAAAAATGAAGAAGAGGAGGAACAAGGAGAGAAAGAAGAGGAAGAGGAAGAACAAGGAGAGAAAGAAGGAGAAGAGGAAGAACAAGGAGAGAAAGAAGAAGAGGAAGGAGAAGACGGATGAGAGGAGGAGAATAGAGGGGGAACCTAGGAAGAAAAAGAGGTAGAGGATGAGGGCATTGATGAGAGAGAGGATGAGGGAAAGGACGAAGAAAAAAATTATTCTGATCTTTGGTCCTCTTCTCTATCACTAATTTTCATTAATTCTTCTTCTACTACTACTCTTTCTTCTTCTGCGTCTTCTTCTCAGCTCCTTCAGATACGTCGATGTATTCTTTGCGTAAAAACAAGTAACCGTAGCCAGCGAGCGAGCGCTGCTCCGTGGGAATCTTTGTAAGATTGAGAGACACCAAATCGCCTTCAATTTTAAGCATATGCAACACGGATAGTCTTGGAGCTGGTTTTTAAAAAAAGATTAAATATTTTAATTAGTTTACTTTTGAGGAAATAAAAGAGAATTGCAGATCGTTAAACTTTGCAATTATTGATTTGCACATTTCTTTCATTTGGCGATGGGGAAAAGTAATTCCGACGCAGTCGCGACTCTCTGGGCCTACCGGTACTTACAAATTCATGACAAAAAATGGAAAAAAGAGAGAAAAAAATTAATCAGAGGGCTCGTAAGTGATGATTTTTTTTTCAAGGCGGCAACGCTGGCATGATTGAGTTGAAAACCGAAAGCTTGGAGGGATCAAGACAGAGGCTCAAGAGCCGGCTAAAAACGAGGAGAGTGAAGAGGGAGGTGTCGTTTGTGAAACATTCTCATTTACTCAATTGCAGCATATTTCAATTGAGCCATGGCAGTGCGGAGAGTGTTTTAACGCAGATTGCACGCCACGCAACTGCAGCACTTTGCCCGTTGTTCCCCACCCGAGCTCCGGCCCGCGCCGAGCTGTGCGTAAAAGAAGGAACAAAACCAGGAATTCCAACCTCCTCGTCGCAATCAAACGCGTTTGAGTGGAAAAAAGCTCCACTTCAATTGAAACTCCCAGGCATTCCGCCTTCCTCAATCGCCCACCTTCCGCAACTCCCTGGTTTCCAGCCAACTTCATCCGCAACTTGAAACGTCTGTATCGTCCAAATATTTTATAGTCGTGACTCGAATCAAAATTATACTAACTAGACGGTTCTGCACCCTGGCCGCTACGCGGTCCAACCCTCGGGGCGATGCGCCCCCCAAAGGCCGCTTCGCGGCCAGCAAAATCGTCGAAATCGCCCGTTGGGCGGATAATGAGCGAATCATTTTAATTGAATAACAAAACAATGTTTCAAAGAAAAATTTCCCGCCTTACAGTATTCTTGATGACTTTCACCTTACTCTGAATTTGGATTCCATTTTTGGAAGTCGACCGTCACAGGGCCACATATACCGGGACCGTCACAGGGGGTCCATGACTAAACAAATGCCTCTGAAAGTAAAGACCTACTCTATTAAAACTCTGATCTTTGAACTCCCCCTCCTCACCCCATTCATCGAGCGTCCTAAAAATGATTTTATTAGAAAAGAGAGGATTTTTTTATTACGATTATATTTTTTTCAGAATAAAAATCGTATGAAGTAGTGAGTTGAAATTCAGCCTAGTTTCTACTTCCTGTTTTCATCATGCATCATTCAATGGGCTGCATATCAGTACCCCAGAGCCACAAGGTACCTAACTTTATTTTAGTTTTTTCGAAAGATCAGGGTAAAACGGCGCGTTGAAGCACCATTGATTCCAGTGTAAATCACAATTTTTGAAACTCATAACCGGGGTAAGACAGGGCTACCAAATTTTCCACATATATGTAGCCGGAATCATTGATGGAGATTTTGAAAAAGCCACTTACTCGATTTTTCCAAAAATGTGAGTTAGATACCTTTTAGCTCTGGGCTACTGATATTATAAATGGAACAGAGCTTGTTGTTTTAAAAAATGTTCACTTTATCTGGGTGTCCACCAAAACTGGCTGGAAAAAACTAAGTACTTTTACATTACATTTTTAGCACTTTTCCGAAGAATTCAGTACCTCATGAGAAAAAAAATTGCATTAATTATTTGGTGCATTTGAGTTTCTGCTATTTGATTATATTTCTTACCACTAGTTTATTTTTAACTCTTCTATAAAAATTATCAATTTGCTAATTACAATCCTATAATTATAACCACACTACAACTATGCGGTCAAAGCTGCAGCAGCGGCAAAGGAGACCCGACAAGGCCAGCACGAAGGCTGCTTCATATCGCATTGCTAAGGCGCAACGATACAACTATTCGAACACTCCGGAATGCGTGAGGTATCACCCCTCAATTGAAGGCGTTTTCAAAACTGCCAACTTTCCATATCGGGATTCTTGTGTCGCATAAACTTCGGACCATAAGATAAATGAAATGACTAATCTTACGAGCTAGTGCAACAGCTATGCGTACCGTATATCTGCTTGTTTTCATTTTTTGTTCATAGCTTTCAATCCAGTTAATAACGAGCATGTACTTTGCTCGGATATTGACGGTGTAGGTCGAAAATCACATAACTCGGTTTGCAACGTCGCAGACTTCCTGTCATACTTTATTTTTTAAACGAAAAACTACTCAACGGCAATTCTTTAAAACTGCTATAATTGTTCTTCTCTGTGCGAAGAAAATTCTGCAAAAACTTCACGGAATAACGTCAATTTGTTCTCCTTTAAAAAAATAACATTGAGGCGGAGATTTTCAGACACCGCAAACGAGTTTTGTGATTGCCGACTTACACCGGCGATATGTTTTCGTTCTATTCAAGCTTTTAATAGGTACACCTTTTTCACTGTCCTTTCTTTTATTTTATGATTTGAGTTCCTTTTATTTAGTTATATTTCTTGCCATTTGTTTATTTTGAATTCTTCTATAAAAATTATCCATTTGTTAAATACAATCCTCGCTTGAGCACACTTAAAATATGCGGTCAAAACTGCAGTATCGGCAAAGGAAACCCGAAAAGGCCAGTGTGGAGGCAATGCTTTCTAAGGCGCAACGATACAACTATTCGAACTCTCCGGAATGCGTGAGGTATCACGCCGTAATTGAAGGCGTTTTCGAAACTGCCAACTTTCCATATCGGGATTCTTGTGTCGCGTAGATAGGGTGTCTACTAAAATTGGCTGACAAATATTAAGTACTTTTACTGTACTTTTTCAAAACATTACCAAAAAACTCAGTGCCTCATAAGCTGAAAAATGTGGTATTTTTTGGTACCTTTAAGTGACTAAATTCGAAAATTGTCGAAATTCGCACGCAAATCGCTAGAAAAGTGACGTAGCCAGGAACTTCGAAGCTCATTGGTAGAATGAAGATTAGACTGGTTTTATCGATCTAGCGGGAGAATACCGCACTGAAGATAATTATTCTGCCGTTCTAAGCAAGAACACCGTAAATCCATCAAGATTTTCCGCGTTTTTTCGAACTTAACGCTTTATAAAATAAAAAACTGTTTTGTACTTGTTACAGTTTGTAAAAACTGTTTTACTTACGCGCCTCACATTTTCAGGTTGAGTTCTCAATAGTATTTGAGAGTGGATTCTGTGCGAATATTGTCCCAAAGCACACGAGTTTTTCTGCTGTGATACATTGCCTCCAAAAAGTTTAAAATGGCGTTTACGGCGTTTTTGCATTGCACGACAGTATTGCGCAACGGATTGCATATTTTTCAGGCTGTTTTAAAAAATGTTGTGCCCCGCGCCACTAACTCATCATCAACGCTTCTCAGAGCACAAGAGAAAACCCTCTTACAAAAATCTTGTGGCGGAGAGCAAGACGAACAGCCAAGTATGGGAAGGCTTAAATCTTTCGGTGAAGTATTTCCTTAATCAAAACAAAAGCAAAGAGTTTGGGAGAGCGGAGCTCGGCCCAAGTTGCATCTAAAATTCGAAGCAAAGTTTCGAAGACGGACCGGACTCGGCCGAGGAGCAAACGGAGGGAGTTCCGACCTTCTTAAAAAGCGCGTATCTGTAGAGAAATCCCAAAGGACATTACGCGGTTTCTCCCTAAGCCCCGGTCCCGTCGGCAGCTCATTCTAATTATCCGGCGGACGAGGGCTGAATCTGCGGTCGCGCCGCGTCGCGTCGAGATTCGGCGATGACCGTTTAGCGTCGCTGTCTCCCTAAACGAAAACAACATAACTCCGAATGTAAACCCAGTGTTGATAGGTGTTTTTTCCCCGGGAACGGCGTTTCTCCTCGAAGGATTTCCCGCCTGGCTCTGATATATTCCGGCCCCGAAAACTCCCGGAATAACTATCGGTGACACTATCTAGATAATGAATTACCGACTTTTAACTTTCGTCTAATCAAGTTTAACCCTTTTGTCCTCCGGTTCCCTCGTCTCGACGTAAATTGATTAATGCGGCGGGCGCGGGGTAGCGGCTAGCTTCCGCCCGGAGTGATGTGGCGGTGGAATACGCCGACCAAATGACAAAACCTTTCGCTCCTGGTCTTACAAGCCGCGCGCTTTCCAACTTTGAACGGGTCTGTTGGGGGTTTATCACGGCCGACGCAAAAACTGACCCATTCAATGATTGTCGGGCTGGTCAAAATCCAGACGACATTTTTCTGCTTATGAGGCCCTGAGTTTTTAGGAAAGGTTCTGAAAAAGTACAGTAAAAGTACTTAATATTTGCCAGCCAATTTTAGTAGACACCCTAGCTATGCAATACAAGAATCTCGATATGGAAAGTTGGCAGTTTCGAAAACGCCTTCAATTATGGCGTGATACGTCACGCATTCAAATCAGTACGAATAGTTGTATCGTTGCGCCTTAGGAAGAATTGCCTTCACACGGGCCTAGTCTAATTTTCATTCTACAAATGAGCTTCGAATTTCCCGGCTACGTCATTTTTCTAGCAATTTGCGCGCGAATTTCGACAATTTTCGAATTTAGTCACTTAAAGGTACCAAAAAGTACCACATTTTTCTGATTATGAGGCACTGAGTTCTTAGGAAAAGTACTGAAAAAGTATAGTAAAAGTACTTAATATTTGCCAGCCAATTTTAGTAGACACCCTATCCATGCGACACAAGAATCTCGATATGGAAACTTGGCACTTTCGAAAACGCCTTCAACTACGGCGTGATACCTCACGCATTCCAAACAGTACGAATAGTTGTATCGTCGCGCCTTAGCAAGCCTCCATGCTGGCCTTTCCGGGTTTCCTTTGCCGCTATTGCAGATTTGACCGCATATATTAAGGTGATTCGATGGACGCCATATTTTGTGTCAGAACGGCATGCGATATATCGCATCAATTGGTTCGATTTTTTCAGCTACTCGTCGATTTTCTCCAATTTTGAGATCGCAATTCTGTTGTCAGGAGACTAAAGCACTCACTTGCCAATTTTAACAAAGAAATTCAACGTAATGAAGGCGTGGTTTTTTTAGAGAGAAAATATCGCATTCGATACTGATATCGAAACTGCACTCGAATGCGATATTTTTCCTCTAAAAAAACCACGCCTTTATTTCGTTGAATTTCTTTGTTAAAATTGGTAAGTGAGTGCTTTAGTCTCCTGACAACAGAATTGCGATCTCAAAATTGGAGAAAAATGGCGAGTAGCTGAAAAAATCGAACCAATTGATGCGATATATCGCATGCGGTTCTGACACAAAATATGGCGTCCATCGAATCACCTTAAGTGTGCTCAAGCGAGAATTGTACTTAGCAAATGGATAATTTTTATAGAAGAGTTCAAAATAAACAAGTGGTGAGAAATATAACTAAATAAAAGGAACTCGAATCATAGAATAATAGAAAGGACAGTGAAAAAGGTGTACCTATTAAAAACTCAAACATGACGAAAAATATCCGTGCAAATTATACGCTCGTTATCAACTGGAACGGAAGCTATAAACAAAAAGTGAAAACAAGGAGATGTACGCATAATGCTGCACTAGCTCGTAAGATTAGTCATTCCATTTATCTCATGCTCCGAAGTTTATGCGACACAAGAATCCCGATATGGAAAGTTGGTTGCTTTGAAAACGCCTTCAATTGTGGTGTGATACCTCACGCATTCCGGAGAGTTCGAATAGTTGTATCGTTGCGCCTTAGCAATGCGATAGTAGATTAATGTTGAAGTAGCCTCCAAGGTGGCCTTGTCGAGTTTTCTTTGCCGCTGCTGCAGTTTTAAATATGTTATCCCCTCTCCGCCATTTTGTTATTGAGCTGGCATGCCCTTTGAACGGACTGCCACAACTATACTAGAACTCTACAGGCAGGTCAAAAGAAAGGACGCTCCCTATTGGCTGAACGCTTACAAGAATAAACTTAATGCAGGTCATGATGAACATTTCACCACGTGCAGGAGAAGCGGCAACAAGGCTGGATGTTTGATGTCATCACTCTTGTTTAAGTGCAGTGACGATATGACGCACGCTCGTAAATAGCTCGAGCGCTGAAGCAAACATAGGCTGCATACATTCTCTCGTAAAATTACTTGGCGGTGCAGATAAATGAAATTAATTACAGCATTTTATTTTAATTTAACCCATCATCAGCACAACTATTTTAATGAATTTTCTCTCGCCAGAATGCTGATGCATCTTCGGGGCTCCCATGCGCGGCGGGGGATCAACGCTCCCTCGCCTTGGCCCCGAGTGCGTCCGCTGTTAAAATGGACCGTTAAATGGAAGCTTTTTCTTTAAAAGTCCTCTAAGTGCGTACTTTGTTCCCAAGCTCTATTTTAATATACCTTAAATTTCTTGCATGCAACTACCAACTACACTAAGCTGCTTTAGCGACCGCGTGGTTTGCATCAGATTGTTGTTTCGTAAGGACAGCGTAAACTAGAGACGCTAGTAGTACCACGTCAGAGAAAAGCGATATATCGACGGCGTAAGTCCGCAATCACACATATCATTTGCGGTGTCTGAAAATCTACGCCTCTAGGTTATTTTTTTTAAAGGAGAACAAATTGACATCATTCCTCGAAGTTGTGGTAGAATTTTCTTCGCACAGAGAAGAAAAATCACGGTAGTTTTAAAGAATTACCGTTGAGTAGTTTTCCCCAGTCTAGTGTGCATTACCACGGATAAGATCTAAAAAAAGATCTAAGATACTTTTATTTCCTCAGGACCACCATTGAGGTCATTTCATCTTCTGTTGTGCATGGCTCCCTGGGCTCCTTGAATGCCCTGAACGACTAAATTAAATCCACATCCGTTCGCTAAACAAATAGGATCTCTAACAAGGAACCTGATATAGTCTTCCTTTCAAAAAGCTATCGATTTGGGTATTTCTCAGATCTCTAAGGTGTGACATTGAAGTCTTTGAAAAGAGACTACTAGCAAAGAAGGATGTCACTTCAACAGCCGGGGTGTCCATAACAACGTTCAAGAGGTGCCGTGCAGATCTTCAATATCCAACATGTTACCTCAGCAACTTTTTCCCCAATAGACTTTGAATTTTAATAATTCTGTTGCATGACTGATAAACATAACTTTCCTTGAAAAGTGTTTAATAAATTACTTGTACATTCCACAAAACACGAAAAATTGACAAACTAAAAATTAGGCAGATCTAAAGTATTTTTTATGATGTGTCCCTGAGCGATTTGCGAATCGGATGAATTTTGCTGCATAACGCTAACGATCTCCTGTAAACACTTAGCTCTTGGAAATAGGTTTAGCCTCTCAGAGGTAGCTAGTCTCATCAATAATTGATAAAGCGCGGCAGAATATAGCAGAGAAGTGCATTAGACGGAAGTGCAGGTATGAATCGGTTCTGGAAAAGGCGTTACATAGCGAAGATGATTCTTCGAACGATTTAATGCGCTTTGAGCGATAACCCTGTTCATCGCTTGCACTTTACTCCCACGTTTCATCACAGGGGATTTCGTCTGGATACTTTTGAGTCCTCAGTTTTACTTCGAACCCCACTATTTATAAGTTGATCGATTCTTGTTTTATGTCATCCCATCTTTTAAAATTCTGTTCGAGGGATTGCATACCTTTGTTGCCACCTAATTGGATGTGATTCAACACGCAGATTTAACCTGCATAAATATTCTTCCATTAAGATTCTTGTAGCAGGCAAGTGTTTTTGCTAAACTACATACATTTATTTTTAGTTATATTGGTAGATTCTTTTTGCCTATGCAATAGCCAACTTCCAATGCAAATATCATGAGCAAATCGTAATCGGTTAAATAATTCCCTTGATGGAATTTTCATCAAAAAGACGTAACTCTAATTCTGAAAGTTTAATACGTTTCTGACTCAAACTATCCGTCATATAATTTTGACATAAAATTCATTTGAAATCAATTTACGACTTCGTGCGACTGATTTTTCGGACTGGCATTGTTAGAATGGTGACACATTTTAACCCAAAGCAATCCGCAGTTATTAAGATAATATTATTCCTTCTCTCTTAACTGATAAACAATTTTCATAAGAACATTGCTTTTCGGTATAGCTGGAGATAAAAAGACGGACATTAAATTAAACTTCAAGTAAGAAAACTTACACTACACGATCAATTGTCATTTGAACTCTGTTTTATTTTCGTGTCATCTTAGAACTTTTCTGTGAGCATAGTTTGACATTCTGAAGCTGCAGAACAATCATCAAGAAAGTATTTTTTTAATTGATAAAGAGGAACTGAGTATCTCGATCGGCAAATTAAAGTTTACTCCGTTAATGATCTCTGAGCTTTTTCTTCTCTCGTTTAAACTTTTTTCTTTTGTTTGCCTGTTGATTCAAGTCCAAGCGCGCTTTTGGTGTTTAGTCTCGTCAATAGATTCCTTTTAATTCCAACATTCATGAGCTTTTACTTATCTGAACTCTTCTTACACATTTTTCAAGCATATTTTCTCCGTGGCTTCATCATCTTCTTTCCTAATTTATTGAAAATTCATTCCAATAGCTTTCTATAGAGCTCTCTCATCATTCTTTCTTATTGGTTTTGGCAAAGTTTTAACTACTTTTTAAATCGCTGCAATCAAAATCATTGTCTTGTGAATATAAGATAACATATGTTTGACTTTATATTCTTCGGTATGAAATGAGACCGTCTAGGAGAGGTAGAGAAATATCGATGACTAAGGAGTTAAAAAAACGCGTACCTCTACTGCAACGTTTCAAAATCTCGGATAATGTTTAATTTTATGAGGAAAAAACCTAGGTACCAATACACCTCCGGTGAATTTTTGGTGAGGTAAATAGAACAAGTAAAGAGGATTCACAGAAAATTTCAATACAGCATTTCGATTACTTTTCTGTAAAAAAGAAAAGTAATTTTAAAAAAATCTGCAACCTCGCAATCGTAGACTGCCATCTTTTTTTACTTGAGCCATCGATACTCCAGATTTTACGAACAGTAATATTTGTGCCCTCGTGAAAAATGACTAGTACGGTAATCCTTAAAGCAGGCTTATGCCATCGTTTACTCTTGTGTTGGGTAAAAATACATTAAATTCGTAAATTAGATACTCATTTTTAGAACAAAATTAGGTAAAATTCATGTTAAGGGTAATTTTCATGCCATTACAAAAAAAAAAAAAAAAAAAAAAAAAAAAAAAAAAAAAAGTCGTCATCCACTGATTTGTCAGACTTGTTACTTTGAATTTTAGAACGAGTATTAAATGTTTTACAGTCTTTTACCCATCTGCATTTAAGGTATTTTTCAGGTGAAAGAGGTGGTAAATCAAGTCGACTGGACGCCACTCAATATCAGTCTACTTTTTTCCCAACTGAAAGCAATCCATCAGTTGGCTTGTACATAAATACTCTACTTTTCACGTATTACGGGATACGGGGCGTTAGTGGTTGAGCGCAGCCTAAGGAACGACGCGTGCCATGAAAATCGCCTTCAATTTGAATCGATACTCCGCATTACACAGGAGTTAAAATAGTTGCTTCCGCACTGCAAACCCAACTAACATGGAGGCTTGTGGTGCCGCACTGCGCCGCGCTGTAGGACTGTTCGTTAGTAGCCAGGTTGAGGGCCGTAGGTCGAGGTTAGTAGCCGTTGGGTGAGAAAATTGGATTATTAGGGTAGTATTAATGACCGTCTCTTTAACAGCTCCTTCTTTCAGGGAGCCCTAGCCTCGATGTGGTTATAAGAAAGTGATTAGAGGGAAAACCGAACTGAACATTACATCACAAAAATGACAATTTTCACAAACCTCTCGTAAAGTCCAAAGATATAACTTTGCAAATGGACTTGAAAGAGACTACTGATTTGCCGCTGCAAAATTACAACATAAAATAGAAAGAATCAATGATTTGAGTTCATTTTAAGAAAAGTGCGGATCTACCTTAAAAGTTGCAAAATTGGCAATAGTTCTTCACGGTCAATTGGCTTCCTCTCTTTTTCTAGTGGCAAACCAGTTTTTATTTTCGTGCAAACATCTATTTCCAATGCTATGCTATTGAATTTTACTGTTGATTTGTAAAAACTGCCCAATTTATAGTGTTCATTAACAGCCTTCTTCAATATAAACCATGAGAGGCCTCCCTAAAGAGAGAGGTTATTCACAAAGAAAGACCCGTGAGAGCCTATAGACGAGCTCTCTGCACGGATAAAAAATGACGTTAGTGGTTACAAGATTCTTGATTGTATACGATCCTATGGAAATCTAGTGACTATTGACATTTTTTTTTGTCAGGGAGAGGTTTTCAATAATTGTGGCAATTCCTTCCTAAATGGTTTAATAACACATCAGCTGACCAAACCTTTGATTCCGAGAGTTAATGAATGCAATTTTGAACATTACACGGTATATATCAGTAAGTTAATTTTAAAATGTTGAAAGCAAATGACGTGGACTCGGTAGACTTGCCACCCGTTTCGTCGACACCTCCCCACTCTGTAGTTGGCCCACTCGGCTGAAATTCAATCGACTCAACTTGGCGCAACTTAGTGAATGATTTATGAGACTGGATTTGAGTCAGCCGGACGGAAAAACTGGCGATATCACGTCGGTTTTCAATGACAATCACAGCAATCATGCAAATTGAGCACAATTTGCTTCGCATCGTAAATCGCGCGTTTATAAGTATTCTGGCTGTTTGACCCGGCGAGCACAGGTTGGATATTCATCAAATTAGAAGCACGGGATGGCGTTTCACGTCGCGAACAAACACCGGAGTTTCGGTCCAATTCCAAAATGGAACATGACTCCGTCGTGCTGTACTGTGTCATTACCGAGTTGTCAATTCACAGCCCTGAGACTAATCACATTTTAAGCAGATTGTGTACAATCCGTCGTGGTCAGGATTTTCCTCATACGATTATTACCTACCAACCTACTGATTAGCTCAAAATTGCCAGGTTTACCGTCTTCTCCGCAAAATACGAATTTGCAATGTATAACGCATTTTTTCTCGGAGCGTGTATCAAAAAATTATGAAAGGAAAAATATTTCAGTCAGCATTTACCTCAGAATAAAAACCCTGACGATTTTGGCAAAAATTGTGCTGAAATACAGGACGCACTATCTATCTGAGAAAAAGGAAACACAAAGACTGTGCGAAAATTGAAGCGCTTATTTCGAAAAGGTGCCAGGTCGGATTTTTTTCAAAACTGACTTTCTGATAGAAAAGCAATATACTTAGCAATCCCCTGTGTGGTTTTTCATGCCTCCTGATTTTATTTACCAGGGTTGGCACCTTTCTAAAATATGCGCTTTGAAAAGAATTACAGCTCCAAAATGAGTCGTCAGTATACAGGAAAAAACACTGGCAAAGAGGGCGCTAAACTCTAACTTAAACAGGTTCATTTGAAAGCTTTTGCTGAGGACACATTTGCAATAAAAATTGAGACTCCACTTTAAAACTTTTCTTTAATTTTTGTACTATATTTTTGTTTCGTTTGTCTATCTTTCGGAACTTATAGGTATCATTGTGGAGCAAAATGAAGATGGCTTTTCCTGTTTGATGATTCACTGGTACAATAAGTAAGCACCAATTAGCATGGATATCGCAAAAGGTTTTATTTCGATAAGGTCTGTGAATAGAATTTGTTTATTGAGCTGATACCTTAAATCTACTCTGTGCTAATGTTCCATTGCTGGAGCATACTTATTGTTGTCGTAAAGTGTGTGCACCCGAGGTAATAAATTAGCTTGAATTGCCACCATTTGAGTCGAATCAACATTTTCGGCCATAAAGAAGGCTTCGGTGTGTGGTGGTGGAAGAGGTGGTGTCCTAGAAAAGGTACAATGAAGGAAGGCATGCTTTAAATGTTTATGTAAATTTTAGTTTACTTTGCATATTAATAGGGGGAAAAAGTTTAGCACTCCAACCGCTTCTGCGTTTTTGCCAACAGTTTTTTTTTCCTCGCAGATGCGCTGTCGTTGTTATGGAACCTGAAATACTTTGTATGCACAGCGAGTGCTGCCGCGCAAGGTCGAGCAGATGATTAATGTGCCACTCTGTGCGCCGCAGACAGGTACGGCTGTTTTGAAAATAAATTTGTGAAAGTTCCTATCGGAAGAAATAAATTTACCGCGTGATAAAAAATTTTGATAGGGCGAGCGAAAAAAAGATAATACTAATAAAGCATTTTGTCTCTCTAGCAGATTATTAGGACTTCCTTTTTTATGAAATATGTATGTGACCATTTACGGTAGAGAGGACCCTAGTCCGTTAAAACTCGAAGCTGAATAAGGCAAGGCTGATGAGTGCTCTATGAACTCGTATGGACGAAAACTCCCAGAAAAATGAAAGCGAGTTGGTTTTTGGCGGTTGATAGTTTACAATTTAAAGAATATTGATGGTGAAACTACCAGACCACGTATCTCGTTTGCGGTGTTTAAAAAACTCCCCTCTCATTTGATTTTTTTGGAGGAGAACAATTCAGTATCGTTCTTGAAGTTTTCAAATAATTTTTCTAGCACTGAGGAGAAAAATCACGGAAGTTTTCAAGAATTGACGTTGAGAAGTTTCCTATTTAAAAATTAAAGTATGGCAGGAAGTCTGCAACGTCGCAAACCGAGATACGTAATCTGGTGGATACTTTCACCGTCGATATGGTCTCGAGAACAACTTATTAACCCTGAAATTATAATCTGCCGTGAGCAGAGTAGCTCAAATGCAATCAGGGGGTGAATGATCCTCATTATTTTGTATTACTAAATGGGAGAAAAATTAAAAATATAAAAAAGACACATTGGAACATAGTATGGTATTTTTGTCTTCATTGGTCACGCGCTGTCTCCAATCAATCATTTCAAGTCCAGGAGTAATAATTTAAAAGAGAAAATCGATGTTTAATGTTATCTCCAGCATTGAGTCTTATGGAAGAATAAAACTTTCAAACCATTTTATTTCGGTTCGATGTTAATGTGACTTATTTCTGTCTCACTCTGCTCAACTATAGTGCTAGATGCCAAAAGGTGTATTATGTATTGGACGTACTTACATCAAAAGGAGGTATCCATTCTGACAAGAACGTGGAGATTCTTCAGAATACACGCATGACAGGGCGCATGTCACAATAGATGCAATTCCTTTTGATTCCAATGCGTCCAATTGTTTTTAATCGCATATGAAAACAGCTTATTAGTAACCAATAAATTAAAGAGAGCTTTACGACCAAAGAAAAAGTTTGAACCGGTGTGTTGATTGAAAGAAAATAGACCAGAAGGAATTTCACGGCGGGTAGAGCCCCGCGGAAAAATGATTGACAGAATAGTGATTATGCGTATTACGATATTCTAAGTTCCCATTAGGATTGTAGACTGATCACTTGCCACTTTATTTTGTCGATTGTTCCGTACCAGAAACGAACACACGAATCCAACATAAGAGGGACTACCCCTTTTCATCATCGTAATTTCCCTTTGGCTCACTGGTTTGGATTTTATGGCTTACTCTGACAGATATTAGTCAAACAATTGAACGTATTTGATTGATCCCTACCCAATTACGTGCTGATAAATGAGATGAATTTTTAATAGCCAATTGCCCAACCCTTTATACTACAAATTAGTGAATTTGTGGGGTTTTTGTCTCATGCAGCTTCCTGCGATCATACAACGGCTGCGTTATTAACCTCTTGCGGCAAGAAGGGAGTAGTGGGTGCGGTTATGGTCCTCGCGCAAACTTTTCCAATATAGATCCATCCAACCTTTTTCTAGTCATTCTTCAAAGTGAGCCTCAACTTGTCTGCGGTCAACTTTGATTCCCGAACGAAACAAGAACGGAAAGGAACTTAAAACGAGCTAAACATAAAAATGTTGAAAAATTTAAAAAAATTAAATAAAATCCTATTTTGTAGGAGAGATATGTCCGACAGAATCAGCTTGATTCAAAAGTGTTGAATCATCTAAATAAAGAATTTTTTACTGGTCGAGTACAGCCTCGTTTTAAAGTTAAAAAATAGGTCAAGAAAATTATTTTTGACCTCTGTGAACTTTTCCTCAACTACGCGGAGTCCTTCAGATTGTAATGATCTTACAAGCAATATGAGCAGGAGGATACAATTTTGATCGGACATTTCAGGCAAGCCCCCCCCCCCCTCTCCTTCGTTATTCGTGTCTTTGTTCGTGTGTCCTCCATTATTTGAGAGCCTCCGCAAAGTGAAAGCCTATTTCGAACGGCATTAATTTTTTACGAGTATGAAGCACGGACCCGATGGAAAAAGGAGAGGAAAATCTTCGCGAGGAGGAAAAAAAACCGGGGGATAAAAACAAAACTAAATGGAAAATAAAAATGAAATCGGTAATCTCGCCCTGGTTTCAGCAAATAATTTATGCACTCCTTTTATTTTTATTGCTTCTCACTGTCTTTTAATGACACTTAAAATATGTGAGTAAACAAGGGGTTTTATTCGCTTGTCTTTATTATTTCGCGTTATCTCCTCTTTGTTTCTCTTGCTTTTATTCCTCTCGGCTCCGACTGGGGCTTTCTACGATTCTCTCTTTTAGCGGAGATACAGCCTAGAGCTTCGGTGATCGATATAACTCGTCCTGCTAATCTTTATGCTTCATGCTTCAAGTATTTAGCAAATTTGCCTCGAGCAGATTCCCTTGTTATGGAGTTGCGGCACTTTAATTACTAGTAACATTCTTGCGAGACGCACAGCTCTCTCTTTAAAAATATCTTATTTAAACCCTTATCTCGGACGCCAAATACTCAATGAATCATTGAATTTCCTACACAACCCGAATGAAATTTTATTATTGTGACATATCATGTCCATGTGACAATAAAACAACTGATATTTTAGCCATCTCTATCAGACGAAGTATTAAATATACTTGGAGTAATATAAATTTCCGTCAAAAAATGATATATAATTGATGAACTTTTCTCTATGGAGAAAATACCGGCTGACACGGAAAGTAGTGCTCCTGCGCATAAAATGATGTAACACAAGCCGAGCTGAGACTTAAATATTTTGAGGATACTACAACATACCTTAAAGATATAAGATTGCGGATCTTTTGCCTTTAAAATGAGAGCTTGTAGTACTTGTTAGATCCCTGATTATTATTATCGATCCATCGTTTTTCGTTTAAAGATGATTGACCATGATAATGGTAATGATTAAGAGGAAGATTGGACACAACGTTTTTTGCCAACGTGCGTTAAAAAAGCTGACAACCATTCAGAGGGAAAAAGCTCATATGATCATTCAATTTTCCCTCTAGGAGATATGCTGTTTGGTGCAACACTAGTTACGTCCATTCAGGAAGGCAACTGCAGACGCGTTTCGGCCTTGTTGGGCCAATACTCAGTGCAATGCAGCCTCCTGAATTTCTTGCTACCAAGCTCAAGAACCGAATTCAGGAGACTGCACTGCGCTGAGAATTGGCCCAACAAGGCCGAGACGCGTCTACACTTGCCTTCCTGAATGGACGTAACTAGTGTTGCACCAAACAGCATATCTCTAAGACCCTAGAGAAAATATTACCTTGCGGTGAGCTCACCATCACCTTGCGGCAAGGTATCGGCTTTGCCACCCTCTCCGAGCCCTATTCGAGGCCTCGCCGGGTCAGTTCGTGGAACTTAACGACTGGCAATAATTATGCATGGCAACGTTGGAGACAAAAATCGTACCCAACACGGAGTATTTCCCGATGCTGTGTCGATTTTTTCGCGCCCTGCGTCTGGATTTGGGTCTACAGGGTTGTCATACGGTTTTATTCCCGGTCGTCGAGTTCCATGAACTAGCTCGGTGAGGGCTCGGATAGGGCTCGGAGAGGGCGGCAAGGCCGATACCTTGCCGCAAGGTGATGGTTAGCTCACCGCAAGGTAATATTTACACTAGGGCGAGTGAAAATTTTGCTCATATGAACTTTTTCCCTCTGTATTGAGATCGTCAACTTTTTTTAACGCACTTTGGAGAAAAACTCCAATATACTGTCTTACGACGCGTGCGTCCACCGCAATCAGTTTGTAGGAATTTTTACTGTATTTGAATGTATTTGATATTGTAAGAGTTCATCAGAGATTTTGGCTTTGATCTTCTAGACTTTTGTTTTGACCCGGAAATGTTTTTCTTTATCATTATTTTCTTTTACATTCTAAAAATTAAACTCACAACCAGCCGGCTTATTAAAAGTTTATTTACCTAGATACTTTCTTGGGCATGCATCCTTTACCTTTCGCCACACAGGTGGTCCAGGTATGGACTTTTCCCGACTACTAAGTATTCTATTATTATTCACTTTTTTCAATCTTTTCCCCAATCCTAAAAATGTCGCGATCTTGCTTTCTACTACTATCTTCCAATTGTTTTCCTATTCTTGTAACAAACCCTGGAACTTAACTACAGAGGTGTGTGTTAATATGGCCAAAGTTTCTAAGGCACTGCTCTAAAATAAACATGTATTACTAATACCAGGT
The DNA here is from genome assembly GCF_918797505.1 of Bemisia tabaci. Classification (NCBI taxonomy): domain Eukaryota; kingdom Metazoa; phylum Arthropoda; class Insecta; order Hemiptera; family Aleyrodidae; genus Bemisia; species Bemisia tabaci. The sequence continues at coordinate 31,891,928 of NC_092797.1, read as the reverse complement.
ATTACTTCTACTCTATACTTTAAAACGGGCACTGGGTGACGAGGAAACCTCAAGTCAATCTAATTGCATAAAAAAAGTATAAAATCATCTGAAAGTAATCCGGAGGCTTGAACATTTAGAAACACTTGGGTATCTAAGCTATACCTATAGGAGAATAAAACTGAGAGATAATCGTCCTTTAGAACTATGTATTTTGTGAGTAACAGTGGCGTGGCGTCCGTGGTGTGACTGATGGATTATCGATATTCCCCCATTTGAATCCGTGGTAAAGAATTGATTATTAAAGTGTTCGCTGCAAACTCCCTGTTAATCGATCCTTTTCCATAGGTTTAAATGACAGATGAATCGGTATATCTCAAAGCACGCCACGCCACTGGATGACGAGAGAGCGAGAACGATAAATCGAAGATGGTTGCGTGAAAGAGCCGACCGAAAGCAGCGCAGCGGAGCGGAGGAAGAATTTTTCAGTGTGTCAGAAATGGGAATCAAGAAATTAAACTTTCTTCGCAAGTTAGGTAATTGATATTTAGCCTCATGGACTGGAGCACTCCGAACTGGCGGACTAACACGTAGAAAAGTGGTTTCCACCTTTATTTCAGCTCCCCTTCCATGATTATTATTTTATTACCGGCGCTGCTCTGGAACAGATTGAAATAGCTTTCTGAGTTCCCGCAACTGCTCTAAATTGTTTACGTCTCCCCTCATGCCACGCTCTTTATCTTCCATCCCCAACTTCGAACATCCCATCTGGACTCACATACACAACTTTCAAGAAAAATCATGATGCAATCGACTAAAAATATATGACTACCCAGCAAAATTAAATTGCGTACCCTACGTTTTGCTTGAGTGTGCAAGTTTCTGTGAAGGAGTTTAAATCTTCACGCAACAATTTTTTTTAAAAAAAAGTACTAGCTAAAGTTTGAAAACTTTGAGGTGCCGAGAAATTTGCTTAAATTTCGTCGCACGGTCCTTGAATTGCTCAAAGAACCAACAAGTATGGCACAAATCAGTCCATTTTTAATCGTGCCTCGTAGTGCAATTTAATCGAACTACTGTTCTACTTTAGGTCCATTGCATGAAAAAAAAAGTTGCGGTGGAAAAAAGGAAAAAAAAAATACCGGACATCTGTTAAAAGTTAAAAATTAATTTTCGGCATTAAAATGTTAAAGGGAGTAAAAGTGTTTTGTTTAACCACGAGTAGGAATAGAATATTTTTGAAAAACGATTTTTTTTAAATTGTGAAAATATCAAGTAGAAGGGTCCACAGATTGAGATCAACGACGTACATGATAGTACATGATAAAAAATTAACCTCTGAAGTATTAGTAGTTCTATTCCTGCGACACACCCAACTACTTGGCTCAATCTTCGCCCATTCTTTGAAAAACGTTACCATTTTAAGGGTAAACCTCCCTTCCCACCCCCACAATTTAAATGTTGCTGTTTTTTCATTCATTTGGATACGGCTTGGGAAGCATTATCAATTGGTGATAACATCTTAATTTCTTCAAAAATGTATTATGGCCCCCTGGATCGGACGCGTTCCCAATGCAAACCGCACATGTGTTTTTGGGGTCAAAATCGAGAGAGGAAAACCACAAGCGCAGAACACGTATCGTGAGGTAGCGTCAAAATAGGAGGTCGGCAGGGAAGGGGTCGAATAGAAGCGTTAAAGTAAAAGGGTAGGGTAGAAGTACAGATTTCCGGCCTGACTAAAAGCTCTTTCCGCCTTAGCTGAGGAGCGTAAACAGAATTTACTATCGTCTCAGACATCATCTCCAGGCGAAGTTGCTGGGTGCGGGAGTAATTCCGAGTTACAGCCACTGGTAACACTGGAGTTTTTCGAGTTTGCGAGTCTCGGTTGGCAACGGTGGAGCTGGAACAGACCAATGGTGTTCCTGCCCGGGCCGCAGAGCAATTCAAACCCTGACCAGAGATGTTAACCCCTCCTGAAACTGCGTCTCCTCCGCATCGTCTTGCTTCCAAATGACCGCTTTTCCCCGACACCTTCCCCGTGGAAGCCCGCGGCTGAGACGCAGTGTCCGTGCCGACTCCAGAGGCCTAAGGCTCACTTTTCACAACTCCAGCCGGCTTTTATTTTCTGCCTTCGTAACACACATACCTTTGGCCGGTGGCAATGGTCGGTGGACCTGGGCACTACTCTACCATATGCTGAGGAAAAACGCCGTATGAAAGTTCAGGCGTTGCCATATTTCCTTTCGTAAAACGCGAATTTCCTAGTAAATTTATGAATATTTTCCTACAAATTTTTCAGATAATTTAGTTCTTAATTTTACCTAAAGATTCTGAAAATTTGAAGGTATAATATGAATAACTTTCCTAAAAAATGAACATTTTATGGAAGGAAATTTGGCAGCTCTTGAATGTTCATACGGCATTCTTCCGTAGCACGGCAGTACTAGAGTACCTGTGTACGGGAGAGTATTGCCATCTCTGTGCCGCTCTTTGATTGGTTCATCAGTTTTAGGCTATCATGGAGCTCCAAAGTTGGCCCAATGTAAACAAACCCGACCGAAAGGAACAAGTAATATCGGTTCAGCGATGAATGATAATCACACTCGAAGCTTGATTGGCATTGGCTTGGTTAGAAGGCATTGTACTTTGTTTTGTAAGGTGGCGTGGGTGTGGGGAGAGTTTTGCCATTTCGTGATCCTTTTGATACAGAAAAACTCTGAATTCAGTGAAATTAAAATCGAGATGAAAAATATTTCTATAAAAAACTGAAAAGGCATATTAACAAAAGAGAGGCAGAAAGAAATGAACATTAAGATCCTTCATAAAAAATGAGTTTATACAATCGAACTCACCTCCGCTTACGATGCACTTCAGAGTGAGTGAAGATCCTTCTTCATGAGGCCCTGATATTGATAACAATTCTTTGCCCTTTTCATAGATCTTGGGTTTTCCAGGAGGAACTGAAACAAGGGATAAACATATATTAAAAATTGTGTTTTTATAAGATCAAACGTAAATTACAATTCATCTTGATAAAAATTCTCTCGCCTAAATACATTGATAGTTAAACTAATTCATGAAAACTTTGGCTGAAGGGTCAAGAAGCATCTGAAGAGTGAGAAAGGCAATTGCAGTCGTAACTACAGCGTGAAATGAATAATCATAACAACTTGAGAAGGGATTGATTTCTCTAAAAGTACTTCCATTCACAGTACTCATGCGTTCTAATCATTTCTTGGAATTGTATTTTATTATTTGCATCCAACAAAAACACACCAAAAGTTGATGTAATTAATTTCATCTCATTAGACCCGACAGAATGAGCATTTAAAATTGAAAATATTAAAAAAAATGTGACGACACTTAGACATTTCCTTGTTTAAATTACATTGTTTTAAATCATTATATCGAGAGCATGTGTAGTACGCTCCTCTTGAATGAAGTATGTGATTAGAAACCGATTAGATCATCCCCACTCTTGGTGGGATGTTCAATTTTTTTCGCATTTGAAAATATCGGCTCTATTATCAACATGTCATTTTATGAACATTACAGTAGAGAGGTTAAATCAGCCGTAAAAAACCAGCTTTCGATTCTTTTATTTTCTATCCCTGCGAATGGATACTGAAAATTCGCTCGAAGATATTCCCCAGCATCGAGGCCGTTTCAGCTTTTTTATTTGAAGTAACTCGCGTGAAAAAATTCGGCCCGATAACCAATACAGTTTTTTTCTCCTTCTTTCTATAATGGGAGTAAAACGATGATTATGATCAGTGGATGAAGCATCATGCATGTCGCCCCAAAAGCTACAAAATTCAGGGAATACGGAAGAGGACGTCAATCTAATTTATGCTGAACCATCTTGCGCAAAAGTTCCGGGCCTCCCTCTTAGTTTTTTCTTTATTTTCTGTAATAAAGATTATTTGATGACATTTTTGAATGACTGAAAATGATTCTGAAACTAAGCTTATTTTTTTTTAGGACAGAGCAAGAACTCAATTTTCAAGAATAGCGGAGCACTTGAAATTAATAGGTCGGAATAAATATCCTTTCTCATGGTTTCTGAAACACGTAAAAGTGTTGCAGGGCATGTAATAACTGAGAAATGACAACGCGGTATTAATAAAAAATGCATTCCTTAATCATTATCTCAAACTAAGGGATTTCACCTCATGAATTTCTCCGGAGTGACAAAAAATCATTAATCATTTTTAATTAAAATTTACTCCGGGCAGTTTAGAAGCGGAAAATGGTCTCTTACTTGCCTTACGTTCTCTCATTACTTAAGGTTCGAGTTTGTCTTTAAATTTACTCTTTTAAATTTTTCCACGTCCCTCCCGGAGACAATCGATTACTTGTATGAGGTTTTGCAAAAGTTTCTACATAGTTTTTTTTATCAAACCACCACCCTATAAATCGCCTTATCGTGTTCTTTTTTTCTTTTTTGATAATAAAACACCGATGCAAAGTGCATGAAGTAAATACATTAGATTTTTTTTGACAAAAAGAATTTAGCAACACCTGATAGAGCTTACCATTTTCGAGTTGTTAAAAGAATCCCTTCTCACACAGTAACTGAAAAACTATTCATGATTTATCTTGAAAAATGTTTCGAATGAATTTTCGCAAAGCAGAGACTATTCTGAGAAGGAGTTAATCAGGCAATAAGGTAAGGGGTTTCTTCCTGAGATAAATAATGCTGAAAATTGTGGAACATGTAAGGAGGTCACACATTTCTCGGATATCATCTATACTATATAAAAGATATGTTCTAAACACAAGGATTCCGCTAATAAACATAAGATAACTGGTAACCAAGACTAAAAAACAACAAACACAAAGTCTAGGACTTTTTTTGGGGGGGGGGGGGGGTCGACTCCCGCTTCGAGCAGGAAACAAAACTTTAAAATAAATTAGAAAATGAGGTGACAACCTAGCTTGCTGTCATCGCGAATAGGTGTCTAGGGATTTTAAGTGATATTTATATTTTTTCTTCTATTTTTATTTGCTGGTCGAGGAGGGCGTTTAAACCACCCCGAAACGGCCCAAGCTTAAGTGGAAAAAAAACACATTGGATCTACAGTCCAGACTCTTGAAAACATTGACAAGAAAAAGGACTCTTGATTCAATCAGATTTAAGCTTAAATCAAAAGGAAATCCACTCAAACTAAGAGACTTGGTTCTTGATTTAAGCTTAAATCTGATTGAATCAAGAGTATTTTTTCTTGTCGATATTTTTAAGAGTTTGGACTCTAGATCAAATGTGTTTTTTTCCAGTGTTGGTTTTTGTCGTTTTTCAGTTTTGGTTATCCGTTTTCTTGTCTTTTTGACTGAATTATTCAGGCAATTATTGTGTATTATTGTTGACTAGGACTAGACTAGATATAGGAATTAGAGGAGGCATTCAGATGAAAACCACCATATTTTGATATAAATCATAACTCCAGTGATAGGAACGTCACAAGCGGTTTGAGAGGATACGGCGCGAAGATCACGGAGAGTCAAAAACGGAAAGAGGAGACACATACGTGTAAGGAACCTACATCTCTTGTACCTACATTAGAGTGGAGCCGAATGAGAGAAAATATAAATCGGAAAAGGGGTTTCTTGGGAAAAAAGTTCGGGAGCGATATTATCTGTGCCACAAATGTGTCGGTTAATGATGCAGCTGCGGATGTATCTTGGTCGCAGATGCCAATGATTGCCCTGCTTTTCCTTCGTCTTGCCCTTTTTCCGTTTCGCTTCCGAGCTTGCCTCTCATCTTTTAGTTGAAAAGTATTTTCAACATACCAAGTAGAGTTTGCTGGATTTAATTTCACCATTGCGCTCTGGAGTTTCTACAACTTAAATATGAACCGTGTTGTAAAATGTTTTTAATCCTTTCCACTCAAAGGACATTCTGACTGGGGTCAGCAAGAATGAACCGGGCATAACATCGACATTGGACTGAGAAAAAGAGGTTAGAAGTGGTATCCCTTAATTTGATTTGATATTTGGGACTTAGAATTCAACGCCTATTTGGACATTTGATATTTTTAATCTACACTAAAAATTTTTGCAGTTCCACTGCAAACAATAGTTCTATTCTTAGGGCGTCTGCTTTTCCTTTGCTATGGCTACAAGAGCTTCCATTATACGGCTTTTTTTTTATCCGAACCACAGTGGATCGCAACGGAATGGATCACTTTTTTATCGCGTTCCACTGGCGCGTTCCAGTTCGTTCCATGTGTTCCAGTGGAACGCTTGGACCACCCTTCCGAGGTAGGCTGAGGTTGGTCCAGGCTGGTTGAACCGGCTCCGGTTTTTAGGGGGTATGCATGAATAACGATGGAGGTGCAATGAAAGTATTAGCAAAGGCTAAATGAATAATTTTCTAAAGAATGCGTAAATTTAAACTTATTTAACTATAACATTTCATTCATATTTTTTCGCACCGTGTTGTTCCTTGCATTATTAACTGCACTTCATTTTGCAACGAGGAACTATAATTTCTGGCTCATCCATAGAAACATCCATGTGCATTGGAAAACTTATTGTATATACGCGGTTTCTAAATTGAGCTAGAGATAAAAGCTCCTCATTGCAAAATGTAGTCCAGTTTGTAAATCTCGCAATGCAATAGCAACAGCAGAAGACTCAAGGAAAGACTGAGGAATCTGAAATGGATAGCATGCAACGGAGAGTAAGAATGTTTCGATTAAAATTTCTCCCAACTTTTCTCTTAGTTTTAGATATATAATGAGAAATGAGATTCGCGCTCAGCGCAAGAAAAAGAGAGGATCAAAATCTTTAAAATTCACTCATGTCAGAGTTGCCTACAAGGTAAACAAGTTCGCTTTAATTAAATCCAACGCAACGCTAGAGGCCCCGTTGTCAAGTCAAGAGAAATTCTACCACAATGTTATGATTTCCCAGGGATTCAAAATTGCGACAAATTAAAAGTCGTCACATTTTCTAGTGATTTTTTCATAATAACAGATGGCAAGGCCATGATGAGATCACAAAGTTTTCGCGGAAATTTTTTACTTGTGTGGGAGTTGTTTCCCAGTTTGGCAACGACTCTTAAAGATCCTCGCTTACGATATAAATCCAAAAACGAAGACGCAAAGAATTCGCGAAGAGAAACCCGAGAACGGAAGCACTTAAAAGGGGGGTGGGATTCAAACAGCTAAAAGGATTAAATTTATTTTAGGTACGACTCCAAGTCGGGCTCGGAACTTAACAATTTCAAGTATGCTCCTCAAATTCGTGGAAAACCAAACAAACCCCCGAACAGGAATTTTTGTCGGTGGAACAGATATTCTGACGCTGAGGTAGGTATTCCCATTTTTCCTCAGTCCGATCCGACGGAGTAGCGGAAAATCTTCACTTCGGGCTCATTACTTCCACTTGCAAGTTCTCTCAACTCGGCGAGTGACGAGGCATGCAAAAGTTAATACTATAGTTTACCCTCTTTTTACTTAGAGACGTATTAAATTCTAGGAAAGCATAAGAATTCAGGCTAGAAAAAATAGTAAATGGGTGTTTAAAGACGAGTTGTCTACGTTCTTACCCAGAGTGAAGAAAAGACAGGAAAACTGGTTATTGAGACATTCATTTTTGAATTTCTAAAAGTAATGAATTTTACACTTTCCTCGAATGTCCGTGAGTGATTCCGGTGATTCCCCCACCACTTTATATGCTCTGTTTATGCGAGGAATGATGTAATGTGTGAGCAAAGATGGTTATGGACACTAGACTGGCTCGTTTGGTATATTTTGACGATTGCACTCGGAAAATGCGTACCCCTATGAAACTATTTTTAAATCGCCGATTGTATAAATTTTTGAACTGAAACTATAGACAAAAATCTCATTGTTTTCTATGTACATTTTTGCATTAGAGAAGAAAATTTTAAAAAGATTTAGAAGAAAACTGTTTATTTTTCTTTCTGATAAAATAAAATTATGGCCAAAGACACGTGTAATTCAAGATTAGCATTTTTTGATTGGAGAGAGGGAAATGGCTCGCATACCTAAATTTAATGGGAAATTTTTATGCTAAAAGGAACTATGTGCAAAGAGTTAGCGTGTGACATACTTCCTTTTAGCATAAATATGTAAAATTATAGTTTCTCGTCCCAATACTTGAAAAAAAGAAGTTAATTCAAAACCCACTAAGCGCCATCAGGTGTTGTTAGCATTGCACACGCAAATTTTCACCGTAAAAGAACTTAAAAACCATTAATTCATAAACTTCTATCGAAAAATTTTCTGAAGATTTTCCTTTTCTTTTCAAAAGCTCAAATAAAGCTGGCCAAAATGGAGGGGATATCCCAAAATATCCCACGCTATCCTGAGAGTCCACGTCTACATCAAGACAAACTCTCCATGCAAAGATGTGGAGAAAATACATTGACGGGGCTGCCACTTTATTTGGGGACTCCACAACTGAAAACATGGCATCACTGCTAATGCATTTGCTCCCTATCTTTGCATGGAGAGTTTGTCTTTATGTAGAGGTGGACTCTCAGGATAGCGTGGGATATCCCCTCCATTTTGGCCTTAACTTAAGAGCTTTTTTTGAGCTTGGGAGTTAATTTCAGAGAATTCCAATGGCACCATCGTGCCTCTCGCGAACTTTTACATACGAATCAGCAGTCAAATCGCAAATTCCTCACACACGCAACATCTCTATTTTCGCCCAATCGATCAATCGATACATCGCAATGTGCATCACGCCACTATCTTCATCGCTATCCATTGATTGAATATTGGAAGTGCTATAGTGCCCGGATGCGCTCAAAAGGCTGGACAGTGGGACTCTCGAAACGGGACCGGGAGCCGGGAAAAGGTCGAGAGTAAACTTAAATATGAGTGAAGAAATATGCCGGAGTGAAGACGTTTCTGGGTCAAGCGTAGCCGTAACTGGGTTAGACTTGGAGAGTGATCCCGCGCGAGGGAGGCGAAACGTAAGGTTAATGAATATCCGAACGACCGGGGACCGGGCTACCTGAAAATGAAAAACTGCATTGCAGTCGAGTGGGGCTTTTGCAACAGGCTGAAGTGCGCTGAAATCTCCGGAGCGAAGACTCACGGTTGCCACGCTTCCGTCAACTCACAAAGTGGGCTTCGTTCGAGAAAAGAACGGGGAAACAATTCGTCGTTTCCAGCACGAAAGAACGTAACTCCATTCCAAGGTTGCCAAATTGAGTCGAACAATTAATTTATTTTACAAATAAATGTACGTAAGCAATTTTCATCCAAAATTGGTCTGATTTTTGCTTGGAATTTAGAGAAAAATCAGGGAAATTTTCAGTCAGAAATGCCCAAGATTCTCTTGATTAATAGGCAATTTTCGAGGGGAAATTTGACAACATTGAAAGGGAGTTACGTTCTTTCGTCCAGGAGACGACGAATTATTCCTTCGAAGGTGAAAGTTGTTGAACACGTATCTCGGTGTGTCACATTATCGATTTCTTCACACGTTTCATTTTTTTCGAAGGAGGATCAATGATCAATATTTCTCGGAATTTTTGCTAATTTTTCTTTGTTATACATACCTATAGAACATTGAGAGAATTTTGAAGAAAAACTTTCATTTGTCTTTCCTTGGAAAAATTGAACCACATTGAAGATTTTGAAACGTCGTATTGAGGTAGGTGTCTCGCGACTTTCAGCATTGATTAAGATTTAAATTTCTTTGATCTTATAAAAAAGTTTTTTTGCCTCATTCAGTAAAGAAATCTTCTCCTTTTCCGGACATATATGGACGAATTTCCTACCACCCATCACAGGTGGCTCTTATAAAGTAGGTAATGCTTCGAATTGGTCAGAAAAATGTAAATATGATAGGCTCATTGATTTAGCGTTCTATGATGAATTTTTTTGCCCTCTCACAATTCAGTGTTCTATTCACTTGCTAGCAACTATTCAAGGAGAGTTGCGGTAATTTTCCTACCTTGTTACGAAATGGCGATTGTGTCGACTATGAGGGTACCAAAAAAAGGTGGTGTGTTCCCGATGAGCAAAACATATCCAGTTGTATATAAAAACAAGTTGGTTTTTGCAATCGCTAGCGATAGCAATATTCGTCATGGGAACTTTTGCTTCTGGGATATGAAAATTTTAAGGTAGGTACAGTTCGTTTGTAGTATCTTCAGAATTGAAGGGGCTATGTAATTTTGTGTCGACATCTCTTTTTTAACATTTTTAATTTTTTTTCTTTGCATACAAGAAAGCTGTTATTTACCAATTATTTATTTTCGTTGGATTATGTATGGTTTTTGGAAGTTAACGCATTTAACTTTCAGTTTCGTTTTTTCGGCGTAAAGTATGATATTTTTACTCTACGCATATGCCCGAATACGCATCATAACGACGGTGAAACTACCAAACCACGTAGGTATCTCGTTTGCGGTGTTTAAAAATCTCCGCTCACATTTTATTTTTTTGAAGTAGACCAAATCAATATCATTCCTTGAAATTTTCACAGAATTTTCTCCGCACGAAGAGGAAAAATCACGGAAATTTTCAAGACTGGACGTTAAGTAGTTTTCATTTAATAAAATAAAGTATGACAGAAAGTCTGCGACGTCGCAAACCGAGATACGTGGTTTGGTAGTTTCACCGTCGATAAGTGACCTATGTGCTTCCTAAGTTGCCATTTTTTTCATTCAAATAGATGTAACCGAAATGTTAGATGTGTACTACCTATACTACTTTCATGTCATTGCTTTATTTATTTATTTACTTTTTGCGTAGGTATAAATTGTTATTTTTTGCTGAATTTTGGAGAAAATATTGCTTTAAGAACGTGGAATGTAAATTAATTTTATTGAAAAAAGAAAATACCATCATTAATTTGGGCGAACAGAGAAAATATACATCAATATTTGGGTCAACATCTCCCTGATTATATAAAGGATGAATATATTAGTATTTCTGTATCAAAAAACTTAGCTTTTGTCTTCAGAGATACGATGATTCTAGTCCCAGTCAATTTGTTTTATTGAAAAAACAAAAAACAAAAAATAAATAAAAAAAAAAAAAACAACAACTGAAATGTTAGACATACTATTTTCATGTCTTTCTATTTGTATCAATAGGTACTTTTTGCTTAACTTACGAACGTTGAATGCAAATTAACTTTATTGAAAAAAGAAAATAACGCCATTAATTTGGGGGAACATGTGGCTGATTATATGAAGGAGGTATATTCCAGTATTTTTGTTTAACATATTAACTCACGAGAAAATGTTCGTACATTTATCATCTACTATTAATTATTTTTTGATGATTAGTCTAAAACATTCAATACAACCATTAAAAAGTAGTTCCCATCGTCGGGTATCGAACTCACGATCGCCGGGTGCTTGCATCCAATCACAAGTACGAGGCGGGTTAGTCAACTAGGCTGTGACGGATCCACGTGAGCGGGAGTAAAAAATAGCATTTAAAAGACTCGGGCAATGGGCGGGACTTATCACAAGAGACCTTGATGATATGAAGCGCATTGCTGTATTGCTGTAGGAGCCATGGTTCGCACTGTTTTAATGCGTTTTGAGGTTCATCCCAGTACGCATTCCGATCGCGGCCGTTGAGCTAAGGCAATATTTGCGTATCCATGAATTAAATCAATCAATCGAGCTCTGATTTTGACTTCTTTATCCGTAACGAGTCCTCCAGAACAATTTTCCACCTTGTACGATGGTTATTATTTCTTTACTTCTATTTTTCAAATTTGAGGTGGGATAATGGCGGCTTCTCAAGGGCAACGAGGTAGGCGATCTTTTGCACCAACGAACAGAAAACTGATGGCGAAAAATAACCAATCAGAATCTCCCAAAAAAAAGAATTTGCCTAAAAACGGAACTTCGTGGTTCTGCGCAGATTTACCAGTCAGACACGACATCTCAAAGTGGAAAAAAAACTCGCTGAAAGCGAATTTTAGCAATCAACACAACTTGACGTAGAGACATGATTGGCTAAAAAATACAACGGTTTTTGATACATCGGAAAATCAACCAAAAATCGGAGACTGGGCGAAACGCTCAAGGTCGCAGAGGTATAGGGAATCCCATAGCGAAAGCAACGGAACGATTGTAATATCATGGGGAACTCCGTTCATGACAATAAAGCGGAGGGCAAAAACAGGAGAGGGAAAATACATAATAAAGAAATAATACCCACTGAATTTGAAAAATGGGAGTTTTGGCTCTTTAGTATGACTTATATAAATCGGCAAATTTGGCAAAACAATCGCATTCACAAACAAATGAACATTTTGAAAATCCTTCTGAAAGGGGAGGGGGAAATACAGCACTAATAAGATGATGAGCATAGACTAATATCTAAGATGCTTGACATCGTGGCTTAGAGAAAGCTGGGGAGATGAGGTAGGAGGGAGGGATTGTTGAGCACACGTTACAAAGAAGTGAAGAATCATTTATATCATGACTGTGCCAACGATGAGAAGCTTTTGCTCCAGGCACTTTTTTAATAAGATGGTGATCGCTAGGTTAAATATTGAATTAGAACCCCGAACAATAAGCCATTGTTGTGTGAGTCGTTTATTTTTATACAATAAGAATTCAGAAAAATGTCAACTCTTACCCTCTGAAAAACGGAGGAGTCATTATTTCACTTCCCTTTTTAAACAAGGTTTTCATAATTTAATTACGGTATTTCGAGGAATAAACTTTGTTAATCAATTGGTAGGCGAGCCTCAAAGCAAAATTAACTTCTCAGCTGTTTCCGAATTGGGTCAAAAATTTGACGATGTACTCGACTCCGGAAGAATAGAAAGGCCTGGATAATATATATCGTAAGTGTAGGGTAATTAAGAAAGCCTCAGTGCCGTGGTAAATAAATGGGAGACTTTGATAATTATTGGAATCTAACTGAATTTATAAGTTTGAGTTATAACTGAGCTTGAATCTAACTGAAGAAAGTCTAAATGGATCCTCACGGCGTCACCATAAAAAATCAGAGATACAAGAAAGCACTTAAAAAGCTATTGGTAAAATAATGAGTTTTCAGACATGCGCCCTTCAGGGCACTTGATAGACTTTTAAACATTTTTTAACTTGTTTTTTCAAAATTATTATTGGTTCTGACACATCATAGTATATTTTGAGCAAACTTGACCTTACATTTTTTCAAATTTTAAAAATAAGAGAATCCTTAACGCGTGATGATGACAGCGCACAGATAAAACTATGCGGGAGAAATGTTAAAATACGACGCCGGAATACGTCTCGCGAACACTAAACGGTGTTGCTCACGTAGCCCTTGAAGCACGACAAGAAATAAAATAAACGGAACTAACACAATATGGATTTAGAGTAAGAGTAGAGCAAGGTAAAGGAAGCGCGTTAATGACGGCGCAGAGATACAACTATTCGTACTTGATGGATGTCCGCGTTGCGTCTGCAAAATTGAAGGCGCGATGGCGCGTAGCATGAACTCGCAATGCTCCGCTCCCTACTTTTTCACTGAGGTGGTTTACAGATTCGGGAGAAAACTTCAGAAACGAGGCGTAATTGCGTTCCCTCAATCTTTGGCTCGGTTTTCAATCAATTTTATTATTTTTTAATTTGACACCTGATTTTTAGAATGTATTTTTAGTTCGTTATCTAAAGCTCGTAATGTACCAGTTCCATATACATTCCGCGGGTCACGTGATTTTAGCAACCTTCAGTCCGATTCGATCCGGCTTGGGCTAATAAAGGTTATAGGATTAAAATTCAGGATAATTTTTCGCAGTTTTCCAACAACCACCGCAGTGTAAGATTACCAGTTTTAATATTTCGTTTTAGTTTAGGTTTAAGTAATTCACAAAAAGATCTGAATCATCTTAACTTGTTTGCGGCACCAAGCAAAATTTACCCACCACCCGCGCCGAATGGTTTAAAAATCACTACAACTACTCCGAGCTTCCGTTCATAGCGCGGGCTTTCTTTCAAGCAGGCTGACAATTATGTGAGAGGCCCCCCTAAATTAGCATATGGGCGAATTAATGAAAAATAAACACGCCTTACCCGCTCACGACTCAACTTAGTTGGATTAGACAATGTTACAGGTTAGTCGGTAAGACTAGCTATCTGAATGGCATACGTAATGGGCTCCATGCAGCAGGATGAACCACCACCACCGCAAGCATCGCATCCCCCCCCACAACACCCCTAACCCCCACCCCTTTCTCCGGGAGCCGCGTGCCGTGCCTAGAACATCTTACCCATTCCTTCCCTGTTGTCGTCCTTCGACTCTGTCGTAACCTCTTCCCCCCTATCGTAAGGGTGTATTTAAAGCTCCTTGTGAGCTCTGTTGTCCATGTAACTCCATGCTTCTTGGGGGCTCTCGTGGATATGGAGATACGTTTTTACGCCAAAGGTGTGACGTTAAGTCCGGTGTTGCCATTTCGGTAGGTTGCACTCTCGCGTCTCGGCTCAAAATTTTCACCGGATTGCAACGCGGCTAAAATCTCCGCCGTTCCCTCACATCGTGAAAGCAGTGCCGAAAAGGGGGGAGGGGAGGGCGACCCGGAAAGCGGCATTACCCTCCCGTCCTCGAATACACAACCTCCGAATCCAGATTCACTTTTGTGGCAACTCCGGCAAAATAAATTGTTTCCAATCTCTGACGAAATTCACGGAGCTCGTGTCGCTCAAATTCCGCCTCCCTTCCTGTTTTCCTCGTTACCATGCCCTCCCTCCCCCCTCCTCCCACTTTACATCGCACTTTTCACTATACAATGCGCGATGATTTTCTCACATGGCTATGAATTTATCAGCCCCATTTTATGAGTTGCCCGGAAATTTTCAATACGCCGCGCTCCGCGATCTTCCGGAGCAATGTGATAAACTCGGGAACGCATCTCCATCTTCAAAGGTAATAAGGGCGCCGGAATTTTTCGACGAGTCACGGGAACCTCGGTCGAGAATAATTTACTGTATCTTTTTTCTTTTCTTTTTTTTTGAAGAAAAAATCTAAAATTGCTGACGAAAAGTTCAGGAGAAGCAGCCCGTAGGAAATATTTTCGGAGAACAGTGTTACAATTGGACTGATGAGTTAAGCAGAAAGGAACCAACCCACATTTTGGAAAAAATTGAGTTATGAGTGGTTTTGAACTCACTCACTGTCCTACTATCTATCGCCAAAAATTCAAAGTTTTTGTTGGAGCAAATTTTGCAGAAATTGAACTTGAAGTTTATCTTTTACATTGAGTCTTATGCAGGAGCCAAACTTTAAACCTCTTTTTCTCGGTTCGATCCCGATGTGGCTTGGTTCCTTTCTGTTTAACTCCGTCCAATTGGATGTACATATATTTATGCTAAACGGAACTATATGCATACACTGGAAAAAAAAGTCGCTTGGATCTAGAGTCCAGACTCTGGAAAACAATGACAAGAAGAAATACTCTTGATTCGATCTGCTTTTGGCTTGAATCAAAAGGAAAGCCGCTTAAACTAAGAGGCTTGGTTCTCGATATGAGCAAAAATCCGATTGAATCAAGAGTATTTTTTCTTTTCAGTTTTCAAGAGTCTGGACTCTAGATCCAGGGACTTTTTTTTCCAGTGTAGGGTTTCCAGTGCAATATGGTTTCTATCAGCATAAATACACCCAATTCAATATTGATCCAAGTTGACCTAATGTTTCACTTGAAACACCAAGGAATCAAGTTTTATATACCATACATACTAATGACGTTATGACGCCTTAAAGACTGAAAGTTTTTTCAGGACCATCGTTCTTTTCACTTATTAACGTCTGATGAGCGACGCGACATGTTTAGCGATACAGCTTTTGGATATTGTCAGTTTAAAAGCTATGTTTCCAAGATCAAAATCAACATAGATGCTGCGACTGTTGAGTTGAGCATCAAAATTAAGGGGCGTCTTTACTTTTTGATCAACCCAACGCGAACTAAGTGTCAAAAGTGTATATCGACGGTGTAAGTTCGTAACCACGTATCGCGTTTGCGGTGTTTGAAAATCTCCGCTCCTATTTTATTTTTTTACTTGAGGTCAAATCGACATTATCCCTTGAAGTTTTCGCAGTGTTTTCTTCGCACAGAGAATAAAAATTACAGCAGTTTTTGAGAATCGCCGTTTAGTAGCTATTCCAAAAATAACACATGACAGGAAGTCTGTCACGTCGCAAACCGAGATACGTGATTGCGGACTTACACCATCGATATGTTATGTTATTTTAGCCGATACTCAGTTCTCATTCTTTGTTGATCAAAAATTAGAGGTGCCTTTTAATAAAGACGGGCGTCTTTCAAAACTTTACGAGTCGCATCGATGTCCTATTTTGATCGTGAAAATACAGATAAAAAGAGATAGTGATGATAAGCGAAGGGTAATCTACGTTCATAGCAGCCGGCCGCTCAATCGATAAATCAGCGATCTGGAAAGGTTACATCTAAAGCAGCAAATCTACGAGAGATAAAGAAGAAAGGCGATTAATTAAGGCTGAAGCCACGGTCCCACAAGCAGCGCGCGACAAGAAGTTGACCAGGCCGCACGACCGGTGGCGATGATTTTAGGCCCGTCAATGGGCTGATCACTGCAATGGATTGACAAAGCGATAGACAAAGAAGACGAAGGGGAAATTGAGCGATACGATTGGTTGAAATGGTGTGGTTCTTATTGATCAAAGTAGAAAATAATTTATTAACTATAGGGTCTCTCGAGGGTTGCCGTTGGTTTGTCTATTACTTACTTCCTCCGTTCATTGAAACCACCCGCTTCTATCTATAGTATCCCTCCATTTTCCCTTTATCTTCATCGTCCGTTTCTTTGTCTATCGATTTCAATAATCAGCCAGCAGAGAGGCGTGCTCATTGAAATGTTTGTTTATCGACTGGATGAGCCAAGATATAAAACAACAATGGAATAACGTGAATAATCAGTTTTATCAGTCGTCTTATTTGTCGTAGCTATGTCGGGCAGTGTCGACGACAACCTATCGGCAACTCAAAAGGTACCTTCAGTTTCCACCGACACCGCATGACAAAGAGAACGACTGATATAGGCGACAAATCACTAAACTCCATTTTTGTCATTATTTTTTTTTATCTCGTCTTGTGCGGTTGTTAAAATCAAAATTTCATTAAGCTGAATTTTTGCCGACAACGAGGAAATACGCATCTTTAACGTCAGTGGCATCGGCTGGATTTAAAATTATTGCATTCGGTCGCGCAGGTTGGGAGCTCCGATCACTTCGCGCGGTCAATTTTACGTCGTGCACTGCCTGTGGAAGCGCGGCTTAAATAATGTTCACGAATGAACACTCATCAGTAATTGCGTTGGCTTTTTATTTTCTTAATTTATTTTTGCTTGTAAGTAGGTTGCTTTTAAATCGCTGTGTTCTTTTATGATCGTGATCGACTTGAAAAAAGAAATCGATGATTGTCTATTCTAGTGATTTGAAGCAGAAGAAGAAAACGTTCTTCCTCCTTCTTCCTTGTTATAGATGCTCACATTCATCGTAATTTCGTTTGAGACTCAACTCGTTTAAGACTCGTTGAAAAATCAAAGTGAACATAGCGCCCAAAATCGTGAGGAAGTGAAGTAAGTAATCTTCCATTATGATAAAGAATAGGTGGAAATTAAAACTAAGAAAGGTCTCCTTGGTATTGGACTCCCTGCTTAAGCGAAGAAGTGAATAGTTAAGCGATGAGCAAGGAATCCAAGATCTTTGGACGAGAGGAGCAGGCACGTAAATTAAGGGCGAGCAATCAAAAATTGAAAGAAAAAAATTGAATCGGTGAGAACGAAAACACACCAACTCGGCAAAATTAAAATAATCAAGACACACACAAAACTGCACAGTAGGTGATGAAGTTAGTTGAAGAAAAATATTCTTGCTGCCAAAAGACAAGCACTTATGGACACTTTGAGGTCCACGTTGGAACAGATGCGCTAACTGCAATGACCTTTATGTAAGTTAAGTTTCTTTAATGGAAATCGAGCATTTTCGAGTTACCGAATTGGTGTGTTTTCGTTATCACTGATTCAATTGTAAATTTTCCCAGAAAGTTGTGTTTTGTTACAGAAATATTGGCAACATCTGAAGGCTCATACGGCGTTTTTTCTCAGCCCGGCAGTGTTGAATTGTAACCGTTTTGACTATTTTCTATCGGACAAACAAACGGCAACCATCGGCCTTCCTAGAAGCGCAAAAATCTACACTTGCAATCAAGCGGAATGTACACCGCTAGGAAATGGGATAATTGGGATTTCCGGGATGAGGAACACGGTGGCGTTATCGCGGAGAGACCAGGTAGCAGCTGAGTTAGTGATTAATTAAAAATGCCGATAGGCAACGAGCTGCTCAGCTAATTGATTTTCACTAAGGTAGCCCGCGCCGAGCACCGAGGCACCGCACGTCGGGTGGTCGACAACACTATACCCTGGTCACTGTCTATTGGAACACCACCTTGTCGGGCGCCTGTCCCTCGACTTGAACGCAACCCGCTGAACGCTGGCCCCCTAAAATAATGACCCAATCACCCAACCGTTGGTCTCAAATTTCGAGCCATCGTCTTTTTTAAGTGTGTTGTATAATTAGCAGCGGTCAATGTTTAAAATTAAGCAAAAGTGATGTGTGGATTAATGCCAATTCAAGTCATTGAAATGATATGCATATCGGAATAATATTCATCGACTCAGGACTCAGCTTGTTAATTTTCATAATGGATTTTGTGAAATTACCGTCGGACGGTGAATCAAATATATGACCATGGTTGAAGATGCCTAAGTGCAGGAGCGTGTCAAATGAATCAAAATAAGACTTTTCTCTGTTATAAATTATTTACCCCTAAAGTGCCCCCAATTCCGTCACAGCTAGGACCTTTGAATTTTTGGAAAGCTCATGACTTTTTCTTAATTTTAGTGACAGTTCCGGACCAAAATTAGCATGCAAATAAAAATATTGGAATTTCAAGTTGAGGGGGGTGTTAAAGATCAAGGTGGAGGTAACCATTTTTTTTTACCCTGAAAGATGCAAGACCACCCAAATTCCCTCTTTAACTTGAGATTTCGATACTTTTAGCAAGAAAAAATTGTAATATTAAAGCTGCCGTGTTGGGGGAAAAACGCGGTATGAGCCTTTAGATAATGCTATATATTCGATAAAATACGGATTTTCTAAGAAAAAAGAAGGAAAAAAATGAATTTTTTAGACGGTTTTATTCGCAATTGCATACAAGTATCCAAAAATTCCAAGGAAAAATATTTATACTTCTCCGAAAAACTATATTTGTTGGAGGGGAGGGGGGGAAGGGGGGCAATCCAGACCGGCGAGCAAAATCACTGGCTTAGTCGCCGAAATTGAACGTATGAATTCACGCGGCTCAGCTTGGAAGTTTCGGATGGCCAAGATAAATGGGGTAGAAATAAATAATTGGGGATTATAAAAGATAAAAGGACCGTGGACGTCCTGCGTGGGAATCCGGGGCGAGGTAACAGCTTCATGTCTTGGTCGCGGGAAACCGCCGAAATGGTTGCGGCTATTGTGGTCCCTTTCCGGTTCCGGTCCACTGCCGCGCCAATCTTATTTAAATTCAACCCACACACCCCCGCACCCGAAATCGCCCCCGGAATCCCGACGTTTAATCCCGGTTTCGCTCAAAAAATCGCCCCCTTTCAAAATGAACGCGGCAACCCTGCTTCTTGGCCGATTGAAATTTTGCGCTATACAGGGTGTCTCGGGGTTAACTAACAAACTGGAGGGGCGCACGAATACTGGAAAACCCCCGGCTTTGAACATGGTAATGGATCACGGATGAAAGAAAGTAAATTTTACTTTCGCATTCATGATGTTTAAAAAATGAGCGACACGTATGAATGCTGATTTTATAATAAAACAAATGCTACGTTACCTAGGTCCATGCTCTTAAATGAACATGAGTTTAATATTTAGTTAGCATTTTTTTACATGTAAAATCAGGATTTGGTACTTGTTGCGCATTTTTTTAAAGTGTAAATGCTAAATCAACGTTCAATTTTTTCCGTGCGAGTGAAAGAATTTAACGAACGAACGAACTTAAACATTTCAATACGTGTTTCCTCTTCGAAATTTCACGTAAAACACGATTTGCACAACGAAAATCACTGAAATCAACTCCTAACCATGATGTTTACATTCCACCAGATAAACGCTGCTCTGAAGTGTTCCGTTTATTGAGATTCTTTGGGAAGCAACTATTTTAACCTCCGCGTAGTGCGGAGTATCAGTCCTAATTGAAGGCGTTTTGTGCTGCACAGATTTTTGCTCTGTGCCTCAAGTACACGATTTGCAGCGCTACTCGCTGCTCACTGGACCACCAGACAAGGTATACGAATTTAAACATTCTGATTTCGGATTCCGCCGCAAAATTTCATATAAAACACGATTCACACAACGAAAATTACTGCAATTAACTTCCGACTAAGATGTTTACATTTCACTAAAAGCTGCTCTGAAATTTTCCGTTTGTTGAGCCACTTCCGGAAGCAACTATTTTAATCTCTACATTTCTCTGAAAGTAAATGACGTGTCAAGCACGATACGTATATTAAAATTTTATCTACGGCCTAAAGAATTCAAAATTTCAAGTTAAATTTTCAATTTCGGTGACGCACATGGGGGAAAAAATTAATCGATATAAAATAGTTAAATTGCGACCCATTCAATGAGTTCCTGCAGGTCTAGCTTGAAACACACAATATTCTGTTGGAAAATGTGCCCAATTTTCAACCGACTGGCAACCGAGGAATTCCGCCTCCAGCCCCTCGCTTTTCGACCGATTGAAACTTCTTGCGATATTTTCTGCACGGCTTCAAACGAGATTAACAACTCGGCGCGGGGGGGGGGGGGGGGGGTGTGTCTCTTGTGAACATGTCTCCATTTAGGTGGTTCTTTAAATTTTTCATTCGAAGGGACCGCAGCCTGTTTTAGCTTGAATTTATTCAGATTTCAGGAGTTGGACTACTCCCAAGCGGGGAGATCCCTTGAATTGGACCCTTGAAAGCATTGTCTCGCCGTCTCAATGCTACAGTTCATTTATAAATCGAGGCGATCAGTGAGCTTTTAAGTTCTTGTCGGTTACTAATTGATATTCACTTACTCAGAAGGAACAAAAGTGCTTTAATTGTGAGAAATTTTCTGCTCCCTGGTTTTTCGTTGACAATTCTTAAGGGATCAGTACGCCAATTTCCCGGGACGTACCGGCAGTTACTAGAATAGATTTTAAAATTGTGAGAGGTACGACCTCATTTTAGTCATTAATTAGTTTAACAAGGAAAATATTTGCAGTATATCTGCAATAGGAGCACATTACTGAAAATTAGCCAGGGTATAATTGATCCATGCGTCAGGATGATATTCTGAAGTCAGTGAGCTGACAACGAGCAAAATTAGCACGGCCATGAGTTCCAAAGTGGAGATGCTCCATTTGGACTCTAATTTGATGAATGGTTGCCAAAGCCAAAAATAGTGGTATTTTTAATTTTAGCACTAGTTTAATAGAATTATCACTTGGTGGTAAAATGACCACTATTATTGGTTATGGCTACCAATAATTACGAGTCTACATAGCGTCTGAATCTTTGATATTTATAGCTACTAATTTTTCGTGGTGTGAGAAAGACCATCATAGTTAAATTTTTCCTTCGGAAAACAATTTAAAGCGACATTAGCAGCAAAACATGCGAACAGTGTCACAATTTTTAATACGGTTATTGTTAGAAATACTCACCTATGACCGAGAGTTGTACTTTGGTATTTCTCGTCGGAGACTTCTTGAAATCCACTCGACATCGATAGAGACCCTCGTCTTCTTCTGTGATATCATCTAACGAGAGTGTGGCTGGCTCTGTTAGAGTTCGAAAGTAAGCTCGACCCTCCATCAGCTTCGTATCTTTCCAGTGTCCTTTCTTCTCATCTATTTTCCTCCGACTGTCATAACTGCAATCAAAAAATATTTTACGTCAGAACGATTCAGCCTCAAAGAACGATTCTCATGCTGCTAAGTTAATTTTTATGCTAATTGATGGCGAACTTCTCAGGGTTGACACGACAATTCCTGAGCTTCAATGAGGCAAACGAGAACTGTTGTGTTCAAAACGATGACGTCCCTCCTTGTCTAAGGGGACGTTTTCCAATTTCAAACTTTAAAATTTCATAACTTTAGTTTGGTCAGACATTTTCAATGGTTTCTTTTGGTACTAACATTTTTGGATCCCTGCCTCTTCATCCATAAGATTGCCTGATACTTTATTATTGCGAGTTAAATACTAGTTAAGGAAGGTTATATTCTCTCATGGGAATTTTCTGATGAATTACTAAATAGAGCATTCGAAGAAACTTCCTTATTCCTGGAAAAATTCCCAGACGGGCTCTCTGAACGGGTATAAAAATAGCACCGCGAACTCGAAGGGGATTTCCTCGTTTCCCGGAACGGAAAAGTATCCATGACCATCCTTAATATGATAAATTCCCGCCAATGACGGATACTGCCGTGCTAAGGAAGAACACCGTATGAACATTCGAGAGTTGCCAGATTTCTCTCAGTGAAATGTTTATTTTTGAAGAAAATTATGAATATTTTATCTTGAAATTTCCCGGAAATTTAGGTGAAATTGCGAACAAAATTATCTGAAAAATTGGAGCGAGAATATTCATAGGTTTTCCAGAAAATTGAGGTTTTATCGAAGGAAATTTGGCAACGCCTGAGGGTTCATACGGCGTTTTTCCTTAGCACGGCCGGATACTCCATGCATGTACGAACAAAAGTAATCAAAACGGTCTGAACGAGTTCAACACTGCCGTGCTAAGGAAAAACGCCGTATGAACCTTCAGGCGTTGCCAAATCTCCTTTCATAAAACGCGAATCTTCTAGTAAACTTGTGAATATTTTTCTTCCAATTTTTCAGATAATTTTGTTCAGAATTTCACCTAAAGTTTCTGAAAATTTCAAGGAGAAATATTCATAACTTTCTTCAAAAATGAACATTTTATCGAAGTAAATTTGGCAACTCTCGAATGTTCGTACGACGTTCTTCCTTAGCACGGTAGAACGGGTAACCGCGCAAAAAATGGGGACGAAAATACGAGTAATGGAAGGAATATTACGTTACGAGACGAATCTCCGACGGGTGAGAGGATTATAAATTCCAACACCCGACCTCGAACCCTAAAAGAAAGAAGATCCGAAAGTACAAGCATGGATTATAGGAGGAGAAGTTGCCTAACTTTTTATTTACTTTATCTTGGGGTGGTCGTGGTCGGGGCAGGGCCGGGAGTGAGGATTCTCCAGCTTTACAGCTGTCATGTTAATGCTGTTATTAAATTACTCGCGGCTTTGCCCCAGTAAATTAATTACAAAACAGAGCATCGTTTCGCCACAGCAGGACATAAAAACTACATGACACCTAATAATTAAACTTTCGAGGGAGATATCAACTCTCAATCCGCACCAACCATCGGCTTAGAAGACGACACTCGACCGTTCAACGACGAGCCAGAGTTCACTAAACTTGTTTTATTTCTTTCATTCTCGTCCTAACACCCCGATGTCCCCCGGCTTTTCTTATCTCACACTTATTTACCGAAAAGGAAATGATTCGTCATATTTTCATCCCTCTCTTCCCAACTGACGTTTTATCCATTCCCCATTTTTGTCGTCGCGGGCTGAAACATGATGTCGCACATAAACTTTGAATTAACTTTAGGATTGTTTCATTCCATTTTTAAGTCATTTTCCTTTATTAGCGCTCACTTTTTACACACATTCTTTGACTTTGCATTTTTTAAACTTCAAGACCGTCGAGATCCAATTCAATTATTCAAATATTGATGATTCGTAAAGTCATGAATCTATGTTCCGGCACACAATGGATCGAGTCAATGGGAGAGGCTCAGACATGATTTAAAAACTTTAAAAGTGTATAACTGCATTAATATGAAATTGTGATGTTTTAATAGTAATTTCATTGGTTTTCTTGTAGAATTTTCTATAAAAAGCACCCCTTAAAATTAAAACTGTAAGGAGAGTAATGTAAAATTATCCAATTTTTGTCAAACATTTCATGTCCAAGGCATTGTACCATTGACTCAATCCACCGTGCGGCATCAGTAATGAATTCCAACGAGTACAGGGTGATGTATTTTAAATACATCCGGGCTTGTAATGATGAGAGATTGTTTCAAAAGTTCTGAAGAAACCTTCAGTTCTCAAGATACTGTTTTTCAAAAGATTGGAACACGTTTTGGAAAAAAAGTGCACTTTTTCATGACTAGCAATGCAGATAGATTTATAAAATTTAAATCCATTCAGTCTATGAGTTACGTACGTTCACTTAAATCGTGGCGCGCGGTCTCAAAGAAACGCCAGCATGAAAAAGAAACGGCTACCTCAAAATCGAGGACACGTCTTCTATCCTCGGTTTGTATTGATCTTCCGCTAGAGTTTAAATTAAACGACCCGGGAGTTATGGTGATTGCGGTGCCCAAGCTTCTCTACAGAGTGTTTCCAATCGGGTAATGAATTACAGCAAATCGTTGCACTTAGCCTCCTCCCAGTGTTTCGGAACACAATGTAAAGAGGGAATAAATTCAGAAGTGTCTCTCATTATGATCCACTTCTTGGGATGAGCTAGAAAGTTTGGACATAACAAGTTTATTAGTTTGGATGTAACGGCGAGCGTGCCCCGGAGGGGCGGGGTTTGAGGTCTTCGAATTTGTATACCGTCAAATACTTTTTTTTCCTCCCTGGGAGGCGGCTACACGGCTAATGGAAGGGATTTCAAAGTTGCTCGCTCGCGAGGAGAGGCTCGTAAAAACATCCTTGGAGGAGAAAAAATAAGGTCATCGTCTGCTTTCTGTGTAAATGACTGCGGACTTTAACCGCGAGAGCGTTGTGGCTCAACTTTTTTAAATAACGAAAACGGTGGCTGCATCCTGTTGGTAAACAAGCGATATTGGGAGTGGCGACAAGGGTCACCTATTCCGTTTCAGAGGGCTCGGATGATACAGTTTGGAATGGAAATTGGATCGTATTCAGCAAAAAGGAGCCAGCGCGATTACTGTGTTTTCAAAATTGTGCAACTTCTTCTTTTCTTTTGAAAATACTTGATATATGTACAGTTTTAAAATTTACGCGATTATTTTCCTTTAAAATTGACGAAATTTGGTGGGAGGAAAAAAACATGCTGTTCTGGGAAATTCCTTTAAATAATTATGGAGAAGCAACATTTTTACTACAATGAATGGCGCTGGTTGCTAAATACTATGCTGCTTTTTGCTAAATGTGATCCAATTCGTCATTGGCATTTTGTATGATTGTCACAGAACGTATGAGTGTTCAGTGACGATATTATGACCTCCGGGAGAAATCTATGGAGAAACTGCAGAAATATGAATCTCTGAATCCGGTGTTGCATACTTCCTGTCATGCTTAATTTTCTACATGAACATCGTTTTTTTAAAAATTTAAGTGATTTTTTTTCTCTTTGAAAAGAATATTCTGTGAAAACTTCAAGTCAACTTTGTTGGTTTGGTCTCCTTTGAAAAAATAAAATAGTGGCGGAGATTACAAAACGCCATAATCGAGACACGCATTTTTGCAGTTTCACCGTTGAAATGGGTCTTGATTGATGTAAGTACAAGGGGGCCCCCTTTGCCAAATTACAGTTCGAACTAATGATGAAAAACTGAAAACCAAGTTCTGCTACTCTTTCAATGTAAGAAACGTTACATAATACGAGTACTCTTTCGATTTTTACAAAGATGTCACATTGGGCCATAATCATAGCCCTCACTGGAAAAAGAAAAAAAAAAGAAAAAAAAAAAAAAAAAAAAAAAAAAAACACATTGGATCTAGAGTCGGGACTCTTAAAAACATCGACAAGAAAAAGTACACTTGATTCAATCAGAATCTAGCTTAAATCAAGAACCAAGCCTCTTAATTTAAGCGGATTTTGTTTTGATTCAAGCAAAATTCCGATTGAATCAAGACTATTTTTTCTTGTCAATGTTTTCAAGAGTCTAGACTCTAGATACAATTTGTTTCCAGTGCTTTTTCAAACAGCCTCTTTCCATAGGGATAACTTACACGGTTTACGCCTAGTCGCTAACTCATGTTTTAAGTTTTTCCTCTCTCATGCACCAATTTTCGGGCTATGGATTTTATGCATCTTTACCTTCCATGTGCCTGAGGTCATTCATTTTAAGGGTAGCCCCTTCTGACCAGGTGCCACCGTTACATGCACCCTTTTCGATCTAACGTGTTGTCATGTAAAACACGCCGCAGCAGGTTTTAAAATTGCATCATCAGCGCGGAGCAATATTTAGCACCTGCCACTCATGTCCGTCGCAAAAACTCCAGCGAGATATTGAATGGAGTGGAACGACAGTATACTATCAGGCTGAAGAAAAACGCCGTAAGGACATTTTAATGTTGCCAAATTTTATCCGATGAAATATTTATTTTTGATAAAGTTAAACATTTTTTTTGAAAAGATGCGATATCCTTCAAAACATAGAGGTAAAAATCATTTTCCCTCGAAATGTTAAGATACGGTGGATTGATTGTGAATAGAATTTTCTAAAAAATAAAAAAAAACTAAATGGTGCGTCTCCTGACCGCCTCGCGGTTCAACTACCTGAAGTGCTTCTCGCCTCAGGCGTTTTGCGTTACGCATAATTCTCATGATTATAAATGGCTCATATTCGATATACAGGGTGTCCCAAAAGTCCGTACCCCCCCTCGTAACTTTTGAACGGTTAGAGATAGAAAAACGAAACTTTGGGAATGTTTCTATCTTAAAGGGGTCCATCTTCTAGGGGGGTCAACATTTTTGTCCCCCCCTCAGGGGGGGCGCGGGGGCCCCCAACTTTTTTTTTTCAAATGGTAACCCCTATCTTGTGATACATCATTAGAAAGAGCATAAAAAACTAAGAATTTTGGCGCAAACCGCAAATCAATATCTTAATTTTTGACCGAGTTATGATAGGTCAAAGGTCAAATTTGACCTATTTTCAAAAAATCATATCTCCGGTTCAAATCATCGTAAAGAAAAAAATAAAACGGGAAAATTTACCAAATTGTAAGCAATTTCAAGTAAAAATCACAGAAATTACTTCAAACTAATTTTAAGGGGGGTTTCGGACCCCCAAATACGTCATTTTGAAGGTCATACGATATTCTCGCAAAATGAGCCAATTTCCCCTTACTTTTCCTCAACATTATCTTAGTAAGTTCAAAATTAGTTCAAAATTGCGTTTTCAAGTCCCCAAATTTCGAACAAGTTTAAAAAAAAAATGAAATTTAAATGGTTGAATTGAATTACCTTAAATTTCGTTTTTTGAACTTTGCTCGAAATTTGGGGACTTGAAAACGCAATTTTGAACTAATTTTGAACTTACTAAGATAATGTTGAGGAAAAGTAAGGGGAAATTGGCTCATTTTGCGAGAATATCGTATGACCTTCAAAATGACGTATTTGGGGGTCCGAAACCCCCCTTAAAATTAGTTTGAAGTAATTTCTGTGATTTTTACTTGAAATTGCTTACAATTTGGTAAATTTTCCCGTTTTATTTTTTTCTTTACGATGATTTGAACCGGAGATATGATTTTTTGAAAATAGGTCAAATTTGACCTTTGACCTATCATAACTCGGTCAAAAATTAAGATATTGATTTGCGGTTTGCGCCAAAATTCTTAGTTTTTTATGCTCTTTCTAATGATGTATCACAAGATAGGGGTTACCATTTGAAAAAAAAAAGTTGGGGGCCCCCGCGCCCCCCCTGAGGGGGGGACAAAAATGTTGACCCCCCTAGAAGATGGACCCCTTTAAGATAGAAACATTCCCAAAGATTCGTTTTTCTATCTCTAACCGTTCAAAAGTTACGAGGGGGGGTACGGACTTTTGGGACACCCTGTATAAACAGGTGCACTATCGCTGAGATAGTATCAATATCGATTGGTTCAACATGTAAACATAGCCTCAAAAGTCAATCAGGTAAACTGTGGGAACAGGTTTTTGTGATTGATTTTCGATTCTTATGAGTATTACACTACAACATGACAATAAAAAGTAAAAATGTTAGGAATTTCCTCTTTCTAGCTTTTCTAGAGGTGTCGTCAGCTAAGTTGACGGTTGTTTACTTCGGTTTGCAGGTTTTTTCGCGTCACTACTATCCACGTGAAAACATCAGACTCTCTCAGAAGCAAGAACACAAGCTTAGATAAGTTTTTTAATACTTTCAAACCCTGTAACACTTTAATTTTTAGCCACACAGAAATCACAACCACAAAAAAGTCGCAAATCATAACTGATAAGTAGTTTTTTTACGATACGATCATGAGACTGAAGTTTTCAAGGTGGATAGTAGCGAACGCCGCTTTGTTCAGAGGCTTGTTTGAGCCTCTAAACGTCGTCTGAGCCTCGTCGTTGGCGCTTGCAAACCGAAAGTAAACAACCGTCAACTTAGCTGAAAACACCTCTAACTTTTTTATTATTTTTGTTTGAGGTTATGCAGTGCTATTTTAAACCAAACGATACATCGAACCACTACCGAATACGATACAGAGCAACGTATAAGTACATCATCGAAGAATTCAGTTTTTATTGGCTAAAATCTGACAACGTGCGGGTTTCCCTACGAGGTTTTTCCTTAATACGGCAGTGTAATATCAAGGGCTTAAGCTGGTCCTCTGGCTGGAATTGGTTGTTGAGGCCATGTGTCATCCGCGCCAGTCGGACAAGGGAGACTCGTGCTCGGGCAACGCGATTCCAGTCGGGGTCAGTTTGGATTTTAATCGATACTTAAACCCTTGGGAGCGAGGATGGACCCGTCATAATTAAACGTAATAAACTTAAGGCACGGCCCGAGACTAGAAAACAGTTTGCCGTAATGGAGAACGCCGCGTGGCGGACGGCGCGCCCTCAGGTATCTCCGTTCGGGTCGTCTCTGAAATCGAAAAAAAATTCGCCGCAAACTCTATCCCTGGCCCGTCCGATCTCCCGCTAATTTAATCGCCCTTTTTCCATCTCGATCCGCGGCACTTCCGCTTTATTGAAATATTGACATATATATATATAGGAGGCCGCACGTAGACAAGTCGGGCAGATTTTGAGAGGCTTTGTCTCCGCGGGACGTTTCATGGGACCCGTCCCGGGGAAAAATCTCACTTGCGAAGTTGGGAAAAATATTGTGTCAGTCAATACTATCACTGGAAAAAAAAAAAAAACACATTGGATCTAGAGTCCAGACTCTTTCAAACATCGACAAGAAAAAATACTCTTGATTCAATTAGATTTAGGCTTAAATCAAGAACCAAGCCTCTTAATTTGAGCGGATTTCCTTTTGATTTAAGCTTAAATGGACTGAGTTAAGCAGAAAGGAACCAACCCACTTTTTGGAAAAAATTGAGTTATTAGTGGTTTTGAACTCAACCACTGCTCTACTATCTATCGCCAAAAATTCAAAGTTTTTGTTGGAGCAAATTTTGCAGAAATTGAACTTGAAGTTCATCTTTTACATTGAGTCTTATGCAGGAGCCAAACTTTAAACCTCTTTTTCTCGGCTCGATCCCGATGTGGCTTGGTTCCTTTCTGTTTAACTCCGTCCAAATCTGATTGAATCAAGAGTCCTTTTTCTTGTCAATGTTTTCAAGAGTCTGGACTCTAGATCCAATGTGTTTTTTTTTTCCAGTGAAGAGAAAACTTTTAAATTTAATAAAATGGAAAGGTGACCTGGTCCCAGTTGTTATCACGCAGCCTCTTGAAGAGTTGATAACAATTGGAGTTGGGTTGCCACTCAATTTTTCCAAACATTTTTACAAGTATTTTCTACGTCCGCGATTGATAGGTACAGACAACCAGTATGGCCGAAGACCCCTCTTAAAATTCAATGCAAAGGGGGCTTGAAACGTGCTACGGAGGGATTTTAAAGGGTCTACAGGGGTCTGCGCGGCTCCATTGGTAGACGGTGGAAAAGCCAGGAGGAATGAAGAAATGGGTTCCGCCTTTGCCCTTTCTCCATCTTGATGAATGCTTCAAAATGGCGAGAGCCCCTTAGATTTGTCAGTGTAAATCTAGCAACCGTGCTTGGTGGGCTTACAGGGCCCAGGAAAGGTATTTACGGGCACATTTGGCTGCCTTCCTGACACAAGACCTTAACTGCACTCTCCAGTGGACTCTGTTGCCCATACAACTTAATGCTTTTCCGGGCGCACGTCAATGCGAGGTTACGTCCTTTTGTCACGATTTGGCCGCATGGGTCGTGAGCGTATATGAGACACGTGAATCACGTTGGTAATCTTGATTGACACGTTTGCGGGTGGTATTCAATTTTCGTCCGGCGCCACCATTCAGCCACCTGGAAACCTCCCTGTTTGCCCCGGGTCTGATATCCTAAGCGAGATTTATAAAAATCGTAAAATGTGATCCTCTGTCAGGTGGAAGGTCAATTCTTTTCTCTTACGTTGGCGTACGTAAACCCGGGTGCGTGTGTTGACTTGGACGTCTGCAGAGGTTTCCTACGGAGAACTTTTGATTCGAAGATAAATCGCTGCCTTCCGAATCATTGGAGGGGGGGGGGGGGGGGGGAAGCTCACCACTGCTGATCTATAGCACTGTGAAAATAATACGACCTAAACTCTACCTTATGACGATAAGGCTTGAATTTTTGTGTGTGTATGCTTCGATGTGCAACTTGTCACGTGAGACCATCTTTGAACTACCACGAACTATATCATGATGTTGTAAGATTGTGGGGCTCTTTATCATGGAATGGAAATCTGTACAATTTATTTTTGTTTGTTAAGCATTGAAGCGCTTACTTACAACACAAGACATGCACTTCTGAAAATTGTAATTTTCACAGTTTTTCAAGTTGCTTAATACGGTTGTCTTTATATCAGAGGGGAAGGGGCACATTTTTGACAAAAGTGCAATACACTTGATTTTTTCCCTTGGAAATTGGTCATTGGTGATTTTCGAAAAAAAGGAAAAGAAAAACATTATTTTCCCTTGGTTTTCTTTTTTTTCTTTTTGTCACTTCAGCCTCCAAGTGGATCTTTTTAATTTTTCCAACCTAGGACTGTCTGATGATTCGACTGATTTCATTACGATGAAAATATAAATAAAAAACCGGCGATTTGACCGTTAGATTTTTCGCTTAAAATTCCGGGATCGAGGATGTATCGGTAAAAACCTTCTTGCCCTCTCATTAAGTAGGATTGAATAAAAATAAGTATAGTTATATTTTTTCCAGGATATTATTATGTTATAATTCTATCGTTCAGAAAATACCCACGGGAAAGATAAATTAAGAAGAGACTAAGTACCTTTGATTATAAATCGAAAAACTTCATTATTATTTTTGTCCCCTCAGTTGCTCCCACCCGCTACATACCATCAACTCGACTTTCAAAGATGGCCTTAGTTCTTAGGAGGGGATCACCCAAAACTGATGGGTGTCTCGGGAAAAATATTATTTATACGAAACCCGCGGGTTTATCAGACCCCTTCGATACTGGAGTGTGTAAAATATGAAACTAAGCTGGTAGGATTAATGACGGATCGTTCAGGGCTCTAACCGAAGGTACGAAGCGGTTATTCATGTTAAAAATGAGAACCTTTAGGCTTCACGATGAAATTCGAGTGGAGAGTCAGGCTCTCGAGGGCTACGACCGAGGGAACATTGAACAGAACTGCCGCAGTAAGGAAAAAGGCCCTATGAACATCCGAATGTTGTCAAATTTCATCCCATAAAATATTTATTTTTCAGGAAAGTTGTGAATAACCATTCTCCAGAAGTTCACATTTTTTTAAAGATAAAATTGCGAGTAAAACTGACTGGAAAATTGAGTGAAATAAAAATTCATAGGTCTCGAAAAAAATTTGTATTTTATGAGAGATTATTTGACAACGTCCGAAGGTTCATGCGGCATTCTTCCTGAGTATGATCGAGCAGACCTGAGCGCAAGGAGGAGAGTTTCATAAATTCCCAACGCAAATTGCCTCATTAACAGTTGGCTGGGGGACCATTTACCAAAATATTCGTGACAAATTGCCAGAAGGATTTGGGGCTGGCTCTGCGTCTTTCGGCTACCCAAGCCGAATGGCAGACGCTAACCCGCGATAATTTTTACAGCGTTGCCGATGATGGACACTCTAATACTTTTCCACGCGTTCGTTCGCATCGAGAGAGTCGAATGATTCGGCAACCCTGTTCTGCAACTATCACTTTATGACAGAGGACAATCAATTCGCCGGCTCCTATCGGTTTAATTGAGTTTCCCTTTCATCTATTTATTGTCCTGGGTGATAATTAAAATGTAAATTGATCACATGGGTATCGCTGAAATGAGACGCAAAATGGCCAAATATTAACGAACTGATTTTCTGTTTTCATTATCGCCGGCCACGCTTGCCGAAACCCATGTTTTGAGAAGAATAATAAGCTTTCCGGCGAAGTAAAAGTGCCGGTCTACGAGAGAAAAATAGAACTTACGCATTGTCCAAATTTTAAGTTCATGTTTTAAAGTTCCAAATACTTACAACTATTTGTTTGGAACATGGGTTAACAGCTAATCTTTATTGAAAAAGGAAATAATTATCATTGAAAATGATACATTGTTGAAAACCATGGACCTATAAGGTTTGTTTCCTTGGCGTGATCCAATCATACTTGATGACTTGTAAGTATCTTGACTTCAAATGCGAATATGCTGGAGTAGAATAAAATTGATCACCCTGGTAAAAATTGGCAGTAGAATCTGTGTTCCAAAATACCATAGACCTACAGCCGGCTGTAAAATTTCCAATAGCCTCTATAGCTGGCAACACAATTTCTTATAGCCTTTTATAGCCGATGGCGATTAAACAAGAGCCTGGCGATATAATGTATGCTAAACGTTACTAATTACGGATGCTAGGACTTAGTGAGTTTTTGGACTACCGCTCTCTTTTCTGGCCGCAGTATCTTGATTTAATTTGCGAGGAAAGCGCCGTACTTTTGAAGGATACCTGCCATTCCTAATATGTTGGACCGCCTTCAATTTCGTATAATACTGTGCAATACCTCCGGTGTGAAATAGTTGCTTCAAGCACCGCGGTACGCTGCGGCGCGGCGCGGCGGGCGGGCAGCCAGCGCTGAACGCGCATTGGCGCCTTCAAACCTAACAGGGATACTCCACGCATTGCGCAATGCGTGAAGTATCCCTGTTAGGTTTGTAGGCGCTAGTGCGTCGCCGCTCCGCTTGGTGTTAGGCTCTAATATTTAATCTCGCGGAGTCAGCGTTTTTCAACTCATGACTTTGAAATGTTTGCACACTCTGTATGGATTATTCTCATTTTAATTGATGAAAAAAAATATGTAGTAAAGGAAAATATAATGTGCGTTTAATAAAAATTAAGGTGATTCCGTACAAACTTAAGGATCTACAAAGCACAAGAATTTCTACACAATTTCCTATAGCCTTTAATAACCGATGGCGAAAAAGCAACAACCAGGCGATAAAGTGTAAAGCCCGCCGATAGGAACTATAGCCCGGCTGTATAATTTTTTATCGCTTCGTGTAGCCCGGCCGTATGCTTTTTTCCACTTTCTACAGCCAGCTATATGATTTTCTATCGCCCTCTTCAGTCGGCTATAAGAATTCCTATGGTATTTTGAAACGCAGCTCCTATCGCCAATTTTTACCAGGGCATACGGTTTATGGAATACTTTAGGAGAAAATGTGCGCTTTTTTCTAGGAAATGATTATTTTATCCCACGAGAAAAATTGATCAAAATTCGAGTAATATAGAGAAGTCTCCATATTCTTCATAAAACAAGTGTTCAATGGACCATTAGACAATAAATAAGGGCTGAAATAGAAAGATTCATCATTTATGTCCTCTTCAAAACCGTGCGCAAAGGACGATTCACGACGAAACGAGACATTCAGAAATCAACTCCCGAGCTGTGTTTTTGACACGGGTCAAATGAAAATTAGATCCTTCAACATATGAAGCCAACAGTGTTTAACAAAGTTTATCATTTAAACACTTACATCTTGTCTAGGAGTTGATTTCCAGACTTATTGTTGTGAAATTCAATTTCCTCGTGGAATTTTTAAGAGAAAATATGTTACATATGGGTAGTGCTTTAATTGAACCGCATTAATCAAAAAGGAACCAAGCTACATCAGCTATTACCAAATGTATAATCGGGTATTTTGACTTTTTACGTGAAAACGGTTGTGCTACTTTTTGTACAAATTTTAGTAAAATTCTGCATGGTGCAAAGAAAATTCTTTAAAATTTTCAAAGAAATCCGCACAAATGTTCTCTTGAAAGCAATTAAATTGCCCAGTTAAAGAACCGGGTTTAGCAGAAAGGAACCAAGCCACATTAGCTAATGTCAAATTTAATTTTTTACATGAAAACAGTTGTGCGGATTTTTGTAGACATCTCAGTGATTTTTCTGCATAGTAAGAAGCAAATCCCTTAAAAATGACAAAGGAACCCGCACAAACTCTCTCTTATGAAAAACTAAATTGCGCCCGGTTAAATTTGGCAATAGCGGATGTAGCTTGGTTCCTTTCTGCTTACCGCGGTCCAATTTACCCCTTGTCTAGAGGCCCATTCCGGATATGAAGCGCTGAACCCTGGTCGAAAAAAGAGGAAGTAATGAGAAGAGATGAAATGCGTTTATAGTTCCCCCTCAAATTTCGACATAACCGAAAACACCTCGGGACCGGCGGTGGTTTTCGGAATCGGGACGCGCATTCGTTTCGAAACGCAATGCCCCCCCCCCCCCCCCCCTCAGCGGGACCCGCTCAGCGTATTGGTGCGACTGTAAAGGGAGCGAAAGAGTCCCTAATAGAAATCAACACCGTATATTATTCGAATTAGGTTCAAAACAAAGGATTTACACAGCTCGACTACGGGGAAGGCAAATTCCTCTCATAAACCCTTAAAGCCTCACTTTCCCGACTCCGTCCCCTTCACAAATCTGAGTGAACTTCATCTCATCCAATCCGAAGATCTCGCCGCTTTCCTCGAGACTCGGAGACAGTTTAGATAACCTCGCCGCGGGGTCACCAGATCGGACCCGAAACCCTTTGCATCCCTGCAGGGAGCCCGGATCGCGGCCTGGCGACCCGGCAACACCGCCATGCATCCCTGTATCGTCAAATAATCAAGCTTTTGCTTTTCCCTCGCATTCATTTGGCGATGGTAGACCTCACACTGTATGTAGCTCCCCCCCGCCCCCTCCTCCCGGTTTTCAGTTATTCCATCTGGTACGGTGGATTTGGATTCCTCGAATGCTCCGAGCGGTTAATAGGGTCGACAATGACAGGCCCTACTCCTGACGAATTCAAATCTTACATTATTGACTCTTGCGGGTTGAACCTCTTGGAGGATGAGACAAAGAACCGTTTTGTAGTTCCGAGAAGCAAAGGATGCAATTTGAGATTACCTCCGGGGGATTTATGTAATATTAAATGAAAAATGGTGTCTAAATTTCTTAATTTTTTGTTTCCCTCATGTTCCTCCATTCTTTGTTATTTTCGCGGAAAAATCACCTAGTTTAAAATCAAAAATTCCAAGTCATTTTCCTCGGTTCTTTTTTGTTCAAAAAAAAAAATATACAATTTTCTCCCCCAAAAAAGTAGATGGGAAAAATAAAATTATGAATATACTGTTTTATGTATTATTTTAAAGAAAAATCGTCCTCGAAATGGAGTGGGAGATTTTACTACCGATTTTTACCTCCTGATTTTTCCAAATATATAGTTCTCATTTCCCGATGATGAGTTCTAATCCTTCCTAGTTTTCTCCAGGTCCAAAAGACCATGCACGGACCATGAGACCGTGAGAGACCATGTATGTCCATTCAATAGGTGTTAGTGACAACAGTATACGCCGTGATTTCTACATATGATGCTAGTAGGTTTGATTAATCTTATCTACTTCATAATTAAGAGTAAAGCTGTTAACTCTCGTCTAAAGCTCATTGATTAGGATGCGATATCATCATTCCAGAATGAGTATTTTTTTGTTCACGAGTGTGTTTCTTAGGCCTTAATTAAAACGTCCGTAGAAAATAATCGCATCTCTTCATTAAGCATCTGAAACTTCTGAGAGCACGAATTATTTAGCCGGCTACGCCATAAATTCCAAAAAGCCGCCGAAAATCCATATATTGAACGCGACTACATCGAGCACCCCTATTAAATTTTGAGTAAGAAGGGTTAGCGTAGCGAGGAAATAGTGGTCCCGATTCTGCGGCTTTCGGAGAGGGAAGACGTTGAATGGCTGAATAATGCGCCCTTTAAATCTAAATGTGTAATTCAGCATCCATCCCTTGGTAATGGAAATATTATGTAAAATCAAAGACCGGCGTTAACCGGAGCAGTCATTGGTGCGTTTTGAGTAACACTGGGATACAGCTTAAGGCAGATCTCCATTAGAGTGTATACAGCAAGTTCGAACTTGGAGACAAATATTTATATCCACCCAAGTGTCACCGGAAAAGTTTATCATAAGATATGTTGGGTCCTCCGCATGGTAATACTGGGGAGTTAAAGTAGGCATTTCCAGCTCAAGATTCATGTTTGACTATTTGGAATAGACAGAGTTTATGCATGAATACTCATTCAATTTACCCACGCCCACCTCACCTTTTAACGAAGAGGCGAGTAACAAGTACTATTTAAAAGATTTTCCTTAAAATCGCCCTTGAAATTTTACGTAAGTTTACACTTGAAATTTCAAAAAATTCTGAAATTTAATGAAAAATAGTCTGAAAGTGCAAAATTATTTCCAATCTCAGCATTTTCCCCATTTTTTCGCCCCACCCCCCGGTTGGTGCGCAATGGGCCATACACAGACTGAAAACTGACATAGACAAACTGAAAGGTTAAACATCCAAAGATTTGTTTTTTATCAAAAATTCACGCAAGACCAATCCACAAAGGTCAGTCATTGCACCGCGCCGCATCCTTTTAAAAGCCACTCCCCCACCCGGCCTTCTCTCGGCCCAGCCAGTATGACGTCACATTGGTTGCTCTCATAATGCATTGTAAATAGCCAGTTCTACTTCACTGCACATTACAGTCCCAAAGCTCAGGGAAAGCTATCCTATACCTTTGTCTATAGCTATGTCTATAGCTTTGTTCCCCGGGAAGATCTGAAGTGTGTATATTGGTCTCGATTACACGAGAACGATTTAAATTTGCCGAGAAGAACGAGGTCTGCTACACATTTTTCATTGAAAAATTCAATAATATTTCTTCGATTTACTAGCAGAGACCAGCAAAATGTTTAACAGTGATTGAACCAGCGAGTTCGAAAACACACCACCTCGGTTTTTTTTCGATTTTCACTTTTTTACGGTTTAATAACACTTATGGGTAGAAGCATCTGCACGCAAAAGGAAATTTCGAAATTGCAATCGGAAGTGCTCGAAACAGCGACGGGAAAAGGGACGAATCGAAGTATTTCATTGGAAATACCAATTTTTGGCCATTTCAAGGGAAACGGTTGACCATCCGATTTTGCAGTTTTCTTTTTTCGGTTCAGTATACCTCATACCAACAAGTTATAAAAATATTCAAGCGTCATTCAGGTCGAAAAATATACATTTTTCAGGGCAGACTATGAAAAATCAGTATCAGAAAGTCAGTGAGAACGAAAACACACCAACTCGGAAATTTTTAAACGCTTAATTCTCTGTCATCAAACATGATGTGCCGCTTTCAACTTAGTGCTTTACAAAGTCTCTAAGTACTTGTTCTTTGGCACCAAAAAGGTTTTTCTTAAACTAACTTCTTCACCCGCTGCGCAGTTTTAGGTGTTTTCTGAACAATTTTTTTTTCCGAGTTGGTGTGTTTTCGAACTTACTGATTCAATTGCAGAACCATTTTCACGAAAAGAAGAAAAAAATCGAGTCAATTTGCGAACTTGGGAACGGATTCACGTTTCTTCGCCTGGGAACCGACGCTCGACGCATTGACCGATGCCAGGCTGGGGCCACCGCGGGGTCAACGGGCCGGGGATTTTCGGGGAAGCTGGATCGAAAGTTTCAACGGGATTACAACCCACGCTTTATGTGCATTTCCGATGGAATAAATACCAGAAGTGATATCCAGTTAAAATAACAGTTAGCGTTGCCGATTCGTTTGTCCGCGTCATTGTCGCCTTTTCCCCTTTTATAAGTTGCCTGATTTTTCCGGCCAAATGAGGTCGCTTCGTCGATGGACGTGAAAGGGAATTTTATCTCGTTTCCGGGTTAACACCAGCGAATCGCGCACCCCCTCGCCCCCCTCGCACCAATCTAGTTACGAGTTGATTGCATCGAATCATCGGGCTGCATGGTCTGTCTGCTCCAGTATGCAGCCTTATTGTGGCCTTGCGCCGTATTCATGAGGGCAGATTTGTTGGTGCATCCCCTCGTTCAAAAATGCCCCGACTGACAGTAAAAATTACAGATCGACTCCCGACTGCATGTCCTCATTTTCAAAACTGATGTTACGAGATTATGAAACCACTATTTTTTGTAACGCGAACTGTTTAACTAAAGGATTAACAGGAGGATGCAGTTGCAACGTGCTGCCTTTCGGACAAGAGGATGAGGATAAGGAAACAACTTAAATCGGGACTAAGGCCGCAAATAATAAAAAGAACACATAAAATGAAATACAAAGCCCGGAACGTTTTGCAGGGATCACACCCGCATTTTCAACCGGCAAAAACAAAGAAAATTAGAAAGAAGGACACTATGAGCCTCAACACTGTTATTGTGAGACTCTGATAAGGATAAGTGTAAGGCCATGAAGGGTGCGCAGTTTTACACATTCTTGGTTCTGTATCTCTGTCTCCAAAACTAGCAAAATGACGGGAATAAAAAGATCGATCACTATCCAACCAAATACAGAGAAATTTACTGATTATGCTCGTCCCATTGCTTCCGTTTTGGAACTGAATCCCATTATATTATGTGCCTAAAAGTTATCCCTCTAATGTCCCAACCGAGTCAAACTGACTTGAAACTACACTGAAATAAAAACTCCGAAACCGTGCTTACGGGCCCTACGGACATACCGTCCGCGTTCCGGGTTCAGAAATTGAAAGTTTCGGGCGCAGCACCCGGAGAAGTATAGAAGCTACGCTGTCGTGCTAAGGAAGAACGGCGTATGAGCCATCGGGCGTTGCCGAATTTTCTTCGGTAAATCACGAATTCCAGGGAAAATTTGTACATACTTTTCCTCGCATTTTTTAGATACTATTGTTCACACTTTCATCTAAGGTTCCTGAAAATTCCAATGAATAATATTCATAACTTTCCTCAAAAATAAACATTTTATCGAAGGAAATTTAGCAACTCTCGAATGTTCATACGGTGTTTTCCTTAGCACGGCAGTACGGCTCCCGAATCTGAGTGACACTTCATTGGCAGCGTAGTGAGGAGCATTGACAGTTCTCGCCTCGCGCCAGCGCGCCTTCAATTTTGAAGCTGCAACACGGACATCCATCAAGTACGAATAGTTGTATCTCTGCGCCGTCAGCAATGCGCGTATTTCTCCTTCCTCCATTCCCATATTGTACTTGTTTTCATTTGTCTCCTTTGCAGGGGTGCTTCACGGGCTACGTAAACAACACATGTGAAGATAGGAAGGACGTAATTGATCTTCAAAAATATACAATGAATGGCCGACCAAGGTTTTAACTAGTTTTTACTAAGATTTTTGGATTTAAATGTTCTGCATTAAAAAAAAAAGAAAAAAAAAGAAAAAAAAGAAAAAAAACTCGTATATAGGAAAAGTAACGGTTAGTTAATGATCCTTTAAAACGAAATACCCGTCTTTGTCCATTTTAAGGTGATAATGTTCCCGATATGTCCGTTTTCACAACGTCCTTAAGGAATGAGATTTCGTGATACTTACAGCAAATAATTTTGTTCCTTGCATAAGTGGTCGTTTCTCAAGCAAAAGAACGTAACTCCATTTATTCAAAGTAGCACAAGTGCCTCGAAAAATGTATAATTTTTTACATTTTTATAAGAATATTTGAATGCGACATATTAATACATTTTGCTGATTTTTGAATGTGATTATAGGAGAAAATTCAGTAAAATTTCCAGATAGGATTAAACCCAATAGGTTCTATGTAAAAATATGATTAGCGGGTGGAAACGCAAATATTGAAATGCATTTGCGCCTTTCCGTCTTGAAGACGCTGAATATGTTCTCCTCTGAAAGCAACGGAGACATATGTTGAAAAACGACGAATGACTTTACGATGCTCCTAAGACAGTGCAACTTTGTATCTAACTTTAATCAACTAAAAATAACGCACATGCTAACAATTTTAATGAAATAATTGGGATAAATCGGTGTAATTCAGAGGACAATTCCAGGGTCCTTCAAATTTATTTTGCAAAGGCACAAATTCACATAATTTCAACAAAATTGCAGAGATCGTACGTAATTTCTTCAAAAAATGACAAAATTGTGAAACACGAGTGCTTCTTCGCTATTGACGTGCCTAGCGGCGACATAACATGCACTGGAAAAAAAAAAAAACACATTGGATCTAGAGTCCAGACTCTTGAAAACATTGACGAGAAAAAATACTCTTGATTCAATCGGATTTTTGCTTGAATCAAAACGAAATCCGCTTAAATTAAAAGGCTTGGTTGTTGATTTAAGCTAGATTCTGATTGAATCAAGAGTACTTTTTCTTGTCGATGTTTTTAAGAGTCTGGACTCTAGATCCAATGTGTTTTTTTTTTTTTTTCCAGTGTAAAAATAAATAAAAAATAGAGAGACATTCAGACGCTGGTCTCGTGGTACTATTTCTCCTCCGTTGAAATAATGGACTCTGAC
The DNA here is from genome assembly GCF_918797505.1 of Bemisia tabaci. NCBI lineage: Eukaryota > Metazoa > Arthropoda > Insecta > Hemiptera > Aleyrodidae > Bemisia > Bemisia tabaci. The sequence goes on along the minus strand of NC_092797.1, from coordinate 31,851,092 downwards.
CTCGGTTCTCAAAGCGAATAAGGACAGGGACACCCCGACATAAGCCGAGAGAAGGTGAATTTTGGGATGCAAGGCAATGGTACCTCATTGTCCTAAAAATTTTCCAGCTCGGATGCGATGGCAAGGGTTTAGCGGCACAGTGTGACATCTGGGCAGTGTATTAAACGACTAATTGTCGCGCGGTAACGTGAGCATACTCCTCATTGTCGAAACGTTGCTCCGCCGGCATTAATCAACTTACTTTTTTTCGGAGCAACGTTGTTGCCAAATCGCAGGGTAATATCCCTCGACCAGGGAGGGTTCCCAATGGAACTCGAGGAAACCGGCACGCGACTGTGCAATCGCGTCTTCTGCTCCGTCTCTGCAACCGTCGTAAGCTTTTCAAATGACTTCATTTACATCCAATTCGAATAAAAGATTGAACGAAATGAGGCAGAGTCTCTTTCGATCATTTAGAAATTAGACGGGCGGGGGAAGAGACAAAAGGCTCTGAAAGCTCTCCCTGAGTATACAGCCATTTTAAGTGGCATAATTGACTCGATTTGGTTTCGGCTTCAAAGAAAATGTGCGCCTCTCGCTAGGAGCAGCTTGCTTTTCTACCTCCCGATTCATACCTAAACGGTATACTTGAAAAGACGGAGGGAATCTAGATACACATCCATTTGTTAGAACATCATAATATCTTTTAGTACCATTGTTTAAATGAATTCTGCCCTACTACCAATTTCAAACATTTGATATCCTCAGAAAAAAAGAAGGTAACCAGATGTTTCTCTCCTCAGATATATCACACACCAATAACGTGGCATGTTTTGTGATATATCGATTCATCTGCCATTTAAACCTATGGAAAAGGATCTATAACCCGCCCAACACGGAAATATTTTAAAAATATTGCTGAAATATTGTCAAAAACATTTTAACAATATTTTAACAATATCAATATAATATTAATGCAATAGTTTGTTGTCCGCCCCCTGACAATATTGCAGCAATATTGTCAAGGTAATATTGATAATATATTTTAAAAATATTTACTTGCGATGAGGTTATCATATTTCATACCCGTGTGCGCGCACTCTAGGAGACGTCTTTGGTACTAATTTTCTATCTAATGTACACATGCGTCCAGGTTATGGATCGTAGAGTTGTTACTGACCTTAAAATCCGCGCCGTCCTAGTCGGGATTAGAACCCACGCCTCGGGGTGGAGTTGATATCCGAAGTCCAGTACTTTACCACCAGACCAGCCAGGCTTGATGTAGATGGGCCCGTAAATTCAATCTCTTACCTATCGCAGGCCTCTGATTCCGTAATATGTTTGTTTATTGACGGATTCTTATAATATTTTACCAGAATTTATTGTTTATTATTTATTTATCACTTTTTATTTCATCCTGTAATTAGTGTTTCAAATTCTTTATTAATTGTACTCAACATATTCCTATTCATGTATTACAAATTTTCGTTTTTTTTAACTCTCTCTCATTTTTTTCTTTACCAAATTACTGTTTTTTATAATTGCGTCTTTTTCCAGTTTTAATTATTTGAGCTTTTTCCTAGTTTGAATTTATGTCGATGTATTTATGTTATGTTATTTATTTTTTTCCCTTCTTTTTGTCTTTTCTTCCCCCCCCCCCTCTTTCTTTTTTCTAGCGATTGATTTTAGTAAGTTCCGCAAAATAATTGGTAAATAGAGCAAAACCATACGCTAATTTGGCAAACATTTTGGAAATCTAGCAAAAATTTTAGCCATAATAGCATAAACTAGTGATGTTAATTTCGCAAAAGTATAGTTTGCCATTTTCGCACAATAAAATTACCACTTTTGCAAATTGTTTTGTCGTTCTCGCCACGAGGGTGGGCATTTTAGCAAAAAAAGCAAATTGCAGAAATCGCAAACCATTTTTTGCCATTTTAGCAATTAATTTTTAAATATTACAAAAATATTTATAAAATATTTTTAACATAATATTAAACAAATAGTTTTAAACTAATATTTCTAAAATAATTTTAAAATATTTTGTAAATATATTTTACAAACTGTTTTAAAAGTAATTACATAAATATATTTTGTAAATATATTTAAAACATTTTTATAAATATATTGTTACAATATTGTCATGAAATATTTTAGCAATATTGTCAACATATTTCTGCAGTGTATTTAAGGAAATATTTACATGACAATATTGTTTCAATATTGACAATATTGCTGCAATATTGCTGCAATATTTCGTGTTGGGCGGGAAACGGATGTGGATTCTCAGTAATGGAGTCGATGATATCTGCGTGTTTGAAAAATATTAACCTGGAGAAGAGGGACAGTATGTTTGAAACTTGGGGCCCAAAATGACAAAAGTAAAGAAATTCAGAAGTGGATAATTTTTTTAACTCCCTTCAAACTAACACCAACGTGTATTTTATGAAAATATTATTTTGTACATTAGACCTTCGCTTTTTGAATTGATTGAGTGAAGTAAAATAATAATTGTTTTTTACGCTTTTCTGTAAAATGAGCTTCAACTAAAAATCCTGTTTTGTGGCTGGTGTAACCAAAAAACAATTTTTGTACCTGGGAGATGTCAAATATAATTTTGTACATTCAATTTTTGTTCTTTGTGCTCAGTACATTATTTGTACGAGATAAAAACAGAAAAATGAATAAATGAAAGAGAAATTATTACCTTTGAATTAAAAATTGTCACGACAAAAGCGCGCAAGTGCTTATTATTCGGTCCCGTTGCTTTAAGCCCCACATTGCAGACACAGAAATAAACAAAAATGGAAAAAAAGCGGGAAAATGGTGCTCGTAATTTTCTGTGGACAGCGGTAATTACCGGTTTAGAGAACAATATTTGCATTCTCTCGTTTCAAAGGTAATGACCGTCATTGTATTTGATCAATCCACGAGGCGCCTTGTCCATGTTTCAGCTGTGCTGCCGTGCTAAGGAAGAACGTCGTATGAACATTCGAGGGTTGCCAAATTTCCTTTGATGAAATGTTTATTTGTGAGGAAAATTATAAATATTTTTCCTTGAAATTCTCAGAGGTTTTAGATCAAATTACAAACAAAATTATCTGAGAAATTGGTGAAAAAATATTTCAAAATTCTCCTGAAAATTAGTGATTTGCCAGGAGAAATTTGGCAACGCCTGGAGGCTCATACGGCGTTTTTCCTTGGCACGACAGCGTGGCACTCATTAACCGGTTGCTTCAATTCGTGGGTGTAATTTTATGTCAGCATATTTGATTTGATATGCGTGAGAGAGCAGCCTTCGTGGAATTGGGGTTTTCTCAAGCGGCATGGGACCACTCAAATTACACTACCTCATGCAATGTTCTGGACGAGAGCAAATAACAGGAGTGAATTTTAGCGAATGGGTGCGAGGCTAGACCTTCCCACTAGGGAGAGAAATTGAGTTATTCTCACCAAATTGGCCACATTTTCAAACTAATAACTTAAAACGTGAATACTGAATAACGAGTATTTAATACGAGCTTATGCGTGTAAATGAGTGCATATTTAATCGCTGCATGGAATGTGGTCATGACGAGGACGACATATTTTTACCGGGAAAATCATATGAGGCAGAAGATATTCGAATTATGATATGATTTTTTGAGTATCGTTAAAATTAGAGGAGGAGGGTGAGATGGGAAACATGTGTACAATGTCCTTTAAGCTTTGGAGGGCACTGGAAAAACAACACATGGTATCTAGAATCCAGACTCTTGAAAACATTGACAAGAAAAAATACTCTGGATTCAATCGGATTTTTGCTTGAAACAAAACGAAATCAGCTTAAATTAAGAGGCTCGGTTCTTGATTTAAGCTGGATTCTGATTGAATCAAGAGTACTTTTTCTTGTCGATGTTTTGGAAATACGCCATAAACGGCATCGTGAGAGGTCAACACTCCGAGAAATGTCTGGGGATGATTTTCCTGAAATGAACGAAATCATACCCTATCAAATTCCTATTACCATATCGATGAGCAAGATTGGTAGTCCAGATAGGTGACTTTCTTTTCCTTGTTTTGTCTAAAATCTGTGAAGGAACATCGAAAGGAGGAAGAGTGAGAAAAAAAGAAGGGAAAACTGGACGAGAGCAACCGCTGGCTAGTGAGGTAGAATTTATCGTCCGCTATCTGCCAGGGAAAAAAATCCGGTCTGGAAGGAGAGCGAGGGAGAGCGGAGGACTATGTTTTTTCTCCCCACCTAATTTATTTATCTCAAAATGATCGTAAAACAAACAGAGAACAAGCAGTTGAGCCATGCAGGCTGTATTTAAACTGAATCTGGCTGCGAAAATCGAGCGGGAAGCCCCAAGGGCCCGACGGGGACCGCGGTAAATCCTCAGACCCGTTTATCAGCCGCGGTGCTACCCCTTCGTGAGCTTCCGCGAGGTAAAGAAGAAAAATAACTGAGTCCTCCTATCAAATATTAACTCATTAAATACTCCCGGCCCAGTATATTGAGCTAAATTTATTTCAGCCTCTTTATCCCAATCACTTGATTCATTAGTCCTTTGATTTTTTTTCTCTTCCTTTTTTTACTTTAAAAAGTAGCTATCTACCGTGTTGGTGAATGTAATGCTGCGGCCTCACCTAGGCGCATGTCTACTTTGTATACCATGCTCAATCACACAAAACACTCCCATGAATTAGAAACCCTCCATCAGTTAGTGTGGAAAATGAATTGTTATGTTGCCAAATTTTCTCTGATAGAAAAATACGAATTTTTTGAGTAATTTAATATTGCATTTGAAATTAGTCAGGGAATTCTGTTCACGATTTGGTCTGGTGGCTTCACAACTTAAGAGGTTTAGGCAGACGTTTTCACAAAAGTAACTCATAATTTAAAGGAAAATTTGGCAACATTCAGATTTTTTACCGCGTTACTCCGTGGCAGTGTGGCATGCATAGACCACTGATGTTTGAAGAAATCATCCCATCATCTTACATTTCTACCAGCGTTGAATACATTTTGAAATCTGAGGGCTCATTATTAAATGGATTGCATTTTGCAAAAAGGAACCACTAGCATTGCAATGATGCTAAGATTGTGCAACTTCATCCTTTGCAATCAAATTGCGGAAATTGTGAAAAACTGTGAAATTTAGATGATAATTTTTGTCTTAAATTTACAGTTTTTAGCGAGTAAAATAGAAACTATTAAAGGATAATAGGGTTTTTCCTCCAAGACAAAAGAAGTTGCACAATCTTAGCAACATTGCAATGCTAGTGGTTCCTTTTTGCAAAATGCAATCCAAATAAGCTGCGCTTGAATATGTTTTCAAACATCTAAAATCCCAAAAATTTCGGAAAGTCAACGAGCTCTGAAGACTAGATTATCGGCGCTTTTTGCTGCATCCACTTATATTGAAGTTTTTAAAACGAATGGCTAAAGAACGCGGAACAAGTCATTTATTAACGTCGTTTAGGGCGAGCCGAGCGGTGGAGTCAATAGTGAACGTTATTGAAAATAGGAAATTGATGGGTCCGAGCGGGGGACCTGCCACGGTCATGGGCCCTCGGGCCCCACCTATGAGAAATGACCGTTGCAACTTGTCAATGCCGGTCAACCCCCCCCCTCCTTCCCCCGCCACCTGTCTCCTCCAGTTTTTCCGCCTTTAGTCTCAAGGTGACGCAGTGAAAAAAAGCCCCGAAAACATTTTTAAGCAACCGTCAACGGTAATTTGTCACGCTTTTCGTTCGAAACACTTCAACAAGGTGCGGGTTACGAATTCTTTAAAGTCGGCTCAAGCATTATTTCGCGGAACGTTTGTTTCTCGTTGATAAATGTGGAGAGTGATGTCTATACTTCTGGCAGCTATGATCACTGAGACTTTCACCTGCATAGCTATTCGCAGACGATGGTTCTTTAGATGTGTACCTCCAAAAGCCCAAGCTCCGAGCTATTACATGTAAGGGGCTGCACAGTGGATCAAGTCAATGGGAGATGTCGGACATGATTTAAACATTTAAAAGAGTGCATCTTCATTAAAATGAAATGTTGATGTTTTAAAAGTAGTTTCATTGGTTTTCTCGTGACATTTTAAGATGAATATGTGCCCATTTTCCGAATGGTGCCTCATATAAAATCTAAGGTGTGTTGGTATAATTTTTTTAGACATCAGATCTTTTTTTCTCAATTTATTCAAATGTCTACAAAGAGTTCATTTTTGTGAGGAACGGTTCAATTTAGACAGTTGTTTACTTTTTGTCGGCCAATTTCGATAAAAGTAATCAAAAGCATAGCATATTGCGTCAAGTAATTTCAGAAGTATGTAGCATGCTGATTGAGTGTGCAAATGACAATGTAACTGTCGACTAAAAAAGAAGATTCTTGGTCCCTGAAAACTCATAATTGATTTGTTGACGCTAGAGTCTAGAGAAGCATCGACAATACATATTGGAGTAAGAAAAAAAAAATCCCAAAAACTGCCCAGAAGACGTAAATTCGAGAAATAGCCATATTTGAAACTCTAATTTACCACCATCAGTTTACGAAATTGCTGAGACCACACGCCCTTCGTTGGTACAAAAATAAATTAAACCAATCACAATTTATTCCATGCAGACTAATACCTGCCAAAATTCAACATTTTAACCCAGTTTAAAAAAAAAAAAAATTCCACCAAGTATTTTGTCTTCGTGAAAAAAGGCCATCCACTTCCACTTCTTTCGGCCACATGTTTGCCGTGCTAAGCAAGAACGCCGTAAATCCATCAAGATTTTCCCTCGTTTTTAGGAACTTAACACTTTATGAAATAAAAACTGTTTTACCCATGAACCTCAAATTGTCAGTGTAAGTTCTTGATAGTATTTGCGAGAGAATTCTGGAAAAACATTGTCCCAAGGTACACAAGTTTTTCTGCTACGATACACTGTTTCCAAAAAATGTAAAATGGCGTTTACGGCGTTTTTGCATTGCACGGCAGGTGTGCGAAAACGCGTTATTGTGCGGATCTGTTTTGAGGTAAAGTGAGTATTCTAACAGATGATTAATATTGCTAGATTACTCGTGGGAGGGAAATAGGTGAAGGACGAGAAGAATTCAACCCGAATTGGAGCTGACGATAGAATTTAGACAAATAAATGAATAATTAATACGAGACGAAACTAATGGCGATGACCATTTTTCAAAGCAAGGTCGGAGGAGGTTTTCCCGCCGGTGCCGTTGCCTAGGCGGGGCGGTTTCGCCGGTCCGATACAAGGGTTCAACTGAAAGTTTTAACCATAGGTAGGTACGTTGCGCTAATAATTGAAATATGAATTATTCAGACTTCCTCATTCCTTCATTCCTCCACCGCCCCGCCGTCGCCCGCCGTCTTGGGATTTCTGTGGACGTTTGAGCTTTCCGAATCGAATGAGCTCGTGTGAAGTTCCCCGTTGCCGAATCTCCCCGAAATCCGAAGTTTCTCGGTGCTCGGTCGTCGGTAACGATTCATTTTCAACGAGGTCTCGCAACTGCAGAGCGGTTAAATTTGCATGCGATCAACCGCGGGGCTGTGGACCTTGGTCGCGCCGTGCGCGAGTCGACTCGGGGGCTCACGAGTTGTGCCGAGTCCGACATACCGGGACGACGGTCGCTTTCTTACTTTCCTGATATTTCGTGTTTAAAATGATTGACTTAAAAATTTATCCGCCGCCCCTTGAACCTGCCTGCAACTACTAATTTGCCCCTGCAATCATAATCATACGGTCACTAAGCAGAGGGCGTAATCCGTTACCTCCACTCGTCCTCCTCGAATTATTAATCGTCCATCGCGATGGGGTCGCTGTGGTCTCGCACCGGCCCGGAGACCTTTCGCTTGCTCTGGGCCTTTCAAAATGTCTCCCAGGGAAATAATTGTCCGCACCGAAAAGAGGAATCTGGGTCACGCTGATATTCGCGGTAAAGTGCGCTGCAGGATCTGCAAATTTACATGACTAAATAAATGCGATGGGGCAATCCCCTCTACTCCCTTTTCAGAAGGTTTAGTGCAATCGTTACTGAACGTAACTTACTGCCTTCCGTAGGTTCCTTATATTTCTTACGTTACTTACCTACATATTTAATTAAGTAACCCATTTTAGTTGGGGGAACTTCGAATGCTTTTACGAATGATGTCTCCCTCTCTCTTGCTTACTCATCATGTTACTTCCTCATTTACTTTACATTACGTTACTCGATCAAAGTTATTTGCTAATACCGCATGATAAAGATGGATTTGACTAAATTTATGGTAGAAAGTTACTATAGGATTTCCTACCGATTAGTACTTAAATTGCTTGAGTTGTACGGAATGTGCGTGGTATTATGAAATTGGACATTTTATGCATTGAAGCATCTGGAAAAATTGTTGCATGAAGTAAAATTCAATAAAAATGAATAATGTTTGGGAAGGTTTGAAGTATTTGTATTAATGCAGATAATGCATACTGTGGCACAACGAGCGATGGTAAATAGTGCTGAAAATCCAAGCCACATCTGCATTGTTTTGTAGGCGTTTTGTCAGAAAAGAACGGGGTAACAGAGGAAGTAAAAACTAGAATAGAGTAAAACAGAATCACGAAAAAATCATCATGCATACACAGACAGGCGTTCTTTTCGGGCAAGCAATTAGTTACCTTTCGAAAAACCTTGTATTTAAAGAAACAAAAAGAGTAGCAATATTTGATAGAATCATATTGAGGGGTCGAAAGGGATAATAAGAGGAACAATGCGCGCTGTATCTGCGTCTATTCGAGAATTGCATTTGAACTGTAATTAAACTACGAACAGACGCGGTCAGACGTCTGTAATTAAACTGTCAATCTATGATCGGAGGTTTCCTTATTCCTGTCGCCCACGATTATATGCCTATAGCAAGCCCTGTTCAACGAAGGTTCTGAATTTATCGTCGTCAATAAGCTTTCTCCTTGATGTCAGATGACGTTAATGACTGTGACGTTAATGACGTTAATGGCTGTGGGAAAAGGAGAACAGCATTGTACCATTAATAGTACATGATGTCTGCGTTAGGAGAAATATACCAGTACGCTGCTAAAATTTGACTCCGAAATCAGCGATCTCTTAAAAATCACGACAAGTATATTAAATTCTGATAGTCAAAGGTTTTAGCAACTTCTGTCAAAAGTGTGAAATAAAAAATGAGCCCTGAAAAGTTTAATATTAAAGGATGAAAATTGGTTATATATCATGAATACGGGATTCTAATGAGAGCGAGAAAGATAGCTGCTGAGAAAGTTGGCTACAGTACACAAGCTAAGAGCATTTAAGTGCAAGACGTAGACTTTTTTCGAAGTTAAGCAGGTAATAGAGGCGCATTGATGTTTAGTGCCTTGTATCCTGGTTACACGCTCAAATTCCCATCAATTTCCGATCAAATGGTGACTGGTGCGCACCATCTACCATCGAATTCTGCGGCCTGCAAAAATTTAATGGTAGATGATGGAACTGTGGGGCTCATCCTTCATCTGATTCCCACTCAACCATGCTTATTTCAATCAGCACGCTGTTTTAATTAATTTTAATCATCAATCTAGATAACTCTCGACCGCCAATTGGTCATCATTTTGATCGGAATTTGACGGAAATTTGAGCGTGTAACCAGGCCAATTGGTTTATACGGTTTTTTTTTTTTCACTTCAAAAATACTGTTCCTAATTTAAAATGTCTGAACCAGTCATCTAAACATCTCAACCTTTATAACAATCTTGAGTTGACCACGCTACCCTCAATTTCCACGCATCGATTGTTATCATTCCAATAAGTTTCGAATTCCTTCAGGTCACCAATCTCCCGACAGCCGCGAGCTCTAAATCACAGGAACAACTTGAATGAAGATCAAGTGGCCTTTATTCCAAACGAGTAATCGCATTAGCGCATTTACCACGCGATGCAACGTGTGTAATATTCGCGTTACGGCGGGGCGCAAAGAGGGATGGGGACTGAATAACGAAAACTCATTTGATCAAGATTTATTGGTTATGCTACCGCTCCATTTGCGAGATATAGCCCGCACTGTAAATCATGGGAAATGAATTTTCAACGCTGTTTTTTCCTCGAGAACACGACGCACAAAAATGATGAAATATTCGCCACAGTCCTGCACCCCCCCCCCCCCCGGTGCCCCTCCGGTCGTGCGTAAAAGACGTGGAACAAAAACGTTGATCGTAGCACACTGCACGGTAATACACTTCACGTAAATGCTGGTCCGTGTTGCCATATGAAATGTATACTTTCTCCTCAATTCTTCCTGTTGAGAAAGTTTTGGTACCTCCAAAGGTCAAAACCAAACTTAGAAGTTCACTGTAGGTTTTTAAAGTCCAAGAAATCAAGTAACACTTTTTCGTCAGGAGTTTTATTTTGTAATCATCATTAGTGTATCCACTACTCTCAATAGCTGTACGTACATGGTATAGATGAATCATGAAGGTTACGATGGGAAATTTTATTTTATTTTTTTAAACTTCAAAGTACACTAAATAAGTCTCTTGGATCCAAAGTATAGACTCTCAAAAAGTTCGACAAGAAAAAATACCCTTGATTCAATCGGAGTTTTGCTTAAAGTGAAAGGAAATCCGCTTAAATCAAGAAATTCGGCTCTCATCAAGCAAAACTCCGATTGAATCTAGAGTATTTTTTCTTGTCTTTGTTAAGAGTCTTGACTCTGGACCCAAGAGACTTTTTTTCAGTAAAAATTCTGGGCCTGAAATATTTAGTAACAGTATTTTTATAAACTATTTGTATTTTAGCTGCATGCGTAGCAAATCCAAACTAAGAAGGTGATTCTAAAAAATTATGGTGTTGTTTGTCGCAATATTCGGCTCTAGGGCTTGAAGCGTTAACGGTTGAAAGATACTTCTCTAAGCCATTGCTTTTGATGATCCGGCGATTACAACAATTCATTTATTACAATAAGGATAGCATTACCATGATATGGGAAAGGTGCCGTAACAAATAAATATCAATGGCTCGGTCACCCTCGGTTCAATTAATAGAATGATCACAAAAAGGAGAAGAAGAAAATCAATATATTCTTAAAAGAGAACAATCTGTTTTTTTTTTGTACTACCCTCTATTATCTTGTATCTTATGTGCTCTATAAGCATCTTACCACGGGTGTGTGTTCTCTTTGAAAAAATATAAAGTCAGTTAGGATCAGTGCGGCATCGTGGTACGTTCGGAGGGTTGGAGCCGAAAGGTTGGGGCACGGCGAGTGAAAATTGTATAGCTCGGTGACGCATTAAATTGAATCAGCGTCTAGCTACAAGCAACGGACCTTCCGCTGATTAATATGAGAGTTTAAAGAATATGACACCGGACTCCTTGATTCATATTTCATGATATTGCACGTACATGCGGACATGCCTTGCGTACTTATTGAGCAAATTACAGAAAATTGAAGTTTCCTCCGAATTTATGCACTCAAAATTGGAAAGTCTACTCATTGATCGGTATTTCTTGTGTGCATAAAACTATTTAGAAAGTTAATACTGATATTTTTTAATCCACTATTTCAAACTCAGATTATTTTGTGACATACATATTTTTAGTAGCGCACTGTTAAAAATAGGCCGTCTATTCGAGATTGAATTTGGTAGTTAATAAAATAGTGATGGCTATGAGCACGGGCAAGAGCGACGGAACTCCCAGAAATAGTGAAAAATACCACGACAGGAGTGAAATGCACTGCAGTCGGGAGAACTATGAACGATTTGAGCTATGAACAAGTCAAAGGGTACTTCATTGAACTCGGAATGGTTTGGACCATACGCCACTGTAACTCACACTTGATGGAACATAAACGAACTAGGAACAGTAGTGTGTGTAAAATGAGCTCACAGATGTTTAACAGTACACCAGGCGCGCGCTAAATTTTAAACCTTTTAGGGTTGCAATGAGGAATGAGGATGGCTTCAATTCTTGCACCTACTTTGTCGGACCGCATTTAGCAGAAATGAACCAAGCCATAAATAGGCAAAGTAATTTTTTACAATAAGAAAACGCTTGTGCGGAATCCTTTGAAAATTGTAAAGTATTTGCTTCGGACTATGGAGAATATCCACTTAAATTTGCACAAAGATCCGCACGACCTTTTTACGTAAAAAATTAAATTGCCCAATTACATTTTGCAATAGCTAATGTGGCTTGGTTCCTTCCTACTCAACGCGGTTGCATTTCTAATAGTCGGTATTTACTATCAATTCTTGTAAAATTCTCTTTAAAGTCTGTGTACGGTAACCGAAACAGAAAAAGTCTCTATCAGGGACGGTCGGTTCATTACTTATTCCAGTGGCGGAACGTAACTCATCCGCTTTCGATAGTGTCCCATTTGAAGCTACGATAAAGAATCGATTATAAGGTGTTCAATGCGACACCCTGATAATCGATCCTTTCCCATAGGTTTAAATGGAAGCTCAATTGCAAAGCTGAGCACGATACCCTCCACTGATATTTTCCGCATCGTTACCGTAAAATATTCGAATTGAGCGGCTGGAACTACCGACCCTTTGCCTGAAATCTGCCTTAGATTGAATTGCTGCATCCGACTGTTACCCTCACCCCCCTCCCCCTCTGTACGTGTAAAAATGCCCTATTTTTTCCTCCCACGGTCCACCACTCCTCCTCACACTTTATACTTTCCAATTTGCGCACGGTGTAAATTAAGCTCTCATTAACAAGCGCATGAGATCGAACATTCTACCGGACCGGACAGGGGAATGGGAATCGAAAATTATATTGGAGAGGGAAAACTCGAGGGTTTAGTGCCAGTTGGCGAGTAAAATTGTGCAGTTGCCAATGAGTACGTAAATAAAAAGAGAAAAAAAAATAACAATGATATAAAAAAAGTCGCTTGAGTTTATTAATTGGTGGAAGGGAATCGCGTTTTTTCCATGCACCGATGCGAGTTCTCCCCCTTCCCCCTCCCTCCTTGGTTTATTTAGGACGAAGTAAATTTTTGAACTTTTCAATTTAATATGGGCAGCACGCCCGGTTAGTAAATGTCATTGTTAACAGAATCATCCTCGATTTCTCTGACCCTATTTTCAGTGCATCGAGCAGTGGGTCATTTTACTTGTATTTCCATGGCCTCCTGCACTAAAAAAGGTCACATTGAATATCTTACATAATTTTCACGCAAACAAGTATCTTAATACAATGCACAATCCTCATACTCAATATGAATTTATGAACTGATCCAGTAACATTATTGGAATGTTCACAATCGAGCTCAAAAACAAAAAAAAATGTTTAAATAAGGGACTACATTAATAAATTACCTTGAGTATTACATTTTACTAAAATTGTCGAACATGAAATTAGATTTATACTGCAAACTTGGAGCTCTTATTTTTTCGATACTAAGCGTGTAAAAGTTGCGGTAAGAGAGGAATATGCAGCTAGAATATTACTTGCTGGGTGGCTTAACCTTCCTCCTCAATTTTTAATTCAAAATTGACACTCGATCAAAATTGAATGAGTGAAAAAGTTCGCGTGTAATCGATTGGATTAATAATATTTGCATAGTTATGCCTATCTACACTGTCAACACATTTTTTATACCTCTTGGTACCATTGGCGTGACGTGCTTCGCGATATATTGGTTGATTTGCCATTTAAACCTATGGAAAAGAATCGATAAACAGGGTGTTTGCAAAGAACACCTTAATAATCGATTCTTTACCATAGCTTCGAATGGGGAAATATCGATAATCGACCATTTACGCTTCGTCACTACTTGGTGCGACCGTTTAGATGTAGCCGAGGAGGCTGCATGCTTTTAAATCGCATTTTCCAGCGATCCCAAGAAAGATTGAAACTAAGAAGGCCGACTGAAGGCTCAAGCTGAGCAACAGTATCAGAAGAGAAGTGCGATGTTCAAAGGTAGCTCTAAAGCGCTGATGATAAAAAGGTTAAAGGGATAAATATGAAATCCGAAAGGAACCGAGAATCTGCACTGGAGGACATATCGACGGAGAAAGAAAGATTGGGAGCGGGCGAAAGTAACGAGAGGTGCGGGGGCGATGGGGAGGGAGGAGAGAGAAAGAAATAAAGATGAAGGGAAGAGTCGAGGAGGGCAAATTATTGTCGTATAACAGGATCGTGTAATAACTCAAGAGCAGTGAGTTCGAATATGCTAAAAGTTCACGATGGAATATCTGGGGAATAAATTCCGAGCTGGATTTTTTGTTTCTACACACTTGCTCCGGGTAGTTGATAAATGGCACACTTCTGTCCCGTGTCTGTCTCGGAGTAGTGCGGGCTGCGTCCGCTCCGATACAAGGCGTTGCGGGTGGGGGAGGGGGGGCGAGGGGCGAGAAGCGTGAAGCTCTTAGCGTCTCCTCGTTGTCGCCTTGTCTCTCAGTAGGTGTACCTGATCCGGAGACAGTAATGTATTTAAAATGAATCTGTCATTAATCTAGCCATAAAAATGCAATCAATAAATAAGTGCCGGTAGTCGGATAAGAGAGTAGATCAATCACCCCGCCGCGTCGCCGACGCCGCCACCACCGCACTCGGGCGCGCCGAGCAGTCCTGACGTCGATAAAACGCGATAGAAGCCTTAGCGCTGAGACGAAACAATTAACTTGAATTGGAAGACGGAGAAACATTCTTCCCGCGGGGACTTTTCGAAACCCTGCTCCTGCCCCCCTGTTCTTTTTTTACCTCTTCCTTATTCCCTTTTTTAAATGGTTGCGGTTTTTATTGACCCATTTTCCGGCTCATTTCGGTGCAACTCTTTCGCTTCGTCCCCCGGCGCCCGAGATCGCTAGGGAAAAACGCCGTATGAACCTTCAGGCGTTGCCAAATTCTCTTTGATAAAACGCAAATTCCCTGGTAAACTTATGAATATTTTTCATCCAATTTTTCAGAGAATTTTGTTCGTATTTTCATGTAAAGTTCCTGAAAATTTTAAGGAAAAATATTCATAATTCTCCTCAAAAATAAACATTTTTATCAAAAGAAATTTGGTAACTTTCGAATTTTCATACGGCGTTTTTCCTTATCACGGTAGCGGAGCCCGAAACTAGGGCTCACAAGCCTCATTGTGCAGACGTGTGTTTAGCAGGAGCCATTCATATCGCCTACCGCTTTTTCCCCTCTTTTCCAAAAAAAACCCTTCCCTCCCTCGTATATCCGTGCCAAAAACTGTTTCAACCAAAGGTGTGAGCATTTTTCAACAGTCGTATCCACGATGCGTGGGCACCATGCCATAAACTCCTTTCCTTGCAGACTCGCTTACGCACATGTTTTCACCCTGACTGTTTTCACACCGCGTACGTATATCCAAAAAATGAAAAAAAAAAAAATCGAAAAAAAGAGTGATACGTCTTATAAAGCAGCGAAAGATCAAGGTGACTGTTTGATTTCATTTCTTCTGTTTTTTAGTTTTACTATGTCTGGTTTTAATCGACGAGACAGTCTTAGGAGATGAGAAAATTATTCTTGTGTGAAAAAACCAAGTTGTGAACCCTGACAAAATAGGTGCTTGACACGGCGACACTTTTTATTTCATTTTCTAATTTTAAGGTAGTTATACGAAAGAAAAGGGGCGAATAGTCTGTGAAATGAGTTTGATAATATTCAAAAATCAAAATTATTTGAGAAAATATTCGAACACAAATATGAATACTCTCATTTTTGAAAGCGCTCTCTGATTGATGACCAACCAGTGCCATGCAAATGTTGAGTCAACCGAGGCGGGTCGAGTTTTCTAAGGATGCAACTATTTCAACTCCTGTGTAGTGCGGAGTATCATTCTGAATTGAAGGCGATTTTTACGGCGGTGCATCTACATTGCAAACTTCAACATACAAACATCACGCTTTTCTTTCTTAGTAATATAAGTCACAAATAAGTCGTATAATCGTTTATTTTGAAAGAGAACCAAGAGACATCAGCTATTGCCAGATTTAATCGAAAAATTTATTTCTTTACACGAGAACGGTTGCCTCGATCCTCTTGAGCGACGCAAGGAATTATTTTTGAATTTTCAAAAGCACTAATACTGCTGTTCTCTTGTAAAATGAAAAAATACATTTTCTGATAAGATTGTGCAGCAGCTAATGTCATTTGATTCTATTAAAGAGACGCCTCCCAAATCACATTTGTTGCGATTGTTTTGACGACCCAAGATTTTTCTTTGATGATAAAGTTTTTCTAAAGTAACATATTTCTCTATATTTTCTATGGATGCATCCTTGATCAATTATTGTTTGATATCCCTTAGTAGTATATTCTAGTTGTGAAGTCATTAGCAAGTACAAATTCCTCCAAATTTTATTCAAATAGAGCTAAGTAGAGCTCGATTGCTTCAGAAATATTTTGTTATTACTGCAAGCTTCAAATTACTGAAATTCCTTGCAAATCATTCGCACTTATGCTCACAAATATCTTCATTGAGAAAACTGCACTTAATAAAAAAATAAAAACCTGCATAGAGCGGATTGAAAACTTTCCCTGGCTCGGATATCAAGATAAAACCCTCAGAATGCCTAAATTCATGTGATGAGTCATCTATGAATTCAGCGACCGTAAAAGTGTGAGAGTTGCCTTGCCTTTTCCCTGAAATGTCGCATTGAGCGACAACTAAAACACCTAAATCTGGACGACCCCTTTCGGTTGACACCCCTCTCCGAGTTCAATTCTTACTGAAAGGGCATAACCAACGTTATAAAAGACAAACAAGGTCAGCGCGCAAACATTCGCGGTGTAATTCAAACAGAAATTTACCAAGTGTGCCGGGATATTAAGTTTATAATCTACATATATCAAGATACATATTAAATTTTCGGCTTAAACACTATTCCCCTCTCTGTTTTAGCTAATACTAACGATAATTTTCTTCGGCTTGAACTCTGAGTTCTGCTTCTCCGCGGACCCTCCCTCTCGCGAGCTTCGTCCCTTCTGCAGACCCATTCGCGACCTCCCTCGGCCCCCTCGCCTCACCTCGCGACTGTTTGCATTTACAACTCAGTCCCGCGATAGACGTCGCTTTGCACTGGGAGCAGGAACCGAACTGTTCATTTATCTTCCTGCAAGATGTGTATTTCGTATTTCGAGGGTTGTTTAATTGGCTATTACGTAATACAAAAGGATGAGCGAGCTATTCCAGATCCTCGACACATGCCTCCTTTCATGACCCCCCCCCCCCGAGCAAGCCCTCCTCCCCCCTCCGAATCCCCCCCCCCCCCCGGTTACTCCTCATCCTTCGAGGACTTAATTTTTGCTCTGTCAAGTGTTTGAGTTTTGAGTTAGATAGTTCACTCGCTTCATCGTCCCATCTCTATTGGGAACAAGCGGCTGCCATGGTTTTCCGTAAGTTCAATGGATTTCTAATGATAGTTTACGTAGGGATCTGGATGGATTTTATGCAAGGCACGTGAATTTGGAATTTTAAATATTCATTTAATGGTAACAATGTGAAAAAAACCAGGGGAGAATATACGTTTTTTCCGTGATCTTATGCTTGATTATACTCCTGCATCTTTCTATCTTAAATGGTTCAGTCTACTAGATAATTCTTTATTTGTGGGGTCAAAGAGAAAAAATCAATAGATAAAACGTGAAGAAGTCCATACTGTTACCATCGGGAATTTGGGGGTAAAAATACGATATTCGACATACATTTCGGAATGTAAATGAGTGAGGTCCTTATTCCTATTGATTTAAATGTCACTAGAACTCTAGCTCATGAAGGATTATTCAAGCAAAATATTAAAAGTTCGAAGGATTGAACTGAATTCGATCTGCTCTTAACAAAGCTCATGAAAGTTTTCATTTGAATGAATTGATTTAAGCAATTGAGTGGTGTTATTCAGAATCAATCAAAAACTGACTTTTCTTTCGACATATAATAAGTCTACTCTACCATGGCATAGAGTCATGAATCATGAGGACGAGCGCAGTTATTAATATTTATTGCCTCTTGTAAAAAGCATTTATGTTTGATGCACGCGTTCCTCGTTTGTTAATGACCCTCAATTTTGCATTTCCCTACCAAAAACTTGACCCTTGGTTTGTTTGTCCGCCTTAAACTGAGGCGTTGGTGGGCCTTAAAGGCTTATTGTTTGACTGACAGAACTGGGCCTTGGATTTGCAGGATTATCTTTTCGTTGTTCAGTCAGTATAAGAGGTAGCTGGATTGTCATAGGCTTCTACTCTCATCGTTTAACTACGGCAATCCCGAAGTTTTGATTCTATTCGGGTGTTTCAGATTTCGACTTCATTTCTACATCCCCTCCAAAATTTTAGGTTCTAAAGTGATGTGAGCGGAGAACCCATCGAACTTGTTCATTTTAATTTATTTTTGTCTCCATTATTCTTTGAGAAAGGCAAAGAAAGGTTCTAAAGGTTCAGAAAGGTTTCTATTCCTTTCCAGAGAGATGGGTTTTTTTCGTGATTTCCATGAAAAAATGTCGCCAGAATCGATCCGAGTAAAACTTTACATGGGAAGTTTTGAAAAAGAGCACCTAGTGCAATAGCTTAATACTTCTATCATAATCATAACAGATTATATCGTTTTTGAGAGCAGAAGAAGAAGGTGGAGTAATGATAATAAGAAAGAGAAAGGAAAGAGGAGAAGAAAAAGAAAATATTATGAGGAGTAAGAATAAAAAAAGAAGAAGCAGAGGAAAACAAGAGGAAAAATATATTGCTTTGCTACTTCTCCTTCGTTTTCTTCTCCTTCCTTTTCTTATTCTATTTCCTTTTCTTCTACCTTTGCAGCAGAGGTAGGGAAGGAGTTTGCTCCTTCACTGTTCGCCGTCTCTACTTCTTCCTCTTCTATCTCTTCATATTCTCATTCCTCTTTTTTACTTCCTTATTCTCCTCGTTTTTCTCTTCTTTTCCTCTTTCCTCTTACATTTTTCCCCCTCTTCTCATCTTTCCTTTGCTTTTTCAGGCACCCTGATTTGAGTAGGTACGTTAATAGCCTTAGGGCATCGCAAATAAGAATGTAGGGTTTTTTTGTGTGCAAAACTCCCCATGTAAGAGTCCAAACCACTCGAGTCTACCGTTCTAGGGATAAATTAAACTTTGCATTCTCTCTCCTTGGAACTTTTTCCAAACGCATATTTCCTGAAAGAAAAGGGCAGATGAGAGCTTCTGGACCTTTGAAGGGAGGAGGACATGGGGCACCCATACTTCCTCTTTCAGCCGCGCCTGCATGTATACTCAATTGTGCCTCTGAACAGAGTCCACGCAGAACACAATAATGGCGGAACTGCAGACGCATCGTGGTTTATGGTTCATCTTGTTTCTCCCGGCGCGAAGTCCGCGAGCCGAGAGAGTGGCGGAAAATGTGGACAACGGCTGAAAAAGACCGCAAGGGCGGACAGCACAGAGGCCGATGCGGTAGCGCCTAATGGGAAGATGCACTGAAACATATCATAGGTATTTCTAATTCATAACTATTGTTGGTCGCAATAAAGGCCTGAAAGCCGGCCCAAGTTCGCGACCAGTTTATATCGTGTGCAGTGAGCAGTGAAGGATGAGCAGGGAGACCAAAAGCCAAACGCTCTGCTCCCACGCTCGCTTTGAGCCTCTAGCTCGCTCTCTTATTGTTCAACGAATGACAAAAGAACTCGGCTGCAAGCTGTGCAACGTGCGTTTCATACTCTATTTGTGTCCTCAAATTCCGTGCCGTCGAGCCTATGGTCTCTTGTGCCCCGTGGAGGCTAAAAACTGAGGCGCACGCGTTTTTAGTGTGGTTGGGCGCTACAAGAATAATAAAAAAATAATTAAAGAAATAAAATAAATAAATGGTCAAATAATGATTTTAGATATCTCTTAGATGGAGTTCAAGGGGGCCAAAGAGTTACTAAAATCAAGACCGAGACACACAATCTAGCACTGCCCATCCTTCTTGAGGTTCACTCTTCCATCTACTAAAGCCCGTGCGACACACGGTGGATCGACAAGGATCACAGTGGATTAATAGAGGAGGTCGGACAAAATTTGGAAACTTTAAACGCCTATAACTCCGTTCATACAAAACTTTTAGGTTCTAAAAGTTGTTTCTTTGGTTTCCTAGTGAAATTTTCTACTGAAGGCACCCCTCAAAATTTAATGTTTGACGAAATTAACATCTAAATTTGAAGTTTTAGTCAAAAATTGCATGTCCGACCTCTCTAATGAACTCGATCCACTGTGCGACGAAGAATTGGTTGAGTTCGATATAACCCTGTGAGAAATGCGTTGTATTCAAAATTCCCGCTATCAATGCACGGCAGGGATTAAAAACTCGCCCACAAGCATGACTTACTTGTGTGGATTCGGCAAGGCTGGAATGCACCTGACAAGAGAGGAGCGAAGGACAAAGCAAACCTAACGTCTGATCTCTGGTAACAACTGAAGTTGCTTTCAGCCGGAAAAATTTGCAAAAGTAAGAAGTTGCCGAGAGAAAAACGGGAATTTCACTATTTTTTGGAAGAAAGAATAATCGGCTTTAGATTTCAAAATTTTCAGTAGTTTTCCTTTCGATTGTAAAAAATATTCGATAAGAATTGCAGTCAATCAGGGTCTCTTCATTTCCTTAAAAAACCCGGAATTTTAAAACTTGGAGCCAAAATTCGTTTTTTTAGTTTTCATCCATCAGGTATCATGCACATCAATAAACATACATTCTTATTCGTATTACTGAGTAACCGAGAAAATCGGATAATTTTTCTGACATGGCAACGGTTGAAAAACTATGTTCAAAAAGAGCGGGGGGCCTATAAAATTTTAAGCAAGCTTCGTGAAACGTTTCCAATGATCCATCGGGGTCCTCTGACATTTAATTTAATTCTCGTCTCCCGTTCACTATATTCGCGGGGAGGTCCCGATGTAAGGGAGTTTAATTGATGACTTCACGAGTAGGAGCCCTTCGAAGCTTATCAAAAATGCAGGTGCCTTCGGTTCAATGTCACGCACGCGTCATTAATCTAAATTTTGAACTTTTCGCGTCCCGAGGGGCCCCAAAAGTCGGAACAAGATGCATCGCGTCGGCGGCGGCGGCGGCATTGAGCCCGCCGGAGCATTGAAAATCGGAAGGGGAGAGGGGGGGTTGGCTCAACGCACTTCTGGCGTAACACACACACATCCCCACTCCCCACTCCACTGCTGATGTGAGGGCGTAATTCAATTTTTTTCACGCGAGCCTTAGTTTTAAGTTTATTTAGCATGAGTTTATTTGGACGGAAGGGCTCATCTGAAAAAGTAGAAATTATTATGAAGTTATAGTGTATCGCATTTATTTGACAATCGGCTGATATCTAAGGGACATTTTGAAATTAGAAAGCTCCGTAAACACACTTATGATCTAAGGAAAACTAAAAGCACATTCGTTGTTTTTGAGCTGAGTCAGATATTAAGTTTCTTATTGCGAAATGGAGTCCATCTGATAAAAGACAATCGACTGAATTCTTATTTTTTCTTACAAAAAAAAGGAATTTTGGAGTTCATTCAATTTTATATCTTAATTTAATGTAGTTTTTAGGTTATGTTTACGTTGTCCATCATTGCAGCATAAATTAACGCGAGTTGTAACATGGTAAAATTCTTGGAATGTAATTATGAAATTAATTATTTAAAGCTTCTAGTGCTAACTTCTGATACCCGACATTGATTTTTCTTCTTTTTCTTCTACTAAACACTAAACCATGTTTGGAAAGCTCTCAAGTACCGAGCATGAATAAAATTCTCGGAGGTATTAACGATTTTTGTCAAAAATTAAAAGAATAAAAATAGGAATAGCAGCATTCAATTATCTTGAGTTACTTAAGGAGGCAACAAGCAACTATTTTAACTTCTGCGTAGTGCGGAGTATCAGTCCTAATTGAAGGCGTTTTGTACTGCACAGGTTTGTGCTCTTTGCTCCAAGCACACGCCTTGCAGCGCTGTGCGCTGCGTACTTTATTATTTGTTTTATTCTATTATTTATTGTGAAACTTCTTGGATCACAGAAACAATCACATTGTTTTCAAAGATAAAATGATGTGGAAAATACGAACAACAGAGTAGATTGTAACTTATTGACATAAAAGAGAAGAAAGAAAAAGGAAGGCAAAAAGAAGGGAAAAGAATAAAAGAAGGACGGCAGTGAACTTCTTATGGACGTATTTATACGAAAGGGAACTAAGCGCCAAATTTCCAAATTTCAGTTTTTAACGGATCTGGATTCTCCATGTAATAGGCTGCTCTCACACGTAAATATGCCCCCAAAATACTAATTTCATCCCCTGGAATCAGCCCCTGAAAAATCGCAAAACAGGGAATCAGCGATTACGAATAAAATCAAAAGGAACTATATGTAATTCCCTTTGATTTAATGCGCTAACCCGATTCCGAATTAAATCAAAAGGCGCTATCTCCACTTGATTGACGCGCGCGCGGCGAAGCTTGGTGGAAACTGTGAAATTTAGTACCGGAGGGTATTTTTGGACGGGAAACTCGAATTTCGGGTCAAATTTTGAAAATTCAGAAATCCAAGATGGCGGACATGGCCTAAAATGCTATCTCGGCCCCTGTCCAGCTGATCTTGGTGAAACTTGGTATCAGGGGGTATTTTCGGACGGGAAACTTGAATTTCGGGTCAAATTTTAAAATTTCATAAATTCAAGATGGCGGATGTGGCCTAAAATGTTATCTCCTATTTAAACGCGCATCGCCAAAAAATCCCAGACGTCGTCCCCTGAGTGACGGTCACATATCGACCGTGCGTTCCCTCTGGCTCGATCGATGTCAGTGTGCACTGACATGGACAAGGGGCTTTTAACGAGCGAACAAATTAACGAACCCATCGGAATCACTTAATTTTCATTAAAATCACTGTTAGGTACTTTATTGGAATCGGAACAGTATTTAGAAATTCATGAGTATTAAGAGCGCGCTGGAAGGATTACGTGGTCAAAAGCGTGACCGTCACCTAGGGGTTCGTCAGGCCCCATCTTGACTTTCTCGGAGACGCGAGTTTAAATGGGAGCTCAGAATACGCAACTTCGAACTTGTTTTCCGTGGGTTAATAATGTTTCAAAAAATCGGAGAAAATTCCAGCGAACTGTGCGTACTCAATCCTCCAAAAAAATGCAAAAATTAAAAATTACTGAATAACCTCATTGTTAAAATTTTAAACTCCAATATGGCGGATGTGGCCTACAACAATAGCTCAATGCCTGAATCGTTTGTGTGAAGTTCGGTATTAGGGGCTCAAAATGACAACAGAAATTGTTTTATTTAGATACGAAAATTTTAACATAGGTAATCAGCACATGAAGGGAATTCACGATCCGACGCTGCTAGGTAAACCACGCACCTCGACGAGGCGGTGTATTGTGAACGTACACGGAGAAAAAAACTTCGTGCGTGGGACCCGAAGTTTAGGTCATATGGATCTGTGAAGTTTTCGGATTGAGCATCTGAACACTTTCGGTCCAGCTGCTGAGGTTTTGATCACACATCTGAAACTTCAGTTCTTACATCTAAAGTACTTCGGTTTTCACATCCGAAAATTTCGGTTCTCACATCCGAAAAACTTCGGTTCTCACACCTGAAGACTTCAGACGTAAGAACTGAAGTTTCAGATGTGTGATCCGAACCTCGACAGCTAGACCTAAAGTGTTCAGATGCTCAATCCGAAAACTTCAGAGATCCATATTACCCAAACTTCGGGTCCCACGCACGAGTTTTTTTCTCCGTGTAGAGTGCCATATATTTAAAGTTTACAAACGTGGAAATTTCCACATCTCATCCACATTGGCAAGATGCAGCGGGAAAGCAGATTGAGGTTAGGTAGGTATATTTGGGCTCCCACCACCTCCGGCCTTCACAACCCGGCCCGTGCGCTTTACGCAGGTTCATTGGCGGCCATTCTAGACGTGTAGTGCGTTTTTTTAAGAAATAGATATCATTTTAAGCCACATCCGCCATCTTGGATTTCTGAATTTTCAAAATTTGACCCGAAATTCGAGTATCCCGTCCGAAAATACTCCCCGATGCCAAGTTTCACCAAGATCGGCTGGACAGGGGCTGAGATAGCATTTTAGGCCATGTCCGCCATCTTGGATTTCTGAATTTTCAAAATTTGACCCGAAATTCGAGTTTCCCATGCGAAAATACCCCCTGATACCAAGTTTCACCAAGATCGGCTGGACAGGGGCCGAGATAGCATTTTAGGCCATGTCCGCCATCTTGGATTTCTGAATTTTCAAAATTTGACCCGAAATTCGAATTTCCCGTCCGAAAATACCCCCTGATATCAAGTTTCACCAAGATCGGCTGGATAGGGGCCGAGATAGCATTTTAGGCCATGTCCGCTATCTTGGATTTCTGAATTTTCAAAATTTGACCCGAAATTCGAGTTTCCCGTCCAAAAATACCCCCGGTCCTAAATTTCACCAAGTTTCCACCAAGCTTCGCCGCGCGCGCGTCAATCAAGTGATTCAAGTGGAGATAGCGCCTTTTGATTTAATTCGGAATCCGGGTTAGCGCATTAAATCAAATGGACCTACGTGCAAAAATCCCCTATATCTCGCTTAGTATGCATTTTTTCCTAATTTTGGCAACGTACGTAATTAGAGGAACTCTTCAGCTTTCAAACAAGCTAAAGTAAACCAAAATCGGTCCATTAGTACGGAAACGCCAATTGTTTTAGTCAAACTTGCTTTACTGAGAAGTTTGGAAATGGCGTTTAGCGCCTTTTCGCATAAATACGTCCTTATGACATATTTAAACCGCCTCAAATCAAGTTCTATGCCTTCCTTTAACTTAAAATCAACAAACTGACATATTAGATATTTTCAGTGAATATAGAAACGTCTCTTTCAGAGATAAATGATTATTAATTCTTTTGGACCATCGTTACGTCTAAGGTCTACGTGTTAATTTGTTACGATATAATTGAGACATGGCACCCACTATATTCTTCAGACCTCATACAATAGAGCTCTAAACAAGACCAACGAATTTTAGAAATGAAGTAATAATTGGCGAGCGGCAAATCAGACGAAACTTGAAACTGTCACGGCTTCAGGGAAAGCGATCGCAGGTAAAACAGGTTGTTGTTTCGAAACATTCCCGTAATAATTGGCTTCCGTTATATTCTTTAGCAAGACCGAGATTAGGAAATGACATGACGGGCGTATCTTGCTGTCAAAAAGGAGATGAATATTTCACTGTAGGCGGGACGGGACCGCCGTATTAGTCCAAGCTCTTCGATAAAGCCCCGTCACGGAGCGGAATACTGCCGCGCTAAGGAAAAACGCCGTATGAACCTTCAGGCGTTGCCAAATTTCCTTCGGTAAATCACGAATTTTCCCGAAAATTTGTAAATATTTTTCCTCCAATTTTTCAGATAATTTTCTTTGCAATTACACCTAAAGTTCCTGAGAAATTCAAGCAAAAATATTCATAACTTTCTTAAAAAATAACTATTTTCTGAGAGGAAATTTGGCAACTCTCGAATGTTCATACGGTGTTTTTCCTTAGCACGGCGGAATATGCGCGAGTTCCCGGTCTCGACAGGAGCACGAGAGTAAATTGTTGTTAACACTCCGGAGGATATTTGAACCCATTTTAATTGTTAGACTTTGTCAAGCTGAGAGACAAGATTTTACCATCAGGCTTACCGCGCTTTGCACGAGGAACATTCCTTTATCGATGCCACAAAGGCGCGTGTCATTCATGTTGATGTGGAAACTGTGCAGGGTGCACGCTCCGAATCGAAAGTTTGAGCCGTAAGTGCACCGAACATTGTGCTCCTCCTGTGTCTCCGCCCCGTCAGCTGCCAACCGAGCAAGCTAACCTTAACAAAGCTCAGTTTTCTTGACAATACCTCGTACGCGCGTGGAAGCCGATGGCCTCGTACCGCTCACGACTCTTGTTCTTTCTACGCCGACGATTTAATGTTATTCGTAAATGTGAACGTTTCTCGGGAATATGACCGCAGATCATAAAAAGTACATCTTCAGATAATGCACCGAAAGAAAAGAGGCTGATTTAATATTTTGGATGTAAAAAAGTGTGCGAGTCTCAGAAAACGCACATTGGCGCCTACAAGACTGCAGAAATACTTCGCGCACTGCGGCAAACTCAGTGCGGTAGCCGGTCGGCGCGGACCGCATATTGGCGCCTACAAGACTGCAGAAATACTTCACGCATTGCGCCAAACACAGTAGGGTCACTAGTTTGTTGGCGTGAAACGTACATCGACGGCGAAACTACCAGACCACGTATCTCGTTTGCAGTGTTTAAACATATTCGCTTCCATTTTATTTTTTGAAAGGAGAACAAATCAATATCATTTCTTGAAATTTTCACAGAGTTTTCTTCGCAAAGAGAAAGAAAACACGGCAGTTTTCAAGAGTCGACGTTGAGTAGTTTTCCATTTAAAAAATAAAGTGCGACAGGGGGTCTATAACGTCGCAAACTAAGATACGTGGTTTGGTAGTTTTACAGTCGATTTGGGCAATTCTACGAAAACTGTCCAATTTGACCTCCAAAAAACTAAAAATTCAATTTGACTATATCGGATCGAGGGTTTAATTCCTTAAAGAAGTATAGTATCAATTTAATATACGAATACCTTATTTTATTAGACACCCCCCCTTCCAAAATATCCTAAGCAGCCGACAATCTCTCTCGTACCTTACCTGACCAACTTTTTCAGTAATCCATGATCAAGCAACAACGCTTGCATTCCAGGAAAGTCATTCATCTATAGCCAACTTCCAGAGGGTCAAAATTTAGCAATGCAATTTGGAAACGGGGGCCAACAAGGGCTTTGAGAACAGGAACAAGGATGCAAACGGTGTTCGGAAGATAAAGAGTCCGGGATATTGTTTCGGGGCGTTTTGCATACCCTCGACCGGAAGGATACCGTTAACCGTTAAGAAGGGGGAGTAGGAAAATGTACTATTGACAGAGTTGTCGCGGTACCTAAGAGACAGGCGAGGGGGGCGAAGTTTCGGCTCACTATCTTTATCCCAGGTTAAGCGGTAGGGCTCGGGTGGGCGGCGGGAGGGGGGTAAAGAAAAAGTTTTCGGCGGATAGGGAACAAAGTTGCCGTTATTGTTAGAGTAATATATTCAAACCGCACGTCGGACGACTTTATTTCAGCCATCATTAATCACAGGTTAATACCCGCGGATGACGCTCCAAACGTCAGCAGGAACTAACTTAACCTCTTCCTCCTTTTTCTTCCCACGCCCTGATGTATCGGCGTCGATTTACCTATTTTTACTTACCGTACTCACCACCATCTCCCTACTTAGTAAAATACGACGTGTTCCCGTGGTGGTGAGCAGTTTCGGAGTATATCTCCCGCGGTGGCGTGGCGTGAATTGCGATATATCGATTGTTATGCCATTTAAACCTATGTAAAAGGATCGATAATCAGGGTGTTCGCAGCGAACACCTTAATAATCGATTCTTTACCATAGGTTTAAATGGCAAAACCATCGATACATCGCAATTCACGCCACGCCACTGTATATTTCCCGAGTCTTCAGTGTGAATAAGTTACCTACATGCATGCGAGAGAGCTTGTTGAGACCAACCAGAATATTCAAAATAATTTGCTTTAATTTTTATGATCGAGCCCAATTATGTTGGTCATATTAGATGTTAAACTATGTGAGGAAACAAAATGTTCTTATATTACCACGTTTTCCATTATGGGCGTATTTAATCGGAATCCGTATTATTGCTGTTCACATTGCCTGATTTCTATTAATATTTTATGATCGAACTTTTTGTTTAGTAAAAATTAAGAGAATGCCTTTAATGTTTCTGAAAATTGTCTCTGGATGAAAAAAAGATATACTAAAGAAAATCTAGGTCAAAATGTTTTGCCTAGCTCTCCGTAGAAAAATTGAATACGCGAGGAGATTAGGCTAAATATGTTGAAGTTAGGTCGATGTTCGTTGAAGCCGTTATCATTTATCAATAGTGCAGTCGCGCTAAAAAAGTTATAAAAAACTTTTAAAAAAAACTATGAACATTTGGACGTTGCCAAATCTCCTTCAATGAGCATATGTTTTTTTAAAGAAATGTTACAATAATTTTTCTGAATTTTGTTAAATTTCAGAGTTGTTTGCAATCACCTTCCCTTAAAAATTCGGAAGAAAATATTTACAAATTTCCCGAAAATTAATATTTTTATAAGAAATTTGTCAGCGCCTGAAGGCTCATACAATGTTCTTCCTTGGCACGGTAGAGGAGGAAAGGAGACACTTGGATATACCTTGGTATTCGAATGGCGCTGCCAAAATCCTTCGACGAGACGTAGAGTGCACAATACAATGCTTGTCAACTCAACCGAAGTGCTTCATTAACCCTTGCAATTTAATCCATCAAACCTGAGCCGCTCGACGCTTTACGCCCTCCCGAAAGAAAAAGGTCGATCGACAAAAGATGCATCCACCAGATTAGCGAGGTCATCGACTGGAAGCCGAGTCGTTGGCTCCCGGCCCATTTATCTCGCATCTGAACTCGTTTACTCCCTCCGCTATAATTAAATATTAATTTGTCTGTTTTATTGGGGACTTAATCACTTTCGGGGTGTTCCAACCTTGGACCAGGAGCAAGATTGTTGGTGGACGCATCTTGGGATTTGAGGCTTTTCGGGCGAGGGCCGGCGGAGGGGTGCGGGGTGAAGGGGTGGCAAGTTCACTTGGACCGATGCCACCCAACTCCCGCAAAGCGATCGGGCTCCGGCGTGAATGTAATATTATCGGAATGGGAGTGATAAAAGTTGTATTAAACGCCTGAAAAAGCGGAGTGGAACGAGCCGATTTTACAACTGATTGGTTTTAGATACCTTCCCGGATAGGAGGAGGTTATCAGTTCAAGAATTCATCCTCGCCCCGCCTGACTTGGAGCCAGTGGCGTGGCGTGAATTACGATACATCGATCGTTATGCCATTTAAACCTATGGAAAAGGATCGATAAATAGGGTGTTCGCAGCGGACACCATAATAATCGATTCTTTACCATAGGTTTAAATGGCAAAACAATCGATACATCGCAATTCACGCCACGCCACTGCTTGGAGCCCTGGCTCCGGATCCGCGAGACAAGAAAATTAGAAAATGCCCATTCTGACAGCTCTCAGATCTGTCTCAGACTTACTTTAATTGGAATTTCTCTCTCTCACTTTTTTTTCTCCTCCCTCCCGCCGCGTCCTTTTTTCTCGCCTCGCTTTCCTCCCCCCGTCTTCGGCTTCCCGTTTTTTTTTTTCTCGGGGAAATACGTTGACACAATTTTTTCCCCGCTTTTATTTTTACCACCGAAGTCGAGTTCTTCCCATTGAGCGGCACCGCAATCGTAACAAATCTCCCTTCACTTACATATCTTCCACCTCCTCACGTCCCGTAACCTCTAAACCCTTTTTCTCGGGTCCTTTCGATTTTCTCTGGGTCATTATTAAAATCAAAGAAATATAACAAAGATTTTTTCTCCTGGAAGCGAATCTGCGTGAAAGTATATTGTCGGTTGACACAAAAAAGTAACAATTTAGGGTGAAACCAAGCAACAACTCAATTTTACCTAAATGCAATGCTGTATCAACCAAATGACGAAATTAGAACATGAGCTTATCGTAAAAATATAAATATAGAAAGAGTCCTTAAGGATGAATCCGTCCGTTCATCCGCATTGTAAGACTCACAATTGCTACCAAAGGTTATTTTTGCAATTTTTTAGGTATTTTGGACCCTCTGGTTCACGATAGCTTAATTTTTAGAGCCACGATTCAGCCAAATTCACATTTTCGATTTTGTGAACGATAAAATTCAAAACAGCAGTAAATGTTCAACATCAATTTAAGGGACAATCGAAGCGAAATCTCCTATTAAAAACGATTCATAGTATGTACACATACATTTCTAAGTATTGTTAATTTTCGGCTCATACGAGTTAAATGTCTTGTGCATATACTTATAATTATAGAGTGTAATTTTACACATTTAAGACTATAAAAACTGGACGGTTAAGGGAATGCGTATTGATACACACAATTTTGGCACATGCTCGTATTAAATGGAGCAAGTTGAACATTTAAATGAGAAAGAAAGAAGAAGAAAAATCATGGACTTGAATCCAAACGCGGAAAGCTTTTGAATCAATTTACCTGTAAACTGCAGTCTCTCCATTTTTATACCAGATGACCAGCAAGACACTATCATTTTTTATGGGTGGTGTGATATCGCAAGGCAAAGAAGCCTGTCCTTTAATGACAGCTTGCACCTGGATTATTGGCCCTGTGAACATAAGACAATCAATCAGTGCGTGATCTTGCTAGAATCCAGAGTCTACGACAATCTATAAAACTGAATCGGAAAACACTACATAAATGTTGTACACTCGTTTGGTTGATGAGCTCATAAGATCGTTCCAATTTTCTGTTTATATACATTTGACATTAAACATTTTCAAACATTCGGAGATGACTGCAAACATACGTTTTCCGAAGGCCCGCTTGAAAGTCACTCGACACACATACGAAATCTTTTTTGTGTTCCAAGTTCTTTTAATAATACATTTAATGTACCAAGATTCG
The DNA here is from genome assembly GCF_918797505.1 of Bemisia tabaci. Taxonomy (NCBI): domain Eukaryota; kingdom Metazoa; phylum Arthropoda; class Insecta; order Hemiptera; family Aleyrodidae; genus Bemisia; species Bemisia tabaci. Next base: position 31,820,559 of record NC_092797.1, on the reverse strand, counting down.
TTCAGACTCACGAAAAAAAGCTTTCTAGCTTTTATATCCTTATGCTTCAAATTTTTTTTTGAATGGGAACAGAAGAAATCTCCCACAGGGGGATCTTTTATCACCACTTTAAAATTGCGTCTAATGGGAGGATATAACTCCAAACACATTTTGTCATGGGAACGGAGTTCCCCATGTTGTCATGGGAACGGAGTTCCCCATGATATTACAATCGTTCCGTTGCTTTCGCTATGGGATTCCCTATACCTCTGCGACCTTGAGCGTTTCGCCCAGTCTCCGATTTTTGGTTGATTTTCCGATGTATCAAAAACCGTTGTATTTTTTAGCCAATCATGTCTCTACGTCAAGTTGTGTTGATTGCTAAAATTCGCTTTCAGCGAGTTTTTTTCCACTTTGAGATGTCGTGTCTGACTGGTAAATCTGCGCAGAACCACGAAGTTCCGTTTTTAGGCAAATTCTTTTTTTTGGGAGGTTCTGATTGGTTATTTTTCGCCATCAGTTTTCTGTTCGTTAGTGCAAAAGATCGCCTACCTCGGTGTTCTTGAGAAGCCGCCATTATCCCACCTCAAATTTGAAAAATAGAAGTAAAGAAATAATAACCATCGTACAAGGTGGAAAATTGTTCTGGAGGACTCGTTACGGGTAAAGAAGTCAAAATCAGAGCTCGATTGATTGATTTAATTCATGGATACGCAAATATTGCCTTAGCTCAACGGCCGCGATCGGAATGCGTACTGGGATGAACCTCAAAACGCATTAAAACAGTGCGAACCATGGCTCCTACAGCAATACAGCAATGCGCTTCATATCATCAAGGTCTCTTGTGATAAGTCCCGCCCATTGCCCGAGTCTTTTAAATGCTATTTTTACTCCCGCTCACGTGGATCCGTCACAGCCTAGTTGACTAAACCGCCTCGTACTTATGATTAGATGCAAGCACCCGGCGATCGTGAGTTCGATACCCGACGATGGGTACTACTTTTTAATGGTTGTATTGAATGTTTTAGACTAATCATCAAAAAATAATTAATAGTAGATGATAAATGTACGAACATTTTCTCGTGAGTTAATATGTTAAACAAAAATACTGGAATATACCTCCTTCATATAATCAGCCACATGTTCCCCCAAATTAATTACGTTATTTTCTTTTTTCAATAAAGTTAATTTGCATTCAACGTTCGTAAGTTAAGCAAAAAGTACCTATTGATACAAATAGAAAGACATGAAAATAGTATGTCTAACATTTCAGTTGTTTTTTTTTTTTTTTTTTTATTTATTTTTTGTTTTTTTGTTTTTTCAATAAAACAAATTGACTGGGACTAGAATCATCGTATCTCTGAAGACAAAAGCTAAGTTTTTTGATACAGAAATACTAATATATTCATCCTTTATATAATCAGGGAGATGTTGACCCAAATATTGATGTATATTTTCTCTGTTCGCCCAAATTAATGATGGTATTTTCTTTTTTCAATAAAATTAATTTACATTCCACGTTCTTAAAGCAATATTTTCTCCAAAATTCAGCAAAAAATAACAATTTATACCTACGCAAAAAGTAAATAAATAAATAAAGCAATGACATGAAAGTAGTATAGGTAGTACACATCTAACATTTCGGTTACATCTATTTGAATGAAAAAAATGGCAACTTAGGAAGCACATAGGTCACTTATCGACGGTGAAACTACCAAACCACGTATCTCGGTTTGCGACGTCGCAGACTTTCTGTCATACTTTATTTTATTAAATGAAAACTACTTAACGTCCAGTCTTGAAAATTTCCGTGATTTTTCCTCTTCGTGCGGAGAAAATTCTGTGAAAATTTCAAGGAATGATATTGATTTGGTCTACTTCAAAAAAATAAAATGTGAGCGGAGATTTTTAAACACCGCAAACGAGATACGTGGTTTGGTAGTTTCACCGTCGTTATGATGCGTATTCGGGCATATGCGTAGAGTAAAAATATCATACTTTACGCCGAAAAAACGAAACTGAAAGTTAAATGCGTTAACTTCCAAAAACCATACATAATCCAACGAAAATAAATAATTGGTAAATAACAGCTTTCTTGTATGCAAAGAAAAAAAATTAAAAATGTTAAAAAAGAGATGTCGACACAAAATTACATAGCCCCTTCAATTCTGAAGATACTACAAACGAACTGTACCTTAAAATTTTCATATCCCAGAAGCAAAAGTTCCCATGACGAATATTGCTATCGCTAGCGATTGCAAAAACCAACTTGTTTCTCAATTCAATCTTGTGTGCTTTGATTCTATTCTGTCAAAACTGGTACATTGGCAGTTCATTCCTTCCAACGATTTTAAATTTCAGCTATTAAGTTGTAGATTTTTAGTAGACTCTGAGTGGCGAAACCAAATCCATGATGTTGTAGCACGATGGTAACAAATTTAAGTGCGGCACTATATCTCAACCATGAAGTTCTGCTTAATCCGAAAAGCTGACGGGTCGCAGTTTCACCGAAGCACACATGCAGCACACTCTGTCAGCGAGCTGTGACGCTTCTTATCTCACGGCGTGCCTGACAATACCAGAGGCACGACTTACAGTTAACTTTTTTCTCTCACAGCTGTACTGGTTTAATCTCGCATAAAACATAGGTAAATACACCTGACTCATACGACGAAAAGCAATTGCACACTCGGATCATTATGATAGGTGTATTGTCGCTTTTTGCTCTTTCCCATCAACCGTTTACGATTCCACGGTTTGATTAGTGATTGGCATGATGGAAAAGTAAACAAAGACATGACCTAGAAAAGAAATGGCACGGAGAGGAGTGTTAAAAAGGGAAACGGAGAGACTCGGCTTTGAAAGAAAAAAGGCGAGTACAGAGCATCATTTTATTAAGAAGCGAGTCTTTTGCAAGTTTTCGCGATGAGCTGCGAGGGGGTGGGGGAGCATATGTGCATTTGAGCGGCCTGGGGGTAGGTTTTAGGAGTACACCGCGAGAGGAGTCATGTGACTTGGAAAGATGCACTTATGGGTGAATTACTTTGAAATGGTAATTTAAATAAATAAGCTGAAAGACGAGAACACTGAGAGGCTTTGACGCAAAGCGCAGTAACTGACAAAGATCATTCTCCTCCCTCGCGATCCGTCCGCGGAACACTCGTAAGAGAGTTCGAACACAATTTTCCGGCGGGCCCGAGCCGACTTTTTATTCGAATCGACGCGACACAGCGCGGCTCCGACTGATTGGCAGAGTGGTGCGTGCAGTCATTTTATTTCTATTCACATCCACTTTACATTTGTATCCTCTTTCTCTCGTTTCCTTTTTTTTTCGCTTTTTAAATTGTCACACCCTAATTTTTCTCGGTCTTTCGACGTTTTAATCTAGTCGAGTAGCGGAGCGCTTTAACAGGTAAATTGAACGTCAATATCAGTTGGTAGGAACTCGTAAGTGCACTCGATGTACGCTTATATACGGCGTACAGTGCTGCCGTGCTAAGGAAAAACGTCGTATGAACCTTCAGGCGATGCCAAATTTTCTTCGACAAAACACGAATTCCCTGGTAAACTTATGAATACTTTTCCTCCAATTTTTCAGTGAATATTGTTTGTATTTTTATCTAAAGTTCCTGAAAATTTCAAGGAAAAACATTCATAATTTTCCTCATAAATAAACATTTTATGAAAGGAAATTTGGCATCCTTCGAATGTTCACACGGCGTCCTTCCTTAGCACGACAGAATAGCACAGTGTCGTTCATACCTCACAACAGGGGTAGGGAGGGCAAAGGGATTGGAACTTTGCAAATATGGTCTTTCCCCTTACACGAGAGCGTAAAAGCGCATTTCCATTTCAACTTAAGCCCTGGAGATCTTAGAGTTAGATAGACTACAGGGATTAACATAAAAAGCAGATACGCCGAGCTAGAAAAAGTCAATCCTCATTGCAAAATACAGGGTGATCCACTCCAGGGTTAAACGGCCAGACTGCAGGAGCGTGTTCTATGAGTCAAAATAAGACTTTTTTGTTGTATGAAGTCCCCCAGTCGGAGCTATGCCCCCCTCCCCCCAAATTTCAGGAAGTCAATAATTTTTCCTGAATTTGGCAACGGCTGTGGACCACTTCTCAATTTTCCTCTTCCTCTACCAACACCTTTTCATGTTATTTTTCTTCATCTTCTTTCCTTCCTTCAATCTCTAATACTTTGTCATCTAGAATATGTTATGACAATTTGAGCATGTAAGACGAGGATTCACGAGGAAGGAAGCACGGATTCCTATTATTTCTCCAGGGAAGCGTGTTTGCTTGATATAAAAATTAAAATTTGAAAAAAGATAATTTTTCATGAAACTTTGTACTTTCCTGTACTTATATGCCTTGAGTTCAGAAATGATCCTTAAAAAAAAATTCGAAAACTCAGTTTAAAGAGGCGGTTTGGGGGTGTTTGGCTCCTGGAGTCTGACCGTTTAACCTTGCATCACTCTGAATAATTCAATTTACATTCGATGCGAATAATAATAATTTTAAGCATTCGGCGCAGGTTATGTTACGGTCAGGAACCAATCATGTGATAGTTTAAATACGACAAAATAATGGTAGCATCTTCAAATCGATACGAAAAATATAGGAATCAAAGAAGTAAAGCACGAGGGTAATGAGAAAGTTAGGAAAGGGCGGCGGGGGAAATGGGAGATCTGCGGAAACAAGGAACATAGTGTTCCAAAAGGGAGAGGGGGTGAGATGGGGTTGCGGTCTCCCAAGAAGGGTTTCAATAAATGGAGCATGCCAGGCAAATGGTTAGACGTGCAGTGATAGTTGCGCATTCAACCTCCAGAAAACGTTGCCAAATTCCTGATTTCAACTGCTCAAACTTCCCTGAATTTACGAGGGAGATTTTGGTTTGATATCTTAGCTCGCGGCTCTTTGATTGAACAAAGCTCCAGGGGAATGAAGCTATACGATCATATTCTAGGACTGAAAATGAGTCAAATATACAGATATTTTGCAACGTTTTATCTCTAGTCTGACAAATTAAACTCGTTGGAATGGGAAGAATGAGATTGAGAAAAAGGGAAGCTGAAAAAGCGGAGGAAGGAGAAGATGAAAAAGAAAAAAAAGAAGAAAAGAAAAAGAGGAAAACAGAAGAAGAGCATAGAGAGGAATAGAGGAAAACAAGGAAGCAACTGATGAAAAAAAAGAGAGGAAGAAGAAGAGGTGGAAGAATAAAAGTACAAATATTAATATATATAAATCCATAAAGATGGTTTACATTTTGTTGCAGAGTACTTTTGACGGAGAATGTAAGACTGAAGGCTGTACAGATTATCGCAAAGTAACAAACGGAGTCCCCTTCATTTCATGTTATAGGCAAAAAGGCTTCCGCGGTGTTGAAATAGTTGTATCTTTTTTCATAACTAAGAAAAATGGGACTTTTCTTTAGCTGTCATACATCCAAATGATCTGACCATCTAAGTTTTCAGGAATATTTTTCCGAAATATAAACATAGGTGGACCTAAACGAACGTAGGTTGGGCCTTGTGCACTTTTGAGGCCTTTCCGCGTCTTTTGCAAGAAATTGGAAAACTAAATAGTAATTATTTCCATCCGTATTTGTATTGCCAGAGTTTGTAAGGTGATCTACAGTACAACCTCTGTCAATTTTTTAAATACGTCTTGTTCCCGTTCATAATTTTAATCATAATATTTCAACTGAATTGATGTATGTCAAATAAAAGGAAGAACGCCATTTGTATAAGGACATCTTGTTCCAATACATGATTGTAATCACAATATTTCAATTAAATTCATCTATTCGCAAAAAAGGAGCGCGGAGGAGTGACAACAAGAGTTGAAAAGTAAGTACTCTGATTTGGGCAATAAGTAGGCCGACACGAGACAAACAAATAAGCGAGAGAATGGTGGTGAGAAGAGCATCCGTCAGGAGGTGGTAGATGAAGCACTGAGGGAGGGGACTCTCAAATACACGCAATGCGTCGAGAAAGCGTGAATACTTGTTTTATCTGGTGCTCGGTTTCAAGATGTTGGTAACGGCTAAACAAGAGAGGGGAGCAGCTGAGGACTCGCTTGGAACTCGGGGATGATGTTTTAGCACCTATTTTTATGGGACATTCCGCTCAACTTAATTATTCCTCCTCAACAGTATTTCGACTTGACTTCTCGCCACTCCTATCATGTCTGAGTTGTAAGTTCCTCACTCCTTTTCATCTAAACCGTTGCCAACCTTGATTCAGGGAAAAACCATGCAACTATACTCGTAAGGTACTTAAGCTTTCAATGAGGTGGCAGACAATTGTGACACCGTGATTTGACCGAAATCATTACAGCTAAGTAATAAGTAAATAGGGTGGTAATAATAGTAGAGCCTAACACTCAACTAACCCTCAAGATCTGCGAAAATAAGGAACAAAAATAGACTCGTTTGGAAACAAATACGAATGGCGTTAAAATGAAATAAGACGGTTTGTAGAAAGTAAAAATGTTAATTGAAACTAAACAAATTCAAATCAGTAAACTTTTCCTTAAATTTCAGACAGAAAAGTTGAAGACCAATTACTAACAATAAAAGTGACAGCATTTTTCTTCAATCTTATACACTCTATCATTGATTGAGGTACTGGAAAAATGGCTGATCGTATAGAATTGAACATGGAATTGACGTCATCTCAAACATGTGTTTTGCGTGGTTGCCAAATTACATATGTATATTTTGATTAACCCTAACAATAGAGAATTGACCCCTTTACCATAAATTGTTCATAATTTATTCAATTTTACAAACACTGTTCTAATATTTCGCAATCATAGACAAATTCTCCGAATTAGTAATGAACATTCATTTTTTTTTTTTTTTTTTTTTTTTTTTTTTTTACCTTGCGTTGTAACAAGAAATCTAGCGAGGCTCTCTTCGCAATTCAGTTATTGTTGGGTTGATTTATTGCATTTTTCATCTGTACCTCATGTGGCTCCATTTTAGGCGGATAGTTTACATAGTAATCATGGTGTTTCTAATAGCTCATGTTAACATGGTATGTAAAATCAGTTCTATAGCGTACTCGATATTGTTTTAACTAGATGCAAATTCATAATTGGGCGTGTTTATGCTAGACGGAACTATGTGGAAATAAATTAAATATTAGCTACATAATATTTCCACACTACATCGTGCTTTTTAATTTACCTCATTTGTTCATGGTGTTTTTGAGTATACATGCGTTCAATTTTTCTACTTGATCACAAAATTTTAAAGTTTCATCATCATAATTCCGCAGTTACGACTTTTTGATTTGGAACCTTGTGTACTCGAGGCTAGGTCTTGCCAAGATCGATAAAATTGGTTGGTTTTTATCATTTCAAGGACGGATGAGACTTTTTTTACTGAACGACTTTCTAGTATACTATGATTTTCATCCTTGCTTTGAGAAATCAAGAAAATTAGCCAAAAATTATCCACGATGAATTATATGCTGGAATGAAAATTGATGAAAATTACGACAGGAGGTCTGTGACGTCGCAAATCGAAATACGTGGCCTTTTAGTTTCACCGTCAATTAATTAGTACATATGTACAATAGTTTTCGTATCGTCCTCTTACAAAGATGTGTTTTGTGTTTTTCCTTTGTTTCCAAGACCACGGGCCGAGAGCCAACTCCAGTCAGACGAAATTCTGATGGAACCTCCTCACAACATCGATCACAGGTTAGGAATCCACCTTCCCGCGTAGCAACTCCGGTAACTGCAGTCAAACGAAGTCCTGATAGACCCTCGTCAAAACAAGGATCACAGGTTAGAAATCCACCTTCCGGCGGAGCAACTCCGGTAACTGCAGTCAAACGAAGTCCTAAGGGAGCCTCTTCACATCAAGGATCACAGGTTAGGAATCCACCTTTCGGCGGAGCAACTCCGGTAACTTCATTCAAACGAAGTCCTGAGGAAGCCTCTTCACAAAAAGGATCACAGGTTAGGAATTCATCTTCCCGCCTGGCATATCCGCCAACTTCAGTCAAACGAGGTCCTAAGGTAGCCTCTTCACAACAAGGACCACGGGTCAGAAATCCAGCTTTCTTGAAAGCTCTGCTGGAGGAGGACCCTTGCTCCAAACGGTATTTCAGCCGGCACTACAATGTATCAATGAGAACGAGAACGGAGAACTGCGTTGGAGCCTTTGACGCCCTTGAAATGGTGGACCATAGAGGACTTCGACTTCTTTGCCGGAAAGCTAGAGAACCAGCTTGTAGATTGCACCCGGATGAGGTAAAACCAAGGTGCACAGTGATAGTTCGATCCGGATTTTGCAGCTCTCTTTGGCCATGCAAGCATGACGTCGTCAAATTACAGGACTGCGTCACAGAAAATGCTGCACGGCAAGTGAGAAACCTGCACTGATGTGGGTTTCTGTCAACGCGGCGTGAGAATCGGTCATTTAGCTTGCCGCAAAATTGAATCTGAACTGTTGATCCTCACAGACTAATGAATAAAAATATTATCTGATTAAATATGAATTATTCACAAGAAAAATTCACGAAAATTAACCCCTCTAAAAACACGATGCACGACCGTGATTTCATCACTGATCGCGGAGAATAAACAGATATCGAGTCTAGCGGTAAGGGATTCATACGTGGTAATTCAAATTATTTAGTTCAAAGAGAAAAAAGAAATCGCTTCAGGATCAAAAAATATATTTTAATTTTCAATAATATGTCTTCCAGTAAAGAGTCCTGCTCTTTCTGATGTGAAGTTCTCTCATTCTAAAAGCTCGATGATAAGAGGGAAATGCCAGTTCCCGTCTGCAAATTTTCATGTCCTCTAGATGATTCAAAATGTGACGATCTTGATCAGTGATTCGATCATTTCTGTGATTCTAAATCAGGATCACACGTTCTATTTCTGCCTTTCCAGCTTGCAGATCCGGACGTTCTATAGTTCAAAAATATTTTGCTTGCTTAGAATGCAGATTAGTGAGATTAGCAAAATAAACAGCCAAACTTAAGAGATCAGGGGCATGGTTTCGAATTATGGAATGATTGGCTATCGACATCGAATTTATAAAACTGCCGGGGCCTGCGCCTAAGGGGGCGGCTGAAAGAGGACACAATCCTAAGATCCACACCGTCAAATTTTGAAAAATTCATCCTAAAATTACATTTTTGAAAGTAATTGATTCTAACTATTGACCTTTATTAGTCCACAAAAATTTCTGAATATCCTTAATTCCAAACATAAATTGAAGGTATTACTAAAAGGAACTATGTTTTTCAAATTAGTGTGCAACGTAGTGCTTTCTAGCGTAAATACTATCAATAGACAGTATCCTGATAGACAAAATGAAGCGGGGATACTTTTAGTATACTCCCGTCCTAAGCAAGAACACCGTAAATCCATTGAGATTTTCCCTCGTTTTTTAGAACTTAATACTTTATATAAAATAAAAACTATTTTACCAATGCACCTCAAATTTTCAAGTTAAGTTCTTGATAGTATTTGCGAGAAAATTCTGTAAAAATATTGTCCCAAGGTACACAAGTTTTTCTACTCAGATACATTTTATCAACAACATGTAAAATGGCGTTTACGGCGTTTTTGCGTTGCACGGCAGTATAATAAACGTTGAATAATGTTTTCACATGACATGTTTTCGACATAATATTTTCACTGGAGAAAAAATTTCCAAATTTTTTACTTCAAAAAGGAATTTGGTATATTTGGTCACGTGTAAATTATGTTTGCAAATATATTTCGTAGTTGAGCTCTGATTCTCGTTGGCCTGACGCGGTAAATCTGGAGCGAAGTTGAGCAGCATGCGAGTTTAGGATATCTAACGAACCCGAGAGCTAGCTGCACGTCGTCCGTAACTCGAGGCTTCTTGACCTTTAACCGGGGGAGTCACGTTTCACATGCATAACACATGTTGTGAATTTCCTCCCAAACTTCCTCGAGCAGGGCGGAAATATTTTGAAAACTTTTGATTTACAGTGGCCTATTAAGCGTATGTTTTTATCAATAATAAATGTCCGGACTAGTTTTTAACTTTGCAGCAATTCGCTCAGCCGGTCTGAAATCCCTCGCATGTAAATGTTTTTTGTTTCGTAGTGGCCCTCGCAACAACCCCTACAGCCCCTCTCGCGCGGTACAACACTCAAAGCCGGTCCCTGGAACAGCTTAAAACTATTCTACTTGTACGTCCCATAATGAAATGTGTTTTAGATGCAAAAACCATCCTGTGCGTTCTCGGTATACAAGGCAACGGTGCAAGATCTCCGGCTCTCTAAATATGTTTCAAAAAGGGGAAAACACGCGAAGCATGGCTTGGATACTGTAAGTAACAAGGTGGTAGAACAGTGTTGGGCACACATTGTATTGAAGAGAAATCAAGTCCAAAAATCCAAATAAAATGAAATGAAATGAAATTAGAACTTTAAAATGAACTCTAGTACTAGCGTGCTAAGAAAAAACGCCGTATGCACATTCGAGAGTTGCCAAATTTCCTTCGATGAAATGTTCATTTTTGAGGAAAGCTATAGATCTTTTTCCTTAAAATTTTCGGGATCTTTAGGTGAAATCGCGAACAAAATTATCTGACAAATTGGAGGAAAAATATTCACAAATTTTCCCTATAAAAATGTGGTAACGCCTGAAGGTTCATACGACGTTCTTACCTAGTACGGCAGAATAGCACTGAAACTCATTTGCTCTGAATTCACTCTCATTAACTATTTTTTTTTTTTGTCTCTCAAAGTGTACCTGCTTCTGAAAACTAACTGCTCAGTTCAAAGTGGAAACATCGAAAAAACTAAGAAAAAAGGTGAGAGTCGAAGATAAATGATGACAAAAAACTCATCTCAACTTCTTATTATTATTACTGATGCCATGTTCGTAGCACATGTGGTACTGAGGACCAGAGACTAACAGAAATGTACATTCCATAGCTATATTCGTTATTCGAAACTTGCCTTAAATGATGAGCATTCAAAAAACTGAACACAGAAATAGCTCAAAAGATGTTCTATTTGAAACAAAATCAAAACTGAGAGGATCCTAAACGTGTCTCGTGAAATCGCATTTCGATTTTTCGATAACTTTGAGTTGATAAGAATAAAAGCATCTTCCGCAAATTCCAACAATGAAGCTGTTAAAATCAATTTGTAAACCTTGAAAGGGAGTTACGCTCCTTCGTAAACGACGAAATGAGCAGATTTATGCTAAAAGGAACTATGCAAGGTAGATTTACACAGGTATGGACAGAACTAAACAACTGGCCTCTGATTGGCTCTCCAGCGGCCCCTTAACGTCAGCCATTTTGGATGTTTTGATTATTTTGATTTATTATGTTCGGTTTATCGTTTGTCAAAAATTTGTGGGATTTTTTGCACAATTTTGGTTATGCGATATTAATTTTAGCGTTTAAACGCACAAACGTTTGAATGTTAATTTGATTGTAATTTAATTAAAAAACGGGCCCCTTAACCTACGTCACGAGGTCATGTGACACGTACTGAGGCTCATGGGAAATTTTCAACTTTTCCATACCTGTGTAAATCTACCTTGGAACTATGGGCATAGGGATTACGTGTAACATAGTTCCTTTGAGCATAAATACATCCAGATGGAGGAAGAACGCAAGAACTTTAAACAAGCAAACCTCGATGCCGGTCATCATTCATTAAAACTTGATCGGTGCACTCGGCGAGACCCAAGCACCCTCGGTAGCTCTGGAGAAAGTGGAGAGTGGAAAAAAGAGTCGGGAAACGCCAAAATGAATGAGCCATATTATTCGACCAGTTTAGCCGATTACGTAATTTTGACTTGATTCCAAGAAACCTCTACGGTCGACAGACATTTCGCCGAGAAATCACTGCGACCCAGAGTCGGAGCCAACAAATGGTCAAATGCATGGTCGGCAACTGCCGCGCGGATCCAGACCCCGAGCTCTTACCGTCGATTTATACGCAAATTATTTTTACCTACATGTTCTCGGAACCTTTCAGGAAAAAGCGGTGGTTTTCCAGAGAAAAAGACGACTTTTTCGACGGCTAACTTGAGTGGAGGAAAGAAATAAATTTTGCCTGTTGTTATCAATAAAATTTACAGTTAAACCTGCGTTTTAATTGGTTTGACATTTTCAGGGTTTTCAATTAAAATGTGAATAATATGAGACAAAACAGTTGTTGAACTTGATTTTAACTGTCAGTCACTAGTGATCTTGGGTGGATTGTTTAGATTGAAAAATCCTACATATTATTGCTCACGTTAAGATTTTATTTGTTTTTCATAGTGTTCATGAGTGTTAAAACTTCAGGCTACAATTTTAAAAGTCATCGGGGCTGGAAAAAGTGACTTCTACACTTTTTTAGGGGTCAAAATGATTTTGTACATATGTGAACATGATGCGCTATAGCTGCGTAAAACTGTAGCGGGTTGCGTTTGAGTTTTTTAGACGGCAAGTATACGGTCAGTATTTCAGGTTTTTAAGCACTGACGCTTGTTTTTTAGGCGTATTTTGAGCAGAGCGCCTGTTGACGCTGCAACACATTTTGTGGTTATTCTTTTCGTCTAAGTATAAACATTTTGTGGATTAAAATGCTGGTATGTTTTTAAAAACATTGACTCATCAGCGTGACAAAATTGAAAATCTTGCGTATAATTGGTTCTTAAATTTTTTTAGTTCATTTTAAAAGGGTACATACTTGGATCTACAGATCTTGAAATATAAATAAATAAATTAAACACGTATAATATTGTGTGCTGCACCGTATGATATGCAAGACAGATCTCCTCAAATTAACGAAGGTAGCATGCAAATTGAGTTGCATCTCCCAGAGTTCGAAGGGGCAATTTGTTGCGCACCCTAGTCATTTGCGGGGACGACTCAGAAATGCCGGCAAACGGGTGCAGTTTGGAATGCAAGGATTCTGCGGTGATGGAAATTAAAGGGGTAAGTGTGCGGTTTCAAATCGATACAGATGAGGCGGGGGCAAAACTGCACGCGAGCTGAGGAAAACGGCGAAGAAGAAAAAAATGCACGAACGTTAGAACCAGAGGGCGGCTGGTTGAGAAATCGGAGGAATGAGGAAAAATTATGAGTTTCCTCATTTATTGAATGCCTGAGAGGTGGAGGCATGGCAGAGGAGACGAAAAGCGGTGGTATGAGGTGGCGGTAGAGGGGCGAGAGGGGGGAGGCATGCGCTTCGCGCAGATCGCACGATTCGTTACGTCTTACAAACAATTCGTGGGACCGAGGTAGCGTCCACGGCTGCGAGGGTGTTGGTGATGCAGAGTTGAAAGTAAAAACCTCGAACAAAACGTACAGTTTCAACTGGCGTTGAGGGGTTTCGTCTCGGCGACGAGCGCTAAGCGTTGTCGTTACAATGTCAACACCGATTTATTAATTTAGACGCCTAGACGACAAAACATTTAATGCCGTCGCAGACTTAATGATTAAAAGAGGGGGACGGGGGAAAAAGCGGAATTATGACACTGGGTGTTGATGGGGTCGGCGGCGAGGGTTGCGGGTTGCGGGGATTCAGGCGACCGCTCTTTTCCGCTCTTCATCACTGCGTTGACGTGCGTCTGACGGTGTGAATGTGAAGCGCGTCCCTGCCGGTGACGTGCAGTCTACTGTGAACGACTCCCATCTACGCCTAGCACGCCTACGCGCCTAAAGGTGCGCGTTGCGAGCCTACCAACTTTCACTCATGCGGGTCGCGGAGCAGCGCTTCCGCCCGAAACGGAAATATGTGACGACTCCAAGTCTGCATTGTCAAATATAAGACTCGGTTCGGGGAGACCTCGGGAAAAATCTCTCAAACCTGAAGATTGTCTCGCTCACTGAAAAAAATTGGAGAAACCTTTCAGCGAAAGCGTAAAGTGCTGCCGTATCACTGGTGGATGCTACATATCGACGGTGAAACTACCAAACCACGTATCTCGTTTGCGGTGTTTAAAAATCTACGCTAGCATTTTATTTTTTTGAAGTAGACCAAATCAATATCATTCCTTGAAATTTTAACAGAATTTTCTCCGCACGAAGAGGAAAAATCACAGAAATTTTCAAGACTGGACGTTAAGTAGTTTTTCATTTAAAAAATAAAGCATGACAGGAAGTCTGCGACGTCGCAAACCGAGATACGTGGTTTGGTAGTTTCACCGTCGATATGGACTGTATTTTGCAAAAGATAACAAAGAGCATTCGTTGTAGCCAACACCGTGCAAATTCATCCTTTGCAATTGAAGTATACTAAAGGTATGCAAAAATATGAAATTTAATGGTGATTTTTTTCTTAAATTTGCAGTTTTTACGGTGTAAAATAGAATCTGTTAAAGATGATCAGATTTTTCTTCCAGGACAAAAGAAGTTGCACAATCTTAGCAACATTGCAATGCTCTTGATTCCTTCTTGCAAATGCAATCCATGTATGAAGGGCTAAAATGTGGTTTACATGAAATGGATCAGTTGCGTTGGCCACAACATTGTATTTTAATGCTTGATTCCCGTGGATCACCTAAAAATAATAAGTTCCCTCCAAACAGCAACTTTTTACGTTCCTTATTAACCGAGATATCGCGATTTGAAAAACTTGGCTACTCGTATAATGATGTCGTCAAACACGGAAATATTGGTCAACAAATTCTTCGTTCTTTCAAAAATTGCCAATAATCATCCGAAATACTTTTAGAAATGATACCATGGTTTTTTCCAGCTTGGTTTTGTCCGTGTTAAGTCGAGTGACCAGTGCAAAAGTGCGTTTCACTAATTGATGATTTCAAGGTGGAAAGAACCATGATAGGCACAACCGCGGTGAATGACGTCAAAATCTGAGTTTTTCAAAGCTCAAAATCTCGCGGTTGATATTGAAAACAGAATAAGTTATTGTTTGAATAGATCTCATTATTTTTAGCTAATCTAAAAGAAGCAAGCATCAAAAGACGATTCTGTGGCAAGCGCAACTGATGGCGCAGAGACTTCGTTGCGTCTGAAAGGAAAATATTGGTCAACAAATTCTTGGTTCTTTCAAAAATTGTCAATAATCATCCGAAATACTTTTAGGAATGATGCAAGTGCTTAAAATTCTACGGAGTTTTCCAAAGGATACATAATGAGGACCTTCATCATTTGATGTTGGGCAAGGCAGCAGTGTGTGATATATTCTGTGTACTTGCGTGGTCACGTTTTGGGCACACGATGATAGGTATTCCAGTTACCTAAGGCAGTAACAAGCAAATCATTCTCGGAGATCAATGTAAACATACTGCTGTTATGTCTAAAATGACGTCATTTCAATACAGCTAGAATTAAAATTAAGCTCTAGGCTGAAAAGCATTTCCTTAATAATTGTGAGAACTTGAAACCAGCAAAGCACGAAATGTAGAAAACGATGTTACGTAACTGAGAGAAATAGAGAGAAAGGGCAGGACTTGTGGCAAAGGCGCGTTCTTATTGTAATAATTCTATACATTAGGGAAGGCGAGAGGTTAGCGGGCAGAGATCGAGAAAATGCGACGATATATACGCAAAGTGTAAGGTGCAAGATCCTTGTCGATGTGGAATGTTTGGCGAAGTCGGTGAAATCAAACAAGGGGAAGCCCCGAACAAAGACAGGGGAATGCGGCTAAACAATAACCCGGAGAGATGACAAAAATAAAATACGAAAATAAAAGATCCGCGGAGTAAATTGCTGTGGCGAGGAAATAGTTGGGGGTCTCGGTGTTACGACGGGGGTTGCCGGATTCGTATCAAACCCCACGAATCCCACACTCGAAGGGATGGAGGATTTAGGATCTGGGATGAAACGTGGCAATCTCCACTTACTACACGTTTAGAACCCTCTCCAACTGGCAGAAAATAATCGTCATCCGCGCGGAATGCGAGAATCAGTCTTCCATGGTTACTCTTCCGAGCATAAAATGTTTACCACCTGGCAGGAAGACTCAGGAGCTCACAAATTCCACCCTCCCCTACGCACCAACATCCCTGATCGTTTCTTCTTGCCCTTTCGTTCAGGTGACTTCCCAGGCAATAACCTCTCTCGTCTTCATATCAGCTCTACAGTTTGCATGCATGTACTCATGCATACGCTTAATTCGAAGAGGGATGCTTTTTTTTTACAAACTTGTTGGGCACATACACGGAAAACAAAGCGAGGGGGGTTGTTGGATGATATGAAAATTTCGAATCAATTGTGATAATACACCAATTAATCGTGCACTGTAAAATAGTTAAGGGCTATATAGACTTACCGTCCATTCCGGGCTCAAAGGCTGAAAATTTCGGGTGCTGGAGCCGTAACTTCAATTGCTCCGGGTGCCACGCCCGAAACTTTCGGCCTCTGAGACCGGAACGCGAACGGTATGTCTACACAGCCCGTAAGTACGGCTCCCACGGCCGGAGTTTTTATTATACAATGTGATAGTTCCTCAATAAATTAGATAACTACATAACTCATATGTTGTGGTTCTACCCCAACATGAGTTTGTGATACTACCGAAAGTAATTGGAAATGTCCATATCATCCAACTTGGGGGTAATACCCAAAGACATGTCTTTGATAATACCACAATGTTAGGGAATACCCCCTGACATTTTTTCCCGTATAAATTGCCTAATAATTACTGATGTCTTTCGAGGTGAGCTCGGTGAGTTTTCGAAAATTAAGTTAAATTTGCTGAAACAATTATACTATCACTTCAGTCGCCTGACACCCTGAGACAAATCTGAGCTTGGACTTCCAAACATAACTTTTACACTAGGTACATACAGGCAAGATAGAATGGCAACGTTTCTCAAATGGATTGTCTCTGACAATAGTTTGCATGCATAAACTTACTTCCAGAAATCCATCCGTGTAAGGTATGATTCAGTTTCATGTTTTTGCAATGTCTACTTTTAAGTTTAAGATAAGAATTGGAGCGATGAAAGGGAAAAGAGAAAATGTATAAAATAGACGGCACTATAAAGCAGAAAGCAGGATGAGTGCCAAGTAATTGAAAGCCTTGAATAGTTAATATCAAAATGAGGAGAGACTTTTCACCATTATTTCAGCAATGGTGGAAACTTACTTTTAGGGATTCGGGATTTCTTAATGCGAGGAAAAACTCATTTACTTTCTTGCTCGCTGCTGAGGTACCCTTTGTGTGGTTAACCCGACCTGTTTACTGTTCAGTACTATCATTATAAGGCGAGTATGATCACTGGGCCCCATTTCCATTGAGGCTCCTTCGGGTGCAAAAATACCGACAGCTTTGAATTTGAGAGGGTGGTTATCAACTTTTGACAGTTATCACCTGCTGCACTTGTTACTTCGTCGCACAAAAATATACAGACAAGAGGGACCATTCCTCTAAGTGACGCTCAACATTGATTTTTAAACGAGTTCGGCAAGTTTTCTATGTTGATTAAGTAATTTATAGTGCTACAAATGGGTAAAAAAGTTAGTAATTTTAACTTACGTTAATTGAAATTCTCTCGAAAAAATTCTCAGTAGAACCCAACAAACACATAAAAAATTACTGGACTTAATTCTTGACAAAACTAATACAGCGTTTGCAGTATTCATCGTGCTAACTTTTCGTTCTGTATAAAATCAGTCTACTTAAGTCTCACAAAGTCAATTCCAGGGTGCTAAATTGGGCTTGCAAGGAATTCACGCAACTACTGAAAAGGGTTAACATTTTGAGAATGAAGAATATGACTTCTATACTTTTTTTTAAAGAAAACATACGAACTGACTTGAATGAAATATTAAAGGAACAATTTTCATTTTTCTCGAAAGAATCATGACATATTTTAAAAAGTTCCTAAAGGTTTTCGCAGAGGAAAGTAAGTGGTAAAAAACTTGCAATGTCGCAAATTGAGGTATGAATGTTTTTTACCTCTTCCTCGGTGATGAGAACATGTGTAACATGCATACGCGCCACACTTAAATAGCTTTACGCGTGACCCCCTGGCTGCCAGCCAAGCCGAAGCGATACTGTTGAAGGCGCTCTGAGCAACTATTTCGGCTTAGATATATTGCACAGCATCAAATAAAACTGAAGGCGTTCACCGCTGGTTCCTACGCAAAAACTAACTCTATTTCTTTTGACGCTTTTCTGCGCAAACCAAATCTTGCCGTACACGGATTCCTTGTGTTAAATATCTGTGATGATTTAGTAACTTAAAGTTCAAAACGTCTAAAGTTACATAACTTGAGTGATGCAAAAAAGCTTTTACGTGCTTATTCTCTAAAAGTAATTAGCTTAATTTTAAAATTAAGAATTGGAATACAACGATGTTGCGAGAGCCGTTACAGAAAGTAATTGGATACAAATGTACAAACGTAGCCTCAAAACTAGGTTACCAAACACTACACGTGTACACGTGTATGTTCGAGGTAAAGTACTCCCTCCATCACGTTATTTCGGTAATTTTCATGCTCAAGGTAGCGAGTTATCAGAATGCCACTTTCAATATAAAGCTTTTCAAAGCAGCTACCGGCCCATTTAGCTTTTGTTTGCGAAAACAAGATTTCACATTAATTACTGCATGCATACACGACCCGAGTTATTGATTTTGCACGAGTAGGACATCAAATTAAACAGTACACTCTGCCCAGATTTGCTTTCAGCGCAGGAGATCGTGTCCCGCTTTAGAACACTTCTAGCCGGTGGCCATAAGGAATACAGTGTTTACGAAAGGTTCAAGAAAACGGGAAGGAATGAGAATACCGATGCACGTATGATAATCACAAATATTTTCTTTTCGGGTGAATTTCATTGCGCATCGAGTAAGATCCTTAATGTAATAGGGACAAAGCAAGCAGTAGCAGATAAAGGAGGAGAACGAGAGTGGAATGTTCTCCCTATTCATTGCAGGTGAAAAATAGTGCTTTACGCCGTATTAATGGATGAAAAATGTGAACTTTTTTTTTCTTTTAGCAGTTCTGTAAAACTTTTTGAATTTATGCGTTCCACTAATCTCAAAATTTAACCTTTCCCCTCAACCCTTTTGTATTTTTACTGATATTTCCATGTAAAATTACTGTTACTGCCTTCTTTAGAGGTGTAAATGGCCTTAGATGCTAAAGCACCGCTTTAAAATAAAATTATTTTACTACTACTACTTACGTCCTGTCTGTACAAAATAGGCAAAGGATAATGATACTTCAAGATATGATGAAGGCATTTGGATGTTGTTTTGTTTAAAGAAAAATAGATTATTACGTAGAAATACATTTCTATGATTTAATTTGGTTTAATTCTTAAGGACATAAAACTTGGTACTCGTGATCTATAACTACTGAGTTTGCGCAGAAAATTAGAGAGATAGAATGCGGGTGACGAGAGAGAGAGAGAGAGAGAGGGAGAAATATTCTTCGAACTTAGTGCGCGATAACTTAACACTGAGCTTGAAATCTTGAAATTGAAAGCTTGACCTCTGTAACAAAAAGTAGCATGGTAGAAATCACCCAACCCTTTGCCCTTAAAAGTCCCGTATTTTCCACGAAAAATCTCTTGCGCAATTAGATTTTCGACAAAATGTAGTCAAGAAATATTTTTCTCCCTGAATAATTACGCACATTCCAACACGTGGATCGATCGATTGGTAGGCTTCAGAGGCTTTCCCCCTTTGTAGCGCACGTAAGTGACTCAAACATGATTTCCACTAAAAAATACGCAAATTTTTCAATTTAGATCACTCCGTAGCAATAAACTCCAACTTCCTTCCCGTCTTTGTAATGCATGTAGCTTCAGCATTACTTCTCCCTAAAAAACAATGCAAATACCAAAATTTGCATCGTTCCGTAACGGTACGTTTCAGCGCCACTATAGCTTTTGCAGTGCAGGTGAATTCAACATTATTTCCCCCTGAAAATTACGTAATTTTTTTAATTATTTAAATAGCTCCGTAAGGATAGGCTTCAACGCTCTCCCCGCCTTTGTAATGGACCGTAATGCACCCCCTCCCTTATTCGAAGGCGTCGCGTGATGCTTGCAATCTCCCGAAAGGCCATGAGATACATTGCAAATGGACACTTTTATCGTGACAATAAAAGCCATTTCCGTGAGTAAATCAAGACGGACGGTCGACCTGGAGGAAGAGAGTCGCAGATTTAGCAGACGCGGGGCAGCAGGGAGAGGGAGGGGGTGAGGCGGGGAGGCTGGGGCTTGTTTAGAGTGACAACGGTGACAACACGGAGTGGCGAATTCCGACGGACCCGGAGCCGGGGCGAACGGTGCAGTGCAACTTAGTGTTGACGAAAGAATTTCCCTGAATTAAAAATGAGGCGGGCAAAGTGAATTATTCAAGTGAAATAGTTGGGCAGGAGCTGCACTCCGCTATCGATTTCGCCTCGTTTGACTCGCTCCGGCCCACAGTGGGACGAAAAGGTGTCAAAACGGGACATTCGCATATTAGACGATAATTTTTCGCCGATCTTCTCAAAACTTGACATTTTCGGTCTTTTTGGGAAAGGAATTTAATATTTTGCTCAGTATTTGGTTCATAGTGACAATCCCGCCAAAAAATGGTGTTGCCAAGTCTCTGTTTTAATCTATTTGATAAACAAATTAGCATGATTATGGTAGAGATTTAACGCGCGTGTCGTTTGCTATTTTTCATTGAAAAAGAAAATGAATTCACTTATCCTGAAATTGAGAAATGCTTTTATTAAGAATGAACACTTCCCCCCCCCCCCCCCCACCATCTTCTTACCTAGGTTTCGCAAAAACCGCAGCGATATTTGACTATAGGGGAATGAGTTCATCAATGGGCAGACATTAAAGTGAATCCGAAAATCATAAACGAATAAGTTGCTCCCAAATATTCTCATTCTTTGACACAGATGCTGTTTTTTTCCGTTTTTTTCAAAGGACTTTTCTTCTTCCGTTTTGGAGCGCCATTTTCTCAAATCCTGAGTATACAAAATATGCAACAGACACTCAAAAGTTTTAATCTTGAGATGCCAAGGCAAATTCCATACTTCGGAAACTCCGAGTTTCTTAGGGGTCTTCTCTGCACTTCTGAGATATCGTTCATAAGAATGAGGATTTAATGCCACTTACTATATTGCAAATTTTCCTATCGAACATGGTGGAATACAAATCATGGGACACTTTGTCAAACTGTCCACTTTGGTTGAAATTAAATTTTTAATTTCAGCCTCGATTGTAAGCACCGTTTCCATCACGACATCATCCGATTATTTGCAAAATCAAAATAAAAAATCGGTCTACAAAAAAAGACGATTGCAATCAGTATCCTAGATATCAGATGAGCATTGCAGTAAGCTGATAAGCAACGCAGCGCAGCGGTGGCGCGGCGGCCAGCAATGCAGCCCGTTGCACTCAACCTCAACCGTCAATTGGCCTGTGAAAGCGCTCGATTTTAAGCGAACCGCGCTCATGTTTTCCCTTGTAACTTCCAAAGTCGGAAGAAGTCGGATGAAAACAAATATGATTCTGAAAGCTAAGGATACGTAGAATATCGATTTGCAAACCGTTTCTTGGACAAGTCTGGACATTTTTTTAAAACTCTAATTGAAGTTTGAATTTTAGTTGTTTGACTTGTCGATTTTGAATTCACTCTCTGACCCCCAGGAAGTAAAAAGTAATCATCACCAAAGACGTAAACGAATAGTCTATGTTTGTATTCAATTGTTATAACAAAAAATTGCATTTAAAATCGTCTCGGACGCTAGAGGAGCAACATTTGTATACGTGCGCTTTTACCTCTTTTTTTCATCTTTCCGAAACACCCGTTTCTCTACGCCTGTCATTTGAATATTCCTCAATTAAATTGCTTAAATCTTCGTTATTCTGGAAGATTAGACCCTCCAGGTAACTTCTACACCTTTGGTTCTTGCTTTTAATGATTTTCATTTTTACCGTGAATGTCCCATTTCTGTAATGGGCTCGTCCCAATGTGCGGCCCGCGCTCAACTCTCGGCGCGGCTCGCAGGTCACCCGGCCACTCGGGAGCGCAGTGCTGCGACAGGGCTCCCCAGCTCTGCGAGAACAGCTTAACTTCCATACGAAAACGGTGTGCGGATACGTGGTTTTAATGACCATCTCGCGCCGCGAGCCTCACAGGTAAACTAACAGTCGTTTCCTACTCCGCCGTGCTAAGGAAGAACGCCGTATGAACATTCGAGAGTTGCCAAATTCCCCTTGATAAAACATGTATTTTTGACGATATTTATGCACGTTTTTGTTTTGAAATTTTCAGATATTTTAGATTGAAGTGCGTACGAAATTATCTGAAAAATTTGGGGGGAAAATATTCACAATTTTCCCTGTAAATTCGGTTTTTATCGAAGGAAATTTGGCAACTTCCGAAGGCTCATACGGCGTTTTTCCTTAGCATGGGAATACCCTCTGTCGTGCTAAAATGAAAAGACCGTATCAACAGTCGGACGTTGCTAAATTTAAGGCGTTGGGGGTAGAAAAGGTATTTCTCAGTTTCGGTGATTCAGAATCTCCAGTGTTAATTGTTATTCCAAAGAGGTGACTATTAGGCGAGTTTCCTGAAATTTTACGTTTTCAGCACCATAAAATCATGAAGAATATTCAATAATAGTTACAACAAATTACACACATTTGCTTTGATTGTAATGAATGTAGCGCCTGCGGAGATTTTGAGACACTGCAACCAAGAAATACTCTTTCTGCACCCAGCGCTTCAACTCCGCAGATACACTGGAAAAAAAAGTCTCTTGGATCCAGAGTTCAAACTTGTGAAAATTTTGACAAGAAGAAATACTCTTGATTCAATCGGGTTTTTGGTTGAATCAAAAGGGAATCCGCTTACATTAAAAGTCTTGGTCTAAATTCGAGCAAACATCCGATTGAATGGAGAGTATTTTTCCGTGACAAATTTGTTAGGACTCTGGACTCAAGAGACTTATTTTTCCAGTGTAAACTATTTAATCAAAGCAGGGGAGTTGAGGATATAATTGGCTGAGAAGCGATAGCACTTATACATATGCAAACTGACGATTTTACAACACAACATGGGAATAGAGCGAAAGAAATGATGCGCGTTGATGACGGCGCAGAGATACAACTATTCGTACTCGATGGATGTCCGTGTGGTATCTGCAAAATTGAAGGCGCGACGGCGCGAGACGTGAACTCGCAATGCTTTGCTCTACGCTGACAATGAGCATACCGCTCGGATTTGGGAGGAAAGTTAAAAAACGAGTCTCGAGTACATCTCTCCTATCTGCGGCTGTGTTAATACTCGAATTTTATCCATTTTATTTCGAGTTGATGTCTGATTCTTTTCTGAAACGGTATATTTATAGACCTGTAAAGCTTGTATGTAGCGGCACCATATAACCCACAGGTTACGTGTTTTTAGCAAGTTTCGGGTCAATTTGTTCCAGCTTAGGCAAATAAAGGTTAATACTGTAGAATCCGGTAAAAAGGGCTAACTTATTTTCGCCAAAATTGTCAGCCATACTTAGGGTTTTGTTTCTTAGTCCTCGAAATTCCTCCGCAATATTTTCAAAAGCTGTAAAATCAATTTTGGGGGAAAAGATTGTGCGGGGAGAACTGCTAAAGGAATAGGCGCTTGATTCCCTGAAAATTCGTCTTTTATCGGATGATATTTGGCAACGTCTCAAGTCTCATACGATGTTTTACCTCGGCTGCGCAATAAGTAAACACGATCTGATAAGTAGTTTTGTTCCCGGTTGAGTTGACTAAAATTTTTTCTTGGAATTTTCCTTGAATTTCTTCATTTACTTATTCAAGAACATTCAAAAATAATTGTAAAGAGATCATTTCCTCTCTTTTCTTACATTTTTTTTTAAAAAAAAAAGAAAATTATAATCATAATTAACATGAAAATGAGCAATAGTTTACTTTGAACATCAATATTTTGGCTTTACATTGGTGGAAATATACTTTAAATTATTCGATTTGGCACCGTGGTTATTAATCCCGTGTGAATCTCTATTCACTTGGAGACTGATTTGCCACTTTAACGAGCCGGCAAACAGATCGAACCTGTCACACACTTAGGGCCCTCGGCCTTTGCGGAGGGGAGGGGGGTAGTGGGTGTGGCGGTAGCGAAACCTCAAACCGCAGTATAAATAAAATGACGCTTAAAAAAATGATGAACTGCAGGTGTCGGATGCTGCGCTGCGGCCACGCGAAACCATGCGGGACGGATCGATAACCAATTCGTATATATTTACGATTTTATGGCCCCCATGCCCATCCACCTTTGGAGCCAGTATGAAGTGTCAATCTGGACAAAGGGATAGCATTCTCTTTATTATCTGTGAATGTGACCTTTCATTGAAAAACCCTTCAAAATGGTGATTTTTGAGGGTTGAAACTTTAGAATTCTGATTTTCGATGGAACACACTTTTCATGTAATTCACATATTACATTGAAAATAATATGGATTGCTCTCGAGCAAAGATGGTTAAATAATTTTCAACATGTTAGCTACAAACAATTCTGTGTCTCAAAAATACTGACGAATTCTGTTCATCAGCCTTTCTACCTTGCAAAGCAATATTCTGTCAACATTGCTTCAATTTATCCCTCGAGTCTACGAAATATTAAAAAAGGATGTCACAGCAACGATGAGCTAATTAATTGATACTTGGATTCCATTTTGCAAAAAGGAACCAAGAGGATTCCAATATTGCTAGGACTGTGCAATTTCTTTTGTCTTGAAAGAAAAACTCTGATCATCTATAAACATTTTCTTTTCTACTCGCTAAAACCTGTAAATTTAAGAAAAAATGACCGTATAAATTTCATGTTTTTGCATGATTTCAGTAGTTTTATTGCAAAGGGTGAAGTTGCGCAATCTTAGTAACATGGCATTGCTCCTGGTCCCTTTTTGCAAAATGCAATCCACTTAGGAGACGGTAAGCATTAGTGCTGGGCCTTATTTCATCATTACTGGAAGGTAGAAGTAAGAACAAAACAGGGTCAGTGTTTATTCCTTGAAAAGAATGATTGGATCGCTTACATTGCAGTAATTACTAAAATCGAGTGATTTTGGTCAGTGTTACGGCGTTGCCTGCCAATAGTGCTGTTAATGTTGTTGAAGAACATTTTAAAAAAAAGAATCAGAAATCGAATTGAATAAAGCGAAAAAACTGAAAAGTCAACACAGCTGAAAATAGGAGAGACGTATTTAAATTTGTCTTCCGAATATGGGTGACATCTCATTGTCAGCGCGTAGAGCAGAGCATAGAGAGTTTACGCCTCGCGCCATCGCGCCTTCAATTTTGCAAACGCAACATGGCTATCCATCGAGTACGTATAGTTGTATCTCTGCGCCGTCATTGCCGCACACACTTTTCTTCGCTCTCTTTCCATATTGTGTGTGTTTCGTAGTAATAAAGTGCTATGGCATTTTTTTTTTGGCGGTAGTAAAATTTTGTTGTTCCGTGGCCATATTTTTAAAGGTTAGGCAATGTAGGATTTTATGAACGTAAAAATTGTAAAGTTGCATTTCAACCCAAAACAGAAAAATTTCTTTAAAAACCAATATTCTGATTTCCACCCCTCGATCAATAATCCTGATCAGGATTTACACCCAAAAGAAGCCACCATTGCGATGTCAAAATAACGTCTAACGAAATTCTTCAGATCGCTGTTTGGACACTATTTAAAAGTTTCTTTTGTAACCTTTCTCGAGGCAGACTGGATGTCTCGGCGATGCGCGCTCATTACAGGAGCCCAGTGTTTCGTTTAATTAAAATGCATCAAAATTTAAATTGGATAATACAGTTACGCATTTACACGCGCCGCTGGATAAAAGAAATTATGTTCATTTGTATGCATACAGAACTTTTCACTGAATCCTAAATGACGGGTGGTTTTGCAAAACAATTAAGTCGCAGAGACGTTTCACCTTCTCTCTTTTTTTCATCCTCACGCCACTGCTTGGAGCTTCCAGTCGCGGGGAGTTGAAAAAGGAAAGGGGGCACGGGTTGTGTTTCAAAGCCCGGATAGTCAGCTGCATTATTCTTTGTGCGAAACTCGAACGACTCGTAATACGAGGTGCCCGATCTGGGGCTGAATCTCCAAAGGTGCCCGGAACTTTTTCAACATCGACAAATTCATACACTGACTGCAAGTGAAGGCTCAGGCAAGCCTTTTCATGTTCTTTTCACCGGATTCCGAGTGTACAACCGTGCTGCGCGTTCACCTCAATTTTACAACATTTCCATGGGCTTCCGTCCTGGGCGAAATGACAAAACAGTTTCAAATGAGATGTTTGTGCGGCTCGAATATGTCTGTATGCAGCGTTGCATTTTCATGCACATCACTATACATGCGCCATATTTTAGAAATGGACGTATTTATGCTAAAAGGACCTATGAACATAGGGATTGCGTATGACATAGTTCCTTTTAGCATAAACACGTCCAAATATCAGGGACTGACATACATAACAGGCCCGTTCTTAACACTATATTTAGGACTATGATGCATGCACGGAAAAAAATAGGGTAGTCGACACAACTGGCGCCTGGTTAAAAATGCGCCAGCTACCGTGCGGTAGTTACGATAACTACCGCGGTGGAGGTCACAACTAACCCGGTAGTTTCATCAACCGGGTTAGTTGTGACCACAGAAAAAAGAGGTAGGAGTTAAGTTCCAACTGTTGGACGATACGGGCATTTCCAATAACTTCTAGTAGTACCCCAATAAATTAGGTTACTAACCCAAATGTTGCGGTGCTACCAAAATTAGTTGGTCTATATCATCCAACAAATTGGGGTAGTGCCACAATTAAATGTGATAACCCCTGATGCTTTTTTACGTGTCGTCGTTTCTCTGGTGACATTAGGGCACATTTCAACTTTGACATGAACCCTGAAAAACATTTAGTTACAGCAACGACACTGCCTATTTCAAAAACGCTATTGAAACCTCCGTAGTAGTGAACCTCCGAGTAATCGAGAAAAACCAAATTGTTTGCAGGTGCTGTTCTACAATAATGCGGACAATTTTGTGACCGGGATCTTGTAGGAAGAACTATTTGTTGTTGCATATTGTTGAGCGCTCCACACAAATTATTGACTTTAGGAGGACTTTTATTATATGCTCGAAATAAAGGTATAGCAACTATCCGGATTGGGATGTTACATTTTCGTGGATGAGATCAAGTCTTCAAAGTAAGACTAATTCCAGGAGAGCAGCATTGGATGCGGCAATTTATTGATGATTGGTAATGATTGATGTGGATTTAGAATTTGGTAATGATGAATAAAATCAATGAAAACATACTCCTATAAGGATTCACTGCCTCTAAAAGGAGCTTTGAGCCAGAAAAAAGACAGCTGCGTTTGCAGTTTTTTTACTACACCGTGTAAGAATGGTTGGTAAAATAATATACTCATTATATTTTGGCTTATTTTTGAATGCGCTCATATCTAAGCGCGTTGGTATGAGCGAGAATCAATGGTGCGAAAGTTTGAGGAATATTCTGTCATGGCCTTGAACAAAGCACTGTCGAAATCCGGTTGACGGCGATGACGTCAACGAGTGTTTACTCGTTGGCACATCGCATCTCGGCCGCGTTTCGGCAGCGCATATATAAGGCCAGGGCATCCTCACGGAGAGAGGATTCTGGCGCTGATAGCTGACGCTCCGTTATCAGCCTAGAACATTGGTTTGGCGAGTTTCGCTAAAACCTCCCCACGTGACTTGGCGAATATTCGCTTTAGTCCTTGGCTTGGCGACATCGGCGCTGGAGCCCCCCCCCCCCCCCCCCCCCCCCTGCGTCGGAGCCTTGGGCCGCTGCTCATCCTGAAGATTTTGTTGTAGGTATGCTTGCTTCAATATCAATATGAGTGTTTCATAGTCAATCGTGTTGTCTGTCCCACACATCCCACGCATCCCCAAGGGGGGATCACAACATGGTGGAGGCTTGAGGTTCTTTCCCAGTACCCCCCCCCCCTTCCATTCTTTTTTTTCTCTCTTCCTCTCCTTCATTCTTTATGTATTATTACCGAATGTTTTACCGCTATGGGATTAATTATTAGAACGGATTTTTCAAACACAGAAATTTTTGCTTTTCTCATAGATAATGACGTTATTATAGCAACCGCAAATAGGAATTTCACCCTGAATGAACAAAATTTAAGCATATACGAAAAAGAAATTGTATCAATTTATTGGGCGGTAAAATTGTGGGAAAATTGTTTTGAATATCATACTACGATAGTAACGACAAATTTGCAAATCTACGGCGAAATGACAGTTCTAAATTCACCCAATAATTCACTTCTAAAAGAATTAGAAGGGTACAATTGCATATGGGAATTGGACTAATTAGTTTATCAAATGGCAAGCATATTTATCATAATTAACGGAAAAAAGTGGAAAGTAGTATGTGCTGATTTAATCCCCCTTGTCAAGGCAAATTATCCTACAGAAAATAGAAAGTCTCAATGGTCATATTCCGAGTTTAGTAATCTGGTAAAACACATCCCACGCAATGTTCTGATAGACTTCATTAATGTAAACACTAACTCTGAAATTTCAGTAGAAGATTCAACAGTAGATGTTACATTAGATAATTCAGATGCAGAGGCAGTGGTAGAAAAAACCCAGCGTCAAGATTCTCCGCAAGTGCAAAACCAAGAAACTGCACCAACTCCATTTGTGTATAATGATGATGGAACTTTGAAAAATGTCCATGTTTTAAACATTCCTGCTTTGACTGAGGCCTTCAAAAGTCTATATCAATTACCGTACAATTTTGCTACTATAGAACACGCTAGGAAACAATTAAGTAAACTCGAGAAAGATAGGAGTGAGAAACTCAAGGAATCAACTAGATTAAGACCTCAAAATTCGAGTAAAATGGCCACCGTTAGTATGCAACCCATCAATTGGGAACTACCAAAATACAACGGGTCCTCGGAACCCGAGGATTACATACAAAAAGTTGAAAACATGGCCAAAGTTGGAAAATGGGATGACGGTTACACTGTAGGAATTGCAGTTATGGGATTAACAGGTAACGCAGATCTGTGGTACAAAACCACTGGTAAGAAATTGAACGGTATGACATGGGTAGAGTGGAAAAAGGAATTTTTAGCAGAATTTAAAAACATCAGTGGAGGAGTAGGTATGGATTGGCACATTTTTCTGAATAGGAAGCAGAAGCAAAACGAAACCCCTCAGGCATATATTTATAATAAAATTTATCTTTCTGAGAAACTGAAACCGAAACCATCAGAACAGCAATTAGTGGATTTTGTAACCGAAGGTCTATTTTCACATATCTCAAAACCTCTTTTCACTCTCAAGAGCAAAACTATAGACGAATTAAAAGATAATCTAGTAATAATCACGAAAAGTATCACTCTCTCCGGAAATTCTAGTGAACAACCGGAGAATAGTGTGAACAGCATCTCCTCTGATTTGAGAATTGAGAAGTTAGAAGAGATGATGTCACAACTTTTGACCGTAACCAAGGATTTGCAAAACAACAAAAGCAAAGTCAATAATTACAGGAATAGAGGCGGAAACTCAAATAGAGGCAGAGGAAATTTCAGAGGAAATTTCAGAGGTAACTTTAGAGGAAATTATATTAATGCCAATGGTAGAAGCTATAGTAGAGGCAGAGGGCGACATAGTTTTTACAATGACAGAAACAGATCGCAATCGCAAAGGAACGATAATTTTAGAGATAGATCCAGAAGTAATTCTCCTAACAGATCATATCGATGTAAATTTTGTTCCGGAACTAACCATAGAGAAAGCAAATGCTTCAAGAAGAAGGAATTTCTAAAAGCAGAGCTCAATAAAATGGAAAACTAAAAAGCCCATACAGAGAAGGCCCGCCTGGAAGGGCTACAAAGCGAGAAGGGCCAATACAAAAAGTAACCTTTAACGAATCCCCACTCAAAATCGTGAGAAATAAAGAAACAAGTTATTCAAAAAACACAGTAAAATTATTTGATTCTTTTTTGCTTTTGCAATCTATTTCTGTCAATATTAGATCTAGTGTAAGTGTAATAGGGCAAGTTCAATCAAAAAAAATCCAAATAATCTTTGACACAGGCTCGACTATTAGTGCTATCTCGAAAGATTTAGTCTCTAACTTAACTGTTTTCAAAACACATGAGAAAATCTTCTCAGCAAAAAATGAAGCAATCAGCATTTTAGGCGCAACCAACACGACCGTGAAATTCGCAGGTGTCGAATTTCCAGTGGAGGTGAAAGTACTCAAAAATCTTTCAGCAAAGATGGTTTTGGGCTCAGATTTCGCGGAACGCTACAAAGCGCAATTAAACTTCCAAACGGGAGTATTGACTCTTGAAATATCAACAAACAAGATTAGTCTGCCTATGAAATGGAAAACAGAGGAGAAAAACACGTCAATTTTTGCAGCCGCGGAGTTGCATAATGGAACGAAAATAAAGTCTTGCGCAGCTCTTCATATTAAAGGACAGATAAATAATGCAAAGTTACCAATCCTTATTGACACGGGTTCATGCGCAAACATTCTGGATAGCAAGTACGTAAAGAGGCAACAAATAAGTAAAACCAAATTTACAGGGAATTTAAAAACAGCTGATGGTGAAATTTTAGAAATAATGGGAGCAACGGAGATCGAAATTCAGGTTGAGGGCTTTAAATTTAAAGAAACAGCTTTCGTAGCAAAATCTCTCTCAGTGCCTGTAATTTTGGGAACCTTTTTCTTAGAAAAATTTAATGCAAACATTGACTTTTCAAGAAGTCTTATCTCACTTCAGCATCCAAATATTGAAAGTCCAGTCGTCACGAGTATTTTTTGGAAAGGTCAATATAAGAACATAATTAAAGATGAAAATGAAAAAAACACCTTTCAGACCCTCTGTAGCATCTATGATGCTTGCGTTGAACCAGTCAAGGGATCAAAGGCAGTAACAGTTGCCAAATCGGTAACAATTGGTCCATTTCAAAGTAAGAAAATAACTATTAAAATTAAGAATGGATTTCCAGCAGAATTCGGATATCTTTTATTTAAGAGGAAATATAGAAAACATCAAGATTTAATTTTCCCAGACGGAATTTTTCATGCGAAAAAATACCTTAATATAGTGATTAGCAATAGGTCAGAGACGCCTTATATCTTGAGGAAATTCGACAGATTGGGGACTTTTGAAGAAGCGGATGTAATGCCCGTAGAGAAGATCAACACAGTACAATTAGAAGATAGCACAATACAAGAAAAAGTAGAACGTTTTATAATTGACAAAAAGAGAACAGACGAAGAAAAGAAACAAGGTCTTGAACTTTTAACTGAATTTATTGATGTTTTTCAATTTAATAAGAAAAATTTTAAGGCAGGACAGGCTGATTTTCCACCCGTCGTTTTAAAAAAGACAAGTGATGAGATTAAGAACACTCCCCAATATCCTAGTGGAAAAATTCAGCGAGAGCTTATAAATAAATATGTTCAAGAGTTGAAGGAACAGGGAGCAGTAGTTCCATCGGAAAGTCCTTATAACTCCCCATTAATACTGGTCAAGAAAAAATCTGGTGATCATAGAGTAGTCTGTGATTACAGGAAAATTAACGAATTATTACAAGGATTTTCATACCCTATTCCCAGAATTTCGGACATCCTAAACTCCTTGAATGGAACCTCTATGTATTGTGTCGTTGATTTGTTCTCTGGGTTTTCGCAATTGAAATTAGCAGAGGGATTCTCTCAAGATATAACGAGCTTCTCAACACACAATGAACATTTGAAATTTGTGTGTTTGTCTCAAGGTATTTGTGTTAGTCCGAGTCATTTTCAGAGAATGGTAAACCAAACTTTTGCGTCGTTACTTTACACCGATTTACTGATTTATTTGGATGATATTTTGTTATTCAGCCGTACAGGATTCGCTGAAATGTTAGTAAAACTTAGACGATTTCTTGAAATTTGTAGGTTACGTAATATTAAATTAAATCCAAAGAAATGTATGTTTTTTCTGGATGAAGTAGAATTGTTAGGATTCACTGTAAATAAATTTGGAATTAGACCGGCAGAATCTCTCACAGAAAAGGTTAAAAACTACAAAAGCCCAACTTCGGCAAAAATGCTACGAAGCTATATTGGATTTTGTAGTTATTTTCGAGCGCATATTAAAGGTTTTTCAAAAATAGCTGCACCCTTATTGAAAATACTAAGAGAAGACCCAAGAAAATTTGAATGGAGTAAAGAGGCGGAGCATGCTTTTCAAACTTTGAAACAAAAATTAATCTCCAGGCCTATATTACGCCATTTTGATGAAAAATTGCCGATAGAAATCCATTGTGATGCTTCAAAATTAGGCATTGGTGGGGTATTAATCCAACTTAGTAAGGAAACTGGGAAACCTCACGCAGTAGCCTATACAAGTAGAACGCTGACTAAAACAGAACAAAATTATGGTATTTCAGAACGCGAACTATTAGCCGTTGTACATTGTTGCCAAAAATGGAAAAGTTTTTTATTTGGTATACCCTTTACCGTAGTGACAGATCATTCGGCGCTAAAAGCTCAAACAAAAATTGATAGTAAAACAGGTAGACTAAGTAGATTAGCCTTAAAATTAAGCGAATTCAATATCTCTTGGCGTCATAAAAGTGGCTCAAAACATTTAGCACCAGATTGCTTGAGTAGATATTTTTCGCTTGAGGAAATAATAAACGCTTCAACCACGGAAGATAAACCAATTTGTACAATTGTAAATTCGAAAATTAGTATCGAAAATTTAGCAAAGCTTCAAAAAGAAGACGATGGCTTGAAACGTATTTTTAAGGCAATTGAAACCCCTAACTCGTGCACAGGTCTAGAAATACGTAGAGCTAAACAGTTTGAGATTCTAGATAACATATTATATAAAAAACAAGGTGAAAATAAGCTAACAGTGATTCCGGAAATCTTAAAGGAAGATATATTGGAACAAATACATGCAGACCCTCACAGCGGAGGTCACGTGGGCATCGCTAAGACTTTAGAAAAATTAAATAGAAATTTTTATTGGAAAGGTTGTACAAAAGACGTAAAAGAATATGTTAAAACTTGTGATAAATGCGCTTTTGCAAAAAAAAGATCAGGAAAAGAATTAGGAAAAATTCATTCACATGAAATTCCAACGCAGCCTATGGAAAAATTGTGCATAGATATCCAAGGTCCAAACTCGTTATCAGGTGGATATAGATACATCATTTTAGCTTCATGTTACTTAACATCGTATGTTTACCTCAAACCTATTAAATCCGCTGATTCAAAGTGTGTAATAGAATTTTTCAAAGAAATGTTCTCCATTTTCGGATTTCCGAAGCAAATTCAGACGGACAAAGCAAGTTATTTTACATCAGAGGAATTAGAGAACTTTCTTAATCAAGTAGGGGTCAAACACAGTTTTTCAGCAGGATATGCCCATGGCAAAATTCCAAGAGTGAGAGAAATTTTTCTTTTGTAGGCAATTGTTTAAGGGCATACTGCAATCCAGACACTACAGACTGGAAAGAATACGCAATTTGTGCAATGATAGCCCATAATTCAACAAAAAATTGCACTACAGGAATTTCCCCGCATAAACTTTTATTCGGATATGATTTTAGAACACCGCTTGAAGCAGCAATACGCCCACCTGGTAACGAAGTTTCTATTCAAGAGAGATTAGACAAAATTAGCGAATATAGGGAAGAAACCAAGGTATTAATAGAAAAGGCTAGGAAAAAGCAGGAAGAATACAAAAACCAACGATTAGCCGACGCACCCTTTAAAGTAAATTCCAAAGTCTTATTATATATGCCAGAGAAAAAAAAGGAACTACACGGAAAATTGAAAATACAGTATATCGGTCCATTTTTGGTCAAACGGAAAATTGGATTATCCATGTTCGAAATCGAGGATTTACGAACAGGAAAGACGGGAACTCAGATTGCACACGCTTCTAGATTAAAAACTTTTTATGAAAGAAAGGCGACGTAGAGTGAAACATTGTTGTTTGTTTGTTCTAGAGTTGGATAACCACACAACCCACCCCCCCACTACAGGTGATTTATTTTGGAAATGGAGGTCCTATTCTTCTTCCTGCATCTATGTCTCATGTTCAGAAACTGTGAACCTTTTAAAATACAACCTCTAAACACGGGAGTAATTTTTGAAAGGGAAACGGACGTTATTTTGTCAACACATACATGGACAGTCTCAGTAAATTATGATTTAGATGAAATTTTTAATGAAAAACTGCAATTATTACAGCAAATAGGCAATTTGTCATACACCATTAAAAGTTTTGATGAAGATAGTGAAATAAAAGGGCGTTTCAACGAGTTATTAACTTCTTTAAATTCTTCAGTAGAAAATTTAGATAAAGAAATATCAGCTTTAATAAACTTCGTACCGAAAAGCAGAAAGAAAAGAGCCTTCAATACAGCTGGAACAGTTATTAAATTTCTTTTTGGCAATCCGGATCACAAGGATAGAAAAAAATTATTCTCCGAAATTCATAAATTAAAATTGGATACAACTCGAATTTCAGTCGACAATAAGTTACAGAAAGTTAAAATTGACAATGCTGAAAGAACTTTAACGGGAGCATTGAACCTTGTTAACGAATTAAGTTATAATCTAACTTACTTTAACAACGGATTCCAAGATAAAATTAATGAAAATTTCCAAAATTTTTCCCTCAAATTTCACAGATTGCGACACGAAAATGTTATTGAGTTAGAGCTTTCGTCATTAATTTTCTACATTATAGAGATTCAAAACGCATTTTTTAACCTTCATGTAGCAATTCAGTCTGCAATTGAATCCAAATTATCACCATTTTTATTCTCCCCCGATGTTCTGAACGCCATGTTAAACCTTATCAACTCAAATATTAAAAAACCACTAGAGACAATTGCGACTGTGTACAAAAATGAAATGTACGATTATTTTGCTTTAACAAAGACCAAAGTCTATTTCTTGGATTCAAAACTGACTATTGATATTTATTTTCCTATTGCTGATTCGGGTAGTTATTTTGAGAAATACAAAATTATTCCAGTTCCTCAAACAGTCTCAAATAAGTCGAGTTATTTTGTAAAATGGGATCTAGAACCCTTTCTATTGGTAGATGCAAACAGGCGATTTCACACAGTACTTAACGATGTACAAAAAAATAATTGTAACGGAAATAAATTGGTAATATGTACTTTAAAACTACCATTACACACTGTAAATAATCAGCTGTGTGAATTTGCCCTGTTCATGAACAAAACTACGAAGTCGTGCAAGAGATCGGTTCAAATTCTACGAAATAATGATATTATAGCAATAAATAACGCCTGGATTATAACAGTAGTCGAAGCCTCAACCTTAACCTTTACATGCGCTGAAAAAGAACCTCAGACAGTTGATGTTGTAGGTACCTTTTCAGTTACAGAGGCTGAAACTTGCGAAATTTCAAATAAATTCTTTAAATTACAAACATCATATGCAATCAAGTCGAATTTCAAGTTTGCAATGCACTCTTTTAAAATCGCAAAATTTGGACCGATCAAAGAATCTGAAAAACCACCGCTAATCCATCTCGAAACGAATTCGCAGCTCAGTTCAAAAATAAACAAACTGATCGAAACGCACAACAATCAGCTAAGTTTTACAACTTTTCTGCAGCAAATCGAAGATAGTACGTCAGAACGCACGGTTAAAA
Organism: Bemisia tabaci; assembly: GCF_918797505.1. NCBI lineage: Eukaryota > Metazoa > Arthropoda > Insecta > Hemiptera > Aleyrodidae > Bemisia > Bemisia tabaci. Next base: position 31,784,922 of record NC_092797.1, on the reverse strand, counting down.
CCGAGCATGTGTATGCGGGAACTTTCTCGATCTATTTTGCCTTCACCAGCGTTATTATCATAACACTGATTTGGAAATATAAGCAAATTTTAAAAAGATCCATAATAGAGACAACAGATGAACAGGAACAAAGAAGTACCTTAGTACAGGTTAATTGACGTTGGTGTGGTGAGCACGTTGTCCGAACTCTACCGCAATTGTGAGTATTTTTTGATCCATAATGACACCCTTAGATGAAATTTATTTGAAATTGCTCCGGCAAGACGTAGACTGGTCCTCCTACGAGGAAGATTTAAACAAGAATACGACCAACTCTTCATTTTCAGGCAAAGCAGTAACGAGGAAGAGAGGGAAAAATTCAAGAAAAATGTATCAGAAGAAAAGAAGAAATATGAAAAAACAACAAAATCGTGGAAAAAAAGGAGATGATAATAGAAATTTAGTGTTAAGGGAATCATTATCTTCAAAAGATATTCACATCACGGTAAATCAGTTGTATAAGGTATACCAAAACCACTTAACTATTAACATCACTGTACCCGAAGGCAATAGTAAAATGAACAACCAACAGGATAACGGCAGTCAGGAATCAGATTCTGACATTGAAATTCTGAATTAAGTCATTGTATATAGACACTTTGAGCAAAGGCATAATTTCTTGTAGATAATTTTATTCTTAAGTAGGTAAATTCACGCGATTTTGTGAACAATAAATTCTTTTAAATTAAGTTATTGTATGTAGATACCTTGAGCGAAGACATAATTCCTTGTAGATAATTTTTAAGTAAATTCACGTGATTATGAGAACAGTAAACTCTTCGAAATTTTGGTTAATGTGTAAAAATTTAATGTCGAATTTTTTTGCCGATAAAAAAGTCAATTCGAATTTTAATAACTCTTAGAGATTTATCCTAATTGACTTTTCCGTCCATAGATTTGACAAAGTCTCTCTGCGATAATCTCCTTGGTTGCATATCACTTTGAGTCAATAAAATTTAGTAGTAGGAACTATACCTTATTGAGTTAGTGATAATCCAATCAAAGGATTATTTGGAAGCATGAGTTTTCTAGTCTTCGAGAGGGGTGTGCTGGGCCAACAGAACAAAATGGAGTACGTCTAAGCGTACAATTTCTTTTGACTTGGTGCACCTATCTCGTCACTAGATTCTTCTTTTTGCACGACGGATATTAACTTAAATAGTTTTCCATTGTAAACGTATGTCTACTTTTAGAGTTAAATTCTGCATTGGAAATATGTAAATATCCAGAAGTGCTAGATTACACTTATTTCATTGTCGGAACAAAAATCATGATTTTTAAAATAAAAAAAAAAAAAAAAAAAAAAGGTAAATAATTAATATTCAGAATAATGGAACTAATGTATGCGTGGAAACATTTCTAAACCTAATTTATTAAGTTACTATTATTAGTCCAGTTGCTCGCTCCTCGTTTTTCTTATATTGTTACAGGGTCGTTTTCAGTAGGTGTGGCATGGTGGAAGAGTCAGTAACAACGGATTGAGCACATTTGGCATTGGCACACGGCATGGTCTAATTTGGCAACGTTTCAGGAGTTCTGCTCACAGGGAAGTTTCATGATGCCATTCGCTTCCCTGCTGTCACTCATTTACAGTCTACGCATCCGCAATTTCACACCAAAGTGGCGACCAAATCGCGGGAACCTTGACCAGGAGTTCTGCCTGCAGGGAAAGTTTCATGATGCCATTCGCTTCCCTGCTGTCACTCATTTACAGTCTACGCAGCCGCAATTTCACACCAAAGTGGCGCCCAAATCGCGGGAACCTTGACTTCGCTGGCCAGACACCAGTCGACTCATCTCCTGTCATCGCGACCAGCGGCCCCGGCGGGATCTCCCAAAGGCGGAAGGCATCCCTCAGCACACTCTTTGGACGCATCGACGGCAGGGACGTATCACCCGAAACGTCTCTCATTTATCTCCAGTCCGGCATCCCCATATAGGACAGTATGGGACATCGATCAGCGGAGGTATCAACATATCATCCGGATTCCTGAACGTTCGAGGGGTCGAGGCCGACACAGCGACCTAGCTTTCTATCCTATCCATGCGAGCCTGTCAATCACTCATCCTTGTTTGCTGGTCTTGGAAGCCAGCTCTCCGAAAGAAGCCACCCTGAAGAATTTTTTTTGGTTGTGAGAGGGGCACAATGCCTTAAGTTAGTTGTTTTTTTGTAAGATGAACAGGGGCTCAAGGTTCAATTCTCCAGAGTAAGAAAAGAGGAAAAATTCGGGTCGAATTTTCTTTCCGAAGGGAGCATGTCATGGCCTTGAACAAAGCACTGTCGAAATCCGGTTGACGGCGATGACGTCAACGAGTGTTTACTCGTTGGCACATCGCATCTCGGCCGCGTTTCGGCAGCGCATATATAAGGCCAGGGCATCCTCACGGAGAGAGGATTCTGGCGCTGATAGCTGACGCTCCGTTATCAGCCTAGAACATTGGTTTGGCGAGTTTCGCTAAAACCTCCCCACGTGACTTGGCGAATATTCGCTTTAGTCCTTGGCTTGGCGACATCGGCGCTGGAGCCCCCCCCCCCCCCCCCCCCCCCCCCCCCCCTGCGTCGGAGCCTTGGGCCGCTGCTCATCCTGAAGATTTTGTTGTAGGTATGCTTGCTTCAATATCAATATGAGTGTTTCATAGTCAATCGTGTTGTCTGTCCCACACATCCCACGCATCCCCAAGGGGGGATCACAACAATTCTAACCACAAAAATTAAAGCAGGGCAGTGTATCACTTTCTCAGAAGAAATCATTCGTACGTGTAGAGGAAGGGTTGAAAAGTATTAAATTTGTTTATGAAGTTAAATAGCCTCTGAGAAAGGCTGCCGAAATTGACGTGAAGGGTATGGACGAACTTGGGAAAACTTTTATCTCTTACACTTGAGATTTTATTAAAGTTTGCGCTGAAAACTTGGGCAAAAATAAGTTTATTGTATCAGGCGAGCTCATGCAGTCACTTCAATACGATCACGTTCCTTTCAACTGAGCGCTCCGAATCAGAGGAAAAATCCCTCCTTTACCTCAATTCTGTTTGGTCTTTTGTGATTGTGTTCCTTTAAAGAAAATACACCCAAAGGTTCCGGGAATATCTAAGAAGTAGCAAAGATATCTAAAAACCGCACCGTACGGTGAAGAGTAAGATAACTTCCAAAATTGACGAAGCCTGCTTTTATTGGAGGATCATTCAAATGATCGAAAAATAATTCCTCTTTTTTTTTCATTTTGAAGGGATCGAGAAAAAAAAAATTTCGATTCGTATGGGACGATGAAGATTTAAGTCCAGATAACCGAAGTTTTCCGTCATAGGTAATTGATGTTGCATTTTAATTAGGGGTATTAAAGCTTTTTTATTGAAGACGGAGACTTCACCGGTTGTCTGAACCAAATTTTGGTCTAAGCGATTAAAAACTTCAATGGGTCTGCTGCAAACTTTTGCTAGAGCAAAAATTAGAGTCATAAATAGATCAAGAGAGGGAAAAAAATAAAAATAAATAATAAAAATAATAATAATAATAATAATAAATGAAGTCAGTTAATCACCTGTCCTTTGTCCATCGTAACCACCAGTTTCAACTAATGGGATCGCTCCTTTTTCCCGGTGTCTCCCTCGTCTAAAGCTTTGTCTATCAATTTCGATAATCAGCCCGCTGTCAAGTTCAGAGTACGAAATTGTCGAATGGTAATGCAACTATAGACTCAAACATGAACTTAGAAATTGACTTATGAATTTTTGGTAGAAAATGTTCTCTATCTTTCAATACTAATTTCATAAGGATAATTATTATTCATGGATCACTATATATTTTCGTTGAAAGAAAGAAACAGTTTGCCAATCTGAACAACACCTTATGGTTTTTATTAGATTTTGAATTTCCGCTCATCATATGGTAAGGTTAAAATCTGTCGAAAAAGTGGGACTGAGAGAAGTTTTTGCACTGCTTGGCAGCATCGGAACCCAAACTTAAGCCCATATCTAAGGACTGAGGAAGGGATAAGACACGAGCGCACATAATGCCTCTGGGCGTTGAAAATACCCAGTCTCGTCGAGGTGTATGCTGAATCTACCGCAGTTGCCATCTATTTGGTAAAAAAAGATGTCGGTTGTGTTTTTTTGCCAGATTTGTGAACATATAATTCTCAACTTACCTTTATGATAGAATGAATTTGTCGGGTAGTAATTGTGGCAATAGCGTGGGACGACATCACCACTAAATGAAAAAATATACGAAGAGTGGCTAGAGAAATTTAGAATTGAAATTCCTTGACTTTAGCCGGTTCCCCTCAATCAATTTCAAGGAACGTCCCGGAATTTGAGACAATTTAGGGTGGTAAATATAACATTTTAAAGAGTTTCTAATTCAACGGCAGATAGATTTTTACGTGAATAAAATTACTCGTCACTTCCACGGACGACATTTTTCCCTGACCTCTGCGTTATTTTGTTTATGCTTTTGGTTTTTCTCGAGTTTTCCTCACGATCACCTTATCTATTGATAGAGCATCTGTAAAGAAAAGTATTTTGTCAGTGATTATCGCTACTTGATAGATATCAGTTCCAGGTTTTTCATAGTGCTCTTGGACCAACGTATAAGAACCGACCAAAAGGAATTTGTATTATTGAAGGGGAGGTAAAGAATATTCCCGGGAAAAAGAGTATTTTTGGCAGAAATATCTATCCAAGTTGCTAAGAACTGATTTCAAGAGTTGAAAATTCAAAAGTCCTCATCCCGTCTAAAACTATGCATACGTCTTGTTTGTTTGCCGTGGTTCAATCCTAGGTGCAGAGAAATATCCATGAAAGCTTAAAACTTGCTGACTAATGACTAAGTGTCACACTTTTTCTGTAGTAGGATTTAGATGGCTCCAACTCTTTCTATACAGCTACTCCATTTCTGATACGATCTACGAATTGAAAATATGTTGTAGAGCGCTGTGTGATAAGTGATCAAAGCGTGCGCATTGTGAACCAGGCTTGTTCTTAGCTCAATTGTTTTTATTTCCTGGTGACTCCTGATTAAATTTCCTAAAATAAAAATGAGCGAATCAGATTTTTGCGTGACATAGTTTAAATTACTTGGAGTTCATCGTTCTCCAGACTCAGACCTCCGGTTTGAACTCAGATCGATGAACCCACTTGTAAATGAGTGGTTCGATTTGCAGGATGACATAACCTTTCGGTGACTAAAGTTAATCTTGCGATAGCTCAGCGGGGACTTGGGAAGCTCCTTCAATACCTTGGAGACGCGCGCTTGATTGTTGAGTTTCCAAAGTGCTTCAAGGACGGGTCGGACGGTCTAGGAAGAACCCTTCATTTCGTACTTCATTCATACTTATCGATTGAGCCATTTCACCTCAGACGCACTCAAAAAACTTTTTATTTGTTCTGCCCTCAGTTTGGGACCACTACTCACCTGGAAGTTTCAGACTGGGGTCTCAACTTGGTGACGAGAACAATTCGGAAGAACAAAAAAGCGATAACACAATGAGTGTCGCAGATTTCGACCGACTTCGAGCCATACGTCTCGAGTGCTTTCACTATCGCGGTGAATTCAAGATGCTCCACCATCCAGGTGGAATTTTTCTTCGCATAACGCCGAATTTTTTCAGTGGATTCAAGCGGACATGCTATATCGGACAAGGCAAGAGTAAACTTAAACTTAGGACAAGGGTTTTTCACAGAGCACTGCGGAAAAAATTAGGTCTTAAGAACTGCAGTGTGGTGTTCTACGCATATCAGCAAAACTATTCATTTCATGCGACTGAACTCTGAAATCGGTTTATTTTGTACGTTATCCCGTACATTACATGAAAATATATAGGCGAAATCCTTCGGTTTCATGTCACACGGAGCAAATTTTTCGGCGCATGTACAGGAACGTCAATTTCGGAACGACATTCGGAACGATTTTCAGGAACGACATCTTCCTCCCTGGATTTATTCTTGAGGCAATAGGGGAGTTCCATTGAGACAACGAAAATTCCGGTCGTCTTAAAGAGAAATCAGACGAAGAAGTCCTTAAAACGACGCTCTCAGAGACGCTTTGAGATATGCTTTTCATTTGAGAGAAACTAAGAGCCTGTGCTTTTCGATATTCAATAATTCATGTAATATTATGGAACTTTCAAAACAGGTATACTCGAGAAACAGAATACCCGTTGTCTCAATTGGCTTCTGCTCGTCGCAACAAACATTCTGGTCGTAATAAAAAGGAGCCTCCTTTATGTATGAACACTCTTGAGAATTTTTGTGCATAATGCTCCCCCCAAAACCCCACGTAGCACAGTGCATTAAAATATTGAAACAAGTTGGTTTTTGCAATCGCTAGCGATAGCAATATTCGTCATGGGAACTTTTGCTTCTGGGATATGAAAATTTTAAGGTAGGTACAGTTCGTTTGTAGTATCTTCAGAATTGAAGGGGCTATGTAATTTTGTGTCGACATCTCTTTTTTAACATCTTTAATTTTTTTTCTTTGCATACAAGAAAGCTGTTATTTACCAATTATTTATTTTCGTTGGATTATGTATGGTTTTTGGAAGTTAACGCATTTAACTTTCAGTTTCGTTTTTCCGGCGTAAAGTATGATATTTTTACTCTACGCACATGCCCGAATACGCATCATAACGACGGTGAAACTACCAAACCACGTATCTCGTTTGCGGTGTTTAAAAATCTCCGCTAGCATTTTATTTTTTTGAAGTAGACCAAATCAATATCATTCCTTGAAATTTTCACAGAATTTTCTCCGCACGAAGAGGAAAAATCACGGAAATTTTCAAGACTGGACGTTAAGTAGCTTTTCATTTAAAAAATAAAGTATGACAGGAAGTCTGCGACGTCGCAAACCGAGATACGTGGTTTGGTAGTTTCACCGTCGATAAGTGACCTATGTGCTTCCTAAGTTGCCATTTTTTTTCATTCAAATAGATGTAACCGAAATGTTAGATGTGTACTACCTATACTACTTTCATGTCATTGCTTTATTTATTTATTTACTTTTTGCGTAGGTATATATTGTTATTTTTTGCTGAATTTTGGAGAAAATATTGCTTTAAGAACGTGGAATGTAAATTAATTTTATTGAAAAAAGAAAATACCATCATTAATTTGGGCGAACAGAGAAAATATACATCAATATTTGGGTCAACATCTCCCTGATTATATAAAGGATGAATATATTAGTATTTCTGTATCAAAAAACTTAGCTTTTGTCTTCAGAGATACGATGATTCTAGTCCCAGTCAATTTGTTTTATTGAAAAAACAAAAAAAAATAAATAAATAAAAAAAAAAAAAAACAACTGAAATGTTAGCATACTATTTTCATGTCTTTCTATTTGTATCAATAGGTACTTTTTGCTTAACTTACGAACGTTGAATGCAAATTAACTTTATTGAAAAAAGAAAAATAACGTCATTAATTTGGGGGAACATGTGGCTGATTATATGAAGGAGGTATATTCCAGTATTTTTTGTTTAACATATTAACTCACGAGAAAATGTTCGTACATTTATCATCTAGTATTAATTATTTTTTGATGATTGGTCTAAAACATTCAATACAACCATTAAAAATTATCTCCCATCGCCGGGTATCGAACTCCCGATCACCTATTGCCCGCACCTTATCAAAAATGTGGGGCGCCTCAGTCGACTAGGCTATTACAGATCGGCGAAAGAATGGGAAAAAATAGCATTTAAAAGACTCGGACGATGGGCGGGACTTATCACAAGAGTTGTCCTTGAGCGATTCGGCGATTCGCGTCTTCGTAGCTTCTGGAGAAATGAGCTAAGCGCCTTTCTCTGTGAGACATTGTTTGCCTATGCTATCATGTGTCTCAAGGTTCATATCAGCAGGCATTTGCCATCGCGGCAGTAAGCTGAGGCAATATTTCTGTATTCATGGAATAAATCAATCAATCGAGTTCCGATTTTGGCTCATATATCCGTAACGGGTCCTCCAGAGCAGTTTTCCACCTTGCACAATAGTTATAATTTCTTTATTTCTATTTGTAAAATTTGAGGTGGGATAATGGCGGCTTCTCAAGAGCAACGAGGTAGGCGATCTTTTGCACCAACGAACAGAAAACTGATGGCGAAAAATAACCAATCAGAACCTCCCAAAAAAAATAATTTGCCTAAAAACGGAACTTCGTGGATCTGCGCAGATTCACAAGTCAGACACGACATCTCAAGTTGGAAAAAAACTCGCTGAAAGCGAATTTTAGCAATCAACAGAACTTGACGTAGAGACATGATTGGCTAAAAAATACAACGGTTTTTGATACATCGGAAAATCAACCAAAAATCGGAGACTGGGCGAAACGCTCAAGGTCGCAGAGGTATAGGGAATCCCATAGCGAAAGCAACGGAACGATTGTAATATCATGGGGAACTCCGTTCCCATGACAATAATATTGCGATCTTATTGCAAGAAAATTGCATTATTTTTACATCATTTTTTCAACGAATGCCGATTTTGAACAATCAACAAAATAAGCTCCATGTATCAAAAAGATGACAACATGCAATACAATAAAGAAATGCAACTTGTTTCAATATTATAGCAAAAAATTTCACAAAGAAGTACTCCTTCGATCAGTAGATAGGCAACATACACGACACTCCGATAGAACAGCGATAATTTTACCATGTGATTCAAAATTGCAATAAAGTCTTCTTGGGACCGAAGAAATTCGGCAATAGTTACCGCAGAGAGATCCTTTTCTGCTGAGTCGGATCAAAGTTCAGTTAGAAGAGAATTTCGAAAGTCGGCTCAAAAACTAGTTCAATCTTGCTCAACTAACATCGACTTCCCACGTGAGAACGAACGGACGGAGGAGCCTCGAACAATATTTAAAGTCAATGAATATTTTTCAATCGATCAGCTTGTTTTCCCTGATATCCTAGCTCGGCGCAATAAATCAATAAGTTGACAAGCTATCACATTGACGTCTCCATACGGCCGCCCCTCCCCCACCCCTTTCACCCCGGCGGCCGAAGATTTCCTCCGTGCGAAGTTTGCAGACGCTGCTTTATTACGCGGGAAAATACAAGATGGATGGCTTAAATTCGACAATCTCATTATGCCGACGTAACTGACAACTACCCCGCCGGAAGGTTCCTTTGCCAAACTGGAACCGCGAGCCAACCGATTTCGATACACGCGAGCTGAGGTGATTAAAGGTGCGATTTGGCAACGCGCGGCTCCCCCCGCTTCGTGGTTTCCTATCCGCGGCCACCCTCCTTTCAGAGTGACACACTCATTGTCCGTTTTCTTACCGCACACCTAGTTCCGAAGTGACATTTTATCTGAGCGCCCGTTTTTTAACTTCACTGGCTTACCTCATCGCTCAGCCCGGGTTCATTTTACCCGGACGATTTCGGAACAAGCAATTTCACGCTGAAAAGGAAAGAAGATCGAGCTTCGCCGGGAAGGAGGGCGGAATCTTACCGACGACCCGTCGCTTTCATAAACGCCATTACGCACTATGTTTTCTCGAGGCATGCGCCGATGCTATGATATCTGAGTTAGACTGTTACAAATGTTACAAAATCCACCTATCAGATCCAAAGCCTATACAGGGTGATCCAAAAGTCCTGCACCACCCTTACTCAAAAAACAAGTATGGAAAGAGTGACTTGCCGGCCGAGTTATGGATCATGAAGCCATTAAACATAGTTCGTTGAATCATGCTTATAGGTTCACGACCAATAAAGTATGGCTCAAAAAGCCAGACTGTAGACGGTAAGTCACTTTGGTTAGAAATTATGGATCTCCGAGCCATTTTTTATGGGTCTCAGAGTCATACCTTTTTTGAGTGCATGAGTCACTAGGGTTCTTGCTTTTGTTTAGGATGATCCCCTTAGAATTTGTGGAGGGGGAGGGGCGACAAAGTAGTTTTCTTTGATGTAAAAGCACTCTCAAAATTGAAAGTCTCTATTTTAGTTTGTTCAAAAGTTACAGGTGTAGTGATTATTGCTAATGGTGCGGAATTTATGGATCAAAGCGTATATCTCCCAGAAAACTCAAGTGATATAAATGAGGAGTTTTCGCTGTGTAAGAGCGAAGTTCACTCCGCTGAACCCGAGGAAATCGCCTGGGTTATTCGAAGCAAATGGAACAGTGGGCGCTTTCCGGTTCAAAGGACTTCAGCCATTTGGTCAAGCAAACCGACTGGGTGATCGCTTCAGTAGTTACACCGAAAAAAAAGGCATGCTGATTTAACGTTCTGGATGTAAAAAAGTGTGCGACAATTCACAAAACGCTGAATTAATCGCTACATTAGTTACTTTAGCAATGTATAGATGTAAAACTAATTGCTGTGGCGGTTAATTCTGCGTTCTGTGAGTTGTCGCACACTTTTTTACACCCAGAATGTTAAACTAGCATTTTTTTTTTCGGTGTAAATTTGAACTTCAGTTCGGTGAACCAAAAATTAAGATAAACGAACCGAAGTCTCAGTTCACCGAAACGAAGAACTTTTGTTGAAATGAAACGTGTATCAAAAAGAGTAGGCTGAATCCCGCTGCTCACTCACAAATTTTTTTCAAATAATAAACCATTTTTCTCTAATTGTAAAGTTGACTCTTTGTGCAATCAGCTGGGAAAAGCATATCGTAATTAATAGTAAAGTGTAATCATTCTGTTCATAAAACCACGTTATCGAAAACGTTAAAAATCTTGGAATCAAAATGGGAGTGCATTTCACTCCGGAATTTCTAAGAATGCATTATAACATGAATAACTTGGTTTCCCTCACGCGCAGTCTCTAATTGTTAACTTGAATTGTAAAAAAATCTGTATTAACGTTTGGCAGCAGCGCCGTGTTCTACGTGCAAGACATGTATCAACTTATTTCCAAAAGCCTCAGTGCTCAGTCGTACGAATTAGATTGAGTCATTCTCAAGCGTTAATTGGAGTCTACAGAAAACGACGAGCTGCAAGAGGTTTTCAGAAATATAGGCCACTAGGCACTGGGAAATGAGATCCAGCTCCGTCTATAAAGGGGAGATATGAACGTGTGACACACTTGATTAATTACAGACTTAAGACATGTGTAGAAATAAACTGATTTCCTCTGAAATTGCAATTTAAATGATCAATAGACTGTGCCTGCTCCGTAGGAGCAGTTCGTTTCATAAATGAGTTTTTTGTAATTTCAACTTACCCTCCAAAGGTCAATAATAATACTTTAATTAATCGAAAATTATGGGCTAATTTTTAAATTTGTCAAAATTGGAGCGCTCGGGGGACGGAAACATGTGACATTTCATAACATAAATAAATGACTTAAAAATGGTTTTCAAGTTTGCAAAGAAGAGCATTTTTTCCTGCCAAACATTTTGACCCTTAGACGCCCAAACCGGGTCAGAGTGACCCGAAGTTTGCTAAAAACATGTGCTCCACGGTTTGTGTGGCCGGTGCATACAATCTTTACATATAGGTCTACAAATACACACTTTAAAAAAATCAGACATCAAAGAGAGAAGGCAAATAAAATGAGTGACAACAGAGCCGAAGATAGGAGAGCCGTATTTGGCTTCGTGTCTAACTTGTCTCCTGTATCTGAGGGAAAATATCTCATTGGCAGCATAAAGCGAAGCAAAAAATAAGAGAAAAAATTCGAGTATCAACACAGCCGAGGATAGGAGAGATGCACTCGAGACTCGTTTTTTAACTTTTCTCCCAAATCCGAGCGGTATGCTCATTGTCAGCGCTCAGCGTGGAGTAAAGGATTGCGAGTCTACGCCTCGCGCCATCCCGCCTTCAATTTTGCAGATACCACACGGACATCCATCGAGTACGAATAGTTGTACCTCTGCGCCGTCATCATCAATGCTCGTATTTTACGTTTCTCCATTCTTATATTGTGTTGGTTCCGTTTGTATTTTGCAGTGGTGCTTTTACGGCCATGTGAGCAACACAGCCAAAAATACGAGAGACAAAATTTGGCCTCGTTTTTTAAACTTTCCTGTAGAATGTGAGCGACACCCAAGGGAAAAAGTGGTAGGGGATATCCACGAAAATTGTGGTATTACCCCAATTTGTTGGATGATAAAGACGTTTTCAATTAATTTTAGTAGCACTGCGCAACTCAAGTTTCGGTAGAACCGCAACATTTGAGTTAGTAACCTAATTTTTGTGGTACTACCAAAATTAATAGAATATGCCTGATTTATGCAAAACCCTCCTTGCTCTTTTTGCCCGTGCCTTACTGGCAGCAAATATATGTGAAATGTTATGTCCGAAAAAACTTTCCCCCTTTGAAAGATCCCTCAGATCATGTTCGAGATTTATTGACCTCCTTCATAAATGCACGTAATATAAAGTTTTTACTAGAACTCCTCGTGTCTTAATTTATCCGAGCCTCAAGAAACGCGGTTCAAGACAATCTTAGCAACTGCAGCAGAAACCGAGGCGAGGTTGGCGAGTGAGAGAGCTAAGCGAGCAAGAGGAAGTAGGAGGCTTAGAATCAGGATGATTTAAAGTGGACAAACAGTTTAATAAAGTCAACACGATAACAGGAGTTTACTCGAGTCAATAGTGGCAATATTGACGTTGAGATGGAATGACGACCAACAACAATGACCCCGCCGCCCCGCGTCTAGTCGTCTCTCCGTAATCTTCCAGGCCACGCTGTCCGCGCCCCGTTAGCATATTCGACTTCCATTTTATGGCCCGATACCTCCCTCTTCCGATATTCAAATATGAATAGTAACTTAAAGAAATAAGGACTATGTCTTTTGAGGAGCCTACTTCACAATATGGTCAAATGCCTCCGTAGGCACCACTTTCTTTCTTATTATAACGACATTCATGATTTCCAGACATTTACATATTGATGGCCAAAGTGCGAAACTACGTACCTCCAATTGGTGTCACGGAATTTTTCCTCCTATTTTATTTTTTTTTAAGAGAAAATGTCATCTCCATAACTTAAAATGTATGCAGAATATTTTGCTAACAGAGAATAAGAAAGATCCAGGGTAGTTTTCAAGAAATTGCATTGACTATTTTGTCAAAAAAAACAATGAAGTATGACGGGAAATCTGCAACGTCACAGACGAAAATACGCGGTTCTGCTCTATGACCATCGGTATAAATCTCTATAAAGAGAACTAACTAACTAACTAAATGAATTTTTAAAAGTACACGGAGGGATTTTGTTTAATTCCTTCCTGGTGTCCTTTTGAATCAGTATTTCCTTCTTGGTGTCCTTTTGAATCAGTAGATATACCGTAATAAATTACCGGTGTAGAATTATTTTTAAATTAATGTTTGTCGAATTTGCAGAATGATTGGCTATTTTATGAAAAAGACAATTAGATTGAAAGCGACTTTAAACATTCAGAAACGTGTATCCTTATCAAAATTTCACGATGAAGCGCTGTGAATCTGCGAGGTGCGTGCTTGGAGCAGAGAGCAAAATCTTGTGCAATACAAAACGCCTTCAAATAGGACTGATACTCCGCACTACACAGAGGTTAAAATAGTTGCTTCCCCAAGAATCTCAACAGTTGGAACACTTCAGAGCAGCGTTTATTTAGTAAATAACTTGGTTGGGAGTTTAAGTCAGTAATTTTCGTCGCGGAAATCGTGTTTTCCTCGTTTTAAGGAGGAAACATATTCAAACGTTTAAATTCGTTCTATATCTAATGATCTATTACGATGTTCAAAGCCGAAATTCTTTTTTCAGTATTCGTGCTCTCTTTTAGTTTGGCGGTTTCACCTTGGGACACCCTGTGTAGCATTGCTTGTTGCATTGTCCTATACCTCCGTTTTATTTTTACTGGACAACATTTCGAAAATTACGTTTAAGATACTTTATTATTACTTCCAGCGTCAAAATAATATTGGACATGATGCTGCTACACCTGCTCTCCGTAAAAATGATTTTCTTATCAATTTAGTACAGCATGCAAAAGCATAACATGTATACTTATGAATTTTAAAAGTGTAGAATTGTAGATCATTTTTGAACTGGGAAATAGAAGCCAGTGGCACCAACCTGCAACAAATAAAAACAGAGCGTAATTAATTCAACTGACTAGAATACCGTTTGTAAGTAGACCAATCGGTAAAGTAATTAAAGAGAAAATGAAGTATCCACTGCACTGTAATGTTCACAGACGTAAGTACTAAATTTTTAAAGAATGTTTTTAGCGTCAAGAAGTCAAATTGAGGTTAAATCATTGTTAAAACTCAAGTCAAAACTGTCGATTGAGAGGGAACTGATGGACCACGGTTATCCTTTTCTAATCATCAATTCCGTTGAGTTGAAAACCACCGTTTGACCAACTATAAATCACCGTTTTCTTCGGATACTCCGAAACCCATCGTGACACAATCAAATAGGACATTTTTATAATCTAATTGCACCAGCGACCACGCAAGCTGGACTGATTTAAGCTTGCGCACAAATTTACTCCAGAGTTAATGACTAATTTGACTTTAAAAAGGGTCAAGAGATACTTTCTTTTTCCTTGCCTCTAGGTAAAAGGGCTTTTCCCTGTTCGAGCAAGAGTTTCACTTTGAATAGGTTTCCTGTAATTGAAAAGACCTGTTCGACAAACTACTTAGCTCGGGAGGGTCTTAAAAGTATTTGTTCGATTAAGTTTTGGCACCTCACAGCCTGATACATCGTTTGGACGCGTCCTATTTGTACGAAAGGAAAAGAAAACTACAATACTTTACAGAATACTCATGAAGGATATTATGATTTTTATAGCTCTCTTGTACAAATAAATAATGTAAAAAAATTAATGAATTTTTACGTTCTATTTTTCACATAAAATAAATGAAAATTAATAAGTTAGAGGACAGTTTCGAGCAAGGCGATTCCTGAAAGTTGGCAACACAGTTTATGATCCCTTTAAACGTATGTAAGACAATCTATAAGATTACATTTTGCAATAAGGAACGACTATATCTATGGCTCTCTGCCATAGGGAATATGCATAGGGAAACCAATGGCATGTGTGTTGTTTCTAAAATGGGCCAGAAACAGTGATTCCTTATTGCAAAATGTAATTCAATTCTAGGTGAGGCAGGTTGTATCACCTATTGTCGATATTTTTAATGAATTTAAATGAAACAACATCAATGTTGCCAACTAAAAATATCGCCATTATTTTCAAGATTGTACAACCCAAAATATAACTTCGAGATATCAATTAATCAAAGCGTTCTTGAAGCGAGAGTGGTGTGCTGGATGTCGCAAATTGACGGGCGAACGTTGTCTTATCTGCAATTGATGAAGGATGCTTGCCAGCGTCCTCTCCTGACAGTTAACTATCGATCGAGCCGGGGAGGTAACACGAAACCAGGATTGAGCTTTTGAGCGAACTCGGAGCGGCAACTATTATATTATTGTGCAGGGCGAGGGCAATACTTATCTCATAACAGTTGAATGCGGAGCTGCAGTGCGATTTTTCGAGACGCCCTTGCATATGACATTGCATCGGAGCAAGTAACGAGAGACAACTGAATGATTTCCATTCTATTGAACATCTCTCGTCGGCAATCTCCCCTTCGTGCATCGCCGTTGTGTTTCCATCAGAACATCTGGAGATTTTCATTCCTCAACCTCGAGTGGGCTCACGCGACTGAGTCCTACCTACACCTATACGCCCACACCTTACCGTGTACGTATGAGAAGTGCGCGGGGGCGGAGGTCAAAAAATAGAGTGGCTTTTGAAATCCTCTGTCTTCTTCCTCTTTCGCTTATCCTTGTCTCCTTTCCATTTTCTTATATTCCTCTATTGTCTTCTGATATTTCTACCGGTCAAAAGTCTATTTTTTTCTCCAAAAACGAAATTTTTCTTTATTTCCTCTCAATCCCCGTTGCACTGATAAAAATGTTTGTGGTCTTGTGTTACTTTTGGTTAAAATAGGAGGAAAAACACAAATTGATTTAAATTTTGTATAAAGTTTGGTAAAGTTTGCTGTAAATTTAGCGCAGAAAACAATTGAGAGCATGGGAAACCCCAGAGTCAACTGAAGGCTTGGGCTCTTACAGAAATCAGCGTATATATCCTTATCGGGTTGCAATAAACATTTCTTGCATCAACTCTCAAAAACTAAAATGTCCGAGGCTTACCTCTTGAAATGGGCAAATTTTCAGCTATTTCGCCATCTCTGCAAAAGCCGTGCTCAAATCTTGAATTGAGCCAAAAATCTACCAGGCTGATTGTTGAAATTGATAGACAAGGCCATAGACAAAAAAGAAATGAGGAGTATGAAGCGATCCCATTGGTTGAAATGGTTCCTTTTGACTAAGGGAGAAAACTATGCACTAGTGTCTCTAGTGGGTTCGGTTCCCGTTAGTTAGTCTATTACCTACCTGTTTTGTCCATTGCAACCATCCGATTCCACCGATAGGGTCCCTCCACATCCCTCTTGTCTGCTTCGTCTATGGCTTTTTTTATCAATTTCAATAAGCGGCCCGCAGTTCATGCGCTGGACAATTTCCTGCAGGATCTGCGTGTGAAACAGTGACTCCACTCGAGGAGGAAGGGGGTTCATTATGCAAATGAGCGGGTGGCAGTTGGAGGCGAAACAATCACTGATGGAGAGTTAAAAATCGGGTTGCGAGACAGCAGACAGCCCGGACGGCGGCCACCGAGGGCCGAAGGCGGGAAACGGAAGAAAATGAAGCGCCAACTCGATTCTTAAAGAGGGACACACCCTTGGGCTAATGGAGAGGTGCGGCACCGCACAGTGGGTCGAGTCGATAGGAGATTTTGGAAAAAATTTAGAAACTTTGAACGCTTAGAACTCCGTTAGTACAAAACTTCGCACGGAGAAAAAAACGTCGTGCATGGGATCCGAAGTTGAGGTCATATGGATCTCTGAAGTTTTCGGATCTCACATCCGAAAACTTGAGGTCCAGCTGCCGAAGTTCGGGTCAGACATCTGAAGTACTTAGGTACATACCGAAGGGTTCGGGTCACACATTTGAAGTATCCGGTACATACCTAAGTACTTCAGATGTGTAACCCGAACTTCGGCAGGTCGACCTCAAGTTTTTAGATACGTGATCCGAAAACTTCAGAGATCCACATGACCTCAACTTCAGGTCCCACTCACGAAGTTTTTTTCTCCGTGTGAGGTTCTGACAGTGGTTCCAATGATTTTCTCGTAAAATTGTCTTCAGGAAGCACCCCTTAAAAATTTAAAATGTGACGAAATAAACATAAAAATGTGCAGTTTTGGTCAAAAATTTCATGTCCGACCTCTTTAATTGACTCGATCTACTGTGCGCCGCTTTGCGCCATGCCGTCACGATATTGTTAACGGACCATATGAGCCCGGGGGACGGGGAATCGCTCGAAAATGAGATAAGTTTCGAATGCGACTCCGCGCCCAGAAACCGCTTATT
Organism: Bemisia tabaci; assembly: GCF_918797505.1. NCBI lineage: Eukaryota > Metazoa > Arthropoda > Insecta > Hemiptera > Aleyrodidae > Bemisia > Bemisia tabaci. The sequence continues at coordinate 31,767,500 of NC_092797.1, read as the reverse complement.
GGCAAACCATCTCGATGATGTTTCGCACTAGGACCATAACCGACGAAAGCCGCAATTCGCATGGAAGTTGAGTAGAACTTGGAGCCAGGCAATAAAGCTCCGGCAAAGTGTCATCAGTATTATTTAACTTCTCAACTCGACTTTGTGTGCGGCGATAAATCAAGGCAAAACAATGATTCTAAGATTGAAAACTGTTTCCATCGTAATTTCGACGCTCCACATCGATGGAAAGTTGAAATTAGCCATTGATACTTTTTTCCAGACCGTTTTTGCGACCGTATACAAGAAAAGGGACCATAGTCCACGGTGACCAAATTTTTTGCTAGAGCGAATTTTGTCGAGTTGCGTTAACAAATTGGATCTTAGGTAACCTAAGATCCGGCGCCGCTCCAGGCCAAATTGCGTTTTTGCGGTTTATCTCTCTCAACTATAGACTAATGAAAAACGCTGTCTCTTGTATCACCGAAAGACGAAAAAATTAGAAATCAGGGCCGGATTAAGGGGGCGGCAAATGTTGCAATTTTTTCAAAGGTAGGTATCAACAAAAAAAATCTGATTCAGAAAAAAAATTACAAACGAGAAAAGGCGACAAAATCTCTCATTTCCTGAGAATTAAAGTATAGTAATTTCTAATTTTTTTGTCTTTCGGTGATACAAGAGACAGCGCCTTTCATTACTCTGGTTGAGAGAGAAACCAAACATGCAATTTGGCCTGGAGCGGCGCGGCGCAGAGAGCAATGATGACGAGGACATAATAATAAAAGGAGAAGCCCTTGGCGCGCCGCGTCGGTCACACAGCATGAAACACATATTAGCGCCTACAAGACTCCATGAATACTTCACGCATTGCGTCAAACGTAGTGCGGTCACCAGCGGTTGGCAAGCAAAACTCATAGTGCCTACAAGACTGCATGAATACTTCACGCATTGCGTCAAAAACAGTGCGGTCAGCAGCCTATGCGTAAACGCATACTGTAGGGATACTTCACGCATTGCGCCAATCACAGTGCGGTTGGCGCGGTGGCGAAAATTAAAATTATTAAACCACATTCATGTTTATTCTTTCACAATTTTTTCGTTCATTTCTTATAAATGAAAGGTCTGGTATTACGAATTACGGGATTTTGAGTTTCTGTAGAAAAATATCATTATTCTTGTGGACAGTTAAACATTTAAAGAAATATTTGGTGGCAGTGATAAGTATATACCGTAAAATCTACACGATATTCTTGCTATAATCTCAAATGCCGCGTAAATTTGGGATAGCAATTTGCCCAAGATTTCGGCTTTACGAAAGTTGGCAGACAGAAAATACCGGGTGTCTGATAAGAAACTTACCTAATTTCCTCCCTCTGTTCTGCAGAGGTGGGGAGCAGATATTTTACGGACTTGAACATTTCCGGTGCTTCCCCATTTCCAATTAACTATCCTACAGCTCGGTGCTCATGGTTATGCCCTTGGAAATCAGCTGTTATTATAGACTATAAGTCGAACAGGAAGACAGGGGGGTGAAAAATCCACCGGGATGAAATGTGAGAAACATTAAGATTGTATTGAAGTTATCCAGGAACGGCAACATGTCACCCTTAAAATCTATATTTCATGATGAAATAAAATCGAGAAATGCTGCAAACTCTCGGGGATCGCCTCTGAAGAGACGCAATAACGACGGTAGATTATTGTTACGTCTGAATGCAACTATTTGTGCTCGGTGGTTGTCCGTGTTGCATCAGAAAAAAATGTAGGCGCACTGACTTTTCTTGCTTCCACAGTCAAGCGCTACGCTATCCATTCTAAGATGAATATGAACATTTGAGAACATTTTCTTTTTCAACAAAGTACTATTTTCATTAAATTCATGTCTGAGGTTCAAATATACAGAACAAATATAAAATATAACCCAAATCAATTACCTCTAGATGGGATGGGGTGGAAGCACTGCAGTATATTCTCTTTTTGATGAACAATAAAGGAGGGATTCACGGGAAGACAAGTTAGCGCGTCACCAAATACTATGATAATATAAAAATAAAAGAAGACGGATGAGAGCGAAAGTGAAACAAGAAAGGAGATTAGGGGGCAGCCGCGGAATTCGGGGGTATTTTTCTTCAATATCCTAGCGCAGTCGTCGGCGGAGCGGGAGAAGAAAGGGGTTTTAATAGAGGATTTGTTATGAAAGGATTACAGAAACACAGTGGAGGGAAAGATGGGTTATTCACAGGGAAAGGTGTCAGTTTTAGTGGTAGTTTTCCGTGATTGATGCCGGAGGATGTAAACAATGTCTGCCGCCCCCTCCTTCCGCCGGTAAACACCCCCATCCCCCTCATCCCTCACCTATCCAATTTCCCCCGCGATTCAGCGCGGTATTAATCTTTCGGCGAAAATGCTGACGAATGCCTTTGCGGCGGTTTTACTTTCATTATCATCGCCGCTTGTGGCTATTTCTATTTCACCCCGGTGTCCTGGCACTGGCCCGCGCTACGCAACAACGTCCTATGGTCTTTCAAACGTCGCCAAATTTCCTTCGATAAAGTACGAATTTACAGGTAAACTTGATCGTATTTTCCTTCCAATTTGTTTAAGGACAATTGGACCGCGCTTAGCAGGAAGGAACCAAGCCACATCAGCTATTGCCAAATTTAATTGGGCATTTTAATTTTTTACAGGAAAACGTTTGTGCGAATTTTTTTTTAAAAATGTTAAGGCATTTGCCCCGTACCATGCAGAAAATTCATCCGCACAACCGTTTTTATGTGAAAAATTAAATTGCCAAATTAAATTTGGCAAAAGCTGCGATGTGGCTTGGTTCCTTTCTGCTTAACGCGGTCCAATTTTGTTGGAATTCAGCTCATAGTATACCTGAAGTAATTTGTCGTAAATCAGTATATATCTGCGATATATTCGAGTGAAAAGATTTATAACTTTACTCAAAAAGCAATATTTTATTAGGGGAAATTTGACAACATTCGAAAGTTCATGCCTCGACTTTTCTTGGGTGGCGCTATCAGAGTGTCAATCTAGGAAGCTGAGTCTTCGACCGTTCAGCACCTCTATATCTTGCTCAGGGAATATGCCGTGTGAGCAATCGTATAAGGCCTTTCAACTGTGATAATGCAAATCTTCCAGAAAAATAATTGTAGAAAAATATTTTTAAAAGCGATAAAATGTGTCATATTGTGACGTTATCACGCGGCATTTCTTATTTAAAAACATATGTTTTAGCAGATTAGGTTAGTTGGTCTTATTTCCTCCAATAATTGTCTAATTTAGAAATCAACGATATTCTCGTGCTCAGTTCAGTCAGTAGTTTCCACCTAAACGTGATATATTAATAAAATTTTAGACACGTGAAAATTCTCCATTCATAACATGGCCAGAGGCCCATTCTGCGGTGCTAAGGAAGAACGCCGTAATTTGAGAGTTGCCACATTTCTTCCAATAAAATGTTTATCTTTGAGGAAAGTTATGAATATTTTCCCTTGAAATTTTTAGGATTTTTAGGTGAAAGTACCAACAACATTATCAAAAAAATTGGAAGAAAAATAAACCTAAGTTTACCAGGAAATCTGTGTTTTTTAAATGCACTGAAAAAAAAGATCGGTAGAATTTACCATTCCTTCAATGCTGTATTTCACACAACGTGAAGGAATGGTAAATTCTACCAATCTTCAAGTCGATTCTGCCAGAGGAATGGTTACCTGTACCAGTATATAGTAACGTTTACCTTTCTTCTGGCAGAATTGACTCTAAATTGATGCTGTGTGAAATACAGCGTGAAGGAATGATAAATTCTACCAATCTTTTTTTCAGCGTGGAAATTTGGCAACGCCTGAAGGTCCATACGGCGTTTCTCCCGAGCACGGCAGGATTTGGCAACATCTGAATGCTGTTGGGGCGTTCTTCCTTGGCGCGGGCGAGCTAACGTGCCTTACTTCTGCTCGGCCGGATCCGGAACCGCTTTGCCGTGGATGCTCAACAACCAATCTGGGCCCGATTATTAATAATTTATTCGCGTGCTATTCAGGCCGTTGCGTGAATAATTCACGAGGCCGTAATTGGTTTCAATTTTTAACTCGTTCCTTCCAATCATTTAGCCGGCCCGACCCCGGCTCCCGTGCAGTGTGCGCCCGTGTGATTCCGTAAATTGGTATCGACACGGACCGCTGAGGCTCCGGTCCCCGGTCCCGACTCGGACGTGTTCCGGTTCGCCGCGGGAAAAACCGCGGATATCCGCACGGGTTCCCGGGGAGTTAGGCGGTTTCCGCTCCGCGGTTCGGTGTCATGATGAGGAAGGTGATATGGTGCAACTGGGAAACGCCGCGCACATCGCGGGGTGCTTACGCCGCTGCCACTCTCCCGCCCAAGAGAGCAGTAGCCTCCAAATTGGACCGCGTTAAGCAGAAAGGAACCACGCCACATCAGCTATTACCGAATTTAATTGGGTACTTTTATTTTTGTCATAAAAACGGTTGTACGGATTTGTGCGTAAATTTCAGTGAATTTTCTGCATTGTAAGACGCAAATTCCTTAAAATTTTCAAAGGAATTTGCACAAACGTTCTCTCGTAAAAAAATAAATTACACAGTTTTTGGGCATAGCTGATGCGGCTTGGTTCCTTTCTGCTAAACACGGTTCAGTTATTCTTCCGTTGAAATCGAGATTCCTTCAAAATTCCACGTTTTAAATTAACTAACTATAGCAGCGAAGTTTGTCTCTTTTGTTTAGGTACAGAAATAAATACTTGCACCTAATGAGAAAGCGGTAAGTCCCCAAAAATGAGCGTCACCATAGATAAAACATCAGTAAATTCACACTTTTCCTGAGAAAGGGCGGTGTAAACGGTTGTCTTGAGTAAAATTGTAAAATTGTATAGAGCATTAATTCAGAAATCAGAAATCTAGATGACTCAAGAGTCACCTAGATTTCTGAGGGAGTCACTCTGAGTACTTTTCAACGGCGGAGAAATTTCCTTGCTCACGAATGAACGACATAGATTCGTAAAGGAATAAAACAGCGTCTAAGTGAATTTCTCAGTTCACGAATTATCGATGCGGATTCCGAGAAGAATAGGTCAGCTCGTGAATGCAGTTATCATTTTTCACGGCAAACCTGCCTGGTTCCAAAGTTATGTTAACTCAGCTTCAGTTTCAATAGTTTCAATATAGAACATTTTAAAATTCAATCAGAGCCAAAACTGTGTTTAACATTGTGTCCAAACCTTTTCACTGGCGTGCAGAACAAAACACATATACTATCGGTTCGAATCATTAGATCCTGATAGTAAAGTCGGAGATAAATTTTTTTCCAGTTTTGTATCATCAAAACAATTTTTAAGTTTTTGGACAGTTATTGAAAATGTTCTAAAGGGCGGAAGACACATTCAATAAAATTTTCCGCACAGACGCTACCATTTTTTTTTACTGTCTGCTCTTTTTGATAACTTGGCAGCACTATCGGTGTAGTTCGTTTCCCACATGAAAGAACGTAACTATCTTCAAATATTGCAAAATTGGCTCAATCTCTTCAGTTTTTTACAAGACGACTGCGCAATTTGTGCCTAAAATTCTGTTAATTTTTGCGTAATTAGTAAAAAATATTAAAGAAATGTTCAATTAGAAACGTCCAACAGTTCCTTGGTGAAAATTCAATTTACGAGTAGAAATTTTGCAATGTTGAAAAGTCATACGTCCTTCCGGCTTGGAAGAAAGGAGTTGTGTAATGTTGTAGTAACTAGTAATGTGTTGTGTTGTGTACGATCCAGCGATCGCCACACAGTGGATCGAGTCAATTAGAGAGGTCGGACACGAAATTTTTTACTAAAACTGCAAATTTTGATGTTTATTTTGTCACATTTTAAATTTCAAGGGGTAGGTTTTTGAAGGAAATTTCATGAGGAAACCGATGGAATTACTTTTAGAACCTCAAAGATTTGTATACACGGAGTTACAAGCGTTTTAAGTTTCCAAGTTTTGTCCGATCTCTCCTGTTGACTCGTCCCACTGTGCGCTACCACGTGAGGCTTTCCCCTCGCCCGCGCCGGGAAGGTATACTGCACCGCATTTCACAACACTGCACTCACTGCTCCAGTTTCGAAATCACCCTGGAGAATACCTGCTCAGACCGCTAGGATTAAACGCCAGTCGCCGAGCTTATCACCCGCGGTAAAACACCGAAAAACTAGTCACCATTTTCCCCGTTTCACCGATTTCAGAGAGCTCTGCTTGTTCTCTTCTCCCGCGTTGCAATTCATGTTACTTCTCCTCATCTAATGGCGAATTTTACAAGTTGGTAACACAGCGCTGCATTTATGCTCCATTTAACGCCATTAAAAATATCGATTGTACGTGAGGTAGGCTGACTCTCGTAGAATCAATTGTTTTACATACGTTTAAATGGAGGCGAAACAGTGTTGCGTGTTCGCAAGAATCGCCACTCTCCTTTTTAAGCTTACCCTGATTTTATTTTACACTAAGCTTATTTGCGTTATCGTGTTACTTTTGGTAAATAAAAGAAGTGAAACAAAAGCCAACCCAAATTTTCTATTGATATTGGCACAGTTTGCGGTGACTTTAGCGCAGAAAACAAGGGAGAGACTGGGAAACCCCAGAGTCAACCGAAGGCTTGGACTATTTTGCGTTTTACTTCTCGTTTTAACCAAACTTTTGTGTTGAGTTTTCTCTCTGTTTAATACTTACGATGAAAAGTCGTACCAACCCAATAAAATTCGTTGAAAGCTCGATAGAAAAATGCAATCGCAAAATTGGATCCAACTAATTATTCGACAAATCGTCTTGCTGACAATTTAAGAAAGTCGTATAGTGGATGAAAACTTGAGCTTGTGTCACATTGAAATTCTTTTCACACTTCTCGCATGACTTTTCTCCCCTTGTGTACCAATTAAAGCGATATTTGCGTCCCACTAAATAATATGATTTGACTTACAGTGATGTGAAAAATTGGATAGTTATACGAGTATACTTTATATAAATTGAACTTAAAAAGGAATTGTACTTTCACAAGCGTAAAAATTGTTTAAATAAATAAATAAATTATACAAAAAACAAAACGTCCTCCTCGGATTGCTTCAATGCTTCTGTTCACTATACGTTCTTGTTCTTTTATGACTACCTCCCAAATGTCTTTTTTTTTTTGTAACAAATCCTGTAACCTAACTACAAAGGTGTTAATGGCCGCATACATAGATGCTAAGGCACCGCTTTGAAATAAACGTTTATTACTAGTACTACCACTACCACACGTATTCCTCCTTTTCAAGGGGGAAAAACCAGTGAGAGCATTTGAGGGTTGTTAAGTTTCCTCTGATAAAATTGAACAATTCTGGACATTTTTTCAACTTCTTTCTTTGAGCTTTCCATATCATTTTGATCTTAATATCATCTAGACTATCTAAAAATTTCAAGGAACAATATCTTGAGCTTTCCGCAAAATAAAATATTTTATCCGAGGAAATTCGGCAACATCCGAAAGTTCATATGGTGTTCTAGCTTGGCACGACAGTATTTTCTCCTTCCCCTCCTGCGGTGGCGTTAATTTTGATTGCGATCACGCACCCGATAAAAATCTGGCGTCATATGAGCTTCGAACTTGAAAGCCTCGGGCGCTGCTCCCCCGGAGAAAAATCCGGGTCACGACCTCTTCTTGGGAGAAATGCAAAAATCTTGTCACATATTTCCACCCAGAACTTTTATTTGAAAAGAGTGGCGTTTTTGCTGGCGTCAATTCAGAAATCCTGGGGGGAGGGAGCGCGGGGGGAGGGGGCGGTTCGTGGGAGCTTATTTTCGCCTCGACACGCTTAGTCTGGTAGACGAGAGAGACGCTCGAGATGAGTGAGCCGAATTTCCGATGTTGCCTCAATTGTCACAATATACGGCCATTTTTACGGAGGAAATGTATCTGATTGGATCCATTATCATTTGTACTAAATTTTGGCATGATAAGGGACTGATATTTTTAGCTCTTAATTTAAAAAGCATACGCGCCATTGACTTCCCAGTTAAGGTAGGTCCATTATAGATAAACCAAAAATAGTACTTCTATTTGCAGAATGCAGCCCTTCGCCTTCGGACTGCAACAAACAGGGTTTCCATCAAAATTGTATCTTGAATTTTTCTGATATTTTAATGAAATTTCCTGATTTCAATACTAGAATAATCAGCCAACGATAATTTTTACAATTCAATTAATTACCAATTCACTTCTCAGGGTTCCTCACAGCACGAACTATTATTTCAAGATATATTTGTCATTTAAGACTCTCATACCTGATTGTCGAATTGCTTTAATGACGACGCTGTTGAAAATGATGGATAGGAACGGGTAAAAAATTCTGCTGATGTCAGTTGGATCTTTACTGATATTGTGATCGACTTCCATACTGAGATCAGCTGAATCTCAACCGATGGAAGGAAAAGTCAAATGATTATCAGTTTAATCTTTTCTCCAGCTCGTAAGAGTATGGATCCAGCGAACATATGGACTTAGACGTTGAATTTACGATTTTTGATTTTTCAGAAAGTGCATCAAACACATTCTATTTGTAATGCATCAAATACATTTAAAATACATAATTGATCACTTTTAACATATGCTATAAAAATATACCTCCTGATCAAAAATATCTCTCTATGAAAAGAAAATTCCATTGATATCAATAGAATATTCTAATTATGTGAGTATAATTTTTAAAGATAAGAGTTGATTAAAAACGAATAAGTCAACACATTACTTTTGTGGGGAGTATCCTCCCGTTTTCATCACTATCCGACTTAAAACAGATAAATCGTTCAAAATTGAATCCTTAAATGAATCGAACCTTTTCTTCAATGTTCAGGTCTTTTTTCCTTCCCGGGTGAAGCGAGAGGGGCATATTTGGCATCTAGGCATAGTTGATGCAGTCGGGACATTGCGTTTACCCTGGAGGAGTGGTAGCGCGGGCGGGCGGCGGTGATGGCTGTGGAGGGGACGGGGTTGGGGCGGGGGGTGCGAACGTGTTGTGCACGCTAATAAGGGTTCGTTCAACTGGCACTGGCAGTTAAATACCAGAGCAGACGACGGAGACGACGAAAACGAAGGAAAGAGATCAAGTTCAACCGAGCGAGAGGCACCGTCGCCACCACCACGCGCCGCGTCACCGCGACACCACGCCGAGGGGATGAAGAATCATCAACTCCAACTCTTCCAGCTACTCTTTTAACGCCAGAAATATTAATTCCAGCCCGACAGAGTAGCAGACTCCCGCTGTCAAAACCATTGACACCGCCACCCCAAGCCCCGAGGCCTCGCCCAAGGGGACGCACCGTCGATTCCCCAAGATGTGAACTCACGCTACTTCCTTTTGCGTCGGCCGCCGACTCGGGTTGTGCAGGTCACGGCTGCAGTGACCTCCTTGGAGGAGATGGCAGCGACAACTTAGACCTTCGTTAACGAGAGCAGCTTCTATTTTCAGAGTCTCGCCAATCAAGCTGTGAAAGTATATCGATAGCCAAAGTGAGGAACTACGTACGTATATACCTCGCACCGGAAAAAAAAAAAAAAAACATCAGACTCTTGTCCAGACTCTTGAAAACATTGACAAGAAAACATACCTTGAAAAATACTCTTGATTCAATCGGATTTCTGCTTGAATCAAAACGAAATCCGCTTAAATTAAGAGGCTTGGTTCTTGATTTAATCTAGATTCTGATTGAATCAAGAGTACTTTTCATTGTCGATGTTTTTAAGAGTCTGGATTCTAGATCCAATGTGTTTTTTTTTTCAGTGCGTACCGTTCATTGCTGTGTTTAAAAATCTGCGCTTCTCGTTTATTTTTTCGAGAGAAACGAGTGAGCTTCATAGCTTGAAATTCATACAGAATATTCTTTTGGCAAAGAGAAAAAAATCGAGGGAGTTTTAAGGAAATTGCGTTGATTAATTTCCCGAAGAAAAAATAAACTATGATAGAAAGTCCGCTACGTCGCAAACGGAGAACCGTTTTGCACTTCAGCAATGGATATATATTCATGTTGGCTGTTGAGAGCCGTGTTCAGCGATGGACCACTGCACAAGCTGAGAAGGTATACCGGGTTCGAATCCATGTCGTTCATTATGGCATTTATGAGGAATTTAAGGAATATCAGTGTACGCATCCCCAATCAAAGGTAATTCGTACGATCAAGGAAAAAGAGAATTTCACTCCCGGTAAAGAGTGTATTATTATTGGCAAAAGTGTCTTTTAACGTATGCTCAGAACTTATTTAAGTACGAGTAGTTTAAAACTGAAACTCTGTCACCGTCGTCTTTGTTTCAAAAAACGAAAGCCGAAACCAGAAACGAAGGGGCTACCGTAAAGTCTGAAACTCGCTATGAGCGATCAGAGAGTCGTGCACTTTTTCTGTAGCATAAAGATTAAGATGGCTATAGTCTCGAAATGAAGTGACTTCTGGCACGACGATAAAAGAAATGGATTTTTACACTGGCGAAATTATCCAAGTATGATCGAGGCTATCTAAATCAACGAACTTCAGAGAGTTGGCGAGGAAATTAATATTTATTCATCAAAAAGTGGAGAAAACCCTCATGGAGAATAATAATCTCATTTGATTGAACAAAATTCCGTTTGGTATATTTGAATTAACGACATTAAAGCGAAAGTTCATGAACTTCGTAAAATAGGAGAAATCCGTTGATGTACATTGATCCTTGTGTGACAAATAACTTTCGGTGCGCTATAAATCAAAAGTATTAATAAAGCAAGGAAGGGAGAGGGAGCGGCAAATGAAAATGAATGGAACTGCTCTAATTTGCGACGAGATGAAATTTTGATATAAATGAAGGGGTGGCATCGCTCCGCAAAAATGAACTCGACGGAAGAAAATAATTAAAGGACATTACAGATTAATCTCAAAATGCGTAAGAAAAATAACTTCCGTATCAAAAATGAAAATAACACGAACTCCGCTTTGAAGCATAACTCAGCTCACTCCAACTTTCGGTGCTAATGAATTTACTTACTTAGTTCCTTGTTTTACGCTTAATTTTTCCGTCTCAAGATAAATCATTCTCTCTGACTCATTACCGGAACAGATGAACTTGAATACATCTAATTCAAAGCAGACTCCCGGCAAATGAACTGAGACAGCCGAATACAATTATAACTGATTCAATGTTACGTGAAACTTCTCGTCTTAGAAGTTGCGAAAATAAACTCAGCGTTTTACGAGGAAGATAGATTCCGAACGGAATCAAACCCTCCTCCCTCGTTGCAGAAAAACAAGGAGAGAGAAATTAAAGGCTTTTTCTACTCCAATCTTTTGAAAATACACTACTAAAATACATCTTAAACATCTTTATTGGTTCCTGAAAGAACAAGAAGCCCTTTTTAGCGAGACGCGATCATTTTAAAATGTAGGCTTAAGAAAAGTGGGCTTTCTCAGACAACTGAAAATTAACGCAGGAAAAACAAGGAAAGTGAATTCTGTCATCAGTCTACGTCATCATATTTACGGTAACACTCTTGTGTAGAGCTAGTTAAACAACTGTCGGTGAGATAGTTTCAAAGGTAATGTAACAGTCCAATTGTTTCAAGGCGCTTGGATACGACTATTCGTGGTCCAAGGTTATGTGTGTTGCATACCGAAAAATTGAAGGCACTCCGCGTTTTGTGGCTCCGAGGCTCCATAGTTGCGCAGAGTCGGTTGTTCATGAACTGACATGCAAACCTAGAGTTAAGTAGAAACATTGAAATTGCTTAGTATATCATCGCATGCTATACGCATACTACTATTTTCACCAGATTTGTTTACTTTCAGTTCCTCCGTAACAAAACCGAAAAGGAGAAAAAAATAGAAAAAAAACAGTTAAAAGGAAACAAACTCGCAAGTTTGGAGCAATGTTTTCTCTTCATGTAAGACCATTGCAAAAAATTGACTGTTTTGCGTACATTTAGACGGAAAAATTACAATGTTGCCAACTTTTAAGGATCACCGGTGATTTTATTTTGCCATTCAAAATACTGCTACTCAATATCCATATCAACAGTTCGACAATCATATTATCAACCAGGTTGGCACTTTGTGAGGCAGACTTGTATATATTTTCTTCCGTTTAAAAGTTATTATTCCTCAATTTCATTAATCGAGTAAATGATAAACGATGCCTTTGATAATGATTTCATTTTTTAAAAAAAAGTAAATATAAGATATAGGTAAGAGAGAAATCGATCGGGGGGTGTTGGCCTATATCGGACGAAAGAATGCGGCGAAAAAAATAAATAAATCTGCAAGGAAAACGTTGCAAGTGATGATAATGCAGGTTAAGAAAAGGCTGGGCTCCGTCGGAGGAGGCGGCCGAATCGATTATTCATCCAGCACCCGCAACCGTCAAACCATGCGGGCAGATTTTTCTCCCCGAACTATACACACCCGATAATTATTGAATTTTCTTACACGAGAGGCAACAGCGCGATCCGTGCCTCGTATCCATAACTCATTTCTTGGTGAAAAGACGTGGTGTCAAGTGAATCAATTCTTTTGATTTCAAACTTTCCCCACCTCCGTCAGTTTAAACCGCGCACGATGTTGCAACTTGGAGCGAGAATTAAATCGCGAGCGCGGGGGAAAAACAGGGGTTTCGGAGCTGGTTTGATAACTTGGATTATCTCTCGGAAACTTCCTTTTCACACCTTCGCAATTTGATGTTGCGAGGATTAGTCGGGCGTTTTAATGCTGAAAGGAACTATGTAAAATGTCCGGCGAGTTGGCAATAATGTTAGTAATCCATTTCAATCCATTGAATATATCGGTTCTAGGTGAGGCAGCCTGTCTCACCTAGAATCGATTGTTTAGCATACGTTTAAATGGAGAAAAAAACAATGTTGCAAACTTACAAGAATCGCCCATGATCGAACGCAACTATGGAGCACGCAATTCCCATGTGCACAGTCCCATTTTATTTATTCATTTTGTCTCAACATGAATATGGCCTGTTAATATTCCAATAAGAGAATATGCCCAGTTGCTGTTCTAATGAATTAATACTGTTTTGCGTTTTTATGTAACAATTCAGCCCTCACCTTGCGAGGTGATCTTAAAATTGAGGCTTACACAACAATAGATTTTTGCAAAAGAGCAGAGACTGTTTATGATCCCACAAAACCAGTTTGGTGTGTATTGATGTAAACGGCAACCGTCTTCGTGGGACAATACAGGATTACACAACAATTCGTGAATGAAGTAAATTCAGCAAATTCCCAAAACCTTTCCCATACCTTTACGCAGTCTCATTTCATTGGTCTTCAACTTTCCTGTCAAATATAACAGAATTTTTGAGTGGAATACTTTCATCATAATACTCTCCGAGTTTTCATGTATGAAGAAAACCCCATTTTGACTCAACGAAGCAAATTCATCTTGTATTTTAGAAGATATTCAAAATTTTGCAGAGGCTTTGGGTTTAATTCGATCCTCATGATCTCGGAGAGAACCTCTAATGAAAACCTAAAATCCTATTGTTGAGTTAATATGGTTAAACTGAGACAACCTTCAGGCGTTGCAAAATTTCCTTTGATAAAACCAGGGCCGAATTAAGGGGGCGACCACATGAGCCGCGGCCCATGGCGGCAAAATGTAGGGGGCGGCCAATTTTACAATCTTTTTGAATGTAGGTATCAAAAAAAGAGAGAAAAAAATCGGATTCAGAAAATAAATTACAAACGAGAAAAGGCGACAAAATCTCTCATTACCTGAGGGTAAAAGTATAGTCATTTCTAATTTTGTTGTCTTTTGGTGATACAAGAGACAACACCTTTAATTAGTCGAGTTAAGAGAGAAATCAAACACGTATAATGACCAGAAGTGGAGCGGCGCAGAGAGGATGACGAGGACTGAGACGGAAAGGAGAAACCCTCGGCGCAGCGGTCGGCATGAAACGCATAGCGCCTACAAGACTGCATGAGTACTTCACGCATTGCGTCAAACAGTGCGGTCACGGTCAGCAGCGGTCGGCGTGAAACGCATAGCGCCTACAAGACTGCATGAATACTTCACGCATTGCGTATAATGACCGGGCTATGTATAATGATACTGCGTATCTGTAACATGATGGAACATCTATATACGTATCCAATGTTCCTCATTCAGTTGTAGAAGATGAAGGAAGGTGCGATGTATTTATTTTGAAAAAAGTAAGAGTTCATAAAGGCACACTGCGTTTCACCACGCGTGCATCCGAGTAAAAATCCAGGATGCTGTCCTCATTTTGACGTAACATCGATGGACGTAGGAAACGACGAAGCAGTCGTAACACAGATACTTTGCTCAGATGGAGTCGGAGCCAAGAACCATCCACACCGGTGAGTTTCGCGCGACCTGTAGACTGCAGTGCTAAGGAAGAACGCCGTATGAACATTCGAGAGTTGCCAAATTTCGTTTGATAAGACATGTATTTTTGACAACATTCATGCATATTTTTCCTTGAAATTTTCAGGTATTTTAGATTAACGAAATTGTCTGATAATTTTGGAAAATAATATTCACAATTTTCCCAGTAAATTCGGTTTTTATTGGAGGAAACTTGGCAACGTTTGAAGATTCATAGGGCGTTCTTCTTTAGCTGGCAGTAGAGTCACCGGGACTCTTTACCGCTTCCACGTCCTCCCCGAAATTTCCGGAATTGAATTTTTCGAATAATTTTCCTCGGGAACCGCAGCCGCACCGGGGGGAAGCGGAAACGGCGAGGAACGGGAGAGAAAACAGAGGAACGGAAGAGAAGCGGAGAAGTAATTTTGAGGAGAGCGAAAGCGGTCGTGTATCACACCGCGTCGTATCCAATATCTACTAAAACGCAATTTTTCCCTCCTTTTTTTTCGATTTCGATTCGTGTCATTTCATTTTGTTCGGCTGCTCTTCCGTCCTTGCCTTCCTCATTTTTCTGATTATTTTTCTCGCCTCGGCTTGTTTTCACGTTTTACTGTCCCTCCGCGGGGTCGTGTACCCCCTCCCCCAGCTCGCCCCTCGTGACCGCGTCACCGGTGAGTTTCGATGAATTAGATTCTCTCACTCATAGCCGAACCATCTCTCCCTTTCTGCTATCCTGAGGAAGAACGCCGTATGCGCCTCCAGACGTTGCCAAATTTCCTTTCATTAAATACGAATAAACGTCGAGCTTGCTAGTATAATAATAATAATAATAATAATCGTACAGTTACTTACGAGCATTCTGGCTTTCTTTTTTATTGAAATTAATGGCAAACGCGATTATTTATTCTAATTGGACTACATTTTGCAATTTGGAACTATAAATTCTATCTCGGTTTGAAAACAACGTATGTGTCATTATTTTCCCTATGCACATAAGTGTTTTTCCAGGAGATCCAGAATTTATAGTTCCAAATTGCAAAATGCAGTCCAATTATTTCTCTTTAAAAATAAGACACAAACTTTTGAAATATGCCCAATTTTGCGAGGACCATCGGTAGATTTTTTAGTGTTTTTAGTAATTTGGTGGAAGTTTTAATGTCGCCACTGAAGAAGCCCCATATATGGGGCGAAACGCGTTTGCCATGAATTTCAATAACAAAGAGAGCCAAAGTGCTCGTAAATAACTGTATGATAAAGTATGAATGTTTAAAAAAATATGAGAATATTGATCCCTCAATCTTTGAGAGGATTTCATTCGTAATCAGATCTCGATTATCTGAATATTTCAAGAGACATATTCATGACTCCCTTAAGAGTAAAACGTGTTAGCGGAGGACATTTGGCGACACTCGGTTTTTCATACGGCGTTTTCCCTCAACACAGCAGCGTGCTAAGAAAGAACGCCGCAAGCGCATTTGGATGCTGCCAAATTTAACTTGATACACTTTGTATTCTTGAAGAAAGTTATTGATACATTTCCTCAATTTTCTGATGGACTAGATTTTATTCCAAAACTCGGACACCTACGTTTCTGGGCTGAGCAAAAAAGCCGTAATAGATTCTAGATCGTTTTCAAGCTTCTCACAGGAAGTTACACATCTCAGAACCGGAACTTTTGTTTAAGCTTCTGCCGCGACTCAAAAATACGGAGGTTCTAATTTTGGATGTAAAACATTTCCAGTTGGGAAGTCCTGAAAGAGATGGAGGTCAGCCATGACCCGTCTGTCTGACTCAAGAACATGAAGCATTTTTTCAAAGTAGCACAGAATGCGTGTTACCGCTCGATAAAATACTCTATATTCATTGATCACATTTCATTGTGAGTTTTACGGGGAAATATCGACGGATTCCGTATTAAGGACGATAAACGCGCGGAGATTCAAAGGATTTAGCGCGTGAAAAAGGTGCAAGGACAAGATCAGGAGGGAAGAGAAGACGAAAGGAATGGAAGAAGGAGGAGCAAAAAAAGCTAGAAAAAAGTGTTATACACCATATGACGTCCTTTTCACAGTTTGGCTGTTTGAAAATGCGCAGCGAAAAAACTTAGAGACGCTTTTCTCGTTCGAGAGCGCAACTCAGCTTCGGCGTGGCTCGTTAATAAGAAAATGATATCGTAAGGAATAAGGGGTTCCAGCTCTTGCTCCTGCACAGGATACGATATCGCGAGCGATAAAGAATACGGGTCCGTCGGCTTCCTAATATCTATTTAAAGTAGCGGGAATTTCAATAAGCTTTTCCACTACACTACACAATATGATACGGGACCGGTCAAAGCACAACAGCATCATTTTTAACCTGTTCTCCGGGGCCCCTCGACCCCTTTCCTCCAATATACGTTTTGTGTGTGTCCGCGTAAGGACTGGATGCACCCAGATTACGGCTATTTTATTTGAGTGCCGAAACGTGATCACAGTGTACCTGAGTCGTCTAGCCCCCATGTTTCATGGGTCTCTCTCACTTTTTTCCCCCAATAAGATCCCACGTATGGGAGTGAATAAAATATGAATAAAGAAAACATAAAAAACACCGACTTTTTTCACCCTTCTTTAAGATACATATTTTCACGGGGCGGAAGAACACAGATGTCTACTCTCTTTCTTCTTAATCTATTTTATATTTTATATATATTTGCGTCATTTTTTACAAAAAGACAAGAAAACGTGATGGGCTTGAAAGAAACATTCCACAATACGTCGGAACGATACACTAGGAGAACAAGTGACTTGAATTTGCTATTAAGAGGATTTTCTCTTAAATCTTACTCCGTAATATAAAAATCATAAGGTAACGCGTGATACGTAACGCCTTCGGTGTGAAGCGCTTCGAGGAGTTAGATCGTGAAGTGTTCAGGGGGCATAAACCCTAGTTAAAGATAAAACTGCTTGAATCAAATAAATTTTTGCTTGATATGGGTGTCTTCATTTTGGATATGACCATCTTTCCTTCTTGATCCACAATAATTGTTTTTGTTTTTCTCGCTTTTTTTTCTCTCTCTCTTTTTTTTACCACTTCAAATATCCCACGAGGGATATAGGGCTTCTTATGTCTATAAAAATGATCCCTGAAATCGGCAATTTCCAATCAAAAAGTGCAGGGTTTCGGCTATTATTCGATCGTACCCACCTTACTAATACTCTTACGCTTCACCGTCCCTAATCAAGCCAGTCCCAGATAACCGTTGTTAGAGACCATTAAACTCGGGTCACCTGATCAGAAATCGAACCTGGAGCCCCCCGATCATAGAGGAAGCGCTACAACTACTACACTACAGAGTATCGACCGATATTGGAAAATTCAATAATATTTCTGTTTAAATCAAGTCAAATTTCGTCCAGTATTAAGTGTTCTGCCGTGATGTATAAAGAACTTTGCTCAAATTTTAAATGATAACCGGCAAAGATGTAAACAAACATACGGGGGGTTCGCAGAAGAGAGCCAAACCACGGCGTTCATCTTCACAGCGCCCATCCTGATGCCAGAAAGCGCGTATCAATAATCGGTGGTCTGAAGTAAAGGAGTATGAGTTTCCTTTCGTTGAAGAGGGAAACTGCCTGAAATAGGTACCAACTTCAGTCACATCGTCGCCCTCCTGACTCGAGGACATAACTACCCTTCGTCATGAACCCTGTGCTCTAAATAACCTAATGCTTTCTGGGGCTCATCTCAAAGTGCAGTTACGCCCTTTTGCCAGCTAAATGACAAGTCGTGAGCTGAAGAGTAAATACAGACGATGGAGAAGAAAAGGCGAGCCTAACACTGTTTTGTTGAAATAGGAAGAGATCAATGCTACCGTGCTACGGAAAAACGCCGTATGAGCTTTCAGGCGTTGCCAAATTTCCTTCAACAAATCACTAGTTTTCAGGAAATTTTGAGAATATTTTTTCTAGGATTTTTCAGAGGATTTTGTTCGTAATTTTATCTAAAAGGTCTGAAAATTTCAACAAGAAAGATGCATAACTTTCTTCAAAAGTACATGTTTTATTCGGGGAAATTTGGCAACTCTCGAATGTTCATACGGCGTTTTTCCTTAGCACGGCAGAGTGCTGCCATGGTTCGAGGAGAGTAAAAATATGTTCCAGTAAATATATGTGAGCTTAAAGGACCTTCCCCCGCGAGTAAAAATTTCACAGGACGCCTTGCGACTGGGACTGTTTTATTCCCGCCGGAGGCTTTGAATGTTTACTTTCAATTTTTCGCGTCCGATAATTAAACATGGAGAAATAATTGCTTTTAGATCCCGCGAGATATCACTTTTGGACGCCTTTGATGGCGAGGCCATGTTATTCATTCTTTTCGATCTACTCAGAAGTCAATCAATACTAATCAGCTCATTTCCGGTGTATTGTTTGATTTGTATTACGCCCTGTGAACTGTAAATGTAAAATTACAACTCCTCTTTTCAACGGAATCCCCTCAAACAAGACTTCCGAGTCATTTGACATTGGATTATTTTTGGAAATAATTTTAGAAAAATGGTAGAGATAAACTCAAATCTGAATACTTAAACAGACGTATATCTGCTTACTTGAAAAATAGACAATAAACGTGCAATATCGTCCGAACAATTGTGCATCTTAGAAAGGCGCCCAAAGTATAAAAGACGCACAACAGTGCTAGGACTAGATGGATTTAATCGGATTCTGCTTAACGGCATGTTGCCAATTTCCTCTAAAGTTTTTTTTTTTTTTTTAACAAAACATTAAAGAATACAACGCCTTGAAATTTTCTGTGAATCTCTTCTTGTTAAAGTTATAATGCCAATCAGAACTCCGTTAAAATAATGAAACATGCGAGGACATTAGACAACGTTTGATGTAATTCGACTAATAGGACTACATTTTGCAATGTGGAACTATAAATTCTAGCCCAGGTTTAAAAACAACGTATGTGCCATTAGTTTCCCTATGCACGTATGTGTTTTTCCAGAATATCCAGATTTTATAGTTCCAAATTGCAAAATGCAGTCCAATTATGGTTACATATTTGTCCAATGCTCTATCAATAATGATTCGTGAGGACATACATATTTAGCAAATTGTGAGATATGCCTATAACACCACGCGAATTATGATTGGATGTTCCGAAAAAAAGTAAAGTTGTAATGGACAAAACAAGATTTTTGTATATCCTGGCACTGATAATTTGGTCGGGAAAAATCAAAGAAGAATACTTACTCCTTTTACGTAACTCAAATCTTAAATTTCAATATCTGAGAATATACCTGAAGTATCTTAGTGGGATAAAATCTAAGAGGCGCCACCTCTATGCGTTTAAGTCGATTTAAGCTTTACTCTTCACTCTTTGAAGCACCTGGATATCTTCTCTCTACCCACCTAAAATAAGTATCAAAGTGTTACGAAAAGTTTCCTTGGTAAAGCGATGAGCCAGGAAAATTACACGAAATTATTGCATTTACTTCCGCGGCAAGATTCTTATTTGAGGGGCGATTAAAAAGTTTTCAAACCAATTTCATCAGATGTTAGAATTCAATCTCAGTGCTCCTTTAATTATATTCAGTCAAGGTTGGTTTCGTGCAACTTACAAGACATATCTTTGATGACTTCAACTGAAGAGGAATAAAAGTTTCGTAAATATTCTCTCAAGAGCTTCGCGAGGTGGAAATGCAACATCTGAATAGCGTTATGAAACAATGGTGAGTACAGTGAGCATCGCCAAATTAAGCTTTATGTGATCTAATTTGAAACATCAAGATACATAAAACAGAAACTTTTGCGGGTTCATAAACTTCCACGGTTACTTTACCCCAGAGGTTCTCTAATCTCTTCATTTGCAACAACAGGTGAACGACTGAAATTAGTTTTCCTTACTTGGACCGGATTTTGAATTATCACAAACAGATGAAGTTTCCTTGGCTGGTATCTTAATATTAACATGTTACAACATTTCGGTCACACCGCAGCAAGCAGCGCTACAAGGCGTATGCTTGGAACAGAGAGCAAAAACCTGTTCAGTACAAGACGCCTTCAATTAGGACTGATACTCCGCACCACGCAGAGGTTAAAATAGTTGCTTCCCGAAGAAACTCAAGGAACGGAAGACTTGAGAGCAGCGTTTATGCAGCGTTTATGCAGCGTTTGTCTAGAAGTAGTAATTTCTCATGTCTTATAATTATGCAAATTAAACATCGATGATCTAAAAATTATCCGGTTTCTCGATTTGACTTATAGAATTTATTATACTCGGGGGTTACATCATCTAACCGCCTCTTGGTTCAACCCTTAACAGCTTCGCTCCTCAGGTGTTATGCGTTACGCTTTACTGTGATCATTTGATATTATAAAGTAGAACACATGCCGAAAAAACTTCAAGTATAAGGAGTTAGGTCAAGTAACGTTAACAAGATTTTGGGTAGAATCTAGTCCTTCCTGCATAGAATTAGACAATGATCCAACGACAACTAATATTAACCAAAATTTGAGGTAACGCCTTATGAGATGCCTCTTGAAATATGAACACCAAACCCTTGTATACTTCGTATGAAATTACTACGTGTAACAATTGATAAAATTTTGAAAATTCCGGGTTTTTTTTTTTTTTAACTTCCATCTGCGAAATAGTGGTTTAAACTTTTGTTGGTTAGACGTATAAACTCACTGCTAGCATACGTTTTGAAATACATGTATCGGCACGCATTCGCGCACACATACACACAACGGTACTATTCTACGGCAAAAATACTTGAAAAACGAAAGAGAATCGCGCGTAGGGGAAAACATCTCGCGAATTCAAGGAGAGCAGAAGCTAAGGTATTTTTAATAACTTTGATTCTAAATACTTTCGTGCACTTTCATTACCCTCCACTCCGCATGGAATATGCAGTAAATTTGGGCCAATTTGTTTCTTTGCTTGAAACCTCATTTTAACACAACTTGAGTTCTTATACCGATTTTCTAGAGCACCACTCCCTGACCCCATTATCAGCCAGTTTGTCAGTCAGATCCCATACCTCAGAGAAAATCTCTCTAAGCTTTAGAGGTTGTGCCTGGTTTTGAGCTGATTCCATGGTTTCAAAAATCGCTGGATTTAAATTCCTTTCTACTTCTTCTCCCCCCCCCCCCAAAAAAAAAAAATTGATGGTAGTTCATAGCCCGTGCAATTTTCTTTTTCACATTATCTACATTGTTTGAGCTGAATTCAGTTCGGGCGCAGTGGCGCAACTTTCATTCTGCGGGTGAATTCCGGGAACAAAGGTCGCGAACATTGGAACACGATATTTATTTTAAGTAGCTCCGTTAATTAGCTATCAGCATGCACCTCTGCTTGAGTTCCGGCTTCAACTTTGACCACTCCTAATATGCTCGCGTGTTTTCATCGTGTAAATTGATTCATTTTTCCTCTCTTGCTAATGACTTGAAAACCTGCAAAACTCGAAGTTCCGAAAACTAAGAAAAGATCCTGAGACCAGGGTTGAAATTTGTGAATTGGCAACTGCTTAAGACTCGTCGAATCTAGACGGGATCTGTTTGAAACGAGAGCTAATAAAAAGTGTTGACACAGTGACGGAACAGAAATTGGACGTCACCGCCATAAACAGAGCCGCTACCAAGCCAGCATAGCGGCACGCAAAACGCTAATATATTTCATGCATATAAGACAGGAAATGAAACTCATCCGATTATTTGTACACGAGAGAGATGCTGCGCGGGTGCGGAGGTCTATACGCCGAGGAAAAACATCGTATGAACCTTTGGACGTTTCCAAAGTTCTTCCGATAAAATAAAAGTTATCTGAAAACTTAAGGATTTTTTTCCTTTGAGACGCCTACAGCATTTTACTCGCACTTTTTTCTGGTATATTCAAAAGTTTCAAAAAAAAACTATTTATAACTTTTTTTTTTTAAAACAAAAACTTTCATCGAAAGAAATTCGGCAAGATGCGAATTTTCATACGGCGTTTTTCCGCTGCACGGGAGCACGGGTGTTAGCAGTGGAGGAATGAATTAAGAGGGGGTAGAGGGAGGTTTGGATGCCCTGTCGGGTGCGGGCCGGGAGGGAGGGTGGGGGTGAGAGGTATTAGGGGGAGGCGGGGGTGGTTTGCAGTGACCATAGCACCGTCCAGCGCCGCGCCGTGCCGTATGTGGATTATCAAAGCAGTGTAATCAGCTTAGCAGAAATAACGACATTATGAACTAGCGCGCACAGTGCGGTTGACCTCAATGCACATGGTAATTGACTTCCGATATTAATTTCCGATTCTGATTCCTCGACTCCTTTCCCGTCCCGTTTTTCTCCCGTTTATTTTGCATTGCTGGCTCCTTTTCGTCCGGACTTCTCTTTCGTGCCAAGTCTGCCCCGAGCCCGCACCCCATATGCACCTCCCTGCGATACCTTTTTCCTCCTCCCTGTTCCCTCTTCGACCCGCATTGAACCGGTCCTCTTGTCAACCCATCCCGGAATCCACTTCCGTTCACCGACGATCATTGCCAAACATCAAATTATTTACCTCCCGATCCCGGTTTCCGCTGCAGTGGTTGTCGTTTGATAGCTTTCAAAATCACACCACATGATGCATTCTTCCGTGCTAAGGAAAAACGCCGTATGAGCATTCAAATGACGCCAAGCTTCTTTTCAGAAAATATTTATTTTCAGGGAATATTATAAAGATTTTTTATTGAAATTGTCCGACTATTTAGATGAAATTACAGACAAAATTCTCTGAAAAAATCGGAAGAGAAATATTCCCAAATTTTCCCGAGAATGGACCACTAGACAAGGTACGAATTTAAGCAATCTGATACATGTTCCTTTATCAGAATTTCACGTAGAACACGATTCGTGCAACGAAAATTACTGAAACCAACTCCTAACGAAGATATTAACGTTTTTATTTCACATTGGTTACGAGGAATTTGCACTGCCCGCTCACAAGAAACTCAAGGCTCTACTTGAGTCAAATCGCGCACTACAACGGTTTCAGCAAGCTTCTCAATCGAGCAATGTTCATTTCCCAACATGTGTTGTTCAAACCACAAGAAATTTGCTATAGCTGAGCCAAACCGTCAAGATTGAGGTTGCCAGATTTTTATATCGCAGAGATTATCATGATAAACGTTTAGCGCGCGATGAGAATCACGTAGAGCAATGAGTTTTCATGAGCAGGTGGTTTGAATTCACGCATCAAGAATCATTAAATATCTTCGTAAGGAGTTAATTTCGGTAATTTTTGCTGTGCGCATCGCATTTTACGTGAAATGTTGGTTAAGAAACATGTGTCAGAATGCTGAAATTCATACCTTGTCTAGTGGTCCATTCGTGATTTTTCGAAGGAAATTTGGCAACGTATGAAGGCTCACACGGCGTTCTTCCTTCACACGGTAGCATTAAGCTCAAAAGCACACATATACCGTATCAAAGCTTCTTCGACCTTTATGTTTTCATTTTTTACTGTCATCCGTTCTAAATATTTACCAGAACTATTTCTTTGATTCTTGCAGTTACTGGCAGGTGATAAATAACATCCAGGAAAGTCTGCTACTCTCTTTTCTTATTTTCGTTTACTTTTGAGAAAATTGCGTGATAAAATTTTGAGCTCACATTATTTGACACAGATTATTTTGGCGATCTACTTAGCAAATTTTAATGATTTTTGCGGCTGTATCAACCTTAAAAACGTCACCTAGCTGACCAAAGGACGTAACAACACATGGACATGCGCCCGGAGGAGCATTATATTGTACGGGCAACAGAGCTCATCGTAGAGTGTAGTTACGCCCTTACGTCAGATGAGCGACGAAATGAATGAAATAATTGAAATATGACCCAGGAAGCGACCCTTTCAGATTGCTCAGCGTCTTCTAGTTTGCCACGACGACATAAAACTTAATTGTGATAACTGAACATGTCTTAGGATTGGTGCAACTCGATCAATAGGTAACTATTCGAACGTGAAAGAGCGCTTATTGCAGAGCCGATTAAATGAAGGCTCTTCAAACACCGCAACACCGCTGGGTCTGCGGATCAGTTGATTAAACGATAAATAAATGAGGCTTCTGCCTTGGATGTCTTTTTCTTCATTCGAGAATTGATGTGCTTAATTAATCCATATCGTAAGAATCTCCTCTCAATTTTCAAAAACGAATATGGCGGTAGTTGAGTAGGCGCCAAGTTTTTTTTTTTAATGAAAATCCTCCGTTCCTTTGAAAAACAACATTTAGGCCATTTGGACGTATTTCTACCAAACGGAACTATGTGCATTAAACGTGAGCCCTGTTACGCACATATGCTTATGGGTCTCAGGGCTCATTTTTTAATACAAATAGTTCCGTTTGGTAGAAATACGTCCATTTAATGAAAGTTAGAAGACGAGACGCAAGGGAGGTGCCCAAGTCCTCGCTTTGAGATCGTTACTGCGGATTGAAACTCGGAATTTTAAAGGAAGGCATATATATTATTGCTAAAATTGATGTGCATTTTGATAAAAAGAAATGAACAATCACAAAAAGAGATAGGATTTCGGCCGGTGAAGAAATATGAAAAAGAGCGTCTACAGAATTAATTTTCATAAGCCTTTTTTTCTATGAATTTCACTCATAGATATGCATTATTCCAGTCATATTGAATTCAATTTCTCCTTCACTTTATCTCTGATCGTGATTTTTCCCGAAAGCTTGCTTAACAATCCTTATTGCTGATTTTGTCTGGATTCTGATTTTCAATCGGGAATTGAGGAACTACCGTTTCAGTTTAAAAATATCATCAACCAGGTACACCCTTTTAATTTTTTTCCCCAGATTTTAGACTTTTCAATCTTAAATGTCACATCAGTCAGTGCTTATTGAAGGCCTTTGGCTTTGATACAACTTTTAAAGAAATCTGTACTTTGAGAGAGATTTGGCAACGTTTGAATGTTTATACGGAGTTTTTTCTTAGCATGTCAGTATGCGTCTCCGTATCTTTCGTTTCCGGACCCACCCTAATTTTTGTTGAACAAGTTTTCTCTCAATATAAAATATCAACTTGTTGCCTGACCGAAACATCTGGCTCCAGATGTATCGGGGCTTCGAGTGTATCTGTGCTGCGCCGCGGTTGGTGCAATTTTCTTCACCTACCGAACCAAAATCTATGGAGGAAACTTGAAAAGTTTCAGACAGCCAGAAGCAAACAGTGAGACCGAAACCGCTATTCTACAAAACGCAACTAAGTTTTGAATTGTTTATTCACGCACGAAAGGCTTCAATAAGAGTAGCGAGCGAAACTTTTGGCAAGTTCCGCTTTTTCTGTCGTATGGTCTTTCCCTTTCCTCCTCATTTTTCCGACGTATTTCCCTGCAAGTTTAGGATAGACAGAAGAGAGTGGAGAAGGAATACGTTCTATTCGAATAAAAGTAAGAATACTGAGATGAGAGAGAGGTACGTCATCTGCACGGTAAGGAAAAGTAACCAATATTTTATGTTAATGTGGGAAGTAGAACACGAGGTAACCGGAAAGTACGGTTGACATTATTTGATTGGAGTAACCTACTGTTTCGATTCGGTTCTTTTAACCAAAAATTTAGTCGACCAGCCAAGTACTTTTGGTTGATCTAACCGAAACAAAGTAACTCCAAGTAGCTCAAAGATGACTATGACGCCATGACCAGGATGGTTACACCATTAGCACCAAGATTTTGCACTGTATGCAAGCGAGTACCCGTTGTTTCAATAGCATTTACTTTCGCTTTTGAAAACGTTTTAAGGTAACGAAAACGTTTAAAAGGACAAAAGAAAAGAAGATTATACAAAAATCTTACTGTCTTCTTCCAATTATTATTTCCAGTTGTTGGCTTATTGTTCCGATTCATTAAAGAGTATGATTTTAAAGAATTTGTTTTATGAAAAGTGAATTTGTTGACACTCAATCTTTGACTTAGAAAATGTTGCTTCTAACGAGGACACCCCCTGAAATGCTCGGTCATTCGTACCTGAAAGCTGGATATTTCTAGTATTATTTTTAATTAAACTTTGGGTATATGATCCGATTCCGAACGGTACGTTGTTTGAAAAAAGATAAAAGATGGAGAAAAAAAGATACTGGTTTGCGAGTTCTGGGCGTTCTTCCGGGTATTTAAGCGTATTGCAAGACTACGAAAACGCCTTTCTACGCTATCACTCAGAGTTTTTTATTGAAGTCAGAATTTGCGAGACATTTCACCCAAAATTGCTACCAGACAGCTGACAACTGATTCATCCAGAGCTCCTCAGAGGACGTAGAGGCTACTCTTACAGCAGAACTGCCCTTTCTACTATTTCCCTGAAAGAGGTTGGTAGCATTTTCGATCAAAATAAACTGCTTCTTAAATTTACAATGACAAGCGAGACTGATACGGTAAACTGCATTGTCATCAAAGTTTATAAAAAATAGCACAGCCTCTCAAAAGGATCACACTCAGTTTAAAAATAAAGGAGGAGGGACTTGGTGGGGGAAGTGCTTTAAAAGTTGAGATTCTTTGCATGTTGGATAATTAGTTTCAAGCGTTTGTTCTCGACGACGAAAACGACTTTACGCACACACACACACACCCTCCCTCACCCTGGTTGACGAAAGTATAGTGCCGAACAAGTGCACGTACACAGATAAATATGCAAGACTGGGGCTTGCGTCTTTATTTAATTAAAACCCAAGTATTTAAGATGGATTGAGTTTATGAACTTGGTCCCTGATCCGGGACGCAAATTCCTCGCGTAAGTTACTTCCACACTAGTTCGGGGTGCCGGCAAACTTTTAATTGGAAATAAGTGTTCTATGTAAATTTACTGGTAAGGAAATTTATTGAGTACACACTTTAAAGTGACTGGCAGAATCAATGAAAAATACGCAGAGATCAAATTATTCGAATGCCGGCAACTTCTCCGCCTCGATTTCCTTTATCCGTCGCTTGGTTTTCCATCAATCCTTTCCTCCCTCTCCCTCCTCCTTCCACCCTCTTCCACCCCATCACTTTTAACCACTACTTCTCCTCGTCTAATTTTTTCCCTTGATAAGTCTAAATTCATCTAAAATGACTCTAAGTCAAACGTATAAATTAAACGAAATGAAAATGATCCCTCCGCCCTGATCAAACTAATATCCATACCATTCGGAGGATTAAAATAGAAGGAGAAAAAATAAGAAAGTGCTTTTTGACTTAAATAAAAAGCGTTGTAGAAAAATCGCCCTTAAAACTCGGGAGTTATTTTGGGAGGGAAATAGTAGAATACACACGACTGGACAGAACCACTAGTGTTCAGCCCAGTTCTGCTTATGCAAAATCTTAACATTTTATGATATTAAAACTTTATAGTATTTTCTAATGATCGTAAAAAACACTAAAATTAAGATAAAAAGTGATGAAAATTCAGTCTCGTTGAATAAATTATTCCATAAGCTCGCTCAAGCTTCAAATCAGTGACTGTCAAGTTGAAGTGAACTATCTGCAGGAGATAACGCTTCGCATTCATCCAAGTTAAAAATTAAAATTTCTGACTTCCTCGCTGTCAACTTATGGAATCTACCAGTTTCACGTACTCTGAATATTAAATGCTCAGTCAGAAAAAGTGCATGATTTCAAGCAGTCGCCTCTTTTTTCTTTCAGAGCCAGTTAGTCCAGCTGGAAAGGTCGCGAAAAGCAAACGAAACAGCATAAATAAATCCTTATCAGTGTCATTTACTCTTATTTCAGTGAAATTACTCCCAGTAGGAGGTAAGCACTTTTCCAGTGTTTCAAAAATGCAATGAAATCAGACGATTATAATGTAAGTCAATCTCACTTTCAGAGTATTGCACTTTATGTAAATCCCTGCAAAACCTACTTATACATTCCTTTTTCATTTTGAATTTATGCTCACAAACTGTAATCAGTGCGTGACGTTAAATAGATGAGAGATAAAGGAGATATCTTTGTAAAAAGAAGAAGAAAATCTTACATTCGAGATATTTTTTTACACACTAGGGTAGGAGAAATTCGAACAAAAAAGTGAAGAACAATTGGATTGCATTTTGCAAAAAGGAACCACTAGCATTGCAATGATGCTAAGATTGTGCAACTTCATCCTTTGCAATAAAATTGCGGAAATTGTGAAAAACTATGAAATTTAGATGGTAATTTGTGTCTTAAATTTACAGTTTTTAGCGAGTAAAATAGAAAGTATTAAGGGAAAGTCGGGTTTTTCCTCCAAGACAAAAGAAGTTGCACAATCTTAGCAACATTGCAATGCTAGTGGTTCCTTTTTGAAAAATGCAATCCAATTACAGGGGGAAACGAGATGATGAATGAACGAAAGGAAAGTAGGGACTTTAATCCGGACAAGTAGAACCTTATAGCGGTTGAGGAAAAAGATTTAAAACATTAGAAATTAATATTGAATTGGAAGATTTGTCAGTGAGTATTAAAATGAGGAAAATATTCTTTCAAGGTGTTAGGCAATTTTTGGAATGAATGTAATGAACATGTGAACAAAATTCCCGTTTAGAATGTTGCATATACATTTTGGGGACTTTTATGTAGCTTTAATCAATTTTAAAAGATTATTTAATAGGAAATTCAATTTTGGAACCATTCATGATAATTGATAATTGAAATTTTTTTTCTTCAAATTATATACAAAAATTTACACTTAAACTTTTTCACTTCTTATCCTTCTACGAACGACAAGAGCATAGCAACGTTTGTCAGGCCAGCTAGTATCGAACACATTAAATCATAAATATTATACAATTAAAAAATTGGTAAAAATATAGGACTCTTCAAATCAATAAAAAAACAGCAAAATCGACAATCGTCCGCTGTCAATGGTAAGCATCAACTTTTTTACGTAAAATTGATATTATAAATTACTTGACAAAACTTTGTATACGTCTATTTTTTCCTTTTATTCTTTTTCTTTTCTTCCCTTTTTGGTTGTTAACTTTTTAGGGGGAGTTTTTTAGGATTGGGCCGTGGGGTCGCTGCCGCCACCGAGAATACTTAAAATCTTCGACTTGACACTATTACTTGAAATTAATGTCGAAAATATATCTTACAGGGTGTCTATACTAAAACAGGCTGGTCAAAAATAAGTACTTTTACAATACTTTTTCAGTACATTCTCAAGAAATTCAGTACCTGCTCTGACAGAAAAATTCCGTACTTTTTCAATACCTCCGTTTGACGAAATTTAAAAAATGTCAAAAATGACAACAAATTAAAAAAATTCCGGACCTTTTTGCGGAATTTCCTCACTTTTTCAGTACTTCCGGTCCGCCCTTAAAAAATTAGTTCTTTCCGAACTTTCCAGAAATTCCGGACTTGTAGACACCCTGATCTTCTAAAATCGTTGATTTTTTTTATTTAAAACCACTAAAACTATTCCAGAATATCGAGACGGGAAAAATCCATCGAGTCCGACGAACCCCGGATACAAAATGGCGATCCCCTTGTGATCTTGGCTGGCCGTCGGCGTCGTCGGCAGGCATTACTCCGGGATCCCTCTCCGGCGGGCGGGGGAAAGGGTCATTAATGCAAACACAAAGGGTACTCCCTTAGTTACATAATGACCGTTTACTGTAGTATTATTCGCTTGCGGGGCCGACGGGGGCCGAGCCGGGGACAAGTTGTCCACCAGCCGCGGCCACCGCACTTGAGTCCATAAAGTTGCCGCGGAAACTTCTCGCTGCCCGATCCCGATCCCCGGGTCCCGGCTCGGGATGCGCCGCGCCGGGTCGAGTGGAAATTTAACGCTTCCCTTCAAGTCCGGAATCCCGACGTTTCATCTGCATTTCGCCGAGTCTCTCATCAGTTTCTCAACTCCTTTTTTTTTCGATCGGGCCACGGGTACACACCCTCCGTGTTGCCAAACAGGGCATATCTCCATCTCCCCTTGTTGTTACCGAAGATACACATTTTCAAGAGCACCGGAAAAAAAACACATTGGATCCAGAGTCCAGACTCTTGAAAACATTGACAAGAAAAAGGACTCTTGATTCAATCAGATTTAAGCTTAAATCAAAAGGAAATCCGCTCAAATTAAGAGGCTTGGTTCTTGATTTAAGCTTAAATCTGATTGAATCAAGAGTACTTTTTCTTGTCAATGTTTTTCAGAGTCTGGACTCGAGATCCGATATGTTTTTTTTCCATGGTAGAAAAACAAGAAAAAAATGGGGAACAAGGCTAAAATACACAATAAAAATTCTGAAGAGCAGCCTGATGCAATGGTAACAGTACACTGGAAATAAACACATTGGATCTAGAGTCCAGACTCTTGAAAACATTGACAAGAAAAAATACTCTTGATTCAATCGGATTTTTGCTTGAATCAAAACGAAATCCGCTCAAATTAAGAGACTTGGTTCTTGATTTAAGCTTAAATCTGATTGAATCAAGAGTACTTTTTCTTGTCAATGTTTTTCAGAGTCTGGACTCGAGATCCGATATGTGTTTTTTTCCATGGTAGAAAAACAAGAAAAAAACGGGGAACAAGGCGAAAATACAAAATTAATAAAACCGAAACGTTTCGATTCAAAACTGAGTCATTTGCAGTCGGCAATACATTAAACATTTTTAAAAAAAAAAACGATTTTTTGTTGTTTTTTTAAAAGTTTTTTTTTTTAAATTTTTGGCGTATTTCCGACTGAAAATGACTTAGTCTTGAGTCGAAACGTCTCGGTTTTTATTAATTGTGTATTTTAGCCTTGCTTCAATTTTTTCCCCCTTGGTTTTTCTACTGTTGTTACCGAAGAGAGTAACCGAAGTTTCAAAATCGAGTTTTTGTCAGAATCCGACAAAGCTAATGGATCTTATTCGATGGTGGTTCGATGTATCGTTCGGTTTAAAACAATTGAACATAACCTCAACTAAAAACCCCCAAAGAGGCGACAACGTGAAAAACGAAAATCACTAGAAAAGTGCCACTGCCAACATATATACAATTGATCAATAAAGCCGACCGCGTATTGTAAACAAGCGTTTTTAAGGATTAAGACTATGAAACTGAGAAAATGCATGCGAAATGAAAGTTCTATACGAGCTATTATAATTTTTAATCGGTGTACCTACTCTCGCAGTTTAAAATAGTACGACTGGATAATTCAAGTTCATAGGTTGCCTCCCCTTTTGGGCCCCAGGAGCTACATGACCTAATCAAACCCAACCTCCAAATTTTCGAGTTGTCCATGTTGCAGGCAAATAGTGAAATCAGTCATTTTGTCAAATGCCTAAGCAGATAGTCAAATTTTGACGGTCTATAAAATTTTGTGAATTTATGGCGAAGAGCTCAGGGTTTTTCACTATTTTTGGAAAAATAACTCTTCAAAGCCATGAACTCTTTTTGTCTCTTCCTCTTCAATTGCTTCTCATATTTTGTAAGTGTTGAAATTCCGAAAATTCTGTATTTTATGTCATGCTGAAAATTTCAAGATCGGTGTCTTTTCAGGAGCTAAAAATCGTTTAAAATACTTTTGTGTGGTGCAAATTTTTACTCAGAATTCTTTCTTGCGGGAGCAATGCATTATTTTGTCTGAAATTAGGAAAAGAACCAGAATTTCAATCTAAGTTAGAATATTTGACTATTTGCGTAGGCATTTGACAAAATGCCTGATTTTACTATTTGCCTGCGACATCCATACTCTCCCTATAAAGGTACTCCATAATGATCGACATGGCAATAGCGCCACCGCAGTGGTAGTCGCGTCCGGCCGCTACCAAAGTGGAAGCTCCGACGCCTGACCCCGTTTTGATGCTATCTGAACCAAATCCTAACTTCCCGTTTTGTAAGTACCAATCGCCTAACGAACTGTTTGCGTCTCGCCCCTTTTCCGTCATTCAAAAGCTCCCAACTGCAGTTGCACTCGAAACCCTCCAAGCTCCTGGGAACGCGGGGGCATAGTCACCAGGTCCAGGAACGATCGTGACGGGGGCCGTGGCTCAGGGGGAGGGGGAGGGGGCGGAAGGGGCTAACTCCAGCTACGTGCCCGACCCATCGTGAATGACGGCAAAATTCATGATTTCCAACCGTTTCTTACCAGTGCGAGGAGCTCTGCCGAAGATTTGAACTAACGAGTTAATAGATTCCGTCCGATATCCTCCAAACGGCTCCTTCACGCCGATTTGTTTCAAAAGGGATAATTAGTGAAATGTAATAGAGGAAGAAATGAAAATTTGAAATTTTAAGAATTTAAGAAAACAGTAGCAAGACTGCTACAACTATAAGGAATGAGAAGGAGGAAAGCTTCATTTCAACTTCTACCTAAGAGGAAAGATTTCAATGATGTGAGGTGAAATATTACACTTACAAAACGATCGAGATTGATACAATAAGTTCAGCGCAGAGATTTCCAGGAAAAATATCTCACCTGAAACAAAGGATTCAATCAATTAAATTCATTTCAAAAGCAATAATCAATTGAACGTATTTCTGCCAAACAGAACTATGTGCATTATGACATGAGCCCTGTTATGCATATGCATTCTTATGGGTCTCAGGGCTCATGTCTTACTGTGTGAAAACATAAGTTAACGTTATCAAGTTGTCAAATTAGACGCAGGTCAGGTGATTACCCGATGCATGAACTGGGCGGTTTTTGCCCAAATCGTGAATTGTGTACGGCTGTTGCACAAAACATGAAGTAGCAGACATTTTGACCATTTCATGAGATGGAGTTAAATAAATGAAATAACAAGTATGAGTAACCCACCGAATCATCACGAGTGCACCCTGATATGTAGGGAAGACAAACAAAATTAAGCGGTTTCGATCGAAATGTTTTGCGTCAACTCTCGAATGCTTGAAACGTCTTCAGGGACGTCATTCACAAAATTTCCCTATTCAACTTTAAGAAATGGCGAAAATTATGGTGCGTAACGACCCTGTAAACTTCATAAACTGCAACAGAACCCGCCCAGTTCATGCATCAATACCTATATGGACTAAATTTTTCGATGAAAAACCACTATTTTTAGCAGATTTATGCAATCACCCACCTACACGAGGAAACTGAGGGCACATTCTATGTGCCTAAATGTAGTTAGAAATAATAGTTCCATATGCAAAATAAAATCCATATAATCTATATGAAGCATAGACGCGTTTCAGTGTCTCACCGAATTATTAGAAAAAAGAAGAACGCGTTGTTTAAGAAAAAATAAGCCGCAATGCATAAAATAAAATAAAAAAATCAGTATTCAGCTGAAACGAGTAACAGCTTTACTGAATACTTCTTTTATGCCATGAGGTTGACGTTTTCCGCGCTTTGAAAGGAGTCTGCAAGGCTTTTCAATGGAGTTGACACTTCCTCTGAATCAATGGGTCAATGAGCTCCTTTCCATGCAGATATTGACACCTCCTCCGGCTTCGAATGGGTATTATACAATCCGTTCTCTGCGTTCAGTACGTCGCCCTCCGCGGGTCGCTAGAGAACGAGTCTTTACAGAAGTAACCCTCTATTCGTCACGTTTACACCTAACCATCACACAAGTGACGACAGATTTACTTAAAGTTCTACGGTAAAACAAAACTATGCTGCCTAAGTTTTCTATCACCAGCGTTACATCTATTTTGTAAACTGAGTTAGCTTTGTTCATTTATCTCTGATCAAGAAAGTTCAATGTGCTCCAAAAATTCAATTTTTTGTGATTTTTTAATAACTTTGCTCCCTTTTCCTAATTGCAAAAACACCCGTGCTTATTCTACAATGCTGAGGAAGAACGGCGTATGAGCCTTCAGGCGTTTGCAAAATCTCCTTCGAGAAATCTCAAATTTTCGGGAATATTTGTTAACTTTTTTCATTCGATTTTTGGAGGCATTTTGTTTGTGATTTGATTGAAAGTTTCTGGAAATTTCAAGGAAAAATATGCATAACAGTTTTCAGAAATACATAGTTTCTGAGAGGCAATTTGGCAACATTGCGATGCTCATACGGCGTTCTTCCTTAGCACCATGCTAAGGAAAAACGCCGTATGAACATCTGGATTCTGTCAAATTTCTCCCAATAAAACACTCATTTTTCAGGAGATCCATGAGTGATTTCCCATGACATTTTCAGACATTATGGATTAAATTGAGACAGGAAATTGGAATTTTTTAACCAACGTGCTTTAAAAATCAGCATAAAGCTGAAAATCTCAAATCATTGATCCTCGATTAAATCTTGATTAAATCGAGAATAATATTTTCTGAAAAATTGGGGCAAAAATCTCATAAGTTTCCTTGAAACTTCGTATTTGAGCAGAAGCAAATTTTGCAACGCCTGAAAAGCTCATACGGCGTTTTTCTTTACGACGGCAGTATTCAGAGAAAGGCGCCAAATGCAAAGTGAATCTCGTGAAGTTATCCCAGGCAACTGATGGGCCTACCCCTTCTGCCCTTAAAAAACTTATCTCTTATCTGTTGAACTCGAACCAGTTTTACAGTCAACATCTGAGATAACAAGGAAATGTAAAGGCTTGTTAGCGACAGGGAAAAAGGGAAAAAATGACTTTGTCATTGTGACTAACAAGAAACATTTTTTGATTGGCGGATGAACTTCGTCGTTCCATGTCGGCAGACCCTCGCTCCTCCGTGGAAACATTTACGGGGAAATTGACAACTTGCTAAGCAACTAAACTTCGAGAGCTTTTAAGGGAATCCAAGAGTACGCTTGCGGCGTGGAAAGTTACGCGACTTTCTGACCCGATCAGCGGGTCGATTATCGAATCGTTCTCGAATGACCTCAATCGATACATAGCATTGTAAAGATAGAGAGTTATCGATCGAGTTTATTCGATAGCGATTCGACAATCGACCCGCTGGAAGACTCCGGGAGGCTGTCAACTGCGCTCCGAGCGTCAAAAATGCCAACCGTCGCGTCGCGTCGGGTCGGGCCAAGTTTTAAGCGGCGTGATTTGTGAGCGTATGAGGAGGTAATTGAATTCCTCCGAGCAAACGAGCTTGTTTCCCGGAAGTGAGTAAATTAAATAAGGACAACAATCATTTCCTGTAATTAAAATATGACTGTTGGAGGAAGCGTTGCATTCAATCTGCAGTTCATTTATCACGGAGGATGCGGGGGTTTCACTTTTCCGAGCCGGGAATCCGCATTTGCACCCTCCTGGAGAATTGCCTCCCTCCCCCCCGCCCTTATCGCGGGGTTGAGGAGGGGAGGAGTTTCGCTTCACGGTTCAAAATATAGGTTTAAAAAACAGAGGAAAGAAACCCCCTTAATAACAGTCCTTGCTATTAGTTTATTGCTTCGAGTAATATTTTATGGTGACGGCGAGGAAATTGTGATATACGAGCAGCGCTGCCACCGCCGAAGAGGTGAGACGAGAAAGGGATGCTAGACTCAGCAGGTGTTCTCTTTACTCAACTGGGACCAAAGCTCAACTTTTGGTTGCTGCTATGGGAAGAGAGTGAAACACAATTAATTGCCACATTTACCAGAAAATTCCTCCATTATACCCTTCGCAGAGAGAAAACCCGACGCAAAAGTTCGGTTAATGCGGGAAGTAAAACACAAAATAACCCAAGCCTTCGGTTGACTCAGGGGTTTTCCAGTTTCTCCATTGTTTTCTGCGCTACATTCACTGCAAACTGTGCGAAAATCAATACAAAATTTCGGTTATTTTCTGTTTCACTTCCTTTATTAATAAAAAGTAACACAAGAAAACTAATATTTTTATTAATTGGTAAGTTTAAGAGGAAGGCTATCGTGAAGAACTTCATGGGACTCTTAAGATAAAAAAATAATGGCGAACGTCACATACAAACAATTTGAAAGTGCAGATCATAAGGTTTTATTTGTCTGTATGACCTAGAAATTTTCTCGAGTCCTAAAGGTACGTGTATGAAAGCGTATATACTCAGTTTTGAATCTAAGTTTGTGCACTGAATTTAAAAATATATCTCTTACTTGAATTTCTACTATGGCATGGTTGGTAAGACGTGGAGCAGGTGATAAACGTCGGAGGTTAGCAACAACCCTTCCTCACCCGATTCCACCTAGACAAGTCGCCGCCTTTTTTTTCCTCATGAGGCCCTCCATGAAACCCAGTGACCATGCTCTCCCTAAAGAGGTACTCTGTATCAAGGTAAGTGAAACGTAATTATGCTCTCGCTAACCCCTTTAGCCGAAACGCAGCTTTTTGTTCCCGCCGCGCCACCAGCACCAAGGCGCGAAATTGGAATTTCAAGAACTCTGCAGTCAGTCTTGACTCGATTGAGCACAGGGGAGAATTTCATGAGCGCCGCCGCCCGCGGTGCACTACGGTCCAAAACTCAAGAATGGGAAGAAATAAGTCGGATAATAACTGAAAGATCACAAGCGTTTTGTAATTGATGTGTTTTGAGTCGCTAATTTCAAATTTGATGTCAAAGTGCCTACATTTTAACACCCTTGCGGCGCGGCGCGGCGTACTGCCAGCTCGAAACGCGCACTGACGCCTACAAACCCAAATTGATACTTCAAGCATTACGCAATGCGTGAGGTAGCCCCTTAGGTTTGTAGGCGTCAGTAAGCTTTCCGAGCTGGCAGCACGCCGTGGCTCTCCCGGTGGGCGAGTGGTGAACGATTTCTTGTGGGGAGAGCTCCCTGGCGGAGAAACTCATACATCGTATACATTTATTTTTTTTTCTTTTTTAATTTTCGACTTTTTAAATTGCACACTGGTTGTGTGAAGTAATTAGTGAACTCTTAACGCTAGATGAAGTGTATAATGAAAGGTGGGTCGTGCGCCATGCGCGCTGCGGACGACGCAGGGCGGCTCATGAAATACTCCCCTGTGCTCTGTCGGTCTTCTCAAAAATCAAATGGTTGTCGGTCAAATTTTTATTCTTGAAGAATTTGCTTTCACCGAATTGATTCAAATCTATTATCATCAGTCCAATTTGTCTTCGGTCAATACTGTTATTGACAAAAATTGTTGAAATTCAAATCTGGTACCACGGCTCTCGTGATGGGAATACAAAATGATGCGTTTTGGCCAAAGGGGTCGTCAAGAGCATACCTACGTATCACTTACCTTGACTCAGTGTAGTTTCCTTAAAACGAGTAAGAGGCATCGTCTTCGTTTCACCGTACTCTGTTCCTCCGTGTTATCAGTGCGAAGGACAGCTCAGTTAAACTGGGCTGATGCCTGAAATTTAAAGGAGTCAACAAGTATGTAAATGAGACAGGGAGTCGTTATTTTCCGCGTTTCGGCGCCGGAAAAGTCGAGGCGGGCGCGCGAGCCGGTTATCTCGACCGAATCGATAGCGGGAGCACAGGGCGCTTATCTTGGCGGCGCTAAATGCTCGGAGGCGATTCTTGATTTATTCAGTCGCTGCGGCGAGGCATTCATTGACCCAACCGAACCAAACCGCCGTGTAACGAGTTTATCATTAATTCAAAGCTACCTGCACACAATCAAATGTCCTAAAATAAGAATACGCGCGCACTCGTCGGCGTTGGATCCGCGCAACCTAATCTCCATCTAAAGCAAACCCCCATCCCCGTCGAGAAAGAAAGCTCCGCCGCCGAACTACCATACTGAAATAAACGCCGTATGAGCCATCAGGCGTTGCCGAATTTTCCCTCGACAAATTACGAATTTTCGGAAAAATTTGTGAATATTTCTCTACCGATTTTTCAGAGGATTTCGTTCGTAATTTGATCTAAAAAGTCTGAAAATTTCAAGGAAATATACGTATAACTTTCTTCGAAAATAAAGATTTTCTAAGAGGAAATTTGGCAACATTCAAATTTTCATAAGGCGTTCTTAAAGCAAACCCCCATCCCCGTCGAGAAAGAACGCTCCGCCGCCGAACTACCTTGCTGAAAAAAAACGCCGTATGAGCCATCAGTCGTTGCCAAATTTCCCTCGACAAATTAAGAATTTTCAGAAAAATTTTCGAATATTTCTCTGCCGATTTTTCAGAGGATTTCGTTCGTAATTTGATCTAAAAAGTTTGAAAATTTCAAGGAAATATACGTATAACTTGCTTCGAAAACAAAGATTTTCTGAGAGGAAATTTGACAACGTTCGAATGTTCGTAAGGCGTTCTTCCTCAGCACGGCAGCGTACAACTTTTACCCGATTACGAATTAATGACTCGCCCCCTTTATTGGAGCGTTTATTTCTGCCAGCGCCTAAATTTAAAACGCCCTATTTGTGTTTTCGCCCAAGGGCATATCGACGGTGGAACTGCGAAAGCTCGTATCTCGATCAGGGACGCTTCAGACTTCCTGTCATAGTTCATTGTCCGACGACAAACCAAGTTTCGCCTTCGATAAAGAACGATACAATTTCAGCGGCTTGGAAGTTAATATAATTGTATCATCGGTGACGGTGCTTTTTTGAAGGAGATATTGCCGCTAAAACTGCTAGGACTCATATAACTCGATTATCGATGCTGCAGACTTTCTGCCCTGATAGGTTAACAGACAAAGTACGAATTAAAGCATTCTGATATACATATATTTTTTCGCCAAAATTTCACTTAGAACACGATTCGTGTGACAAACATTACTGAGATCAACTCTTAACCAACACAATAAGAATGTTTATGCATAAATTCGAATATCCCGCTCATGTAAAAAGCAGTAATATACCTACTTGAGTAAAATCACTCACGAAATGTAACCGTGACGGACTCTGCGGTATGAAAATATGGCAGCCTCAATATTGACGCTTTAGCTTAGCTATAGAAAGTTAGTTGCACTTTGAACGACACAAGATGGCAAATGAACGATGCTCGATTGAAAAGTCTGCCAAAACCGTTGTAGTGCGCAATTTTACTCACGTAAAGTATACTTTTTCTAGTGACCGGGTGATTCTTTCCCGTAACAAATAAGAAATAAAAACGTTTATGTCTTCGTTAGGAGTTGATTCTAGTACTTTTATTTATTGGCGCGAATCATTATCTACGTGAAATCTTGGTTAAGAAACCTGTATTAAAATGCTTAAATGCTTGATGCTTCATTCACTGTGAAAAGACTAACAAAACGCCTTCAATCGGAGGGTGATACAATGTCATCAGCTTAGAGGTTAAAATAATTGTATCATCGGTGGCGGTGCTTTTTCAGAGCTCATTCTCCGGATTAATCTGTGGATTACAATGAGAAAGTGCAACTTAATTGCAATTCCTCAAGGGGAGCGTGGACAATCTACATTATCCAATATAAGTTTCATTCTATTTTTGTAACATCCGGAACATTCGGAAAGAACAAAAATTAAAATCAACTGGTGGAACACGTACTTCATTTCAACTTGGGAACTTGGAAACTTCTAGATTCCGACCAACATCTGAGTTGTGATGTTATTAAGACGTATCTCAGGCAAGAGTTCACTGTTCGGGATATTAATTTTTACAGCGGAAATATCCAGGGGCTGAATTGAGGGAGCAATATCCTCTTCGCTCAACCGCGCTTTGTTTTACAGGTCCAAACTTTCTCTTCGGCGATATTTTCATTATTTGTAAAGGTCTTTTTTCCGCTCTCTCTCATTGCAGTGATCCGTAATCCCTATTTAATTAAATTTTTATGAGTTATAAAAGTAACCTCAAAAACTACACAATATCAGTCAAGTTAAAATTAGCCACAAGTAAACTTATAATAGAGAAGTTATAAGCTTAATAAACGTATAGGTAGCTCAAACCCCTCACCTAAGGTTCCTCAGGCCTCTAAGATTGAACCCATAATCAGCGGCATTTTCCCTACAGTTTTAATAAACTTTTTTAAAACAATATTTTCTGTCTCTTAAATATTCTCGATACGATCTTAACTTTTTCTTTCCATTAGAGCTCCTGCTTGAAGTCTATAAAGGTTTAAATTATTAACAATCGCTGGTGGAAAAAATAAAAAATGAAATATACTTCATTAAGTGTACAAGGAATTTCAGAGTGAATGGGGTAGGAATATGCAAGTTTCATCTAAGCGATAAGTGGAGCAGATAATAGACAAAAACAATTCGTAAGTGAGATTACATTTTACTATCCGAAACAAGTTTTAATGTATAACGCCAAGAGTACCTAAGACACAATAATTTTTTCGTGTTTATTACATTTATCGCTGAATAGTGGAAAAGTGGAACAAAAACAAACCGAGCTATCATCACGAGACCGTGGAAGGACACTTGAATGTCAACATGAATTGAAGATACGTACCTATTATAAATTGATTTTTTTTTTCTTTTTTTTTTCTTATTACCATGTAATTCTCTTGTGGCATTCTTTTTTTAATTCAATTTATTTTCTTTTTTTTCCAGCGGTTGATAGTGGTTCGATGTATCGTTAGGTTCAAAACAGTAGAACATAACCTCGAACAAAGATTTTAGAATTTCAATGGGAAAAGCTGAAAATGAGAAAATCCTTAACAATTTCACTTTTCATTACCATTTAATACTCATAAGAATCAAAAATTTATTACAAAAAACTCGTTCCCTCAGATTACTCAATTGACGTTTGAGGCTATGTTTACATTTTTGTTTCGGCTGGCGGTGCCGAAAATAAGCGCGACGCGACGACGATTCTTTCACTACACAACCTTAGTTGGTTGTTAGGTGGTTCATCCCCAGAGAAGTCTCCGATAGGGCATTCCTAGGGACAAGTCCACTAGAAGAATTGTCAAGCAGAAGCAAGAGAAAGAGTGATAGAGAAAATGCATATAAATCGAAGGATAAGAAGAAACTGGAAATGATAGGTTGCCAGAGAATGTAGAAGGAGTGGGATGGCGGGAGAGACGAGGTAGAGAGGTGAAAGAGAGAGACGATGCTGAGCGAATGTAGAAGACTGAGAAAAGGTAAAAGAGAGGAAGAGAGAGAGAGAGAGAGAGAGAGAGCACGAATGAACACTACACTTTAATGATCTCCTGAGCGAATTCGCCCTAGAGTAAGAGTCCTACGGAAATCCGCTGGACGAAGAAAGAAACACTATACTTCCTGTTATTTACCTTTTGCGAGTGAGAAAGATCCTTGATCGAATACCGGAGCAAGCTGTGAGACTGGATGCGAGAATCCTTGACTTGAGGTGATGAGTCCTTGGCATGAGGCGATAAGTCCTTTGCATGAGGCGATAAGTCCTTTGCATGAGGCGATAAGTCCTTAGCATGAGGCGATAAGTCCTGATGAGATAGGGGAGCCACTCGAGCCCAGGGGCGTGCAACCTTAGCACTATCCCCGGGGGAACGGGACTGAAGATACGAAAAGGATATAAAAAACCACGTAATGCGTCTGGGTTTTTTGGGTTGCACTTAGCATTTGAGATGACCTACCGATTTAAGTCATGCAACCGCAAGATTCTTAATTAAATAATTTAAAATAAATTATTTAATTGATGCAATCGGTGAAGATGCGCGAAGCGCGATCTCGCGGTGGCGCTCTGAACTGAGCACCGTCCCGAGCCGCGGCAGACTCGTTGCCGGCGGAGGCGGCGGCGGGCGGTGGCCGCGACATCCCCCCCCCACGTTGAAGCTTTGGGGTTCAAAGGATGAAACACTGAAACAGGTATGCAAGATGTACGTATTTTTTTTTTTTTTTTTAAGAACAGAGAGAGAAAGAAACGATGTTTAGAAGTAAGAGTAAAGAGGGAGAGAGAGAGAGAGAGAGAGAGAGAGAGAAAGTATAAAATTTTGTTCGAGCGAGAGAATTGTTCTAGAATTGACGCCTGAACACACATGCAACACTGCAGAGCACTAATAGATGAGATTTTGAGTGCGGCAGCAGGACTGCGAGTCTGATGTGCCATTGAGTGCAAACTGGTGACAAGGACGACGGCTGCGATTTTTGTCGGAGTGTCTCATTAAGTGGCTTCGAGTACATGAGGTCACTTATGATGTTCGTTACGGCGTAAGGTTGCGAAGACCATAGAGGATCTTTATACCTATTTAGGTAGGTTATGCAATTTGACGTTGGTAGACAGTAGGACACCGCATAACTGGAGTTGTAAATTCCTGCTGTGCGTTGTCCAAGATGCGGTAAGGCATTTTTCCAAATGGGAGCTTTGCAGATGGTGATGAAAGGAATCCACTGTTTTGAATTGAATTTTTATACAATGTAAGTAAGAATCTGAATTATTAAGAGAAATTGCCCTTTTCAAAGTATGGCAGTCGTTGAAGATGTGCGAAACACGTAATCTGAATAGGCACAGCAAAGGTGCTGCATGAAATTCTAACTGAGGAAGAGAATTAGTCAGAGGTATGCGTGATTGTGTGCTGAGTAGAGCTTTCTGAGGCGACTTAGTTGGGTTTTGTGCGAAAGTGTAGGCGGAGTAAATATGCGCTTTGCCACTGGCGTGCGCGAGCATCGCTTCACTTGTAGAAGTGATGTGTAAGAGGCGACAAACTGAGCAGTTTGAGACTTGCGATAGTTTGTCTTGAAATTGTCTCCTTTGTGGAGAAGTGCATTGTGGTGCAGTCATTGTCCAGTCATGACTAGGACATGAGGTTGCAACCTCTGAGTATCGAGGCGTTTTTTGGAATAGGTTTACGGTAGACAGAATTAATGATAAGAGAACAACTAGAATACAGAGTTGAACAAGAGTTGAACGGATGTAGCCTTTGATGACTTTAAACTCGAAATTACTTTGATGTGAGGACATCACATCCGTGGCGGTGGTCCGGCAGGTCCCCAAAACTTTGAAGGAACCATTATTAGGTAAGATCATGTTCGCACTAAGTTCAGCAGTTGTTAGTACTTTCGATCTTACGCTGGTCTCCGTAGTTTGTAACAGCGAAGGTACTCTGGTTTCCGCATTAGGTAGCAATTCCGAGGCTCCACAGGTTTCCAGGTTTGAGAGCATTTCCGGTCTTTGTGTGGTTTCCGTGTTCAACAGTATTTTTGAAAGATTTGAGTTTTCTTGTGATAGATCAAAACTGTTAGATGTAGAAACTATGGTGGATCCATTGTTTTCATGGCTAGTTAGTAAATTTGTTGGCTGTGAGGTTGCTTGATTTTTGTTCCAAAAGTTTTGAACTTTGACTTCCGCTATTTCCGGTTCCGTGCCATAAACATCGGCAGCCCTTGGGGTCACCTGGAAAGCAGGCTTGTCATGCATGATGGGACTTGAGAACGTTGCGCGAAAGTCAGGAACAACAGATGCAAGATGTAATTCTGAGTTTTTGAGTAACTCTGTTTTTAGAGAGATGAAACTTGAAGCAGCGGTTGCTCTAGAGGAGCTGACGTGTTGAATTTGACTTTGAAACGGAAGTGCAACTGAAAATTGTCCGTTTTCTAGGTAGTGCGGTT
Organism: Bemisia tabaci; assembly: GCF_918797505.1. Classification (NCBI taxonomy): domain Eukaryota; kingdom Metazoa; phylum Arthropoda; class Insecta; order Hemiptera; family Aleyrodidae; genus Bemisia; species Bemisia tabaci. Next base: position 31,723,944 of record NC_092797.1, on the reverse strand, counting down.
TGAGAAAATGTTCTTCACAGTATTTATTCGTGGCGCTAAGAAATGTAGGCTTAGGTACGTCTTCAACGTTGAGCCATTTCTGCATTATTTGCTCCATCGGCTCTAAGATGGTAAGACAGCTGGTTACCACGGGTGGTTGTTCGATTTCTGTGGGCACGCTTCCCATGATGATGTATCCCAACGTGGATTTGATGGCTGGCGGCAAATTTTGGTAGCGAATGGTGTGAGAGTCTTCGAAAAGATGCGTCCAAACCGAAGCACCGAGGAGTAAGTCTACCTTTCCAGGCTTATGGAAAGTAGGATCAGCCAGCTGTAATTGCATTAGTTTTTCCATGCGCGGCGTGCGAGAAATTTCCGTACACGGAAGATTTGAGGATAATATGTTGGTAACAAGCGCTTTGATGGCATACCGCTTTGCTGGATTCAGCGCGGAGAAAAAACAAAACTCTGTCTGAAATTTTGGGCGGACAGCTCCGGGCCCTATCCCTTGTAGAGTCTGAGTACTTTGTTCCCGAGGAAGGTTTAATTTTTGGGCGCAGTGTGGTGTCACAATATTGGTCATACTTCCATTGTCCAAAAGTGCTCTTAAAGTGTGGACTTTACCATATTTGTCCTTGACTTTAACTAGCGCCGTGGCGAGTAAGACAGCTTGCGGCGCACTGGTTGTCAGGGCGGAGGAACATATTACAGTTTCAACTGTATTCTCGTTCTGTTGGTTAGGATTTGACTCCGTTTTTGAATTTTGATCTTGATGCAGTAATGTGTGATGCTTTTGGCCACAATTGTTCTCGCGGCATCTGTTTTCTGAGCCACAATCTTGGTGTGAGTGATGATTTACCGTCAAACAATTTGAACAAACTTTATTTGGTCGGATGTACTTCCAGCGTTCGCAAACTGGCATGTCCCTAAACTCAGGGCATCTGTACAAAGGATTATGTGGTTCTTGGTCACATATGACACATTTAGAATTTGATTGAGATGAAGTATTGTCTCTACTTTGATGTTGCGCTGCGAGCATGTTTTTAGACTGGCTACTGTAGTAATTAGACCTTTTGGCAGAATTGCCAGAGTTATTGTAATTTGTCGACTTTTCTTGAGGCGTCCTTTCAAGAATCCGTGCTTGTTCTTGGACAAAGCTGACTAAAGCTTTAAAAGATGGAAAGCTTTCACCTCGCACTGTATCCTCGAATTGCAGTCGAGTTTTCGAATCAAGCTTCGTAAGTGCGATATGAAAAAATAAAAAATCTTCTAGATCTGGAATTTTCATTTGTTTCAATGCGTTAATCGCTTCAATGAAGGATTCCAAAAAGAGAGACAAATTCTTTTCGGTATCGTGCGTAATCGTCTTGAAGTTCAAGATTTTCTCGAAGAGAGTCGATCCGAGAGCTCTCTTGTCCTCGAATTTGGTTTCGAGAGCCTCATACAACGCCTCGTAATTTTCCTCAATGGGCAGAATCCCGGAACAAATGGTTTTAGCAGAACCTTCTAAGTGCGTGACTAGATAGTTGATTTTTTCTAATTTCGAAAGAGAATCGTTCGTGTGAACCAATTGATTGAATAATTGATAGAACACAGGCCAATTTTCTCTTTTTCCATCGAATTTTGGAATCTCCAATCTTTTAAGTTTGATTCGAGACTCCGATGAATTTTGTTTTTCGCTTTTTGCAGTTGACGCGGGCGATTTTTCTTTCAGACTAGCCAGCGCGCTGGATATGAGGTTGACCTTATCGTAAAATTCTTGGAGAAGCTCAAAGTTTGGTTCGTAGTCCTCATCGATTTCAAACGAAAGCTCCTGTACCTTTTCAAAGGTTGTCAGAAACTCCTGCTTCATCGTTTCAACTGAACAGACTTTCAGCAGGAAAGCCTTTTTTGCTTCTTGCTCCTCGATTTTAGTGGCCAGTTCAGCGATGTTGTTAATTTCAGAAAAATGAAATTCAACTTTTGCTGTAGAGTATTGCAGCACCCTAGCCTGAGCCTGATTTTGCATCCTTTTCTTTGGCATTTTGAATGCTTAGATGCTTAAGAAACGCAGTGCAGAATTGTGGAACTTATATCCACGCTCGGAGGACCAATGTTTCGGACTCCGAGTGAAGAATTGTGGAACTTATATCCGGCTCGGAGGACCAATGTTTCGGACTCCGAGTGAAGAATTGTGGAACTTATATCCGGCTCGGAGGACCAATGTTTCGGCTGGCGGTGCCGAAAATAAGCGCGACGCGACGACGATTCTTTCACTACACAACCTTAGTTGGTTGTTAGGTGGTTCATCCCCAGAGAAGTCTCCGATAGGGCATTCCTAGGGACAAGTCCACTAGAAGAATTGTCAAGCAGAAGCAAGAGAAAGAGTGATAGAGAAAATGCATATAAATCGAAGGATAAGAAGAAACTGGAAATGATAGGTTGCCAGAGAATGTAGAAGGAGTGGGATGGCGGGAGAGACGAGGTAGAGAGGTGAAAGAGAGAGACGATGCTGAGCGAATGTAGAAGACTGAGAAAAGGTAAAAGAGAGGAAGAGAGAGAGAGAGAGAGAGAGAGAGAGCACGAATGAACACTACACTTTAATGATCTCCTGAGCGAATTCGCCCTAGAGTAAGAGTCCTACGGAAATCCGCTGGACGAAGAAAGAAACACTATACTTCCTGTTATTTACCTTTTGCGAGTGAGAAAGATCCTTGATCGAATACCGGAGCAAGCTGTGAGACTGGATGCGAGAATCCTTGACTTGAGGTGATGAGTCCTTGGCATGAGGCGATAAGTCCTTTGCATGAGGCGATAAGTCCTTTGCATGAGGCGATAAGTCCTTAGCATGAGGCGATAAGTCCTGATGAGATAGGGGAGCCACTCGAGCCCAGGGGCGTGCAACCTTAGCACTATCCCCGGGGGAACGGGACTGAAGATACGAAAAGGATATAAAAAACCACGTAATGCGTCTGGGTTTTTTGGGTTGCACTTAGCATTTGAGATGACCTACCGATTTAAGTCATGCAACCGCAAGATTCTTAATTAAATAATTTAAAATAAATTATTTAATTGATGCAATCGGTGAAGATGCGCGAAGCGCGATCTCGCGGTGGCGCTCTGAACTGAGCACCGTCCCGAGCCGCGGCAGACTCGTTGCCGGCGGAGGCGGCGGCGGGCGGTGGCCGCGACAATTTTAAACCATGCACACCAAAAAATAGTGAAGTTGATTTAACATTCTGGATGTAAAAAAAAGTGTGCGAGAACTCACAAAATGCTAAATTGCCCGCTACGGCAGTTAGTTGTACATCTCGACATTGCTAAAATTACTGCTGGGGGAGTTAATTCAGCATTTTGTAAGTTCTCGCACACTTTTTTCACATCCAGAATGTTAAATCAACCTCACTTTTTTTTCAGTGCATAGATATCGATACAATGGATGGTATTCGATAGTGGCTCGATAGATAGTTTGGTTAAAAAAAAATAGAACATAACCTCAAACCAAAAGTTTCGGATATTTATCAGAAAAGCTAAAAATCAGGAATTTTGTAGCAATTTTACGACTCGTAGCCAATTAGTACTCATACGAATTAAAAATCTATCACAAAAAACCCGTTCCGTGAGATTACTCAATTGACTTTTTAGGCTATGTTTATGTTTTGAACCATTCGATATCGATACAATCTCACCCGTTTGATGTATCAAATACGATATCTCACCTGCTAAATGTATCGAGTACGATCTATTGAATAAATCCTGAGCTTAAAACACGATACTGAAATCACAGCGGCAGTAGTTGCTTTAAACACTCGGTGATTGATCGATGATGCCTCATTATTTTGTATACGTCGCGATTCATTTCTGGAGTGCTCTTATCAATTTGCCAGCTCTCGAGGATAAAGGAGGCTCTTAGGAGCACTTAATTAAGATACATCGATCGAGAACGAAGTCCCACCACGGAAAAGGGATAAAATGTAATAATGTGAGAAAGCGATATTTTCATTTAAGAAAGTGACTCGCACGGAACCGCCGCCGGAGAGCGAGGGCGAAAAATCAATTTTCGATTTATTAATATTCCTGGCATGGCTCAGAGTCTGCTTGGTTTCACCTTTTCTAAATCATGATAGTTTTTTCAATGCCTCCGGAATATCTCTCCGTACGGGGTGGCACATTATTTTTCTTCTCGATATAAAGAGTGAGCCAACGGAAAGGTTCTAGACCTATATTAAAATAACACCGGAGAGAAACAGAAACATTTAACCGGTGCTGTGTGAACCATTACATACTTCGAACGACTGTCTGTACTGCCATACCCCGAGAAGAGATAAAACAACTTCAGAGCTAGGCATAAGAAAATTTGCATCATCATAAAAAAAAAAAAAAAAAAAAAAAAAAAAAAAAAAAAAAAAAACACGTTTAAAAGAATCTTCAGAGTTTATCCTTAGATGTTTAATTTTAAACAGCTTCATGGTTGATATGTTGATTTATAACTGTAAGTACTCTGATTATGAATGTTGTAATAGTTAATTCTATGTTTTTTTCTTATCATTGTAAATAATTCCAGTTCTATATTTATAGATGACTTTTTATGTTATACTTCTAATAGGCTGAAAAATGGAAACTTAACAAAAAAACCATATTAGAGAAGCGAATGAGAGCATATTAAACTGTAGTAAAAAGGGGATGAGTTAAAATCACCGAATGATATTAGATTTAAAATGCTTGTTACTGATGCATATTATTCTTGATCTATTTTTCACAAAACTGCAAACGGTGTGATCCAATCTAGGGAAACTTTTATAGGTGACGGAACTGAAAATCGTGGAGAATCACCCCGAGGAGAAGAATTTCCAAAAATTTTGAAAGTTTGCCCTTAAAGAATAGCCCGAATCTATCGGCTTCGTCGGCTTGAAGTGAAATTACTTGATCTTGCATCACCTGATACGACGTCATGTAGCCGTACTACGTCCGTCATCAGGACGTAATCAAACTGTCATTATTGACGAAATAAAAATGACGTTTCAAATGTCATCGATGCGGCAACGCATTTATAGGGCGTTAATAGCGCCAGTAGCACGTCTCCAGCAACATACAGAGTGCTGCTAATGTCATTCATGCCGCTACCACGTTACCAAATTTTGCAAATTCCGACGAACAGCACAAGCGTGTTTGGTCCGCATTTACCGAAAAGGAACCAGGTCGTATTAGCTATTGGCAAAAACTGAACAGTTTAATTTTTTACAGGAGAACATTTGTGCGGATTCCTTGGAAAATTTTAAGGAATTTGCTTCAAACTATGCAGAGAATTCTTCAAAATTTTCCAAAAAATCCGCATAGACGTTTTGGTGTAAAAAATTAAATTGCCTCGTTAAATTTGGCAAAGGTTGATGTGGCTTGGTTCCTTTCCGCTTTACGCGGTCCATTTACAAAAATCACAAGTATATAATAAGCATAGTAATCTTCCCTACAAGTTGTCGAAGCAGTATAGGCATTAATGCCTATGTATTTAGTTCATTGGGAGCAAAAATGCGTGGGAAGTTTCTTTGATTGTTAAAACATAAACATAAGAATGAGAATACTGATAACTTCCAAAATCATTCAGCTAATTTTTTTTTTTTTTTTTTTTTTTTTTTTTTTTTTTTTTTAAGATATTTTATTTTAATATAACGTAACTACTACAAGAATTTCCTTGTACCTATCTACATGGTTTAAAACTAAAACTAAACGAATTGCCTTAAATTTACAGGGTAAAGATACTGCGATGATTATTCAGCTAATCTTGGCCATAAATTTAACAAACTATTAGAAATTATCTGTTCCTTTCAAATTAAGTGTGCATCGTGAGCTGTTCGGATACGAGCGAGACGGGGATTAGAACCGGGGGAAAAATATCAAAGGCAACGAAGAGGAAGACGAGGCTACGGTAGCAGGAGCATTTATTTGGCGGTTGGCGCATTAATACTGCACAGAACGAAAGCTATCCGAGGAACGGAGAGCTATTCGGGAGTAGCTACAAGAATGCCTGTAATCCGCACCAATTAAGAAACAGAATGTAATCAGATTGAGTAAAGACATAAATTCAAGATGAAACATATTCTTCAAGTTTAGAATTTGTATAATTTAAGAGGAGTGCAGATACTTTAAAACGTTTCAACTCGGCTGCGAAGCACCCCCAGAGCAAACCCTCCCCCCGCCTCCCTCCGCCCCCCGGGTCTCCGCTCCAGTAAACATTGCGCGCTTTATTCGCGCTGACATGTTGAATAATTCACGATCTCATCAGATCTTTCGCGATTGTGTACATGCCTTCCAGAATACCCGACGACAAAGCTCCCGCGCTGAACGAAAACCCCGTATGAGCCTTCAGACGTTGCCATACTTTCTTCGATAAATAATAAATTCATTAGAAATATTCTGAATGTTTTTCTTCCAATTATTCACCCGATAAAGTTTGCAATTTAATCTGAAATATCTGAGAATTTTGAGGGAAAATATGCGTAACTTCCTTTGAAAATAATTATTTTGTCGGGCGAAATTTGGCAGCGTTGCGATGCTTATACGGCGTTTTTCCTTAGCGCGGCAGAAAGAGGCCCCGGTCTCATCGATGCTCAAACGCCGTGACGTCCGATGCTGTGCCGAATTCGCGGGAAAAGACATGCGTGGCTCGGTGCTTCCGGGATTTTGGGGCTGTCCGTCGGATGAAACACTTTGGTTGATTTAAAGACGCTGATAATTAAATTGATCGGATTCCTCCCCATGCCGCTCTGGGATCTAACAAATCGGATTCAATTGTTTGGAATTCTTTGAGCTCTGAGGGTCTTATCAGAGCTCTGGTGCACGGCCAATTGAATCGTTGACATTTACATAAGGATACCATATATTTCAAAGATCCCGCACGGCTAACTTTTATACAGTGTAAAAGTTATTTGCGGAAGCCAACGTTCAGATTTATGCCGGTTATGATGACACTGAAAAAAAGGTGCTTGGCTCAAGCCTGATAAATTCTTGAAATTGTCACCCAAATTCGTTTTATCTTAATTTAAGCTGATTTTTTCATGATTTAAGCAAAACAATGCTTGGGTTAAGCGAAAGAGTAGTTTCTATTAATCAGAAAAATTCTTGAATTAAGAAAAAATACTTCTTGGCGGCAAATTTAAGATTCTTTTTTTTTCAGTGAGCAGTTGGTTTAGTGAATCTAATCTGCTGAGCAAGAAAATGCCTCACAAAGAACCCACTCCCACATTTGTCAGTCCTTATCGGGCAACATTATATGTATGTACAAATTATAGACACAATTGCGTATAGTTACTAATCAGTCATCATTATGCCTGTTCTATGCTTGGGAGAACTACATGTGCTTCATCGTGCGGTTGCTCTCTTTTCTCTAAATACATTGATTTCACCATTAGGAATCCTGAGAGGGAGCAAACTGTGCTCTCGATACCTTTCTTTGAGAGTTTTGCTTGTTTTTTCATTCAGGAAAGAGACACCAAAGCTTAATTAAAATTAAAGAAATAATTATTTTTGCGGCAGAGTTGACTTCTTACACAGAAATAAACGAAAACCGTCTTGTAGTACATTATATTAAATTAATATTTTGAAAGAATGAAGTTTCATCGTGAAAAATTAAAAGAACATTTTACAACAAGCTGACCTCTGATTTTAAAAAAAAAAAAATCGATTTTCTTCTCTCGAACCCAACCTATTGAGAGTTAAAGCTGTCAAATGTTCGATGAAAATATTTTAGACTATACAAATTGGTGCCAATATCCGAGAGAAATACGCAAAAACCGAGGGCAGAAATTGAAAAAATTAAGAGACATGAGTGTCAAGGATATCAGCCTAAAGAAAAGGTTGAAACTTGCGAGACCAGATGTTCAATGATCACACACACATTTGGATATCGACGCGAAGGGTGAAGTCAAGTTGGAGAACTATGAAATTGCCCCGCTCCGATCGCCTCAATCCCGTTAGTTTTTATGTTACTACTCCGAGGGCTGGGTGAACCGTTCACATTTAAACCTTTTATGTTTTTCTCCTATGTGTATATGTTTATCTTTTGCATGTAACCACGACATTTCCCATCGATGTTAAAAGTTCAACAAACCGCTGTGCGACAGTACAATTGTAGTCTCGGAAATTGGCAGAGCTCACAATGTCAATCAAAATATTATTTACTGGGAGGCTACGCTCTCTGGCTGCTTCGCGGTTCAACCCTCAGAGGCGCTGCGCGCCTCAACCGTTCTGCGTTACGTCTTATACTTATAGGTTCAGTTACACGATCAAATTGAGCCATCAAACTGAAGCTCTGATTGGTGGAAAAAGACCTGAGGTGAGGATGCGACCAATGAGAGGCCCAATTTGATGGCTCAATTTGATCGTGTAACTGGACCTTAAGATTTTATAGCACAGAGTATGATACGGTTTGATTATGATTGCTATATTTTCGGGTAGGAACTTTATCGAAAAATTTGTGAGAACAGTTTTAAAAAAGTAATGATAAGCGTAATTCAGCTGTCCTTGTTTAAAACTGGTATTTTTGTAATAAACTAAGATTGTACTTTCATTTAAATTTTGGGTAAAATGTAACATTATTTGAAGTTCTGACTATGGAAGTGAAATTCCTTGCATCGCATTCCGTGATATTATAAATATTGCATCAACGTGTGTATAAGCATGCTTTTTTCTTGACCTGCAGTTGTGGCCTACATTTGTTCGCATTTCCCTCACAAATTAACTTTATTCTTGGTATTCAATAATTTTAATTAATCCCAGGACCAACTTTCGTACTGCACTTACTCTGAAAAACACCATTAATTTGGGGAAGTAATTTCATATTTTGCTTTTGTTCAATAAATATTCATAATCCAAATTAATCGATCATTTTAGGGATTAATCATGCTCGCTTAATATGATGATCTATATCAGCGATATCAAATCGTATCGTCATGTTCTGTAATACATATTTAAGTTTCAGCAATGAGCTTAATGACGTCAACATTTACCAAATTAACCTCTTCTGGTCATCAAAAAATCTATAACCCTCTTATTTTACCCTCATCATTATTTCCTCCAAGTCTTTTGTAAGTCGTAAGTGCATATCTCAGGCAAAAATAAAAATAATTCTTCCGGGGAAAATTTATGTGCATTGTAAGCAGAGAAACCCTTCATTGATTTGTGGTCAGTTTCTGCATGACAAATTCAAGGGAAGAATGATGTACCCCATTTATTAAAAACGCACGAATGAGCGAGTTTCTTCGTTTGCAAGACGATGCAGCGAGGAATGACCCAGCGGGGGATGAAAATCGATGCTCGAGGGTAGAGGGTGAAAAAGAGTGAAGGGGAGGAAAATGATTTGTATGATAATACCATAAAGAGCCTAATATGCTCCGGGAGGGGTCACTATCGCGATGAGAAGAGTGCGAAAGTGCGACACGGATTGCCGACCCGTTAGGAGTCAAGTGGAGTAAATGGACGTATTTCTGCCAAACGGAACTATGTGCCTTGAGACATGAGCCCTAGACCTATGAGAATACATGCATAACAGAGCTCACGTCATAACGCACATAGTTCCGTTTGATAGAAATGCGTCCAGATGGAAGACGACGGATGTCCGCATGCAGAAGGATTGCGACCATTTATATGTTAAGCAGGAGGAGGAAAAATTATTCCACTGGAAAGAGAGACTGGAGGGGTCGTAAAGATTGGAGGATGTGTAGTATGCTAATGGGATAACTGTAAAATGCACGAGTTCTAAGTGTGTGGTTAACAGACTTGCCGACTATCAAACACCAGAATAAGAAATAAGCACGCGCGTCCCCGCTCCTCCCTCTTCTGCTGTGCTTGCCAAAAACAGCCTATCTGCATGGCGCTTCCGTGGGATATACGCGGTATGGTAGCACTCCACCCACACAATTGCAGCCTCTTTATGCGAACATCGTGTTCCTCACGTTTCCACTACTTTTTATGCATTAATTACCCCCTCCCAAGATGAGGGTGCACTCATGTTCACTCGTTAATCGCTCCATAAACAACCCTCTCTTTTCGTTTCGAGTAGGTATAAATGTCTCGACAGAGCAACGGCCGGAGGACCCTTCTTTTTTTGTTTTGTCGGATTTGGAATCAAAATAAACAAATACGGGTCTGTCCATGGCTCAGGGATGTTCTTTCAAAATAATGAACGATAGCGAATTTCTTATTGGGTTTTTGTATGAAATTACACACGTTTTTTCAAAATACCCGCTGCTCTTGTGGCAACATGTTATTTCTGTTGAATCAGTATTCATTCATTAATTTTAGAATCTAACATTGCATGCGAAGAATCGGATTCAACACATGTAGGTTCTGAAAACAGGTGATTAGATTTCCAGAACTGCAACTTTTTTAAAGGTCATTTTCTTTAAAAACCTATCACAGCAATGGAGTAATCAGTAGAATATTGTTTCGAGCACTGGAAAAAAAAACCACATTGGATCTAGAGTCCAGATGCTTAAAAACATCGACAAGAAAAAGTACTCTTGGTTCAATCAGAATCTAGCTTCAATCAATTGAACCAACCATCTTAATTTAAGCGGATTTCGTTTGATTCAAGCAAAAATCCGATTGAATCAAGAGTATTTTTTCTTGTCAATGTTTTCAAGAGTCTGGACTCTAGATCCAATGTGGTTTTTTTTCCAGTGAGGGTGAAAATGCGCCGGAAAACATTGACAACAATTTTCTCGAACGCCCCATTTTCATCTTCAAACCTCTGACAACATTTTTTAACAACCAAGATGTTAATCCAACATCTAATTTTTTTCCGATGAACATTTCGCCCGACTCCATCACATATAAAATATAATCTGTCCCGGGAGGAGAAAAAGACACGACCTGCCAACTAGAATCAATGGGGATGGAAAAGCACCCCGCGAAGGAGCGAAAAGGTTTGTAAGACGAAGGAGGTGGTGGAGCAAGGACGCAGGCGGACCAAGACCCCAACGCGGCGCACGGTGGAGCGAGTCAACGAGAGAAATGGACATGATGAAGAAGCTTCAAAAGTTAACGTCTTCAGATCTTCTCCGTCTTTTCCTTCGTCGCTAAAGAATGTGTTCTACAGCTAAGGTCTAAGATGGACCCAAATCGATGTATAACCATCGGCTTCACCCTAGTTTAAATTCCAATGCACTATGCCTCAACTACACGGAAAAAAAGGAAAATTGCTGATTCAACAATTCAATTGCTAAAAACAGTGAGTGCAATGTTTAAACGCAGATTTTACAACAAAAAAATGCTACTTTAACCACATTGTAAACTAATTTAACCACGGGGGTGGTTAAAGTAGCATTTTTTTGTTGTAAAATCTGCGTTTAATCATTGCACTCCCTGTTTTTAGCAATTGAATTGTTGAATCAGCAATTTTTTTTTCCCCGTGTAAGCAATCACATCTTCCCCTTAGTCTTGCTTCGACACTCATTTTGAGTTCTTGGCTGGAAAAACCTAGTGCTCCCATTCTATGTCCGTCAAAAGTTCCAGGATTCGGAACTTTTTCGTTCCAATTTCTCCCATTCCATGACCGTCAAAAGTTCCGGGACTCTATTTAGCTTTTTCCAAAGTTCTGAGAAAGTTCCGGAAAATGCAAAAAATTTGGAACGTTTCGGGAATTCCAAAAGTTCAGGGGAATATTCAGGAAAATCTCAAAAATTCCGGAATTCAATGCTAGTTCCGGGAAATGGGAGCACTGGAGATACCTGAGACTGAGAGGCAAGTTGATGGATGAACCAGGAAAATATGCTACTCGCTAATCTCCCAATATAGACACTCAATTTTTGAATTGGACGTATTTCTGTCAAACGGAACTAGGTGCCTTAAGACATGAGCCCTGAGACCCATAAGAATACATGCATAACAGAGCTCACGTCATAATGCACATAGTTCCGTTTGAAAGAAATACGTCCAATTAATGAAAATGTTCGGTATTTGTTGCCTTGATTTCTCCGCAGAATTGTGCGGATCCAGTTTTATTCTACCATCCTGTTACTTGCAGTTCGGACCACATTTGGACGGAGTTAAACAGAAAGGAACCAAGCCACATTGGGATCGACCCGAGAAAAAGAGATTTAAAGTTTGGCTCCTGCATAAGACTCAATGTAAAGGATGAACTTCAAGTTCAATTTCTGCAAAATTTGCCCCAACAAAAACTTTGAATTTTTGGCTATAGATAGTAGAGCAGTGGTTGAGTTCAAAACCACTCATAACTGAATTTTTTCCAAAATGTGGGTTGGTTCTTTTCTGCTTAACTCAGTCCATTTTTGGTGTTTTCCCCCTATCTTAGTCAATATTCAGCGTTTAGCACTGGTTTCATTTCTTTTTTCTTGGGAGAGGGGGGAGGGTTGTTCCTTTGTAGAAGCGCACCTTGAAACTATGGTAAGACAATGTAAATATCAAAATTCGCGGGCTCAGTCGAAAACATCACATCCGACCTCTCCTGAAGTTTCGTTCCTGTGTGCGGCGCGGAGAGCACGGCGACAAGGGCTAGTGATTACCCGAGACACGGAAATGCTTGACGAAAGAGAGGATACTTTTGAGATCTAACGAGGGAACACACAACGTGACGCATTCAGACAGGTCTCCTTGAGCCGCGCCTCATGCTCTTTGCTTTATTATTATTTTCCTTCCCTTCCTTTTTGAGCTTTTCCACCATGTCTTCTCACGTCGCGCCAGACTGACCTTCGATTTGGAATCGCGTTTCCACAGCCTTGAATAGCTTATCCTCTGCTTACTAATACGATGTTCGGTGGTAATCCCATATATTTCGCCAAATTTGACATCATACTCTATGGAAAAATGATCTCGGCGAGGAAAGGTCTTAAGTGTAACACACCTCCTCCCAATGCGTTAAAAATTAATTATACTGAAAAAAGGTCGATTTGAGTCGAACCGAAGTTGCGTTCAAAAAGATGATCATTTAGTAGTGTAATTGTTGTGAGGATAATTTCGAATAAAATAAATATATGATTGATATATTCAGACACTGAAAGAAAGTGTTAGGGGTTATCCCCTAAAATTGTGGTACTACCACAATTTGTTGGATGATACGGACATTTCTAATTAATTGTGGTAGAACCGCAATTCAAGTTAGGGTAGTATCGCAAAATTAGGGTTAGTAACCTAATTTATTAGGGTACTACCACAATTAATTGGAAATGTCCATATCACACAACAAACTCGTGCTTTTTTTATCCGTGGAATTAGGGCTAATGTTATTGAGAAAAAAAGAGAGAATAATTGCGAATTCAGATTTTATACCCACTGGCGCCACTACACACGAAGGCATACTTTGAGCAACTTTAACCGTAACTTTCCTCATTTCAAAAAGAAGAGCGTTGATAACGGCACGGAGATACAACTAATCGTACTTGATGAGCAAATCGAAAACATCTGGAATCTACTCCTCAACTCAAATGTGTGAAGTCTGCATAACACATTTTCAAATAGCCAATCTTTAGCTGTGCTGATTACGTATCCCTTGAACCACCACTATAAACATAAGACAAACGAAACCAACATATCATGCTAATAGAGCACGGAAAAGGACGCGCGTTGATGACGGCGCAGAGATACAACTATTCGTACTTGATGGATGTCCGTGTTGCAGCTGCAAAATTGAAGGCGCGATGGCGCGATGCGTGAACTTGCAATGCTCCGCTTCATGCCGCGCCGCCAATAAGGTGTCTAACGGTTATACTCTATAGCCTAGCCCTATTCTTTTATGAATCAATCCACATCCTGGAAAAAATCACTATAATTTTAATTATATCAGGTGTGAATATCTCTCTGAGACTTTGTATACACTTCAAACATTTGCCAGTCCGATTCTAAAATTGTACTTTTTATGTTATTATGTCGATAAATTTTAGTGCAAAATTCGTGAGATTGTACGAGCCTATCGTTGAGGTGGTTATCATTCTGACTCCTTTATCTCCATATTTTTTAGCTTGCTTCTTCGATTTTTACGGAATGGTCATAGATGACAGAGAAAAGGTAAGAAAATACCTCTTTAAGCTGCCAATCTACTCCGCGAAAGCGTATTGCAATAGATGGAAAACCACCAAATTGGTGGAAGGAGGGAGAGTTGCATTTTTCTTTTACCGAGAGCATCTCTCAAACTGTCGGAATGAGGAGAAACCCGTCTGCGGGGTCTTTTCTCGGAAAGGCCACTTTAATCGAAACATCTGAACCACTTCCCTACTTCGTAAATAGGTTTAAAACGACAACAGGTTGTCTTTACTCTTGCTCTGACATTTTTTATCCCCGGGTTAGGTGAAATTTAACAACCGCAGAAATGTTTCCACCGGAAATCTATCAGTGGGGAGGAAAAGAACGCTTGGCATTCGAATTACTTCGATTGCGGGTGATCTTCGCCGAAAACGAGCGCATAGTAGACATGAGCTTCGCTTTGGCGGGATAGCTATCAGTCTGCGTTCTGAAGCTGGGTTGTGCGAAAAAGGAGTTCTTTTCGTTTTGTGGATATTTTTTTTTTCGATTTAGTAACAATTTTGTTACGGCATAGGTCTTTTTTCAAGTTGAAAACTAAAAAATTGTCAAGGCTTCGAAAAAATGTCATTTCAAACAGATCTACGTCGGATTACAATCCAGTTGTTGAATTCGAATTATTCGGCAATTTAGTGAATTTTAGACGATATCAGATAATAGACTCGTATTCTGGTGGAACTACCACTACAATATTACACTACTAATATTACTACTACCATACTGGTGTTACTATTTTCACCCGACTTCACATTTAATGCACTTACATTTTCAAACTGTCTCATTTATTAAAATAACGTCAGATTAATTAAAATTCACATTTGCCACCTGATTATTTAAACTAATACTATTAGCACTACATATACCAAATTTAGTACTGATTAGAACTTTACCATACACGAAAAAAATTAAACTGCTGATTTGACAATTCAATTGCTAATAAAAGTGACTGCAACGTTTTAGCGTAGATTTTAATAAATAAAAAAAATGCTACTTTAACCACTATTGTAAGCTAATTTAACCACGGGGGTGGTTAAAGAAGCATTTTTGTGTTGTAAAATCTACCTTGAAACATTGCAGTCATTTTTTTTAGCAATTGAATTGTTAAATCAGCAATTTAATTTTTCCGTGTATCCTTTTGTTGCTCCCAATTTATGATCGAGTTGGAAACCAGGGATCAGCATTACTTTCCCGCCAATCCAATTTTATCTGAGAAAATCTGCACTTTTAAGATTCTAAACTTTCATAGTACTGTCATTGATGCTCCTCCGTAGATACGTTTAATTTCTGGTACTGACCTAAAATCTACGACATTGATTATTTTTCCGATTTGGTTTGCATCTGCATTTTCCATCCGCAACAGGAATTTCGTCAGAACTTGCGCGCTCCACTTAGAGGCTGCACAACCGAGAGGTTGAATACTGGATTTTGCTTCTCTAAAAAAGCTCTCTGCAACTGGAAGAAACTTATACGAATGTATGTGATAGCACCAGCGGATATTTGCGAAGCCCGTCGCAGATAAAATATGCAGCAGCTGTTACCTACATTCCTCCTGCAGCCTCCATATTTACACAACTCCGAACATCCTTTCTAGGCTCCACTGTTGCCGACGTGTCAATCATGCCTTTCTCCGAAAATGGGATTTCGCTATGTCCGCACGTAGACGCGCCTTCGTTTCTACGTCTACGAGACATTTCCGGCGTATCGCAATAACTGTGTGTTCAAATCGACGAGTTCGGTGAAAGGTTGCCCTCGTCCCGAAAACTCGTCTCGGGCGAGAGCGGCCTTCAGCGTTTTGATTTTGTTTTTTGTTCATTTAAAAATAAATATTATTAAGACTTATCGTAGTCGCCCCCAAATAAATTGTCAACGACACATATATCTATGTGTTTGAGAAATAAAAGAAAAACATGAGTTTTTATGTGAACCTTCCAAGCCGGGTCAAAACACGTGCCCCGCAGGTTGTATTGGGGTCGGCACCTACATCCTACAAGCTTCACATATAAATCTACGAATACATCCTAAAAGGGGGAATCAGGCATAAATTGAAAAAAGAAAAAATCGAGTGTCAGTACACGAAGAGGTAAGGCGTGATGCGATTGGGCCTAATTTTTAACTTTTCCACCAAATTTGAGCAACACCTTATTGGCAGAGTAGAACGGAGCATTGCGAATTCACGCCTCGCGCCATCGCGCCTTCAATTTTGCAGATGCAACACGGACATCCATCAAGCACGAATAGTTGTATCTCTGCGCCGTCATCAACGCGCGTCCTTTCCTTTGCTCTATTTTCATGTTGTGTTATTTCCGCATATCAAAAGGCAGCGCTTTATTAACAGAAGAGTCATCATAGAGTTTTTGTAAAAATTCAAATTAAATTTTTGAACTCCGTAGGATATTTGAAAAACTATTAAAAAACGTCATGTAGAAAGGGGAAAATATAAAAAAATCTGCAGAGAGTCTGAAATGTCAATGGAAAACATAAACCCACCTTCTTACCCGACGGTGCATATTTCACTCTTCAAAAATCCTAAATTGAAGAAAAATGATGACAATGCCAGACTAGTCATTTTAGTCATATCAACCCCCTCTCTTTTTCAAAATCATTTTGTTTGAAAAGGAGGAAAATTAGCAATTTCAGTTATTCGAGGCCGTAGCAGTAAACCGTAAAACGAGCCGTTGAGCACTGGAAAAACTTTGGAAAGTTGTTTTACGAAACCTGGTGCATTTTTAAGCCATTTATACTCCGACTAAGCGGGTTCCTTAAAAGCCATTCTCGGAGCGAGGGGATTGTTATTCATGAGGAAACACATTTAGTTCTTTTAATTAGGCCGTCAACTCTATTACACTCTGGAAACAGCTCACACTCAATTCTCCTATTCATTAAAGTTTAAGGGCGGATTAATCATGCCGCACAGTCCGTATCGAATAAAATTTTATTACCCCTCGAGGTGGAGTAAATGCACGCGGCTGGGTATTAGACACTCTACGGCACCTCTGCTCCCTCTCCGTTAAATTCACTTTACAATGTTATCGATCGTCTACCCCCTTCTACAGACTCGCGAAAAGCCCTTTGAGTAAATGCTTTCAACAAAATATATCTGTAACTTTCGACCCTTGAAAATATGCACAGTCTTGTATTCACAAAAATTGGGTCGTTCGTAGAGGGAAATTTGAACTTTCTCGTGAATGGTGAATCAATCAAATTCGAAGAGTTGTTCTCCTTTTTCTGTTGCATGTAAATTGCCATGGACAAAAAAGCTGATTAAAAAACGGGCTAGAATGGGTGTACCGCAAACAAGGAATATACGAGGGGCGTTCAATAAGTAAGTATCCCCCCTCTCTAAAATCCATAAGAATGGACCAATTTTAAAAAAAAAAAACTTGGGCTCAAAATCTTCCTTAGGATATTTTGAGTTCAACAAAACAAACCGCAACAAAATCGGACTATGTGCGGCCGAACGCGAGCCGTTTGAACGCGCCGAGGTGCTCGACGCTCCCGCCAAATCTGTGAGGATTTGAAGTCCGCTACAGGAGAAGAGCTTCTCTGCCAAAGCCTCAGTCGTTCATCACTGACGAAAATTCAAAGAAATTTTTGTAGGATAAGGGGCTTACCTCACTTCTCCACATAACCAGCTCGATCCAAGCAAGTTTGATACTGAGACTAAGACTAAGAGAACAGCTTTTGGATGCCTCGTGCGTGGAAGTCTTTCAGCTGACCGCGGATGAAAGAGTGGACGGCTTGTTTGACCTCTTCCACTGATTCAAAATTAACTCCTCCGAGTTCAGATTTCAGGAACGGGAATAAATGGTGGTCTGGTTTGCCATTTATTATCGTATCTGAAATCTGAACTCGGAAGAGTTAATTTTGAATCAGTGGAAGAGGTCAAACAAGCCGTCCACTCTTTCATCCGCGGGCAGCTGAAAGACTTCCACGCACGAGGCATCCAAAAGCTGTTCTCTTAGTCTTAGTCTCAGTATCAGACTTGCTTGGATCGAGCTGGTTATGTGGAGAAGTGAGGTAAGCCCCTTATCCTACAAAAATTTCTTTGAATTTTCGTCAGTGATGAACGACTGAGGCTTTGGCAGAGAAGCTCTTCTCCTGTAGCGGACTTCAAATCCTCGCAGATTCGGCGGGAGCGTCGAGCACCTCGGCGCGTTCAAACGGCTCGCGTTCGGCCGCACATAGTCCGATTTTGTTGCTGTTTGTTTTGTTGAACTCAAAATATCCTAAGGAAGATTTTGAGCCCAAGTTTTTTTTTTAAAATTGGTCCATTCTTATGAATTTTAGAGAGGGGGGATACTTACTTATTGAACGCCCCTCGTATATGAATATATACAATAAAATCTTGAACTTTTTTTAAAAAATTCCCTGTTTTTATTGCCGTAGTACAATTCCATTTGGCATATTTACTCTTGATGATTGTTATGCATACATGAATAAATATTGATTCCGGAGCAGTAATGTAACACGACGATCACGATGAACGCATCAAATAAATCTGGGATCCACGCCTCAGCGCACAATGTGTGAAATCTGTATCAAACATTTTCAAATTTCCTATCTTGGACTTTGTCGGTTCCGTAGCCCTTGAACTACCACTATAAACATAAGACAAACGGAACCAACCCAACATGGAAATAGAGCACAGAAAAGAGCGCGCGTCGATAACGGCGCAGAGATACAACTATTCGCGCTTGATGGGTGTCCGCGTTGCGTCTGAAAAATTGAAGGCGCGATGGTGTGAGTTGTAAACTCGCGATGCTCCACTTGCTATCGCTATCAATGCGGTGTCACTCAGATTCGGGAGAAAAGTTCAAAAACGAAATCTAAAATGCGTCTCTCCTATCTTCGTCTGTTTGTACTCGATTTTTATTTGTTTCTTTTTGATAGTTGACTCTTTAATACGATGTATTTGTGGACCTATACCTTAGAATCATCAGTACCGGCCTATACAACTAGCGGACCACGTCGTTTTAGCAAGCCCCGGGTCAGGCAATCAGGCATCCAAGGGTAAAAACGTAATTTGTGCGTTCATCTTCTACTGATTGACGTATACGAGCATTTAAAATTAGACTTTGCCGGGAGACGTGGAAAGTGGAAATACGGTCAAATAATGATAAAAGGTGGGTTTATACATGATCCATCGTGTACTGCAAAGAAGATTAGCATTCAGTTAATTCTTCGAGGTGACAAAGGGAAGAGAGTAGCACTGAAAAAGGTCCAGCCGCCAGAGGCTCGATTCTCTTCCATATGACCTTGAGGGCTTTGGCCAGATAAAGGAAGGGAATTGCTCAAGCTTTTCTAGATGAGAAGATAATATTATTCTAGGGTGGCGTCGTTCCACTAGAGCATTACGAGGGTTAAGGGACGGTGAGGAGGTCAAACTCTGGACTCCTGTGCTAAGGAAAAACGCCGAATGAGCATCCGCATCTTGCCAGATTCACCCCAATAAAATATATTTTCTTGAGTATTTTCCTTCCAAATTTACAATATTTAAGAACAAATTTCAAATATAGTTCAGCGACGACTGAAGTAACGGCACATCGACGACAGCAAGACTATTAAATTACGTGTCTCGTTTGCGGCGTTTAAAAACCTCCGCTCCCCTTTCATTTTTTTGGAGGAGAACCCATCAATATCATTCCCTGAAGTTTTCACACAGTTTCCTTCGCAGAGAGAATAAACAACACAGAAGTTTCCAAGAATTGACGTTGAATAGTTCTCTATTTAAAAAAGAAAGTTTACAGTGTCGTAAACCAAGATACGTAGTCTGGTAGTTTTACCGCCAACATACAGGAAAACACTGTTTTCAGAGAAGACACACTTAAACACACTATTTGCGAATAATATGGTGACTTACTTAGATTATATGAGTGCTATTTTGGTATTTTATTTTTCAAAATCTTCTTAAAGGGAGGCCATGAACTATATGATGATTTTTTTTTTGTTCTTTTAAATTTTGATTTGGCCTGATTTTCAGCCGTTTCTTACTATTTTCGCGTTTTAGGAGTAAAAAAAACGCTTTCCAGCCACAGTGGAAGCGAAAGGTAGATTTCGACTAATCGTTTCTATGAAAACAATTGCGCCTAATGAGCCTGACAGGTCGGAAAATCGTCCCCCTTGAACTTGAGATTTTCCGGATAAGGGGTGGTTTTAGAGGGTAGGTGAAAATAGGTTGTTTTGAAGGCCACGACGAGACGAGTTTTTTGACGTATCACCGACCAAGATCGGACGAGTTTGAAAAATCATCCCCCTTTGGACTTGAGATTTTCCGGATAAGGGGTGGTTTTAGAGGGTAGGTGAACATAGGTTGTTTTGAAGGCCACGACGAGACGAGTTTTTTTACGTATCGCCGACTAAGATCGGACGAGTTTGAAAAATCATCCCCCTTTGGACTTGAGATTTTCCGGATAAGGGGTGGACCGATTTCCACGAAAAAGGAAACTTGATCTAGACCTCATAGCAGTGAAGAACCATGCTTAGTTTCGTTTTGATCGTACGGATAGTTCCGGAAAAAAACGGTCGCAAAGGTTCGTTAGATCCCAGTTATATATATATAAATATATATCGTACTTTTTTTATGACCCACTTTTTTCAACTCAGGGCTTCAGGATCGATGCTCTTTGAGCGAAAATTCCGGAAAATTACGAGTTCGTACTGTTTGCAATAGGTAGATATTTCTTCGAAATCTACCTAAAAACGGTCCTCACCGATGTCTACCCCTCCTTTGGCAGAAAATCCGCATTTTATCCTACGAATTTCAGCAACGTCTGAAGGGTCATATGGCGTTATTCCTGAGCTCGCGGTGGGTTCATATAATGGCTCCAGGGGCAGAAGCCTCGCGAAGAGGGTGCCACGGGTACCCACCACCGGCGGGGCCGGGGGCTGTTCGGGGCGCGAAGCCGGGCGTCTGCCGGTGACGTGTTCGGCTTAAATATTGCTCGACTTGGCCGGGTGCCGGCTCGGAGCGGCGACATTCAAGTGACTCCGATTCGCACATAATGAAACAATTTCACAGCTTCGCCTTCGCCCTCACTTTTTTGCCGCGCCCCAGTTACCTCCCGAGAGTGTGCTCATCTTATAATTGTGAATAAATGGCTCCCCGGGCCCCCCGCCCCCGCCCCCGCCCCCGCACCCACCACCGCCGTCGTATGTGACCCCCCTCCCCTCGGCTCCTTCCGCCCGGGACGGGTACTTCATTTCGACTTCCAGCTCTTCATTTTTTGCTCGGAAAGCAATTAAACTCATCGTTATACCTTCGATTCCGCGCCGCTTTTTTTTCGCGGCTCCCTCTGCGGGGCTCTCGTAAACTGAGGAGTTTTCATCTTTCACACGTTTTTCATACGTCACAGAGAACAGTCGGGCGTGTTTATGCTAAAAGGAACTATGTTACACGCAATCTCTATGCATATAGTTCCTTTCAGCATGAATACGTTCAGTTGAGGACGCTTTTCCGACAAAGCATGAGGATATTGGAATGTTGCCGTGTCCATACGGTCCTTCCATAAACGGATCGGGGGGAGGGGCGAAAGAAAGGAGTAAGAAATGAGAAAAGAAAGAATAAGTGGAAGAAACAAAGGAGAGAAGAGACGCTTCGGCGGAAGAGCGGATGGACGCTTATATTTTGTACTCATTCATGAAAAAACCGCATATTAAATGCTTGAAAATTTTCAAATTTTCCTGGGGAAGCCCCTCGGACCCCCTTTAAGCCCCTCCCCTTATTCGAGGTGCTTGGATTTGCCCATAGGTTTTTACTTTTACGCGGTCTAAGACACTTCCTGAGGCACATATTTTACAAAATAATAGAAAAAGAGCTCACTTGTAGATGAAAAGAATTCATAATAATTGGACGTATCTCTGCTAGACGGAACTATGTGCATTAAAACTTGAGCCGCGAGCCCCATAAGAATATATGCATAAGAGGGCGCACGTCATAATGCACAAAGTTCCGTTTGGCAGAAATACTTCCAATTTACGAAACGCACTTTTTCGGCATTTTTGAGCCCCTTGTAGCGCTTTTTTGACGTAGCGTGAGTCCCAATTCTTTATCACCTAAAACTAAGATGGCGCAACGCTTTTCTCGCCACCCCTCCTTCCAGGAGCGTTAAATAATTTACGAACGGTCCCAGGATATTATCTCCTGTTAAAATTCAGGTTGAAACTGAAATCATGAAAGAAGAACTGTCGTCTGGTACTACAATCCCCCCCCCCCCCGCCTTAAATCTTCCTCGGTGCGGGCCTCCATTAATTAATGAGACATTTTCACGCAGGCACGACCACCTAAACGCATGCAATAAAGGTCACATTGTAAAAGTTGGCGTTTGAGATACAAGCCACGTCGCGTACGTAAAAACTGGACGCTAAGTCGGAAATAAAAGCCTGGAACCGGAAACAAAAAGCCCACAAGCATAGGATTTTAACGATGCTGAATTGTAACGAAATGAAAGTGAATAAATAAAGACGAGTGGGGCCGGTCTGTATAACGGCGAGTTAAAGTCGGAACAAAAGGGAAACAAATGCTCGCCGAAGGAAAGTGCTACCGTGCTGAGGAAAAACGCCGTATAAACCTTCAGACGTTGCCAAATTTCCTTTGGTAAAATACGAATTTATTGAGTAAGTTGTAAATATTTTCTTCCAATGTTTCAGATAATTTTCATTTGCAACTCAATCTAAAATATCTGAAAATTTTGAAGAAAAATCTACATAATTTATAGCAAAATCATTTTTTTATCAGAGGAAATTTGGCAACATTTGAAAGTGGATACGACGTTTTTCCCTGGCACGGCAGAGTGAGTCCGCGAGGTCGGCGGACGCTGACGACGGACAACGACGCGATCGAAGCGAGTCGCGGGTCGGAGACGGCGACAAAAAGACTTAACTGCTCTTCAAGTTGAGCCCTACTGTTCATACAATTTAATGCTTTCTACAGCTCAAGTAGAAACAGACTTGTGCTCTCAACTCCGGAGAGCGACGATGGGTGCACAGGTTGCGGTAATTTCTCCCTGCAATTTAGCCGGGAGCAGGGAGAGGGGGAGGGGGAGGGGGGAGGGAAAACAAAAAAAGACAAAGGGAAAAAGAGCGGACGGGAAAATTCGTTTTGTCTTGTCGCGGGGCCCGCTCCGTCTTGGGACGACGGTTATTAAACGCGGCACATTTTGTCAACGAAGGATGTTAAATGAGTTTTATCTCATTTCGAAACGTTTCTTTTTGTCCTTAATCGCGTGTCTTGCCGCAACAGTTACCATTGTGGTCAGTATATTTTCTGAGGGGCTCATAAATTTCGTCGTCCCCCTCGCTCGCGGCCGCTGCAACGGGCTCCCTCGTCTCGACCCCGAGTTGGAAAGCCGTGACATTTAGGACTCTGTTTTCTCCTGTTCTACAACTCACTCAAACGCTAAAGTTCTATTAGTGCTTGTAGCTACATTGTAATATCTTCGTTCACAATCTTATGGAGTTGCATTACACCTTTCACCGGTGATTTCAAGCCTCTGAACAAGCGGATAGCGTTAAGGTGCACTGGAAAAAAAACCACATTGGATCTGGAGTCCAGACTCTTAAAAACATCGACAAGAAAAAGTATTCTTGATTCAATCAGAATCTAGCTTAAATCAAGAACCAAGCCTCTTAATTTAAGCGGATTTCGTTTTGATTCAAGCAAAAATCCGATTGAATCAAGAGTATTTTTTCTTGTCAATGTTTTCAAGGGTCTGGACTCTAGATCCAATGTGCTTTTTTTCCCAGTGTGACTCGATGGACGCCATATTTTGTGTCAAAACGATATGCGATATATCGCATTGATTAGTTCCATTTTTTCATGCAATTACTCGTTATTTTTCTCAAATTTTGAGATCACAATTCTGTTGTCGGGAGACTGAAGAATTCACTTACCAATTTTGATCAACAAATTCAACGTAATGTAGGCGTGGTTTTTTTAGAGGGAAAATATCGCATTCGAGTGCAGTTTCGATTTCAGTATAAGTTGAAATCATAAGAATACACCAAAAACTCGTTCAATTTGATATTAGTAGATTTTTTAATGATACTATTGACTCCATATCAATTTAACATATTTTATAATACAACGTACATTGATTCCAATTTTAGTTTAATAGCACACTGGTATTGAATGGGGTTCTATGCTCGTATAGGAGCGCCTTCCTGGAGCTCCAGGCTGCAATTACTGGAGTACATTTTTCAGAGCGATTTCTCTAACTGATGGGTACACTTAATTATACTCATGCTACCGAACGTTTCGCAAAACATAACGTTCCGGCGAGCAGCTCGCCCATCAGCAGACAAGTACCAAATTAAAAACATAAAATGCAAATATTTCACTCCAATCGTGATTAATAGTGTTTAGACTCAGCACTTCAGAAATACCCAAAGTCGAGGGAACGAGCTAAAGGTAAACGAAAGCATTGAGGCGCATTTTCCGGAGGTTGCCCGATGCAGAAAAGAAAACTATCCGAGTCATTAAAAGGGTGGAAAGTTCAGCTGGTACGAGTATTTTCCGTTGGAATCAATTTGGAGGTAAGACGAACAAACGTGCTCCTTCACTGTAGGCAATGACTAATGAGATCTACGAGTTCAGCTCGAAATTAGATAATTTACAAAGATGTAATTCTCCTTTTGCTATTCCTTCAAATTTTTAACCAACAAATTGCCCCAGTTACCTAAGAATGTAAATTTTTACTAAAAATTAAATACTAACATTACCACGGTGACCACAGCCAGTGAATTTTTTTTTACATAAAAAAAACTGATAAAACATGCTCGCGACTTTTTTCTTCTATTTCTACAGAAAAACCACCCTAATACTGCTCCAGATCTATTATTCGGACTTTTCAGGCTTGATCGATGACCGGTAGACCGGTACCTAAGAGAGTGCTCGGTTGGGATACTCCTGGAAGATTACTGCCGTACTAAGGAAGAACGCCGTATAAACCTTTAGAAGTTGCCAAATTTTCATTGACAAATCACGAATTTTCAGGAAAATTTGTAAATATTCATCTTTCAATTTTTCAGAGAATTTTGATGCTAATGTGATCGAAAAGTTCTGAAAATGTAAAGGAAACATATTCAAAACTCTCTTTAAAAATAAATACATTCTGAGAGGAAATTTGGCAACATGCGAATGCTCATACGGCGTTTTTCCTTAATTGGCACGGCAGAATACGTAGGAGGTGCCTTGCTAAATAACGGATAGGTGGTATTCAAAATGAAATTGAGAGGTACGCAATTTTGAACCATGAGTGAACATACTTTAATTTTAACGTGCAATTGACAAAATAACCGTATGAGTGCTTAAAACTTGATGATAAAATGCGTTTCTGTCAAACGGCCGAATAGATACTTCCGCGGATAATTAAGAGGGGGAGGGGGGGGGGTATAAAAGTCACTCCAGTAAAGACGGATATCCAACGGAAATTGATCATATTTGGGAGGGTATAATATGATTCAGGGCAGAGGAACCCATACAGTGCGTAAATGAATAGATTCAGTACAAGCCAGATTGGGCATAGTGCGTCATATTATCTCCATAAAGATTAGCGGGGAAAAACTCTGCTAATTCACACGATCTGCCGGCGGTGCAAAAAAAAGGGTGACTGATGGAACGGGATAAAACGGCTGCAAATTAACACCGCACGGGCCAGGTTGCCTAATTTTAGGAGAATTCAAAAAATTTATGAACGTCAGGTTCTCTTATTCGCCCTTGTAAAAACCTTTTCTAATTATTCATGTTCTTTGTATAATGTTTACGCTTCATCCAGTTTTGCTCCCAAGTGTAGAATTCCAAACGATTTTAAGTTATTATCTTATCGCAAAGATGTAAGTCTATACCACTTTTGCGTTGAGAGCGATTTGACATTGCTTTTTGAATCTCAAAATGGAGAGTACATAATTGGAATATTTTGAAATTTAAACTATAAACTCAAAAAAATTCCATGCGGAAGAGTATTTTTATCAGTAATTGAAATGAGATATCAGCCGAGGGCTTGTCGTGACGGTAGGTGATAAAAAACGTCACGGTCCTTCATGCTAGTGACATTCCTCAAATTTTTATGGGATTTTAGTTTTTCCCAGCGATTGAAGTATCTACATGACACTCGCTTGAACATTTTTTGATCTAAATTTTAAACAAGCCCAAATTATAAAATACCATTTTTGTGACTAACCGAGGATCACTAATAAAATTATTAGAAATTACCTACAGTTATAACCTAGTCACGTAGTAAAATATCAAGATGACTATTTTAAGCAGCACTGAAGGATCTCTCTACAAAAACAAGGACTATTTGAAGGCCAGAAATTCTTATTCTGTCGTTGATCGAACATGCAACCGTGTGCAGAATTATGAAAGTCACTGCATCCAACACCAAGCTCACATTATTCCACTGATAATCCGCAGATGAGTGAACAGTCATTCATACGAGGCCGTTCAATTAAGAGTTCATTCGGCAGATTTTGCCGTTTTTTTAGTTGCGGCGCGGCAATGCATAATTTTAAAATGGAAAAGAAATGTCGAAGAATATTTATTGCAAGAATGTCAGTCAAGCAGCAGTCAAAAAATATTCAAGCTCGGAAAAAAATCATGGTTCTTATAATAAACATAGAAGACTCGAGGTCCCACCTATTTTTCTGGTCGTATTTACAATGTTACTTTGTGGTTAACAAACAATTCAGTCCCGATTAAAAATCTGCATTTCTAACGGAACTGGTAAAAATAACATTGTAACTGCGACTGGAATGATAGGTAAAAGCTGGAATCTACGATACAATCATTGTAAGAGCAACGATTTTTGACACCATGAGCGGTGCTGTTCATCCTAGATCTAAAGCTCTTGTAACCCTCAATTCCTTTTTCTTTCTTGAATTTACGATCAGTGAGGTTTTCACAATGGCATGGATCGGCAAACCGCACGTGGATTTTGCAGACTCAATTATACATATTGCTTTTGGTGAAAAACAGCTTTAACCCTGCGAGCAATAGCGCGACACTCGTATCATCGCTTAAGTATGCATGCGAAGGCAAAACGCCTTCAATTTTTCGGGTATGCACCACAGACATCCACAGAGTACGAATAGTTGTATCTAAGGAGTTACCATCAAGCTACGTATTGTGTTGTTGTTACTTCGTTGAGATTCTTGGAGGCAGAGGATTCCGTCGTGTCACCGAAGGAAGCAGTGAGACGGACAATTTTGAAATCGAGTTTCTATCAAAATTCGACCGATTTAATTTAAATGAATTGACAGATTTTGTTAAACAACAAAACTTGTCTTATTTTTCGAGAACCATGAGTTATCATATACAAGCAGAAACGATGTATTATAGTGCTCTTGCACTGCTATCTTCCCTACGGTGTGTATTTTGCGTCAGAACGACATGCGATATATTGCATCAATTAGTTCCATGTTATCAGCTACTAGCCAATAAAAGGCTTCGTTTTTTTAGAGGGGAGAGGGGAGATATCGCACTCAATACTGATATCGAAACTGCATTCAACCGCAATATTTTTCTCCTAAAAAAAAAAAACAAAAAACAAAAAAAAACCCTGCCTCTAGTGCGTTAAATTTGTTTGTCTTTGATAAGTGAATTATTTAGTCTCGTGACAACCGCAGGAACGCGATCTAAAAATTCGATTAAAATATGAGGTGCTATATATCGCATGACGTTCTGACACAAAATAAGACGGCCATGATCGAATCATCTTTAGTGAATTATGCCCAAATTACATTGCTCAAATTCTTATTGACGGGCCCTCAAAATACATTGTCTGTATTTATGAGAGATGAGAAAAGGCATGATTTTTTCGCGACTTGGCAAGATGGCGGATTGTCAGCACCGTGGATGAGCGTTGAGGGTTGAGACGCTCAATCAGAGTCGTGCGGACTGACGAAGGCTCAAGCAGACGGATTAGTTGGACAGCGTTTGATCCCGGGCTTCAATCAATCATTGTGAGGTGTTTGTGTAGTTAAACGCTCATTAACACCGCACTAAGTCGCTCCGCGCGACATTAGCACCCACCGGGGCGACATTTTATCCTCAGCTGGTGGAGGCCTCGTCGGACAATCGTGCATGGAATTCCTTATTATCATCAACAATGCGTAAACAGGTGAGGAAAGGAAACAAAAACAAACATAAAGTGTTTTGTTATTTTGATACAGAACGGATACTAATGATGAGAGGACATACCTCGCGCTGGTGCCCTCGCAGTCAGCACAAGTGGATTGCATTTTGCAAAAAGGAACCACTAACATTGCAATGATGCTAAAATTGTGCAACTTCATCCTTTGCAATAAAATTGCGGAAATCGTGAAAAACTATGAAATTTAGATGGGAATTTTTGTCTTAAATTTACAGTTTTTAGCGAGTAAAATAAGAAACTATTAATGGATAATCGGGTTTTTCCTCCAAGACAAAAGAAGTTGCACAATCTTAGCAACATTGCAATGCTAGTGGTTCCTTTTTGCAAAATGCAATCCAAGTGTGACTGGATCAACTACACCGCTGGCTGGTGCCTTTACACTTCTAGCTAGTGCAACTACTCTTATCAGGTGGAAGTATAGTTGGACCGCATTGGGCAAAAAGAAACCAAGCCACATCAGCTATTGCCAAATTTAATCGGGCAATTTAATGTTTTACATAAAAATGGTAGTGCGGAATTTTAGGCAAATTTCAGTAAACTTTTCCATTGTACAAGGCAAATTCCTTAGCATTTTCAAAAAAATCCGCACAGGCGTTCTCTTGTAAAAAATTAAATTGCCCAGTTAAATCGGGCAATAGCTGATGTGACTTTCTGTTAAACGCGGACCAGTTGAGATTGCGATAATTTTTTTTCAGTATCAAATGAAATTTGGCAACGCCTGAAGGTCCACACGACGTTTCTCCTTAGCGCGACAGAAATCGACACCGTAAATCCGCGGGACTCGTGTCTCACTTTTCCGAAAATAATGCAAAGCCGAGCGATACCCGGGATTCCGGATCCGGGTTTTTAATCCGATTGCGAGTGCACAAAATGCACATTCGGCTCGCTTCTCGATTCCGGATTAATTTTATTCAGAGCACGGAACACCGCAGCCCATTAACCTGGAGCAAACCGTAAAGTACAAAACCAGATTTAGATTACATCCCAACTGAAGAAATGTGGTCCGCCGGGCGAGGAGCGGGTAGGGAGAGTAATTAAAGACTAATGGGGAGAATGGAGAAAAAGGAGGCGGGAGAGGTAGGGAGGGAGGGAGGAGATGGAAAGGGGTGGCGATTAAGCATCGTGGCAGTATAAATACATAATTTTAAGTTGAGTCTTTGTGTATGAGGAAAAGACGTGCGCGCGGTTTCGAGAACGATTCGTCGAGTTCGCTGTTTTCAAATCCTGCTCGTGCGCTGCCGAGCTAAAGAAAAACGCCGTAAGAACATCCGAGTGTTGCCAAATTGCACCGTATAAAATTTGTATTTTTGTGGAAAGGTATGAGAATTTGTCCTCCAGGGTCGAACTGGCTCGCATCTGAGGGCGTAGACCCTTGGCTGGTTAAGGGGGCGTAATGTGATATTTCCCGGTAGAGCATTCCCTACGTGGAGAGGGGTTCAGAAAATTTTGGCAAATCAGCACAAGTTAACGCTATTTTCGGGTTCAAAGTTTATTGATCACACGGAGTAAAAATTGCAAAATTGAACGTGAAGCGCAGCATTGAGAGCTCACGGTTCGCGTCATCGCGCCTTCAATTTTTCAGATGCAGCACGGACGTCCATCAAGTACGAATAGTTGTATCTCTGCGCCGTCGTTAACGCGCATCCTTTCCCTCGCTTTATTTCCGTATTGTGTTTGTTTGCGTTTGTCTTATTCGTAATGGTGCTTCAAGCACTACGTGAGTAATACAGAAAAAGGTATAGGAGAGATGTCTTCAGGCCTTTTTTTAACTTTTCTCCGAATCAGAGCGACGCTTCATTGACAGCATAAAGCAGAGGATTGAGAGCTCACGGTTCGCGTCATCGCGCCTTCAATTTTTCAGATGCAGCACGGACGTCCATCAAGTACGAATAGTTGTATCTCTGCGCCGTCGTTAACGCGCATCCTGTCCCTCGCTTTATTTCCATATTGCGTTTGTCTTATTTGTAATGTTGCTTCAAACTAGAGCAGAGCATTGCGAGTTCACGACTCACGGCATCGCGTCTTACATTTTTCATATGCAATGTGGATATCCATCTTGCGCGAATAGTTGTGTCGTGTTTACATTTTAAATGTCTCATAGTTTTGAAGTTCGAGATAAATTAGGGTTAAGTTTGGCCGAGCTATGTAATGGTATGTCCAAATCAATAGCCATTTGAAAAGGAGGAAATATGTTTGAAAGTCTCTTAGGAGGTCTATAAAGGATGCGTATGTCTAAAAATCGAACCTACCATCGCTTCTGAGGGAGTTACACATAGCGAATGAAGGAGGGGGATGATAAAGCGCCTGTATGTCAAGAAGAAGGTGAAAATTTTTAAGAAAATTGTTTACGCTTTAGAAAGTAGTTCTTGGACCTCTGTTGACCACTATCATGCGTTAAAGCACCTTTCTTTACTCCAAACACTCTCTTCTTCCGTTCATTTAAGAAATTTTTCTCACATATTCTCGGTCGTAATTTTTTCTTTTTTCTTATTTTGTTATCTGTAAGAGGGGCGCGTTTTTGGTGCGCAAAGGGGGCGTATCTGCCAATGGCAGATTGGCCTTATGGCCAGTCCGAGCCTGTTGTCCTCGAATTTTCAGGTGCTTTTGATTGAATTGCAGATAAAAATCTGTGAAAAATGGGGAAAAAATTTTTCCGTGTATTCGTATTTTATCTGAGGTAATTTGGCAACGTTGGAAAGTTCATGCGGCGTTTTTCCTAAGCAAGGCAATACTCGATTCATGACGTTTTCAAGAAGAGTCAAGCCAGATTTTCTCGAGGGATTCTTTACCATCCACTCAAAAATGAACTTGTTTGAGGAGAAAATCCATTTTTTTCGATCTTTTTTTCTTGAAAACCTAACTTTAAAAGACCTCCTGTTAGAAATGAAACAATTTGAATTAGAAAATGAAAACCGTTTTTTTTACTGCCATGTTAAGGTAACACGTCGTATGAGCATTCGAATGTTGCCAAATTTCCTTTCAGAAAATACTTATTTTTTAAGAAAGTTATTACTATATTTTTCCATGAAATTTGCATGCTTTTCAGATCGAAGTACGAAACCAAATCACTTGAAAAATCGGAATATAAATAATATACACGTTTTTCTGAAAATTCGTGATTTTTCGAAGGAAATTTGGCAACTCCTGATGGCTCTTACGTCGTTTTTCCTAAGCACGGCAGTATAATATTGCCTGTTTAAGAACTCAATTCTACTTTGAGGATCTATTCAACAACTGCAAATGATATGTTCTCCGATGCTCATTCGATCTTGAAACAACTCGAATCTCCTGTTTCCATCGAAGAGCAGCTCAGTCGCGGTCTTAAAATTCCAATTCTTTTCAAAGACATTTCATCCTGCAGGCTGGCGCCAATCTATCTCGAGTGCATAAAAACTCAATCCAATAACCACGCCTGAATTGAATCGGGGACCCGTTTTATCAGGAAATTCGATGAGCTGCGGCCTGGAAGAAATTAAAGTGAGTCAATTCGACGAGGGGAAGATGAAGTTGTAACCTAATCTGCGGCGTAAATTGAGGGGTGCCTTGCAACTTGCAACACATCGCGACTAGTTTCGTATTATTATTCGAGTATTGGTTTTAATTATACCATACTGTAAGGACAATAATTGATTGCGGGGAAGGTAATGAGAGACGGAATGAAGGGCGGAAGGAAGAAAAGATAACGAGGTCAATTAAAATGAGTTACACCGAGAACAACGGTTTGTCAGATGGGATCGGGTATGCACGGCGTTGATGATGTTTCCGATCGTATTAATTTAGTCTTTGAGGGAGAACAAAGGTGCAAACATACTTGGTTGTGAGTGTTTTCATAAGTGGAAACTTACGGTGAAAGAACTTCAACACCATCGTGTTGCGTCGTCTTGGGTCTGTTGAACCCGAGAAATACAGCCAGACTGAGATGACGTTATATAGGTACGTATAATCGCACACATCTAGGGAAAATCAACAGCAAGGTCTTACATTCACACTCATTTGGATTACACCTCGCATAAGTTAGATATTATTACATGGCTCATTTTAGAAACAACAGATGTGCCATAAACCCTATGCGGATAAGCGATTCTAGATGTGGCTCGTCATTGCAAAATGAAGTTATTCTATATTGTGGCGCTTACAAGTATATACACTAAAATTGAGCCTATGTATGGATTTGACCCAGACAAAACTATACCCTCAGAACAGGCATGTTTATTTTCGCACATAGATAGACTTCTTTGCATAGACTTCTTCATAAATGGACGGTTTTAACGTGATTTTCGAGGAAATTTACGTTATGAAAGAGTATTCCGTTAGCTGTATCTCGTAGCAGTTCCAAATTGAAGAATGTGGCTAAGGTGGCTACTAAAACAGGCTGACCAAAAATCAGTACTTTTGCGGTACTTTTTCAGTACATTCCCAAGAAATACAGTACCTCCTCCACAGAAATATTCAGTACTTTTTCAATACCTTCATTTGACAAGATTCAAAAAATGTCAAAAATTTGAATTTATCGCTCAAATTGCGACAAAAATGACTAAAATTCCGGACCTTCCAGCGGAATTTCCGCACTTTTTCAGTACATCCGGACTGCCCTTGAAAAATCAGTACTTAAAACGGACTTTCCGGACTTGTAAACACCTTGGTGGCCCAAATACACCGAATCAATTACAATGCAACGGTCAAGCGCCGTTCAATTGAATCATAATGTACACGCAATACATCCAACCGTGCAAGTCGGGCGGTATTTCGGCCGAACAGGCGGCAACTCGCCTTCCGGGCGAAAGGCATAGGAGCTCCAATTCAAAACGAGCCTGCTGCTAACTAACGCTCACCGCATCAAGAAATTATGAAAGTAGTGTTCATACACGGCGCGAAGGGGCGGGGGGTCCGCGTCGGAATGACCACCAACTTGGAGCCGCAGGGCCCTGGGGACCGTCCGGAGCCCGGTCGAGTCCCCGAGCACATCAAGTAGATGGAGTCCGCCGTTGCCAAATCAAAACGAGAGCCGTGAAAACCCCCGTAAAAATTATTTCAATCGCCCCGCGATCTGGCAACCGCGGGGTATTGCGATTCCAACTCGCCGACACACATCGTTTGTCTCCTTAACTCCGCCGTCGCTCCTCATGCTGTTCCCCGGTTTTCGATTGGCTGCCCGGCCCGACTCGGCACTGGTCGTTAATCAGGTCATCCTGGAATCGCTGCTCCCTAAGACGTTCGGTAATTTTACAATCTTACCGCCCACGCGGGCGCCATGGAGGAAGTCTATGTCAAAAGATGACCATGAAAAAGATTGGAAAGACTTGAAATTTAAGTGAAATATCATGCAGGGTGATCCAAGGTTAATCGGCCAGACTGTAGGAGCTGAAATACCCCCAAACCCCCTCACTGTAAAAAAAAAGTCGCTTGGATCTAGAGTCCAGTCTCTTAAAAACATCGACAAGAAAAAATACTCTTGATTCAATCGGAGTTTTGCTAAAATCGAGAACCAAGTCTCTTAGTTTATGCAGATTTCTTTTTTATTCAAGCAAAAAGCCTAATGAATCAAGAGTAATTTTTCTTGTCATTGTTTTTAAGAGTCTGGGTTCTACATCAAAGCGACTTTTTTTTCCAGTGAGGGGGTTTGGGGGTGTATACACGTCATTGAGGTAGATAACCAGGAGGAAGAAAAGCCTTTGAAAGATTTTATAAAACTATAAGAAGCTCAGTAGTATGTGGTTTTTCGGAACATTCTTCATTTCATTCCGTACACAACACACTGAAAAAGGACCGATTTGTGGGTGCGGAGGAAAGGTTTTACTCCGAGTTAGCGCTTCGTGGATTAAGTTGCATCGGCAAGTTACTATGTATGTGCTCCTTTTCAACAATCATGATACAAAAGTAGGTGAAGATGACCGTTTTAGAACTCAATCATAATTCCACACAATGATTATTGGAGTGAAAAACTTCACGCTGTCGCAAGTCAACCTTTTTTAAAAGAAAATAAATGAATGAATAAATATAAATACTACTAATAATTTTTCACCCTTACTCTTTCCTTGTCATTTTTAACTTTTCACAGCAGCGCAGAAAGTCTATGAACGGGAAAACAAATAAAGGCGACAAAATAAATGAAAAGCACTTGTTAAAACTTGTTTATTGTTAAATGAAGTTCAAACCTACAAGTAAATCAGAGAGGAGTTCCCAGTTTTGCACAAGGTTGAAAAATTTCTCAAGCACATAAAAACAGACGCGATCGTGAAAGCGAAAAACATACCTTCAGGGATAAATATTTGATGACTGCTTCAAACTTTCATCATTACAGGAAATTTAAATTTCTGCTGCTCTCGTATTTTATAGTGCCTCCTCTTTTGTGCACGGTCCCCCAATTGCTGTTTCCCCCTTCCCTCTCTGCCACCCCGCACGGAATCCCTCTGTTTTATAGTCAGTACAGTCATGCAAACTCCGCACAAAAACTGTTAGAGCATGAACTTTTTGTCTCATCGATTACCGTTCGAACTCAACACGTATTTTTTCACGGTCAACTTAAACTATTAATCCCTTGATTATTCTTTCGGTGGTGGAAGTATGTTCGTGGGTGTGGGAAAGGATGAATGGATTTTTGTTGTTATTTTCATTGGTATAAAGAAAACCCAACAAAAAAGATTAGACATGTCTACCCTTCACAGGAAAGAGCACGAGTGCTTGAAAAATCAGAGAGATAAAAAAGAAGATGTAGGGGGGGGGGGGGTGTCATAGTTTATGGTGAATCCCAAGCCTTACCTACTTTTGCAGTCACGGTTACAATGCCTAGTTTGTGACAAATATACTTTCGGTCCACTCAAAAAGCCATTAACATAAAAGTAACATTGTGACTTAGACAGCAAACGTATGTAGAACCAGGAATCCACTATGACCATTGTAAGAGCGACGATTTTTTTTTCGATGTAAGCGCAATAATATTAATTAATCAAAAATGATCTTTCTTTAAAACAATTTGAATGTTAGGAGGAAGAGGTTCTAGAAAATAAATAAGAATTTAAGAAAAATAAACAAAGAAACGTCTTTATTAGCCCCCCTCTGTAATGGTTAGTCCGACTAACCGACGACTAACTTAGTCGTCAAAACGGAATTTTGAACTGCCCCTTCAAATAAATCGTCTTATTCACAGTGTGTGCGGCAGAGCAACTATTCCAGCTCCTAGGATGCCTTTTTTGACTACCTCTCGGATTGAAGGCGCTATCTGCGTCCAAGTTGTATGTTAGCGATGCGACGCGCCGCGCCTCAAAACAACACTCTCCCTCTGTTTATAATGGAAAAATTCACTTTTCTTGAAGTCACTTAACATATTTTCCCTACACAACTGTCAATAATTTGACCTCTTCTCCTTCTAATTGAATAAACTGGGCAAAGGATGTATTGCTGTGAAATAAGCGATTTCCATTATTTCTCAACATTCATTCAAATCTCATTTTACACTTACATCTCATATTAATCGGGAAACTAAACATCGCATTTTATTTGCGATGATTGATAATTTAAACTTTTTGATTGAGCCATAAACACTTAGAATAAGAGAATTGAAGAAACGGAAAAGAAAAGAGGATGCCACACATGCATAACATTACCGAAAACATGATTTTTTTTTATTTTGTACTTGCTATTTTTGGGGGAGTTCAAATCGTATCCTTTTTTTTGTCCTGTCCATTCATCTGCAGCAAAATTAAACGTTCTGCAAATCAAATATTTTGCACACTTATTTTTAAGATGTTTTTTTAGATTTTTTTAATTCATTTTCGACGGTTGATTTTGGCCGGGAGACCGGTCGAAACATCCCGTGTTTTATAAATTATTGTGTTTTTTTCAGCCTTGTCCCCGCCTTTCCTCGTCCTATTTTATATCTGTTTTCGAGGTGCCATAGTGTACATCTATCAAAAAGTTGTTTTAAGGATAGTATGCTTTTGTCTCCATAGTTTTGATTTCCAAAACAGTGGAATCCATGTTCGTATAATCCAAAATCCAAGTACAATTTTCGGTTCAAAATTCCACTTTGTGTCAAGATTACTGTATCACGTGAAATTGAAGGGGGAAGGGGTTTGAGTTTGAAGTGGTTTTCGCCAGGCAAATTAGTGCTTTGGACCATTTCTCTAATTTGATAAGCCCGGCTGACAACGAATGCATTAAAAGATAAGTGAGCTCCGTGTCAAACTCCTCTGCACCCGCCATTACCTTGCGAGCGCCCTCTATTTCCTTTAAAATAACTGGCAGCTCAAAGAAACCAGTGTCGTCAACCCAAGCCGCAAGCCATGGATACTAAATGCATCGTTGTGAAATCGCACGCGTAAATTTTGCATTAGACTTACCTCTCAAATATTTAGAGAATAAATGGGTCATCGACTTCTTATGTAAATACTGATTGTTGAAACCTATTTTCACAAAATAAGGCATCGAAAATTGATGTTTTAAAAGGTACTATACAGCTTGTTGAAATCGCAAGCAATAGTTTCCTCAATCGTCCTATTCAATAGCATCTAAGTTTGGCACAGACTATGTCTTCGATTTTTTTAGGTAACTATGTGTAATTTTATCAAAACTGCAGCTGTTCACTGGCTGAAAAGGTGGTAACATCATGGTGCATTCACTGAGAATCTCTATGCATACTTGTTGAGGTATAAAAGTTTCTGTGAACTTAGATGCTTTTTTGCGGAATCGATTAAAATTCGGGGCAGATTGATTAAAGAATAACAAAATTTAACGAAATTTCTGTGAAAAAGAAATACAAGATCTTCGCACGTTCAATTGTATTTGCGATTTCAAACTCTTGATAATCATACATTTATAGATTTTTTAGCCTATTTGACGAATGATGTCTCTATACTGTCATTTTAAATGGAAAAATGCATACACAATTGATTTTAGTCTTAAAAGGCCAATTCAGAGTAGAGAAATGACGTATTCTTCATTACATTTGCCTTAATAACTATCTTCAGTGATTTTGTTGAATATTGTTTTTTTGATTATCTCAACGAGGCTCAGTTTTAAAAATGTTTCTTAGTCGTAGAGAAAAGGTACTTAGTGATAAAAAACTACCCAACAAGGAGGGAGGTTCTGCCAGTGGTCTTAAAATTAAAAATTAACATTCCATTAATCGAATTTTAATTATTTTCAGTAGCTGAAAAATGTATTCGATTCTAAAATGCAAACATTCCTCTCCCAAAAATTTTTGACCGACAGTAAGTGCCTGCAGAATCTCTAAATACTTTCCAATTGGGCAACATGGTATAAAGATGACAAGCGGCGAAGGTAAGAGAATAAGGGATGAAAAAAATGGCGCTGAAGTAGATAAGCGTGGAAATTACTCGCCGGAACTCTGAATATAAAATG
This sequence comes from Bemisia tabaci, assembly GCF_918797505.1. Taxonomy (NCBI): domain Eukaryota; kingdom Metazoa; phylum Arthropoda; class Insecta; order Hemiptera; family Aleyrodidae; genus Bemisia; species Bemisia tabaci. The sequence continues at coordinate 31,686,451 of NC_092797.1, read as the reverse complement.
CTATTAAATGAAACGCGCGTAAAATGCCGAACCCGCCTCTGGGAAATTCTGAAACATTGCGCACCTTATACAATTAACTTATTCCCCCACAGAGGGCGGATGGAGAGAAGTGGATACACGCTTAAGAGACAAAAATTAATTGCTGCTGGCATTCATACGAGAAAAATATCCGCGATTTTCTGGAAAATTTGAGAATCGATAAGATTTATATTTCATGGCGAGTGAAACATGGAATTGGACCCAGAGTGGATCATGGTGGTGGACTGACACAGCGTTTTATGATGATTCATTCGAGGCTCATTTCCAGTAAGCAGAATCGTCGGAGGCGTCGCAGGATTATGTTTTAATTATCGATACATTATGTTAACGGGTGGTATTCGATACATCAAATAGGTGGTGGGCTTGTATCGATATCGATTGGTTCAGCATGTAAACATAGCCTCAAACAAAAGTCAATTGAGTAATCTGAGAGAACGGGGTTTTGTAATAAATATTTACTATTTATGAATACCAAATGGCAATGAAGAGAGAAATAGCTAAGGATTTTCTCATTTTCAGCTTTTCCGACTTAAATCCCAAAAATTTTGTTTGAGGTTATGTTCTATTATTTTGAACCAAACGATACATCGAACCACTATCGAATACGGTCTATTTAAAAGAAAAAAGTCAGTACCTAAATTCGTCTATTTCATATTCGAGATTGATCGATGGTCTTTTCATTACACTAGCAGGAATTGTCTGGCTGAATTTTGACAGCCTCGGTGACAATAGGCACATTTTCTTACCTGAAACAGAAAGGAAATTCAATTAAGTGAAAGGAAGACAATAGAATATTTGAGTCAAAATTGATAACTTTAGTAAAAATCAGTGATGAATAAATAAGAGTGACGACGGTGCCATATAGTTTCTCGTTGAGGTGCATAGCGTCAAGAAATGAAAGCAAGGAAACAGTCACTACATATGGTGTAAATGGGAGAGAGGACGTACATTTTGCCGTGCTCAATAAAAACGTCGTATGGGCATTCAAATGTTGCCAAATCCTCTCTCTCAAAATATTTATTTTGGAAGAAAATTGAAGGTATTTTTCTTTAAAATTTTCAGACTTTTTATGTCAAATTACGAACAAAATCCTTTGGAAAATTGGAAGAGAAATATCCGCAAATTTTTACAAAAATGTGTAAATTATCGAAGCAAATTTGGCAACGTCTGATGGCTCATAAGCCGTTCTTCCTTAGCACGGCAGCATAGTAGTGCAAGGGATGATGAGGCTTTTTCGATTTCTGACTTCAACGCAAGCTTCGATGAATATTTCAGCCAATAATTATACTTTTTCCGTGAGTACCATCATCTCACATTCACTGGAAAAAACACATTGGATCTAGAGTCCAGACTCTTAAAAACATCGACAAGAAAAAGTACTCTTGATCAATCAGAATCTAGCTTAAATCAAGAACCAAGCCTCTTGATTTAAGCGGATTTCGTTTTGATTCAAGCAAAAATTCGATTGAATCAAGAGTTTTTTTCTTGTCAATATTTTCAAGAGTCAGGACTCTAGATCCAATGTGTTTTTTTCCAGTTTTCAATACTAATACAAATTGAGGTGCTTGGAACACAAAGCGCGTGAGTGCAGTTTTCGCTATTTCGAGAAATTATCATCGAAATCATTTAACTTACTCCCTTACTCTTAATCATTTAACTCATCGGTTACGAAATCACGTGGATCCTCGTGGCGGAAATGAAATTCGAACTGAATTTTTGATGCTTAAAAATTAGAATTCGGGGGTGACTTTTTCACAGAATACACATTAAGACTAGTTTTACTTGTAATCAATAATACCTCTATTTTTCAAAAACCTCGAGTCCTCGTCCTCCAAGTCCCTCAATTCTTCTTGATCGAGTTTGTTTACACAGGTCTGTGTGAGCCCCATGAAGAGTCCGAAACTGGAATGAACCAATCAGACAGTGGCACAGACATGGCAATACTCATTCTGTAAAGGTGCTTTAGATCGTGGGAGGGGAGTGGAACAGAATTGGCAATAATAAAAGTATCATTAGAGGGTGGATTGGCGCGGTGGAGTGCGCAGAGTGCAGTGTCGGACGAAGATCCGCTTCCGAAAGATGATAGAGCGCTGGCGCTGCGCCCATCAATTATCGCCGATTGGATTCTATCGCGCCAGAAAGATCAATTGCCGTCCGATTAACGTCATTTACAGAACTCACCGCATGAGTGTATGTGAGCACAATACGTTTGCACCCGCTCCAGTGATAAAGTCACGTAGTCACTTTACCTCCAATGCAGGTGAGCACTATTCGTTAAACCCCTCCACCACGGATAAAAAGTGTCAGGGACTATCCCGTAACATTGTGGTATTGCCCCTATTTGTTGGATGATATGGTAATTTCCAATCAATTGCGGTAACACCGCAACATTGGGGTTCGTGACCTAATTTATTGGGGTGCTGCCACAATTAACTTGAAAAGCCAATATCATCAAACAACCCCGTGGTTTTTTTTCAGGTCCAAACTAATAAGGAACAAAACATTTCTAAGTTATGTTTTTTTCCGCCAAACGAATCCAAGCGACATTTTTACGTACAAAAACTGATCCTATTGTGGCCTGATCGAATAATAAGCATCCATACCTAACCTTCGGATAATGCAATTACGCGATTTGACATCCAACCGCCACTGATAACGATCCTGCCAAAGCTCCTTCGGCAAATCACATCTCCTCATTTCCTGCCTTATTCCATCAATCCACGATTTGGCAGGGCATCTTCAGCTGCATTCTCTGCTAGACGGACCCAATCCAGAACCTTTCTAGGCACCCTATGATTGGACTTCATTTCGCAATTAACTAATTAAGGACTACAATTTCTAGCTCAATCATAAAGCACGTACTTACATAGGGCAACTGGTGACACATACGTTGGTTCTAAATGTGCCAGAAATAGTGGTTCCAAGTGAAGTCTAACTGAATCGGGACGTGCGAAAACCGCTAGTGTCCATTTTTCCAGTCTTCAGTTTTTTTGAGTTGATAATAATTTTCGGAGTTGGATGTAACCATGAAATTGGCGTTAATACTCGTCTCCGGGTGACCTTAATCCAAAACAGGGCCGTTTCACTTTTATGGTTGTATCAACTCTTAAAAGTATTATCAACTCAAAAAAAACTGAAGACTAGGAAAATGGACATTAGCGGTTTTCGCACGTCCAAATTCAATTCTTACGTTGATTGCGACACGGATCAACTTTGATCAACTTGTTCGGGCGCGTTTTTGCTGCCCTCGGATACGCGCAAACAAGGATGATCCGAGCGAAAACAGTCGGGAGTCGAGGAGAGAGATATAGGCAAGAGCAGCGTGGCGTGTTGCAGCAGCGCGGAGGAAGGGAGTATTAGGAGAGGGGGAGGGCGGGAGGAAAAACCATTAGACTTTGAAGTGTTTGACGTCCGGCGGCGGCGTTGGGTTTTCGGAGCTCCTCGTTGGGCGAGGAAAAGAAAACGCCAACAGGGAAGCGGGGCTGGGGAGCAGACGTTCCGGCCCCGGCGCAGCCCGCCCGGCTCACAGTCGGAGTTTTAAATGATTTACTTTTGTTTGAGTCGAAATCCCAAAGCAAAGTTGGGAGCGCTCAAATCTGCGAGTCTGAAAGAATCCGTGAAACACGATAGTAAACACTCAACATCGGCCTTTAGCGCGGCGCGGCGCGGCGCGTCCCTACACCCACCCACGTCCCGTTCGGGCAGTCGACAGCTCCTTCACTCCCCTCCCCCCCCCTCCCCTCCCCCACCTCCTCCTCTCATCTACTCTATCTCACTTACTTCTTTCCGGCGAGGACTGTGTCACGTTCAGCATGGTCAACACCAAAGTTGGCTTGTTTCCGTATCCAATTCGTCGAGTGTCCTTGGGTGCCACGTCGAATGCAACCCGTCGAACACCCGTGCGAGTGAAATTGCATCATTTAAAATGCAGGCGTTTGAGAGTGTTATGGCTGGACTTGAAATCGTTACTGACAAGGGCGATTCATTTCTAATATAGCCGTGCATGAATTTTTCTTTTCTTTTTTCTGACTTAACCAAATTAACAGTACTCGTAAAAGGTCTCCAACATATCGAACAACGTGCGAGTGAAATTGCATACTTCGCAGATGAAGGCGTTTGAAGGCACACAGTTAAAAATTATGTGTTTAGTGTTACTTCGTTTTACTTTTCTGTGTGTCGGATCAACCCAAAGGACTTGGTTGCTCAATACAGTTGTGTATTAAGTTGACCCAAGCCGTTGGTTACTCTGAGACATCGGGCCATGAAGGAAGTGTCTTGCGAAACTTATTAACAGTACTGGTAAAAGGTTTTCAACTTACTGAACATACGTGCGAGTGAAATCGCATATTTCGCAGATGAAGGCGTTTGAAGGCACACAGTTAAAAATTATGTGTTTAGTGTTACTTTGTGTTTTATTTCTGTGTGTCTAATCAACCCGAAGGACTTGGTTGCTCAACACAGTTGGTTGTTAAATATTGACCCAAACCGTTGGTCACTCTGAGACATCGGGGCATGAAGGAAGTGTCCTGCGGAACTTTTGCACTCTTGTTTTTCTCCCTATACTTAAAGATTGCAACAGGAACACTGTCTTGCCGGGATTATTTCGATGCCTTCAAATGTGCCTCTCTTGAGGCAGTGCATGCTCCAAAGAACTATGCTTCACAGCATTGCAGACTGTACTTTCGCGAACTTTCTTTCGTAAGAAATAGTTCGTCAAACATTTAGCCGTTTTTGAAAGCCAACAACATATTTTCGCAATTTCACCAACTTGGTGCCTCACTGATTAGCTGTATTGGAAACCAAATTATTAATTATTGCCTCATTTAGTTAGTTCTTCATTGACAGTTAAAACTTAAAAAAATTCACAGGAATGAAACAAAAATACTTTCGTCAGAGATTTGGAGCACGAAGTGAGTAATTTTCATGAAAAGCGAGAATCCAGGGAGGTGAGAAAGGAATTAATTCCAGAGACAAAGTGCGAGTCACCTGTGGGTTCGAGAAGGAGAAATAAGGGTTCCTTAAATCGTTGGGATTTTTTTTCCATAATCCGATGAAAAAGGCGAGAAGGCAAGTAAGTCTGGAGCGCCGGAAGGGCCGAGGAAATAAGCGAGTCAGCGGCGTTTATTTAATTATGCGCAGTGTAAGTTAGGCTTCAGGAGGGAATAAACTCGCCTCCTATCAAAAATTCCGGAGGGCATATTTTCACTTCTTACGGGTGAAGTTGCGGAACGAAATTATTCATGTACAATGGCAACATTTACACGGCTTCAAAAATACGCATGAATACATTCATGAAGCTTGCGGTGCGGGGCGGCGGCGCGACAGTGGCGCGCTGCGGCGGTGAGACTTGGAAATTTGTTGAAAAGTGAATCTCATTAAGCACGAAGGATCGGCAAGACCGAATAAAACGTTCGGCAGCGCAGTAGCGCCGCGCGCGCAGAATAAACGTTGATTTATCACAGTAGCTGTTACGGAGGTGTTTTGCGGTGCGCATACGAGGCCCGGCGCGGCGCAGCGTTGCATGAACCGCCGCCGCTCCGCCGTCTAAATGGCTCAAGTCAATTTTTTAAACGATCCCCGAAGCATACATATGCAAATTCATCATGAGACTCGGCTGGAAATTCGGTTGGGTTCTTTCGCGCGGGAGTGGCGACGAAATGCAAGTGGCATGCGGGGGAGGGGCGCGGGGTTGATGCCGTGCGCCGAATTCGTGGTGTTGAGCGGAATGCGACGCCAGCAAGTGTGTCAATAATGTTGATTCCATTATGATCAAATGTCAAGTTTAGATATGCGAGATTGTCTTTGTTTACTCTATTGCAATACGTTCGCAAAACACGTCCATCAGAGCGCGGCTCCGTATTTATTTGGACGCTTCCAGCACCCCCCCCCCCCCCATTCTGCCACTGCTCTCGCTACAAAATGCAAAACAATTTTCACTATGCCTCAGGTCGCTCGCGAATACCCCTTCTGGTCTCGTGTTCCCCCCCCCCTCCCGCACTGTATGCAATCTGCAACCACTAGCATTCGATTCAATTATTTATTGAAGCCCTCTTTCCGAGTCTGAAATATTAACGAGAGGAAAACGAACGCTTTAACCTACCCTTATGGAACTGAGCAAGGGCAGAACTCCTGAAGAGATAAGGTGGGTAGTACAAGCCCTCCCTTCCGCCCTCCCAAATTATTGAAGGAGTTGTTGCAATAAGGAGGAAGCAGTGCAAAAATGAGTGCGACAATTTTGATGTGAGAATATCAAGGCATATTCGAACAATTATTAGAAGAATCATGTCGACCAGAGAGGAGATAGAGGTCGTTTATAAATTATGTCAACCTCCTAGAAGGAGTAAGGAGGAGGAGGCGAAGCTAAACCAGAAATCAAAATAAATCCGGCGCGGTGCGCCGAATTTTACAAAAATTGCGATTGAAAACAGCGCAGCTGATTTTTCGTGAGAAGTACATAGGTGGGGGTTGACCCAAACGTGAGTTTCTTCACCTGATATTATCTGACAAGGGGAGAAAAGCATGTCAAAAATTAATCTCATTAAAGACGGTTCCGATCGTAAGTTAAGGATTGAAATTACAGTGACTAGTAAGGAAACATAAGTTTTCCTTTAATTCGGTAGATATGCAATTTGAGCTACAGAAAGGTTGATAGTATTGTATCACACTCCTTTCGCTGTAGGGAACAATTATCGTGCAAATGCTGGGCCTTGAGAGACACGCTAGCGAGCCGAGTCAGTTGTAACTCGCAAATGGATAAGATCGAAATTGATTTCTCAACTTTTAAAATTTTTGAGGCATCTAAAATCTGCATAGTCAGTGTTTGTCTTTAGAGGGCAAAGTATTCACTTCCGAAACAACAGGTTAAGACAGTCTTAAATGAAGCATCTGACCATCCCAATTTTTTTTTTTTTTTTTGGGCTACCTTAAATTAGACCAATTTACTTACGTGTTTATTTTTAATTAGTTCATCCTCTTACCTTTAACTGATTGACTTTTTTTAAATATGCCGAAAGATGGCGAGAGACTGATTACTAGATAGCTATCGAAATAATTGATGTTGATGCAGACTTGAAGGGAAGCAACATTAGCTTTGAGTTGAGAGGCTATTAAAATGTTTATATTTATCTTCTCAAAAGGTCGAAACTTGAAATGTACGTCTCGCGCGCTCCATACAATTCAAACACTATCTCCATCAAAGCCTGGAATTACAAAAGCACCAACTGCCGTGTTGACACGGAGAGTGAGACGCGGCCAAAAGACAGTTGTCACAAAAATTCGCGGAGAGAAACCATACTTCACCTTCAGTCAACGTTCAGACTATCCTTTGCGCCATCTCAGAGTCAGCCTTTTGAAACTTACGACCTATTGTTCTCGCTGTTGTTCCGGAAATAGGTTTTCCCTCTTTATTTAACAAACCAAAAGCTATTTCTTCCGACCCTCTCTTCCACAATTTGGTACCGAGATGAATTGCAAGGTTTTAGAAGAGCGTCCGCAAATATTGTGGAAAAAATTAATTTTGAGAGTATTATTATTATTATTGAGCAAGTCTTTTAGTCTTTTTAGTATTGTTCACAATCATTTCATAGCCTCTCGAAAATTGTTGAGTGATTTGGAATCAATAAAATTTACCTTCAGCCACAAAGAGAGAATTATTTGTTCAAATTTAGATCCAAACATTGATTGGGCGGATTTCAGACGTCTTTAAAATTATAAACGTTATCAATTTTGGTATCATCCACTTGCGGGCCTCAATATACTTGGATCGTTAACATGTTCTTCAAGGCCCAGCATCCAATTAAAAATTGTTCCTAAACACGCAGCGTGGCATAAGGAGTGTGATACAATAATATCAACCTCACTGTAGCTCAAATTGCATATCTAGCGAATTGAAGGAGAACTTGTGTTTGCTTGCTAGCCACTTTAATTTCGATCCCTAACTTACGATTGGAACCGTTCGTAATGAAATCAGTTCTTTCCTACCCTCTTTGGTAACACATCAGTATAATGCAAAGGTCTCTCGGCCGGCTGTGCGGGCCGATTATTGAAATCGATAGAAAAAGTTTTAGACATAGAAGATAAAAATGATATAGAGGGGATCCTATTGATGGAAGCGTATGGTTGCAATGGACAAAGGATGTAGGTAATAGACTAGCTAACGGCAACCCAAGAGAGAACCTTTACTTAGTCCATCATTTTCTTCATCAGTCTATCGGCACCACCCATTTCAACCAATAGGATCGCTTCATATTCCCTGTGTCTTCTTTGTCCGTCGCTTTCTTTATAAATTTCAATAATCAGCCCGCTGATTTGTTTAAATCCATCTATTTTGACCTCTACTGCCGTAATAAGGAAGAACGCCGTATGAACATTCAAGGGTTGCCACATTTTCCTTGATGAAGCATATATTTTTGACAACATTCATGGATATATTTCCTTGAAATTTTCAGATACTTTATATTAAATTGCGTACAAAAGTTTATGAAAATTTTGGAAAATACTGTTTAGAATTTTCCCAGTAAATTCGGTTTTTATCAGAGGAAATTTGGCAACGTCTGAAGGCTCATACGGCTTTTTTCCTTAGCACGGCAGTCTAGTACACTTGTGTCCGTCCTCATTTTGGAGTTCGATTAATACGATGCGATCAAGGTGAGAATTGAGTCAGTGCTGAGCGGAAGCGACGGCGTTGTGACGTGTGAGTCCGGGCCGGCGGAGCAATTAGTCATCACCTGGGTTGTCCCTGTCTCTGTCCCTGTTCCTGGCTCGTTGGTATCCCTGTGACAGTGCAGCCGGGCAGTTTGAAATCCATCAAGCGGCGAGCGCCAACCGCGTCACGCCGCCAAACGTGAGCCGAGAAGCTCAAGCCGCGCTTCCACATACAACGCGCGACAAGGAGTCAACTGCGTCGGACCAATCGTACTATATGGACCACTACACAAGGTACGAATTTAAGCAATCTGATACATGTTTCTTAACCAGAATTTCACGTAAAACACGAGTCGCGCAACGAAAATTACTAAAACCAACTCCTAACGGAGATATTAACAGTTTTATTTCACATTGGTTACCAGGAATTTAAACTGCCCGCTCACAAGAAACTCAAAACTCTACGTGAGCCAAATCACGCACTATACAACGGTTTCAGCAAGCTTCTCAATCGAGCAATGTTCATTTCCCACCATGTATTTTTCAAACTATAAGTAATTTGCTATGGCTGAACCAAAGCGTCAAGATTGAGGTTGCCAGATTTTTTTATCGCAGAGACGTTCATGATAACGTTTAGCACGCGATGTGAATCACGTAGAGCATTGAGTTTTCATGAGCGGGTAGTTTCAATTCAAGCGCCAAGAATCATTAAATATCTTCGGAGGGAGTTGATTTCGGTAATTTTCGTAGTGCGCATCGTATTTTACGTGAAATTTTGGTGAAGAAACATGTATCATAATGCTGAAATTCGTACTTTGTCTAGTGGTCCATTGCCGTGTTAAGGAGGAACGCCGTATGAACATCCGAGAGTTGCCAAATTTCCCTGCATAAAACATGTCTATTTGACAATATTCATGCATATTTTCCCTTGAAATGTCCAGTTATTTTAGATTAATTAGCGAACAAAATTTTCTGAAAATTTTGGAAAATAATATTTACAATTTGCCTAGTAAATTCGGTTTTTATCGAAGGAAACTAGGAAACGGCTGAACATTTCCAGGTTTTCCTTGAATTTTTAACATTCCCTGACATTTCACGATTTTCCCGGTATTCCACGACTGTGGCAGCCCTGCATTTTTCCTGACATTTCCAGGTTTTACTGACTTTTACAATTCCCTGACATTTCCCGGTTTCCGCGGGAAATTCCCTGACATTTCTCGGTATTCCCTGAATGTGGCAACCCTGCATTTTCCCTAGCATTTCCAGGTTTTCCCTGAATTTTTAAAATTCCCTGACATTACCCGGTTTTCCTGGTATCCCTGACTGTAGCAACCCTGAGTTTTCCCTAACATTTCCAGGTTTTCCCTGAATTTTTAAAATTTCCTGACATTTCCCGGTTTTTCCGATATTCCCTGACTGTGACAACCGTGTACTTTCCCTAACAGTTCCAGGTTTTCTATGACTTTTTACCATTCCCTGACATTCCACATTTTCCCGGTATTCCATGACTGTGGTAGCCCTGCATTTTTCCTGACATTTCCACGTTTTCCCTGACTTTTTAAAATTCCCTGACATTTCACGATTTTCCCTGCATTCCCTGACTGTGGCAACCCTGTCGTTCGAATCCAACTTACGGTTGACCTTGCGCGTGACTTTGCGTCGTGCACGTCCTGTGGAAGTGTGGCCTGAGTCCGGGGCTCGGCTTAGCCTGCCTTGACGCTTGCCGCGTATCGCGTCGGATCCCGACAATGAAGCTAATTACATGTATCCGAGCACCGACGCACCAACACCCGCCAGACTCCGCGGACTAAAAGCTTCCTCGACTCAGGAACATTACCTTAAACTCGGAATTATGACTGATGAATTTAAGGTCGGAGCGCTTCCCTCGTGCCCTTATAACGTTGCCACTTCGCGCTCACAACAGGTTACACCGTTGAAAATGTCTACAGAAATGAAAACGACGCAAAAGCCTGGTTTGTGACAAGGATAAAAGGCCAATAAATGCGATTAAAAATGTCCGAAATTTAATTTTAGGATTAATTAATTTTCATACGGTTTGATCTGCCAAAAATATCTATGGTTCATCGACCCATTTTTTGGTACGATCAACCAAATTCTTAGACTCCTGCCAGGTATCTCGGAACTTGCCTAAAACTCGCCCACCTATCAGACAGCGGAACTGTGTTTCTGTTTAATAAAGGGTAAATATGGCAATCACACAGAGAATTCCAGATTGCTGGCATCCCTAAAAAAGAGCGTGAGAAATTTTTAAAGCCACCAGGGCCGGATTGCTGTCCAAATGTGTTTGTCCCTTTTAGGGAAGTATTTGCTTGCTTTCATGTCGGATCACACTTTACTACTTGGCAAGAGCGCGATTCCGATGACCCACTCCCTATTTTGCGGTTTCGGGGATTTCACTCTAGCTCTCTGTTGAAGTTTTGACCTGTAACCGGGATACCATTCATTACGGTCTAGTTACCTATGTTTCTCAAATTTTAATGCTCAACTTTTTCACCGATCGTTCGATGCGAATAAAAAAGCAAAATAAGTCTGACAATTAAAAAATTTAACGAATAACGAAAGCAAATTCAATTAACTAATTGAAAGAAGAAAAAGAGCGCTTTTAGCAGTTGTTAAAATTGTATTTATTGATTCCGGTGCGGGTTACTTTCAAGTAGGACAGAAGACTTTTACATAAAACGGGAAATCCTAGAATTAGCTGAGGGCTTGTGTCATTTTGTGCTCCTTTTTCTACATTTACCGAACCGGAGTGTTATTTTTATTTCAGTTTTGAAATAAGATTTATTCAAAAGCTTTGATACTTCAATATTATTAGACACGTTACTTATCTGTTGCATTCACTAGAAGCTTCCATAACACACCTTCAAAATTAGTTCGTGTAAATACATAATGCCTAACCTTCAGCGACAGAAATGTTGGTATGTATGGAGAAAGTATTATTGAGAGGATGTGTCCGCACTGCCTCTTCGTGGGAAACCCTCTGTGCTGAGACGGGAAAAGTCGCAGCTGCTTTGATGAACTTTTCGGGTAAGACGACATCTTTAATCCTTTCTTCGCGGCTCGAGGTGGGTCGCTGGCACAAAATAAACAAAAGTTCGAAACGAAAACCACCCCTGGAAATGGATATGTACATGACTTTCAACTTTAATAGTCCCTAAATTATTTGTCCAATAAAAACTCAGCCTCCGGCACACAACTGTCTCGTTTTTTGGAAATTCCTAACGTCAACTAACTTTGCGATTCGGCTTCAAATCTTACTTGCGCTTGTTTTAAACTAAAATATTTCTTTTTCAGGAGATAAAACAATTCCTATGTTTTTAGTCGTATTGAATACTGATATTCGCTGCAGAAAAATATAGGTATAATAAAATTTTACCAGGACCTATAGTCTTGAACATACATCGCGCATATAACTTTAGATAATTTACGAAAAAAACCCATATTCCAAAAAATTTCATTTGTTTGCGAGCTCTCAACCGTACTCAGTGCTCCATCGACATTTTACACAATAAAATTGAATGTTGCTTTAGCTTTCATAATGTTAAAAAAACGTGCGACGAGTTTCAAAAGCTGATTTTGCATTAAAAAATTGCTAAATTAACTACGTTCACGGTTAAATGAAGAAAATCAAATGTTTAATTTCCTTTTTTTCACGTTAAATCAGCACTTGAAAATTGTAGCACATTCTTTTAACACAATGAATGTTAAATTAACATTTAATTGTTTCCCGTGAATCTGGAAACACCCAACTTGTTGGTGTCCTTGGAGTGCATTTTAAAAACATTGAAATACAATAGTGGAGGCATATTATATTTTTCACTTAATTTAAAATCTCTAACCTATGATTAACCAAAAATCGATCCTATCTTTTCAAAAATTATTCTTTATTGTTGATTTACGTTCCCTTTCTTCCATCGTGCTCTCCCTTTATCTTTCATTTTTTTTATCTCTCGGTATCTCAATATTTCAATACTTTAAACATCTAATCTAAAACTCCTAAGGGGTCGGGAGTGCGGTGCGAGTCGGGGAGCAAAGATGGAATAAGAAAGCCTTTGAAACTCCGTGTTCGCAGGTATCATCAAAAGAATCCACTTGCAGTTGATAATTAATTTAAAAATTAGTTCTCCCCGGCTTTTGATTGCTGAAGCAAGCTAAGATGATTGTAAGTACCTAACAGACTCAAGAATTTTCCGCGAAGAGTAGCTGTGTTATGGCAGGGAAACAAATAAACAACGAAAATCCAGCCCTCGGGTGAAAACGTCGCTCCTCTGACGAAAGGACGTATGTACATTATCCGCTTGAGCTCTAGGAAGCATAAACTTATATGTAAAACAAAGCTCACGTAGAGATCGAGATAAGCCCTTACGCCAGAAGAGCGACGAAAAAAGCGCCCCAGTATCTGCTCGAGTGAGCGTAATCAATAGGAAACTCCTGCAGGCTCCCTAAATCATACTTAATTAAGGCTGAAGCTGAAATAGAAATCATGGAGCAGAAAATTGTTAGGCTGCCAATGGGATCAAATTAGGAATTTGTCGACGGTTTCAAGAGAGGTGGATTTTTGCCGTGGGAGTTTACGAAGCGCTAGGCCTTCATTTCTCGGCTCAAGAGGAGTTCAACTTCCGTGCCTGTGCTCTGTGCAGTCTCAGATACTCCCTTTTCACTCTGAAAATGCGTGTGTATCTCCTTGTTTTCGTGCCATTCTTTCATACAACTTTCTTCATAAAGTTGTGTTACCATTAAAAAGTACGTCCGAACTGGGAAGAAAAGCTGCTGTTCTTTTCCATGTATATACTTCCATCCCCCCTCCCCCCAAAAAGGGGGCAATGCCCCCTAAAAAGAAGGGCAATTTTCCAATCAGTCGGTGATGACTTTTCGCGAATCAGCAAAACTACACAAAACAGACATTTAGAACATGGCCGGATTTACCTACTTGGCACCCATGGGTCGCCTGTATTTTGCCGCCCTCTTCTCATTAATTTTGAAACATCAATAAAAACCATCAAGTGAACGTGCCGGAGGGAGAAGGGTGCATAAGACGCGTTCACTCGTGTTGGACACATTTTTGCGTAAGCCCTGTCAACACTACTAAACTACAAAAGTTCACGGAATCTCGCGCGAAAGTTCAGTTCCGTAAACCTACCTCTGTGTGGACAAGGCCTTTCATTTGTAAGAAATGAACTAAAAAATTAAGAAAGAACAAACATAAATATGGTTTAATAATTTTAACTTCCGCCGCCGTGCCGCGCTGACCACACTGTGTTTGGCGCAATGCGTGAAGTATTCATGTAGTCTTGTAGGCACTGTGCGTTTCACGCAGCGCCGACCGCTGTTGACCGTACTGTGTTTGATGCAATGCGTGAAGTATTCATGCAGTCTCGTGGGCGCTAGTATATGTTACATGCCGACCGCCGCGCCGATGGCTTCTCCTTTTCATCTCAAGTCCTCGTCATCATTTCTCTCTGCGCCGCGCCGCTCCAGGCCAAATTACGTGTTTGGTTTCTCCCTTAACTCAACTAATTAAAGGTACGCAGTCTTTTGTATCACCGAAATACGACAAAATTAGAATTTAATGAACTCTCAGGAAATGAGAGATTTTGTCACATTTTCTTGTTTGTAATTTTATTCTGAATTCGATTTTTTTGTACCTGCATTTAAAAAAATTGCAAAATTTGCCGCCCCCTAATTTTGCCGCCATGGGCCGCGGCCCATGTGGCCACCCTCTTAATCCGGCCCTGATTTAGAATGCATTATGATTAAGAGATTATACACTTTTTGTGCTTTTTCATTGGGCTGCAACTAAAATATAGGTATATGAGTAATGCGGGGAAGTGCGATATGTCAATATGGCTTTTACTGTGCGAAATAACTTAGAAAAATGAGCTAAAAGTGGAAAGGACCGTTCGAAAAAAATGAACCTCTTAATTTCAATTATGGTGCGACACGCCGGATGTTTTTTGAAACTATCATTAAGATTCATTATAAGACATCAAAGAAAGAGGGCAGGCCTGAAAGAAATTATGGTATTCGGTTGGTACGAACGACTATAATTTGTGTAATATTGTATATCAGTTCCTATTTCATAATTTAGAAAAACTCAAAATGTATCAAATACATTTATTTTTGATGAGATAGTGTATAGAGAAAAATTCAAAAATACTTAAAGCACTCAAATGGTACGATTAAAAAATTTATTATGCAGCACTTCGTTCTCGATGAACTAGCTGAACTCCAAAAGTAAGTAAGGTCTCCTATTTCTTCTCGCGAGGTTGATTTTTAAAGCTCAAATAATATGATAATAATAAGAGATGGGCACAGAGCTGCCTTTCATCCCCGGAGAATTAAGTGATCTCTCTCATCGGCATCATATTACTGTTTTAGAGGCTAGACAAACAGGGTCACGGCCCTAGTCAGAAGGCAGAAGAAGAAGAAGAAGAAATAATATGAAAGGAGGAAACTCTCTTGATAAACAACCGGCGAAAAGTTGACTAGGTTATCCCATTTTGTGGACTAGTTTAGCCTGCGTAAGTCAACGGAAGGCATTGCCGTGCTTCGAGCAAATAGAAAAATATCCATGGAGGTGGCAATCTCAGAATGCAATGTCGTTGCATACCCGCTCCAGAATTGAGTTCCGTGAACGAAAATCTGGAGGAGGCATCGAGGTGAAAATATTCGCAAGCGCTCGTTTGCGTGTATCTCTGAAATTGCGGCTGTCAGCCTGTCAACTTTTGAAACGAATTTGAGCCGGAAAACCTCAAACGTCGAAACATATTCAGGATTTTTTTACTGTTTCTACGTAGTATCCATCCCGTTCCTTAGACTTTAATTTCGATGGTTATTCTTTTCTTCGTGACTCTTCCGTACCCTCTATGGTTATCATTCGTCTCCACTCTACTTGGCTTAGAGCAGGAAATCCAAAAAAAATATTGTTGAGCTCAACGTTTGATTTCCTTAGATGCAGGACGTTAACTTGTAACGTCATTGTAATAAAAAAGAGAGTCATTGGAAGTGTGGCGGATTATGAATTGTTAAAAGTTTCACTCCGATCCTTTTTTTTTTTTGGGAGAAAGGGTGGGGTTCCGATTTATAATTGAGACGTTTCGGAGACCGTGCAGATCTTTTTTTTAACACCTTTCATGTCTAATCATCGTTCTGTTTCTTTTTCCATAAAGCAAATAATCCATGGGCTTAAGACCTATTTTAATCAAAAATCCTGAGCCGTAAATTTATACTGAAAGGGCGAGGAGCAAGATTCTTTCCTCTCTTCAAGAGCCAAAAATGAAATAAAATGAAAGTTGTTTGAGTCAGATTCCGAAATGCCGTTATTAGGACCCTAAATACTGTGGAGGTGACAATTCTAACAATTTTAAAATGTAAGAACACCGCTAGTCCGCGTTGAAATAGCCTCAGGTTTGCGAGGATTTAAGAGGCTCACTAGGAGGAGCCATATTAAATAAACTCTACTTATGCGATATTGCGAAATGGTGATTATGCTAATAATCACTTTATTTGGTAGCCGCCACAGGAGGTCGTTTTATGAAAGACACTGCAGGAGACCCGCTTGATTAATTTTTATTTATTTTTTTCCTTTTTCATTTTTTTTTTTTTTTTTTTTTTTTTTTAGGAATCACTCACGGGAGCACTTTTGAGGAACAGATTAATCGGTTTCAGAGCCTAATGGCATAAAGTGGGTAGTTCATCATCATAATTTTACTGTGTGAATATTAACACGGAATTTCCGAGGATATTTTCTCTCATGTACCCTCCTCCTTCTTTTACGAGAATATAAACGATGGCAGGTTAGAGCTCGGTGTCCGAGAAGTATCATTTCCTCCTAATGATCGTATTAAGACCATCGATGGGGAACAGATATGAGAGAGTTTATCCGGTTAATCAATTTTGGTATCCCGAACTGGTGAGAAAGTTTCTAAGTATTCTTCGGCCAAAAATTCCATCAATCATGAATCACTGAGGGGGGAAAAAGAAAAAAATACACTCACTTATAGCCAAATAAAATAGTCGCATTTCTCAATCATTTTTTAGCAATTTGACATTCAAAATAAATGTTAAGTCGTGAATGCCAGAACGAAACTTATTTCACACCTTGTGAGTTTTATTTATGATAACACTAAAAAACTCAACCACTTTCAACTCAAAACATTGTTGTTTTATGTGCAGAATGAGAGAGCAATAATCGTTGCTCTCCAGGAAGAATATTACAAGCGCCGACACTTTCACTAAAAGGACACAAAGACAGATTTACGACGGCTAGAGTGTTAATTTGACTTGAATACTGGCACTTAAACGTGGAAGGCATTCACTAATCGGAACTTGATGGAACTTATCAGAAAGAAGAGGGAAAAGGAGGAGGGAAAGGAAGAAGGGAAGAGAAAGATGGAGCAAAGATAGAATAAAAAAGAGGAAGAAGAAGAAGGGGAAGAAGAGGAAAACAAGAGGTAGAAGAAAAAGAAGAGGACTAACTAAAAGAAGAGGTAGAAAAAGAAAAAGGGGAAAAAGAGAAAGAGGTGGAATAAGTAAAAGAAAAGGTAGAAGAAAAAGAAGAGAAAAATGAATAATAAAAGGAAAGTAAAAGAAGAAGTAGAAAAAAAGAAGAGAAAAAAGAAAAAGAAGATGAATAAGTAAAAGATAAGGAGGGAGGATATCTCCTTCCTCCTTAAAAAGAAGAGGGAGAAAAAAGAAAATTCTAGAAATCTTCTATCAAGATTTTCGGTTTCCGGCTGCTCATAATGCGAAAACAATTTTGTTTTCGCGAAATCTTCTATTATGCAATTACTTTTTCTCTTTGAACGAAAACTAACTCCGATAACATTTTTTTTGAAAATGTTTGAAAGTATGACGAAGATTCACAGGGAACTTTGAGGAAAACTGCGAATTAGGCTTCTTTCATTCTTTTGACGAAGTGAAACACGAGCAGTTGGAGTGAGAAAGTTTCGCCACGGTTGGAAGTACACATGTTTTAATCTTAGTCATCAATGTGTACATCTCTGAGAAGGGAGAATGTACATTTGATTCATAGAGAGACCACAATGAACCGCTAAGCCGACGTTGGATTACTTCATACGTATACATTTTGAGCCCCCTCATCTACTAAGTGGCGATTTATTGATTGATATAAGGATTGTGATTATGGGTAAACACGCTCCGATAAAACCCTCAAGATGCCGGCGCAATGAAAAGAATCACACAAATCAGAGAATTCTAAAAACTGGGACAAAGATCGCCTGAAAAAAATACTTCCAGTGGAGAGGCATCAGATGTAGATTCGAGGTATATATAGAAGTTCCAAAGGAGGGATCGATCAAAAATATATGGCGAGGATAAAAAGGATCTCCTACACAATATCGTCGCGACAAATATCTAGACTGCTTCATGCGGGGGAGGGGTTTTATCATCATACCCTTCCACCCCCGCGCGGGCGAGGGTGCGTGCGTATAATAATAGAGCCTTTTTAAATCTTATGCGCACGAGACTAGAGCACCTCTTATGTTAAGAGTACGGACACAAGTCCATATCCGATTGGCTCATCAGTCATCCTAGGCTTCACGGAACTGGATCTCTTTGGATGTAAAAAGAGAGTGGACTTATTTTGCCGTGCTAAGGAAAAGCGCCGTATGAACATTCAAGATTTTCCAAATTTCCTTCCATAAAATGTTTATTTTTGAGAAAAGTTTTGAATATTTTTCCCTGAAATTTTTAGGAGCTTTAGGGAATATTGCGAACAAAATTATCTGAAAAATTGGAAGAAAAATATTCATAAATTTCCCCGAAAATTCGTGATTTACGAAAGGAAATTTGGCAACGTCTGAAAGTTCATGTTTCCTTAACACAGCAGTATGAGTGCAAGTGATTCAAAATAATGGAAAGTGAGGTTCCTTTTCTTGTGTCATCGTGAATTTTACTCAAATCGCATCTTTTATTTCTCGATTTACCGAAACCGATCGATACATCAATGATCGATGTGCTCATTCCCCAAAGCATGTCATATTTTGCCAATTACAGTCCAAACGTACGTGGAAAAATAATGATAAAAAAATAAATTGGTCCGAAGTTGGTTAGAGGTGGATCATAAATCTGATTCCCCAATTCTATAATTCGGAGGAATCCGTATATTTTTCAGTGTAAAAGATGACGATGACAGATGTATTTTCGACCCTTATACCTTGGGGTCACCTGAATTTTCCCCTTCCCAATATGGAATGTTAAGTGTGAACGGCTTGCGTCGCGGAGTGTTCCAATTCGGGGTGGCGATAGGGATACTTGATGATGAGCACCAACTACCGCATGAGGCCAAACGTTGCCATGATCCAGTTAAAATTGTCCAATATATATTAGCCCTAGTCTATCAGACGCAGGTCTTTTTGACCCGGGTCTTAGTTTCCTGAATCGCACTGAGAAAAAACTATGGCTTATAAACCTATTAGAGGTAAATATGGAACACCACTAATAGTAGTACCTCTACATATAATAATAGCACATATACCTTAGTTATGGTACGTGTACCTTAATTAGGTACAGAGACCTTAGTATGGTTCACAGACCGAGAATCATTAGTTTATTTACGACTATTATAGGTGTTCCATATTTACCTCTAATAGGTTTATAAACCATAGTTTTTTCTCAGTGCGGGAGACAGGGGCGAAGGAAAAAAAGACGAGGGGGAGGAGGACAACAAGAAAAAGAAGGAAAGTAGAAAAAAGGATTAAAAGACAAAAAGAAAAGTTCTTTTCCTCCATTTCTTTTTCTTCCTCTTTTATGATCTTTTTTATTTTCCTTCCTCTTTTTCTCTCCTTTACCTTCCTCTCCCTCCTATTTTCCTTATAATTATAATTACTTTTAACCATTTTCCTCCTCCTAAATTCGTTCAATTTTTCTTCTAATTTTTAAACCTCCTCGTCCCCCCTCCTCCTCCTCCTCCTCTGCATTCTGCTCTTCTTTCTCCTTCATATCTGTTTCCCTTTTTTCTCCTTCTTTCGCAAGAGATATGACAAAATAAACTACCATTCCTACTTAAGACTACTTTTAGTCCAAGTACCCAAATTTTTCGATCATTCGGTTCAATCATCAGTTCAGGTAACTGAAAGTTTTGTTAAGCGCACCATTCACATATATAATCAAAAATGTCAGTTACAAAAGTATCAGTCGCCTGGACCAAAAAAGTTGGTATTCAAGAAAAACTAGAATTCAGTCCTTGCATAACCGTAGTTTTTTCCCAGCAGTACGCTTTCCTCTTATCCAAGTTTTTGATGTGTCCTCATCTGACATGTATCACACTGGGAAAAAAAAAACACATTTGATCTAGAGTCCAGACAGACTCTTGAAAACATTGACAAGAAAACATACTCTTGATTCAATCAGATTTAAGCTTAAATCGAAAGGAAATCCGCTCAAATTAAGAGGCTTGGTTCTTGATTTAAGCTTAAATCTGATTGAATCAAGAGTATTTTTTCTTGTCGATGTTTTTGACGGTCTGGACTCTAGATCCAATGTGTTGTTCAATAGGGTTAATTCAGATGGGAAATTAGGAGGATTCTGCGGCGAAATAGCAACACCGGTGGCTACGCTACGCCATGCCGCGGTACTTGTTATTTTTCACCTAGTTCTCGAAACCCCGCGGCGTGAAGCGCTGCACCCCGCGCGGACTGAAACAAAAAATTCAACACCTTTGTTCGAAATTGACTCGGAACCCCTTTGCAGGGCGATAAATGAGCGGCTCACAATTTATTGTGCGATAAATCAAACGAAAAATCAACCCGATACGTTTTGTCAGGTTTTTTCTCCCGTTTTTTATTACCACACTCGTTTAATTCGAGGCTTTTGAAAGTATCCCCCTCGTTGCTGTGCATTTATTTACTCTTGCGGTTTAATATGCCGTGCGGTTTATATTCGCACGGCTGTCATTGCATTTCTTTCCTCCTTTTGTGGCCCGCATCCTAAATTTCCGAATGACTTGAGAGCACGGAAAATAATAAACTCCAGAGCAAGATGATCGATGGTATCACACATTATGTGCGAGTAAAATAAAAAAGTAGTAAAATAAATGAAATTTTTTGGCAAAATTCTTGGAAAGGGATTACAAATATTGGATGATGCATCTTGGGATTGCTGGTCCGTTGCGAGGAACGCGAAGAGCAGGCTCTCATGTACAGGGGACCAAAATTCCTCACAGCATTGCCGTTTTCTTTCTTGTATTCATTATCTTCTTTCATAATTTTTAAAAATTAATTTTTCCTTAATTTTTTCCTCAATTTTTCCACACTTTGGTTTTGACCCCGGGGTCGAGAACTCGAGAACAATAGGACGAGTTTAAAGTAAAAGAGACTTTATCCATTCTGACATTAGCCCTTAGACCAACAAAAGTACACGCGTGACAGAGCTCACGTAGAAATTTATACAGTTCCTTTTGACTTAAATTCGTCCAAATTGCACCCCAGCAGGCTGATTATTGAAATTGATAGACAAAGCGATAGAAAGGAGACATAGGGAGTATGGAGCGATCCTATTGGTTGAAATGGGTGGTTCCTACAGACTAAGGGAGAAGATGATGGACTAAGTACAAGGCCTCTCGTGGGTTGCCTTTAGTTAGTCTATTACCTACCCTCTTTGTCCATTGCAACCTCCGCTGCTTCCACCAATAGGATCCCTCCATATCCCTTTTATATTCTTTGTCTATAGCTTTGTCTATCGATTTTAATAATCGGCCTGCTGGTACGCGTAGCAGTCTGAGAGTAAACTTCTCAGTATATTAATAAATTTCACCGATATATAAAAACACGTGAAGGGTAACGTTCGGCGGTTGCAGATTCCACGGCGAGGACGGACAGACAGGGACGTTTGAATGAAACAGCTGTGTCGGATACGAAACACGGACCGCAGCGCGGCGAGCGGAGGGAGGCGAAGTGGTATTTGTTTACTCTTTTAAATGCAAATCTAGTGTATAAACCTGGAATCCGGGACGGAGACAGGATGTTTACAAAATAAATCAGGAGGGGTTCGCGCTCAGCGTAACCTGGCCGGGATGTGCACGCCTGTCTAGTCCGGATTGACGTTGTGCGGCTGACGATCACAGGGGTCCAAGCGCCATCCCACGCCCCCGCGGTTCACGGCGGGGCCGACCGCTGAAATTAGTCATCACACAGGGGGATAATTAACACTTATAACGGCTGCAAATCACTAAATAAAGTAGATTGTCTTGAGTAAACACGCTGCATCCTTTCGTCGAGAACACCCCATGTGTGTGCTCGTTAACCTAAATTCCGCTCCCTGCGTCATATCCACGGTGTGAAAATAAAAACTGGAAAGTTTGAAATTGATGTAAATAAATCGGTGAGAACGAAAACACACCAACTCGAAAAAATGAAAATAATCGAGACACACACAAAACTACACAGTGGGTGAAGAAGTTAGTCTAAGAAAAAGATTTTTGGTGCCGAAGGACAAGTACTTTGGGACGTTTAAAAGGGTCAAAGCTGGAACAGATGCGCTAGCTTCAATGACTTTCATGAAAATTGACTGTATTTAATGTAAATTGAGCAGTTCCGGGTTACAGAGTTATAGTTCTTACTGATTCAAATGGGAACGATTCCAAGATCTAATGAAGTCGAAGATGGAGGGAGCTTTTTTAAATCATCGTAAATGATATCACTGTAAATGTCAAGTTGACTCGGAACGCACGAAAAAAACGAGCGTAGAAACGTGATTCTAGCGCACTCTGAAAAAAAGTCTCTTGGATTAGCAGTTCTGACTCTAAACTTTGTCAAGAAAAAATACATTTGATTCAATCGGATTTTTGCTTGAATCGAGAGCCAAGCCTCTTTATTTAAGCTGATTTCCTTTAAGCAAGAATCAGATTTAATCAAGAGCATTTTTTCTTGTCAAATTGTTTACTCTGCAGGATCCAAGTAACTTTTTTTTCAGTGCATCGGCAATTCGTCTAAACTTTTTTGTATAGGCAACACGAGCTAGTATCATCGTGAAATAGCACGCTTACTTGGAACACATACAAAAGATAGCTTCTTATACGGGGCAAGAAGAGGTGACTTTAACGCCATATGGGTTCGCCTTCAACTGTTAGGGTAGGCAACACGAGCTCTCACGTTGTCGAACAGTGATATAACCGTAAAAGTCACGCTTTGACCTCTTCATTAATTTTTTCAAAGAATGTCAAGAAATATGTGAGGATTGAAAGCACGACCCATCACCATACAAATAATTCACTGGGGAAAAAAGTCGCTTGGATCTGAAGTCTAGACTCTTAAAACCATTGACAAGAAAAAATACTCTTGATTCAATCGAATTTTTGCTTTAATCAAAAGGAAATCCGCTTAAATCAAGAAGCTTAGCTCTTCGATTCAAAGAAAAATCTGATTGAATCAAGGGTATTTTTTCTTGTCAATGTTATTAAGAGTCTGGACTCTAGATACAAGCGACTTTTTTTTCCAGTGTTATTTGATTCTAACTTCGCCTGTCATAAAGTTTGGCGCTGAGCCGATTTTTTCATGCAAGCGATGTTTCGGCAGCAGCTCAGCTACTGAAGTGATGCGGAGAAGGAGTTTCAAGATTAGCGGGTAGTCAAATTTTCCGAGGCTACCGGCGGGCTCAAAAAGCTGGGAGCGAATATATATTTCATGGAGCGTAGGAGAGGCGGAAAATCAGAGCTCTGATCCGCGCAGCTTTACATCGGACGCATTCATATTTACTTAGAATCCACTTGGGCGTGAGCGATGCAACGCGAGGCAGCGTCAACGATACAAACAGCCACCGACAAAGGCATCCAGGAAGAACGCACTACATGCACGAGCAGCGCAACGACGGATACGCCGTTTCTCCACCGACGAATGATTCGCAGGATGTTGAGTGCAACAGTCGAAACAAACATCCACCCTACGCAAACGGCCGGACCCAACTCCGCAGCGAATGCCGAATTCATTCCCTCTGACCAGTTGCGCCGGATGCACCCACTAACTCCACTATTTTCGATCCCTTGACGACAAGTTGCACTGTCCCCAGACACGGCGTCCCCTCGCTTTACCAATTAAAAATCCGAGGGCGAAATTAGAGTAACAATCGACGATATTCCGTCACTCCTCTGACATAAGGGCGAATTTCCGTTCCCACTTGAGCTTTAGAAAGCATAGAGTTACACGAAGAACAGGGCTCAGGTTGGGATCAAGATACGCCCTTACGTCTGCGGAGTGACGATTTATCACTGCTCGAGATGGTCACGGCTCGGGGAGGCTGCGAGTTGACTTTTTAATCATTCCTATTGAGATGCTAAACTATGAGGGAAGAACCCTCGGTGACCCTGAATTTGATTACACCATACATTTTTCACGCTTCAATGGAGCGGGCACAACGGGAGGTTCATTTTTTCGGTCGGACCCCAATTACCACTCACAGATGCACTCTCTAGTCCATCCCTCATGCAGGCACGAGACATTTCCGACGTGACATCTCTATATTAAATAAACTGATTTAGTGACTACGTCATTCGATATATTCGATGGTTCCACACAGCAAAAATGAACTGTTTTGAAATCGGTCTCTTAGCCACACTATATTTGGACTACATTTTATAATTAGGAACGTTTTTGTTTTAGTTTAAAAACAACGTAAATGCCATCATTTTCACTATCGACGTATCGGCGGTGTAAATCGGCAATCACATAACTCGTTTGCGGTGTCTGAAAATCTCCGCTTCTATGGTATTTTTTTAAGGAGAACAAATTGACATCATTCCTTAAAGTTTTTGCAAGATTTTCTTCGCACAGAGATGAAAAATCACGGCAGTTTCAAAGAATTGCCGTTGAGTAGTTTCCTGTTTAAAATATAAAGTATGATATGAAAGTCTGTGACGTCGCAAACCGAGTTATATGATTGCCGACTTACACCGTCGATATGTTTTTTTATGGATGGGCTAGAGATTTTAGTCCCTAATTGCAAAATTTAGTCCATTCAAGAGTGACACAATTTAATGGTAATACACCAAATGACGTAGCCTCTAAATCAGAAGTTGTGCAGGGTTGGTATGTCTTGGGTCTCGTCGGTGACGTCATACTTTATAACGTCACTGATGAGAGCTGTCCAAATTACGCGTTCTGAAGTATAAAACGTAAAAGAGGATTTGCATTACAAGTGGCTGTAATGGTGAAGACACACAAAAGCGTTCCTTGGGTCGTAGACGACATTTTAATAAAAGATCTCTTTTGATCGTCACTCCACTGTCTATGGTGTCGGAGACGCAACACAATTTTAGGAGAATGAAAACACTGCCAAAGCTTCACTGACTAGCCTCTAAATTCGTAGCTGCTCCCTTCGCGAAAGTTGTGCAATGCCGGAAGTGAGGATATTAAAATCGACGTTTTGCTTTCCTTAAATAAATTACCCACAACTGTCTCCGGGTCCTTTGAAGCTCCAAAATGTTTGACAACTTTCAACAATTTGTTTTTCGCAGCATTGAAGGCAAAGAAGACATAACTTTCCTCCCTGAGTTTGTATTTGAATAATTATTCACGTTTGATTTTGGCTCCTCGCTCTCTTTCTATCGACTCAAGTATCACTTTCTTGGAGAGAGAGTTAACACTGCACTGAAAAAATGGTACCTATGCTATTTTAGCACCTAGAATGTAAAAAATGTGTCTGGTGATCCCAAAATGCTTCCTTTACTGCCCCCGCAGTTAATTTTAAATCCTGTGGATGCAGATTCAACTGCGAGGGCAATCAAGGCAGCATCTTATCACCAGACACATTTTTGACATCCTAGATGCTAAAACGGCGTACCATCTTTTTCGGTGCGTATCCGAACAAGGAATATTTCAGAAACAGATTCTATCCCTGCATTTAAAAATGTACAAGATAATTTTGTACTGCATTATAGATGCGTCTCTCTCCGTAATCTTAGCTGGGTACTAACAATTTCTTGCGTTTATTCCTAAAACTGGATCGCACGGGCACTAACTACTTTTTAAGCGCATTAACGCGTGGAGCGCTTTTCTCCCTTGGACGAGTTCAGCTGAAACAGGTCGTAAAGCGGTGCATTTCTACGGGTTAACCTGGTGAAAAAAAGACTCATAAATAATTACTTTTATAAGGGAAGGTATAAAATCTTGAGTAATGTGGGCCGCCCAGGTGTTCGTGCAAAGAAATGAAAATTAAGCTCAATTATTTACAGGGTTCCGTTTGTGCTCCTCCTATTTTTCAGAAGCTAGAAATTACGTTAATTAACCCGCTAAATATTGCTATTAAAGACACTCCGTTTCAAAGACTGACCTGGTTTCCCGGCTAAGCACGGAAGTCGTTCAGATTAGCCCAGCCACGGCCGTTTTAATAAGAAATTCTTGCGTATCCTCCCGTTTTCTCCTCGTGCTCCTCTTGTTAATGAACCCCCGCCCCACCCCCGAACCCCTTCGCCCCCCCCCAATCCACCCTCGCTCACTCTCTCCCTCGCAAAGAAGAATAAAATTCCTCGAATCCGGTGCAAATGCAAACCCCTTTGAGATCGCGTGAAAGCATTTCCTTTGGCTTTGCTTCGAATTATTTGATTCGGTTGAAAAGAAAATAGGAATAAATATTGGGATTTTCTTTGTTTAACAAAAAAAAAAAAAAAAAAAAAAAAAAAAAAAAAAAAAAATTAAAAAAATATGAATCAATAAAAGTAAAATTTGATTCAAATTGGACAGCATTTAACGGGAATGAACCAAACAAAACCGAACTGAGAAAAATAAGTTTGAAGCTTCATCCTGTCATACGCCATTAGAAATCTCGGAGTGAAATGGGAATCTCCGCTTCGACAATATTTCAGTCAGTATCACGTATATATCGATGGCTAAGGAACAATATCACCTATCTGCAAAATGACCGTTTCGTTCGAAAAAAAAGAAAAAATCGTCATTTTTGTGATTTTAAGGTTTGATTTGCCAATTTTTTTATTATGTTACAGCGCCATTGCAGCGCCCCCATGCAGAATTGGGAGTTATTAAAAACATTACTTCCTGTGTTTTATACTGTAAAATACGGCAAAGTAGCTGACTCGTTATCGTCAAAATCATCACCTTCCGGCCAAGGTATCACAAGCGCCATACGACGTTTCAAAATTTCCTCCGTCATTTTATTTTTTACAGAGAAATTGTTGGTTGAATCGATTTGAAACTTTCACTGCATTTTATCGGCAGCACCAAGAAAATTCAGTGAAATTTTCGGACAGCTTCGTTGAACAATTTCCCAGTACAAAAATAAAATGGAGGCGGAAATTTTAAACGTCACATGGCGCTTGTGGTACTCTCGTCAGAAGGTGCGACGATGCCGCCTTCTGCCATTTTTAGGCCCGAGACAGCTCCGTGCAGTCTGAGATGGCTGCGCAAAGCAAAGCTGAATCCCGTAATGTCCGTAGCCTCTCTATTACGCCACTCAAAGTATATAAGGGGAGGTTCGAGCCGTCACCAAATTACGGTTGGCTTAAATCGTGCCTTTTCAAGTTGCAATTCGAGTTACGAGTGTTAGGACGAGATTCCGGGCGGCGAGACTGTTATAACACGGTCGCAGACAGGAGTTTGCGGAATTGGCATGTCGCTCTGTCAATATTAGATGAAAACACATGTTCCGGCAAAAGAACGTTCGGAGAGCAAAGACAGGGGGAAGACGCGAGACTGAGAGACGCGCCGAGCAGTGGTGGGAATTTGAGCGAAACCCGGAGCCGACAAGTTTTTCCTCCTCTTTTTTGAGGAGCGTCTGCTCGGGACAAAAACCCGCGGGACTTGGCGACTCTTCAGTTTTACTCTGAAATTTTCCGCCTCCAAGGAACCTTTTTAGAGAATTTACGACAAGTGCACTTTGACATTATGCAAATACATTCAAGATGAACTCTTTTTAACGCGGTGCAGCGTCCCGGCTCGACCGTTGCCGTGGGTTCCGTCGTGTCCAGGCCGTCATCGAGTCGACGTCGACGGTGGCGCCACACAGTGGATCGAGTCAATAAGAGGGGTCGGACAAAATTTGGAAACTTTCAAAGCTTATAACTCCGATCCAACAAAACTTTGAGGCTCCGAAAGTGGTTTCATCGGTTTCCTCGTAAAATTTTCTGCTAAAAGCACTCCTTGAATGGAGATGTTGCATGTATGAGGAATTTGCGATTTGATTGTTGATTCTTATGTAAAAGTTCGCGAGAAACACGATGGAGCTACTGGTTTTCTTTAAAATCAACTCCCAAGCTCAAAAAAAAC
Source organism: Bemisia tabaci (assembly GCF_918797505.1). Lineage (NCBI taxonomy): Eukaryota > Metazoa > Arthropoda > Insecta > Hemiptera > Aleyrodidae > Bemisia > Bemisia tabaci. The sequence continues at coordinate 31,658,516 of NC_092797.1, read as the reverse complement.
TCTCAAGTTGAGGCCAAAATGGAGGAGATATCCCACGCTATCCTGAGAGCCCACCTCTACATCAAAACAAACTCTCCATGCAAAGATAGGGAACAAATACATTAGCAGGATTGCCGTGTTTTCAGTTTGGAGTCCCCAAATAAAGTGGCAGCCCTGTCAATGTATTTGCTCCCTATCTTTGCATGGAGAGTTTGTCTTGATGTAGCCGTGGACTCTCAGGGTAGGGTGGGATATCACCTCCATTTTGGTCTCAACTTGAGAGTTTTTTTGAGCTTGGGAATTGATTTCAGAGAAAACCAGTGGCACCATCGTGTTTCTCGCGAACTTTACATAAGAATCAACAGTCAAATCGCAAATTCCTCACACATGCAACATCTCCATTATAAAATGTGATGAACCAAACATCTAAATTTGCGGGGTTTTAGAAAAAATTCAAGTCCGACCTCTCTAATTGACTCGATCCATTGTGCGCCGTGTTCCTGTTGCGAACTTAAAAGCCGGTGCATGCAGTAAACCCCGCAGGAACTCGCCGGACAGTTATACTCCGACGTGGCCATTTAAATTTCAGCCTCCGCCTGCTCCGGCGACTTAACTTCCATCCGAACGTTTTTACGGCGCCGTTTGCTCGAAAATTTAGACGAAGTAGGATCCACGTGGAAAGGGAAGGTTACGATCATCAATGTTTCGCTTTCAGTTTTCAAGGTAGGCCAGACAACTTCCCTCGTGCATCAATAGTTACCTATTCGAGCATGTGTATCTTGATATCCGCTGTGCCGTGGATGTTTAGCCTCCCATTTTCAAGGTAGGCCAAACAACTTCTCTCGTGCATCAACAGTTGCCTATTCGACCCGCTGCGCTATGCTGATGAAAAATTGACTTGAGGAATTTGAAGGTTGCGCAAATTTCTTGTAAACGATGTTCTTTTTCAAGAAAAGTTGGGAATGTTTTCCTTTAAAAAATTTCAGGGACAATTAACGAAATTGCGCTGAAATTTCTTCAAACAATTCATCGGTTTCAAGAAAAAATGTTTTTATCGGATGTTCAGCATTTTTAAATGTTATAATTTTTAAAAGCATTTTTCCTGAATACGGCGGTACTGTTTTGACTTGTTGCCAATTAAATAATTCTAAATCTCTGTCAACTCCAGGAACGTTAAGCAAGACATTTTTTCAGTTCCACTGGCTGTCTGAAACTTCGAAGGAAACAGAATCGACTTAAAAGGTAACGCACATTGCTAATTCGCCTTCATTTTTCAAGTTAGGTCAGATAACCTCATTCGTGCGGGAGCAGTTATCTACTTGAAGTTTGGAGTCATGTAGTTTGACGTTACCAAAAAATGATTGCAATAAGTATTGAATCAAGAGGGCACTTACCAAAGCTTTCGGTTGAACAAGTGAACTTCTATACTTAAGTCAATTTTGAGAAGCTCTTAAACTCTAAAATTCCGCCCAAGTTGAGAATAAGTGGTGTAACAGTGCATACCTGGAACATAAAAAAGAGAAAAAAAAATTGTAAACTGCCGATACCGGTAATGAAGCTTTTATATAACTACTTTGACTTTCAGTCAACGTGCAGTATTGAGAGTACTTGAACACTTAGAACGCAAATTGAGGTTGCACGAAAGCAGATCACGAATCGTCGCATAACATGTGGAACAGAATCAATCATAAAAAAAAAAAAAATAAAACCGAGCGTATAATGGAATCGTCATTTGACATGAAGTAGGGCTACAATGGACTTCGTTTGATTTCAACCCCCGGTTAATTGGCTTAGGGGTCGTTGCAGCCTTCAGCCTACGATCCTCCCTTCATTTTGACTACCCCTCCAATTTCTGATTAATCCAATTCACTTAAAAATAGAAATCTCATTTCGGTTTCTCGCTTGGTTTATATTAAAATAATTATAATTACGTACTTATTCCTGAGCTTATGTGTGTATTTGCGGAAGAATATTGAACACATTGGCGCGATTAAGCGAGCGACTGCTTTCTACCTCTCGATATAAGCCTTCAATATACTGGCGTTAACCATGATTGAGACTCACGCAGAGTTTTAGAGGGGATTCTTTCGCTTAACGCTGTTCAAATAAACTCATTGAAGCTTGCTTGCTAGGGCTTGGTAAATACGCATTCTTAAGCTAATTTACTGGCATGCACTTTAGTTAACTAACCATATTAAAGCGCTGGGTTATCCACTGAACTCGATTTTCTAATTCAATTTAGTCCTGGAAATACCCTCGCGTGGTCTTGTTGGTTACTTTCTTCGAAGTATAGGATTGAACCTCTCGGATTGTTGTAAGCGCGAGTGTCGTAAGGTGTCAATGGATAACCTCGTTTCAGAAAGAGGGAAAAGAGATAGTGGAGCAAAAGTGTTAAGGGGGCGTTCCAGTTTTACGTGATACCTTTCGGGGAGAGGAGAGTTGGTCAGAGTTAGGGTTGGGTGTATGAGAGGGGAGTTAAGCACCCTCTACACTGATGAAAATATTTGTGTTCTTGTGTTACTTTTGTTTAATAGAGGGAGTGAAACACAAACCAACTTGATTGATCCATGAAAGTAGATGGATTGAGTTTTATACAGTTACGCGAATCGTAAAAAAGATTCCAGTTTTTCCGCACGGGAGCAAGAGAAATAGAGGGAGGTTAAAAAGGAAAAATTGCGTTATGTAATTCTAGAGGATACTCCTGCAGCATCGATCTCGTGTATGTGATGGATATGAAACTTAAAAGCTGAGCTGAAAAAAACGCCGTTAAAGTAGAATGTTACCAAATTTCCTCCGATGAAAATAATGTATTTTTGAGGAAAGTTAATAACTATGTCCCTGAAATTTTCAGAAGTACAATGCATATATAATTCATTGGAAAACCGAACAAAATGCGTATACAAGTTTACAATGAACTCCGTGTCTAATCGGGATTTTGGTGACGGTATAAAGTAAGAATGATTTTACGGCGCGGCGTTTTTCCTCCAAACGGCAACGCATATAATCCAAACGTTAGAGCTCAACATTTTTCACTGAAAATTGCTGAACTTTTTGGGCTTATTTTCTTCTTAAAATAGTGGGGATCCAGCACTATTTTATCAACATAAGCCGAACGTATTTAAACGGATTCCTCCTAAGAGCTTACTTTGAGGGATAAACATTTCATGATAATAGATGTCAACACTCAATTAAAAATGTAACGTTGAATGACACCGTGCGGTTGAACGAGTTCCTCCAAAAATTGATACTCCTAACGGGCGTAAATGGCCGGGGGTAATTGATTGGCGTCTTGCGTGACGCTCCGCAGAGTTCAGGGGTTGCACAGGTTGATAACAGATGGACTAATCGATACCTGATGAAGTAGGATATCCACGTAAATAATAAATTGTGCTTCACATCCATGAACCCACAATCCTCCGCTTGAGAGCCTCATTATCGAGTATTAATCTAGATTAATCGGTCACGGTTGCCTGGACAACCAGTCAAGTCCGCGAGTTGATGGGTGTTGCACGGCCCCGGATTTCGGGGCGAAAATTCTAATTGGGCTCATTCATACACGGCAAAAATTAATGGGATCAGGACAAACGAACAAAAGATCGGACATCATCCCTACGCTGTAAACAAGAGGAAGAAAAAGAGATTTTTTGCAAAAAAAAAAACAAAAAAAAAACAGGATATTCCGACGGATCGAAGTCTGGTCAATCACAATTCACAACCGCGAGTATTGATGGGGCCAATTATTGACACAATGGTACCAGCAGGAAACACGTTTTTCCTCCACTAATCTTTCGATCTGATTTAGTATGCGAAATGATTTTAATTCTCACTAGAGGAAAAGAGTGTCATTTGGGCAGTTTTTTTTTGGCAAGAGGGACCAATTGATGTAAACTGTTGCCAAAGCCACGGCACGATTTCATTTCTTTCTTTACAACAAAATTGCGGTTCAGATCCTTTTATAATTTCAGGGAATTCACATTAGACCACGGAGGGAGTTACCTGAAATTTTTAATTGAATCTATACAACAGTTTTTAATCAGTTAATTAAGCTAACTTTGTATGAAAATTCTTGATAGTTAAATTCTTGATACTTAATTATTCTTGTTAGTTTAATATAATTGACTCAAAAAACGTGTGCTACGATTAAGTAGGCATATTGTGGCTGATTTTATCAGAATTTTGGTTCTTTCATTCTTTCTGACTTGGGCTTGGATGAACCGCATTCCCACCGTCGGATTTGCTTATATTCCGACGTAATAAAGTACTCAATAGCGGTTTTTCTAGGTTTAACAAAGAAAATGCACGTCATTTCTCCTTGCAAAAAAAAAATGCTTTGCTTCACTGGTATATTCTTATCGAGAGACTCTCGCCACAAATTAATTTTATTCTTAGGATACGAATCGATTTTCAGAAAATCGTGACCACTGTAGTTTTGTTGAACGAAAGAGACAGTTGCAAAATCTTAGAAATACCTAACGGTGCACGCCAAGTTTTGAGTTGTAACTCTTCAGTTCTCTCGGAGAAAATAAATTGTGGAGTGAAATTTGAAAACAACCGATGTCACTTAATCTCCTTCCTGTAAACACCGCCCATTTATAGTAAGCCCGATATTCAATTCGCGGACTGATCTCAGCGATTTAAAAAAAAAAAAAAAACTTCTTCGAAACGTCGATGAAATCACGGCTTTCGTTACATCTTGTGATTCCCTTTCCTTCCTCTTTTTCCAAGAAACGGAATCTCAAGGGCCTTGCCTGGTCTCAGGAGCTGCGTTTCCGGATTCTACAGTGTTATCGTCGGAAAATCCCGGATCCGCCAACAGCCGCAGTATCACTACGATTCTTCAGCTGCGCCTCGGAAGCGCTCAAGAGGCCTCGAGTGTTTCAGCGGAAAAAGAGAACAACGTCTGCATCAACTACCTTTTGATGAAACGCAATTATACTTGCTCTTTTGCCGGGATGAAACAAAAAAGAAAGGAAATCAAGGCCTTCTCCCTGCAAAGTAACTGGGACTCAAAATGTTCAACGTTTTCATTAGCGCCGGGCCCGGTAACCATACAACTAGATTTAAACCCAAGTCTTCTGTTAAAGATAGGCTCCTTTAGGTTTGTCTTTTGAGATAAGTTCGCTTAGCGCCATCAAATTTCAAAATTCCCGTCCCGACCAAATTAACAGTGGTGAAACTCCCAAACCGCGTACCTCGTTTGCGGAGCTTAAAAATCTCCGCTCCCGTTTTATGTTTTTGAAGCAGAACAAACCAACACAATTCCATGTGGTTTTTACAGAATTTTCCTCACACAGAGAAGAAAAAGCACGTAAGTTTTCAAGAATCTCTGTTGAGTAATTTTCTATTCAAAAAATAAAGTGTAACAGGAAGTTTGCAACGTCGCAAACTGAGATATGTGGTTTGAAAGTTTCACTGTCGATAGACTACTTGATTGGGAAAAAATAAAATGGAGTCTCAAATTCTCGATCATACGCGTGATTATGACTGGAACTACCGCGGATAATTGATGATCCCGAAAAAGCAAAAAACCAAGTTATTTGCCTGGGCCGACAAAGATTTAAAGACTCGAGTTTAAAATACATTAGAACACTTGCCAAATGATACACATCAATGTCATTATTGGTTCAAAATGAATAAATTATACCTTAAAAGAATAATTTCGGCAAATATCATTTTCTTTATCACAAATTTTAGTGTTTCTATAGTATTTTAATGACTTGAAGACACAAAAAAGTCTATGAAAAAATCGCGGTTAATTCAAATCGCGTAAAATCGAGACTACTGTGCGTAATAAATGTCTGATCGTCTTGAGGTTGATGCTATGCATATAAACGCACAAAGCGAATGGATGTGTGCGAGTTCGAATCTCGATTGTTATAGAGATAAAGGAAAATAAGTATTTACTATCCCATGTAAAACAGGAGAGAATAAAATTACGAGTTACATACATAATAGCTATCAGGAGTATCGAGTTTATTTGACCGATCCACCACTCCGCGCGGTAAAAAGGGATTTTCTTTGCCGGCAGTTGTTTCGGAGGGCGGAAAAGTGGAGGAATCAAAAGAACACTTTTGATTACTCTACACCGAGCGCTTTAGAAAAGGAGCAGTAGCCTTGCATAATGGAGTGAGTGGAATGGATGGAGGCCTTTACACATGTAATTGCATTTTTGCTAAGCTCACCTTTAAAAACACCCCTGAGCGTTAACCCAATTCCGAGTGAACATTTCCGGCCGAACCTATTACTTATTTTAATATTCAAGCATTTGTCTTTTTTCTCCCATGACCTCTTATTTCTCCTCGTCTCTCTCATGCAAAGGTAGATTAAGGGGGTTGGCAACACTGGCTTCCTTCCATTTAAACCTGCGTTAAATAATCGAAACTTGTCGGAGTAGCTAGCCCCTCCGAGAATCGATACATTTCCATGAATTCAAATGAAAAAAAAAACCCATGTTGCCACCAATGTGCCATGGCACCACCAATGAGCGCATGCTCTCATCCGTTTCGTGGAAAAACCTACTCAATGAATTATTTAAAGGCTCTGTGGAGATAATGCGATGACGATAACTGCGCCACGATGGATGCACTTTGGACATTGCCCCTAATTGGCCGACGAGCATCTTCAAGTCACTGAAAAGCTTAAAGCTTACTTGAGCGTTAACAACGCTTAAATTTAATATACGAGGTCTGTTAGATTAGAAACCGGATTTTGGCCATAACTAGCCCACAATGCGTCCGAATTAGGTTTTCTTGAGCTTTCCTGATAGCTGGAAATATATTAAAGAACGCTACATTCACAGATTTTGTTTATTTTGATCAGTGTTTATTCTGTGTCATCTTGAATACGAGTAAGTCAGGTGCATTTTGCGATTTTCATCATATACGATCACTGATAGAGCAAAGATTCAACGGTAAATTTTGTTTTAAACTCGGTATACCTTGTACCGAAACTTTTGGTATATGCTAAGTAAAGTTTACCATGATCATTGTATGAGATGTTCCCACTGTTTTGGATGGGTTAAACGATTCAAAACTGGTCAGGAGTTCGTCAAAGATGAGGAGCATGGGAATCCCTCAACGGCAACTGACATTTGTCACGTGGAAGAAGTACGGGCAAAAATGCTCGAAAATGGTCGTTTCGAGCTTGTTGAATAGAGTAATATTTCTGAAGGCTCTGTACATACAATTTTGACAGAATATGTAGACACGCATCGAGTTTCAGGTACACTTGCCCCTTGAGTGTTGTCCGTTGAACGAAAATCCAACCAAAAGTCAATTTCCCTTTAGCTGCTTGAACGTTCTAACAATGATCCTACATTTTTGGATAGGATAATTATCGGTGACAATACTTTAGTGTACGGCTACGATATGGAGACGAAACTCCAATCGTCCTTGTGGGTTGAAAAATGTAGTGCAAGACCGAAAAAAGAGACAAAATCGTTCGAGCATAAAAATCGCGAAACACCCTTGAGGTTGCCTTACTTCAAGCCACATGCCAACGAAGTTAAATAGGATTTTTCAAATTTGTGAACGTAGCGTTCTTAAATATATTTTCAGCTATCAAAAAAGCTCAAGTAAACATAATTTGGACGCATTGTGGGCTAGTTATGACCAAAATCCGGTTTCTAATCTAACAGACCTCGTAAATCCTCATTTTTACCATCAAGATTATAATCCCTTCTTTTTGTACGCTTTCAAAAACCAGCTTCCTCTTTGCAGTTGTTACATTGATCCAGCTTCAAGCCCACAAAAATGTGTGGACTAGGAAATTAGATAAATACTTAAAATTGAACTATGATACGTGATGATATAGAACGTATTATTCCTTATTTCGACATAATTTTGAAAATATGCTGATTTATGACGTCATAAAGCACTTGCTCTCACTTATGCATGTGTGCAGTTCTAGAGCTCAGTAGATTTTACTATTATGACATAGTGCTGCGTAAAGAAGAGAGCCATCGGACGTTCCAAAATTTATACTAATTAAACGCAAACTTTCTGAAAATTATTTGAGATTTTTTATTTGGAATGTTTTTCAGATTTTATTTCCCAATTTGATGTATCAATTACTGTCATAAAAATAAAATAAAAATTCAGAGAAAGTTCCCTGAAAAAGTACATCAAGGGAAGGCATATAAATAATTTTGTAGTGATAAACACCATTCACTACTATCAGAAAATCTGATGGCGCTTACAAAGTTTTAGATTTCAAATTTTCAATTGACCGAGGAAAAATTGTGGATAATACTACTCTTGGTAAAATTTAAAAAATCTACAAAATTTTAAACAACTTTTAAAAAGTCGTGCTGGGGACGGAGGTCGGGACTCCTCCAAATGAGTGCTTTTAAGTTTGTTTTTAAAAGTTTTTTAATTTTTTTTTTTTTAAATTTTACCAATTTAATCACTTGTATGTAGTGGTTTAAACTCCTGTATAACATTTTCTCAATACCACTCTTCCTCAGATAATTCGGAGTATTCTTCTTTCACGAGATAAATTCATCAACGCTGAATACACGCTTGGAAATTGCCTATTTACAAGGCTAGCCGCTATTCACCTTCAGCATCATCGCTCTCGAATTTACAAGTCCCACTGTAAATGCGGAGTTAATTTACTGCCCGGGGCTTTGAAAATCGATAAAACGCGAAGGCGGCGGAGGAGGCTAGATCCCCCTAATAGTTGACTCAATATTGAGGGAGCAAATGCAGTTAGCGTCAATGGTAGCCGGGGACGGCCAAAAGCGTCCCAAATTAAGACCATGAGCCGGACGGCGCTGTCCCTTGGCTGGAGACGCGAATAAAGGCAATAATAACAGTCGCCGGCCGCAATATCTTTCATCGGTCTTCGAGTCGCAGGGATGGCGGCGCTCATTTTATACTCTCCGAAGGGACGCGAGCGGGGGACCCGGCACACTTTCCCCTGTCCCTGGTCCCAGTTTGAGACACAGAAGCGGCCACGGCTTTGCGCACGGGTAAGGCACCGGGATACACAAGCTCACCCTGCCGCTGTCCCCCCCCCCCCGCCCCCGGCGTGGAAACCAGGGAAAACCATCGTTTCCTCTCTACCTCTTTAATGGAACTGGAGCAATATATCATTCTAGTTAATTACGTCTCCCCTCAATCCTATTCCTAGTATCCCTTCGCACACTCACACGCCGGCAGGGCCGTACTCAACACAGCCCCGGCCGCTTCAGATACGGCATTTATTCATAAATTTGATCTTTCGCCGCGATAAAAATGTAAATTGTATTCTAATAGGAGCGTAATAGCTGGCGTTGCCCATATTCTATCCGGACGGCAACTATTTGGACACCGGACGGGGCTTCGGGTGGGAAGCGGGGGTGGAAAGCCGGAAAAAGCGAGCGGTGGAGGGAAAAATCCGTTGTCTCCCGGTCGAAGGAGCGTAACTCCATTCCGAGGTTGCCAAATTAACAAAAAAAAATTAACCTATTTCACAAAAATTTCCCGATGAAATTTTGATAAAAAATTCATGTGATTTTTGCCTGGAATCCGAGGAAAAATCAGCGAAATTTTCGGTTAGAAATGCCAAAGATTCTCTTGTTAAATACTCATTTTGCGAAGAGGAATTTGGCAACATTGAAATGGAATTGCGTTCTTTCGTGAGGAAAACTACGAGTTGCTGAGGATGGGGCGGCACTAATTTCGCCGCTGATAATTGTATCGAAAGCTCCGTTGCGGCGTCGAATTGCATGGCCCCGACTAATTGTTTGAGTCGGGCACCGTTAAATGTAATTCATAAATCATTCGCGTCTCACCCGCGCTATCTGGCATTTTTATGAATAATTGCGTTACACCTTTGAATAAGTTATGACCGCGATAAAAGATTGCTTCATCCCTATGATAGCTCGTGGTCTAGACAGTTCAATCGAGGGTTTTTTTTTTTTTTTTTTATTTTCATTTTTTTTCCGCGGAAAAAAAACACATTGGATCTAGAGTCCACACTCTTAAAAACATCGACAAGAAAAAATACTCTTGATTCAATCGGATTTTTGCTTGAATCAAGAACCAAGCCTCTTCATTTGAGCGGATTTCCTTTTGATGTAAGCAAAAATCTGATTGAATCTGGAGTATTTTTTCTTGTCGATGTTTCCAAGAGTCTGGACTCTAGATCCAATGTGTTTTTTTTTTCCAGTGCGCTTAAAAATTGGGAGTTTTCACTAGTAGAATGTCAAACATTACGTAAACAGGGAGAAAGAAACACTCTAGTGGCAATAACTGTCAAGAAAAATAAATTTTAAAATACTCATGCATTTTAAAAATGCAGCCCTTTAAAGACAACTTTAAATTTTTGGTAAATCGTGTTCGGACGAGCAGCAGCAAGCATTCTGACCTACGGCAGTGAAGTGTGGCCCATGAAAGAGCGTACCAAAAAGATTCTTAAGGCAACTGAGATGGATTTCTGGCGAAGATCAGCCGGAATCTCGAGAAGAGATCACGTAAGGAACGAAAGAGTCCGTGAGATCATGAACGCCGAGCAGAACATCGTGCATGAAATTATGACCAAACAGCTTGTCTGGTATGGTCATGTTCAACGAATGACGGATGATAGGTTGCCTAAGAAGGTGCTAGATTGGGTTCCTCCTGGGAGAAGACGTAGGGGACGCCCAGCAAAATCGTGGATTGGCGGCATTCAAGATGAAATCACAAGATGCCATCTACCAGATGACCTCTGGATCGATAGGCAAGGATGGCGATTAGGTGTCGCAGAGCGCCCGAGCGCGCTGTAAAGCGACTGGAATGTATGTATGTGTTCGGACGAGAAAAAAGTATCGAAAACTCTCGGAATCTGGAAGCTTTTCTCTTCTTCTTTTTTCATGTAGACTTTCATTCGAAAAAGCAGGCGAAAATACTTGAAATATTATTTGAAAAGGGCCTCCGAAAACATAGCATTTAAGAGGTTTTGAAAAGAGCTTTATGGCGACAGTCGTAGTTACAATGATAAAGAAAACCTAAAGAAACATATGTTATTTTCAATATTAAGCATTTGGAGGCAGTTTGAGGAGTGTCCTCTCTTAAAGTATTTGTCAAAAGCTGCGTTATGAAACGAAAATACGTGATGCAGTAGTTCCGATTTCTAGGTAAATCGAATTGATAACTACCAAAATTAATGAGCACTCAAGCTGTAAGCGTTTTTCATTAAATATTCTGTGAACATACCGACAGGCATGAAACAATACTATCAACTTCTGAGTAGCCCTAATTATATAACCATCCAGGTGAAGGGGCACTTGATTTCTGACCGCTGCGTTTCTCGTTGAACTTGTTCAGCAAACATGTTTTGTAGAAAAGTATCCTCAGCATAAGTATCTTGCAAACAAGAGGGTTGCAGAAAAAATCTGCCCTTGAGGTTTTTGTTTCATCCAGTCATGCAAGAGATGAAATCCCCCCCCCCCCCCCAGGTAATGAATAATTAGGAAATTTTTACAATCCATTTTTTTATTATTATTATCTCTCACTGCGTGGTATACAATAGTCGTGAAAAACTAATGGACAAAACGGACATTGTTCAAACTTTTTCACAGACATGTTCACAGACCATGAGAGGATAAATACTTAAAGGGAAAGTGTAACGGAGAATTTAGAGAAAATGGCGAATATGCTTTCCCATTACAAATTAGCAGTGACTATTTTTAAGCCATACTAGATTTCAGGTAGTATACACTCTTGAAAAAAATGATGGGCAAACAGACACGTTTTCAAAGATATATCACATGTATTTTCACAGACACGTGATAAATGAAATACTCTTTGGCCAAGGTTAATAGGAGACTCAAAACATTTTTTGAAAAAATGACCAATACTTTTCTCCTGCATGTTGGAAATGAGCAGTGTTAGAAGATCCCCCCCCCTCTTTTTTTCGTGCTCCGTGCGGTGTATTTTCTTGAAAAACCGATGAAAAAAACCGACCTACACGAGGAGGTGTAATAAATTCTTACGCAAATATTTTGACAAGATAACCTCCGCCGAGCTTAGCGCGATAAATCTCGTTGGATTGGATTAACATTTAATTCCAGTGTATTTAAAATAAAGATTCAAAAATAATAACACGACGGGTAGCGGAGTCCGGGGGGTGAAAAAGAGTGGAGCGGATGACCGTTGGACATCTGGAATCCCGGTAAAACACCACTCCTCTGTCAAAATGGCGCAGCTCCTCTTGTGCGTGAACCCTGGAGAGCAAGGATTTATATGATGGACAAAGCTCATCTCGAAAAATAGTCACGCCTTTACGCCAGAGGGCAGACGAAAAGACTCGCAAGAAAATAATTTCACTGTTTTCCACCGTTCCACCGCTCTCGCCAGTGGCGTGGCGTGAATTGCAATGTATCGATTGTTATGCCATCTAAACCTATGGAAAAGGATCGATAGACAGGGTGTACGCAGCGAACACCTTAATAATCGATTCTTTACCATAGGTTTAAATGGCATAACGATCGATAAATCGCAATTCACGCCACGCCACTGGCTCTTGCAGCTTCATGCGGGATCCGAGAGGTCACCGACTCAGGGTGAGAGGGTGGGGTAGGAGGGGATGAAGGGGGTGTAGGACTCAGATGCGTCGGAGGGAGGCTTAGGGAGTCCTACGAGGATTCTCATTGTATGTTCCGCGACCGTCCCGTCATCCCTCATCCATTGCCCTCGTTAATTTTTAATTCCCTTTCCCTTGGATTTGTTATGCCTTCCCCACTGCCAGCAGGTATATGTTCGTGCGAATATAATTATTACTTGTTTGCATATGCAAGCTCTTTCCTTTTTTTTTCTGAAAAGTTAACGCGCTTGCGCAAACCGAGGAGCTGACTCCACAAAGGCTCCACGCTGCATCTTTTCAAGCGGCTGATGCGGCCTCTCTCCGAAATATCTTTTTTTATTCGTTTATTACAGTTTTTATTATATGTATGGGGACTACTCCTTCTATAATTACATCGGGCTAATGAAAAAAAAAACCTGTATATTTTTTCTCTCAAATACGGAAGTTTAAATAAATACCTAGAAAGTAAGAATATACTAGTTTCGAAGTGGTTGGGAGTAGAGTACCCAATACCCATACACGGAGAGTCCAGACGTGTTCAAAACAGTAGCGTGGCGTGAATTGCGATGTATCGATTGTTCTGCCATTTAAACCTATGGTAAAGAATCGATTATTAAGGTGTTCGCTGCGAACACCCTGTTTAGCGATCCTTTCCCATAGGTTTAAATGGCAGAACAATCGATGTATCGCAAAGCGCGCCACGGCTCTGGTTCAAATATGGAGCTCTTAGGGCAAAAAAGGACAACCAACCTTTAAAAAAGAAAAACGTCCCTGCCAAGCTTCAGAATCCGATATCAAACCAATTTGGTCGAGAAAGTTCATAAATGAGCGATCTTCTGCAAAAATGAGTAAATTCATGCAAAAACTAAGTCAAGTATAAGCTTTACACACGACGACGGGTCGTAACAATTGGACGTATTTCTGTCAATGGAATTATGTGCATTATGACGTGAGCCCTGTTATGCATACAATCTTATGGGTCTCAGGGCTCATGTCTTGATGCACATAGTTCCGTTTGACAGAAATATATATCCAATTGCAGTAATAAACACGTTGGATAATTTAACTTCATCGATTGGCCTCTTTTGGGCCCTTAGAGGTCCATTACCTGACCTCAAAATTACCGACGTGTCCGTGCTTCTCCTATATGTGTACTATAACTCAATAGCAGAACCACCTTTGCTTTGCACGGCCTTCAGACTATGTACTTTTCTTCAATAAAAGAATTAAGCATAAACGAGAAACAAAAATTAGGCACCACCAAACACATTTGGGTCAAGCAAGAGAGAATAGGCATGTTATTTTGGTGTGTTCCCCACCAGGACTGCAGAACCTGCAAAACTACTGTGCGCAACTATTCGTGCTCTTAAGCCGCCCATATTGCCATCGCAATAATTGAAGGCGCACTCGACCGAATGAGAAACAGGTAATAAGGGGAAGAATTGACGTCTGTTCTTTGGCAGGGCTTGGCAGGCCCATTTTACAGGGTTAAGATTTGATTGGTCCCCGTAGTACCAGATGAAAAGTACATTTATATACTCGAAAAAAATCCATATTATGACGCGGGGTGGAATTAATATGTGTCAAGAAAGTCGCTCAACATTTTTAGCAAAATTCATAACATTCTCTTAATCATGACAACTCAATCATGTTGTATGGACTGATTTAAGCGGAATCAGCCTTACATCAGAAATGACCTAATTTTCTTTGATGTTGTATTTTTGAAGCGACTAAAATGACTAAAATTGGAAATCTTATGAGCATATTCTACATACTCCCGATTAAATTCATAGAAAGCTTAGAGGTGTCTTGCAGTTTATTTTCCTGTTAAAAAAACAAAAATATGGAACAAAATTAGGCAACCGAAGATTACCATCCAAATAATATTATTACATTTTATCTCCTCGCTTACCCGGCAACGTTGATTACATCAGCGAATAAAATATTCAAAGCGGCCGAAAAAACTTTTTTCTCTCCTCGCGCTGCTTGGCGGGGGCCATAAATTCCAAAACTAAACGGTCCGCCGGAATAGTGCGCGCGGTCAAAATTTAAACTCTGGCCCCCGAGCAGATGTTTACAATGTGCACAATGTTTCAGACGAAATTTTTAAGTGAACAATAACTTTGGTTTGTCAAAATACGCCTCCACCCCGATCTCCCGCGTACCGTGCCATTGCGGCGAATTCGGGGGAGGGCGCCGGAGTGTTGATCCGCGAATTCGAGCGAAAAGATGATCATAGCTAATTATTAACCACTTTGCCAGCGATCAAACAGGACTCCCCTCCACCGCCAGCCCGCAGAGGCGTGAGCTGAGCTTCATCCTGCCCTGTTCCATTAGGCAGCCTCCCCTCTCGGTTTGGTCCTCCCCCTCTCCCCCTCTCTCGTTTCGGGGAGAGGTCACGAGTCACCAACAATGGGACGCGACCAAACCAGCGACACACTACAAGACAGCTGTGATATTTGTAGTGGTGCGCAACTAATTTTCATCTATTTCTTATTGGTCCTACGTAGCTAGAACCAATGAAAACTCCTCTCTATTTCTACTGACTCCATGCAAAAATTAGTCTATATTGGGCTCAACTTGGCAACGTTGCACGTAAATGCACAGCCGGGTCATTCAAAAACGCATCTTGCGTTTAAATCTTCTAATATAATTACGTTGGCTTTTAAAACTATTAATAATAAATTTCGACATTTCGACGCTTGTGCCTTCGAAAAGGGTGGCGGTTAGTCATACCCTTTGTAGGAGTGATTGCGGGCCAAATGTTATTCGCCCCGTGCCTTCTGCAGCCTTTGATACATATAAATGCTCTTCTTGCCTTTTCGTCCGACGGCTTCGTTAAACTTCTGCATATTCAATTATTAAAAACAATTACAGAGTTCCCGAATTTGATAAATTGATATTTTTGATTCTTCTGATTAAGAGGCTGGGCTTTCTTTTGAGGGAGGCGAGAAACGTGGTGTTAAGAACACCCGTTCAACTCTGATAAATGATCATGCCAATTAGCGATGTCATAGTTAGGGTGGGAAACTTCACACTGTGTTGTATTATAACGATCAGCCATCCTTCAACATCAAATTTCGTATTTTCATATTAACAAAACGTTCTCTCTGATGTACAATGTTAATGATGTTTTGAAGGGTGACTTCCCCATGGAAATAATATTCCAGAGAGTATTGCGTCTATCTTAAGTGACTTTTTTCAAATTACATTTTTTGAAAAATTGCGTGCATATAGATAAACACGAAAATGTTTATATAAATTACGAAAAATTATAATTTCAATTCAATAAGGCTTTGATATAATATGATAGGCCAAACGTTGGAAAAATCACGTGAGAAACGCGGATGGTAATGTGCTTGTAGTTGTTAAGTACCAAGCTTCGCAGATTGCAACTTGTGGTCTAAGCTGATACCAAAAGACTTATAACTTAAATTCCCAATTCAAATGTTGGACTTTGCTAAAAATTGACACCTTTCGCAAATCAACTGCTACAATGCATCATAAGTATTGTATAAAAGCTCTAAACGAAAACCCTACACGTGAACTTTCCTCTTAATAATGTTTAACTATGTTTACGTCAGTGCATTTGTTGAGCACTTCATTATTTTAAGGGTCGTTTTCAAAAATGAGCCAAAAGCTTCGTTGCCACTTCTTATTATTTATCATAATTACTTATCTTTTTTAATGAACAGTGCCGTTGAGGAAAAATAATCAAGTAGAATTAGGTGAAGTAGAAGGTGAAGTTTGTCACCGAAATGACGAAAAGCCTACATTTTGGCACTAAAATCCTTCTGAGACCAACGTAAATACTGAAAATAGCTCGCTGCAAGTATCAGAATTGAACACTATGAGATATTTCTACACAGAAATTGTTTGGGCCAAGCTTGTTAGTGGACCCTTGGAAGAAAAAAAAAAAAAATAAAAACGATAAAAAATAAAACGTGGCGGCTGAACTTTTGGCCCATCAGCTGAAGACGACCCTTGAATGAACAAAGAAAAAGTCCATCGGGCTGTGCGATTGAAATTTACGACAGGGATGATGTCAAATTATGGAATCAAAGTTGACGTGAGAAAAATATAAAATAAGATTTTGAGGATTAAAGATAATTTCACGCTTTGACTTTCATTTATCAAGAGGGAGTACGGCAGATGCATACTTTAAATTGTGCGTGCAGGGATTAGGAGACAAAAATTGACACCGCGAGACGAAAAAGTGGAAAGAGGAAAAGAGATTGAGAGTCTGAATGACTCCGAGACATGAGATTTGGAATGCTGACGCACAGTGGATCGAGCCAATTCGAGAGGTCGGACATGAAATTTTCGACCAAAACTACAATTTATGATGTTTATTTCGTCTCAGTTTAAACTTAAAGGGGTGCTTCCAGATGAGAATTTCACGAGGAAACCAATGGAGCCATTATCAGAACCTCAAAATTCTGTATAAACGGAGTTATAAGCATTTAAAGTTTCCAAATTTTGTCCGACCTCTCCCGTTGACTCGGCCCAGTGAGTGACGGTTCGCTCCCCTGTATTTCCTTCCTCTCAAAAATTAAGGGCGCTTTGTCCCGCGGCACACTGAAAAAAGAGTTTGATGCGCAGAACGAGAATCTAGTGCGGCGTACCAGAATTTTTTAGTTATAAACTGACGTCACGTACTGGTTTATGCCGCGCACCAAACAAGTTTGGTAAGCGGCACGATTCATCTCGTTTACACCATCATCCACGGCAAATCATTCCGAGCTGTTACAAAAATGGCCGTTGCGTTGAGGTATCAACTACAAAGGTTTCGGACCCTTTTTCGGGTGCGTCAATTTAAAAGTCCCCGCTTTAATTTAAATGATTATTCTATTTTCCCGCTTCTTGGGTTGATAGTGCTGCTATCTTTAATAATTGATGTTTTTGCTATGAACAGTAAGTAAGGCAGGTTGTTGTTGGTCTGGATTGTTATCAGTGTCTTCGTCATCAAAACATGCCAATATTCTTTCTTGTATCTCTTTGACTTTAAACATTTAATTCTAATTTCACCCTATCTCATGTTTACTCTAGTATTCAACAGTTTGTTACATTAATTTTCCTAACATCGTGTCTTATGTGTGGAAAACCGCGATCGTACCAAACCGAAGTTCCGGCCATTACCAAGTTCATATCACTCAGATCCCTCACAATACATAATATCGGTAGTTTTTAGCATGTTTATTCGTTAAATATAATTACAATCAAGGATATATTTATCTTGAACATGTTCGAACCTAATTGGTTTTGTGATGCCGTGAAGTTTTGAAGCTACTCTAGCTCCTAAGTGCACTTGCCCACAATGTCGACCGAGACCTTAATCTCTTTGATTGTTTGTTTTCAAAGTAAGATTACTTTGTGCTTTTTCCATTTCCTAGTTGTCTAGAAGTTTTCATTTTATAATCTTTTCAAACGAAATTTTACTTCGCTTTTCCCTTGTCCACCTCTGAGAATGTTAAATACCAGGGCAAGATGTTGATGGATGCATGATACGCTAGATTGCCTGGGTACCATGATTTACTTGATAATTTTCCTATTTCATCTAAAACTCTCTTATACCCATGAAAATTCAATGTTTTGTGCTTAGAACTACAGAGAGATACATCAATGCACCAAAATATGTGCTCAACCGGAGAAATTCTTTAAACGCTTTTCTTCTATGATTTGGGATTTCCTGAGCGACTGCGCTAAACAGTTTCAAGGCTAATAAGGATACTTATTCCTCTCTCTATTAATCGTTAATTTGTAAATAGAAACTGTCGGTCTTGGCTTTAGATTGAATGATGAAAAATACCACCCTTACTCACCATCTTGTGCCCCTGAGTATCATTTTACATGGTTACCTTATCAATATTCATTACCTACTTTAACGCTCCAAGTAATCGCTTAAAACCAGCTTCTATTCTGTACCCTGTGATTTTTGTGATTTCCTATTACTCGAAAGTTCTTGATCAATGATTGCTAAATGGCTAGTGTAAAACATCAGGTTGACAGCTTTTCTCTTGTGAGTTAGAGTTAGCATTACTCAAAATCAGTGTTTCTTATGTTTTCCTTATTCATCCTTCATATCCACCGTGCTCATGAACATAGGTTTTTTTAAACCATTACCTTTCTTGAAATCTGATTCTTAAAGTAAATGTGTCAGTCTACTGGACATTTTACTAAAAAATCAGTTCACAGAAATTATCATCGTTATGGATCTACCTACATTGAAATTCTTTGTACCCAACTGCTGTCAGATCTTACTACTGGATTTTTCAAATTGTGAAGCCTGAAGGTGAGTATCTGCTATTAAGCATCTTAAACTGTATCTTTTCTTCAAAAATGTGACATATATTCTATTAGCCAAAGTGTAAAATCACGTATCTCCATTATGAAATGAGATCCGAGAATGTTAGTATTTGTTCCGCCTGGCTGATTGAGATTCATAAACATTCCGCGAGGCGCAGCACCGCGCAGCGCTGTACCAAACGAGTTTCGTGGCGCGCGCCATTCGAATTGGTGGCCGCCACTAGGCAGCTCCGTACAGCACCTCAAACGGGTACCTACCACACCAGTTTCGTATAGCGCGTTATATCATTTTTTTCAGTGCACCTATGCGGTCATTTTACCTTGTGATAAAATAATCATAAGTCTCATTTTATCTTGGCTCATCCTCGTTTATTACCTTCGCGCAGTCATATTTTTTATGGCGAAAACATTAAACTCATCCGCACCGAAGAATTCCGAATGCGAGCACACTCGGTGAGTCGCTTGACAATGTGTGTGGATTTACATCCTGGGAGACTCGTCATATCTGAGGACGTGCCGGAGCTTTGTTTTGAATTCTTTCATGATTTTAAAAATCAAAGTCACGGTTACACATCACCCGCAACCAAACTCACGGGCGTTATTACCCCCAAATGCCTCTAAAATATTGGCCATGGCCTCTCAAAAATTGCCACAATCCTAATTTTATTGATTGGCGATTTTCGGCAATCAGCTGGGACTAAACTTGTTGCAAAGCGGACAGTCGCTTTCGCATCAATATCGCTCTTACGAATACCTTTTTACCAAATGCGCCGTGATACGTGATAAAAATGCAAAAATTCAGCTTTGTTGGTTCGACTATTTGAAGTATTAAATACGCGTTTCTCAAAACTATGCTTTCCTCCGTGCGCTACGCTTTTCTTCCAAAAAATATCACAAAGGGACCGAGTTTATCAGAAAGGGACCAACCCACATTAGGTTGAATTGAAACTAAGAAAAAGAGGTTTGAAGTTTAATCCCTGCATAGGGCTCGATGTAGAAAATAAACTTTAACCGCTCTTTTAGCTGTTTTTCGACTTTGAGTTTTAGGCAGGCAAAATATACGGCTAGTGGAACACGAAAACATTCTAAACTCGATTTTTTCGAAAATGTGGATTGGTTCCTCTCTGATAAAATCGGTCCAAATAATTGGTATGTTGTACGCAAGAGATACAGCCGGCTGAGTAGACTTTTAAGAAGTAAAATGACACAAAAATCACGATGATTGCCCTAAAAAAGTCTGAAATCCACTTCTAGGAACGAATATTTGTGTAGTCTGGAACCCACTTTTTTCAAATTTCCCGCGCGTCCATTATGAGGGTAGTTTTCAAGTCACTGGAAACGAGCAAACGGCAACTTCAGGCTGCCGCGGGGGTTGCCGGTAAGTGACGGTAGTTGCCGATTCGTTATTGATGTTCATTTGTTTTGTTTACAAACAAAACGTGATCGTTGATAGTGGTGTGGTCCATGCCCATGCATACCATATCTCTATTTATTTATCGATCTGCAGGTTCTGTTGATAAATATTATGTTTGGAATTTGTCGGTTTTCGTTAACCAAAAGTTGCCGCGAGTTGCCATTGCTTGTTTTCAAGTACGATGAATGGAGACTGCTCCCATACGCGGGAAACTTGAAAAACAAAACAAAAATTGTTCTAAACTACGCAAATTGCGCCTTGAAGAGTAGACTTCAAACTTTCTTGTGCCTTTTTACCACTGCACAGTCTATATTTACACGGCTGTATTTCTTGCGTGCATTGTGTTACTCTGCAGGATTCGACCATCAAAATTGACGGTGAAATTACCAGACCACGTATCTCCTTTGTGGTGTTTAAAAATCTCCGCTCTCATTTTATTTTCTTAGGGAGAGCAAATCAGCACCATTCCTTCAAGTTTTTATAGAGTTCTCTTCGATTAGAGAAGAAAATTCAAGCAAGCTTACGAAAATTGACGTTGAGTAGTTTTCTACTTAAAAAATAAAGTAGGACAGGAATTTTGCAACGTCGCAAACCTAGACACGCGGTCTGGTAGTTTCACCGTCGGTTGTATTTATCCGAGTCACATCCGCACGAACCCATTTCAGTGACGAGGCGTCAATGATCGACTATCGATATTTCTCAATTTGAAGCTATGGTAAAGAATCGATCGTTAAGGTGCTCGTTGCGAGAACCCTATCTATCGATCTTGTTCCATAGGTTTAAATGGCCGATGAATCGATAAATCGCAAAGCACGCCACGTCACTGATCCATGTTGCATATTCTTTTCAGGACCGGCAGTATATCAAATATATTTTCCTATGAATTCGATTCGTGAGGGTGTCTTGCGCCTGACGATAGGATACCCTTAAAAACATACTCCTTGATGCACGGATGGTGCTGTGAATGAAGTGGGGAGCAAATGAGTCGTCTTCCCCTTTGAGGTGCATCTTCCACCGAGAAGGAGGCAGAAGTCGTTGCTTCAAAGAGCTCGGGTCACGATGAGTTGCTTGCTGCGTCCTGACCTCCTTACTAGCGCCTGCTACCGTCTCTTTATTTTGATCTTGACTATTTGCCAGGACTGATTAAAAGAATACTTACAAATTTTCATTAAACATCACTCTTTCAACACCTAGTCAGAGGCATTATCAGCTTTGAAGCTGCGTAGCCTTTCCTCGACGGCTTGGAAATAATTAGGCGTGGACGTATGAACAATACCATACTTTTCCCTGCGCAGCGCGTATTCTCCAACAACAGTCTTTAAAAAGGCTCTGAGTGGAAGGTGAAAAGGACTGAAATACAAATAGGATGACTCATTCGAGGAGCAGGGATAAGACCAAATCAGGAAAACCGGCACTTCTCTTCGAACTTTGTTTTCAACTTTTTCTACTATTTATGACAATGTCTAGCAAAATGCAAGATTAATAACTATACATACGCCGTACGGTGGATCGAGTCAATAGGAGAGGTCGGACAAAATTTGGAAACTTTAAACGCTTATAACTCGGTTTTTACAAACTTTAAGGTTCTATAAAGGGTTTCGTTGGTTTTCTTGTAATATTTTCTTCTAAAACCATCCCTTAAAGTTTGAAATGTGACGAAATGAACATCAAAATGCGCAGTTTAAGTCACAAATTTTATGCCCGACCTCTCTAATTGACTGAATCCACTGTGCGCCGAAGGAAATGGGTCAGTTGTGATGGTCTCAGAATAGTGTTTTGATGCTTGATTTTTGTAGGAATAAGATCTGTCCAAACAGCAAATTTTTACGTTCAATTAAAAGCAAGATATCTTGCTTTGAAAAATTCATTTTAAAACGTCATCCACCGCGGTAGTGACACTCTGGGTTGCTTCCAACTCATGCTTTCACCCGAGGTTCATGTTGAGTAATCAATGAAAAAGTATGTCTCCCTGGCAAATGAAAGCTAGGTGGAAGAAACCAAGGGTGTCTTAACCGCGAAGGATGACATCATAATGGATTCTTCGAAGCGCGATATCTCTGTTAATACTGAACGTAGGAAGTTGCTGTGGAGACTTATCGTTTTATTTCAAGTTACTTTACAAGAATTAAGCATCAAAATACGATTCTATGGCCGCGGCGCAACTGACCCATTAGCAATTGCCGGACATTTGCATGTTAATGGTGATTGATACAAAAGCATAAAATTCACAATAAGATAATTACTAATAATTTTGCCTTTGATCGGACTAATCACTTTCCCTTTTCCAAATGTATGGGTAAAATCTGTGACCTTAAATGGGTTTGAGTTGAATAGGCAACCAAACTAACTCCGCGATAAAGCGTAAAGTATCACGTCAAAATGAAGGTGCTTCAAGCCGATCTCGTGCTATAAAAGGCCATGTTGCCATAGATGGCTCACAAAGCGAGTGGAGGGATAGTCCCTGCCCGTTTAGGTTTCAGGGCGGATCTGGGGTGTGCGGGTAGGCTCATTTCTCGAGCTGAGAACGGTTAATGGATAGTGTTTTATGAGAATATCCTTAGAGTGGTCAAAGAGGAGGAAAAAGCGCGGCAGTGCAGCTAAAGAAAAGAAGAGGGAATACAGGAACCCAGACGACCCTCTCCAAACTAATCCAGAACTTTGATTAGACGTAATTGAAAGCTCAAGACTGACAGTCAGAGCCGAGAAATTTCCCACGAAATAAAACGGGCGGCCGCGTGAATAGTGGGCGACTGGGCTCAAATATTGGGCGGAGAAAATAAACAGTGATCTGTCAATGAAGATTAAGAACAGAAGGCGGCTCGCAGGAGATAATGGCCGGCATGAATGTATCGGTGCGGTGCAGCACAATGCAATTCGATTTCGATAAGTCGTGCTCCGTCGTGGGCCCCCACGATCAGGGATGCGATAGAGTTGGGGTTCGGCTCCGCACCGCGCCAGGCCAGAACCACGTATTTGGATAGTGTTTGGACAGGATTTAGGTGATTACTGCTTAGGAGGGTTGCGTTGTGGCCAGGGGCGTCAGGGGAGATTCGGGTGAAGCTAGGTAATGACGATATCATAAGCGAGGGTCGCTCCGTTGCCGAAGTCACCCTCGCCTTGAGGCCACGGTTCCACAGAGTGGGCCGCAGAGTGATCTGGAATGAGATTCGCCACTAAGTTGCGCTTTGTGTCTTTGAAAAGCGATAACTATCGTTATAAACAAGATAATACAAGAAACTAATCCATAACGTGATTAACGTGTAGCAGCATTAAAACCGAGTACACGGAGAAAAAATTTTCGTGCGTGGGACCCTAAGTTTAGGTCATATGGATCTCTGAAGTTTTCGGATTGAGCATCTGAACACTTTAGATCCAGCTGCTGAGGTTTAGATCACACGTTTGAAACTTCAGTTCTTACATCTGAAGTACTTCGGTTTTCACATCCGAGTGTTCAGATGCTCAATCCGAAAACTTCAGAGATCCATATGACCTAAACTTCGGGTCCCACGCACGAACATTTTTTCTCCGTGTAGAATGACATCAAATTAGGGAAACTTCATCGATAAAATATATATCTGAATAATGGGCGTCACTCAATGACTCCATGTGTAGGAGACAGTTATTATCACTCTGTTTCTCTCTTACACGCATGTTTGAACAACCTCAAAGCACTTTCCAAATGAATATTGCAAATCTTCTTTTTCTTTCGTTGGCTTTTGATTTAAAGTATCCACTCGGGACGCACATTTAAAGCTATTTCAAAATGATTCTTGGTCAAATGTTGTGTGCAGTTATCTGACGCTCTTCAGTGAAACGTGATGCTCCGACCATCGGACATTCTAGGAAAAAGTTCCTAAAATTCAGAGGTTATCAATCAATCAATGGACTATCGGATCGTCCTTCAGAGTGCTGAAAAGCCACCTTAAAATTCGCTCGTTGTTTTGGGCGCTTCTGGGTACCAGATGCGCCCTTTCCAACCGTTCGACTCCCCCGATGTAACATGTACTATACTACATACCGTTTTGCCTTATGGGTAATGACGCCATTCTGTACACCCGGGAAAATTTGATTTTTTTCTGCATCTGGTATTCGTAAAAGTTTTCGTGAAATGTTTTGCTTTTAGGCATAACAATCTCGCACGGACGTATTACCTGGTTAAACTATTTTGGGGCTTCGTTATGCTTAAATGCCTCATATTCGAGGCTGTAGTTTCAGATTGATTCGAAAAAATCACGAACAGTCACGTGATCTCTTCATTTTAGTGACGTATTACTGTGCTATTTTGTGATTGGTTCATTTTCTCGGCGCAGCATCGTCAAGCGTCAGCTGTTTGCGGCTCTGGGTTGAAGGTTTACGGTTAGCCGGCCAGGTTGGCCTAGTGGTCAGCGCGTCTGACTCTAAGCCAATAGGTCCTGGGTTCGAATCCCGGTGGTGGCGACAAATTTTCATGGAACTGACGAGTGGATCTGCAGAAACAGATTCCACTCGGCCTTAATCCCTGAAAATTTGAAAGCCTGGAGCATGGATGTGCCTAAATCCCATGATGTCTAAGGACAATAAATACTGTCTATCGATGGCTGTAGGTTCCAACGGAATATAAGCCACTAAACCAGCAAAAAAAAAAAAAAAAAAAAAAAAAAAAAAAAAAAAAAAAAAAAAAAAAAAAAAAAAAAGGTTTAAGGTTATGTCAGAGAGAATAGAAAGTTAGAGGCCCGACTCGATGCTAGGTAATTGAAACAGATGCGCTCGCAGCGCGCTCGCTGGCAACGTACGCAACTACTATTTTCTATTGTTTTCCAGAGACTAGCGGCGGGTATGTTGCTGCCGGACCACCTTCACGTAGGCAATTTGTTATACATCGTCCGTCCGCAATACTCTCGCTTGGCCGTATGAAAACGTTCCTCGCATGCGCAGTGTTAAAGAAGCGCCCTCCAACGCTTTGGCGTTGGAACTGCTTGTTTTGAAAGTGCAACGAAGCAAAATTAGGCAGAAGATTTCACTTATGGCTGTCTTGGAGTGGCTTCCTAGCATTTGTGTCCATTTTATATTATGTATGTATGTATAAGCCGCTTTTACGGCGCGCTAGGGCGCTCTGTGACGCCATTTTATATTATAATTTGTGAAATTCGTCAATATGTGACCTTTTGAACGGACAGTAGTAATCTTTTGGACGATCACCAAGAATTTTACAAACAACGGACGAGGACTTATTCAATATTCTTGCTCAAACAGTCCTGCAAACTTCAATTTTGGGCCTATTTCTCTCCTCGGTGTAACATTATTTTCCAACGATCAACAATTACTTCACCAGATCACTCGTATCTTTCGCTTCGCTCACACCCAACTTTGCGCCGCGCCGTCTGCGCCTTGTGGAAGCGTGGCTTAATCGGATCTCCACGAGCGTCGGTTGAGATTTGCAACCGCGCGAAAGAAGTTTACCGGCTCGGTTTCCAGTTGGAAGCTAAATGGGTGCCGTGCCTCCGACGTGGAAAGCCATACCGTTTTCCCCACTTTTGTAACCCGAAACATGCTTTTAAAACTCAATTTAATCTGCACTTCATTAGAAGAATGCGAGGAATGCTCTGAAACCCGCGAATTTTTCTCCTCGATGTCTCCTTCGTTTTGTTTCCGCACCTCAACGTACAGCATTTGGCTGTTCCCAACGTTCATTTAAGGTTTTAAACGTCTTATTCGAATTCCTTTATGCCCCTTCCAAAACATGAGCGGCCACTATTCGGACGCGACAGTCGCGGGGTTGCCTGCTTATCATTTTGAAGGCGGTCTACGGGCATCTGTATGAAATTGCACAGCACTATACAGCTGGTGTCATTACTGTAAAATGGAACCGTTGAAAAGGTGAGCGAATATTCTTGTGAAAGACCATTTTGTGAGGTAAATGATGGTCGAATCAGAAGTGAAGTTACGAAGTTACGGGTGTTCCTTGATATTAACAAAATCAACTAAAAATGGCACTGAGGCCGCAAAAACATAAAATAAAAAACCGAAGACGTTTCGCGGTGTCTTGCTATGAACGGTAGATGATTGATGTTATGGAAGATTTCGGAGATTTCTTTCCCGATTGAATTCATGCCTTTACCTCACGGATAGAGAAAATGCCTTCAATCATCGAGCTAGGCAACAAACTGCTGACACGTGGAAATGGTTATCTATTTCGATGCATTTTCATTGTATCTCCGCTAAATACAAAAATACGAATCATTCCTACAATAAAAAGTCCCCGAGAAAACTAACTCCTTCATTTTCATGACTATGCAATTTTAGCGACGTCGGCGTCGAAACAATTGCATCTGTCTCTCATTTCAGAAGCGTGAGTTTTACAGGAGGATTCAGATTATGATACTCAAATAAGGGGAGGCTGCCACTGTTGACACAAAGGCTGGAAATGCATACCTTTCCAAAAGCTTTTTTCCGGGCGAGCAAACCGAAGCTACGCCCGGGCGAAAAGATCGCGCGGTAAGAGTCAGAGTGGGAATTAAATTAAACGCGTGTAGTTTGAAAGGAACTCGGGTCGCTGCAAGACAAATCTCCGCAAAGGAACACAGAAAAGCTTTTCTTTAAGTTTCCAAGTTCCCGGCTCGGGGGCTCGGAAGACATTGTTACCGGCGGTGCATACACACCCGGACGTTTATACCCAATCAGAAAGTACAAGGACGTATGAATATATCAGCGGCGCGTCGCTCGATCTTGCGGAAGCCGCGCTAAAAGTTTCCAGCTTCTGCTTAAAAGCCCCGACGCGCGGGGGATCCCGCCCCTCATTTTCATTTATGCGTATCAAAAGTAGTCGGGCAAAAAATCGCGCGGATCGATTTCGGGAACGCGCTCTTCCGCCGCTGTCGCCGTCGCACCGCATAGCCGCCGCACGGTGGATCGAGTCGATAGGAGAAGTCGGACGACATTTGGAAACTTCAAACGCTTATAACTCGGTTAATATAGAACTTTGAGGGGCTAAAGGTGGTTTCATTGGTTTCCTCGTGAAATTCGCTTCAAGAGGCATCCCTTAAAATTAAAATGTAACGAATACACATAAAAATTTGCAATTTTCACGGAGAAAAAAACTTCGTGCGTGGGACCCGAAGTTGAGGTCATATGGATCTCTGAAGTATTTGATTACGCATCCGAAAACTTGAGGTCGAGCTGCAGAAGTTCGAGTCAAACATCGAGGCACTTCGGTACGTACCAGAGTACTTCAGATGCGTGACCCGAACCCTTCGGTATATATCGAAGTACTTCAGATGTCTGAAAACTTCGGCAAACTTCGGCAGCTGCACCTCAAGTTTTTAGATGCGTGATCCGAGAACTTCAGAGATCCATATGACCTCAACTTCGGGTCCCAAGCACGGAGTTTTTCTCTTTGAGATAGTCAAGAATTTAATGTCATGCCTCTCTAATGGAGAATTTGCACACAAAAATTGTATTGCTTCGTCTGAGAATGCCTAATGAACTGAGTTCGCAGTATTTTTCATACTTTCTTTCTGAATGGGAAATTGGAGAAAAATATATTTAAAAGTGAGAAAATGTGCCACCTTATGACGTCCTTTCGTGGTATTTTTCATTTAAACACATGTACTTTAGCAGATAAGGTTATTTTTTCATATTTTCTCCAATAATCGTCCAATTTAGAAACCAAGGATACCCTCGTGCTCAGTTTCCCTAGTAGCATCATTTTAAACATGAAATTTACAAAATTTCAGACACCTGCAAATTTTCCATTGACTCGATCCACTGTGCGCCGCCGTGCCGCCTTTCCGTGACTTAGCATCACCATAATAAATTGATATGCAAGTGACAGACGAGCCATATTCACAGTTCGCCCTGATGCGCTAGCGCCCGGTGTATTACGCATACAGTTCGAGAAATGGATCTAAAATAGATAACCGAGACGTGAAATGTATAAAAAACCGTACGTTTTGTTGACTGAAGTTTGAGAAACTTTCTCGCTCGCTCGCCTCCCCTCTCGCCTCCCTCGCTGGGGTCCTTTTTGCCCCCTGTCCCTCCCTCCGGTCCCTGAACCCCTCCTCGGCCCCCTCCCACGGGCCAGACTCATACCTGATGGTTCTGTGAGCGCGATATTATTCTGCATTATTTCCCTGCCGCCGCACCATAATTTAGGACTTTCTGAAAAATGCGAGCAATAAAAGCGTAGATTTGTGTTTGAGCAATGCGTGCTTCAACTTTTTATGCTGCAGATCATCTTCCGCGACGTGTGTTACCCCCTTTGGATCGAGTTATTGGTCAGGCTCTCACTTTTGAAGAATGCTTTTGATTACGTTTCACTTTATTTGCGGAAACCTTGTTGCAAAATTGTGCGTATTTTTAAATTTAGTTATATATTTAGTTAGTTAGTATTATAGTATTATTTAGTAAGTATTATATTTAGTTAGTTTCATGAAGATTTTGTGTAAAATTCTAATGTGTAGAGGTTCACAGTAAATGCTTAATAAAAAGAAGAAAAAAAGGTGTGTATAAGTGCGCGTATACCATTTACTTGCCACTTAAGCCGGGGAAAGATTGTCTACATAAATGAACCGGTCAAACCAATAACATACACGTACATATGAAGGGCTTGGAGGACAAGGCGCATAAGTGCAGTTTTTGAAAAAATTGAGATATTGATGATTTCAAGTAAATACTAGTCTTCAGGCACATTCTGTGAAAAATTCGCACGCAAATTCTAATTTTTAAGCATCAAAAAGTCAGTTTGAACTTCCTTCCCGCCATTAGGATCCATGTAATTTCGCAACTTCGAACACATTTTCTCGAAATAGCAAGCACTGCTTTTGTGCGCCTTGTCCTCCAGGTATCTCATATATCGTGTTCGATACATCAAACAGGCGTTGTATTATCGCTGCATGTAATTGTATCGATATCGATTGGTTCATTACGTAAACCTGAGTATATCGGGTGATTTTGTGGTAACGGATTTTCGTAATTATTTTTTGATTCTTATGAGTATTACATGGGAATGAAAAGTGAACTTGTTAGAAATTTCCTCTTTTACAGCTTTATTAACTTACATCCTGATATTTTGGTTTGAGGTTATGCTCTATTGTTTTGAACTGATCAATACATTAAACTAGTATCGAATACGGTTCGTAGGCAAATTCTGTGTTTTGACTATGAGGATCATCAAACATGTTGAGACATAGAGAATGTAAACAATTGACGGAAAGGGTCTAAATAAAAGCTACGATCTATTGCGTCATGAGCCCACCCAGGGTGTATTTTCATTCCCTTCGTTCTCCGGCTGACTTAAAAAAGAGAATGAACTAATTGATTCCATTGTCCCTCGTATTTTCATGAATAATCTAAATATTTATCCGCCACATAGACTTATTTCCTGCCACCTCTTTTAAAACTTTCTTTCCTACCATCGAAGGGATAATGCACTAAAGCTGTATGCTTCATAGCTAATCTAAGTCTGCGGCTCCATAATGTTTCTACATACCGTTCCGTAAACAGCACACCCTCCTAGCAAACCTTCTTTGGACTGATTATGATATAGTCACTCCACTTAATTAAATGAAAACTGGTTTAAATTTTCAGTTCACTTATTAACAGAAATTGCGGATGTAAAGCAATAATGTAGTTACTTCAGTTTGCACGTAATTTTTCAAAAAAAGTTCAGTATATGTAACGGAACAAAGTAACGTTACATACAGATTATCTAAAAGAATGGGAATCGTGGAATTAGCACTGCAAAAAAACTTCGGTCATATGAACTAAACGTTCGGGGTGCCATATGATCCCATAATATTCGGTTGGTCAAACTGAACTTTCGGTCGGTGTAACCGAACGATCGGCTTATTTGACAAAACTTAGTTCGCCTGTTCACTTTACAGCACAAGTTCGGTTACACGAACCGAAAGTTGGGTTTGGCAAATCGAAAGTTTGGTTGGACAAACCGAAAATTCAGTTTGACGAATTTAATTAGTCTGGATTATAAAGAACACCGAACTTTGGCACATACGACCAAACTTTTTCTCTTCAGTGCGCTGTTTTTTGTTTTAAACTTCTATTGTAGGTAATTCTCTTTATTTTCATTTTGAAAGGCTGCCTTTCCTTATAAAGCTCAGCATGCTCGAGTAAAATTGTTAAAGCTAATTAAAATTGAACCGAGCCTTGTTCTTTTTACGCTTCATAGCGTAACGGAATAAAACGGAATAAAACGTAAGGAGAAGTTGATGAGAATTTGTTAAGGGTACGTAGGGAGGGTTGCGAGCCGGACGACGGCAACGATGGCGTAAACACAGGTGAAATTGTTGCCCGGAGCCGGAGATTTGTCTCCGAAAATCCGGCTTTTGAACCGGGCGGAAGATTAGGAGCCGGACGTGATGTTCTTTCGAAGGCTTCCGCGCGGGGCTACGCAAAGTTCCCCCCATATATTTTGATAAATTTTCGGGATGATTCAGGACGGAGGAGGAAACAAATTACGGGTGAGCCGGGTCGCCCAGCCTCCGACTCATGGCGAATGCAACGCCCAGACTCCCGGATCCCCCCGTTGCCAAAGCTCGCGAATCCCTTCCAGCCCCCCGTCAAGGGGGGACTCAAAGTGTAAAATTTCAACAATGGGCGAGAGACGGTAGACACCGTCTGCTTGAGCTTCGGCCTCTGTTTAGTAGCCTGTACGCCATGTTTTGCTCATAGAGTAACATTTTCCCCTGTAAATCCATGCTTGGATAACGTTGGGCAAACATGAGGGAAAAACAATTGGACTTTATTTTGCAATAAGGAACTCACATTTTTGGCTCATACATAAAAACACTTATCTACATGGGTAAACTAAAGGCACATATGTTGTTTCTAAAATGAGCCAGAGATTGTAGTCCCTAATTGCAAAATGTAGTCAGATTGTTGTTCTTACGAGGTGGATTCCAGGTTTAGTCCGTTGTAAGGTAACGAAAATTTCCTATCTGAAATTTAGAATTCTGCTAACCTGACCTAATAGTTATGCATTGTCATCAGGACCAATGATTGTTACCATAAAACTGTTGTAACTACGACTAGAAAAGTGGTTGGACCTGAAATTGTTGTTTCCCTCACAAATAAAGAGCGTGGATAAATTTCAATGCCACCAAATATCCCCTCGCAGATTACATTTTGTATGTTACATGTTTTTTCCCCTTCTCTTTTCCACGGTGTTTTTTACGGCCTCATCGACATTTTAGGATGCATGCCGACTTTTTCGACTATTTTTCATCTTAGTGTTTAAAATGACCTTTCAATTTCCTACCGCTACTTCCTTGTCTGCGAATGAACACCTCTGCGGGCTGATTATGGAAATGTATAGACAAAGCTGTAGACAAGGAGGACATAGGGAGTACGCAGCGATCTTATTGGTTGAAACGGGTGGTTCCTATAGACTGAGGGAGGAAGTTACGGACTAACTAAATGGTCTCTTGTCGATTGCCGTCAGTTAGTCTATTACATACCTCCTTTATCCATCGCAACCACCTGCTTCCACCAATAGGATCCCTCGATATCCCTTTACTCTTCTTTGTCTATCGCTTTGTCTATCAATTTCAATAATGGGCCCGCTGGAGGATTCTTAAAAAAGGGGAGAGAGGCTAGGTGAGCCACCTTCAAGGCGAAACCTCAGCGCGAAATCTTGCAACAGCGTTCTGCAGCGAAGATGATAACGTCATATGTTCTTATTACGGCGGGTATTATTATTTTCCTGAGGGAGGGAAAGAGCACACATAATGTTTCCGAGTTTATTTATTTTGTTTATTTATATGGGCAGCGAGAGTTTTTGTGACCCCCCAGAGAGCGGAGTCAACAATGAGTCACTGGGGTGATGTCGGAGCCTTTGGCCCTGAGTCCCGAGTCCCGACTCCGCTCCCGAACGCGAAGACCGGATGCTCGAGGTGTCCCTGTCCCTGTCCCTGGATCGCGTCACGTGGCGGCGCCCGGCGCGCGACGCGGCGCCGCCGGCCGACGGGGCTCCCCCACCCCGAACAGCGTCCGGCACTCTAACCTCACGCCTCCTCCGGTAAGCCACCCATCCCTGCCGTTGGCCGATGGGCTCATCCCTTTCATGTCCGGAGTGGGTGTCGGTGCCGCTTGAGTGTTTAATTACTTTTTGGTCGCTTCTAGTTTTCAGTTGTGCGGTTAATCAAATTTGTTGCGTTAGGCCCCGGGCGCCGTGCCGCGGTCGAGCGGGCTGCAGGGCGCATCGATGAAGGGGCACTTGTCCCGATGCACGGATTCCGGTGCCGCCCTTCGAGGTGGAGGTTTCTCACGAGGGAGTTAACCTTAGTCTAGACGCTTTAGCTCTCTGAGACCCAGGACTTGTCATAAATGGATGTAATTAAGTCATGGGGTCATGCTGCACGGGTTGTTAAACAAAAAAGGGGGAAAAAGCACTGGTAAGTAAAAGGTGACTACTAACATATCAGATGGACGCGTGTTATTGCTCAAAAGATATAGGAGGTGGAATAGAAATAAAATAATATGAATAATAAAAAAAAGAATGAATGAAGGAAACGAAGGTAAAACGAGAAAAAAGAGAACGATGGAGAAGAATAAGTAAAATAAGAAAAAGGAGGAAAGTCATAGGCAGACCAGAAGAAATGAAACAATGAGAATAAATAAGAAGGGGTGGAACGAAAAGAAATAGAGACATAGGGGAAGAAAAAGAGAGGAGCTGGGAAGAGGAAAAAAGACAAATATATATAGATTTTATACTTGTTCCTCTTTTTCTTTTACTTCTTCTTCTTTTCCTCCTCCTCGTTTTTCTTTCTCTTCTTTCCCTTCTCCCTCATTTATATCTTCCCTCTTCTTCTTCTCCTGCTTCATTTTATTCTTCTTCTCCTTCTTCTTCTGCCTCTTCTCTGTTTTCATCACATTCTTCTTCTCATTTTTTATATCACTCAGCGCTTTCATCAAATTTCTGGTGCATCTTCATCTGACACATATTAGGAGCCTCCGATCTGAGTTTGTCAAACTGGGGTTCAATCATTGAAACCACCCTCATCCCAATGTAAACGATCCTTAATTCGAAAAAGGCCTCCATGCTGCTCGTCTCCGTTTAAATGAGTATTAATGGAGGGCGAGAGGATTTAATAAACCAGGAAGTATTCACTACGGCGTTTAGTCACAATTACTCCTTTGCGATTTTTGTTTCCGGACTAGCACTTAAGTGTCGTCTGTCTCTTTTCGATTCGCAGACACCCTCTCAACTTCTGAGGGCGTGAGATGATAACAGAGGCCCTCCTAGAGACACCCCGTTGCGCTTTTCAAGCCGTAAGTGGTTTTTAGCTCACCCCCAGCTGTTCAGCGCAGGAATCAATTTTTTATCCCTTAAATTAGGTTTTGCCATCATTGTCTGTCGATTGTCACCTCTCATTGTCTCAGTACTCATACCCTTGACTGCTAATTTTTCATTCGATTAATTTCCTCAATACAACTCGTCAGGGGTCGTCCCTAAATTACGTAACGCAATTTTTCGGCATTTTTGCCCCCCTCCCCCCATTTGTGACGCTTCTGTAACGTAAAGTTTTGTCTCAGTACTCAGCAACCCTTGACTGCTAATTTTTCATTCGATTATTTTCCTCAATACAACTCGTCAGGGGTCGTCCCTAAATTACGTAACGCAATTTTTCGGCGTTTTTGCCCCCCTCCCCCATTTGTGACGCTTCTGTAACGTAAAGTTTCTTATTGATTATTGCCTTTTTTAGGTCTGAACTTCGCTGCTAGGTGGTTTGAAGCCAAATTTATTGGATCCTTTTGTGATTGTTATTATTATTGATGTATTTTTTCAATAAAAGAAGAAAAAAAGGTAAAGTTACCGATTAAACCGAAAACATTATCATAAAAGTATACCCTATAAGAGTAAAACATTAAATAAAATGTAAATCATACGAAAGGTAGCTGACGTCTGTTTTAAGAATATTCTTCTTGGCTTGCTGATAGAAGAAACCTGAGTAATTCTCACCTGTAACACAAGAAAACGAAATCATTTTTAAAATGGTGAAAAATATTTTGAAGTAATTTCAACTGAAACATCTACGACAACAACTACAGAAAAATACTCGCAGGCGTTAGGCTGCTATTCAGTAAAATAACACCCTGCAATATACTCCTCAGCACAGTACCAGTTTTTATTTACGAGAAAACAAAAACTACCTTAATCAAGAACAACGTAAGTAAAAAATGTTGTCTCGCCTGGTTTTTAAATAAATTCGATCGATGAAGTGAAGCTCTTCTTGAGCTTCAGAGGCTCTGCACTGGCACTATCACTATATAGCAATTCCATTTGGCGTGCCTACTCGGATTGAATCAATAGCGAGGCGAATGATCGGCCATCGATATTTCCTTATTTGAAGCTATGGTAAAAGATCGATTATTAGGGTGTTCGTTGCGAACATCCTAATGATCGATCCTTCTCCATAGGTTTACATGGCAGATATATCGATAGATCGCAAAGCCACTGGATTGAATAGCGCGCTTACGAGTCGGTGCAATTTATCACCTCAATTATGACTGCAGTTTAACTTTTTGAAATAACCTTTATCCGAGCCCTATTGTGGGAGCAGATGCCAAATGCGCCGGGGGTGCAAGGATTCACTCCGCGCTGGTTCGTCGCATTGTGTCAAATTCAGGCAGAGGCCTCACCTCGGTATGCATCTGCATTTTTAATTTATAACCTCATCTTTAAACCTGTCATGTTCCGAATCCAACTTGGCACTTTTAATTTGTCAGCCCGGTCTGTCGGATTCAAACGGAATTGATGTATCGTATTTATTGAACATGTTCGGGTCCCAGTCGAATTGAGGAAACGTGTTGAAAATATCAGAGTATAGTTCCTTATTGTCTCCTCCCGGGAAGACTCTCTTAATGGTCTTTTTTGTCAGAATCGAATGAATAATCATTCTGAACTCCGCGATTTTTTTCTTTTTTCATTTGCACACAAAATATACTGTACTAAGGTAAGGTACACTTTTAGATATATGGACGGAGTTAAACAGAAAGGAACCAAGCCACATCGGGATCGAACCGAGAAAAAGAGCTTTAAAGTTTGGCTTCTGCATAAGACT
This sequence comes from Bemisia tabaci, assembly GCF_918797505.1. Taxonomy (NCBI): domain Eukaryota; kingdom Metazoa; phylum Arthropoda; class Insecta; order Hemiptera; family Aleyrodidae; genus Bemisia; species Bemisia tabaci. The sequence continues at coordinate 31,623,215 of NC_092797.1, read as the reverse complement.
CAATGTAAAAGATAAACTTTAAGTTCAATTTCTGCAAAATTTGCTCCAACAAAAACTTTGAATTTTTGGCGATAAATAGTAGAGCAGTGGTTGAGTTTAAAACCACTCATAACTCAATTTTTTCCAAAATGTGGGTTGGTTCCTTTCTGCTTAACTCAGTCCATATATGAAATAGGACAGGAACACTAGGAACAGGCGGGAACGAGGCTGAAAAACACAATTATTTACAAAACACGGGACATTTCGACTGGTCTCCCGGTCATTATCACCGTCGAAAAAGAAAAAATTAAACAATCTTCAAAAAAAAAACAACAGCTAAGAAACAATGTTACCAGTCCCTATACACTCCGGTTTTAGATATACACTTCATTTTTTAAAAACTTAATTTAACTATTAATATACGAGTGCACAACAAAATTTCTTATTACAACTTACTAACCTCTTTACCAACCTCTGATAATGCAATGAGAAGGAAAGAGAGGAACAGATGAAGTCAAGTTTAAATGTCTTTTTGATTTAATTAAATGAAACAACCCTAATTTACTTGATATTGAAAGAGTGAGATTTGACATATAAATTTAAGATTTTTGTATGAAAAATGAACGAATAAAGATCCCGTGACTACTCTCGGAAAAAAGTCTCTTGGAGCCAGAGTCCAGACCTATACAAAAATTGACAAGAGAAATACTCTTGATTCACTCGATTTTTGGCTTGAATCGACGGTCTCTTGATTGAAGCGGATTTTCTTTTTGATTGAAGCAAAACTCCGATTGAACCAAGAGAATTTTTCTTTTCAAATTTTTTTAGAGTTTGGACTCTAGATCCAAGAGGCTTTTTTCCCAGTTTAATTAAAAGCAACATGTTGGGCCAAAAAATGGTTTTAGAAGAATCGATCACTGAAAAAAAAGGAGCATCGATCAAGCATGATGATTCTTGAATTTGTTGCCAAGAATTTGTTTTATCTTGCCTTGAGCTGACTTTTTCTTGATACAAGAAAAATAATGCTTGGGTTAAGCAAAAAAATAGCTTATATCAACCAGAAAAATTCTTGATTTAAGAAGAAATACTTCTTGGCGGCAAATTCAAGATTCTTTTTTTTCAGTGATGATGAATTATTCTGCCATCCGATTTCAAGGAGCAGCCCCTTCTCTCTCATCAAACTTAACTCCCCTCCTGAAACGCTGCCCATTTGCGTAATGGATTTTTAGTTCACCCACGGAGACAATTAAGGCTCCTCTTATAATTTTCCATGAAACACACCCATGCACAAGAATGAGCAACAAAGTTTGAGGGATGAGCATTGCCTTCCACCGTTCCAAGAGTGGTAAAGCATTGTCAGGGCCGAGGCATGCAGGTAAGGGCGGAGCAATTACACGGCTCAGCTGTAGCACTTGATTCCAATTTTAAGCCATCCTGGAGTGGATTATTTATACGCCATAAAAAATGTTATCATCAGTGGGGGTGGAGACATAAAGCGTTCACATTTTTAAAATATGTGAGCCGAGTGTATGTATTACTTCTGCTGCATTACTGTTCGCTGGAACGTAGGTCGCGTTCCCGGGGTGCGGTGCGCTCCTAGGTGGTGCAAAAGCTGTCGTTTCCTCCCCCTCAGTCACCGCACCCAAACTACCCCCATCACTCCCACCCCTCCGCTCTCGCCGGTACTCAGCCTTCTGGCCCTTGGTATTCATTTTTCCGCGGATGCCAATTCGATAGTGATGGCTCAACTGCGGGCCGATTATTGAAATTGATGGACAAAGCTATAGACAATGAAGACAAAAAGGATATGGTGGGATCCTATTGGAGAAGCGGGTTGTTGCAACGGACAAAGCAGGGAAGAAGTAATAGACTAGCTAACGGTAACCGACAGTTAGTTCATCATTTTTACCCTTAGTCTGTAAGAACCACCAGTTGCAACCAAAAGGATTGCTCCATACTCCCTATGTCTTTTTCGTCTATGGCTTTGTCTATCAATTTCAATAATCAGCCCGATGGTTGGGGGTTCGAAGCTCGGGGAGTTAGCTATAGACTGGCAGACTCCGATTATAGAACCCCTGAAGTATGTCAGATGGAGACGCATTAAAAAGTGGGAGAAAGGGGGGGGGGGGAGAAGAGAATGGGACGAAGATCAAGAGGAAAGAAGAGAAGGCATAAAAAAGAGAAAGAGTAAGAATTTACTTTTTCCGTTTTTTTCTTTCTCCTTTTCCCTCTCTCTTCATGATCTCCTTCGTCTTTTTCTCCTCCTTCTTCTTTCTTTCTTGTTCTTCCGATTCGCTGGATAAAAACTGGGGTAAAAAGACCCACATCTATCAGGCTAGGGTCAAATGAGTGAACGATTGATCATGATATTTGAAGATCCGTAATGTTCACAACGGTTAGTCCATCTCTACATTGAGAACAGTATCTTCTGCTGCCTATCGCAAATTTCACTTTATCCTGCCAGTTTCTAACCATAGCATTTGTTTGGTGTTCGTCAAAATTGCGACCACACAAGCATAGAAAAGATGGCACAAATATTTTCTTGCCTAACATGAAATATAATTGGGCCCCTCCTATAAACACTCGAAGGTCAAACCCCACGCTTTTCAATCATTCGGACGATTTTTAAAAGCCTTTTGGACGGCAATAGAAATTTTGCAAAGAACGGAGGGTTCGTTCAATAAAATCTTCTATTCGAACGCTAGTAGGTCCATTTTCTAAAACTTTAAATTCTGGAGTTACAGCTCTCCTCGGTAAACTCGGCAGAATGGCAGCTCTGCATTTCTCTCCGCTTAATTTTACTCATTATATCTGCTCATTGAGCTGTGACGGCTGACGAGAGTACGTACTTTTTTTCCTTCGACTCATGAGGCACTCGTAAATGCAATAGCTTGGCAGTCTCTCACTTACCTTCCTTACGTTGTTTCGACTAAAAACAGCGAAAATCCCCTTCCTTCATCCCGAAAATCTGTAAGCTCTGTGCACCAGCACCCCTCCTGCGCTAAAACAGAGGAAGTCAGCTCGCAGTTTTTTTGACTGAGCTAGAATTCCTCCCTGCATACAGCCAAAGGTGGTTATTCTCAGTATCCTTAGCTGTATCACCTAGTTGTGAATTTCCAGCTTTTCTGTGATAGGCTTTATGATTTTATCTTTTTAAAGGATGCTAACAGGTCGGAGCCTGGATTTGGAGTGCCGGGAGTAATTATAACTGCAGTGAAATCGACGTTGCCAAGGCGGAAATCATATAATCCATTGGCGGATCCAGCGAATTGGCAACATTGTATTTCCCCCATTTAAACCTGTGAACATGTTTCGATTCTTAAAGGGACCAGGAGCTCCGACAAGAATCGATTATTATCATAGGTTTAAATTGAGGAAATCCGGTGTTTCCAAATTGCTGAACCCGCCTCTGATAAAATCCTGTCCGCGAACTTGATTCAGGCAGGAAATTGTGATGTGTTCATTGGCTTTGATTAGAGGCTTCTTCATTCAATTCCTTAATTGAAGTAATGGTCTACAATCAAAGTTCTACAGTGAAAACTCTTCTTAAACGAAACTCAATGCAAATGTAACGAGTGGGCAAGGAAACTTTTATCAGAATCGCTGAAAAAAAGTTTAATCACATTTTCGCGTTATGGGTCTCTTGCACAAAGAAGATAGGTTCAGTCAATCAGATGCGATTCTATACGTTGAATAATACAAAAATAAGGTTAAGCACAACAGGGAGCTTATTATTGAAATTAATAGACAAAGGGAAAACGGATCGATCCTTTCGGTGGGACGGGTGTTGCTGGAGTCAAGGGAGATAAATTATGGTAATAGTACTAATCGTCCCCCTTAGTGTATAAAAACCGACCGCTACCACAAATACTGCCGTGTCGGCGAAGAGAGTCGTGATTCTCAAATTTTCGAAATCGAGTCTCCTCCAAAAGAGGATCTAATCTAATTTACTAGGAAATCTTAATGCAGTTAAAAGAGCAGAATTCGTCTTCTTTGTATGAAGTGAGACATTTGGAAAAGCCCTGAGTGCTCAAAAATTGACGTTGACATATAAAAAAACCACGCAAATCCGAAAAATGTTCAGTTTGAGCCATAAGGAAAATGATGCAATTTTAAACGTTGATTCAACGGGTGCGCCCTAGCTGGAGAAAGCAACGAAGATATATGTATTTGTTTGATACTACAAATATTATCTTAAAGCACACCTACATTCGGGCGCAAAAAGTTCCACGAGGAGCAGTGGCGTGCTTTGCGATATATCGATTGATCTGTCATTTAAACCTATGGAAAAGGATCGATAAACTTGGTGTTCGCTACGAACACCTTCATATTCGATTCTTTACCATAGCTTCAAATGGAGAAATATCGATTATCGATTATTATTCACGCTTCGCTACTGACGTGGAGAACACAGTATGTGCTGCAAACGTAGTATCTCAATCAAGATGTCGTAAAACTTAGGAAAAGTACTGAGATTAAGTATACATAAATTGCAAGACAGCCGGTATAAATAGACCGCTGTGAATTTTTTAGACCACATATCTAGTTCTGGAGTAGAGCATTTGGTTTTTCACCGGTGAATTTAGTTCTGCCTTCGAAATCAGAAAACCATACACAATGAATTTCCGTGCTTCTCAACTATTGTGCATTTTTATGGTAAGTCTGGAGAAATGTTTATCTTGCTCAACTTGAACTTACTGACCGTGAAATTATAAATTCTACTTAAGATTTTGATGTGGGCTTGTACTGTACTGCTCAATCTCTTTGCCCTGTCCAGTTCTTGGGATGATACCAATGAGTTGAACAAAATTTTGAAATTTTTTGCTTCCATTAAGTTTTTTTTTTTTTTTATCTATATAAATAAAATCGTTGGGGGTTTCACTGTAACGCTTATTTCTGGAGTTCTACCGAACCGATTTCGACGATGCTTGACTCTGGTTAAAGCCCTTGACGTCCCGATGTCCGCAAAATTTTCAGACTTCCAAATTTTTCAGCCTCTTTCGCTTAAGACGCTTTTAAAGCCAAATCCACCCCCCTCCGACCTTAAGTTTCCGAGAGTTGCGGTATGTTTCCGTTGTAACGCCTAATTTGAGAGATCTACCGGGGCGATTTTTACGATTTTTGGGTCGACCGCAAGCTCCTAGCTTCTAGATGCTCGCAAAATTGTCAGACTTCCAAATTTTTCAGACTCTTCTTCCTGAGACGCTCTTAAAGCCAAATCCACCCCCCTCCGGCCTTAAGTTCCCGGGAATTGGTTATGTTCCTGTTGTAACGCCTATTTTGAGAGATCTACCGGGGCGATTTTTACGATTTTTGGGTCGATTGAAAGCTTCTAGCTCCTAGATGCTCGCAAAACTATGAGAATTTCCAATTTTTCAGCCATATCTGTGTAAACCGCTGAGAGATGCAAATAGACCCCTCTCCATATTACTACTACACAGCCTTCACCCAACGCCGAAGGTCAAACTCGGACTCAGTCTCAGCACTGCTCTGTCTGAATAAAAGGAAGCCGCCCCAGATACGTGGTTCCATAAAACTGTCGAAGCGGTGCGATGACATGGGTTTTCCCGTCCTTTTGTCTAACAACCCTCGAGCCCGAGACTGCTCGCTACGGGATCGCAGCCCTATTGTCTCATATGCCAAACAAAATCTGACCCTCAAAATTTAAAGACAATAAAAATGCAATTTTTTCTATCATTCGGAAATTGTTTTTACAGTGTATATTTTTCGATTCGCGGTGAAATTTTGAGCAGAATGGTGGTCAAACTAATGAAAATACATGATTCTACGGTACACTAAGATCGATACCACAACTGCTGCATTTATAACTTGCTGAACGATATTTCCGTTACTTATCAACATATCACGACGAAATTTAGTTCATTGTAATATACTTTTTTAGCAGAGCGTAAATTTACTGAGAAAGTTGAAATCGAACCCGATGAGAGAAATTTCATCAATTTTTTTGGAGCTCCACTAGGCCGAGCAGGAAGGGAAAAAAGGATGACGAATTGAGATCTATTGCTGCCGCCTGGTCTCCTGACTGTCCAGGCCCAGCTGTTCTTGAACGCTTTGACGAGATTTTGTCGGCAGACGAGTCAAAACATGATTTTCCGACCAGGGAGCGACATCCAAACCTCGCGCTAATCCTCTCATTGTATTTTTATTGGAGTTATGTCCGAATACTTTGAAGAAAACCGAAAATGGTCTCTTTTTTAAAGCGTAGTGTTTGCAATTCTGCCGTGCTAAGGAAGAACGACATATGAACATTCGGGAGTTGCCAAATTTTCTTTGATAAAATGTTTATTTTTGAGGAAAATTATGAATATTTTCCCCATGAAATATTCAGACGTTTTAGATCAAATTAAAAACAAAAGTATCCAAAATTTTCAAAAATTTTCCTGAAATTTAGTGGTTTTCCAGGGGAAATTTGGCAACGTCTGAAGACTCATACGGTGTTCTTCCTTACCAATGCAGAATTATGTTTGTCCCTCCCGTTACCCCTACATCAGCTACCTTTATCGAAGAGCAAAGGAAAACCGTGGGAAAAAACAGGAAACAAAATGTTTTCAGGACTGAATTGCTTCCTTTGAATTGCTTCCTCTGAGTTGCTCCGAAAATCAGTCTATTCGTGTACGCTGCCAACTTAGCTGCATCCTGCATCTCGAGAGCAACACTGATTAGATTTCGAAATCTCGCGACTTTTTGAGAGGTTGCCCATCGCTCATCTGCTTTCGTCGGATACGTTCTTTTACGGTTATGTTAGTTGATCAATGGGTACTTAACAATATCTGCTCAATTTTTCTTTCTTTTTTCACGGAACAGTTCCGATTTGTGAGTGTCCGATATTGAGTGATACTATTTTGCCTCTGTATTCGCGAGATACGTTCTTTTGCGGCCGCGCCAGTCGATGAATGGATATTTAGCAATTTCTACTCATACTTTCTTTCCTTTCTTTTTTTACGGAATATCCTCGGTTTTTTAGTGTCCAACCCAGTGCGAGGCTATTGTACACCTGTTTTCGCCAGAAACGTTCTACACAATTTCTACTCATATTTTCTGGGTGCAAATGTGCGAGATTGTTGCGTCCTGTGCATGAAGTTTGTCTCTTTTTAGTGCGTATACTAATTAATGAGTCTAATAATTTACACATTCAAACAATTCACTCGAATTTTTTACGCAGAATGTTCCTTGAGTGAGTAGCTAACGACTAGGAGGAGTAACTCCAAATTTACATGTATTTTGCCGGTCAGTGCCGAGTAACCGAAAATCCTTCTTTTATAAGGTAATACGTTTTGTACCCCGTTCGTTCATACTTTTGCGCGAAATTCATTTGAAAATACATCCATTTATATGATGGCCAAATGCATGAGATGCTTTTTTTCATGTAACATTCGAAATTGTCTCTTTTCTTAAGTCCTAAATTTCTCTACTACTGGCGCCACCCGACGTATGATTGTTTAAGTCTGTAGCTTTGGCGTGGTGTTGGCTGGAGTCCTGGAGGACGCCAGTGAGCTACTCCTCCTGGCCAATACCAAGTGCGCAGGGCTTACATTGTCATATTCCGGAGGGACTTCGCCTTATTTAACTCACAGTTAATGCCCCCCCCCCCCCCCCGAAGAAAAATCCCTTACAGGAAAACTATCCATAATGCTTCTTGGCAATTTCGCGTAATTTCGTTTTTCTTTTGAAAATTTACAAGGAAGATCATTACGGAACTGAAAACAGGTAAACTAATTTAGGAAGGAATGCCTCTCGTATTCATGTATTCAGAAGAGTTCTTATTGGATTACATTACTTTATCATCTTTTTGCATTTACGGCACGGAATACGGCTCGCTTGCGAGCCGTAAGTCACTCGCGAAGCGAGTGACCGGGGGTCCAGGGGGCGGAGCCCCCGGCTAGACGCGAGGCGAGCGAAGCGAGCCACAGCGGCTAGTTTATTAAAATAAAATTGTACAACTGCCCCTTACGGGGCATTAATTACATTGAAGTTAATGTTATCTTAAAGCTAACCTTAAAACTAATGTCATAAGATTTTGTTCTTAATTAATAAAACATACAAACCAGACCTACGCTTCTCATTACTACCTACGTTATCCTCAACAATCATACAAACATACATACTAAAGAGAGATGCAGATGCCAACAAGTTGGCAAATGCTAACATAATATACTATTTTTTAATGTCTTTTACAGATAGGGCCATCGTTATCATGGACCCCACTGCAAAGTGGAAACTCACTAAGGTGTTTTGCTTAAGGAAGACCATGGTTGCCGATTAATGCAACACCCCTCTGGCCAAGTCGTAGGGCTTTACCCTACGCAGCCTCCTGCTGGGGTCCTCGCTGTGTGCCTGTTGAGCTAGCGGATTAGGGTGTGCGTCCAGTCTCATGTGGTGCCGCACTGCCGCTCTCTCAATTATCTCTGTTACTGGTTCAACATTCAATTCCTCTCTGATTCTCTCATTTGTAACAAACCATGGGGCCCCGGAAATCTGCCTCAATACCTTGCTTTGGAAGGCCTCCACAAGGTACCGATTCGACTTCCGGGTGCATCCCCACAGTTCGCATGCGTACATCCAGACTGGACGCAACACTTGTTTGTAAAGTAGTACTTTGTTGCCTGTGGAGAGTGCCGAGTTCCTCCCCAAAAGCCAATACATTTTCTTATACTTGATGTTAAGCTGCTGGCGCTTTTTCTTAACATGTTGTTTCCAACGCAATTTTGAGTCCAGAGTTACCCCTAGATAAGGCGCATTATCCGTGAACGGCACCGGATCTCCGCCTATCGTTATTGGTAAATATCCAACCTTGCGGTTGGTGAATATCATGTGCTGGCACTTGGGACGACTGAGAGCAATTCTCCAGTCCCAAGCCCAGTCCACAATCCTATCCACCGACCGCTGTAGTTTAGTAGTGGCTTCGGGGAGGTCCCTATCACTCTCCAAGGCCCCAATATCATCAGCAAAGACGCCCATCAGACCGTCCTCAGCTGTTTCGGGTAAGTCCCTGGTGAACAGGGTGTACAAGATTGGACCTAAAACGCTACCTTGTGGGACACCCGCAAGGATGAACCTAGTTTGGGAGTATTCGTTGCCAAATCTCACTCTAAAGAACCGGCCCTCAAGATATGATTTAAGCATCTCGCAGTAATTTGCGGGTAGTATGCTATTCAGTTTAAAGAGCAACCCCTGGTGCCAGACTCTATCAAAAGCCTGCGCAACATCTAAAAAGATTGCTGCGCAGACTCCCTTCTTTTCCAGTGTTTCTTCCACCAGGTTTACTACCCGATGCACTTGTTGGACAGTAGAGTGTTTTTGCCTGAACCCGAACTGTACATCGGGTAGTGCCTTTGTTTCGGATAACACAGGTTTCAGGCGTTTGAGGTAGAGCCGCTCCCAGAGTTTGCTCAACACTGACAACAATGAGATCGGTCTATGAGAGCTCGGTTGATTTAGATCTTTACCGAGCTTTGGTATTAGAATAATTTCAGCTTCCTTCCAAGGCGTAGGGAAGTAGTTGTTTTCGATAATATAATTAAAAATGCGTGTAATCTTCCCTATCGCCTTGCCAGGAAGCTGTTTTAGAATTTCTCCCCCAATTTGGTCTCTTCCGGGTGCCTTCTTTCGTTTAACTCTAAATTTTATTTCATTTTTTACCTCATCATGGGTGAATTCCATTAAGTTAAGAACCTAAATTTTTCCACATGTACTCAACCTTCATATTTTTTGTGAGGACATTAATAGACTAAAATGCTTAATGTCTCTAATAAAATTAATTGAGTGACTAACTAGTTCTGCCGCTTGGTCATTGAATCCGAGATTTCAACCTTGTTTTATAATTTCATCACTTGGAGGTAGGCGATTTTTTTTACATAATCCCTCCTCCCCCTAAATTTTCAAAGATCTTTCCTCATACTCTCGGATACTCTTAAATGAGAAATTTTCTAAATTGATTTTTGAATTGAATGAAATTTGATTTATCTGAATTGGCCTGAGGGATCAATTCTGATACACCCTGTACCCACTGTTACATTTTTAATGCAACAATCAACAACTGATATCCATGTCAGTTCAGTCAGCTCAGTCATGCAGTTGTCTGTTGTCAGTTTTTCATTAGTTTTCATATTTTTACTGGAAATGTATATGCTACTCTTTTACACTTATTTACAACATACGCGCTTTTTTTTTAGAAAACCTTCCTTTATTACTTCATATTGTTTCACGTAAATAAGTTACAAACTTCTCGGTTGTTTGTATATTCATACATATTTTATATTTATTAAAAAAGTGTTTATATTTTCATGTATAAGGAAGCTCACTAAAAACGAATAAAAAAAGAAAGAAAAAAAAAACCTTCCAACGATGAATCTCTCTCACCATTCTTTAAAGGTTTGCAGAATTTTAAGTTTTCGAGTATATTCTTATTCTTCCCATATTTCCCTGACACGACCAATTGAATTAGTTGCAAGCTATTTTTTAAGGAAACTTGAGTTGTTTAGGAAATAAGCTTTCAATATTGAAAATTGAAAAATAAATAATGAAAATATTTTATGCACACAAACATTTTTTGTTCCTCGTTTGAATTATTGTCTAGCCTCTACATTACAACTGAAACGGAGCATGCACACAAGACTATATTCAAGAATGTTTTGAGAGAACAGAAAATATTAGGATGTACATGCCCAGTAATAGTTCTATTGCTCCCAAGTAAGCAATCTCTCTTCCCTAGGTTCATTTAGAATTTTTATGAATTGGATTGCATTTTGCAAAAAGGAACCACTAGCATTGCAATGTTGCTAAGATTGTGCAACTTCTTTTGTCTAGGAGGAAAAACCCGATTATCCATTAATAGTTTCTATTTTACTCGCTAAAAACTGTAAATTTAAGACAAAAATTACTATCTTAATTTCATAGTTTTTCAAGATTTCCGCAATTTTATTGCAAAAGATGAAGTTGCACAATCTTAGCATCATTGCAATGCTAGTGGTTCCTTTTTGCAAAATGCAATCCAATTTTCCTAGGAATCGAGGAAAAACACGATGATTTGTTTCCTTGATGACTACGTTCTACATGTATTTGTCGTAAAAACTTGCGACTTCAGTAGATACATTATCGAAATGTTGTAAATTGTTTCCTTGTAAATGAGCTAAACATAAAATTGCGCAGGTAATATGCGGTGTTTGCAGTACCCTTGCTGCACTTATTGACTTCGATTCAGAGACGAGATCTGCCATCCTGGCACGTCGCTCTGAGCCTGCAGGATGTGTATGTATATTAATATCCTTCTCTACTTTCCGTTTCAGTTTTTGACAGTTAGTGAATATACCATTATGTTTCCTAATAAATAATCGTACTCCTTTAAGAGAGAACAAGAACACATATCTAGAAGTATTGGGTTTTAGACTGCAACATCAGTCTATTTAACATTGGGAAAAGTAAGCAAAATACGTGTGATCGATTTCAAATTTTCTTGGGAGATACTGTTACATCATTAATGCTGCGAAGAGAGTACGCCCGCAAAATTTTGATCGGGTTCTTCGCGAAGGAAGAAATATCAAAAAAGAGACATTAATTTTTGACAATTCAATTGGTTTAGATGCTTGCACTGAAAACGCTTAGACCGTCCCTCTTGAAAGGTTTATTGAACCAAAACCTTGGAAATCCGCCCAGCTGCCTGATAGTTGAAACTCTATGTTTGTCGACGGGACAAGAAAAGAATAAGGAGATGGATTAATGTAATTGGTCGGCTTAATTGGCCACTAAAATCACTTCTTAAGTTGCCGATACTTTATCATCAAATCTACACGACAAAGAGGGCGGCTAACAAAGCCAACCAATCACATTCCTCCTCAGTCTTGGCTTATACTGTTGACTGACAACTTGATGTAGTACAGTCAGGCTGTAACCGCGCATGTGTACGGATATTTCTCAGGGAACTCAGGGACTTCGTCTAAATATGGCATATATTTATGAAACCTTACAATGCGACAATCCTCCACTGAAAGTTTTAGCTTGAGTTCAAAGCTCGTTTTGACGATTTAGCGTTGGAAAGATCACATTTCTTGCCATCGATAAATGCGAATGTTTTGAAATCCCCTGACCGGAAAAACAACTCTAGTTCATCACTTCTTATTGTCTGAGGCACAGTAACATCAACTATTGAAACTTTACCTCAGAGAATGGAACAAGATCAACTAAATTTGTTTTTGTTTCAAACAAGGAACTTTTTAATACTAACATTTTCCGATAGTAAAAAGTGTAAACTTTGCCACGCCGAATTGCCAAGACAAAATTTTAAACCCGGGCTGAACCTTCCAACAGAGGATTTTCTCATTTTGAGGTTTCGTTTAGACCACATTGAAAAGAAATATCCCTGCGCTCCTCATGTGAAGGGCACAAAGATTTCATTTTTTAACAGGCTCTTTCTCTGCCTGGCTATCTTTGTCACATAGCATTAGTTTCATGATCGGAATCTGATTCAAAATCAGCCTATCTGTCTTTCACTTTACCTACTAATCTCTCATTTTTCATAATTTGATTGTTCGTAAACGTTTAGCCCCTAAAATGCCACAATTAGTATGTCCAAGATTATAAGCACTGGAAAAAAAAAACACATTGGATCTAGAGTCCAGACTCTTAAAAACATCGACAAGAAAAAATATACTCTTGATTCAATCAGATTTAAGCTTAAATCAAGAACCAAGCCTCTTAATTTGAGCGGATTTCCTTTTGATTTAAGCTTAAATCTGATTGAATCAAGAGTCCTTTTTCTTGTCAATGTTTTCAAGAGTCTGGACTCTAGATACAATGTGTTTTTTTTTCCAGGGCGGAATATGCTCCGAAAATTTTACATCAGAATTTGACTTATTTCTACATTTACAAATTAGAACATGGAAGAAAATTAAGTACCATGCAATGCAGTTGTTTGATTCTGGTCACAGCTGTCTTTTTCAAGCATAGAAAAACAAATTTATTTCATCTCGGAATATTACCCATATCGAGGGCAAAAAGGATAAAGAAGTGAAGCGTTTTGGCGCGTATACGTAGTATACCGCCTTTGCGATCGTTTCGAACCCTGCTCGATACAATAACCGAGTCCCTTAGTTCCTTACCGAAAAGTGACTACCGCGAACTTCTCAGATTTTCCAAAGCGTGTAAAAAGTTTATTTATCCGTCAATAATTATGATTTAAAGTTGTTTCTCATTCTGGGGGTCTCTAGTTTATGTGCAGTGAATACCAAGAGTCTACGTTACTTGGTTTTTTTAAAAAAAGCCTAAGAATGCGACGCGCTGATTTAAAATATGCATATATAAGCAGAATCAAGCGAACTGATTCGAGGATGGTTGAGCAGGTCGGCACTCTCGGAATGAGAATTTAACTCCTCCGTTTTGTTCAAAACGTTGCTTTGACAGATCTGTAACCTCGGTTATACTTTTCAAAAGTTGGTACCCGTGCTCTGATAGTGCTGTTCATCTGACAACATTGTCAGTGTCAGCTGATAAAATGTATATTTTCACATAAGAGGTTAATAAAAGTTTTCAGTCAGTCTTTGACATCTATTGATAATTGTTTTGGTATTTATTTATAATTACTACGTAATTATATATTTTTCTTAGTTTTTAATAAGAAAAATATATAATTACGTAAATAAATACCAAAATAATTATCAATAGATGTCAAAGACTGACTGAAAACTTTTATTAACCTCTTATGTGAAAATATACAGTGCAATCTGTGTAAGTGCAATCTGTGATGAGCCTCGAGACTCATTAGACCATTAGTTAAACGTGGCTCATACAGGAATCCACTTACCCCTCTCTTCCCCACGCTCCTGATCACTGCGTCGGCGTCTCGACGAACAATAGCTAATGACGGTCGCCAAGCGAGGCCGGGATCCTCAGCCCCTCGCCCAATTACTTACGCTTCATTAACCATTTCACCGTCACGCTAGGATTCGTCCAATTTTCAAAAAAAATTGTTTCGCGAGTTTTTAGCAATTTTTTCCTTACTCTCCGTTAAAACACGAATTAAAAGAGGTCTCATTCATAAAAATCGGCAAAATAGAAGAGAAGTTACAGTATTCGAAATCCGAAGAAATCAACAAAACTTCTCCAAACAAAAAATAAAATGAAGGGGGAAAAAAAGAAATGTATAAATTACAATTTAATATGATTGACCTCAGAATGTGACAAGCAATTCAATTATAAAAAGGAGAAAAAATTGAGTGAAATTACAAAAAATTAGCCTCTTGCAAGGGGCTTCCTTGTATGAATTTTGACCTGAAGCCAAGTAAATCCCGTTATATTATTAAAACGAAATTGACTCCATAGTTTAATGCCTTAGTTTCTTGAATACGATTATTTTAAGCACTCGAAAATTTATACCAGCAATTTTACCCATGGGGTGATTTCCTGAGAGCTGATAATATCACGAATTTCTCATAGAGCCCTTCAAAAATGGCTTGCTTTTTGGGCAGCCGATTCGGCCATCAAACCGGGGTTTAAATGGAAGCTGATAATAACACAAAGCTCTGAGAAAAATTTTGAGATGAGTATAGGAACGGTTTGTAAATTACGAGGAGAGGCGGGCATTCTGTTCAGCATATCGATACATAAGTATTTTCATACGTAGAATTTAATTTTCACGTCAGGGAGTCGACATATTTTGATTTTTTCGATTTTATACGGAAAATTTATGGTTTTTCGTGATTGAAATTACTTACAATTGTTTCATGAAAAATGAATGCACCCAAAATGACTATAGCATTTTGACTTTCACATACGTGCACTCACTAAATTGATTGGTAAATTCAAAGAGTGGGTACATCGACCTGGTATATCAAGTTTCTGCGATTTTTTACGGCAAATCGGTAGATTTTCGGGATGTGGATTGCTTACTTTCAATTCATGAATGAATAAAGCATGGACATGGTTGAGCTTCTTTGCATGAAAAGACGTTTAAAATAACAAAATCAAGACATATTTAATACAATTGCATTTATATCGAGTCAATTTCTTTTCAATAATATAACGGGATTTATAATACCGGTGATTTGGGTATTTTAGCCCCAAAATACCTTTAAATCGACTTTATCTTTTAGGAGTTCGACAGAA
The DNA here is from genome assembly GCF_918797505.1 of Bemisia tabaci. Classification (NCBI taxonomy): domain Eukaryota; kingdom Metazoa; phylum Arthropoda; class Insecta; order Hemiptera; family Aleyrodidae; genus Bemisia; species Bemisia tabaci. The sequence continues at coordinate 31,608,119 of NC_092797.1, read as the reverse complement.
TTTTTCCTTTCTTCGCTTAAATTTTTCCGTAGCACTTTTCTTCAAGAATCTGATAAGATTTTGCTTGAGGCAGATCAAAAAACTTAAATTTGTTCGAATAGCTTTCTAGATTCACAATACACGGTCTCGTCAAGGTGCGTCGTTGACCTTGCAGTGTTGGATCGTGAATTCTCTTGTTGTGCTGCTTGCCTTTTTTGAAATCTCTGTAAATGAAACCTAAAGGGGTTGATATGTGCGAGTTAATGACGCGCCTTATCAACACATTGTGTTGGAGCTCACTGCTTGTTTTTTTAATCTAAGCCTTTCATTTTAGCATGTATGCATTCATTTACTAATAATTCCGACTTGTGTGTTCAGAGCACATGTGGTTGCCCCGATCGTAAGGCCGGTAAATGCCCTAGCTGCCCGGTTGGATGTTGCTATTATAGCTGCACAGGCCCGGACTGGCCATAAGGCCGATCTGCCATTGGCGGATACGCCTCCTTGGCGCGGCGAAAATGCGCCCCCCTGACAGATGGCAGAATAAGAAGATAACAAAAATTACCACCGAGAAAATATGAGGACAATTTCTTCACATAATATAAACAAACACAATTCCCTGGATATAAACTTTAAAATACTAACATTTTCCAATAGTAAAAAGTGTAAACTTTGCCACGCCGAATTGTCAAGACAAGCCAACGGAGGATTGTCTCATTTTAAGGTTTCGTTTGGACCACATTGAAAAGAAATCCCTGCGCTGCTCATGTGAAGGGCACATAAGTTCCATTTTTTAACAAGCTCTTTCTCTGCCTGGCCATCGCTGTCACATCGCATTAGTTGTGCTCATTAATCTTACACTTGTTATGGTCGGAATCTGTGCTCAAAATCAACCTCTTTGTCTTTCACTTTACCTACTAATCTCTTATTTTCCATCATTTAAACTTTTAGCCACTATAGTGCCACAATTAGTAGGTCCAAGATTATAAGGAATATGCTCCCAAAATTTTACATCAGAATTTTTCATATTTTTACATTTACAAATTGGATCATGGAAGAAAATTAGGTAACATGTAATGCGGCTGTTTGATTCTGGTCACAGCTGTCTTTTTCAAGAATAGAAAAACAAATTTATTTCATCTCGGAATATCACTCAAATCGAGGGCAAAAGGATAAAGAAGTGAAGCGTTTGTTTTGATCTAAGCCTTTCATTTGAGCATTTATACGTTCATTTACTAATTATTCCAACTTGTGTGTTCAGAGCAAATGTGGTTGCCCCAGTCGTATAGCCGGTTTATGCCCTAGCTGCCCGAGTGGATGTTGCTATTATAGCTGCACAGGCCCGGACTTGCAATAAGGCCGATCTGCCATTAGCGGATACGCCTCCTTGGCGCGGCGAAAATGCGCCCCCCTGACAGATGGCAGAATAAGAAGATAACAAAAATTACCACCGAGAAAATATGAAGACAATTTCTTCACATAATATAAACAAACACAATTCCCTGGATGCGTTTCGACGACGGCACAGAGATACAACTAATCGTGCTTTGTGGACGTCCGTGCTGCATCTGAAAAATTGAAGGCGCGATGACGCGAGGCGTGAACTCGGCTACGCGCGGTCTTTAGGCTGTCTCTACAAGGCTTTAACGTCGTTAAAGGGTCCTTATGGTATACATTATTAAGGATCAAGGGTTTAAACACGTTTCATATAAATAACATATAATGTTAGGAGGACAGAAATTTCAAGGAACTTCAAGTAAAATTCAACCAAGCAACTATTCTAGGATAAATAATTAGGTATAGGATTGCAATAATTTGAACTTATACTCTTAAAAGTACGAGATAATCGAGAAAATATTAAGTTCATGACAATCTTTAAAATGTTAAAAGGCCACCCAAAAATCGGCCAAACTCAAAATCATTCTCTGGTAATTTTGAATTTTTCCCTCCATACAAAGATGGCTTTCTTTTCAAACATTTTGATACGGACCCCCTGAGCCTTAATTCATTAAAATGTAAGTTAAATAAGGCACATGCTCGAACAAAAATCAACCAATAAAGGTGACTATGTAAGCGGCATTGCGCATTTACGGAATTTAAGTTTGATTAATCGAAGCACAACTTGATACAACGATTTACTAAATTCAAGCCGGTACCCTTGTCTATACACAGTTTCAACCGTGCCAAAAATTACGTTCGGATATTTCCTCTTTTCTAAGATACTTTTTATTGTTTTCATATTCTTAAAGAATGTTTCATCCAAAAATCGGTCCTATTAAATTTCACGGCAGAGTACACTTAAGTAAAAAATAATTTTTAAATCAAAGTGCTTATTCTTAATTTGTGATCACTTTCAAAACTTCCAACAATCACGATATTTTCTGCGATTTCCAACCCAAGAATTTGATGTGTTATGAAAATTTAGAAGATTTACAATCATCATCATAGACCAAGCAGTTACTTATAGTCAACAAATCAAATCGTTCAAAAGTGTGCAACATCATCAATAACGATGAGCCACTGTTGGGGCAGTGAATGCGTTTTTAAATAACACAGGGAGCCGTTAACACCTTCTAACATCTCAAAACATCAATATAACTGAATCATACTGTCAAAAACTAAATGTATAACTTTGGGTGAAGATATACTTAGAGCGATTATATCACAGAGCAGTGATCCGGCGCACAGTTTACTGCTTCAGCATTCGTTTTATCTTAAAAAACTCGGAATTTTTCAATTAAATAGCTTGCGAAGATTCTGGCTTAGTGTAATGTTAAGAAATAGGCTTCATGTAAACAAAACAAACAAAAAAATATGTAAAAATTAACGTAACATTGACTTTTTGCGCACGATATAATCATGGTTATATTATGTTAATAAAAATTGACTCATAAGAAGACAAAATGTGTTAAATTATCTGATATCGTGAGTCGTATGAGTTTACCACCAATTTTGAAAACGATCGTCAAAATTTTCAAATTTTTGTCGATTCACTTCCTAATTAGATTCCAGATAAATCACCCTTGGAAAAAACATTGATTCCTTATCAAATGAGTGGCTTAAAAATGGTAACCATAACCAATAATTTTGGTATATTTTTACCAACAATAATTCCACTGATATATGCAATACAATGCAGTTGCAAAATATCAGTAATATCATTTCTTATGAAAAAAATTCCACGGTTATTGCGTGGTTAGGACTACTGTCGATTAAAGCCCAATTCACACAATCAAAATTTTCATCCGACATAATTGAACGAAAAGTTGGATGGAAAGTTGGACACAAACAAATTTGATTCAATTACCGTTGCAGTGTGATATCGTCATCAGCCTGCGGTTCGCGAAGACACAGCTTCGGCTCATGTCGGTCGAAAGATTTCGTTCCAACTTTTCGAAAATTTGAATGTGACGTCACATTCAAGTTTCCGTTCAATTTTTCATCAAATTGTCGATTTCTCTCATCAGTATCACACTATTCAACCATTCTTTCGACAAGTTACATCCAAGAGTTGGCTGAAAAGTTTGATAGCGTGAATTGGGTTTTTCAGGTCATGGGAGACACCAATGATTCGGAAATTTCAATCATTTTTTTCTGATTGTCAGTGCACGACTATTCATAGGTTCAATATCGAGTATGATATAACTATTTCGAGTGGACGATCGGATTTATGGAACGAACCTTCTCTTCGGGAGCTTTAAAATGTCGCGTCACTCTTCGTCATATATTCAGCCGTCAAGACGGGTGAGTTGGACGCGATTCTGTCGAAGGGAACTATGTGCATTAAGACATGAGTCCTGAGACCATAAGAATACATGCATAGCAGGGCTCACGTCATAATGCACACAGTTCCGTTTGACAGAGATGCGTCCTATTGAGTCCCCAGACGCGACGAAACGGCGCACAGTGGATCGGGTCAATTATGGAGGTCGGACATGAAATTTTTGACCAAAACTGCAAATTTTGGTGTTTATTTCGGCACAATTTAAATTTCAAGGGGTGCTCTTGGAAGGAAATTTAACGAGGAAACCAATGGAACCACTTTTAGAACCTCAAAGTTTTGTACAAGCGGATTTATAAGCGTCTAAAGTTTCCAAATTATGTCCGACCTCTCCTGTTGACTCGATCTACCGTGCGGCGGCTCGGTGGCATTACAGGGGAGCCGTGGACCCGCTTTATTAAAGAGCGGCTCGGTTTCGCGCTAAGATAATAAATGAGATGTTAACATTTCATTATATTCCCACCGCGAGTAAATTAACCGCGTAATCACTCATGCACGAGAGGCGTTAGTAAAATATTGACCGGGGAACACGGAAAAAATCCGAGCCGGGATTTTTAACAATCATCACGTCGCGATATTAAGCGCCGCGCCCCATCGCACCGCGCCCGCCCGGGGAAGAAAAATCAACAGTAAATACCGGCGCGGGGAGGCTTTGGGGTTTCCTTATGAGTCTGGGAGGGGATGGGGGATGGGGGACGGGGGACATGCGAGGACGTGAAAATGAGAGGTAGGACGGCGAGAGGGGGCGGGGGAGGGCGGTCGAGGGTAAAAAGTAATAAGAACCCAGCTGGTAGTCAACACGGGGTATAATATTAGATACTTGCTCCATGCTCGCCGCGGCAGGAGTTTTCGTTTCACAGGGCTTAATAAATAGTTAATACTCACTTTGAGCTGGAATTAAAATGCAAGGAGCCGGCCACGTTTCGCTCCTTCTATCCGTTTTCAGGACGGGGTTCGATACTCAACGCCGACGGCTAATTACCCGCGGGCCGGGACTTGCGTCACCTAGATGCTCTGTTCTAACTTGCCGGTGAGAGTAGAACGTTGGAGGATTTGTTCATGTTCATTATTAGTTTATCCATTTTTAAGCTTTCTTGAGTTATCCTGCAGGATTAACCTAACCTAACCTAACCCAACCTAACCGAACATAACCTTACCTAACCTAACCTAACCTAACCTAACCTAACCTAACCCAACCAAACCTAACCTAACCTCACAAATGGACAGAAAAAGAGATAGACATAGAAGAGAAAAGAAAAATGGAGTCATCAGCGGTCCAATTGGTTGATACGGATGGTTGCAATGGACACAGGAAGTAAGGAATTGATTAACTAACGGGAACCCACGAGAGATCCTATTGGTAGTCCATCATTTTTCCCCTTGGTCTCACAACTACCCGGTTTAACCAAGAGACTCCCTCCATTTTCCTCGGGTCCTCTTTGTCTATAGCTTTGTCCATAAATTTCAATAATCGGCGTGACGACCTCAAAATTACCGAAATTTCCGCACTCTTGCCATGTAGGTACTCTACGATACGGTGAACGCGGGACCCTTTATTTCCGCGCCAAGTCTACAAGGGACAGTTGCGAGGCGTGAATGATCGATTATCGATACCTCCACATTTGAGCCTATAGTAAAGAATCGATTATTAAGATGTTCGTTGCGAACACTCCATTCATCGATCCTTTATTACCATAGGTTTAAAAGGCGGATCAATCGATACATCGCAAAGCACGCCACGCTACTGGTGAGGGATCTGAAGTGGCGAGGCCGCGAGGGAAAAAGGAGAGGGTCAATGAAGTCAATCGGTTTCATCTTACAAGTCGCTGTACGCAACGCTTCCTCGCAGAGTATAGACGCATTTCTATCAAACGGAACTATGTGCAATATGATGCGAGCCCTGTTATGCACATATCCTAACGGGTCTCAGGGCTCATGTCTCAATGCATATAGTTCCGTTCGGCAGAAATGCGTCCATATATCCGAGACATCCGCGACTCTCCGGGCCGGCGAGCCATTTCAAAGGGGGATGCTCCTCGAAGCAGTTGAATCCGAGGGGCGGGCCCGAACTCTCACCTTTCTCAGCCCTCCGCGTTCTCAAGTTCCCGCTACCCCTCTTTAAAATCCAGCAAATATCAATATTGACAACTATATAACGTTCGCTCCGTTATTCATGCCGGCTTTCTAATTTATTTTTCTAAAATACATATCTCGGAAATTCCTCGAGTGCCCTCCGAGTATCAGCCCCGGAACCCCGGAAGATTTCACCCCCCTCCCCGGTTTTTTTTTCTTTCATCTGCGGCTTTTAGTCAAGTTCCCGCTAATGCATTCCCGTTTGATGCGCCGATCCGGCGTCCGAGCCCTCGTCTCGCATGGAAAGCTCGGCGCCGTCGAAAAGTTAAAACAGGAGCTAAAAGGAGACATAACGAGCAATGCACTCGATTCGCCCGTTTCCACGTTTCGAAACCGGGAAGTTGATAAAAACTTCCGAGCGGTACCCATTATCGTTTATGGAGGAGTTCTGCGGATCATGCGAAGTATCGAGAAAATCGAGACTGATTTAACCAATTCGACTGGAGGGCTCTCCATCTCCAACAACATATTATACTTGCGTATTCATTCCATCCGGCATGTCATCTCGGGCGTCTCCGAGCACCTTACGAGAGAGACTTTGGACATCTCGTCTTTTGACTTTCCTCGTGGAATCTTTTTTATGAGAAGGGAGAAGAAAATGGTGGCGATTTGTCACATTGCACAGAGGAACAAACTTATAACTGCCGTGCTAAGGAAAAACGCCTTATAAACCTTCAGGCGTTGCCAAATTTCCTTTGATAAAATACGAATTTCCTGGCAAACTTATAAATATTTTCCTTCCAATTTTTCAGATAATTTTTCTCACAATTTCACCTAAAGCCCCAGAAAATTTCAAGGAAGAATATTCATATCTTTCCTCAAAAATAAACATTTTGTAGAGGGAAATTTGGTAACTCTCGAATGTTCATACGGCGTCTTTTTTTATCACGGCAGTATAGAAGAGATTGGACATGGAATTTTTATGTTTATTTCGCCACAAATTCAATTTCCAAGGGTGATTCTGAGAGAAAATTTCACAAAAATAACAATAAAACCACTTTTGAACTTTTTGGTTTCATATTTTCGAAAATATAAGCTTGGAAGTTTCCACACTGAAAAAAAAGTTGAAGTGGTATTGACCATAATGGTATAGTAAAAAAAAATATGGTGATAAAAAGCCAAATAATGGTCGATTTAAGCATCTAGATGAAAGTGAGAATCATACTCGATATAAAAATTACCATGCCCGGATTGTAAATATCAGTTAGGTGTGTCTGTCCATCGTTTAGGTATTTCTCACCATCAGCTGGGTATTTTTTACCATACGATGAGTTAAAAGTATGGAATAACATGGTAACACTTGCGTTTGATATCTGTAGGCATCTGTATGCGACTGGTCATGGTGTTGGTAGGTTAAATTTACCATACTGGTATAGTCAGCGTGGTGAGAGCTCCCGCTTGACTGCGCTGCGGTCTGTGGTCCGCCATTTTTCGTTTGTCTGTTTGTCAGTTATAAATTTATCACGTTGAGGGTCGGAGTCCGTGGCTGTGTTTTATTGATCCATATTAATCCATGTGAATCCACGCGTAATTTGCCCAAATTTGTGTTCGAATTGTCCCTAAAGCTACCGTCTTCTCTTCGAATCTATCTATATTGATCTGCCACATACATTTTCTGAGATTTTTTCGTTATTCGTATCGACCAATTTCTGGAGGTTAGGAGTTGCTACAATGAATCTGGCTTGCAAAGTGAAGGAATCCTGAAAATTTGAAAACCTTCGCAAAGTTGTTCTGCAATCCAGTGAATATCGGTTCTGTGTAAAGTCATTTCGAAAACATAAAAGTGCGGAAGTAATTTGAAAATAATCGACTAGAAGTGATTTTTGAATACTTCGTTCGTAGGTATATATTCTTGTTAAAATTTTCGAAGCTCAACATACTCAGATGAAGAGACAAATGTGCGTGGGATTGATGTTTAACTGTAACTTTAAGCAAAATTTGGCAGCTTCTGCCCCACCGTGAACCGTGCGATTGGATTTTCATGTAGTGTCTTTTTGTGGGTATATTTTGAACTATCTATTTATTACATGCAATTAAATTTTCCGTGGATCTGATTTAGTCTGTAAATGATACCTTAACGCGAATAACAAGTATGGTTTTGGTATCATTTACTTGAAATCAGTGAAGCAATTATCTGCTATTTCTCGTTGAAACTGTCTTTAACTGCCATTGATTGTGTATGTAACGGAATTTCTAAAAGTAAGATGTAAGTAAAATATCCACGACTTTCATCAAAAGCATTTAATAATATAAGATGAGTGGATTTTAGAATCTACAAGGTTTGTCGCAGCATCTGGATGCTTGAAATTACCATACTAGTCAGTCGGGAACGCCACACTGGCACTGTGTCGCATAGTGTCAGCCGTATCGTGTTATTTACCATACCGGTATATTGGTAACTATGCTGCAGCTTCACTGTGTAAAAAATCAAGTAGACAGTATGGTAAATAACACCCAAACTCTGGTAAATCCCACCGATTATTTTTTTCAGTGCAGATCTTGTCCGATCTCTTCTATTGACTCGCTCCAGTGTTCATCGATGGCGAAACTGCAGAAATGCGAATCTCGATTGCGATGTTCCGAAATCTCCGCTCCTATTCAATATTTTTAAGAAGAGCCCAAACCAACATCATGGCATAAAATGTTCGCATAATATTTCTCAAATAGAGAAACAAATCCCCGAAATTTTAAAGGAACGGTGTTTGGAAGTTTTCTGAATAGAAAATAAAATATGAAAAGAACTTAGCAATCGCGCAAATCGATGCTACGCATTCCTACAATTTCGCCATCGACGTGTAGAATCGGGTGAATGTTGCATGCAGCGACCTTGCCGAGGTAAGCTTTACATGAACAAGGTTCATGTGAAAATTCGAATTTGTTTTACAATAAGGTACTATTTACTCTTCAATTGTCCGTAAAATCACATACCTGCATAAAGAAATTAATGACACATACGTTGTCCATTCTCTACTTGGAGCAACATTACGCGAAAAGTTCATCTACAGATGACAATTTGGGAAAACCTTTCCTGGTTGCGTCATGTTGTTTCTCCTTCATGGGGTAGCCTTTGGGCAAAAATTACAGCACTGAATTGATCCTCAAATATTATGAATCTAAAAAAAAAGGGAGATGAGACTGTCTAAACCCTTCTCCTATGTTATACGTGATTAAATACCTAATTGGCTCCTATCTCCTCATTTGACAGATGGGTAATTTTTGCTTTATCTCAAGAAATTCTCGACCGCTGACCGTAGACGTGCTGATATATGACAACACGTCTATCGGCGACAGCGTTCGAATCTCACCGAAAATAACTTTACAATAGAATCAGAGTGAAAAAATATACTATAAACTACATTTTCCCTTCAAATATATCTATTGGTGACTTTTCGTGTTAGTGCACTAGGGTGGCCCAATCATACACAGTAAAATTTATTTTGCGAATTTTTTTGGTCTTACCCCCTAGAACTGTTCCATTTGATCAAAAAACACTCTCTGCCAAGTTTCAGCCAAATTGGATAATATTAACCCGTGCCGACAGAGCCATCTTTTTTATATGGGATTTTACATTGAAAAACATTTTTTTCCAGAAAAATCCATTTTTCGGAAAATGTGTAATTTCTAGAACAAATCTGAGGTCATATTCGGTTTCAACAGGAAAAATTGAGTGGGAAACATGTATTGGACAATTCAAAAAAAAAATTTTTACCCCTCGTTATAGCGACGAAACAACTGAAACATCTAGAAAACACTAAGAAAGGGTAAAATGACGGTGATAAATCCCAAATAATTACGTACGTCTGCATCCGGAAACGAAACTCAACATATGGCAGGTGTTTTATATGTACTTTTTTACGCTGAGTCCAAAAATGCTATCCATTTCCCTCTATCCTATCAGGATTTCCCGGAAAATCGATTTTCTTGTATAAAAAGAGGGTTTTCTGGGGAAAACTCGATTTTCTGGAAATACACCTCAACATGTGACGGAATTTTTTTATGTGATTTTCAACACTGAGTCCGCTAATGATGTTTAAGTTGCTCCTTTACATCGAGATTTTCCGGAAAATCGATTTTCTCGCAGAAACAGGGGTTTCGGGGTACCGAATTTTACCTGGAAAATTACCTTTTTTAACGGGAAAAATTCAGTACCTCAGAAACTCTCAGTGGAATAGAGGGAAACGGTTACGACTTTCGAATTCACCGTTAAACAACACATCAAAAACATCCATTAAAAGGCGATCGTTCATTTCCTAAAAATTGAGTTTTCCCCGGAAAACCCTGTTTCTACGAGAAAATCGATTTCCCGGAAAATCCCGATGTAGTAGAGAGACTTTGTCATCATTATCGGACTCAAGTTTTGAAAATCACATAAAAAAATTCCGTCACATGTTGAGGTGTATTTCCTGAAAATCGAGTTTTCCCCAGAAAACCCTCTTTTTATACAAGAAAATCGATTTTCCGGGAAATCCTGATAGGATAGAGGGAAATGGATAGCATTTTTGGACTCAGCGTAAAAAAGTACATATAAAACACCTGCCATATGTTGAGTTTCGTCTCCGGATGCAGACGTACGTAATTATTTGGGATTTATCACCGTCATTTTACCCTTTCTTAGTGTTTTCTAGATGTTTCAGTTGTTTCGTCGCTATAACGAGGGGTAAAAATTTTTTTTTTGAATTGTCCAATACATGTTTCCCACTCAATTTTTCCTGTTGAAACCGAATATGACCTCAGATTTGTTCTAGAAATTACACATTTTCCGAAAAATGGATTTTTCTGGAAAAAAATGTTTTTCAATGTAAAATCCCATATAAAAAAGATGGCTCTGTCGGCACGGGTTAATATTATCCGATTTGGCTGAAACTTGGCAGAGAGTGTTTTTTGATCAAATGGAACAGTTTCTAGGGGGTAAGACCAAAAAAATTCAGACATTGCCAAATTTGGGCCACCCTATAAGTGCACCTAACTTCCGTCTCGTAAAAATCGATGGTACAGCGCAGCGCGGAGACCAAGAAAATAATGATCATTTTAAGTTTTCCGTCCTGGTATCGTCTAATTGTATGTTGATAGAGAGAGCTTCCTTGAAGAGTTTTGCCCCCTCATTTTATAGACCTCAGAGTGGCTATTCCCCTTCATTGATGCCAATCAGTGGGCTTTTTTTTACGCTGTTCCTCGAAGTCCATCAAAAAATAGCGCGCTTCTTTCGTTCTTGGTGAATCAATTGACCGCAAATCCAATAATGTTCTTTTTACTGCTCGAGGAGCAAGGAGCAAGGAGAGCGGAAAATTAAAATGTATATCTTGCCCCACCCGGGAGCCTTTATGGTGTACTTTGCAGTGCGTAGCCTCAACATAAATAATTCATATCTTCAAACCACCCTTTACCGCACCGACCAATAAACTTGCTACACACACAAGAAAGTATCCCGAATCGATGGAAGTTCTTGTCTTTCGTGAACATCACTTCCATCCGCGGTGTCTTCACGGCGATTAATTTAAATCTAATCAGCTGAGATAGTTGGACGTATTTTTGCCAAACGGAGCTATGTGTATGTAAGACGTGAGCCCTAAGACCCGTCAGAATATATGCATAACAAGGCTCACATCATAATGCACATGGTTCCGTTTGGCAGAAACACGTCCAGTTGTATCATGCATTTTCATTGATCGCGATTTTCGATGGCGATTGACTTTACCTGTAATTCACGTGTTTTTGTTGACCATTGCAGCGAAACTTCTAGTAAATTTTACTCGATTCTCCTGGCAGAAAAATATTTGTATAGTGGCATTGAGCTAAGTTGCAAAAATTAGAATGCAGCCTTCTGTATCAGCTCTCGCGCTCATATCTGAATAACTGAATCTGGAGTAAGAAATCAAGTTCGCCTTCAACTCGATGGATACAATTTGAGCGGCTCAGGAGTTTTCACTCACAGATTTTAATTTCATCGGACACTTGTCGGGCGTTTCTGACTGAAAATTTCACAGGTTTTCAAAACGAAAATATCACCAAAATTTCGGACAAAAATTGCACGATTATATTCTGTTCGTGTCCAAATTCCAAACTTGGGCGCTCCTTCTCTTAATCGCGCTGGATCCTTTTTGCTAAATGCAATCCAAGTATGCAACACTCAATGGAAGAAGAGGCCTGAGATTGTGTTATAGGAAGGATAAGAAATGTAGAATCGTATCAAATGCGAGGTTTCTTCGAAAAAGGATTCTACTTTCATTTCTCTGAATTTTGCCAATATTTTTGTTTAGAATGATTCTTCAGCCTTATGCGCAGGGGTTATTCACCTTGTTTTGGATAAAAATACAAAATCTGCCGAGATTTTTCTAATAATCAACGCGATATATCGCAGGCCGGCTCGACCACGCCAGAAACCGTGACGAACAGTGTGCGGTGAGCATATGCATTTTATCACAAAAATTTTTGGTTGGAATTTATCGCAAAAATGCATGGTTCGATAACACGGATGGATGGATAGTAACTTTAGGTAAAACGCGCGATCCGTTGCATGAGCTCATCGATGGAAACTTTTCGGATGTAACAGCGCTCCAAAATTCAATGGTTTACACGTGTTGGATGAACTCCTTAAATGATAGGCCGTATTGCCAGTTTTGATGACAGCGCCCAGTGAGAGACTCACCATCGCGGTTTCCAAGAGCGGAGTTTGTAAAAGCGGGGGCGTTAGAAAGTAATCACCTCGGTCGAATGTTGGCAGCAGAGCATCAATAGCCGAACTCAAAGTGAATAGCCGCTCACAATTGCCCGCAATCCCTCTCCTCGCATGTTCCGAGCGCACATAAAAAGTTTTCGACACAGGCAGCGGTATTTGCCTTGGCTGTATCTAAACGGTCTAGGAACATTTCATTTCGCCAGTTACTTTTCGAGTGTCGTCTGACCCAATTTTCGATCCGCCCGCCGCGCCGCGCCGCGCAACGGCCGTGACAAAAGCCTCCACTCGGCCATCCCTCACTCGGTCTAATGGAACTCGGTTTGAAGCGCGCAATTATTGAAATTATCCCGTGAAAAGGCAGTCACTTATTTTTTCCGGGGGAATTTCCGGTATCAATCAATCCTAATTAGGGAAAAATATCGGCGGGGCTTTCGATTAAAAGCAGACATTTTGCGGACTGGATTTCGACGGAGTTCTTGGCGGGAAAATATTTCATCGGCAGGTTTATCATCGTGAAAAATCCGCTTTGATGGCGCACTAATATAATTATTTCCGTGAATTACTGCGTTCATTGAAACTCATTTAGCCGAACGCGGGGCACCTCGCCGGTCGGTCGCTCCGCCGCGCCACTCGCTCTCCCGCTTAAAAGCTTCGACCTTTGCGGCAATTACTCATCATTAATAAGGACATTTATTGAAATATATTCCGGCCGATATTTATACACCGCGTGATTTGTGTCCATAAGTAAGCCATCGCACGTCGGCTCCGCGCCGTCGAGGTCTCACGAAGAAAGTCCTGCCTCTTTTTTGTCCTAAAGTGTTGAGTTTCTATACGTGGGTTTTTTTGAAGGGTAAAACACATTTCACAGATTGAACAGAAACTATTCGAGAGGCGAACAGAAATGGGGAGAAAACTTTCGAATCATGACACTAATTAATCTGTCCATTCTATCGAGGAAGATCTTTATCTCACCGTACCTAATTTGTCTTATCTTAAAATGTTATAAAAATGTTGCTCCTTCATAATTATCTAAAAAATCTCCCAGAATAGCACATAGTTTTTGCTTCTCTCTAAAAATTGTTAATTTTAAAGGAAAATAATTGTGTACATTTTAATACTTTCAGCATTTTTAAAGGAAAAGAAGATGAACGATTTAAGAACATTGTAATTGCGCTGGTTTCTTTTTGCTAAATACGATCCACCTTATGAACGGCCTCTGGCCCTTTCTTTATGACCTCTATACAAAAAAAAAATTAAAAGAGCTATTTTAACAAAGCTATATTGACAAGAGATACCGAGAATCTTGAAGATAGCTCACGTTTAAAACGAGTATTTCCCAATGCAAATATTCCGATAATGAGGGAGAGGAATCTATGATGCAAGAGCGCGGACCGCCGGGTGCGAGGCCACAGTGGATGGAGTCGGGGGCGGATCAAGATGGAAGCTCGAGGATACTGATTTAAAGCGGCGGCGAGTCAATCAAAGCTCAAATGTTTAATCACATCACAGCTGAAGGGTGAAACCATTTGCCGGAGCACCACCTTCCAAGTTACAAATTACAGTGCAAATGACGGACTCCAACGTACGCTCGACGCTAACCGCGCTCCGACTTACGATTATGCGTGACAGTTGAGGAAACGAGACCGCCGCGGGTCGATTAGAATGATCATTTTCCGAACGGCAAACGCGAACGGTGGGCGCGCATTTCCAGCAGCCAGTCGTCGTTGCTGCCTAGTTTCAGCACGATTTGCGCGGTTTCCGTGAGAGCTTTTCTAAAGTTGCAAAGCTTTAGAGCTTGGAGCGGAATGCAACCTTGAAAGCCTAAACTTGCCAACAAACACTGGACAAAAAACTCATTGGATCTAGAGTCCAAGCTGTTAAAAACATCGATAAGAAAAAGTACTCTTGATTCAATCAGAATCTAGCTTAAATCAAGGACCAAGCCTCTTAATTTAAGCGGATTTTGTTTTGATTCAAGCAAAAATCTGATTGAATCAAGAGTATTTTTTCTTGTCAATGTTTTCAAGAGTCTGGACTCAAGATCCAATGTGCTGTTTTCCAGTGAATCAGCGAGGAGCACTTTTTTCGTGCAGCAAGAGGATTTGAATGACACAATACTCTTCCTACACTGAAAAAAAAAAGTTTGGTAGAATTTATCATTCCTTCACGCTGCGTGAAATACAGCGTGAAGGAATGATGAATTCTACCAATCTTCAAGTCGCGATTCTGCCAGAGGAATGGTTACCTGGTTACCTGTACTAGTATATAGTAACGTTTACCTTTCTTCTGGCATAATTGACTCTGAATTGACGCTGTGTGAAATAGGTACAGCGTGAAGGAATGGTAAATTCTACCAATCTGTTTCAGTGTACATAGGCACTCTTAAATTGAGTACCTATATAGGTAGGGTACAGTCAAATCGAAATATGCAGCTCTTAGGGCCCAAAATGGCAACCAAACTTTTAACACAAAAAATGTCTCTGCCAATCTTCGGATTCCAATATCAAACCAAGATTTCAAAGAATGAGCATAAATGAGCGTTCTTCAGCAAAAATGAGTATATATGCAAAAACTAAGCTAAATACGTGCTTTACAAACGAAGGGTCGTAACAGATGTAATAATAAATCACTCTGGATCATTCAAATGCATAGCTTGGCTGCCGTTTTTGGCCCCAAGAGTTCCATGAGCTAACCTTAAAATTACCGACATGCCCGCATTCTCCCTATATAGGTACTCTACTCTTAAGGGGCCTTCTTCATAG
The DNA here is from genome assembly GCF_918797505.1 of Bemisia tabaci. NCBI lineage: Eukaryota > Metazoa > Arthropoda > Insecta > Hemiptera > Aleyrodidae > Bemisia > Bemisia tabaci. The sequence continues at coordinate 31,592,788 of NC_092797.1, read as the reverse complement.
TCGTTTCATGATCAGTTTCTCCCCAGAAAAGACCAAAAATGTTTTACATTGTGACTATCAGATTTTTGAGGAGACCAGTACAAGATGAAGAGTTTTTTCCGAAGCTAGAACAAAATTCAAGGGTATACCTAACTTTGGAAATAGATCCTTGCAAGCAGCTTAAATGTCACAGACAAAATTAAAACAAAAAAATAGAATCCGAGGGGTATGGAAGGAATTTTGTAATAATGGCAAACTTAAGGGTAGGTAAAGGAGTAAGGGCTAACCTTATAATTTTGTAAAAATCGCTGAGCTTTTCATTCGAATTTTGTATTTTTCAGCGTGAAAAATCATTTCAATCCTATCCTCGGATGCGTTTTCAAAGTTATACTCTTAAATTTCACTCAAGGTTATGAATTTTTTTCTTCTTATGATGCTAACTTGTAAATTCTCCTGAACATCCTTCAGTCATTTGATTAAGGGAGGACTGTGAATACGAGCCTGAAAATTACAAAGTATTAGCAATTTATGCAGCTCGGAGTGACAACGCAGGAAACCAGTAGGAGATAGGTAGAACCAGGAGCTTTTATTATCATAAATAAACGAGGCGATGGACCACCATGAAACGACGCAAGAACAAACAAAATAAAGCTGAATTTAAACGGATCATGTTGAGATACAGAGCGGACGATTTATGCGTTTATAATTCGTGCCTGAGCTGTAACAGATACCTACACCTTTTATTAAATTACAAGCCGGCCAACCGCTAACCGCGCCGCGTTTTTCAGCTCCTTTCTGTCGCACTTTCCCCCCGGTTTTTCTTTGATTCGAATAAACAATGTTGTTGGCTAGTTTGTTTGGAACTCGCGCATGTTCTGTCAGATGCCCGGCGAGATATCTCACCGGCCGGGCCGTCCGTTTCGGCGATGAGCGGTGGAAAACAAGTTCGTCACACTCGAAATTAATTTTCGGCGCGATCAACTTACGCGGCTTTTAAAATTGAGCGCCCGTGTTTCCTGCGCCGGGACATGCGGTTCCCCGTAAAATGTTGCGAGCCTGCAATGGGTAGTTAGTGCAAACATTGTACGCCGGGAGTGGCGGAGAAGGGGGGCTTTAAATGAAATGTAGGTAACGGATTTTGTTCCGCGTGGTATTTGTTAGTCACTGGCTTTGAAGATGTAAAAATGCGCGCGACAAACTGGACATCGCGCTAACTTTTCGGTCCGGGTTTCATTATTCAGATGAGAAATTCACTCGGATCTATTTTGTCAGGTACGAAAATAGTCGTTTCACTGACGGAGGAACACAACCCCGTTTTGAGGTTCGCAAAATTGGCTCGAACCATTAACAAATGGACGTATTTCTGCCAAACGGAACTATGTGCATTAAGACATGACCCCTGAAACCCATAGGAGTATGTGCATAACAGGGCTCACGTTTAATGCACATAGTTCCGTTTGATAGAATTACATCTAAATATATGACTGTGCAATATCTGTCAAAATTTTATTGACTCTTGCGAACAACCAGAGGAAACATCAGTGAGGATTTCAGCCGAAAAAGTCGGACACTTTCCTCGCAAAAAATAATGTGGAAGTATAGAAATTTTGGAACGTTGAAATAATGTTACCTAATGTTATCTGAAACACGACAAAATACGTCAAAACCCCGCTATCAAGATTTTTAACGCCAAATCGCAATGCTTTTATTTGGGATGATATGGAATTGTAAGTGCTATTATGATTTGGCTTGATTATGACTACAGAAAAATCAAGTCAAGGTAACAGACACATAGAAAAACGGGTTATAAACTTCCATAGCTGTCAATATTGTCTTATCGTCTATATATTTGATTCACTGAAAAAAACTCTGGCCGTGGAAGCCGTACTTACGGGCTATATAAACATACCGTCCACGTTCCGGGCTCGGAGGCCGAAAGTTCCGGACATAGCACCCGGAGCAATCGAAGATACGATTCCAGCACCCGAAACTTCCTGCCGCTGAGCCCGGAACGGACGGTATGTCTACATGGCCCGTAAATTCAGTATCTCTTGGGCGTATTAGGGGCACACAATTACACATGGTTGGTGCACATGGCTCTTTTTCACTCAATACAGTTCAATGCTGTCTTCATAGGTGTAACAGAAACAAAACGATTCCCACGAACACGATTTTTTTTTCTGAGGAGAGCAGGCTACTTTTCTCCCGTGTTTAGCAACTGCGGAGAGGCATGGCACAGGGTGCGAGAGGTTCGCAGCTCGCACGGAATAAAATCGGTAAAGATGGCGGTGAGGGGGGTGGGTGGGGGGGGGGGGGTCACTGTTTTTCCATCTTGATGGGGAGTGCGAGGAGACGAGGACAATGGTGCCATCGGGTGTCATAAATGGTAATCGCTGCCGAGGTGACCCTCCGATGCCTCCAACACGCGAAACCGGCGATAAAGGATAAATCAAGCCCCGAAATAAGGCGAAAGGACCGCGAGCCCATAAAGAGCTGGCCAACCACCTCCGGCACACCGCACCGCACCACGCCGCGTCCTTGCCGTCGCGTCCGAGGATAGCGCCGGCCGTCTCGCCTGTGCCGCCGTCCTAGGCAAGAACGCCGTAAGTGCACCCGAATGTTGCCTGAGTTCTTCCGATATAACACCGGAAAAAATTAGCTTAGGTCCAACGTCTAGGGGTGATTTCACGATAACTGGAATAGTTTTGTCGCCGTAACAGACAACACATTTTTCGGTCCTGTATTTTTTAATAGTGATGGTAATCACTCGAATTTTTTTTGCATTAATCTACTCAGGGTTACTTGTTATAACGCTTTTTAACGATTTATCGCTTTCAATTTTAATATATAAATGGCCGAAAATGTGCTGTCTGTTACGCTGACTTTTTACCGCGTAACAGGCAGCACATTTTTGGAATTTACATAATATTAATTGAGAAGTAGAGCAATAAATCATTAGAAAGCGTTATAACACGCAACCCTTTGAAGATTAATGCGAAAAAATTGGAGTGATTATCATTTCTACTAAAAATATGACCGAAAAGTGTGTTGTCTGTTACGGCGACAAAACTATTCCAGCTATCGGGAAACCATCCCTAGACTCTTAAAAAATACACGAGAAAAACACTCTTAATCCATTCGGATTTCTGCTTGAATCGAGAGCCAATCCTCTCAATTTGAGCGGATTTTCATTTGATCAAGCAAAAAGTCGATTGAATTAGAGTATTTTTTCCTACCCACTTTTATGAGAGTCTGGACTCTGGATCAAACTTTTCTCACCGAAGAATAATATTTTTGGAATAAATTTCGTACGAATTTCCAAATGCAATAGACTAAATTGGTACAATTATAACCAATTCATCAATATCTACTTTGAATATAATTATGACATCTGCAAAAGTCTCAACAGGAAAACATTGTATCTGCTGAAACCCACTGTCGAGACTATTCCTATTGTACTATTCTATTCCATTGTGTGGGAACTGTTGACTTTGTAAATGCATTTTCCCTTAACTCAAAGTCAGGATCGATACGACAAAATTCAACCCAAATTTATTTTCTAAAGAATTAGGGTCATTTTAAAAAGGCCCTGATTTTTCTCAGCGTTTTCCAAAGTGCGAGGAAAGTTTTGTGAAAAACTCAAGGCATTTAATGTTTCTGGAGAATTGAGGTTTATGAGGGAAATTTGACAACGTCCGAAAGACCTCGTGCGGTTTTTGTCTGCAAGAGGCGCCTCTTATGGGCCATACGCGAGGGTGCCGCGTAGATCCGCAGCTGGAGCCTCAACTAAACTGTCACCAATAAAACCATCTTGTTTTAATATTCATGCTTTATCATAAAAATATAGAGATAAAAATACGGCGCGATTGTCTAATCGTAGCATCGGCACCGGTGTCGGCTCCACTTCCACATTGTTCTCGTAGTTTATTAGCGCATGAGCTCTCCATCGTTTACTTAAATAATACGCTTACGTGGGTCGCTAAACAGCTCCCAAGCCTCTAAATTTAAATGTTTACATTATTCCCTCGAAATCTCGAGGGACCCCGTGACCCGCGGGCCCATAATTTCGCCCTCTCTAATTTGAAATCTCAGCGTGAGCCGAGTGAGACGTTTCGTCGGCAAATACTGATGCGCACAAAACGCGACAAAAGGAGATTCAGGATCCTCCCGCAATGGTTGCATGATGCAGTGGGCAGTGGTTTCCGTTTGCGATGGCGTGATGGATACCGGTGAAAGCGAGAATTTGTAGGAAAGAGGTAGGTTACATTAAAATGAAAGATATTTTTGCTTTCTATATTTTTAAGTGTTGCATTCGATGACATTTTGAATTCCTCTTCTCGGCATTCATCGATTCATCAAACGTTGTAACGAGTGCTTAGCCTGCTAAAAACGACCACGATGATGAGTAAGACATGATAACATGTTAACGCTAACATGACGCTAGCGTGTTACCGATGTGGTAAAATGTTGAGATCAATATTTTACCAATGTGATGACATGTTAACAATATTACCAATTTGGTAACATGTTAAGGTCACTAATATGTTACCAATTTGGTGACATGTAAAGATCACTGATGCTATACCAATGAGGTGACATGCTAAGATCACTAACATTACCGATTTGGTGACATGTTATAAGGTCACTACAGTTACCAATGTGGTAACATGTTAAGATCACTAATGTTACCAAAGTGGTTCAATTTTTTGATCAATTTGTAACCAATGTCGTAACAAGCGTTGAGATCAATATGCTGCCATGATAGGACGAACACGATAAATCACGATTGTATGCAGGACCGGATTAAGGGGATGGCCACATGGGCCGCGGCCCATGGCGGCAAATTTGTTTAAATGTAGGTATACAAAAAAATCGGATTTAGAAGAAGAAATTACAAACGAGAAAAGGCTACAAAATCTCTCGTTTCCTTGGAGTATAGTAATTTCTAATTTTGTCGTCTTGCAGTGATACAAGAGACAGCACCTTTAATTAGTCAAGTTAAGAGAGAAACCAAACACACAATTTGGCCTGGAACGGCGCGACTTAGAGAGAAATGATGACGAGGACTTGAGATGAAAAGAAGAAGCCCTCGGCGCGGCAATCGGCATGTAACACATATTAGCGCCTACAAGACTGCACGAATACTCCACGCATTGCATCAAACACAGTGCGGTTACTGTGGTCAGCGTGAAACGTATAGCGCCTACAAGAATGCATGAACACTTCACGCATTGCGCCAAACACAGTGCGGTCGGCGCGGCGCGGCGGCGGAAGTTAAAATCATTAAACCAAATTTTGTGTTTGTTCTTTCAAAATTTGTCCGTTCATTTCTTATGAATGGAAGGCCTTGTCCATTAGAGATAGGTTTACGAAACTTGACTTTCGCGCAAAGTTCCGTGACCTTTTGCTAGTAGAGTTGACAGGGCTTTCCCAAAAAATGTGTTCAACACGAGTAAACGCGTCTTACGCACCCCTCCCCCGCTGGCACGTTCACTTGATGGTTTTTATTGATGTTTCAAAATGAATGAGAAGGGGGCGGCAAAATGCAAAATTCGAGTCGCTCGGCGTTCTCTGCTTTAACGTTACGACTTTGAGTAAAATTTCGCATTGCTTTTTCTTCGAAAAAAATCATGCATACAGATTCCACAAAAGAGGAATACTTATGACGTTACGATGATTCAAAAGTATATCCAGCAATCTGGCGACACCGGATTTTCTTCATTTAAACAGATGCTAAATAATCGATTCTTGTCGACGCAACTGACCCCTCCAAGAATCGATACATTTCCGTAGGTTTGCATGAAGAAAAAACAATGTTGCCAATTCGCTGGATCCGCCAATGCGATGATTAGCCCGAAGCTATAACGCAGATAAAAGCTTTGTCAGAAGGTGGATTCAAGCTATCGGAGAACTCGGCACTAACTTTATTCATCGGGTTCGCCGGGAAGAAAATTGGACGCATTTCTGTCAAACAGAACTAAGTACATTATGATGTGAGCCCTGTTTTGCGTGTATTCTTATGGGTCTCAGGGCTCATGTCTCGATGCACATAGTTCCGTTTGATAGAAATACGTCAAATTGATCCAAGTACGACACGGGATCGGGATGGCCCACGAAAGAGGGAAGTTGGGGCCCGAAAATTGGCACATCTCATTATTCCCGGCTGTTGTTTTATTCATCGGAAGACGCCAAGTTGTAATAAGCAGTTAACTGACTGGGAAATGGCTCCGAATCCTGACGCGCCTCCGCTCCTACGGCTCTGCCTTGCCTACCGCGCTCCTCATGAAGACGTCATTAACCGAGTCGGAATACGTGCATAATCTATTTATACTCGAGCCCACGGTAAATCAAGCTCGCCCCAAAACCAATTCAATCATTTAACTTGTTGCCGCTACTTTTCGACTCCGTTCATCGCGCTCTCAACCCCCTCTCGGGTATCAGCATGCAACCACTGGAAAAATATGATAAGGTCGGGAAAGAAGTGCCTAAACGGAGGAAATTCGAATTGTTTATTACATTGAAAAAATCAATTAGGCGGAGTCAAGACAACCAGTAACATCTACATTGAGATTTTTTAAAGCAATCAGAAGTACGAGAAAAAAGACTAGATACTTACATTAATGTCTCTCAAAACAGAGAACCATAATACCAGGGACAAAGCACACGACTCACCTGAAAAGCATACATTTTTTTCATTAGTTTTTCAGCACAAAAATTATATTCCTCAAAAAAAAAAGGTCACATATAAGCAAGCATACATTTTGTGGTTACCACGAAGAGTAATAATTTTCAGCTAGCAGAAATTGAGCACGAACTGATCGAGCATGATATATTTGTTATAAAATATATTTACACTAGAAACTATAAGCAGTAAACAATCATCCAACCCACCTGCGGGTCTTCACCTCATACCGGTTGAATGAGGGTAAACAACACCCTATTCCCTCCGGCTACTTGCTGTTAATGTACTTGCTGCTATACATGTCGCAGGATGGATAGCCAAATCAGGCATTTCGTCGAATGCTCACAGTCAAATTTTGAAGACTTAACAAGTGTTGCATAGTACTGATATTTATCATGTTACTTTGGGTTCTTGGAAAAGACAAACTGCTCAAAATATCATTTCTTTTGAACACTTTAACAGCAATATTTTCCACTTAATTTTGTACTGTTGAGCTTTTGAATAATCTTTATTCCATTAAACGGCATTCAACTTCGAGATAAATGTTTACTCCCTGCTTAAAACTATCAAAAACATCATAAAACATGTAAAGAGCTTGTCAAGACCGAGTCTTTTCGGGTGTTTTTTGAACCGAATGATACAAAATTAAATCCTCCAGGCTCTGGCAAAGGTAAATATTTTTTCTCATTTTGCCCCACTCCATATTATGCTGGGTGGGAGTTTAACGAAAAACATTCGAAAGGAGGTTTCGAAAAATCGACACGACTCGGAAGGAAAAAAGCGTGCGATGGACAGGAAACGAAATGGGAAGAGGGGCGCGAAAATTAAAGCTGAAAGCTGATAATGTTGAATGCGCACGTACGTGGAAAATGCAAGCAGATGAAAATGATTTCCCTAATGAAGCTTCTCGTTTCCCGGTATTCTGAGCGTGAAAGAGAAATTACCCTGCTCCATCATTGCCAAGGAAAAAGGGAAAGGTGAGAATTGTACCCGGGATCATGTGCTCGCAAGGATAGAGACGTGGCAGGGGGCACGAAACAGCGATGTCAGTTCTCTCCAGGAAAATGTCTCCATTGGTAGAAACCTAACTAAAGGGCAGATGTAGAGTCCCTTTATACTGAGAGTAAAGACAATGTGAATCCATTTCTGATTGGTTCCCTTATTTTAGGCATTCACAGTGTCACAAACGGGAATAAAGATTACATTTTCACCAATTGCAAAGATTATAAACTGGAATGGACTGGGGGATTGGGGATACGACAAGGAACAAATTAAATGAGAAAGGGAACGGAGATAGGAATTCAAGAATGGGTTGATCAAAGATTACAAAAAACGTCCGATTTGTGTAATCTTTACTCCCGTTTGTGACATCCATAAGCAGCGTTGTCTCAACTCTCTCATATAAAGGGACTCTACGCAAATGCATCTGTTGCAAACAAGAAATGCTGTCAACTGAGTGGATTTGCTATGGCTAAAATCGCACAAAAATCACGTTGAGCGTACAGAAACTTTTCAAAGTTCACTTCTTGTCCCACAATTTGCGTATCAAAGATCGCGCATTGTTAGATGTACTGTGTTTGCGGGAACTTTCTTTTGTTTTATCTACACAGAGTGATGTGAGACAATCAGACTTCTATGATTTATGGAAAAATAATCCTGGAAACTATTGACACACCTTTCTCATGCGTGATCTCAATAGTGTTACAGGGTGTTTACTGCCAGTAAAATCGAAAAATCGGAAAATATGAGGAAAATCAGTCATGGATCAGGAAATTCCAAGTGCGTCAAGACTTCATTAACTACACGCAGGTAAGCACTTGCAAAATTAAAACATTGGATCCAATTCACCAAAGATGTTGGTTTGTAGAGTTAAACGAGTGTCAATTTATTCGCGCCAAAAATTGGCAAATTTTATTTGAAATTTTTGGAAAAATCAGGAAAATATTAGGAAAATTTGTAATCAAATTTAAAGAGATACTGTTAGTTGGATAATTTGTTTTTGCGGTGTAAACTGAAACGGGTATTTGCAAAAAAAAAAAAAAAAAAAAAAAAAAAACGCCTGGCAACGATTGAAATCATACATAAAAACATCAATACGCAAGATTTTTTGTAAATTTAGGGTAGGTTCTTTTTGACCTCTCTTAACCGACCGGATTACCAGTGGCTAGAAAAAAAGTGATCTTGTGCGTGGTAAATTTGATAATAAGCAATGAGGAATGAGGAATACGCAAATTATATTTTGAGCACTGGGCTCAAAAAAAATTCCGATGTGCCCAACGTTATTTGCTGACGATTTTACTTCTTAAATGTCTTCTCAGTTAGCTTAAAGTCTTGCTTGCAACAGACCCATTAAGGGGCAAAACTCAAATTACGGCAACGTTGGCGCAGTGAGGGGGAGGCCGGGAAAAGTCAATCATACGGTTAATCATTCCACTGAATGACGTGCCCCAGTCAATGCAACTGATATGCTTTCACCTGATATTTAAATAGACTCGTAAATGTCATGACGCGACCAAATATTGAAATGTTCAGGAATGATTCAGGGATCGCTAATATACGAGGGTTGTGTGAGTTAACTACCGTTTTTTATACGTTATCTCATTTACTCTGAGTATGAGTTGGATTTTGTCCGTTGCTCATCAAAATTTCATTGGTTTCATGCAGGAGCAACGGAACATGAAGCTAGCATGGAAATCTCACATCATTCAAACAATTATTTCTTTGATGAAGGAAAAAAAAGTAAGCATGAAAACATCTTAAATTTTTCACTAAACAACCCATCAAAAAGCCATTTTTAAACATCGCACTCACAACATAATCGCTTTTCTACTTTGTATCCCCCCTTTTCTTTTTTGACAGAATCTTTTAGTCTTAACACAATGTGTGATCCTTCAACCGAAATAAGTTGAGAAAAGGCGGTTACAACTGGAGTTGTGGCCTTTCTGCTCTTAATCTTCTATCTCTTTCTTCTCTGTCTTCTATTTCGTGTCTATAGTCTTTTCCTCTTTTTCCAATGCTAGAAAATTTGCATTTGCAGAAAATTGAGCCTCTTTACCGAAAGCATAAGTATGTGTGGAGAGGAAAAGGTGCGGTTACGTTTGATCTCTTCGAGTTACTTTTTTTCGGTCGGATCAACCGATTGGACTTGGTTGATCGACCAAAGTGGTTAAATTGACCGAAAATGTAGTTTAACCTCAGACTGGCATTTGAAGATGAAGAAAGTTTCCTGCTGAGTTAACGTATGTTCATCAAAAGATGAGGCTTGAAAGTAGTTACCACATTGGATTATCACCAATGTAATCCAGATCCGACATTGGCAGCTCGTGCCTGATTTTGAACCGAAACATTAAAGAAAAACTAACCAAGAAAAACCGAACACACGATTAGGTTACTGTGTTTCCTGTATCCCAAATTAAAACGACATTTTGGTTTCTTTTCAGTGGCGTGGCGTGCTTTGCGATATATCAATTGATCTGCCATTTGAACCATGTAAATCGATCGATAAACAGGGTGTTCGCAGCGAACACCTTAATAATAGATTCTTTACCATAGGTTTAAATGGCAGCACAATCGATACATCGCAATTCACGCCACGCCACTGTTTCTTTTTCTTCCTGTGAATGCTGGGAAGTATTTGCAGAAAATCGAGCCTCTGCAGCCCAAACAAATACGTGTAGAAAGGATAGGGAGCTGCCCCTATGCCTTGAAACCATTTTAACTCGCGGCGTATCATAGGCCGTGAGTGTGGACAGAGGATTTTTCCGGGAGAACAAGTCGTCCAGATGGGAATGAGATAACTCGTCTGGTGGAAAATGGGGTGGAAGGAGAGCGTATGTCCGGGGCGATACTCCGTTTTAAGCTCGTAATTTGAGGGGCCGGCCGCGGCGCGGCGGCGGTGGCCGAAGTGCGGGCGGAGGGCTGTTCAATGTCGGGCTGTTGGGTCAGACACTCAATCCATTATTCAAAGATAAATTCGAACAATTATGAGCGCGTTCATTACATTAGACGTATTTCCGGGCTCGGACTCCCTCGGAACGATTAAGTCAACACATGAACCCAGCATTCGAACCAGTATTTTGATGCTTAATCAGGGCTTGTCACATGGATATTGGAAAACGGAGGCCGGGCGCCCCCTCTGTTCCGGTGCCGATGCCATCTTCCCCCATCCCTCCTACCCCCCCCCCCTCTTCCTCTTGTCTGTCGCGGCCTATACCGCACATGAGCCCATTGGATCCTCGGAGATAGAGTGTACGGCGGTAATATTGAGGTTAGGTCATGGAGATTTCAGGGCCCCAAAGGGCAGCCGATCTATGGATTAAAATGATATCCAGAGTGATTAATTACAATTGTAACGACCGTCATTTGTAAAGCACGTACTTGACTTAGTTTTTGCATAAATTTACTCATTTTTGTGGAGGAATTCTCACTCACAAGCATTCTTGGCCATCTTGGTCTAATTAGAATCTGAAGATTGGCATCTGACATTTTTGTGTTGAGGTTTGGCTGCCCTTTTGAACGCACGAGCTCTATATTTCGACATGTCGGCACTCCCTCCATGTGAGTGCTCTACTTTTCGAGGTTCAATGGACCAAATAGAGAGTCCCTGACTAAGGTGCTATTTACTACATTAAAAGGATCCTGCTAAAATCCAGCTCCGCATGGGAACTTATGTATGGTAAGAGTAACTATGGTATGGTGCTATAGAAACCATAACTCCAAGTCATTGTCTTGTTTCTTCTTATTGTGGTGATGTGTTGTGCGTTCAAGACATCGTCGCGTTGAAAGCAACGCCGTGATGCAACTATTACAGCATTGTGACTGGCCCTGTTGCATATTCGATGTATATTGAAGGCGCTTTAGTTTTCTAAGGCTGCATTATCATCGATTTGTTTCTTTAATACTGGAGAGTTACACTCCTTGACCGTTTTGCAGTCCAACCTTCTCGAAGTGCTTCGCGTCTCAGGGGTTATGATGATATACTCTAGATGATTTTTGTATAAGAGTAAGATATTTTGCTAAATATTGTTCCGTCGCGAGTTCGACAGTGAATACTTAAGAGGCTCGTTGTTAAAAACTTGGAGTGTAAAATAGTCGTATCATATGGAAATTGGAAATTGGAAACCTCGTAAGCGTCATAAGGTACCACTAAGATCATGAACGATAGATCATGATCAGATTCTTTGTATATTGAACGAAAACGCCATTGCTTTTTAGCCTTTTAATTGGACATTCTTTCCTAAATTCTGATTTTATTTTCTCTGCAAGTAAGACTTTTTCAAGTCATCAAACATTCGGAACAAATTAGACAGACAGCTGTTATATACAGATACCCGAAAGCCTCCTGATAAACCTGCAATTTCCAAAATGAAATTTCGCGACGTTGGAATGTATTGGTGCTCCTTCTTCTGGGAGACGACGAATTGTATACGTTATTATCCTGATCCACTATTTACCAATCACCATGAAAACTGATCTTACAGTAATTAGTACGGGGCTACGACCTACTTTTTAAAAACGACGATTCATCCCAGCTTTCCGGGAAAATATCAAAGGAAATCCCATTGAAATGGATCTTCGGTACATTTAGATTTCGATTGAGGCTGAAATGATCCTGGTGAAGGGTTCGAGGCCGAGTTTCCACTGAAACTCAGGTTGGAAAGAGGACGCAGATGGCGCACAGTGGATCGAGTCAATAGGAGAGATCGGACAAACTTTGGAAACTTTAAAAGCTCATACCTCCGTTTATACACAAATTTTATGTTTTACAAGTGATTCTATCGGTCTCTTCGTGTTTTCTTCAAGAAACACCTCTTAAAATTTAAAATGTGACAAAATGTACATCAAAATCGAATTGCTATATATATAGATTGTTATGCCATTTAAACCTATGGACCCCCTACATCCTCAAAATCATAAAGGAAAAAAGAAAAGCTAGGAAAAGATGGCTGCGCTCCAGAGACCCCGAAGATAAAGCCTATTTTAACTCCATCTCAAAAGAACTAACAAATGAGCTTTGGACTATTAGAAATAATCAACTTGAAAAATTTATTAAAACATTAGATGCTTCACCTGCAACCGACTACTCCCTTTGGAGAGCGATCAGTTACATAAAACGTCCACCACTACATAATGCCCCTTTATTTAATGATAATACAAGGAAATGGGCCAAAACTGACCTCCATAAAGCAAATTTACACGCAACCCACCTCGAAAAAGTATTTAAACCCAATTCACTACCCAATGCTACGAAACGCGATATTCTCCTGCATCTAAATGAAACAGATCTGATAGAAACAGAGCACGAAATACCCCATTTCTCTTTTGGGGAAGTTACCAAATTAATAAGCAAATGCAAAACAAAAAAAGCCCCAGGAAAAGACCAACTTACTGGCCTCATCCTTAAAAAATTACCTGATAAAGCAATTCATAAATTAGTCCAAATTTTTAATGCAATAATCAATCTACAATATGTCCCTAGCAAATTTAAAGAAGCAATAATAATAGTTTTTCATAAAAAAGGCAAACCCGAAAGAAATCCCTCTTCTTATCGTCCAATATCTTTGCTCTCATCCATAGCAAAACTATGGGAAAGACTTTATCTTCCTAGACTATTAAAAGTAATCAATATTAAAAACATACTGCCAGATATTCAATTCGGTTTTAGAGCTAAACACTCTACCATTGAACAAATACATAGAGTAACCAATTTTATTGAAAAAGCCCTTGAAAAAGGAGAATATTGCATCTCTGCATTCTTAGACGTTGCACAAGCATTTGATAAAGTCTCTCATAAACTCCTTATTAAAATGTTAGCAAATCTTCTCCCTGCTTGTCATGTTAGATTAATCCAATCGTATCTCTCTGACAGAACTTTCCGAGTTAGAGTAGGTGAGGCACTGTCGGACGAAAAACCAATTCTGGCAGGAGTCTCGCAAGGCTCAGTTCTAGGCCCATTGCTATATTTACTGTTTACCTCAGATATTCCCGCTCCAACCAGAAAATCCCTCTTAGGAAAGTATGCTGATGATACTACGTATTTGTCTAGCAATAAAAGTCAGGAATTAGCTACATGAACTTGAAGATAACCTTCAAAATTTCTATAACTGGACGAGTGAAAAAGACATCAAACTTAATTGTGCAAAAACTATTTATAAGATATTCTCTAACCGTAGTATCAAGGACATTAACATTATATTCAATAAAGTCCTATTAAAACCTTCAGAGGTGGCCAAGTATTTAGGTATACACCTAGATACTAAGTTAAAGTGGAAGGAACACATAAAAATCAAAAGAGAAGAATGCTTCACTTCTCTTGTTGACTTTATCGGCCATACTTTAATTATTGAAATTTTTTTGTAAAACTTTTTCTTACCGATTTTTCCTAAGACTTGTCGATTGTACACTACAGCTGTTTCGGGTTTTCACCCATCGTCAGGTGATTTAAAAATATAAAAACTAAAATTTTCCACGGTACGTTTTCGCGATCGCGAGTTGTCGATGTCCGCGTCCGCGTTCGCGTTCGTGGCGAGACTGATAACCCTGGCATTCTTCCTCACTCCCTGTTATCACGTAGTAGTCCATCAAGGTGGGAGGGGTAATCACTGTTGTTATGGTACTTTCTGTCTGAGAATTAAGGATGGCTTTGGTCTTAAATCTATCTATTTCGAGTTGTTCACAAACGTTCATTTTTTTGCCCTTTTTGCATTTTCTCATCACCTTTACTTCACATTTTTCAAGAGGATGTTTTGAATCAATTAGATGGTCAGACAGAGATGAGTGGCCGTATTTCTTGTTTTTGGCATGGTTTAGATGTTCTTTGGTCCTTGTTTTAATACTTCTGCCCGTTTGTCCTATATATAGAGAGCCACATTCACATGTTATTCTGTAGATACCACTCTGTTCTAAGCTGTCTTGGTTCTCATTTATTTTGCCAGTATTTATGAGAAAGCCACCTAGATTTTTGTCGTTGTTGAAGGTCACGTTATATTCACTTTTTACAAGTTGTGTTATAGACTGGGATAATTTTTCTACGTATGGGATTGATATCCATTTTTTATTTCTATCAGGTACTTTGTTGTATAGTCTCTGGTCTATGCGTTTTGACTTTTTCTTCATTAGGATTTTCAGGATGTCTTCCTTCTTGTATCCATTATTAATTGCAATTTCTAATATGGTGTTCAGTTCTTTATTGTAATCTTGTTTTGACAGAGGAATGTTGATAAGTCTATTAAGGAAACTGTGGAATCCTGCCATCTTCTGTTGCCAACTATGGTATGAGTTTTCTGGTATTATTGCATCAGTGTAGCAAGGTTTGCGGTATATGCTGAATTTAAGTTTGTTGTTCTTGATTTGAATGGTTAAATCGAGGTAGTTCAACTTCTTGCCACCAAACTCTAGTTTAAACTTGATTTTTGGGTGTAAGTTATTGAGCTCCTTCACAAACTGTTCAGCTTCTCTCTCAGAACCTAACCATATGCCAAAGGAGTCGTCTACCAGTCTGAAATATTTGAATTATAATATAAATTATTGATTGAGATGAACCCTAGAATCCCCGTCCTTAAGGGTTATGTCAAAATACATAAAGCCTCAGAATCTATGGACATTAGAGACGTACCCATAAGACCAGTAGTCTCAACCAAAGGATCAGTCACTTATAAATTAGAAAAATTTTTAATCTCACTGTTTAAGAAACACACCCAATGGAAGGCAGAATACTCAATAAAAAATTCAACAGAATTAACAGAAAAGCTCAAGAAGGTACGCCTGCCTAACAATGCAAAATTAATATCCTTAGATGTAGAGAACCTATTCAATAATGTAGACGGGGGCACAGCCGTGCTACAAACTAAAAACATCCTAGAGACACACTCAAAGTTTTCCAGAAAAGAAATATCAGAATTCTGTAAACTCCTCCAGTATACCACCACTAATAACTATTTTGAATACAACCAAACAACCTTCAAACTGAAAGAAGGACTACCTATGGGAGCGCCCATCTCCCCCCTGATGGCTGAAGTATTTATGGATGATATAGACCATAAAATAGTCACGTTAGAGAAATGGAGAAACAGAATTTTCAAATATTTCAGACTGGTAGACGACTCCTTTGGCATATGGTTAGGTTCTGAGAGAGAAGCTGAACAGTTTGTGAAGGAGCTCAATAACTTACACCCAAAAATCAAGTTTAAACTAGAGTTTGGTGGCAAGAAGTTGAACTACCTCGATTTAACCATTCAAATCAAGAACAACAAACTTAAATTCAGCATATACCGCAAACCTTGCTACACTGATGCAATAATACCAGAAAACTCATACCATAGTTGGCAACAGAAGATGGCAGGATTCCACAGTTTCCTTAATAGACTTATCAACATTCCTCTGTCAAAACAAGATTACAATAAAGAACTGAACACCATATTAGAAATTGCAATTAATAATGGATACAAGAAGGAAGACATCCTGAAAATCCTAATGAAGAAAAAGTCAAAACGCATAGACCAGAGACTGTACAACAAAGTACCTGATAGAAATAAAAAATGGATATCAATCCCATACGTAGAAAAATTATCCCAGTCTATAACACAACTTGTAAAAAGTGAATATAACGTGACCTTCAACAACGACAAAAATCTAGGTGGCTTTCTCATAAATACTGGCAAAATAAATGAGAACCAAGACAGCTTAGAACAGAGTGGTATCTACAGAATAACATGTGAATGTGGCTCTCTATATATAGGACAAACGGGCAGAAGTATTAAAACAAGGACCAAAGAACATCTAAACCATGCCAAAAACAAGAAATACGGCCACTCATCTCTGTCTGACCATCTAATTGATTCAAAACATCCTCTTGAAAAATGTGAAGTAAAGGTGATGAGAAAATGCAAAAAGGGCAAAAAAATGAACGTTTGTGAACAACTCGAAATAGATAGATTTAAGACCAAAGCCATCCTTAATTCTCAGACAGAAAGTACCATAACAACAGTGATTACCCCTCCCACCTTGATGGACTACTACGTGATAACAGGGAGTGAGGAAGAATGCCAGGGTTATCAGTCTCGCCACGAACGCGAACGCGGACGCGGACATCGACAACTCGCGATCGCGAAAACGTACCGTGGAAAATTTTAGTTTTTATATTTTTAAATCACCTGACGATGGGTGAAAACCCGAAACAGCTGTAGTGTACAATCGACAAGTCTTAGGAAAAATCGGTAAGAAAAAGTTTTACAAAAAAATTTCAATAAGAAGAATGCTTGTTCAAACTTAAAAAATTGTATTGGTTAATAGGTAAAAAATCTAAGTTAAGTATTAGTAATAAGCTTCTATTATATAAACAAATTGTACGACCCACATGGGCATATGGAGCTCAAATTTGGGGGTGTGCAGCACGGTCCAATATAGAAATTTTACAAAGAGTCCAAAATCGTGCTCTGAGACAGATAGTCGGAGCACGATGGTATGAACGTAACTCTGATATCCATAGAGACCTGGGGATGGAGACCGTCTCGCAATTTATAACTAAAGTTGCAATCAACTATGAGAGACGGCTCCATCACCATCCTAACACCGAGGCTTTACTATTACTTGACAACTCAAATGAGTTTAGACGCCTCAAACGGGTGAAACCGTGGGAACTGGCCAGCCCCTTGGTTTGAACCATTAATTTTAGTAACCAATTATTTCTAACCATTTAGATAAGTTACAGACTACCCGGTCGTTTGTACTCACACATTTATTTTGAATTTAGAAATAAAGTGTATAATTTCATTGTGAAAGTTCGCTTAACACTAATAAAAAAAAAAAAAAAAAAAAACCTATGGAAAAGGATCGATAAACTTGGTATTTGCAGCTAACACCTTAATAATCGATTCTTTAACATGGGTTTAAATTACATAACAATCGATAAATCACAATTCGCGCCACGCCACTGATCAAAATTGGCAGTTTTTGTCAAAACTTTTATGTGAGACCTCTCTGATTGACTGGGTCCACAGTGCGGCGACAGAGAAGGGACACGCAGAGCGGGTAAAGCGTAAAGGCCCGGTCCCTGAATGGGAAACGCAGGAGAGCGTCTCGAGTTACATTAATCACGTCTTGATTTATATTGGAGTCGGAAATACTAAGTGATGGAAATATCAGATTGCAGGAGTCGCTCTATTTCACACACCCGTGGCTCCGCGATGATGAGTGGTGACTTGGAGTGCAAAAGTTAAGGCGCCAAAGGGTTCGCGGGGGGCGTGGGGGCGTCTCGACCGAGGCTAAGGGTGCAAAGCGGCGTTGCCAAATTTCCGAGCGCCCCGTCCGCGCGGATCCCTTCGATGTTTCGTCGCATATTCCGACCGATGCTCCAACAATGATGCTTGATTCCAGGTACTCCCACTAGTGTTAGATGTACATCCTTTAGTCATGAGAATCGCTTTTTTCATTCAACTCTCTCGAATGTACCCGATCCGAGTTTTCGGCTCTACTTCTTGTAACTCTTCTACTCTCCCCGCGTGCCCTATAGAACGCATATGTGGCTTTTAGAACGATATCAGTGGCGTCGGGCAGGGCCGGATTAAGGGGGTGGCCACATGGGCCGCGGCCCATGGCTCCAAATTTAGGGGGCGGCAAATGTTGTAATTTTTTCAAATGTAGGTATCAAGAAAAAAAATCTGATTCAGAAAAAAAACCACAAATGAGGAAAGGCGAAAAAATCTCTCATATCCTCAGAGTTAAAGTATAGTAATTTCTAATTTGTTCGTCTTTCGGTGATATACAAGACAGCGCCTTTCATTAGTCTAGTTGAGAGAGAAACCAAACACGCAATTTGGCCTGGAGCGGCACGGCGCAGAGAGCAATGATGGCGAGAACTTGAGATGGAAAGGAGAAGCCCTATCAGCGCACCGGTCAGCATGAAACACATATTAGCGCCTACAAGACTCCATGAATACTTCACGCATTGCGTCAAACGTAGTGCGGTCATCATGTTGGAGCACCTGTCCAACAAGAATCGATTATTTAGCATAGGTTTAAATGAAGGAAATTCGGTGTTGCCAAATTGCTGGATCCGCCTCTGCATGCAGGGAAGAATCACGCGAGGCTCATAATAAAAACAAAGAAATGATCGTCTCAAAACCGAACTGTTTGACCAGTATGTGTGCTCCTGCACTATAATGCAGGTAACTGAATTTTTCAACGAGCAAACGCACACTACCAACCACCAAAAAGTCGGTTATACTTCTGTTGATAGTACGATTGTGCAGTTTCTGTCCAAAACTTTCCTGATTATCCCTCATCATCATGGGGGAAAATCAGTTTAATTTTTTGTTAGTGGATTAGTATCCTGGTGAAAATACATTTTGCACGGGAAAATTTTGCGTGGGAAACGAAGAGCTACGCGCCGACAGTTCGACACCGCATCATATACACGATATACATGAGCAGGAGTTTAACTCTAGAGAGCTTTGAACTTCGATCATTGTTTAGCCGTATTATTATCACCGTATTATCTCAATTTTTGCATAGGTGTGATGAATTATAAATAGGTCATGGCTTGACTATCTTAAAATTACTGAACTATACATATAGATATATTGAGACTTTTCATTAAATCAATGATTTCAAGTGATAGTTTTTTCTGCACACAGAACTAACTGTCCCTTAACTTCACGATAATTTTCAGATCGTCGAGTATACGCAGCAAAAATTATTCTTTAGGGTTTGGATAGATGTGATCCTAGGATATTTAAATGTTATAATACCGAAGTTGATAATAGGGGAAGTGCCCTTGGGACTCGAGTAAAAGAACAAAATCTGAGAGAGTGAAGGCATTGCCCAACCCCATTCCCCTAAAAAGCGTCCATGGAAACGAACATGCATGTCTTAAAATGCTCTCAGAAATATAGTGACACACTTAAAACTGTTTAGTGGCTCCCCATCCCGAGGTTTAGTTTCCTTTAAAAAAAAAAAAAAAAAAAAGATGCAAGGACTTTACCATATCAGGCTTTTTGGTCGGAGCAAAAATGTGATCTTCAATCATCATCAACCTTCCCTCTCAACGAAATCGGAAATTGATGGATAGGGTCTCGGCTAAAAGCTCTTCGACTTATTAAGGAGTCTACCGCATATTCAACAAATACACGAGCAAGCTAGAATTGATGAGATTTTTAGCTGAAAGTAAATGTATTTCTAATAAAGACAGCATGCTAACATTCTGAAGATCTCATTTTCATGAGAAGGAATATGTGATTCTGTCGTCAAATCTCAGGAACTCTGGTGTGAGGAGTGAAAGAAAAACAGTGTGATTCCCAAATTTTCCTGAAATCTTTTCAAAGAGAGACAGTACATCAATCAATGAAGTAAAAGTAGATGAAGACGTGTGTTTTTGAATGTGAAAGGAAGGCGCAAGAGAGGATTTTAAGTATATTGTGTGAGGGAGATGATTAACTTTTAGTATTCTTTTTAACTGCGAGCTTTTGAGTATATTAGTAACTTGCTGTTAAGTATATGGTCACACTACCAATGCAGCTTTTGGGCTAACTGTCATGTCACTATACCACACTCGTATTTGGACCATACCTTTGGCGGTTGTATTTTTGAGTGAGAGTGCAATCATAAGGAAATTTTCATCTTGACATTTAAAATAACAATAAAAAGGACAAAATCAGCGCTTCCGTAGGGACTAAAGAAACTACTTCCAATCGAAAGGATTTTCGGGAGTTGTGTTGCCGACATTTGAATCATTATCATTACATCTTTGCTTGTTTATTAAGTTGTTGAATATGTATGGATCATTTCTTCAGAGCGATCAGGCACGAAAACTGCAGAGCTAGTGAGTGCACACGGGCAAAAAGTGTATCTGTTGAGAATTTCCACATCAGATTTCTTTTTGAGACAACTGGAATTCTTTTTATGACACCCAGAATCTCATTGTGACAATGGGCGCTCGTGTTTTCTCAAAAATTAAGTCGATGAGGTCGAGATAAACAGAACATACTTACTGGCTTTCTGGAGGATTTTTGTCTGTGCTAAATAATTGTATTGCTCTGATAAAATTTTCTCGCGCAGTTTGGCACTACGGGCTTAAACCGAGGCTGAAGTTCTAGCTGCTCCTGCTTAACAGAAAACTGTCGCTTGAGACACCTGCACTGACATTTATGACTTCACTCCCATTTGCACTTCAGAAACAGGAGTCAAGATGCAGCTTGTGACGACCAACAACTAATTAACTACTCTTGAACGTTGCCGTTTTTTCATTTCGTGCAAATGGTTCTTTAGGGAATATACTCTTCATTCCGTCCGATCAAAGCTGCGAAAAAATAAACCAACCGATACAATTTAGTGTCAAAATATTTTAAATACACTAGGAGGAAATTAAAACATAAGTAAACAAGGTTAAAACGTTAAAAACCCCTAAAAGGTAGAACGTTTCGAACCGTTTACCTTTTAGCGTTCTTTAATTGTTTTTCCTTGTTTACCCATGTTTTAATCTCTTTCACTGAAAAAAAAGTAGTTAGCGTTGAGAACTAATTTGGTAAGTTCTCGCCAAGTAGAATCAAAATTAGGCTTCAGAACTAATTTATTGTACTGAAGCACCAATCAATTCGCTTCATACGCTGACTTGACTTTACTAGAGCGCGAACCAGAATTGGAAAACAGCACTAGCTGTAAAATTAGCGCTGTGGTAAGACAAATTCACCTTCGGGTCAAACTAATTCGCCCTCAACACTAACTGCCACATTGTCCGTTACATTTATTTAGTTTCGAAAAAGTGGCGTTGGTACAACAGCCTCAATCGCGTCAGCTCGTGAAAATCAATTAAAATGTGAAATTTCGGGCTCGTTTGACAATGTAAATACTCCCGGTATGATTTATAGTGTCCTCTCTTTCTTGAAAACGTTCGAAAGCAACATAAATAAACCTGTTAAGGTTAGAAATCGTCTGTTCGATTCAAAACATAAACAAGCATGATATTCGTTGGAGTCGTCAATCTTCTGTATTAAATTGCGATTAAAGCGTTCCGCGTTCAGTTTATATTTCACGAAAATCTGTGAACTTACTGCTTACTTCTATAGTTCGTGTTCTCCCGTAATTTCAAAAGAATATCTCAAGTGTTCGGACGAGGTATGTTTATTCAGTGTGAACATTCGCTACCGTTACAGGTGTGAGTGTGTGTCTCTCTAAAGGATAATTCTGTCTACTTGCACATACCTATGGGATATTCCTTTCCTCTGTCGTTCATTTGGAACCGGTCAGTTGATTTTTACCTCTCACCTTTTAAGAAATCTTCTTTTCCTGAAAGTATTGTCCAGTTATCATTCGCTAAGCCGTTTTCTCCTCTCTCAGTTTTGAGGTTAGGTTGACCCAACCCTACCGAATGCGAATTAGAGTAGCGGAATTAGTTTCCAGCACTAATAGTGGTTAGTGTACAGAAATCAAAAATCATGTGTGTCCAAATCACACAATTTGAGTTAGTGTATAGAAACCATTTTTAGTCATCTGACGCTAACTCATTTTTTTCAGTGTTCTATTGTATTCGTAAATTCGAACTATATGTTCTCTTGTGCTTTATCGATATTTATAAATCAAGATTTCTTCTTACACTATCACTACAGTGATATCAATTTGTAATTTCCTTACAGAGGGACTTTCTTATTTCCACTTTATTCATAGGAGTAAAAGTCAATTGACTCGACTTCCTTTCAATATGGGAACAAAACCTTGTTATTTTTAACATACCATAATTTTGTGAATTTCTTTTACTGACTCAACAACTAGTTATGTTAAAAATCATAGAATACATTGATAAAAATACCAAAATACTCGTATATTTTACAACTTCACAAGTATGACCCAGATTTTAAAACCTCAATTGACTTTTAAAGCAGCAAAGAAAAAATTATTCGTTCATTCTGCAGGACTGAGGTTAAGCCCAGCGCACGCTCGGGACTTCAAATAAAATATAGACTCGGTGGTGAATTACGCTTTGCCATCTCGACCAAATGAAAAGCATTTCCTCCTCGCAAAATTGGACGAGGAAAAAGTTACGTCAGGGCGTACACTTAACCTTAAACGCGTCTCTTTTCACATTCGTTGGGATGGCAATCGTAAGGGTTCGTTAAAGCTCAAAGCCCCATGCATCCCCTCCCTATCGAATAAAAAACGCCGTATGAGCCTTTGAACGTTGCCAAATTTCTTCTCATAAAATGTGATTTTTTTAAAAAACTTGAGGATTGTTTTCAATCCAATTTTTAGAGGATTTTAGTCGCAATTCTTTGAGATGTTACCGAAAATTCCAAGGAAAAAAATTCGTCGATTTCCTAAAAAATAAATGTTTCATCGTAGGAGATTTAGCAACATTTGAAACTTCATACGGCGTTGTTTAGGGTGTGCCTTATTTTTGAGTTTTGCGAAAATCAAGTTGGTCAACCCCTAAAAAGTTTCTATGTAGTCTCTAAATGAACCCCCTAAAAGGAAAAAATTTTAAAAAAATTTTAACCCGTGCCTCAAAGGGCCTAAAGGGCCTAAACCCAAAATTCAAAAATTTTGGCAAGCGACACATCAATTCTGAAGGAAAATGGCAAGTTACGGCCCTTTTAGGGCAGAAATTTCGTCCGTTTTGCCGTATCTTGAAGCGTAAGGTCACAAACGGCCCAATGACGACGTGAGGCTATGGGCTGGCGGGGCGCGCCGCGGCCGGCCCGCCGCTGAGCGTGCGCGCGCGGCAGGGTTGCGTATCGCCGCTTTACAACGGCGTAGAGGAACGAACGGTGGGGTGGGAGGGGGATATCCAGTGGAAAAGCATCCACATTTTCTATCCATATTGAAAATGCATTATACTTTTTCAATATAGATGAGGAAATATGAGCCATACAAGGAAGTGATGAAAAGAGTGACAAATACATATATAGTTTGTACGGTTAGGAGTGTAAGTGGGGAAAATTTGCCATAACTACAGGACAGCCCTGAAAATCTCCGGGAAATAAAAGCTGCTATTGATGAGAGGTTTGCATGAGAGGTTTAATTACGGACTAATTAAAAAGATAGGTGCGATGTTGTCGAATCGTAAGCCCTTTACGCGATCAAAAGCGATTAGTGTAAATTTAATTGGAAAAGTTTAAGAAAAATTTGATGAAAGAAAATTGCCCCAAATTCTGGAAGTGCTTAAAGTGTTTTTCTATTATGTGAAGTTTTCGCACATTAATGTCAATGGCAGTAATTCCAATATGGAATGAAAAATGTAGAATCCCTGTGATACATAGTGTCTATGTTTCATCCACCCACCTTTTCATTAGTGCATTTAACGTGACATCAATTAGAAAGTTTAATTCGAGAGGTTCAATATGGCTTACCCACTTACATTTTCTGGTACTGAACCCCCCCCCTCCCCCCCCCGCCACAGTTACTTGCTATAATCAAAAATGTAATATTAGTTTCTCAAAAAAATATGATTTAATTTGGGGTTTGAACCCCACTCTTTATAACCGTGGGCAATGCCCTTGACCACTCGGCTACTGGGGAAGATTTGAGTAAATGAGGCTAATGTGTCATTTAGCCCCGTGGGTGAGGCCAGGCAATCAACATCAGCTGTAAGTTGGCGAAGCCAGATTGAACCGATTGAATAAAACTTTCTAATTGATGCCGCATCAAATACACCAATGAAAAGGAGGGTAAACAAAGTCTTATTGATGTATCAAACCTTCAGTAATTTCATATGAAATGAAAAAACCTATTTTCTTCCGTTTGGCGGGACTCATTAGCGAGCGTGAATTTTTCCTGTCGAGAAACTCTCTCCTGGGCGCGAGCTTTCTTCTTGTCTGCTCTCCTCACCTCTGCTGCAAGGATAGTATCCTTCACTGTGGATATTATGCATTCTCATCCAAGTTTTCGTTGAAGAATTAAACATGCTTTATCCTCTTCATTTTCCATGATATCTAGAGTATTGCATAAAGCAATGTCGAATAACACGTTGATTTTTGCCGTAAAATCAGTCTCCAAATTCTCTTGAACCAGCGATCGACGGCTAGCATTTTTTGATACGCGCCTCCACTCCTCATAAAAATGTAAACATTTTTAAAAACATGGACACTATGTATCACAGGGATTCTACATTTTTCATTCCATATTGGAATTACAAGATCAGAGGTTTTTGACGCACCGCCATTGACATTAATGTGCGAAAACTTCACATAATAGAAAAACACTTTAAGCACTTCCAGAATTTGGGGCAATTTTCTTTCATCAAATTTTTCTTAAACTTTTCCAATTAAATTTACACTAATCGCTTTTGATCGCGTAAAGGGCTTACGATTCGACAACATCGCACCTATCTTTTTAATTAGTCCGTAATTAAACCTCTCATGCAAACCTCTCATCAATAGCAGCTTTTATTTCCCGGAGATTTTCAGGGCTGTCCTGTAGTTATGGCAAATTTTCCCCACTTACACTCCTAACCGTACAAACTATATATGTATTTGTCACTCTTTTCATCACTTCCTTGTATGGCTCATATTTCCTCATCTATATTGAAAAAGTATAATGCATTTTCAATATGGATAGAAAATGTGGATGCTTTTCCACTGGATATCCCCCTCCCACCCCACCGTTCGTTCCTCTACGCCGTTGTAAAGCGGCGATACGCAACCCTGCCGCGCGCGCACGCTCAGCGGCGGGCCGGCCGCGGCGCGCCCCGCCAGCCCATAGCCTCACGTCGTCATTGGGCCGTTTGTGACCTTACGCTTCAAGATACGGCAAAACGGACGAAATTTCTGCCCTAAAAGGGCCGTAACTTGCCATTTTCCTTCAGAATTGATGTGTCGCTTGCCAAAATTTTTGAATTTTGGGTTTAGGCCCTTTAGGCCCTTTGAGGCACGGGTTAAAATTTTTTTAAAATTTTTTCCTTTTAGGGGGTTCATTTAGAGACTACATAGAAACTTTTTAGGGGTTGACCAACTTGATTTTCGCAAAACTCAAAAATAAGGCACACCCTAGCGTTGTTGCTTAGCGTGGCAGCACAGTAGAGTTTGTGCGGATTTTGACGTAAATTTTCGGAAGTTACTAGGATTCGATTTGATATCCTTTTCATCGGATGAGCAAAAATAAATCAGAATTTGATCTGAGCTTTGCAAGAAGGAAGAATCCAAGTAAGTATCGGAAGAGACGAACGAGGCGGAATAAAGATCGAGCATCTTCGTCGATTTGTGGAACTAAACTACATCAGAGAAATTGAATTGAGAGTCACAGAAACGAGTGATAACAACATATTGCAACCTACATAATGGTTCATAAAGTTAATTTTTAGACGACGAATTCCATTCTTGTATGCCATTGTTTGTAAAAAATTTTACCAAAGGCCGAATTTTGTCGGCTCTTTCACATAAGCGCTGCCTTCACTCGTCAAAATGGCGTCAAAATGGAAGCTCAAAGTGAATCGATGTCAACGATAAGTGGCTCAAAGTCGGGACTTGATGCGATTGATGAGTGTTGCAACTCAAAATAGAGCGGCGCGACCCTTTTTTGATCAACAATCGCAAAGAGATCTTATTTATCGATTCGCTTTGAGCTTCCATTTTGACGCCATTTTGACGAGTGGACACAGGGCTATGGAGGTGCAACATTTATCGATGAGTTCAAACCTCAACATCGGTCAAGGCGCATTTTTGCTAGTATTGAAAAAAGTGGTATTTTTCATAGTATACTGTATAGTATAACGAATGAACTGAGCTTTAAAACGAGACTTTCAGTTTGTCAAAAAACTACGTATATCCAGAATAAGAACTGGAGATTGTTTTGAAAGACACATCTTTTCAATGGAGATCAAAAAGAAATGTTCATTGTTGTCTAAATGTCTCGCTCTCTTCTGAAAATAAACAACATGGCAAAAAAAAAACGTAAGCCCTTTGAAGTTTGAACTCGCCGCCCTCGTCTTTTGTCCCGCCATCTCGAAGGAACGTTCCTCCTTCGAAAAACAAATTTGATTCTTAACTCAACCTGTCTCGCTCAATCCACCACAAAAAAGATGGCAGTCATTCATACTATACACGAAAACAGTTTTGAGAAAATTAGAATAATCCAATTTGTCAATGAAAAATACAAATTCAATTCATCAGTAGACGAGATATGAGTCTACTCTCATTTTAAACATCATCATGACCGAATAAAAATTCGAGGATTAGAAGTTGCGCTTGATTCGGAGCGATTATCGAACAAGGACTATTTAGTCAATTTAAGTTATTACGTCGCCCTTTGTGCACAAAGACATAACTCTTTTTCGCGATGAACCTTGTCATATGTATAACACACTGCTTTTCCGAGCTCATCTATGAGTGTACTTACGCCCTTTTGTCAGCTAAGCGACGATTAATCCGAGCCAGTAACACGCTCCCGGGGAGATCTTTCGGTGCACGAGAATCAGTTTACATGTTTTCGATTTCGGGCGTTACAAACGGGTTCCGATTTAGTAGGACGATAAAATTAAATTGACCAGCTCCTAATTAGCATAAAGCCGCGCGTGCCCCATTGAACCATCACTGACTCACCGAGTCTTACCTGGGAGGACACGGGGATCAGTTGTGTCCTTTTATATTTATTTAACACACCAAGTTAATTGATACTACACATTTCACGTGGGTTTACGGTCGGTTTCTGTGCCACTGAGTTCTCCCACCTTCGATCCCTTGCAAAAGGACATAAAAGAACTGCCGTGATAGCGAAGAGAGCAGTAAGTGCATACTGGGATGAACCTCGAGACATATAAAAGCATCTGCTAACCATAGCTCATACAGAACTGCACTTACTGCTTTCTTCGCTACCACGGCAGAGAATATAATGAAGCAATGTCTGTTTTCGCAATGTTGAATCGAATTGGTTTAAACAAATTCTGAAGAATTGAAGACAAGTTTATGCGTAAAAGTATGTATGAGTTGTTCCGATATTGAAATGCTTGTGTGCGTGTCTTTCATTGGTTGACATGTCGACGGTGAAACTCCCAAACCACGTTTTCCGACAGATTCGACTGTCTGCCATACTTTATCTTTTTAATAAAAAACAACTCAACGGAAATTCTTAATAACTTCCGCGATTTTTCCTCTCTATGCGAAGGAAATTCCAACTTGCTATCCCTACACTATATTTGGACTACATTTTGCAAAAGAATTACTATTTCTGGCTCATGCATCAAAGCACGTACCTACACGGAGAAACTAATGATACATACATTCTTTTTAAAGTTAGTCAGAAATAGTATTACACTGTTGCGAAATGTAGTCCAATTATTGCAAATCCTGCTTGCGAGAAGAATGAATGTTAAGTAAAGTTAACGGAATAAGCTGAGCTTGTGAATCTAAATGGGTGTATTGTTGGCTCACTTAATGCCGTTAATTATAGAGAATAGTCTAGCGTCTCGGATGTAAAGAGAGCTGTAATGGTTGAAAAAGATCTACCTGCACAATACACATTGTCAACAAAGAATGGTTGAAAAACTGCTCATGACCACATTATCGTAACCTTTGACCCGCGGTATTTAACCTTTTCCTGCACCGCATCTTCGTAATGTAAGAATGAACAAAAGACCGATCAATTGTTGACATAAAGCTTATTTGCCGTGCTCAGGAAAAACAACGTATGTGCATTCAAGCGTTGCAAAATCCCCTCCGATAAGATGTCCATTTTCAAATAGAGTCAAGCATATATATTTTCTCTTGAATTTTGAGATAATTTAGATCTGATCGCGAGTAAAATTCTCTGAAAAATTCTGAAGAAACATACGAGCAAATCAACCTGAAAAATTATATTTTCATCAAAAGAAATTTTGCGACGTCTAAGAACTCATACGGTGTTATTCTTTAGCAGGGAAGTTAGGTTCAGCTTTCTCGCCGTCGCTGCAAGTATTATTCCTGCATTTTTGTTGTCGACTTAATTGAGCACGATAAGAAACAAGAATTGCAGGACACGGCACAATATTATGAGTCGATGAAACGGCGCGACGCTTTCAGCAAATTTTAAACGGAACTGACGAACAAATGTGCGCATTCATAGGACAGCGGTCAACTTTCATTGGAAAATGTAGAAAGTAATCTTTCTATTATAGGAATATTTTATGTCTAAGGATCAAATTGTACACAGATGAATTACTATAAACCACTGTCTGTAAAAACGTATGGTTGGATACATTTTTTAGTTTTAGTACTTTTTTTGAAATTCGTTTTCAAGAAATCAAAAATTAAATTTGTGGTCAATTTCTTTTTATTTTTTTTGATGTGGCTTGAAAATCATTACTTTGCGGTGATTTCACCTTAGTTTCGTTAAGAAGTAACTCTCTGCTCTTAATTTTGATCATGTAAACTTTAACCATATACTAAGAATTGCAAGTATTAAAAAGCACCCATCTCTAGGAAAAACAATGCAGAAAAAAGAACTAAATTTAGCCAATTTACTAGAATGGAGAGCGGTTTGGGTTGGGGCATGTAATTTAGTTCCCTGAAACAGTCCCTTCAACCAAAAATACGTAATTTTTGGGTCATACATTCTAATAGTAGAGTATGTACGTGTTTAGGCATTGGGGTTTGGTTTATTAGGAAGCAAGGAAATTCGCGCGCAATCTAAAATACAAATGGACGTGTTTCTGTCAAACGGAACTATGTGCATTATGAAGTGAGCCCTGTAATGCATATATTCTTATGGGTATCAGGGCTCATGACTTAATGCACATAGTTTCGTTTGATAGAAATACGTCCAAATAAATGAAATAAAAAGATGCGTGTGACCCTACAAACAACTGTCCCGTAATAAAGCGGAATTTTCGTTCTTCCGAGTTGGGCAGTTTTCCAAGCTTCGAAGCTTTATTCGTATGTTTTACGGTTTCCCAGAAAGACGGAAAAGGACGTGCGAATAGTAACTTCTGATCCTCCATCCGCAGCAGCGTCACCGGAGCCGGCGAAAACCTCCTTCCGCGGGCAACAGTTTTTGACGACTTTCGCTCCCCCGTATTCGACGTGACGTGACGTGGAGCGCGACGCGGCGGACGGGGCTCTCGCTCCATCCACGCTTCATCATCCCTTATCATTAGCCACGCCCTCGGCTGAGGAGCATAAAAATGCAAATGGAGCGACTCGTCTAGTCGGGCACGAGAGTGAAATGAGCCCCCCCCCCCCCCCCCCCCCCCCGAATACCTCGCCCCGGCCCGGCCGAAAACTGTCTCTGACATGACATCATACCAGCGTGCTTCAAAGTCGAACACGGCCGAGGTGGGGTAGACTCTCCTCGAGTTGCCAAACCAAGTTCCTTTAATTACTGAATCAATCCTTTGTCTTCTTCTGAGAAACCCTTCTTTGGAGGGAGCTTCCATCGCTCGTGTAAAAATTATGCTAAAGCTTTTTTTTTTTTTTTTTTTTTTTTTTTTTTTTTTTTTTTTGGGAAGAAAAATTACAACTGTGATGGGTGACATCAATCGAATTTTCTTGCTAAAGTAAAAAAAAAAAACATACTTTTCAACTTAGAACAAACACTTAAGTGTTGGTGTTGTTAACTCCACCCAAAGTAGCTAATCATTGAACATTTTACGTCTTGTGGGAACAGCCATTATTTTGATTACATCTTCCAATAAGGAACCACCATTGCTGGCCCATTTTAGAGGAAACATATATGCAATTCGTTTCCCTACGCAGACATGTGCTGTTATGGAAGAGCCAGAGATAGTGGATATGTGTATTATTAAAATTTACACAGTTATTTCCCTTTAAAATTAACGCTTTTTGGTGAGAGGCCAAAACTATTTGCTATTCTGGGAGAATTCTTAGCAAATCATGAAGAAGCAACATTTTTACAACCCTGCAATCGGGCTGGTTCCTTTTTGCTAAATGCGATCCGAATAATAGAAAACTATTGGCTGAAATAAGCTTTTTCTCGTCCTGACGTCCCTTTTATGACATGGGCCATCTCTAGCACTCAATGATGCACCGATAATAAAAAAAAAGGAAGGTAATATTTTAGATTTGACAGCCATGTCTAGAAATGTCGGCATCATTTATAAGGCACATACTTCATTCCCTCGCTTTTTGCTTTTCCCGTGCTTCCTCGACAATCTATCATAGGATGTCGATTTATTGCCAGGGCATAAGTGCGGGAGGCGTGAGAGGGGTTGCGATACAAAATTGAGCTTCCTAAAACGATCTTGATAAACAATGATCGGAAGTGACAGGGTGACTATAGCTATTTAGAACGCCTCATGCAGCTCCGCTGATTTTTGTTGCAGTCAAATTGTTTCTGAATTACGTCGAGTCCGAAAATGGCGAATCTGCTTTTGTGCTGCGTTATAGGGTATCTTACATTCATTGAAATATTAGTTAAACCTAACCCGATACCATTAATAGTAACTTTAAATTAAGTTCCATCTGAATTAATAATGTCAGACGGATTAATTGGATCACATTTTGTAGTAAGGAACCACTATCTCCGGCTCTTCCATGAAAGCACATATCTGCATAGGGAAACCAATTGCATGTATGTTGTCTCTAAAATGGGCCAGAAATAGTGGTTCCTTATTGCAAAATGTAATCCAATTTATAGACGCTATTTCGAATGTAGAGAGTCTATTTCATTGCTTGAATTCGAATTAAGCTTTAAATGCCTCTTGTTTTGCAGAAAATTCTTGAAATTTCTATATAAACCTTATTGTAAGTTTTTGAACTTTGGAAACAAACTGGACCTTATCAACCACAAACAGATCAAAATTAACTGAGGAGATTTCCATTCAGCGCTGACTATTACACACGAAATAAAGTATCACAATCCCAACTATACTCCTCGCTGATTTTGGCGCCAGATATTACAGTAGTTGCGCCAACCAGAGGAATGATTGAGAAAGCAAAAAGTGCGGTTGGATCAACCATACCTGGCTGGTGCGACTACTGTAATATCTAACGCCAAAATCAGCTGAGAGTATGGTTGGGACTGTGATACTTTTTTCCCCGTGTAACACTAAAAGGAATTTCGATTTTTATACAATAAAATATAGAATCGTAATCAACAACAAACTCCACGAAGGCATGTACTAGAATCTTGATAGTGCTTACCATAATTATGGTGGGTGCCAGAAGACCAGTTACATTCAACTATGAGTATCACAATGTCATAAATGAAGAAATCTAATTGCTAATGGCACCTTATCATTGAATCATCACATACACCATTTACTGTTCTTAAGATAGAATACAATATACTAGTTCGTGGGAGGTACAACCGTATTTATGGTAAAATTTACTATATACTTTCGTTAGAACATCCTGTAAAGTAACATCCCAGGATGTTACTTTAACACCAGAGTGTTAATAACAACATTCAAGAGTTGTCGCACATTTTTTTAACATCTGTAATGTTACTACAGCACCTCTTTTGTCGGTGCACAATACACGAAATCAAATTTCCGACGGCAAAATTTTCCTTACAGTGAGCCATGAGCAACATTAAAAAAAAAAATTTAAACTGCTAAAAAAACTCGCGAAACAATTTTTTTTGAAAATTGACGAATCCTAGCGTGACGGTGAAATGGTTAATGAAGCGTAAGTACCCCATCCCCTATCTGCGACCTATGCCTATATGCCGAGGATACTCCGGAACACGCGTTCTTCGACTGCAACCATGTCCAACCCCTTAAAATAAACCTGGAATCAGAATTAAATGTAAAAATTGATAAACATAACATCATGGCCATTATGCTAGAATCTAAAGAAAATTGGGAAAAAATTAGAGTATTCATTAGTACAATCCTTAAAAACAAACAAGCTAGTCAAAATACAGTTACTCAAAATCATACCCAATTACGAAGTCCACCCCCTACCCCAACACCCACATGTGTTGCAGCCGGAGAAATGTCCCCTAGCAGGGATGATTCCGGTGTCATCCGGGCAGATATGCAGCCGTGAGTTTGGTTTAGTTGGTCGGCTCGACCTCGGTCCCCGATCTCCCTAGCCTACTCCTGATCAGAGTATTTTCTAATCTAGAGCCAAAACCAACATATGATAGCTTAATCATCTAGACGATCATCTGGCCGAAACCCACCCCATGTTGGGGTGGTAGCGCGAAACAGATGAGAGTCGAAATCCCTGACTGTGTATAACACAGCCAGTGAAGTAGGATGCTTAAACTGTCATATCTTCGAGAAGATTCGCCACTTTTTCTCCCGGTAGAACTACAAAAAAAAAAAAAAAAAAAAAAAAAAAAAAAAAAAAAAAAAATTGGGCGAGGGGCTGAGGATCCCGGCATCGCTTGGCAACCGTCATTAGCTATTGTTCGTCGAGACGCCGACGCAGTGAGCAGGAGCGTGGGAAAGAGAGGGGTAAGTGGATTCCTGTATGAGCCACGTTTAGCTAATGGTCTAATGAGTCTCGAAGCTCATCACAGATTGCACTACACAGATTGCACTACACAGATTGCACTACACAGATTGCACTATCAGAGCACGGGTACCAACTTTTGGAAAGTATAACCGAGGTTACAGATCTGTCAAAGCAACGTTTTGAACAAAACGGAGGAGTTAAATTCTCATTTCGAGAGTGCCGACCTGCTCAGCCATCCTCGAATCAATTCGCTTGATTCTGCTTATATATGCATATTTTAAATCAGCGCGTCGCATTCTTAGGCTTTTTTTGAAAAAACCAAGTAATGTAGACTCTTGGTATTCACTGCACATAAACTAATGAGCCCCAGAATGAGAAACAACTTTAAATCATAATTATTGATGGATAAATAAACTTTTTACACGCTTTGGAAAATCTCAGAAGTTCGCGGTAGTCACTTTTCGGTAAGGAACTAAGGGACTCGGTTATTGTATCGAGCAGGGTTCGAAACGATCGCAAAGGCGGTATACTACGTATACGCGCCAAAAAAATTTAAACGTTTCATTTCTTTTATCCACTGTTTTGAGACACGCTGCGAAGCATAAATTGAAACGCCGAAGAATGTTTAATTTAGCAACCAGCCTCGTAATTACCGATAGCGTTTGAAGTCGGCCCCGGAAAGTTCAGCACGAAGAGAGGTGAGGCTCCGACTTTAAAAATTGATGGCGGAGCTTGGGTGAATTATCCATGCCATTCGCTTTATGAATGTCGAGCGGCTCATTTTGTTACATCATTCTGGATTAGCCGCAGCCTATACCGACCATCCCCCTCCCTCCTCCCCACCCGCCCTCTCCATCGGTTTAATTAGAGCTAAGGAGCTCAAGGCAGACCGCTAAAAACTGTCAAACTGCGCTGAAAAAAGGTGGAAACAAGGAAAAAATCGAAGGTAAATACTGAGAGAAAGAAGCGAGGAAAACGACGGATACAGGGTGTTCCGTCAGACTGCAGTATCGTGTTCTTATAAGTCAAATTAAGTCCTTTTTACAAAACGCAGTTGTTTTTTCCCAAGAAAACTTTCAGTTACAATCTTAGCGCTGTCCAAATTTTTTAAGGAAATCGTTGTTTTTTTTTTTCATGAAAATAACTGCCTCTCTTATTTTTGAAGAACGTCTGTTTTTTTAAAGAGGGGGGGGGGTCGAATTTATCAATTTCCCCTCAAACATTGCGATCTCAAGTATAAAAGGAAGTTTGGAGGAGACAGGAGGAAAAGGCAAGCGAATCACCCTGAAAGATCTGAAACCTCCTGAAATCATCATTGACTTTAGATTTTGACAGTTTTGAGAACGCTGATGAATTTAGTACTGTAAATTATAGGATGTAGCCATTTTTCAAGAAGTTTGGTTAGCAAACACTGTCAAAATTCAGATGGAACAATGATTTCCTAAAAATATGCGGGCATTAGCTGCGACCGAGGGTTCTTTTAGAAAAAAAAACTGTATGCAGGAAAAACGCTCGATTTCGAGTCGTAAAATATGATGTTCCTGAAATATGGTGGTTTAACTTTAGGACACCCTGTACAATCAAAGATTCACGAGAAGAGAGTAAAATTGGATGCGGGGGAGGGGTAAGAGAAAGAGTGGGATCTGAGCCGGGTGGTAATTTTGAATAATTAAAAGCGTATTAATTCAATGAGTTAGTTCGATCCATGCGGCAAAACGCACATTTACTATGGATGACGGGCCAACAAAGGGCCTAATAGCGACGGTGACCGTGAGCATCGACGGGGGTAGCTGTCGGTTAAGGGGGGACGTTGGGCGAGTCGAGGGAGCGGGGGGCGGGAGGGGGGTCCGCGTGTAAAAAATAAAATTCTAGTCCGCTCGTTGCCATGAAAACAGAATCGGTCAAGTCCCATTAAAAGTTAATCGCGGTAATTAAACATTGGTGCGTCGAGGGTTCCGGGGTCCGGTCAGGGGTTGAGGCGCCCTCCATGACCGCGCAAAGGTATTTCTGAGGGATGCTTTTTCGACATGTTTTACCGCGGTTCGATGCAGTCATCTCGCTCCGTTTCAGCCGGGATTTTACACCGAGCGACCCGACCGTGCAGCTTGGAATCGGAGTGATTCCGCCCGGCTCATTGATTGCCCCGCGATTATCGCTTCTCAAAAGCGTCGCGCCGCGAATGCTCGCGGTTAGCGGACCCAAGCCGTTTCCGGTTTTTATGGCGGCGCACAGTGGATTGAGTTAATTAGAGAGGTCGGACATGAAATTTTTGACCGAAACTGCGAATTTTGGTGTTTACTTCCTCACATTTTACATTTCAAGGGGTGCTTTAGTTAACAAATTTCACGAGAAAACCAATGGAACCACTTTTAAACCCTTAAAATTGTGTATGAACGGAGTTATAGGTGTTTAAAGTTTCCAAATTTTGTCCGACCTATCCTATTGACTCGATCCACTGTGCGGCAAGCGGATGTGTCCGCGGTCGGTCGGGAAACATCTAACTGCTTATTAACGCTTCAGAATTTTAGAATTTTGAATTCTCGTCCACAAAACAGTTTAATCTTTCGGTTTGAAAAGGACCCAATAGAGAATTTGCAGGTGTCTGAAATTTGATGTATTTCGTGTTTCAGTGGAAACTATACAGAGTAGACTGAACACGAAGATACCCTTGGTTCATGAATTTAACGATTATTGGAGAAGATTTGACAAAATGATCTAATCTGCTAAAATGCATGTGTTTAAATGGGATATCGACGGTGAAACTACCAAACCACGTATCTCGTTTGCGGTGTTGAAAAATCTACGCTCACATTTTATTTCTTTGAAGTAGAGCAAATCAATATCATTCCTAACATAAAAAGCATCCTAAAGCATAAAAACAAGCAGACAACACCGACCATAAGCATCAGAGTTCGATTTCGCTCCATCACTCTCTCTCTCTCTCTTCGTGTTTTTTTTTTTCAAAAATTCGATATCTACACTGCCGTGCTGAGGAGGAAAGCCGTATGAACATGCGAGAGTTGCCAAATTCCCCCGGATGAAACATGTATTTTAGAAAAAGTTTATGCGTATTATTCCTTGAAATTTTCCGATATTTTAGATTAAATTGGGAATAAAACGGTCTGAAAAATTGGAAGAAAAACATTCAGAACTTTCACGGTAAATTCGTTGGTTATTAAAGGAAATGTGACAACGCCTGAAGGCTCATACGGTTTTTTTCCTTAGCGCGGCACGTGTTCCAGTACTTCACTTTATAATCTCGGAATTTTCGAATTCGAGCCATCGAAAATTCGGTCACAGAACATCAGCGAGGAAAAAGTTCATTAAAATAAATTAACTATCAATACAGTTAACACGATGCGACCCCGAGTTCTTTTTGCTCCGTTCTGAGAAACCACGTGCTGATTTATTTTGATTTTTCTTTTCTGCTTATTCTCCTTTTTTTAATAAAAGCTCTGTTTGCACGCGCCGGGAGCTTTTGCTTTTTCAATTTTTTTCAATCTAGGTTACACACTTCTCGGAAGAGGCACTCACGGGATGAACGATCCTTGATCCTACTTTCTTGCTCAAAGATTAATTTCAATTGCAAATAGCGGATCCCGCATAAACGTGTACAATTTATCAAAAATAGAAGAAATCTGTCTTCCGCTCTATTAATCAGGACCTGAAAAAATAGATACTGATAATACGAAATGACGCTGAATTTATTTCAAAAATTCAATGTTGATATTACAGCTTTATGACGCTAATTGAATTTTCAAACCTTGGAAACTCAGAAATCATCCTTGCGTTCATCACTGTTTTCTCCTGTCTCAGCTTTTTAAGCCTTTTACCAATTTTTCATATGCTGTATACTGACCATTTTCGTGAACTTGGCGGAGAACAGATGCGACAATATTATTACCTTCATTTTGAATGATATGCAATTTGAGCTACGAAGAGGTTGAAAATTATTGTACCCACTTCGTTCTCTTAGTTAGTGTTCTCAAAAACTTAGGTAGGACACACCCCGCCACCAAAGTCCCCTGTCCTTCCAAAGCCGGTCAGGGAGTTGGTACTCCCTCATTTCTTCTAAAAACCCCTGTCACCACCCTTTTCCTGGGCGTCTCCTTCGTCTCCTCCCAGGAGGAACCTAATCAAGCATCTTCCTTGGCATTCTTCCTTCCGTTATTCTGTTGACATTACCATACCAAACAAGCTGCCTGGTCCTGAACCTTATTTATGCCTTTTTTTTCGTTCCATAAAAACAAACAGTCTTTCTTAAATGAGATATGATTTACATAATGCATGGTTCATGATATTTGGACCACATTTTGCAATAAGGTACCACTATTTCTGGTTTATTTTAGAAACAGCATATATGTCATTGGTTTCCGTATGCAGAAAGGTGATTTTATAGAAGATCCAGAAATAGTGGTTCCTTATTGCAAAATGTAATCCACGTATGTGCTACTCCTTCCGTAAGTCGAACCTAGGCTTAAAGTCCCTGAGAACTTTAATCTTCCCTTGTTCAACGCTTTTCTTGAATGAGGTGAGCAAGATCGTTTCAGGCTACTATTTCAGGCTCATTTTAACAACAACATACGCACCATTGGTTCCTCTATGCAAATAGGTTCTTTTATGAATGAGCCAGAAACATTAGATCCTACTTTCAAAATATAGTCAATTTCCATTGGAAATCCGGCAACAACTTAGTTCTCCCCCGACGTCGGCGAAGGAGCGCGGTCATTTTGCACTTAACTCGAAACATCTGCGATGGACTTTTTGCGGGGGAACGGCGTCGCGATGCCCCCACATCCCCACGGCCGGGGTGGGGGGCGGGGGGTGGCGATTGCGGCCGGTGCGGGTGGGCCGAATTCGGCGCTGCATTTAATAGGTCGCCAAATTGCTATCAATTCTTGAGTCAACAAACTGCCGGGCCGCCGCGGACCCGGCAAAACCTTTTGCGGAACCATAATTACGGTCGAAAATTACTCGCACCTCTCCCTCGCCGTCGCGCCCCGCCCCCCGCCGCCCGAAAGTTCATCCCCGTGTTCCTTGCCCCCCCCCCCCCGCTTCTTCGGAACATCCCGACACAACATCCTATTAGAACGGTCTCGTTCGCCATCGATTAAATCTCGCCGAGCGATCGCGCCCTAATGGACGCCTCCTCGGACGGAGTAAATTAATTTTTTCGAGCGAGTTTCCTCTTGTTTCATCCTCGCCGCCTCGCGTCCACCTCGAAATCTATAATCATGGTTAGCGAGCCCCAGAAACAACAACCACGGAAAAAGCCGCGCTACTTTCCTGAGGAAAAATAACGTATGAACCTTCGGATGTTGCGGAATTTCTTCCGACAGAATACGATTTTTTTGGAAAACATGTGATTTTTCCCTCGAATTTCCAGAAAATTGTACTTCATAGGCGGATCTAAAGAGGGGCGTGGGGGCGAACCGCCCCCACCTTTGTTTGCCGGAAAAAAGGGGGAAGAAAAAAGAGAAGAAATAAAAAAGGAAGTAACAGAGGAGAGAAGAGGGAAGGAAGCGTATATTTGGTCAGGGCCGGATTTACCTACATGCCGCCCATGGGCCGCCTGTATTTTGCAGTGGCGTGGCGTGAATTGCGATAAATCGATTGTTATGCCATTTAAACCTATGGTAAAGAATCGATTATTAAGGTGTTCGCTGCGAACACCCTGTTTATCGATCCTTTTCCATAGGTTTAAGTGGCATAACAATCGATATATCGCAATTCACGACACGCCACTGGTATTTTGCCGCCCCTTCTCATTCGTTTTGAAACATCGATACAACCCATCAAGTGAACATGCCGGAGGAGGAGGGGTGCATAAGACGCGTTTACTCGTGTTGGGCACATTTTTTGTGAAAGCCCTGATAACACCAGCAAAAATTCACGGAACTTAGCGCGAAAATTAAGTTCCGTAAACCTATCTCTGTGTGGACGAGGCCTTTCATTTATAAGAAAAGAACTAAAACATTATAGAAGCTAGAATAAACGCGGATGTGGTTTAATGATTTTAATTTCCGCCACCGCGCCAACCGCGTTGTGTTTGGCGCAATGCGTGAAGTATTCTTGCAGTCTTGTAGGCGCTATGCGTTTCACGCCGACCGCTGCTGGCCGCACTGTTTTTGACGCAATGCGTGAAGTATTCATGCAGTCTTGTAGGCGCTATGAGTTTCACGCCGACCGCTGCTCACCACACTACGTTTGACGCAATGCGTGAAGTATTCATGAAGTCTTGTAGGCTCTAATGTGTGTTTCATGCTGACCGGCGCGGCGCGCCGAGGGCTTCCCCTTTCCATCTCAAGTCCTCGTCATCATTGCTCTCTGCGCCTTGCCGCTCCAGGCCAAATTGCGTGTTTGGTTTCTCTCTCAACTAAACTAATGAAAGGCGCTGTCTCTTGTATCACCGAAAAACGAGCAAATTAGAAATTACTAGGTATACTTTAACTCTCAGGAAATGAGAGATTTTTTCGCCTTTTCTCGTTTGTAATTTTATTTCTGAATCGGATTTTTTTCTTGATACCTACATTTGAAAACATTACAACATTTGCCGCCCTCTAAATTTGCCGCCATGGGCCGCGGTCCATGTGGCCACCCCCTAAATCCTGTATTTGGTGATTATTCATGACAGAAATTACTAAAACTGCATGTTGGATGCTTTAAAATTTAGATAATTTTCTGAAGAGAGTCCTCCGAACTGGATTCACCTACGTTTTACTTCTGAACATTTCTATAAATGTGTACTTCAAAAACTTCACATGCCCATCAGACTTAACTTTTCAGAGGAGACAAAAATGGTAGGAAAATTAAAACAAGCAATTTTGGATGGGTGGGAGAAGGGGGACAGTTTCCTTGTATTTAATCGTATAACAGGGCACATAATCGTTCCCTTCGACACATCATATCGATCAATAATCTATAATTTCAAAACAAGTAAACCGGTGGGGTTGCTCAAATTGGACATTCAAGTACGGTTCCTGAAAATTCCATGGAAATAATTTCATAACTTTTCTCAAAATAATTCTTAAATGGAGGAAATTTGACAACATTCGGAGGTGTATGAGGCATTTTTCCTCAAGCACGGCAGTAGAGCCGAAGAATAAACAGAAGAATTCATTAATTGCCTCCTCGAGGAGCGTATTTTTTTCTCGTTCTCACCGATCGATCCCCCATCCATCGATGTTTATCAATTAAAATGCGAAGTTTGACCAACTTCTTCGGCTCAACGAGGAGGCGGGGGTGGGAAGGAGCGACCGCTCCGGTAATATCTCACACCTCCTCGCCTAATCATCAAATTAGAGTCGTCCACCCGAACAAATTCTTCTGTGGGAGTATCCGAACAGGTTAAAATTCAATGAGGGAAAGAGGCGATATGCGCATGTACCTACTTGTTTCTAATTGAATATTGATCATGATTATCTCTGGAGCAGTAATACCTAATAATTTACAGGTTTTTGTGGCGAGAGAAAAATTTAACGAGGATTATCGGATGCGAGGTTGCCAAAGAGTGAATATTTATGATATTTTTGTTGTGAAAACGACATCTTCTGATAATGAATCTAAAGGTTCATACGGAATTCTTCCTTAGAACGGCAGAGTATTGAAAAATGCAGTCCGAGTGATGAGTTTTATTGATGAGTCTGAAGCTTACCCGAAAATTTTTCAGGACAACTTGACATGTGAATAGTGCTCACCTGAAACAGAAAATGAAAGAATTGATTTAATTTTTTTGTGTTTTTATAGGTACATGTGAAAAAGAAAGTCATCTCAAACATGGTGGCAGCTAAGTTGCCGTGCTATAGGGAAGAACACCGCATGTGCATCGGATGCACCCAAAAGTTTTGGTAAGACGCCGTTCGTAAATTACGCACGTAACGCTCTATAGGGGCGAGAAGGTCGAGGACAGCCTAACGTCATTTTGCCTTAACGTGTTAGAGAACAAAGATCTACGTTAAAAACACACATCGCAAGGGGAGGGGAAAAGGGATCAAACGCTCCGAAAAAGTGAGTCACGTAATTTATGAACCCTCCTTTAAATTTATACTTTCGGGAAAAGAAAAAATTAATAATTTCTCGTTTCTTACTTAAAATGAAATAAATCGAAAAATGTATAATTTTTGCGACTGTTTTGTCAAAAGTGCAGTCTTTTGAGGGGTATTCATTTTATTCGGATGCATTAATTTTACTTATTCGCTGTTGAAAAATGTTTGCACCATCTGGTTGTATTGAGTTCTTGACAAAAGATGTTCCGGAAAATATGAAATATAGAAGTGTAGTTACAATTACAAAAATGTATACATGAGCTTAGCATCGCTACTACTAGTATTTTTGCTGGAAATCCATCATTTCAATGGTCGCAAAAAGCCAAGTAGGTCGTTCTGAATTAATAATTTTCACACCGTCGAGAATTGGCGTGACTTTTCCCCGCGGAATCTTTTCGCGAGCCGGTACCAAATTATTTTTCACGCTGATTTTCCGCCGGAAAAGGGAAATTGAGGGCAGGTGTATTTTATATTACATCAGGATTCGAGGCTTTGAGCGGGGCTGATGAAAGGCCTCCTGATAATTATGTAAGTGTGAATTTGACGAGCGTGCGGGTCAAGGCGTTGTGAAATGGTGCGGGGGATCGGAGGTCCTTTCATCTGCGAAAACCCCCCGGCGTTTTTGGCAACAACTCAGCATTTATGCTCGGTTATTAGAGAGGGCGAGACACGTTTGGGGGCTTAGTTTAATTTCGAACGCAATCGACGCGAACGGGGGAGCGGGAAAGCTCGCGTTTATTACCCGGTATCATTGGCCAACTTTGACTCTTGGATTTTCTTTCAGTAAAAAAGCCCTCCTATACTGAAAAAAAAATCTCGGTGTATGTACTAAGAAAAGGGTAAAAGTACCGAGAATTCAGGGTTCTATTTGATCCCAGTTTTTTCTTGGTAAAATTACCATTTATGGAATTGGTAATTTTACCAAGAATCTTGGTAAAATTATTGAACTTTCTCGGTAATTTTACTAGACCTTGGTAAAAACGCCAATATTTTTTATCGCCTGTATATTTGTCCTTGAAATTTTTAAATATTTTAGATTCAATGGCACACAAAAAAGTCTGAAAATTGTGAAGAAAAATATCCAAAATGTTCCTAATAAATTAGTCGTTTCTTGAATGAAATATGGCAACGCCTAAATGCTCAAACGGCGTTCTTCCTTAGCACGGCAGCACACTCTCCAAACTTGAACATCTTGTTCCGGTAATTTAAAGTATTTAAATCCGTTTTTTTATCAATCTTTGTTGAGAAAGGTCAGTACGAATTCGGATCATTAATTTTCATCGACATGAACGGAGATTTCTCGAACAATGAGGGGCTCATACGGTTAAAGAGCGTAAAAACAATGAAAAGGGGAACGCGGACGCCGACGCCGAAAATAAAAAAATGAAGCGGAGCGCGAAGCGGGGGCGGGGGAGAGATAACAGTTTAGATTAGCGAGGTGCATTACACAAGGCGACTCGGCGCTAGCCTTTAAAATGTCTGTCACGTTGACCTTTGACAAAATCAAGCATTTTTCCCTTTCCCCGTCCTCGGCGCGGGCCGCGACTGATCGATAATCCCGGCGATGATGCCTTTAAAAAGCGTTTTGTCCCCGCTTCCGCCACTCGGAATTTCAAGTGCGCTCCCTTCCTTGTTGTTTCGAATAAATCAATTAAAAGTGACGGGAGACCGCATCGCGGCGTCTCGTCCTTCTTCCGAAAGAATCGGTTTTTTCCCCAAAGGGAACGACTTCATTTGTAGATGAGTCCTAGTTTGCATGTGCTTTAATGCACCTCGGGGGTCGTGCCGATATTGACATGTTGCCTTTCGAAAAGGAATGATTCGAAGCACCTGCTTCAGCATCTTTTATCCGTGCTCTACACGCTCGTGCCCGTGCAGGATTAAATTGAAAAATCCTCCTCGGATTTCGTCGGGTCTATCTTTGCCGTGCTAAGGAAGAACGCCGTATGAACATTCAAAAGTTGCCAGACTTCCCTTAATACAACTTGTAGTTTTGACGACATTCGTGCATATTTTTCCTTGAAATTTTCAAATATTTTAGATCAACTTGCGTTATACATTGTCTTAAAATTTGGGTGAAAAATATTCAAAATTTGCCCTGTAAATTCGGTTTTTATCGAAGGAAACATGGCAACGTCTGAGGGCGCGTACGGCGTTTTTCCTTAGCACGTCAGATCTGTTTCCTTGCCGGATTCGGGAAATGGGACCGTATAAATCTAAGTGAATTTCTCTGGAGAGTGGTGACTGGAAGTCGCCGTTAAATTTTCAATTTTGATTAATTCCTGGGATCGTATTCATATTGGTTCCTTAAATCTTACTTATCTTCTGACAGAGGTTGGACTGGTTTGCATTTCAGTGTGGAGAGGTATATTAACATCTTCTGCTTTTTGTTAAAACAAAATGGACTTCAATTTATACTTTGGATCCCGTTCAGTGGCGATGCATCTGTCGCAGGCAATTAGCAATCGCCAGCAATTTGCAAGCAGTTTACATGTTGTTTCGCGAAATCGCAACAGTACGCATCGACATAATGAAGATCAGATGGGTGATAGCCTTCAGAGGCATGCTAACGGGTCGAAGCACCTTCATTTGTTTATGATACTCTACGCAATGTTTCAGAGTTAGTTTAGTTGCCTCACCGGTCCAAACCCAAGCAAGCTTTTGAATTTTGTTATATGCTCTTCAGAGTTGGCATTTAGTTACGACCATGTTTTACGAAGAAAAATTATGTATTCACAATAACAAAAAAATAATAATCAGTGCTCTACACTTGTTCTCTCATTTCTGAATTGTGTATTTTCCCATTTATTCACTTGTAGCTTGCAAATTGCCGGCGATTGTCAATTGCCTGAACACATAAATTGATCTGTCATTTAAACCTAAAGACAAGAATAGATAAACAGGGTGAACACAACGAACACTTCAATTACCGATTCTTTACCACGGC
The DNA here is from genome assembly GCF_918797505.1 of Bemisia tabaci. Classification (NCBI taxonomy): domain Eukaryota; kingdom Metazoa; phylum Arthropoda; class Insecta; order Hemiptera; family Aleyrodidae; genus Bemisia; species Bemisia tabaci. The sequence goes on along the minus strand of NC_092797.1, from coordinate 31,548,817 downwards.
TTTAAATGGAGAAATATCGATAATCGATCATTAACGCCTCTCGACTACTGGTTATGTCAGGCGTCTGGATAATCTGTCAAATATATTTGTGGACAAGAAATGCCCATACTTGGGGGAAAATTATACTAGCTTAACTTTGCCTAACCCGTACTGAAAAAAAAAGTTATGGGCCATATAGACGAACCGCCCGCTCTGGGCTCTAAGGCCGAAGGTTCGACTCCTCAGGGAGCAACACCCGGAACTTTCGGCCTCTGAGGCCGGGGCCTGGACAGTATGTCTACAAATATATAGCCCGTAAGTAAGGTTTCCACGGCCGGAGTTTTTTTTTTCAGTGCGATTACGTAAAGTGACTAGAGCAATTTTTTTTTTTTTTTTTTTTTTTTTTTTAAGGACTTCAAGTAACCCACAAGGGCTAATCCTGCGCTTTTAATCGCATCCCCCCTCCGTCTCTAACAACCAGTCCTAGGCAACCATCGTCGGAGACCATCAAACTCTGGTCGCCTGGCCGGGAATCGAACCCGGGACCTGACCTCCCGATCATAGAGCTAGCGCTACAACCAATACACCATAGGAGGCCAACCTAAATTTAATTTATTAAAAATGTAATAAAAAAATTCTATTTTTCCATTAAGAATCATTGCAAATTCAAAGTTCGAGCTATTTGAAATGCAAGCGGTCAGAACGGAGATCACATAATGAAGTCATTATTGTTTCAGGCCGGACGGAGGACGCGCAACGTGTCAGGATCATTTACGGCATTCCAAAAGTTGATTTGTAGATTTGAGGCCCACATAAATTCTCCGGACCCCGATCAAGATATACTCGCTGCTCCTCCATTGTCATACAAAACGGCGCGGCGGCGCACAGTGGATCGAGTCAATTAGAGCGGTCGGACATGACATTTTTTAGTAAAACTGCAAATTTTGATGTTTAATTCGTCAAATTTTGAAGTGTAAGGGGTACTTTTATAATAAAATTTCACGAAGAAACCAATGGAGCCACTTTCAGAACCTCAAAATTTTGTATAAACGAATAGTTATAAGCTCTTAAAGTTTCCAAATTTTGTCCGACCTCTCCTATTGACTCGATCCACTGTGCGGCGGCGCCTCTTCCCGTTGACCCGGCTAAACGCGTCCTCCCAAAATCAAAATGAAAGAGAACAGTAGATGCATAGAGAGATTGTCATTTGATAGTTTTACAGGGTTCCATGATTCCGCTTAAAGTTTCATATTTCTCTTTGATCATGGTATTTAAGTGTCATTCAAATGAGTTGTCGTCTTTATAGTGTATAAACAAAACATCTTTGACAGAAGTGAGCTGTTTCAGGTTTTACTGATTTATCAATGCCAGTCGAAGTAAGGACCGTATTCCTGGTTGTTCTTTATATAGCTCCTTTACCATAGGCAGGCCTAATACGAATATTAAAAACGGTTTCAAAAGGGTCTCAAAATACCATCATAAATTAAACAATTAATTTAGCGACCCTTAGGAGAAATTCGGTATAGTACAGCAAAATAGATTCATGGAACGGATTAGAGTGCTCTGCTACTAAAAAAAAACACAACATACAAAGAAAAAGATCGTACAACTTGGATAGACTTTGAGGTAGGTATTTAAATCTATGCTAAAATTTTCAAAACCTGCGATATTTTTCCTCTTGTAACTTGTAATTTTTGTAGTGACAAATCATTCCAATTCCTTGCGAGTTTCTTATTTTAAAGTTGCGCTGTTAAATTTCCCTCGAGGTTTGTAATCATTGTACTTGCCATGTTAGAGGCCAACTTAAATTTCTCTTGACCCATGGTACAACTTATGGGGCCTCCATTTTGAAAGGGGCTGTTTAAGAGATGGCTGTAACTATAGCCCGCAATATACAGGCTTTTATTTGAAAGTCTTAGTACGTGAAATCGTGCATATCTGTGATAGAGATTTTGAAAAAGTTCAGATAAAGATAATTTCGAGTAGTACCACCGAAAATGGGAAGCTTTGACTCAAACTTAAGGCTCTAATAACTCCATGTTCTGAGTATTCTAAAACAAGGACATGCTATTTTGTAAAAACACCCAAAAAATGTGTTACTTTATAATTGACACCGGCCCATTTTTTAACGCTTCTTGCTTTTTCACTTGACTCATTTACATAGCCGCGATTAGTGGAAGACCAAATCAAGAGAGGGCGAAAATAGCACTTACACTGGCTCAGCAGTGGCAATTCGTTGTTCCCCTAACAAGAGCACGTAACCCCATTTTAACGTTGCCAAGTTCCCAATCACAACTCGGATTTTTAATAAAACTCATTGGGCATTTCTTAGTGAAAATTTCCCTGACTTTACTTCAGATCACACGCAAAAATCAGCAAAATTTTGGTTGGAAATTATTGCACTGTCATTATTCTGTAAAAAATTGAATCGATTGAGTCAGTTTTGCTAGAATAGAATGAACTTAAGTTCCTTCCTCTTAGGAGCTAGGAATTAAACAACCCTACCGCATCTTAATCGCCCTCTTCAAGGGAGCATTCATCAGACGAAGAAGGCTCCAACGCTATCGGATGCAAGGAGTCCAGCTTCATGATGAGCCTTTGTGTGCAGATTACGCGGGTAGATTTTGCTGCGTTCGGGGGAGACAAAGTCAGAACACGGCTTAATCAAGCTCCATCCCCCACCTTCTCGAGGGGTGGCGCTCCCCCCCCCCCCCCTCGCTGGTCTGATGGCTACCTCTGACCCTATTTTGTCACGCGCGACCTGAGTGCGGCACTTTGAGCGTAAACAATCGCAATTGCCGCACCGTCGTCGTCGTGCCGTGGCTATAACCGGCGCTGTCACCGCACTTGCATCTTTGAGCGGAATTGTTGGCCGCCGAATTCCGGAGAAGATCGGAATCCTTGGGAGGAGGCCGCGCGTCTAACTTGGCTGGGTAGTTCCTTCGCTCACTTGCCCGGAACAAGTGGCGTCTACGCAGGGGCAAAATTTCATGAAATTTCTAGTCAGCGCTTTTGATGGGTTTGGAGGACACGGCGCATAAGTGGAGTTTTTATTTCGAGAAAAATAAGTTGGAAGTTTCTAAATTACATGGATCCTAATGGCAGAAAGAAAGTACAAACCGACTTTTAGATGCTTAAAAATTGGAATTTGGGAGCGAATTTATCACAGAATATGCATTAAGAGTAGTTTTACTTGAAATCATCATTATCTCAATTTATTCCAAACTGCACTTATGCGTCTTGTTCTTTTTTTTTATCAGCATCCGCTTAATGCAATAAAAAATTGAAAATCGAACAGGGGACAGATTCGCACAAGGAGTGTGCAGGGTCCTTTCAAAAATTAATTTAATTCATAATTTTTGAGAGGGGTGGACTTCGAGTAAATTGTGAAATTGGCGTGTTTCGATCAGAAAAATTTAACTGAAATCAGCATAACTTCCCTCTTTCTAATTGGAAACAGGAATCATAATTCTGTCTTTAAAATTTTTTGAGTCTATTCTTTGTAAGCCTGAGAAAAAGAGCAAGAAGTTTAAAGGGGAAATTCTGTTCGTTTCGCGCCGTCAAACACATTACACTTGAGAATATATTCGGCAACGGGAAATGCAGTTAGTTAGACTCTGCAATAAGGTCAAATCTTTCGAATAAAAGACGCGACTGACGTAAAATTTTTGCTTCCGCGTTTATTTAATTTTTTAAAGGGTCGACTGTGGTGCTTACGAGTTGTTGGATGCATGTTTAAAGAGGAGAGGTGGTATTTCATTTTTTTACCCCCACCTCCCTCTTCACCACCGGCACGCACCCGAAAGGGTCACCTGAAAAATCTGTCTCTTAAATAACCAGCCGGGGAAAAAGTTTCATGATACATTTTTAATCCGGCCTTCATTCAATTTTTACCGGCTTAATTAAAGCGTAGCCCCGGGGGTTAACAACCGCATCCTTTTCATCAAATTTTCAGCAAAAAATCACCCGCAGGGCTCGAGTCATTAAGTTAAAGACTTGCGAGATGAGATGAAAGAGATAACCAGCGAGGGGTCCTTCATAAATTAAACATGACGCAATTTTTCCGATATTTTTACTCACCTTTTCCGACGTAATATATCCGTATTGAAAACCGCTGCCCTTCCTTGTTAAGTCTGTAACGAGAAGACCGATAAAATTCCCTGAAGTATTATCAATTTTTCAGGAAAAAGGACATGGAGCCAAAAGATCTTCACAACATTACACAATTTCCGAAAAAACGCTGTTTTTACAACCCCCCATCTAAAACGCAGCCATGTAGCGAGTACCTCCTTCTTCTTCACGTAAATTCCCTAAGTTAAAACTAATCCTCAAGGAAGTGGAATTCATTTTGCAATGAAGAACTACTAGCATTGCAATTCTGATGAGATTATGCAGATTCTTTTCTTTAGCAAGAAAAACTTGAATTTTAGACGGTTGCTAAAACAAGCTTACTAGACAAGAAAATTACTGTGTACTGTTACTACTTTGTAGTTGGACACATTTATGCTGCGAAGAACTATGTGGAAAATAATGAAATCAGAAAGAACAATCTTCTCCTTCTTCTTCTATGAACGACAAAGGCCTAACCCTGTTCGTCAGGTCATCTGTTATTGGGCACATTAACTCACGGAATTATATATTATAAATTCAAATCATTTTTAAGAATAAAGGCCTCGTTAAATCAAAGAAAGAATTAAAAAAAACCAAAATCCTATACAAATATAGTTCCTTTTTGTTTTATTAATTTAAACATAGTTTCTTAGGGTATAAGCATGGCAATTCATTTATTTGCTTTCAGATGATTTTTATAAGACCTAAAATTCGCATAAATTCAACAACATTGCAACAGAATCATTCTTCTTTATTTTGCAAAATATCGATCCGTTTAACACTTCAATTTGACATAACGACGGTGGTCCCAACCATACAACACGTAGACTGCCGTGCTAAGGAAAAACGCCGTATGAGCCTTCAGGCGTCGCCAAATTTTCCCTCGCAAATCACGAACTCTCAGGAAATTTTTTAAATACTTATCTACCAATTTCCCATTTAATTTTGTTGGTAATTGGATCTAGAACGTCTGAAAATTTCAAGGAAAAATATTCATAATATGCCTCAAAGATAAACATTTTATCGGAGGAAATTTGGCAACTCTCGAATGTTCTTACGGCGTTTTCCCTTAGCACGGCAATAGAGGAGGAGATCCTAATGCCACGAAAACGCAAATGATCCGGAGTCCCTCTACCCTTTCCTAGTGTTCCGATTCGGGATCAACCGCCCTAAAACGCTGCGACAAGTGGCGCACGATCGGCGGGCAAAACTTAATTATTAGTCGAAGGAAAAAGCATAGCACTGCGGCAAAACGGTCAAGGGCTCGTTGAAAAGGGGCGGGGAGCGGGTGAAAGGCACGGGGTAAGAGGACCGTTAATTTGATCGCCCTCCAGTGGACCTCGTCCAACTCGTGCTGAAATCCCCCGAATTTCAGAGCGCATCAACGGGGGGTTGGAGCTCAACGTGACAAGCGCGCTCGCGAGTATGAGTAATGCGATGGCGAATTCGGGAGGACATACTTTCAAAGGAGGAGCAGGCGAAATAGACGCAGCGGTGGCAATTTAATTTATAGGAGAGGTAGAGCGGGCTAATTGCAGGTGTCTGTACATTGTACAATTGCCGCGGCGCGGGAGTGAAGGCAGGAGCCGGTGCGGCGAATATTTTACAACCCCTTGATTAACCTGTTTCCGCGGCGGCTCCCGTGCTGATTTAGCGATTATTTCGGCTATCGCGCCATCAGCACCCCCGCCAAAAGCCCGCCGCAGCGCTCATAACCTCCCGTTTTTACATAATTAGGGCCTTTTGAGAAACTCGCCGTTTTCGCGCCAAGGCCGACCGGAAGCGACGCCGCCTCGTAAAAGCCGACGGACTCACCACTCGGCCGTCCTACGGAAAAACGCCGTATCGACTTCCGAGTGTTGCCAAATCTACAGTCATAAGATATAGGGTGTCCTAGAGGTAAACCACTCTACTGCAGGAGGCCAAAATAAAACATTTCTTCACTGGATAAAAAACACATTAGATCTAGAGTCAAGACTCTTAAAAACATCGACAAGAAAAATCACTCTTGATTCAATCAGAATCTAGCTTAAATCAAGGACCAAGCCTCTTAATTTAAGCGGATTTCGTTTTGATCCAAGCAAAAATCCGATTGAATCGAGAGTATTTTTTCTTGTCAATGTTTTCAAGAGTCTGGCCTCTAGATCCAATGCGTTTTTTTTTCCAGTATTTCCTCCATAAAGTTTTTTCGATAACATCCCCTGTTGGATCTGCGAATTCCACGTTTTAAAGAATCGTCGTTTCTTTCCTGAATTTTCGCGACGGTTATGGAGAAACTCAAAATATATTGCCAACTATACTACCATGCTTTTCAGCGCTTACAACCTCAACAATATAAAAATTTCAATTTAAGTTAAGAGGGGATTTTAGAAGTCCAATGAAGTGAACTAAGTTTTTGCCTTAGAAGATCCGAGATCCGAAACCATGGGAGGAATTATCGCTAAAAAATATTGGAATGTTCATTTTTCAATGATTTTGGTTTCGAACTGACCCCAACATGCCCAAAACTACGATTCCCCAAAGATTTGGAAGAGGAAGCTGCAATTGGGGGCAATTTTAGGAAAAACTGAGAGAAACTGTTGTGGAATCTGGCGGTTAAACCCTGAGGCAACATTTTTTTTTGTGTGTGTCATTTATTGATTTCAGCCATTTATTTTTGAAAATAGTTATGATTATTTGAACAAATTTGTTTCTAAACGGGAACAAGTCCATTTTCAGATAATAGTATCACTGTTCTTGGGACTCCTCTAAAGACGGACATGCCTTCCATTAAAAACAACTCGTTAATCTCCTCCAGAAACTTTCAGATTAAATAGTTTTTTTTCATTATTTATTCAGCAACAGATTAATTACAAAATGTCATATTGGCCTACAAATTAGACAATAAATAAAGGTTAAATAAAGAAATTTACTTTAGGCTTATCAAAATTTGCTGAGGAACGCTATCCCCCTCGCTCAGGATGGAGGGTGCGTTGAGCCGGGAGCGCCTGATGGCATAATATCGGCTGGGGCCGGGGCCCTGTTATTAAGGGCTGATACAAGTCTTTTGGTCTCTAGCACACTTTTCACGAAAGACTTTACTCTTTACATTAAACAGCTATTGAAGTCTTTAAAAACTTGAAAGGCGCGTATCCACATTTCCTGGAAATTTTTTTACTTAATTGCAGGAAATTTGACAACTTTCAAATTCTCATACGACGTTCTTCCTTAGGACGCGGGAGCACTCGCCACCGCTCGCCACGACCCTCGCGACTTTGATCGATACCCCCGTAATTGCACGGCCCGCCTTTTATTTTACAGCCGCTGAACAAATCACGCACTCGTCTTGTCACTTAATTTATGTTTTGGGGCCACTGTGTCGAGCCGCCTTTGTACTCGAGCCCTTGGAACCTGCGCCCGGCTCCTTGAATCGCCACAGAACAGCCTTCATCGACAAGTTCATCGATGTAATAATCGAGATATCGACCTGCATCGATATAAAACATTGCTAAGATAGGGATTTATCCATCAAGGATTCAACAATCAACCCTCTCTTGAATCGCCAAAGAATGGCCTTCATCGACATATCCATCGATATAATAATCGAGATATCGACCTGTATCGATATAAAGCATTGCAAAGACAGGGATTAATCCATCAAGGATTCAACAATCAACCCTCTCTTGAATCGCCTTCATCAACATATCCATCGATATAATAATCGAGATATCGACCTGCATCGATATAAAACATTGCTAAGATAGGGATTAATCCATCAAGGATTCAACAATCAACCCTCTCTTGAATCGCCAAAGAATAGCCTTCATCAACATATCCATCGATATAATAATCGAGATATCGACCTGTATCGATATAAAGCATTGCAAAGACAGGGATTAATCCATCAAGGATTCAACAATCAACCCTCTCTTGAATCGCCTTCATCGACATATCCATCGATATAATAATCGAGATATCGACCTGTATCGATATAAAGCATTGCTAAGATAGGGATTTATCTATTAACGACTCAACAATCAACCCCCTCTTGAATCGCAGAATGGCCTTCATCGACATATCCATCGATATAATAATCGAGGAATTGATCTGCACTGAGAAAAAACTATGGTTTATAAACCTATTAGAGGTAAATATGGAACACCTATAATAGTCGTAAATAAACTAATGATTCTCGGTCTGTGAACCATACTAAGGTCTCTGTACCTAATTGAGGTACCCCGTACCATAACTAAGGTATATGTGCTATTATTATATGTAGAGGTACTACTATTAGTGGTGTTCCATATTTACCTCTAATAGGTTTATAAGCCATAGTTTTTTCTCAGTGTGTATCGATATAAAGCATTGCTAAGATAGGGATTTATCCATTAACGATTCAACAATCAACCCCCTTTTGAATCGCCACAGAATGGCCTCAATCGACATATTCACCGATATAATAATGGAGATATAAACCTGTATCAATTTAAAGCATTGCTAAGATCTTTGCTAAGATGCTAAGGGACTTATCCATTAACGATTCAACAATCAACCCCCTGAACAACACGTTGAATCGTGAATCGTTATCGAACAATCTGAATTGATAACTTATTGCTTTGCTAAGATAGGGATATATCGATCACGGTCATTCGATAACGATTCAACAGTCGACCCGCAGGATAGCCGGGGTCTTCCTCATTCGCCCTGATTGGTCGGCGGATGTAATAATCGAGATATCGACCTGTATCGATATAAAGCATTGCTAAGATTGGGATTTATCCATTAACGATTCAACAATCAACCCCCTTTTGAATCGCCACAGAATGGCCTTCATCGACATATCCATCGATATAATAATCGAGATATCGATCTGTATCGATATAAAGCATTGCTAAGATAGGGATTTATCCATTAACGATTCAACCAGCATCAACCCCCTGAACAACACGTTGAATCGTGAATCGTTATCAGATAATCTGAATCGATAAATTGCATTGCTAAGATAGGGATATATCGATCACGGTCATTCGATAACGATTCAACAGTCGACCCGGAGAATCGCCGGGGTCTTCCTCATTCGCCCTGATTGGTCGGCGGTGTCGCTCGTGGCGGGCGCAAACATCCCGGGTCATAAATGAATTAGTGGTTGAAATCGCGTGATGATGAATAAAGAAAAACATGATACGCTGACGAAAAGTCAAAATTGTGTCCACTCAGTGAGAAAAGTAAGCGACTTTTTGTGTTACGAACAAGACTGCCGTGCTAAGGAAAAACGCCGTATGAGCCTTTAGACGCTGCCAGATTTCCTTCACTAAAAAGTGAATTTACTAGTAAAATTTTGAATATTTTTTTCCAAAAATGTCAGACTATTTAGTACGCAATTTAATCTAAGATATCTGAAAATTTCAAGGAAAAATATGCATGAATGTCGTCAAAAATACATGTTTTATCGAGGAAAATTTGGCAACTCTAGAATGTTTGTGCGGCGTTCTTCCTTAGCACGGCAGAAGAGTACTTTAGTTCGGTATTTCTTCATCCCCTGTTGTCTCGGAGTAACCTATCCGGTATCATGTGATTGAATCAAAGATTGTGTTGAGCAACCTAATCGGTTTGGCTGACCTAACCAAAAGAAAAGTAACGCAAAGTAACCGCAAGTACAGACATGTTTGAGTGTGCTGTGAGACCTAAATTTTGGCAATAATTCACAAATATAGCCCGAATAACTCGACTAAAAATCACTTTAGAAAATGAGTAACCATGGCAAAAAAACGAACACAAAGTCTTGGATGTTTCGGGGTGGTTTCAACCCTTTCCTCGACCAGGAAACAAAAATATGTACAATTATAAAAGTCAAGACCCTCAGACCCCTATTCCTGATAACAAAAAGAAGAGAGATTATATTTTTTACCGAAATTATAATGCAGTCAGATAGTTAAGTTAGTAAATTTTCGCAAATTAAGAAAAAGTCACTCGAATGTGATGGACCAAAATCAACCGTGCTAAGGAAGAACTCCGTAAATCCATCAAAATTTTTCCTCGTTTTTTGGAACTTAACACTTTATAAAATAAAACCTATTTTACCCACGCACCTCAAATTTTCAACTTGATTTCTTAATAGTATTTGTGCACGAATTCCGTAAAAACATTGTCTCAAGGTACACAAGTGTTTCTGCTATGATAAAAAATGTAAAAAGGCGTTTACGGCGTTTTTCGTTGCACGGCAGAAATACAGATCGGTTCCATTGATCATCAATCTGTGTTTAGTTCCATCATATCCGAGTGATATTCTTGAATGGGAGCTTTACCATCTGACTCGAATTTCACACAAACTAGGTTAAGACACAATTTGACCCATAGTGTCCATGTTTACCTTGTTTGATTTTTTTTTTTTTTAGCAAGGTAACACAAGAAAACGCGACCCTTTCGGACGCATTTGAGCGCAGGCGCTGGTTGTGCACAGCTGCGAAAGGTGTTAGAGGCCGCTTATCGGCGAGACTTTCCAGGAGAGACGGCGAGAGGTCTCTCGGAAGGCGACATTACTCAAACGAAACTACGTTCGGATGACAAGCAACATCGAGAGGGAGTGGGCGCACCGCCGGGGAAAATGCATAAAACCGAGCGAGGTAAAAAAGGACATTAAAATTTTGAATTCAGAGTTGAAGCAGGTCAACATAATTAATTCCACGACGCAAAGTTTGAGACCAGGGGAAGCCTGGTGTGACTTTAGTTTGGGGCTATTAGTCAGAGGAAAGGGGCGCCGGCCGGGTGGGGAGGGGGAGGGGGGGGCGAAGCGCTGTTAATACTTTTGTCAAACTCTCCAGACTCGACTCCAGCTGAGCCGCGGCCGATGCCTCCAACAATGGCCCAAGTCGGGGACTAGAAAATTGACTTTATGAATGAAAATCTAAAAATTAAACACGGATTCAACATGAAGACTAAAGTTTCGGCTCAATCCAGTCACTTCATTATGATTCGGAGATTTTAGGGCGCCACACAATGATAATCTTCGACCTGGGAAGATGTTTAATAACTCTGAACAATTCGATGATGTCAACGGTTCAAGAATATTTGTCCGGGAGATAATTTAAGAATCAACGCATCGCAGACCAAACTTTAAAAATTAAGATCAATGTAGGTAATATCTTCCAAAATATGATCAATCGGTATCAAGTTTGAAACACATTCACTATTTAATACAGTTGTTAATCATGGGCGGGTGTTTCAACCCAAGAAAGAGTTAATTACATATACAAACTTATACACTTACTCATACAAACTCGAGGAGAATATAGTAGTATAAAGTTTTTGCGCTTGAAAAATGGCGAAATGATTGAATTGTTGATAAAATGGCGTCATGATCCTGAAAATAAATGGATTAAAAAAAATTGCCTTTATTTACATCAGTAGGCACAAACGAGCTCGTGGTCGAATTATGACCGGCGACAAGTAGGTAACCGGTTCAACCCAACTGATACCACTATTCGTACTCGTGAGAGCCCGTTTTGCCTATCTTATGAAATGAAGGAGAATTCTATGCATGAACAAACCACGTTCTCAGCGTTCCCAACATTTTGGCTCTCGTATTGGCTGGTAGATTTCTTTATGAAGACGAAATACTCTCATGAATTCTCAAGGCTAGTCGATTTCCTTACAAGATCAATTTCTCTCACGAATTTTGAAACAGCATGGATGCCATAAACATCTACGGTGGCCATGAGTGTTATCATGAAAGTTAAATCTGTTTTAAGAGTCTCAATTTGGAATTTTAGGCTTTACTACGTCAAATACTAGGACAATCATACTCTAGCGTGATTAATTATCGAGTAGACACTTATTCTATTGTGAAATATTTCAAAATAAAATGTATATTACAAGGAACGTTTGATTCACCGGAAAATTCTGAGTACTTTTTTGAATGTTTAACAGCGATGAAAATTACTAAACTCATTACATGCCACTTTTTGCACTTGTTGAACTATTGTTACATTTTTTAAAGGAAAAGGTACTTTACTACCTAAAGAAAAGTACTTTCTTCCATTCAAAAAGAAAAAAAACATGAGAAGTTCAAATTTAAAAATGAAGTGAGGTATTTGAGGCTCTATTTTACGTACTTTGATAACTGGAAAATTCCTCATTCCTCGCATGAGAAAATTTCCAGATATACATGTATACGTTTTCATCATACTCGTATTCTTAAACGAAAATCAGGTCATATTATAGATTCTTCGGGCACAAAAAAATGATACTATCTCAATGGCAAAACTTGTTCTCCATTAGAGTAAAAAGAAAAGGTAAAAACGAGAATGTTGGGCAAAATGAAAGCCGATTTCTAAACTTCTAAACTCGGGAGATTTTCGCTCTTCTCACGCGAAGAGAGGATCTGAACTAGATTCACATGTCTATCTCGGGACTTTTGACGTTTGTATCTCATAACCCACAATCGGCAATCTCTTTTGATGTGCGATTCTCTGCCGGCACGTCAATCTAAACCACATCTCTGCTCTCTCCCTTGAAACACGTGGGTTCGTCAATGCACTGTTTGACAGTAGGAGGGGAGAAAAAAAAAATATGAAGAAGAAATAAAAGTTCTCAAAAGGAATGATTGAGTTCGAGATAAAATTCCACGTAGGCGCTTGTTTGTGTATATACCTGGATGGTAATCGTCATACCGCCATCCTTTTTAACTTTGACATCAAAACTTTCAGAGCACCGTTAAAAGCTTCGGAGCGAAATTAACTATTATCTTGGAGAATGAGCCGCAGGCCGCAAATAAGGAGAGAGCAAGCGTACAATTGCCCTCCCATAGGCCAAAGTACAGCATCTCCCTAATCACTAGTGTTGCGATATTTCCACTTTACACTTTATTTTTTCACGGAAAAACATATTATTGTTACGGTTTTGTGAATTTTCCGCATCACTGAATGGACATCCATTGATTTCAAGGAAGGACGGAAGATTTTCCGAGGTAGAATATATGATTGGCATAGTGCTCAGCAAGTGGTCTATCTCGTGCTAGGGAGGCAGGAATAATTAAAATTAAATCAAAGTTTCTTGTCATAATCCAGATTGAAGGGATGAATTATTGTGTTAATAACTTAAGGAGACAAAAGTTGAATTTGTTTCTTTTTTCCTCCTTTTTTCCTCGAATAAACCGAGGAGGTGTAATTGACTGCAGTGCAGTAAGATTGAACTTCATATGATACATAATTCTCGAAAGTATACTTTCTTCTTACAAATTATTATAGACCATATTCAATATTATTAGATGAAGATAAATGAATGAACATAAAACATTTAATACCGGAAACAAGCTATAGCTCTATACTGCCATTTTAAGGAAGGACGTCGTATGAGCCTTCAGATGTTGCCAGATTTTCTTGAAATAGAAAATATTTTTCAAAGAAATTTGTGTTCATTTTTCCTCGAACTCTTCAGAGAATTTAATTCCCAATAAATTCCAAAGTATATGACAATTTCAATAAAAAATATTCGTAACTCTCCTCAAAAATAAACATTTTTGAGGAGGAGATTTTGCAACTCTCGAATGTTTATACGGCGTTCTTTCTTTGCACGGCAGTATAGGATTTAACAGGTGGTTTTGCAGTATACACGGGTTATTGACACCATAGGAATATGCAGTTGAATACTGGAATGAAACCTCATCCGACGGCTCAATAAATGCTGGAAAAGGTAAAGAATGATGAGGACTGCGCAAGTTTTGAGTACTTTGTAGCTCAGCTATTTGTTAGTTTCTCTTCACTTTTTGGCCGTCCTCCTGAGCTTTCACGAGGGATGAATGGGGGCTGAAAATTAGACACATCAAGGGCCTAAGTATCAAGTGGTGGATGCAAACTGAAAAAGACACAGGCGGAACGGTCCGAAAGCGGGATAGAGGCCCCGCTCAGAATTAACAATCAAAGGAATGCAAAAGTGCAGAAAAATTCCCCGAGTGCGATGAGAAGGCTGAAAAGGACATGTAAAAAATACAATGACGAATAAATGAATGAAAGCAAGCGAGAGCCAGAGGTAAACGCAAGGGTCGCTTGGAGCAGTAAAGCGAGGCGATACATTTGAGCCATGTTGACGATTCACCTAAAAATTTATGATAATATGATAAAATAGTAAACGTAGCCGTGATACCTTTTACCTTTGGAAAGGTATCAAGGCTCCGTTTACTATTTCATTGTACTGTTGCAATTACAGATCCCTCTACTAAAGCATGTTTCGTAATTAAAAACTGATGCTTTTTTAAGCTCACGAAAAATGTAATCAGATTCTGCTTTGGCACACGTGATCTTTCCTACTGAAACCTACGTGGTGGAAGTAAAAAAATTTAAAAAATATGCAGATTTTGGATTTCTTGTCTGTTTCATGGAAATGCTTGTTTTAGATTCTTCGAAGTTTCGTCGTCTAAATTAAACAGTTTCTGATCAAAAAGAATTAAAACTCTAGGGTTGAATGTTTCTCATCTGATTGATGGTCACTATGTCTGTCAATGAAAAATTTACCTTTCGGCGGTTATTCTAGATAAAAGTTTTGAAGAACTTGAAGACTGTGCGGTCCTCAGATAGAAGAAGTCTTCATGAAACTGGGTGTATAATCAACGCGTTTCTGGCCAAAATGTATCTCAGAAACGCCTTTTTCCAGGACAATGGACCAATAGACAAGGTACAAATTTAAGCATTCTAATACATGTTTCTTGACCACAATTTCACGTAGAACACGATTCGCGCAACCAAAATTACCGAAATCAACTCCTAACAAAGATATTAACGTTTATATGTATTTCACATTGGTTACGAGGAGTTTGAACTGTCCGCTCACAAGAAACTCAAAGCTCTACGTGCGTCAAATCGTGCACTACAACGGTTTCAGCAAGCTTCTCAATCAAGCGATGTTCATTTCCCACCATGTGCTGTTCAAACTATAAACAAACTTGCAATAACTGAGCTAAAGCGTCAAGATTAAGGTTGCCAGATTTTTATATAGCAGAGACTGTCATGATAACGTTTAGCGCGCGATGTGAGTCACGTAGAGCATTGAGTTTTCATGAGCGGGTGGTTTGAATTCACGCATCAAGAATCATTAAATATCTTCATAACGACTTGATTTCGGTAATTTTTGTTGTGCGCATCGTGTTCTACGTGAAATTTTGGTTATGAAACGTGTATCATAATGCTGAAATTCGTGCCTTGTCTACTGGTCCATTCCCAGAGGAAGCAACAGCCTTATTGACGGAAGGGACACATCAGTTTGGATCACTAGCCGGTCATCAACGATCATCACCGATGACTGATAACTCGTATCCATCGAGTTGGCAACGGGAGTCGGGAGGGGCACCGCCGTCGGTCCATTGACGGCACGGCTGCTGGGGCCGCGGCCGGAGATCACAAACCGCCTTCTCCGTGTTTCGATTTTTTATTCCATTTAACCCGTGACAGCGGGCGGTCGGGCCGGGGGGGAGGGTCGTAAAGGTAAGGGATGCGGCGGGCGGCGGGGGAGGGGGAGGGGCGCCTGAGTAATTTCACCTTGGCTAATGGTAGTTGTTGCTTTGTCGCAGTCGGACGTGTGTTTGTGACAACTCAACGTGAGGAGTATGACTGTGCATTGTCCCCGGCCCGCTCCCGTTTTGTCACCCCCGTCGCCGCCGCACAGTGGATCGAGTCGATTGGAGAGGTCGGACATGAAATTTTTGACAAAAACTGCGAATTTTGATGTTATTTACGTCACATTTTTATGTTCAAGGGGTATTTCTGGAGGAAAATTTCACGAGAAAACCAATGGAGCCACTTTTGGAAACTCGAAGTTTCGTATAAATGGAGTGTAGAGCGTTTAAAGTTTCCAAATTTTGTCCGACCTCTCCAATTAACTCGCTCCACTATGCGCCGTCGCCCTTTCGCTCGCCCCGACCACACATTAGCGACTCGTCGCCGAACATGCGCGCCTAACGAGACGTCGCCGATCTCGTCCCCGACGTGGCGTTCGTGAATTTAAAATTTAACGGGGATTTGATTGATCGGAAGTGAAGAGTTCGGATATCGAGCGTAAAACTGGAGACAATATATTTCAGAGATCACGCACCATCAATTTGAGCAATGTGGTCGAGTGAGGCAAAAGTTAAGTTCGGAAGTCAACACTGTACGTCTATTTTTCGCCTAATGATGATGGATGAGCAATTAGTTGAGCAGAAAATCAAAAAAAGATCGCCGAATGATAGTAATGAATGTCGGGGTAGCTAGATACTAGCCGGGCGAGTTTTTGCGAATTAGGTTAAATATCGCTCAACTAGTTGCTCAACTATTTGGTCATCAGTCACGAATCTTAGCGTTGACTTCTGAAAAAAATGCTTACACTATTGAGAAGATAGCAGCAGTGTGGAATCTCTAAAATGTATTGTCTCTGCATGAAATTCTCCTAAAATGTAGTTATTGACCGAATCTCATCATGGATTTGGAACTTCTTGAATGCATTTGTGGAAAATGAAACATCTCAGACTAAATTCCTGAAGACTTCAACAATTCCGGAATAATTCTGGGAAACTCATAGAATGTCAATAAATTTTTGGAAGGTAGAGATGGTAGTGGAAAAAAGTGACTAGCGAGGAATATTAGGACTCCCTGAAAAATTGTGACCTTAAGAAATCGCAATCAAAACTAGCTACGAACTATAACTATTCAACGAGTAGATATACCTGTAAATTGCAATATCCTATGAAATCCGTCAAGCGTAAGACTTGATTCTAGCTAAAGAATTTTCCACAGGTCTATCCTAAAAAGCTGAAAGAAGCATTTTTTGAGGTGACCCTTACTTTCAACACCCAACCAATTGAGGCGGCTGATTTTTTGTGGCCAAAAACATGATGACCCATCGGGCTTTATATTTTAAAGAAAATACAAAAAAATACTGTCTATCTTCCATTAAGAGCCGGGAAGTTTGCTTTTAGCTAGAGTCATTTCTATTGTCCAAAGAAATCAGATGCACAGTCACCTCTGATTTAATTTCCAGACTGAAAATAGTCCAAGTCTCAATTTTTACTGCATACTGACATGGTGTAACAGAAGCGGGAAGAATGCAATGATTACTGGAGAAAATGCGCAGGCTGAACAAGCTGAAAAGAGTGGGATGTTGAACATTAGAATTCTACATAAAAGCGAGAAGGGTTGGACTTTCAAACACGAAACCGTCATGTACTTGTCCGAGTGGATCCACCCCTTCGGCACTTTTCGACGGGAAAAATACATTTTAACGCCTCCGAGAAAACAAAAGGAGAGCGATGAAATAAGTGTGCGGGCAACGAAAACAAAGGATCACGCGGTGCAATAGATGATGGCTTTATTACCGCGTTTTTGAGCTTATCCGTCGCATCAAGGGAAAACGTCTTATGTACATTCAGATGTTGCAAAATTTCACCCGATAAAACATTTATTTTTGAGAAAAGTTATTAATATTTTCCCTTGAACTCTGCAGGTACGGTAGATCAAGTTGCTGATACAATTCTCTAAAAAATTCGAGGGGAAATATCCAAGAGTTTTCCGGAAAATCGGTATTATCCAGCGGAAATTCGGCAACGTTTAAATGATTGTATGATGTTTTTCCTTAGCGTGGCCGTAATAGGGAGATTGTTTACGAGGGCTCGGGAGGGGAGGAGGCCTCGATTGGCCTCATCATTAGGCCTCACCTAGCGTGTCTCCTTTTAATGAGCATCGTTTACATGATTGATACGAGGAATAGATATGTTAATTAAGAAGATCTTTGAAGTTTCTTCCGGCGATCGATGGGCTTGATCGCCTCCTGTTATTCATGAAATGCCTGTGCATATCACATAATTTTAGGTCTAAACTGACCGGGTGACGGACCGGCGGTGGCCGGAATGCACTAAATCGATGCACCGCCTCTTTTATTGGCTCCTTTTGTCCGCTCAACATCCAATTCGTAGGCTAACAAGTCCTCGCCTCATGTTTTCACTATTCATAAGATCTATGGATGGATAACGGAGGCAAAGTTCAGTTTCTATCGATCTCGTGACTTTGCATTATTTCATGAAAAAAGTTGGATCTAAGTTTTTTTGGACGATTTTTGGTAAAAAATCGTGAGTTAAAAAATGATTCAAACTCATTAGAGGTAGATCTTCAGCACTTTCAAGAACGATTCGATTGTAGATCGACCAATTGATGATATCTGGATTTCGAGACTATTTTTTTTTTCAAAAACTCAAAGTCACAATACGCTACAGTTCGCGCTGATAATAAGATTAGTAATATTCCGTGTCCATATTGAAGATAGGGCGAGTAATTCGTTAGTTGCATGAAAATTTAGCGACGTCTAATCTTTTATACAGGAGCTGAATTTAACTAATTGCTTAACGTGTATGCGGTCTTTTTACGTGAGATTTGACTGAGAAAAATGTAAAGAACTTTTGATTTCTTCCCAAGTACATATCGCAAATTGAAAGAACAAAATATATGCGGTACTATACCTCGAGGCGGGGCGTTCTTTGCATGAAGCTTCTTTCAAGATTGTCGGCAAAATTCTGAGCACGAATACCTGGACGTCCTGACGTACTCTGCTACGATGTATGTTGCTAGCCCGATAAAAAATTCGCAACCCCCAAAAGTATGCTTCACCGGCGTGTACGAGCTCAATAGCCCTTAAAACCCTGAAGAACCTTGTGTCTACCTCTCTAAAAGCTGTTGTACTTAAAGACTGATTGTACGTAAGACTAAAGAAAAATCATTGCCGTGTCTATGCAAAGCGGAAAATGGGAGCCACAAATGATTTTTCCAGCGCTCTCATTCCCCATCAGTGTAGCCTCTGTTATTGGTAACCCAACTGACCCAATTTTTAGTTCCTTCTTGCAATGTGGAAAAGGACAAATAGTACCGCTTGCTTATGAGCGTAAAACGTGTTTCTGTGGGAAAATACACCAGGCAACATGGGGCATAATGAACATTTACTTCCACTAACTCTACATTGCCGCATCGCGCATTTACCAGACCGACTGAAATTAAAAAGGATACTTTGTCTCAAATTAAAGTCGTTCAGAGAAATTTATCTGTTTATAATTGAATTCATTTACCGAGGAATGGGATTCCACCTCCGTGAGATATTTTATTTTAATATTTACGAACTGGAACTTCGTTAGTTTAATCTTTGTCGTAATTACGTAGTGAAGAATATTTACTGAATTAAGTAACCCTTCCGAGGAACAGATGAGATTTTGTGCTCCAATAAAATGATCGATGTATCACCCCGAATGATACGGCGCGCCGGGATCTCAAGGACAGGAAATTGATGTTCAAATCGTTTGCGTTTGTTACTGAGATATTTTAACTGCCGCAACACTACCTGATACAAGTAGTTCAATAAGGTATTATGGTTATCACGTACAGTTACGGCCACCAGGGCCGTATAATGGTGTTTTTTATGGGTTTCCTACTTCTTGAGATTTTCCTCAACGCCATGGGACGACAATCTCAACAAATAGACGGCTTAAACCTCCGCGACAAGCTTAAGACGGCAACTGTTCGAGTTTTTCATCCATATTTTAATGCTGAGCGGGATAGAGATCCGACAAAAATATCCTCCTGACGTGAAAAAAGTCATTGCATCCGAGCAGGGATATTACATTTTTTTTTTTATATTCGACAATACCTCCTCTATAAATACATGAAAATAAGCAGCGTTGAATGCAAATTAGATGGAATGGACTCTCAGCAGTTTGGGTGGATTTGATTGAAATGTCACCGATGAGAAAAATCTTATGGAGATGTCATCGGTTGGAAATGCGGCACAAATTACTCTCAGCATGAATCCGTTTTTATTTGTATTATAATCGAGAAATGGAGAGAGTGTTGTCAACCGGCTACAACAAATATCATTCGGAGAGAGGATGCATCGTTGAACAGTAATAAACGAGATGGATATCATGTTAGACAAAATAAAAAAAAGGTAAGAATAACGATGATACTCTGATCAATATTATTTATAATTAATTAAAACGTCACAAATACAGTTTATCTTTGAACTATGGGCGTTACGAAAACAGCCTTTCTTCCTTTCTAAACTCTTTGTGAAGCCTTGTGGTATTGAGTGACCACACATAGAATAGACCCACACTATAATTGTACTAGAAAGACAGGGCAAATCATGCCCCTGTGATTTATTTCACCACATTGAAAACGAAGAATAAACAGTGGCAGGGCCGGATTAAGGGGGTGGTCACATGGGCCGCGGCCCATGGCGGCAAATTTTGCAATTTTTTGAAATGTAGGTATAAAAAAAAATCGGATTCAGAATAAAACAAGCAGGAAGCTCCAACGCATTGGCGTCGGAGAGCGGCTCTGGGGGCAGTAGTTGTAGTCAAGAATGAGGGCCTAGACACATTTTGTCATTGATGTACAATCCGACAACTGTCGATTCATGTTTTGTAACTTAGCAGATTTACGTAGCCGGTGTATAAATGTGTATTGGGCTTTGATATGGCGAATACATGGCATTATCACTTGTTGTATACTTTTAATTTTGAAAGCTCTTTGGAGGTCCGCTTCCTAAAAAATCTCTGGTTGATAAGTCGTTTAGCGAGGCTGCAAAGAATTTGCATTTTTATATCTGAAAGTGTAGGTATTGGTTTTTTGTATAATTGTTTTTTTGGATTGCTGGAAAAGTAACGCATACTTCTATAATTTAGGACTGAGTCAGGGAAATATAAGGTTCGTTAAATAGTAAATATTCCTAGTACCGTGTGACACTATTGTTAACGAAAAGTTTTTGCAACTTGTCAAAGAGGTTGTTGAATGATCTTCGAATAACTTTTGATGAGCTAGAGGTAATGGTTCTATCTGCAGCTCGTGGACTTCTGTACGATATTGTCCAGAATCATCTAAATTTTCAAAAAGTGTCCGCTTGTTCGATACCCAATTTGCTCATTCCTGCATACAAGGAGAAGCGCATGAAAGCTTTAGCAGACATTTTGGAGATGAATCAAGAATTAGATGAAGAATTTATGACTTAAATCACGGCACCTTAATCACGGGATGACCTTAATTACGGCAACTATTTATTGTCCATGAGATGCAGATGGTTCCATTTCCCTAGCTCATCAAAAGGTATTCGAAGATCAATTTCATCAGCCACCCGTACGAACCACGTTTCTAGTGACCCGTACTTGCTTCGCACGTATGAAACATACAATCAGAGAAAACAGAATTCATCTTACAATAATCAATAATCAGTAGGACATGAATCGTTGCGATGCATAATACGACATTATAATGCGGCATTACTATTGTAATTCATTTTAATGTTTAGGGGCATTATAAATCATTTTTGCCACGTCGGAATGAAATGTTGTAGACTGAATTGAAAAGCATGTTGGCAAAATTTATTATAAAAATAGTATAACATGTAGGTACATAACATAAAGGTAATACAAATTAAATGATTAGAGCGTGTATATTTCATTACATTATAGGTATATTACAATCATTTTTGTCATTGTTGGAAATTTTGATAGTTTGAATTTTGATAGGAATTAAGACTATAATTGCTCCGAAAAGAAAAAATTTCTCTCCGGAGCAATGAGTCGTAGCAGCGAAGAGAAAATAGTTTTCTCCGTAGCACTAACTAATTCAGTTCGCAAATGCTGGAAACGGATCAACTCTTTTCAAAAACCGGTAGAAATAATTCCTCGACATGGAACAATTTAATGTAGGTGTGTACCTGTCTCAAAGGTTACAGCATTCCGAATGTATTTTCTGTTCTTTTATGTATTTTTTATCAGCTTATCGTTTTCCTCCTATTCAGATAAACCCTAAACCGAGTTCCAACGAATCCATCGGCAAAAAGTCAAGGTTGCCCATTGTTGAAATAAAAAAAAAGAGAAAAAAAATTGTATATTCTTGAAACTATCACATTTCCTGGCAGGGAAAAATTGCATACTTATTCCAAGCTTTACAGTTAATTTAAAATTATTCCTATTTTTATAAAAAACAAAGTTGCAGGTTTGTACTTACGATAAGTCACGTGACTTTGATTTTATCTTCTTTTTAAGCTTTGAGTTCGACTGATGCGTTTCAAGATTTTCGATGAATGAATTTTCTGCTTCATTTACTGGATGCGTAATATCAGAATCATTGTTCGATATATCATTTGCAACGTTCACCCTGTGTAGAGGAAAATATAAGATCGGTTGTTTTAAAAATAAATTGGAATTCTACTACATGTATGCCACTTGGGTTGAACATAAAACTGTTGGTCAAAGAAAAAATTACATTGGATACATGCATTGTGTGCTTCAAAATTTTGGAAGTTAAGAAGCATTTAAGCAAAGTTTACTTAGGTCATCCCTTATGCAGCCAAAAGAAGCGCGAATAGACTATCTAGGGAAATTTGAAAAAGCGCGTTCCTAACAACGCAAATTGCGCAGTAAGGAGTGTATTTCAGACTTTTTTAATGTGACCAATGTAATTTTCGTGTCATTTAACCACTGAAAAGTCTATTCGCACGGCTGTATCTCTTGCATGCAACAGGCCCATTCAGGCAATGAAATATGGCAACACGGCTTTTTTGGGGGCTTTGAATCCAAAAGAGTTTTTTAAGGAAGGTTATGACCACCCACGACCATTCATTGCCAAAAAAGTTAAACTCTGGCGTAAGATGAGTCGCTTTTTTGAGCCATTTCAGATAATGATGAAAAACAGTAAAATTCTAAAAAGTTTTTTTTAACTATGAGCGCAAAGTTTGACATCCACGGAAATTGGCCAAAGTGACACTCTTACATCCCTAATGAACATACTTGAAGGAATTTTTTGTCCTCCGAAAGGATCGGTTACAATAGCGCGTTGAATGCTGAAAAACACGCATTTTTCGCCAAAATTGGTCTTCAGACCCATGTTTAGGCCAGTGGTAGACCCCAAAATAGATCGGAAATGACCAAACCATTATGTATTCCGTAAAATATAGACCTTCAATGACCAAAAAAACGCAGAGTTGAGGAATTTCAGGGTAGGCCCAAAAAAGGCCCTTAACGATACCCCTCCTTTGTCAATTTGCAGTATTAACAGTTGGAAAACAGTTGGAAACAGTTATGTCAGCCAAGCGACGACAAGTTAGAATGAGGAGCGTGTTCATAGTCGTTCCTTGAAAATTGCCTTTTCAAGAGTGCTGAAAGTTCTCCATTATTGTGACCGGATCAGTACGAGCAATAAGTCGTAGCAGCGGAGAGAAACCAAGCAACCGTAGCAAGCGGAGTGTTGTTACGCCTTTATGTCAGCCAAGCAACGACAAGTTAGAATGAGGAGCGTGTTCATAGTCGTTCCTTGAAAATTGCCTTTCCATGAGTGCTAAAAGTTCTCCATTATTGTAACAGGATCAGTACAAAGCTACCTCATCTACCGGAAGTACATTTCCGAAACATTGAACTTTGTGAAGAAAATGATCGTGCAAAGCGCCTGCAAAACTGTAGACATACTCCAAGCATAGCGCCGTCTCCCCTATTTTTAGTCTCGCGTTCGGTTTTTGACCTGCGAATCTCGCTAAGCTCCGAAATGCGTATGCCTAATTGCTGCGTAATGCCACAGACTAATTGCTCCGGAGAGGAAAGTTTCCTTTCCATGGCAATTAGTTAGTGCCAAAGAGAAAAATATTTTCTCTCCACTGCTAAGACTATAATTGCTCCGAAAAGAAAAAATTTCTCTCCGGAGCAATGAGTCGTAGCAGCGAAGAGAAAATAGTTTTCTCCGTAGCACTAACTAATTCAGTTCGCAAATGCTGAAAACGGATCAACTCTTTTCAAAAACCGGTAGAAATAATTCCTCGACATGGCACAATTTAATGTAGGTGTGTACCTGTCTCAAAGGTTACAGCATTCCGAATGTATTTTCTGTTCTTTTATGTATTTTTTATCAGCTTATCGTTTTCCTCCTATTCAGATAAACCCGAAACCGAGTTCCAACGAATCCATCGGCAAAAAGTCAAGGTTGCCCATTGTTGAAATAAAAAAAAAGAGAAAAAAAATTGTATATTCTTGAAACTATCACATTTCCTGGCAGGGAAAAATTGCATACTTATTCCAAGCTTTACAGTTAATTTAAAATTATTCCTATTTTTATAAAAAACAAAGTTGCAGGTTTGTACTTACGATAAGTCACGTGACTTTGATTTTATCTTCTTTTTAGGCTTTGAGTTCGACTGATGTGTTTCAAGATTTTCGATGAATGAATTTTCTGCTTCATTTACTGGATGCGTAATATCAGAATCATTGTTCGATATATCATTTGCAACGTTCACCCTGTGTAGAGGAAAATATAAGATCGGTTGTTTTAAAAATAAATTGGAATTCTACTACATGTATGCCACTTGGGTTGAACAAAATTCTAAAAAGTTTTTTTTTAACTATGAGCGCAAAATTTGACATCGACGAAAATTGGCCAAAGTGACACTCTTACATCCCTAATGAACATACTTGAAGGAATTTTTTGTCCTCCGAAAGGATCGGTTACAATAGCGCGTTGAATGCTGAAAAACCCGCATTTTTCGACAAAATTGGCCTTCAGACCCATGTTTAGGCCAGTGGTGGACCCCAAAATAGATCGGAAATGACCAAACCTTTATGCATTCCGTAAAATATAGACCTTCAATGACCAAAAAAACGCAGAGTTGAGGAATTTCAGGGTAGGCCCAAAAAGGCCCTTAACGATACCCCTCCTTTGTCAATTTGCAGTATTAACAGTTGGAAAGCAGCCAATAGATAATTAAGATGCTTAAACCACAATTTAAGGGGCACCTACAGCCGCATAGTAAACATAATAGTAAACTTAATAATACTCACGTCTGTAAAAAAACAAATATGCATAATGAGATTTTGGAAAGTGTAATTTTGTTTCACAAGACTAATGCTCAAACTACAACATTTTAAGTGGTGAAATTTTGTTAATTTGCAGTATTGCCAGTTGGAAAGCCGCCAATGGGCAATTAAGATGATCAAACCACCTTCTGAGGAACATCTAAAGTCACACAATAAACTTGATAACAACGCAAGGTTGCAACTAGAATAGAATTAACTGACATTTTTTACTTACAGTGCATAGGTTTCACTCGATTCTATTTTCTTTTCCTTCTTTGGCTCGGCGTCATACGATTGTGCAGATGTTTCAATGCATATAGTATTGTTTTGGATCGGGGTGGATTCATCAAAACCAGGAATGTTTCTGCATTTGGTTATAGCTGTATCTCTGAAACAAGCAAAAAATGGAGAGTTTCTTAGGTAGATTAATACAGCTTCTGCTAAAATTTTTTTATTGGTTGCCATATTATGACAAGAAAATTAAACAATTGGTTATAAGGTGAAACAACAATAGCCATGAACTGAAATAATAAATGCAAAGCATTGCAAACTTGTTACTTATTATCATCGCATTAAGAGTTGGCAAACAAATTTTCTGATAGTAAAATGATACATTATCATCCAGTTACTTCACAGGATATTGAAAAACAAATTACAGTTCAAGAAGACCACACAACTTCTGGTTACTAACAAATTAAGCCACCACTAAATATTAGGTATTCAAAGTATTAACTCCTAAAATGGTCTTATCAAACGTATAGATGTCCAAAACATTCCTCAATTTTGCATATCAACTAACACTAACATCTTGAGTAAAAGCAGATTTCTTACCTCTGAATTATTCTTTGACTGCGTCGACTCATTACCTGAAATGAAAATTAAAACAGCATTATATTTTCTACATTTTTTAAGTCAACTCAAAAACTAAATTTTTGAAATTCTATAAATACATTGAGGCTTTAAAAATAAAAAAGAAGAGCAAGACAGTAGTGAGGAACTCTTGAACTATAGGTTAATGAGCTATTGATTGTGCATAGAAATTGCCAGTCTAAAGTTTCAAGAATGAGAAAATAATCAGCCCATGAGTGGGTCCAGAATGAGGGAGAAGGAAAAGTTGAAATAATTTTACTGGAAGGAGGGATAAATGAGGTACTCACCGAATTTATTCGTACAGAACATTCAAAAATCCCGTGAAAAAACAGCTCACAAATAAAAGCAAATTGCCATAGAAACTTCTTCACGAAATCACACACACAACGAAGAACGAGGCGCTACAGACGAGTCCGTCCAGGACAAGTTAAAAAATTCCCATGAGCCGAGTGCCGTAGATTAAGGGCCCGTTCGCCAAAACTAATCGGAACTGTATGAATGAATTGCTCCTTTTAAAAATCAAAACAATATCGAATTGCGATATATTACACAGTTAAGATAGGGCTATGTCCTGTCGTAAGCGGCGACATACAGTCGATATCATTTCAATAATCGCCCCCATGGCCACGATAGTTGTTAGACGTTTACGGTTTCCCTGGTAACCTTTGTTTGCTATCAGCTGATATCGAGTAAATGACTAGGAAGCTCCAACCCAGTGGTTAAAGCTTCCTTAACCGCGAAAACTTTAAAATTCAAATTTTCAAATTTTGAACGTAAAGTACATTTTTTCCATCACGAGATAAAAGCACAAACAAGTTTTGAATTGTTGACTGTATCACCATGATTCCAAAAATACAATACACAACATAGCATTGACTAACAATAAAACAGTATGCAATAAAATAAAGTCATGACAAGGAACATAGCCGAAAATGGCGCCGATTCCCATCAACCAACGCGCGGTCTCTACAATGTAACATGCTGCATTGATACTCCCCAGCTGGGACCGTCCGGAATAGCAGCTCTAGTGCAAGCACCAGAGCCGCTAAAATTATCAATAAGAAAAGGAAAGAAAATTTCTTTTTCCTTAGAGTAGAGTAATTTCTAATTTTGTCGTTTTTCGGTGATACAAAAGACAGCATCTTTAATTAGTCGAGTTAAGAGAGGAACTAAACACGCAATTTTGCCCGGAGCTCAGCGCAGGGAGGAATGTTGACGAAGACTTGAGATGAAGAGGACAAGCTCTCGGCGCGGCGGTCAGCATGTAACACATATTAGCGCCTACAAGACTGAATGAATACTTCACCCATTGCGCCAAACACAGTGCGGTCACGCGGTCAGGAGCGGTTGGCGTGAAACGCATAGCGCCTACAAGACTGTAGGAATACTTCACGCATTGCGCCAAACACAGTGCGATCAGCGCGGCGCGGCGCAGCGGCGGAAGTTAAAATTATTAAACCACATTTATGTTTGTTCTTTCATAATTTTGTGGTTCATTTCTTATAAATGGAGGATCTTGTCCACACAGAGATAGGTTTACGGAACATAACTTTCGCGTCAAGTTCCGTGAAATTTTGCCAGTAGTGTTGACAGGGCTTTGGCAAAAAATGTATCCAACACGTGTAGGTAAACGCGTCTTATGCACCCCTCCCCCTCCGGCACGTTCACTTGATGGTTTTTATTAATGTTTCAAAACGAATGAGAAGGGGGCGGCAAAATACAGGCGGCCCATGGGCGGCAAGTAGGTAAATCCGGCCCTGAACAGTGGCTACGAGAATCCCGATTATACAAACTAAATTTTGCAATGAGGAACTATAGTATCTCGCTCAGTTTAGAAGCAACATAAGTGCCGTTAGTTTCTCCATGCACATGAGTATGTATGTTCTTACGGATGAGCCAGTAATAGGTGTTCCTAGTTGGAAATAAAGTCCATTTGTATTCCTCACGAAATCTAGTGATCAGTGCCAAACTGTCAGCGTTACTCATGCAGTTGATTACGCTGACCAACAGCATGATGAGCACTGCCAGAATTTTAACGGTTGCTAGACCCCTAAAATCACGAAGTTAGGAATCTAGTATAACGACTAACATTATTGTTTTCGCGCACAATTTGCCGTGCTAAGGAAGGACAACGTATGAACATTTGAGAGTTGCCAAATTTCCGTGGATAAAAAATGTATTTTTGACAACATTAATGCATATTTTCCCTTGAAATTGTCAGTTATTTTAAGATAACTTGCGAACAAAATTGTCTGAAAATTCTAGAAAATAATAGTCGCAATTTGCCCAACAAATCCGGTTTTTAAATCGCAGAGCGCCCTAGCGCGCCGTAAAAGCAGAACTGAAAAAAATAATATGCTTTTTTAGCATCTAGGATGTCAAAAATGTGTCTGGTGATCACAAGATGCTGCCTTTACTGCCCCCGCAGTTAATTTTACATCCTGTGAATGCAAATTCAACTGCGTGGGCAATCAAGGCAGCATCTTAGGATCATCAGACACATTTTTGACATCGTAGGTGCTAGAACAGCATACCATTTTTTTCAGTGAGCTTGTACATACATACAAATCCGATTTTATCGAAGAAAACCTGGCAACGTCTGAAGGCTTGTACGGCGTTCTTCCTTAGCGCGGCAGTAATGTCACGCCACATCATGTGCTATTACGTGTCATGTACAAGTACGTCTAGAATAGATTTTTATTTCCTATCTTCTAAAGGAGATAAAACCACTACCACATGAAGTTTAATTGAATTTAAGTGAAAATCAGATCGAGGAAAGTGGTCCCATATTGTATTTGCGGACTCCAAACTAGGTGAGCCGAATTAATTTACTGTCAATAATGATGTCTCCAGGCGACCCGATCGAAATCGAAAATTAGCAGAATCTATCAGGGAGTTTTAATTAGAGTTGCCGACGTTTCACGACAAAAAGTTCTCCTCCTCGATCAAACAATGAGCTCATCAGTGTGTAAGCAGCAGCGTTGACGGACTGAAACGGTTGAAGTTGACCCCCGAGAGAGCTTTTCGAGCTTTCGAGCTTCCGCGGCAACGGCGAAGCGCGGTGGCTTTCTCAAGCCTATTCTTCACCGTAAAGTAAAGACTCGGAGAAAAAGACGTCAAAAACAAACGTTGCGCCGCGTTACAAGGGTGCATCGGGACGGAAAACGCGGTGGGAAGTTCACGTGGAGCGGGGGGAGGGGGGGATGCGAAAACCGGAGGGAAAAGGAAGGAAGCGCAGCGGAGGAACTGGACAGGAGTAAAATGCACCCTGATTAGCGAGGAGAACAGAAAAGAGATGTCTTCGATTTGTATCCGGTACAAGTTGTTTTTGATTCCTCTGCTGATGTGTCAGGTTTACGGGGAAACTTCCCCGGGAACCGGTGCAAAACTTCGTTTTTCTTCAATTTCAAGCCGATGGAATAGGACGGTACTCGTCAGATGCACTGGAGAAAAAAAACACATTGTATCTAGAGCCCAGACTCTTGAAAACATTGACAAGAAAAATTACTCTTGATTCAATCAGATTTTTGCATCGATCAACAGGAAAACCGCTCAAATTAAGAGGCTTGGTTCTTGATTTAAGCTAAAATCCGATTGAATCAAGAGTATTTTTTCTTGTCGATGTTTTTAAGAGTCCGGACTCTAAATCCAATGTGTTTTTTTTTTTCCAGTGTGTTATCACAAGTCGTGCACTTTATTTTTGCGATTTGTCGGAATGTCATGTAACTGCACAGAAAAAAATGAGGGACTTTGACGACCACAACTGTGTAAGAAAACGATTGCTGCTCGTTCATTTTCATTCCGAGGTAGAGGAACATAACTACATTTGGATCGAGCAGTGGCGTGGGGTACTTTGCGATGTATCGATTGATCTGCCATTTAAACCTGTGATAAAGGATCGATAAACAGGGTGTTCGCGGCGAGCAATTTGAAAATCGATTCTTTACCATAGCTTCAAATGAGAGATATCGATAATCGATCATTCACGTCTCGTCACTACAACCGAGTTCAACAGGAACAGGCTTGCACCAAGTTTGACTCAACAAGAAGAAGGTTGAAGTTTCCCCACCATACGACTCAAAGGTAAGGACAAAGTTTGACGCAGATTTTCAAAAATTTTGTCTCTGTACTTTGAAGTCTTGACGGGAGAAAACCAAACCAACCAATTGACCAATTGAAGTCAAAACTATTCTCATTCGTTTTTTTCCAAAATACAACTGGGTGCGTCTCGTTAAACTACAACGTTCCGAAATTTTCACTCAAACTTTATCTTTTTATTAGGAAAACATCAGATATTTCTGGCATGAAACTACGCTGATTTTGCTTAAAATAACATTAAGAAATCAGCAAACTTTTTGAGAAGAATCGCAAATTCACACTCTCCATAATTTACTTTTTAAAAGTCAATTTTAACACCTTTGAGTGGAGTTAAGTTCCCTTGTTTAGAAACCGACGACATTCATCAATCATTGTGACTAAGATGAGAGTCAAACCATGCAAGGCAATTTTCGTATCAAGCGACTTTCCTTACACAGGCGTGTTGTAATTATTTATTTATTTTTTCCTTATTGAATATCTGATTGAACCGATGGAAAAGGATTGATGTGACATATACTAGAGTTTGCTGTATTAAGTGAGGTAGATGGTGTCCATCGTGTTATTTTAGGTATTTCCGCGAATTTACAGCAAAAAATTCGACCAGAATAGATATCACAGAAAAAGAGTATCTGTCCAGAAAGAGGAAAAGAAAAGAGTAAAATAGCACTATATCTATCCTTTTTTGTGTCTTAATAAAATGCCGATTGATGACCGAATTAGCGCAAATCTGAACTGATCTTGGCCTGAATCGGCAGTTGTTCAGAAAAAAGTTAGGTGAGACACTTTTCTACCCATCAATGTTGTATCTACGTACAGATTCATTGAGTTAATAATTCCCCAGAAATATTACGGTCCGACTGCTTGACAGGGCCGGATTTTCCTACTTGCCGCCCATGGGCCGCCTGTATTTTGCCGCCCCCTTCTCATTCGTTTTCAAACATCAGTAAAAACCATCAATTGAACGTGCCAGCGGGGGAGGGGTGCATAAGACGCGTTTACTCGTGTTGAACACATTATTAGGGAAAGCCCTGTCAACATTACTAGCAAAAGGTCACGGAACTTTGCGCGAAAGTCAAGTTTCGTAAACCTATCTCTAATGGACAATGCCTTCCATTCATAAGAAATGAATGAAAAAATTATGAAAGAACAAACACAAAATTTGGTTCAATGATTTTAACTTCCGCCGCCGCGCCGACCGCACCGTGTTTGGCGCAATGCGAGAAGTATTCACGCAGTCTTGCAGGCGCTATGCGTTTCACGCTGACCGCAGTGTGTTTGGCGCAATGCGTGAAGTATTCATGCATTCTTGTAGGCGCTATCCATTTCACGCTGACTGCAATAACCGCACTGTGTTTGACGCAATGCGTGAAGTATTCGTGCAGTCTTGTAGGCGCTAATATGTGTTACACGCCGATTGCCGCGCTGAGGGCTTCTCCTTTTCATCTCAAGTCCTCGTCATCATTTCTCCCTAAGTCGCCGTTCCAGGCCAAATTGTGTGTTTGGTTTCTCTCTTAACTCGACTAATTAAAGGTCCTGTCTCTTCTATCACTGAAAGGCGACAACATTAGAAATTACTATACTCTCAGGAAATGAGAGATTTTGTAGCCTTTTCTCATTTGTATTTTTTTTTTTAAATCCGATTTTTTTTTATTCCAACATTTAAAAAAATTGCAAAATTTGCCGCCCCCTAGATTTGCCGCCATGGGCCGCGGCCCATGTGGCCACCCCCTTAATCCGGGCCTGCTGTTTGATATAATGATGCAGACTAAGATTCTAAGAAAATATAAATAAATAAAATATGATAAAATTAATTAAAAGAAGGGTAATGAAACTCGGCAAGTTAGCGCGATTCTGAAATAAAAGTAACGAACTGACTCAACTTAATGTCGTGTCAGTAACTTGGTTTTTGATGCACTTCTCTCCTCTCCCGTTTGTTTATGATCAAGTTGTACAATATATCCCTTAAAACATCGTTTCCCACACGAAAGAAAAAACTTTATTTTCCAATGTTGCTAAATTTCCAGCGGTAAATTGAATTTTTACGGGAGATCCTTTGAGAGTTCTTAATTTCTTAAATGAACACGGTTTTCTCTCCTGATCACGCCAAAAAAGCAACAAAATTTTGGACGTAACTTGCTGAATCATACTATTGTCAGTCACTGAGCTGTTTTAATCAATTTTGGAGCCTTGGAATGGAGTCGTGTCCCTTCGCCTGGAAATCGACGAATAGTCCGGCAACCGGCAACAACGTATTGTTCAGGGCCGCTTTGATAAGCAGGGATGAAAGCGCATTCCTTTAACCTCGTTTTTTGGAGTTTAGTGTCAGTTAGCTGTTCCCAGATTTGAAGCATTTTTTATTCTTTCATGTTTTCTACCAGTTCGCAGCGCACACGTTAAAGGAAGCTTCGGAGCGGCAACTTGGAAGAAACGCGTGTTTGCGTGGAAAAATTGGAGGCGGAGAGAACGTGTTAATCTGACACTTAACCGATCGCCGAAACTCGCGATACGTTTCTCGATGCGAGATGGTGAAATATCATGCGCGGATTAAATCGCGAATCGATGGATCGAGGTCGACGACGTGCGATAGCGGACGTGCGCTGATGGAAACCCCGGCGTGATGAATGAGAAATAAATGGTCTGAGGTTTATTGATGGTGAATCTTTTCGCTGGCAGAAAATAAATGAGAATTTAAAATTTATGATACAGCAAACAAATTACCGATTTAGGAACAACGCCGGAAAATGAAGGCAAATCACTCCATTTCATATTTCCCACTTTTCCCGGGCCCGGCGCGGCGCGAGACTCGAAATTAGACCCGAATGGAAATCGCACCGATGCCGCCTGCTTCCGCCTCGCCTTCCACCATCCACCACACGGGCCCAATCGGCATTCAATTATTCTCACTCTTTTCCCGAGCTCACTCTGGATTTCTCTCTCGCATCTTTATCTTATTGTCACCTGCCGGGGAATAACCTTTGAATAGAAATGATCTCGAATCAATTTACGAAATACTCACTCCGCTCCGCAAGGAATTCATCGGGAGGCTCTGTGAAAAATTATTTTAAAACCCGCCGCGGATTGGCGCGGCGCGCTGATGGAAAACGCTCTCTACGACCGCTCGTAATATTGCGTTCCGCTTTTAATTTCCCCGTGAAAAAGTTCCGAGAGGTGGATAGTCCCGTGCCGGGGGTGTATCGGATGTTTTTGACATGTATATACGAGGAATAATATAAAATCAATTGTGACATGATTTTTTAGTCGTCGCAAATTAATTCTGCGCAGACAGGAGCCTCAGAGCGCTTCCTGTACTGGTGGCTCATTTGCACGTGACTTTTTTGTGATATTATAGGTTAATAGTTGTGATAAATCAGGTAAAACTAATGGTTTATGACACCTGTACCTACATCACCTGTAACTCTCCATAAAACTGCGCTTAAAGCCTCTCTGAAAATTAAGTGCTCTTTGACTTCCCCTCTTCCATCAGTTATCCAAAAAAGTTTAAGAAATGTTATTTTACTAGATTTCATTAGTTTGCATCGTTCAAATTAATGTAGCAGCCTTGTACCTACACCTTTTTCCATGAACCTTCGACGTATTTACCGGTATGCATCAGCATTATTCATCAAGGGATTTTACACGTCACCACAAAGTCCTTGTTTCTGTAATGAGGAACACGCACAAATAAAAGTCTGTAAAGGCGCGCGCAAACATTTTTAAGAGAGGAACACAGAAGTAAATGAAAAGTGTACAACCTGATCTGTTGAGGAATGCACAATCGCGACTTAAAGGACCGAAAGCATAGCGGCGGGGAGAACAAGATTCGCTCGAAAACTCACCTGTGAACAAAACAGAAATTTAGTTGAATTCTTCGTTTTTTGTTCGGAATAAAATTGCACTCAATTAATTATTTCAGAATGTAAACGAAGAGGCGCTACTAACGCTGCCGGCTGACTCGTTTGCTTCTAGTTGCCAGATTCCTCGCGACGACTTTGAACTCGAGCGTGAGTCCACGGCCAAAAATATGAATTTTTGCCAAGTCTGACAATGATGCGCTGATGTTCTCACCACTTTGCTAATTGTGCCAAAGACAAACAATTAGGCTGTCGGCAGTGTCGGCGTTCAAATTGTGTACCTAAACATCTATTTAATTTATGAACTCATTTGTCAGAAATTGCAGACTTGTACCGGGGTTTAGATTAACAAATAATAAATTAAACTCCTTCCAGAGGGAGCTGCTTTCGTTCGTTCGTTCGAGAATTTGAATTTCTTCGAATTATCACGGTCGAAAGAAAATTGAAGAGCATTCCACGCGAAATTTAACGGGCGGAATGAGGCACTGAATCTCGTTAGGAATAGGGCGTCCATACGTAAGACAAATGTACTGGTAAGTTATATTCAATCAGCGCATTCTCACGAAAGCGGAGCATAAAGAAGTAAAAGAGGCTTGACTGTTAGAAAAAGAACTGCCCACAATACAGGGTGATATAAAAGTTTTGCACCATCCACATGACAGCAAGCATCAATTATAATGAACTGATTCAGTTATCACTGCAGAGAACGCACATGGGGAATAATAATGCTTGAATCAATTCGTTTCGGAAAAGTCAACTGCTGAATAGGGAAAAAATGGTTACTTCTTCGAAGAATTGTATTTTTTGAGACGAAACAAAGAATTGAGGAATTAATTCATTGTACTATTTTCTGAAAAAAGCTTCCTAACTTTTGCTCTTCCTATCTTTCGTCCTTTTCGTTTTTCCCCTTTCTTCTTCTTTTTCCTCCATCCAGAGAGAAAGTGCGCCTGCCACTATGCTACCTCCTTCCTTTCGATCAGCTGCAGACACAACTTGGGGCGCCTACTTTGGTGATGAGATAACTATTGCTGCACGCAGGATGTTTTTTAGTATAACTCGCAAAATGAGGGCGCAGCATGGGCATTAAATTTACGCATCATTTCCGCAACAGTTCTAATTCAACTTCCGCCATGGTATTCCCTTCCAAAAAACCATTACTGTTTCAGGTGAAGAAGGCTTTAAAGAACGTTGTAATATTTCGGGCTACACAGAAAGAAAAACTCCGGCCGTGGAAGCCGTGCTTACGCGCGGGCTATGTAGACATACTATTCACGCTTCGGGCTGAGGGGCCGAAAGTTTGGACGTAGCACCCGGAGCGGTCGAAGCTACGGCTCCAGCACCCGCAACTTTTTGCCTCTGCGACCGGAATGGACGGTATATACGGACAGTATCCCGTATGCTATAGCCCATAAATTTTTTTCAGGGTAACTTTTCAAATTCTAGGCGAGTCGGTAATCTGAGATGGCGGGTGACAGGAAAAGACGTGCTTAAAAGCGACGATATTATATACATAAGTGATGCGTGCAAAAAGGTAAACACAAAGGAGTGAGACGGGCGCAAAGGGGGAAAAGGCGATGCGCTTACAGATGTGGAATGATTCATAGACCGCTCAATTATGCATTGAACATCGAGTCAATCTTTCTAGAGCGGAGTCTTGGGCTGAGGTTCCACAGACACTACGCGACACGACGTTAACCGCGCAACCGAATGATATTATTTTTCACTAGTTCATTGTCATAGACGATGAAAATTTCCTTAAAGTACATAAAATTAAAATAGTACGTAACAACGAGTAGCGTACCTTCGAAGGGAAGGTTGCCACTTTACTAAGAGACTCCGAAGTTGAAACTGCAGCAACCCTACCACAGTAGACTCTGGATTATCCGGATTACTTGGTGCCGGGCCCGATCCGGATGAAAAAGAAATCCGGATAATAATAGTAAACACAAACACCACCAACCAACACCACAGTATTCTTATTATGTATGCATCATGCACATACCAACACGAATTTAAAAGGTTAACGCCAAACTGAACGACTCAATGGTGATTGTGAATGGTAGCCGACAACGATAAATTACAATACAACGATTAAAGCGCGCAATGCGTGAAGTATTGATGCAGTCTTGTAGCCGCTAGTGTGCGTTTTAGGCTAACTAAGCGACTGCACTGCGTTTGGCGTAATGCGAGAAGTATTTATGCAATCTAGTAGGCGCTAATGCGTTTCACGCCGACCTCACTGTTTGGCGCAATGCGTGAAGTATTCCTTCAGCCTTGCAGGCGCCAATATGCCTTGCGACCGCTTCTCCGCGGATCCGCTCACTTATCAGAATGCGTACGTAGTTACATGGTTGCAAAATCGATCCGGATAATCCAGAGTCCGGATAATACGAAACCGGATAATCCAGAGTCTACTGTACTGTGTTTGCTTTCTATTCGTGCATGAAGAGTTTGACTATATATAGAGGTCGACTTTCAACGTAGCGTGGGACAAGTCCTCCATAACGGCCTCGGCCTCAACTTTGAGAGCTTTTTTGAGTTTGGAAGTTGATTTCAGAGAAAACCATTGGCACCATCGTGAAATTTTACAGAGAAATTAGTACTTAAATCGCAAACAGCTCACACATGGAAGAGTTCCATCCTGGAACGAGTGACAAACGTTCCATAATCTTCCTTATGGTTGGTTACATCAAGAGCTCCCCTTAGAAAAGATGTAAGTAGGTTAAATAGATCGTATTCGATACATCAAACTGGTGAAATTGTGACGATATCGACTGGTTCAAAACATTAACATATAGCCCCAAACGTCAATTGAGCAATCTGAAGGAACGGGTTCTTTTTAACAGATTACTGACTCGTATGAATACTAATTGGCCAAAAGTGATGAAATTGCTACGAAATTTCTCATTTTCAGCTTTTCTGACTAGTATCCTAAAATTTTGGTTTGAGGTTATGTTTTATTGTTTTGAGCCAAACGATAAATCGAACCACAATCGAATACGATCCATATCATAGTATCGGGCGGCGCCGCGCGGCCAACATCCTAAAATTTTGGTTTGAGGTTATGTTCTATTGTTTTGAACCAAACAATAAATCGAGCCACAATCGAACACGATTCATATCAATGTACCGGGCGGCGCCGCGCGGCCGGCTCCGCCCGTGGAACCGTGGCTCGACGAATCATTTATGAGGCGAAGTAACGCGACGCTCCTTGCCATCAATTGACCCCTCGAAAAACTGGAGAAGTGCAAGGGCTACGGTCCCGGCTCACGGAGAGAAAATTGGATCAAATTGGAGTAAATTTAAGGGCGCCCGGCGAGGCTTCTGTCTGCACTGACCGCGTCTAACGTTGATCTCCAGGTCCGGGTCTCGTCCCCCCGCCGACGCCCCCCCGACCCCCCCCCCCCCGTTCTGGGGACTCCCACTGCTAATTAATAACACGTCCGCTCGTTTTGTCAATTGGACGTATTTCTACCAAACGGAACTATGTGCATTAAGACACGAGCCCTGAGACCCATAAGAATATATGCATAACAAGGCTCACGTCTTAATGCACATAGTTCCGTTTGATAGAATTACGTCCAATTGTCAAGTCACGAACTTTGCAAATTCACACTCCCATTCAACGGTTATTCCCCGAGCCTCCTCGATATTTGCTCGCTCCCCCTCACCCCCCCCCCCCCGCTCACAGCGCCCCCGCAGCTCTGCGTACTGCACCCGACACCCCCTTTTCCCCCCTGGTAACCGCGTCAGAATCATCCGCCCTCGTTAATTAGATTCTCTCTTTTTCTGATATTTAACCCGGACATGATGTTCGCACCTACTCTGTATGTATGGGAATGCTGTGGGTCGTGTCATAAAAGCATAAAGTGCAATCTAAAAAGGGGGCCTTAGGGAATTATTATAAAAAGCTCTAGAAATTTAGCATGAAAGACACCTTAAAGAAAAGAGGACACTTTGACCTGACCTCGGTTCGTTTTTCGAAAGATCCAGTCTCGCTCAGTCAAGCATCGTGCAACCTGCCACTGGAAAGAAAGTCTCTTGGATTCGGAGTCCAGATTCAAAGAAAATTTCACAAGAGAAAATACTCTTGATTCAGTCAGATTTTAGCTTGAGTCTAGAGTCGAGTCTCTCTATTTTTGCGGATATTCTTTTCATTCAAGCAAAAATCCGATTGAATCAAGAGTATTTCCCTTTGACAAATTTTTTAATAGTCTGAACTCTGAATCAGAGAGACTTTTTTCCCAGATGCAATCCGCTCACTATCACGCCAACGCCACACCTCTAATTGCGTCAGAATCACCCGAAACTTCGTTAATTAGATTCTCTCTTTTTCTGATATATTTAACCCAAACATGATGTTTGCAATGGTTCCGTATACTTACTGCTGTGGGCTGTATTGAGAACATAGAAAATGAAATCTGGTAAAGCGGCCTTGAAATATGAAGGCAGCACTACTTTTTGGGAATGCACCTATCAAACGCGATATATTTTTATCAGAGGGAAACTGTGAACGGTGTGTTAGGCAAAGAAAATGGCGAGACGCGCAGACTCAAGAGAACAGCAAAGTAAAGGCTGCCTCAAAAATGTGAGGGCAAAAAACTTCCTACTAACCTGACTATACGAGGGCTGTCCCAAAAGAAACCGGACTTTTGTCATAGAAGGCGAACCGAGCGTCGTAATGAAGTTTTCTTGAGCTTGTTTGAAAGCTGATAAGTTACTGGAGATGCTTGTTTTTACAGAATGCAAAAATTCGTATTGGTAAGGAAACTACACGCTTTGGAATAAAGGAAAGTCAAACTCGAGTTGCGATTTTTGTCTTCATTTCAAGAAAAATTTAGATACAACTTTAAATAAAAACCCAGGTTTTAAGTTAGAAACTTCGTTGCTCTTTTATTCAAATGCTTAAAAATAAGGAAATTAACATTTTAAGCAGCTTACCAAGTCATCACCTATCCCCTTCAGAATACTCGCCAACTTTGTCGATGCATTTTTGCCACCGTTTCTTCAATTGGAAGAAACACTGTTATTGGAAATCCTCAGGTTTGAATGATTGCAATTCCTTCAAGGTGTTCTCTTGCATTTCCGGAATGATTTAAAAACGTCGACCTTTCAAGGTAGATTTAAGTCGTGGAAATAAGAAAAAATCACACGGAGCCAATTCCTGATTTCTGCATCACGATAATACACCTGCCCATGCATCCCTCCAAATTCGCGAATTTTGTGCAAAGAATGCCATGAGTGCTCTCCCTCATCCCCCTTATTCACTTGACCTGGCTCCGTGTGATTTTTTCTTATTTCCACGACTTAAATCTACCTTGGAAGGTCGACGTTTTCAAATCATTCCGGAAATTCAAGAGAACACCTTGAAGGAATTGCGATCATTCAAACCTGAGGATTTCCAACAGTGTTTCTTCCAATTAAAGAAACGGTGGCAAAAAGCATCGACAAAGTTGGCGAGTATTCTGAAGGGGATAGGTGATGACTTGGTAAGCTGCTTAAAATCTTAATTTCCTCATTTTTAAGCATTTGAATGAGAGAGCAACGAAGTTTTTAACTTAAAACCTGGTTTTTTTTTTTTAAGTTGTATATCCAAATTTTTCTTGAAATAAAGACAAAAATCGCAACTCGAGTTTGACTTTCCTTTATTCCAAAGCGTGTAGTTTCCTCACCAATACGAATTTTTGCATTCTGTAAAAACAAGCATCTCCAGTAACTTATCAGCTTTCAAACAAGCCCAAGAAAACTTCATTACGACGCTCGGTTCGCCTTCTATGGCAAAAGTCCGGTTTCTTTTGGGACAGCCCTCGTACACGTCTGGACATGGAAACAGTATCAGTGCGCAACTGAAAAACTGCCACTAATTATTTCAGAGCATCTCGAGTTGAACGAACTCTAGACGAGACGGGGCAGTCTGGAAACAGCAAATTATAAATATTTGAAAACTCTCCACGGACAACCTCCCCAAACTCTCCGAGTACATATAGACGTTATCGAAATAGAACAAATTCATATAATTTTTATTCTTTGACACTGCTCAGTATCATATTGATTACGCGACCCGAACTGAGTCATCATCAATCGCTTAGTTCATCGAGTATTCTTAAACGCCAGTGACCTCTTAAAATTAAACAACATTGTACCTTGACAACTTTGCCTGCACTATTGAACATCGATGGTGAGACTACCGAACCAAGGAACTCGGTTTTCAACGTAGCAGAGTTTTTGTCATCTTTTTCTCCCATAATTTTAAGCACTGAATCGATTCACGAAGCGTTTTAAAACTATTGAAACATAAAGCTGAAAGCGAGATTTCAAGGGGTCCAAAACGGGGGATGGAAATGAAGTTTTTATCTTGAAAAATCTATAATTCCTAAACTCACTCTCTGAGATTCTTTCTATGATTCTCCTAGAATTTGTATATTTTTGTGGTAATAAATGAATTCAGCTCTAAAAATTAGAGGAGAGGAGGAGTGACTGGATATTATTTCTGAGTTATAGCCCATGATCGTCGACAAATACGATCATGATCGAATCATGATCGTCGATCGTCGGAAAATACGACGATTTTTCCGAAAATGTCGATGGCCATAGTTCCGGCCGAGGACATCTTTGGAATACACTTCATACAATTAAAACGACTTACAAATATTTTGGCCCATAGAACACACTCCAGCCGGCTGATAGATTTTTACATCGGCACGATAGGACAAGAAATCGAACATCAATACATAATACATTATGGAGGTAGGGTTTTGTCCCGTCTTCTAGCCTTCAGCATAAACGAGATTCAACAACCGGCCCGCTGCAATCTCATGTTTTAACCCCGGGACACCCTGGAGATCGCAATAATTTGACTGTCAACGTGTTTGGATCAAGTTTTGAACGAAAGGAACAATCACAACAGGAAGAGAATACAACTGATAGGGGGAGGAGAGGGTGAGGAGGGAGCAGAAAAGCCGCAAGTTCGTGGATGCAGTCAATAAATCTGGTAGCACAAATTGAATACGCCGCGCCTCCGTAGCAACTTAACCGCGAGCCGATCCGCCGCTAGCATTCGCCTGAACCGCGCTTAATGTAATTCCATTGAAAACAAGATAATCGGACGAACAACCCAAGCCCGGCTCAAGACTAATTGGCATCTAATGGATCCACGACGAAGTGAAAGAACCGAAAAAGCGCATCGACGCAGCCCACGGGGCCGACGGGGTTGCAGGGGGTCGAAGAGGGGCTGGGGAGTTGAAGGGGGTCGGCAGGAGTCGAAGGGGTGGATGGGGTTGTGAGGATGCGGAGAGAGGGGACACTCATTGTGGTAGCATCTTTGAAGTGAGGCAGCTTTGACCGAAATCAATGACTTTAAGGCTCCCGCGCCAAGGAAAAACGCCGTAAAAACATTCAAATACTGCCAGATTCCCCCTCGATAAAATATTTATTTCAACGGGAAATTATGACAATTTTACCTTGAAATTAGGAGATATTTTAGATTAAAGAAATGGTAAAATTTTTCGAAAAATTGGAGGGAAAGCATGCACAAAGTTTCCGAGAAAATAACTACTAATGAGAGGAAATTTGGCAACGTTTGAAGAGTTATACGGGGTTCTTCCTTAGGACGGGAGAGAGGGCCGTATCGTGAGAAACCGGCGTTACTTGTCGCCCGCCGGATCCCAAGCGATCGGGGATAACTTACTTATCTGATGAGCTAATCCATTTATTTGGTAAATCGACTCTTGGCTCCGATGAAGATTGAATTTAGAGAGGCAATTAAAATTAGCCTTTTGTGTGCGACCGAATGTCACTGAATCTGATCTTCAAGAGGGATAGACGATGAGAGCGGTTCGAAACGTCGTTTTTTAACCTAAGCTCTCTTTCTGATAGGATTCAAAACCAAAGACAAGGAACGGAACGCTTGAGAACACTTGAAGTTGGTGTTCGACGAAACGGCGGAAAGTATTCGACTTTGAGTTGCCCAAAGGATTGAACCCTAATAAGAGTCATTCCTGTTTGATGAAATATCGGACTTTAAAGGATGGATGCCGTAATATTTTGAAAAATTCTGAGCATATTCAGACACCCTTTTACATTAGTAACTCTAATTTTTGTAAGTACTATGGTGCTCGTGAAAGCGAACAGGAGAAACACAAGATTTTAATAATCAGGCTGCTAACACCCACTTTTCCTAGAAAGGTCTGAGTCCTACAGATACATTAAAGGATTAGTGGGCGGGAGGGGCTATTCTTCGGAAAATTTTTGAAAATTGACCTCTACCAGATGCATTTTGATACTCTTTTCACACAAAATCGTCCGCATGCGAACTTATAATTCAACTCCAGCCTCGAAAACATCCCAAAATGTCTCCTTTTAGATGCAATGAAAACGAGAAAATGTACCGAGTCTACACAACTAAAAATGTTAGTTTTCATGGTTACTTTGAGTTACTTTTTTCGATAAGATTCTCCAAGAGGCCTTGGTTGCTCGACCAAATTTTCGTTTCAGTCGACCGAAAACCATAGGTTACTCTGAGACGTCTGGGGATGAAGGAAGTATTCTGCTGAACTAATGTCCTCTTGTTTCTCATAATGTCACTTGGAGAGTGCGATTTGCGGGTGCCTAGCGCATTGGACAATCAGCAATGCGATCCAGGCTCGGTTTCGGCAGCTCGTGCCTGATTTTAAACAAAGTTGCAAAGTTTCAACTATAAATTTTAGTCAATGTGACCCAAAAATGTTGCCGATGTAACCAAAAAAAATAAAAATAAAATAAAACTTAACAAAAATACAAGCCACACGCGTATATGTTACAATGTGTTCTATTTCCCACGTTAATTAAAAAGTTTGGTTACTTTTTGTTACTGTGTACGCACTGGAGAAAAAAAACACATTGGATCTAGAGTTCAGGCTCTTCAAATCATTGACAAAAAAAAGGACTCTTGGTTCAATCAGATTTAAGCTTAAATCAAAAGGAAATCCACTCAAATTAAGAGGCTGGGTTCTTGATCTAAGCTTAAATCTGATTGAATCAAGAGTATTTTTTCTTGTCGATGTTTTTAAGAGTCTGGACTCTAGATCCAATGTGTTTTTTTTCCAGTGTCGCTATTCTCTATTGTGCGGATTTTTCAGCAAGATGGGAAGAGAGGAGTAGGGGCCAGATGATACTTTTTCAAATTCTAGGGGTAGAGGGGGCAGGGAAAGTTGCGCCAAAGACGTTTCGTTGCCCTCTTT
The DNA here is from genome assembly GCF_918797505.1 of Bemisia tabaci. Classification (NCBI taxonomy): domain Eukaryota; kingdom Metazoa; phylum Arthropoda; class Insecta; order Hemiptera; family Aleyrodidae; genus Bemisia; species Bemisia tabaci. The sequence goes on along the minus strand of NC_092797.1, from coordinate 31,505,870 downwards.
TCGTTTCAAATGTTCAGCCTTAAAGAAAAGGTGCGAATTTCAGGCGGAGGACAACACGGCAGGTAGATACAGGATTTTCTTTCTAATGACTTCCTCGAAGCCTTCCTCCCGAGCCGGAGCAGGAGAACTTCGACGCGATTTCGAGACGGACGGAGAATCCGATTTGCCCTTATGCGAGTCGAGTAGACTCGGCGATAATTCGGGAGCGGGGATCGGGCCTCCCCGAATGGAGGCGGACGTGAGAGCGAACAGGAAGAACTTATCCCGGAGCCGCGGTTGTTAGACTGTGGTCATCCCGGCGGATTTTTCCGCGGAAAACCGGCCGAGTTTTCCGGGAGCCCGACAACGCGGGATGCAGTAAAGACGGAAACCTATTTGCGACAGAGAGGTGAAAAGACGGCGAGCGTCACGGGCCTGGTTTCCCAACTCGGGGATTAACATCACCGCCCTCGTAACTCATACTCGCGAGCCAGACGCTGGTGTCATATTATTTTCGAATACTTTTCCTGTGATTTCAACGAAACCCCCGGTCGATATAGGTCGGATCGCGGTGATTTATAATTATTCGAACACAAGTCTGCCCAACTCGGGTCTAAAACCGCGGAGTTTTCGTCTTCAGATGAAGGGAGAAGGAAGACAAGAGGGAGATGTACTCATCTTATTCCTCTCCTTTTCATTCTTCTCCTCCTCCTCCTTTCATCCTTCTTATTTTTCTTCTGCGTATTCTTATTTTTTCTCGTCTGCATTTTCTTGTTCTCTATCTTATTCCTTTTCCTCTTTTTCTTCTTATTCTTCTTCTCTATCTAATTGCTCTTCTTCTCCCCCTTCTTCTTCAAGAGGAAACTACATAGGTTGTCCCAAAAGTACTGCACGTTTTTTTCTTATTGACGAACGGTAGTAGATATCAAAATGCGGTTTGTGTAGTCTTAAAGATCGGCCAATTACCGATAAAACAAGACAAATCCGAGCTCTCTAAGTAAAAAAAAATGACCAAGTTACAGCGTTTTGAAAATGACTTGTAGAGGGGACCCCTACGGGATTTTCAGCTTCTTTTCTGGAAAAAAAAACAAAGAATTAAGGATGCAAGTGGTTTTATTAAATTAATTTTGCAGAATCTTACCAAGATTACTAGCATTTACTCTTCTTCACTGGATGACTGGACACTAGTTTCTTCTCAAAATACCCTCCATCACTTGCCACACAGCGCCGCAACCGTTCTTCCCAATTCTTCAAAGATGGTTTTTTCGAATTCTTCTTGCCTAATGTTCTTTAAGAAAGTTTCAACAGCTCTTTTCATCTCGTTGATGGAGTTAAACTTCCTGCCTCTTAAGCCCTTGTTCAACGTAGGGAATAACCAAAAATCGCAAGGTGCAAGGTCCGGGCTGATATCATGTTACCAACTTCATTCGATCGCGACGATTTCTCTGTAGAATTTTTGATCAATCAAATCTTTGTTTTTTCCAGAAAAGAAGCTAAAAATCCTGAAGAGGTCACCTCTACAAGTCATTTTCAAAATACTGTAACTTGGTCATTTTTTGACTTAGAGAGCTCAGATTTGTCTTTTTTTATTGGTAATTGCTTAGTCTTTCAGACTACAAAAACCGCATTTTGATATCTGCTACCGTTTGTCCAAAAAAAAAAAAAAACAATCAACTCTTTGTTTTTTTCCAGAAAAGAAGCTGAAAATCCCGTAGAGGCCCCCTCTACAAGTCATTTTCAAAACGCTGTAACTTGGTCATTTTTTTACTTAGAGAGCTCGGATTTGTCTTGTTTTACCGGTAATTGGCTGGTCTTTAAGACTACACAAACCGCATTTTGATATCTACTACCGTTCGTCAAAAAGAAAAAAACGTGCAGTACTTTTGGGACAACCTATGTATGATATGGTTTTTCGCACAATTCAAAAATGTAAAGAGGGCATAGGCTAATCTATATAGTCTCCACTGTTGATAGCCGCAAAAATCATAAAAGTAAATCAGCCTAAATAATCAGCCTAGTAACTCTTTAGAACACACTGTAAAAAAAAAGAATAAAAAATCATTAAGGTACATTTTAAATGGGAAAATTCAAAATGACTTCATTTAGTATTCAAAAACCTTGTTCATATTCTAAAAATTTAAAGGAAGTGGGCTCATGTAGTCAGAAACTAATGGGATTTGGCCCCGTTGATCTGTGAGACCAGATGTGACGAGGGATGTTTCTTGAATGTGGCCCATGACCTGTTAGATTTTTTCGCGTTTTTTCTCCGTCTATTTTTCTCTCTCACTTCCTCTTTCATCTTCATTTATTTATTTTTTCACTAAGGCCGCAGTCTTTTAGATTTTATCTAATACACACATCGTTATCTGTTCCGAAAGTATATACTACACTGGAAAAAAAACACATTGGATCTAGAGTCCAGACTCTTAAAAACATCGACAAGAAAAAATGCTTTTGATTCAATCAGATTTAAGCTTGAATCAAGAACCAAGCCTCTTAATTTGAGCGGATTTCCTTTATATTTAAGCTTTAATCTGATTGAATCAAGAGTCCTTTTTCTTGTCAATGTTTTCATGAGTTTGGACTCTAGATCCAATGTGTGTTGTTGTTGTTGTTGTTGTTGTTGTTTTTTTGTTTTTTTTTTGTTTTTCCAGTGTAGTATAGAGTAGAAAGAGGCTACGTTGTCGTGGGGGTATAGATTCCGCTATAGGACGATAGTTGGGGAGATCTGGCAGGGCAGCGAACGTCAAAAACCAAATCCAATAAGCAAATCGAGAAGCAAAGGGGAAAAATTGCCGCGGTCCCGAGAAGGTGTATAGGTGTAGGGATGTAATGTATGTGCATTGTTTATTCGAGTTTGATGCTGCTTTTATGAGAAATGGACCCACTTTTTTTTCCTCCCGCCGCACTCCGGGCGGGGGCTCCGGGAACTGCGAAAGAGCCGAGGCTTCCCGGTTCGCATATCAAAGGCATTTCTGCCTCCTTTCCATATCCACACGCAACTTTTGATTACGCACAAATGAGATTTAAGCCGCCGGCAGTTCTTTCCTCTGGTTTACATATTTTTGTCTCATCAACTTCAAATCCTTGCTTCTCGGAATTTTTTATTATTGCCTTTGACTCTCTCTCCGCGCCGGCAGAAACAGGAACGCTACGTATTCCTTCATTTCGGATGGTAAAAAGAGGACGCTTTTGATAGCGACTTGCAGGGATGCGCAATTATGACCGGCGGGAAAATCGACTTCCATCGTCACATCAAGAGCATCAATTTACCTTCGTTATTCATTATGTTGACGCCAGTAATTGAGAATTTCAATAATAAATTCCTAGGCTCAAGTCCTCTTCGTCGCAGTCGGCGGAAGTTGGCTTGTTACAAGCTTCAAGCTTAACTAAAAATCACGTCAAAACCCGAGTTGCCCTTGAGTTGGACTTATTCTATTACTGTGAGTTACATACTTAGATGTGGAAGGATAGAGTAGGTTGTGGGTAGGTAAAAACCCTTTAAGTAAACCCTAGATAGGGCAAAACTTTTATCACATATTTATTGACGAAAAAGTAAAACTGTACTGGAAATAAACAAACACTGCGATATCAATCAAATTTTCTTGAAATACTATGCTCACTTTTAATTTGTACTCCAAAAATATGTCAGTTACGCTCAGATGCGCACATCAGTTGACCATTCCCTGAAATCGTCTTCTGAAAACAATAAATTGAAGCTAAAAGTATACGAACGCAACAATTATTGACCGATTCAATTTAATACAAATTGCAATTTTTCACTGTACGTATTTGTGATGAGATACTTTCAACTATCATTTTGAGTTTCACAGAGTTTTTTCGCGATGGTTAGTTAAGCTTATTAATCTGGTTAGTTAAAGCTTATCAGCTTATTAATATACATTAATCGTAATGTATACATTTTGTGAGGATAAGGAATGAAATCAGTATTTAAAGAAAATTTGTTCTATTTCTCAAATTTCGCGTTGACTTCGAGTGTAAATTTTTATGCTTGCAACGTCTGCAAATGAAACTTTACTGCATAGAAACCTGGACCTGTAAGTTCCCCGATTAAGAAAGCGTGTAATTTCGAGCGGAAATTCTAAGGAATATATGACGTTGTATTGTATCATACCTTGTCATGTTTTACTGTACAAGCTTGCTAGTGAGTAGTCATCAAAAAGGCTTGGAACTGGATCAAAAAAGAAGAGTTTTACTAACTCGCGCCATACTGTTTTGAAATTCTAAAGCTATTTTCATTCTACAGCGTTGTTTGAGGACGTTTCGTTTGCCGCGGCGCGGTGGATACGGACAAATTCGTGGGTAGAGTATTTTAATTAAAACGACGAAGCTTTACGACAAAGCTTGGAAAGTTATTTCGTAAAACATATCCTCAGAAAAAAAATTAATTTCCTGAGTTTCCGGTCAATTTTTTAAGATTTACAACTGTTTGTGTACTTTGAGTGCTCCAATTCTATGAAACAAATATATCCAAAAGAAAATTCAATACCTCATGGTTTCGGACACTTCTCAAAGAAAAGTTCGCTGATATCATCATTCTTGACCAGTCTAACAAAAGAATATCTACCAGAATATCGGCCGCCAATTTTCCTTCTTTTTGTGTAAAAAATGAATCTTATAATATGTTTATGTTTCCATGAATCAAAAATTACCTACTTCTCGCAAATCAGTTACTTCCAAGGGATGTAAATCCCTAGTAATTAAATTATTTTCCGAAGCCAGAAAAAACGGTCCCTGGTCGCGGATTTGGAGAGAGATTCTGAATAATTTCAATTTCTTTTACGACGGCTGTACACACATCTGACTGGTGCCATTCACGGTGCTATTGTGGAGGCTGAGATTCCCCCCCCCCCCCCAAAGGTTTTCAGTATACCAACTTTTGTGCATGGAATACTTTTTAGCAGACAAAGCAGCGCGTTTTGTTGACTTTTTGTACGAGAACACATCGCGATGCAGAAAACTGCGGAGACCTGGAACAATCTGCACCCCTACTGTAGAAATTTCTTTTTTGGAAGAAATTTTTCCTGAAAATAACGGATTATGCATGAAATCCCTCACATTTTCTCCGTCTTTCAAGTTGACAGACACCTTGCAGATCAAGAATAGAAGACGAGGGAAGCTTGTCTCTATTCTAGGCTGACAGAAAATGTTGCAAGTCGAAACTCACAAAAGTAAATCGCTCGAACCGACCCTGAGGATACGACTGTGAAAGTCAACCCAGTCGCTGAGAGGCAGAAGGGCGCAGAAAAACAGATCGTCACTCCAACACTTCATAGATATAATTCCTCATGTATTCATATCGACGAGGAGCAAAGCCCCTTCGTCGCTAAGGGCCGTGTCCATGTAGTGAGGATTGCGTAAATACCGCCATTCTCGGAACAATCGGAGATCTAATTTCAAGGGATAGTGGATGATGCTTACATTTCACATCGCGGACGATGCCCGGCACTGTTTGCCTTTTGTTCAAGAACAACTGCACTCATTAAGTGAATCACCGTCATAATGGAGGGGCAATGTACATACCGTGCGTGTTACATCACGAGCGCGGCCAGCCTTTTAAGCATTTCAAATTGTTAATCCTTGTGACTTGCTTCACTCACCTCACCCTTCGCCTTTGCTCTTTACGATAGTCGTTGTTTTCGTGTTTGTCAAAATAGCGCTTTTAATGATAATAATATGATGTTTGAGAGCTAAGTTCTCATTAGCCTTTTTGCTAAAAGTGGACCATGCTGGGTATAATCAGGGCTTTAAAGCTGAATAGTGACTAATTTTTATTCAATACTACATCAGAGGCGGATCCAGAAAATTGGCAACACTGAATTCTTCCATTTAAACCTATGCTAAATAATCGATTCTTTCGATTCGGAGCACCTGGTCCCTCTAAGAATCGATCCATTCCCATAGCTTTAAATGGAGGAAATCTGTCGTTGCCAAATTTTTAAATCCGCCTATGTACTACATTCGAAAAAGGAAAAAAAAGAAAAGAGAAATGCCAGAAAATGCCGAAATCCGTTGCTGGGGTGATTTAAAGGTTGACTTAATTTCGTGGAAAAGTTGCCCGACGAAATAGAGATAGCTGGAAAGTGTGATTGTGGCAGCCTCGTCAATGCAGCCTAACTATTTCTGACTATACTCTGCATCTCTGTGTTTTTCGGTGCATTGACCTGGAATGAAGGATACGCTAGACAATATAAAAAGGTAGCCTGACTGACGTGGTTTCAACTAGTTGCAACCAGATAAAATTTTCAGACCGACTGAATCAACTGTGAGTCATTCGTAACCAACATCAGGAATCAATTATTGGAGGTAGCCTCGAAACCATTCGCTGGTTCGCCTTGTATTCTATTCATTTCATGGGAGGGGTGTTGGGAAATTAGAGCTCTGCTGTCACCACTCATCAGAATACTTTAAAAAAGGCAAGTCTAAAGTTTTTAGAAGTTTAGTTGAAAGAAGACCAAATTTTCAATTTGATGAGTTTATTTTTATAAGGTGCAATTACATCGGAGGTCATATTTTACACCTGTGCACTGGAAAAAAACACATTGGATCTAGAGTCCAGACTCATAAAAACATCGACAAGAAAAAGTACTCTTGATTCAATCAGAATCTAGCTTAAATCAAGAACCAAGCCTCCTAATTTAAACGGATTTCGTTTTGATTCAAGCAAAAATCCGATTGAATCAAGAGTATTTTTTCTTTTCAATGTTTTCATGAGTCTGGACTCTAGATCCAATGTGGTTTTTTTTTTTTTTTTTTTTTTTTTTTTTTTTTTTTTTTTTTTTTCCAGTGTGGAAAAATAAATTAACATGAAAATATAAAGTAGAAGGAATAAAAGGAACAAATTTGAACTGTAGCAATAAAAAACAAGAGCATAGGTTTTAGAGGATTGGAAGCGAAACAGAAAAAAGAGATAATACTGGAATAGGTCCTTAATAGTGGGGGAAAGTCCATCCCTGGATCTTCAATGTGTGGCGGAGGGTGAGGGGGGTGGTTAGATTTTAAAAGTTAGATAGATGCACGCAAAAAACTAACCGAGGAATCAGCCCCTGTGCTCATGCTACACGATACACTTGAGAGGAAACACGGCATAAAGCTGAGATTCCAGCGGAGAAACGAGTTCATTTCGATACCTGGAGCGGAACTTGGAGCGAGGCTCTTTCCATTCTTAATTTTGCGAAAAAGTGCGTTTTAATTTTAATTTTCATCCGGGGGCGAGTGCCCGGGCGAATTCCGAGTATCGTCGAGGGAAACAGACAATGAAGCCGGAAACAGAAGTTTCTCAAAGTTTACGCCCGCTGAACCGCATCGGCTGAAAAAGCTGTCGGTCTCGAAAGCGCAGGTAAGCTGAGCTATCAGCCTGGAAAGCTCGGCTCAGGAGTCAGAGGTGGATTTAGAAGTTTCTCCGTCTCTCTCCAACCCTTTGAATACACAGGCTAATAAGAGACAGTGGAAGGGCCATCAAATAAATTCATCCCCCGCCCGCGCCCTCCCCCGGCTCTCTTTAAACTGTGGGTTTCGGGGGGGCCATGGGGACGGGGATGGGAGAACAGTCATCGTCTCTGTCAGTGCGGGGTTTTGTGCATTGCACACACGTCGTCGTGCCTACCTAATTTTTCTACGGCTCTTGTCCTTGTTGCTATATTTCGAACGCAATCTCCAAATTTTCGAGGAGAGCCAGAAGTCCGAGAATATAGTTCAGATAAAATGGGCCTGAAAATTCCACGCTTGACAACAGGACAATTAATTTTTTTTAAGTACTTTAATTGGCGAACCGGCCGATGATTGGTAAGATTTTTGGGCACCCTTTAGGACTGCTGCCCACACTGGAAAAAAAACACATTAGATCAAGAGTCCAGACTCTTAAAAACATCGACAAGAAAAAGTACTCTTGATTCAATCAGAATCTAGCTTAAATCAAGAACCAAATCTCTTAATTTAAGCGGATTTCCTTTTGATTCGAGCAAAAATCCGATTGAATCAAGAGTATTTTTTCTTGTCAATATTTTCGAGAGTCTGCACGGAGAAAAAAACTTCGTGCGTGGGACCCAAAGTTTAGGTCATATGGATCTCTGAATTTTTCGAATTGAGCATCTGAACACTTTAGGTCCATCTGCTGAGGTTTGGATCACACATCTGAAACTTCAGTTCTTTCATCTAAAGTACTTCGGTTTTCACATCCGAACAACTTCGGTTCTCACATCTGAAGTACTTCAACTGTAAGAACTGGAGTTCCAGATGTGTGACCTCGACAGCTAGACCTAAAGTGTTCAGATGCTCAATCCGAAAACTTCAGAGATCCATATGACCTAAACTTCGGGTCCCACGCACGAGGTTTTTTTCTCCGTGTGGACTCTAGATCCAATGTGTTTTTTTCCCAGTGCGACTATTAAAATGTTCGTTGCGAATACCCTGTCTATCATCTTTTTCCATAGGTTTAAATGGCAGACTAATCCATACATCGCAAAGCACGCCACGCCACTGGTATAAATCAATACATCGGATAAGAACCGTAAAGTCTGGTCTTACTTCCATCCGACGGCGACAACGACGGACAACAATACGTCATCATCAGGCGGTCGTTTATTATCGAAGACGGGCGCCGGGCGGGCGGCGCGGCTCGGAAGAAATTTTAATAAGGAACTCAAAGTAAACACACCTGACAAGTTCAATAAAAAAGGAGCGCATAAAATATGAATGAGCAAACGTCGGTGAAAAGGCGCTAGGAAACTCCGCGGCTAAACAAGATCAAGATGAAGGCTCGAAATCTCCGGAGAAGAGAAAAATCCTCCGGGAGCACACTTTATAATTTGATTCCCCCATCAGACTTATTAATCTGGATTCCGGCCACCGTTGCCGCTAGCCCTGATCAAATCCGCCCCTACCCTTCTGCCGTGATAGCGAAGAGAGCAGTAAGTGCATGCTGAGATGAACCTCGAGACCCATAGAAGCATGTGCTAACCATGGCTCGTTCAGAAATGCACTTACTGCTCTCTTCGCGAAGAGCTCTAGCAAAGAGAGCAGTAAGTGCATGCTGCAGTGGCGTGGCGTGAACGATCGATTAACGATATTCCCTCATTTAAAGCTATGCTAAAGAATCGATTATTAAGGTGTTCGTTGCGAACACCTTGTTAATCGATCCTTTCCCATAGGTTTAAATGACAGATCAACAGATATATCGCAAAACACGCCACGCCACTGGCATGCTGCGATGAACCTCGAGACCCATAAAAGCATGTGCTAACCATGACTCGTACAGAAATGCACTTGCTGCTCTCTTCGCGAAAAGCTCTAGCAAAGAGAGCAATATGTGCATGCTGAGATGAGCCTCGAGACCCATGAAAGCATGTGCTAACCATGGCTCGTACAGAAATGCACTTACTGCTCTCTTCGCGAAGAGCTCTGGCGAAGAGAGCAGTAAGTGCATGCTGAGATGAACCTCGAGACCCATAAAAGCATGTGCTAACCATGGCTCGTACAGAGATGCACTTACTGCTCTCTTCGCGAAGAGCTCTAGCAAAGAGAGCAATAAGTGCATACTGAGATGAACCTCGAGACCCGTAAAAGCATGTGCTAACCATGGCTCGTACAGAAATGCATTTACTGTTCTCTTCGCTGTCACGGCAGCCCTACCCTCCCGCCTACCGCCATCAGGAAAAACGCCTTATGAGCATCTAAACATTGCCGAACCTCCCACATAAAACACGAAATGTTTAGAAGACTTGTTCTAATTTTATTTGATTTTTTCATAGAATATTCTCCGCACTTTATTGTGATACGCCTAAAAATTTGAGAGAATATTATCCGTAACTTTCCTGAAAATTAAATACTTAAACTGGGAAAAGTTGGCAACTTTGGAATGCACATACGGCGTTTTTACGTAGTATACTGCCGTGCTAAGGAAAAACGCCGGAAAAACGCCGTGCTCTCGGAAAATATTAATTTTTGATGAATGTTTTGAATGCTCTCCCTTGAAATTTTCAGACACTTCAGATAAAATTACAGACAAAATTCTATGAAAAATCGGATCAAATACAATGACAAAATATCTCGAAAATTCGTGATTCGTCAAAGGAAATTTGGCGACGTCTAAATGTTCATACGGCGTTTTTCCTTAGCACGGCAGTATGGGTGGGTGTGCACGATTTGGACGCGTGGAAGACGATCCACCCACTTTTCTCGGTCTCCTCGGGGGGTAAATAGTGTGGTAGGCTTCCATACCCGCGCCGCTCTTTTTAGAGCCTTGATCCTCTTGTGAGCTCATTCAGTTTTGTTCCGTGACTCTGTTCTGACAAATTACTCATTCCATAGATAACATCAATCAAAACTGAAAATTAGATTTAGTTATCTACCTCACCTGCCACGCCACGTATTGTCTGGTTCTGTCACGGATTGTCGCTTAGGGAAATGGTGCATACGTCTCAAGTCGTTAACTTGCATTTAAGGTTTCTTCATTTTCAGAAGGCTCGTGCTGAAATAGAATTCAGTGAATCCCGTTCGGTGCGACCGTCTAAGGGCCGCCGTTTTGCCGTCATAGCGCATACCTACGGGAACCTTTAAGTATGACGTAAGCCTTTTGAGGGGCGAGAGGGTCTGTGTTTACCTTACGGGGTCTTATGCCGAGGAAAGAGGGTCTTAGGTAAGCTTTCCTCTCTAAAAATAAATAAATAATATGTTCGAATATGGAGATTACTTTTTCAAGCTATTTTTCGAGCTTTCTCTGTTATTTTCATGAAAAGTTCGGAGACGGAGTGTGAGGATAGTCTAACATTATCTCCAGGGGGCAGGGTGAGATGTTATCTTAGGAACCTTACAGTGTGGCAAAAAAGTAAGAAAAAAATGAAAGATTGGAAATTTCAGTGAAATATTTCATTAATTTCTAGAGGCTGTAAAATATTTCATAATTTTCAGGGGCTAGAGAATGCAACTCGCACTCAAACACACAAAAATAGAAAAAAGTCTTAACTTTCACATTTTACGAAACATGAAAAGGAACCGGTTTATTTCAATATCTTTCATAAATTTCTGTAAATTCATGAGATATTTCACGTGAAATTTCAAGATTTCATTTCACATAAAATTTTGCCACCCTAGTGCCTTACGAGGGGAGAGAGGGGTCAAAATGTAGTTCAAAATTCCTTCCGTAACACTAGAACCTTTTTTTGTCTTTTTCCTATCAAAGAGAATCCGACTAAAATTCTCTGCGCATGTGAATCAAACAAAAATTAAGACCTATTTGAAGGTGTCATAAGGCCAAATAGAAGAAAAAGCAATCGAATATTTGGGATGCAGATTGCGAAGCCCCTTTCGGAATACAGGACGAAAGAGCGAAAACGGAATTTAGTCTCACAAGCAAATCATTAACGCGGAGCTGGAGAATACGAATAGCGAACTCTACTCAAGTAATCATATCGAAAGATTATGTCTGGTAGAGCCGAAATTCGTGATTCAAAGCTATCGCCTCTGCCGATGATGGTGCAGCACAGCACACCACCGCTGGATCAATCGACTACCCTACTTGCAGGCTCAATATCACGAGAGCCCAAGGCATAGCTCAATTTATTCACCACGCCAGCTGGTTATTAGTTCCTTTGCTGATCGACTGTAAAACTTTGGCAGCAAGCTTAGTATCTTCGGGATCAGCCACCCCTCCCTCCAGAGCCCCCTCCTCTGTTATTGTTTTCCCCAGCTCCCCTAAAACAATTTTCCGAGCTTCAACTTCTAAAAATATGCGCAACTATTATTATGGATCCGAAGAGTCATTATCGCGTACTGTTGCAGCGTTTTCCGACATTGAACGCACAGCGGGACGCCGCAGGCTCTTTTCAGCTTGACGGCGAATGTTCCCTGAAAATGACTCCACGGGAGTCTGTTAAATACGCTTTCCACGGGTGAGAAAGTTTCGGTATTTCCCAAGTGCGTTATCATAATCGTGTAATGCTCGTGCATTGTCACCGGCATTAATAATATTTCAAGTTTAAGTAGCGCTATGTATATTCATAAAGGGCCGTCCATAAAGTAGGTGGCTCTAAAAATCTGATTCGTTTACGCCATCCCCCTGCCCGTTGAGCAGGTCTATAACCCCTCCACCCCCCTTGGGTCTTCGCGCCCACAGGCTGCTGGGCGGACCCAAACTCAACATTTTCAATTCCAGTTCGAAGTATCATTTATCATGAGAATCCAGTCATTTTAAATTCGAGAGCAGGAAGCCTCCTTATGGATTTCAATCTTGTTTACACAAATTTCTGGCACATAAGTTACCATTCGTGGCTCAATTTCATGGATTTGGGCCTCTTACATTTACAGCGGGAGAGAAATGCGTTATCAACCACAGATCTTCAAAATACAAATTACTTTTTCATCTTTGCGGATGCTTTTGGGGAGAACAATCGCGTTTGGCCTTCGTCTATTGTTCAGACGGTGTAAGTAAAGTAAAACAATTGCTAAATCCATTGTTAAATACAATTTTCGTTTTTCCGTTGTTCTTTCCGAGTTTCCTCGTGATAAGACACTAATTCTTTCACCAACCTATACGGATGTTTGCAGAGTATTTCTCTCAGTTTTTCCTCAATTTTAAGTTTCCTCCTGATAAGCCACCGCAACTAATCGTATATTGGCGGCCATGTTGGAAGTATAAATAGACTTGAAAACCAGCTAGCTGTCTCAGTGCGTTATTTATCTTCCTACGAGGATTGAATTTGCGACTTTATCCCGGGCAATTCTCGCTATTGACTCAGTTCTGCGTTTAAGGAAAAGCGAGTGCAACATCATGAAATTCGAAAAAATATTTTTGATTCCGGTAATCTTGGCGTTTTTTAGTTTTTACTGTGGTTTCGTCAACTGTGACTCGTGTCCTGATATTTCCTGCGATACAGATGCGGCTGCGCTCCTTGCAATTGCGGAGATTTTGGAACTTGCGGATGAAAATCGCAAAGAACAACTCATTGACGAGGGTTAAAGTAAACGTGAACATGTGCAGAGGATCATTTACAGTACCTTTTATCAGAATTCCGATTTTCCTTAATCAACGGAAAAGTCAGTCGCCAGCGCTTTCCAGCTCTTTATGTGCCCTCTTATTAATTGTACAGTTGAATTTTCAATAAATACACATTTTATTTTGTATGAGCTACTTATCATGTATTACTTAAGTTCATATATGGTCAAACTTTGGCATCAAATGTTGCAATAGGGAACCACTATTATTGACTCGTCCATAAGAGCATCTATCTGCATAAGAGAGCTAATGGCACTTACAGTGTCTCTAAAATGAACCTCAAATAAGGGTTCCTTAAAGAGAAATGCAGTCGGTAGTCTGCCCACACTAGCCTCAAAAATCGAATCGTATCGTTTAATCAATCTTAAACAAATCGGTTTTCCTCAAAATTCTCGAAGTAGATGGACTGAGTTTTCGTAAATGCGTCTATCTGCAGATTTAAATATTTTCCGATTAAATCGATAGGAATCTTCTCCTTAAAAGACTTGCAATGAGAACGAGAAAATACCTGGTGACATGCCACCTCATCAAAAAGTAGAGATGTGTGTGTGTGGGTGTTTTTTTTTTGTTTTTTTTTTTTCGCAAAATTATCACGTTCTAGTTTTTTTCAAAGCTGGTGAAGACGATAGAAACGTATTAATGTTTAAACAAACTATCAGAATTCTCAATCTGGCGAGATAGAACACTGTCGATGAGACTGTGGTGATCGAAATTGATTCGTTTGCTTCTTTGATGAAAAATTGACGTTTTGGAAGCTATAAGGGCACGAATTTCTCGTGAATTACCGATTTTACAGATTTGTGACAATAGAAACATTTTTAATGCTTCAAAAAGTGGAAGAGAGGAAACAAAATCTGAGCAGATATATTCATAATATTATATTGGTACAATATCTATAGGTTTTTAACAAACAGTGATCGTTAAATAATGATTTAATACTTTGCAAATACCTATTACAATAAAAGTCCTAAAATTAATACCACTAATCTCTGCATTTTTATCAAAGCAGAGCGACTCGCCAATTTTGAAAAAGTAAATAAAAATCCAGAGACAAAATTTTGCAACTGATTACTAATCACAGTGACTATACTGATTGTGGGGGTTATCCTGATGAGCGTAGCACGGGTTTCCTGCTAGTTTAGTAATAAACAAACTCGTATGCTCGTGCCATGATGCAGGACTAGATTCATTTGAAGATCTATTCTAAACAATTTTCACTACGAATCTAGGAGAGAAAGTCTATGTAAAAAAATGCTCACCAACTTTTTAACAAAAAGTTTACCCCTCCGAGGTTTGACAGAATCGAAACGCAAAGATGGCATAACAAACTCTCAAGCAATTTTTTTCCTGGAATGCTCATAATAGCAGTTCAAGTTAGTTTATAATACCTTGTTATTTTTAAGGTTAAAGTTTTTGACAGAGCTTTTCCGGGTACAAACGCAGGAAATATTGTGCCACCAAGCTGCATTATACGCAAATAAATGCACAGGAAGACAGAAAAAACAGAAGTCTGAAATGATATTCACGGAATGAATTGGAGTATAAATAAGGTCCCAAAGTAATTTAAAAGCTGAGTTTATTGGAATGTCGCGGAAGCTGCCACTTGAAGCTATGCGTACACTTTTCCCCATACTTTACTCTCGTTGCGTCGCATCGATGGCGCAACAAAATCTAGGCGAAAAGTTTTACTCCGGACGGAGAAAGACAAACTTTCGCCGGAGAGGAAAAGAAAATAATATGAAGTAACCGAAGAGACGTGCAATGAAGATTCGAAACCGACACAAAAAATAAAAGTTCAATATTATTTTTCCCCTTCATAACCCGTTTCTTTCCCCTGGCCCTGGTGTCCCCTTTCACGGGAGCGTTTAGTGGAGAGTGTTTACACAGACACTGAATTTCTTGATAAATGTGGTATTGATGGTATGGTGACGGTGGGGCACGTAAGGTGTCGTAAAGTATCAATCGATTTCTCTTGCTTTTGGGGGCTATGAGACTTATTGAACATTTTAAAATACGCTGATTCTGTAAACCTCATACTTACATGCATGAAATATAAAAATATGATACATGATATAGCATATGATACATATGAGTGGCTGAAGGGCTTTGGGAGGACAGGGGACTTTGGCGGCTGGGTATCGCAGAGCGCCAAAGAGCACTATGAAAGCGGCTTTATATGTATGTGTACATCAAATAAAAAGGTGTTATTCCATACTGAAAATACATCGATACAACCCCATACACAAAATGTTTATGCACACAGCGGCTTTTTTACTGAGGAACTTCTTCTGAATTTAGGAAAATAAAGCTGACGAAAATTTTTCTAGGAATTCTTCATGATTTTGGTAGCATTTAGTTAATAATTATAAATCCACTATGACTACAGCGCAATGGTTTTTCCAAGAATTAAAGAAATATAATGCAGGTCTATATTTTTTTCAAAGATTAGACTGTGAAAAAAAGGTGTCAAACTTTTATGACATACTTAATTTAAAATGACAAATAAAGAAAGATGAAAGTTTGATTGATTTGAAAGTTGCTTTGACCTCAATGGCAACCTACGATTTTTATGTGTGGTAGGTACTATTAAATGTGCGTAAATCAACGGGTATGTAGGCGTCTGTATGCGATTCGTACATCAGGAAATTTCGATGAATCTACATAATGAGAATTCATTAGAATATTCATTCATTAGGCAATAGAATTATTGCCTTCATCTACTATAGCAAGCCAGAAATACATTTCACTGGTATTTCTGAACATCCAAAAAAATTAGAACACCTCCGTGTACGGAAAATGGGACTTTACTCAAGATTGTGATTAATAGTAAGAAGAGGACTGTTTAACTCTTAAAATACAAGATGCAAAGGATTCGTAAATTTGCGATAAGTTTTGACCAAAATACAAAAAATGAAAGCATTCATTAATATCAATATGGATGAGAAGATTGGAGGGTCAAAATAACTCGAAGCCAATCACTGCTTTCTTTTCCGAGGCGAACCCATAAAGTTGAATCGATGCGAATTGTTCAGGGATTGCCAATAATTCCCTGACGCTGTAATTTAGAAATTGGCTTGTTACGGGAGAATCAACGGAATAACAGAATTACCCCCGTTGCCACGTTCAGTACGATAAATTATTTAAAGTCGTAAATAATTTTCACAATGTTGCTTACCACGCTAGCATCGAGGCAAGCATCATTTAATATGTGGTTTGCTATTCATGTGGTCAATATTTTGGATGTTATAATTACGGTTCAGACACTAATCATATGGACCGCGAGCATTAATATCGCGAGACCTCAGCATAAATATCATAGAAATAAAATTGGATGTAGCACCAAAACGATTTGTAGCTACCTCTGAGCGAATAAAAAGTTTGAGACACTCGCTTTACTTTCTTTCATTGCGTCATTGAGCACGAGTAAATGATTTCAAACGCGAGAGAGCATACTTGAAATTTTTTTCCCTTTATCTTCCTATCGGATTTTTTTACGTTCACTCTAATTGCTTCTGGTATAGACTAACTGACGTCAGAGACTAATCGAAGCACGTCATCTTTTTACTTTAAGTGCATGGTCTCCCTTTAAATATAGCGGCCGCAAAAAAATGAAGCATAAATCTAGTAGGCATAAACTAAGGAGACAAACGTGTGATATTTGCTACGAGTGCTTGAGCATTAGTTATAACTAAGAATACCGAAAGCTCTGGATCATTACACATGAGGTGGAGTTGGTATTTGTCATCCAATGGGGCAACAATGAAAGAAACGACTCATGACAAATGTCGGTGCATTTTCTTGCAGAGAGAATACGAAGAGAAAAAAGGGAAAAAATTGCTTTGTTACCATGTTACCATCTCTTCGCGAGTGCGCTTCCCCTCCCATCCACCCTCGTGCTCCACTTAACGTTGCCAGTGTTGGAGACTGATTTTGGTTGTGATGAGTTTTAATATTGCTACTCCAACTCAGCTCCTCTTTGAGTTGCGAATATACCTATTCACGTACACTCAAAAATATGATACATTTCCAAGTGCCTAATTTTACACCATATCTGTGTCACGTGATGCATTTGCAAAATTTTAAGAGAACGAACAACATAACGCGCGCAAAAAAGGATTGAAATGAATTCTAACGGTAAAATTTACACTTCTTCTACCTTAAATGAACTGTACATAAGTATTTCCTCACACTGCAGGTTCTCAGGCACCTCAGGTTCTTGTAATTTTTATATTATGTTTTTTAAATTTTGAACCAGCCATTATTGACGAAAGCACGGCAAATCCAATTAATCTTTTATTGTATTTCTTTAAAAGGATATTTTGAATTTGTAACCTTCAGGAAGTTCTTCATAAAACGCTATTCATTATGAGATGAAGTCCTGCTATTTAATCATAATTTTATTAGTTGGTAAAGGATACTACAATAAAAGTAAGAAATCGGTCAAAAACTGCATACTGAATGATCAGCAGATCATCAGAAAGACTTTATAGTGTTTATGCAATCTCCACAGATGTAGGACACATTACTTCCTTTTATTTAAGGTTTATTCAAAGGGACATTTTACACTCTCTCTCGACGTGGAAATGAAAGACATAGAAAAATGTACACTACGTATACATAGATCTACTGTTGAGAAATGCAGTACATTTACGCTGGATGACATTCTTTCATCTTATTTCATTAGGAACAACAGTGTTGCTAATTACTCTTCTTCGCCGATTGCTGCTTGTAAATCTACTTATGTAAGTGATTGCTTTTTGACTGATTGTGAGTTCATCCTACAATCTGAAGTTGCAGCTGTAAGAGTGCATTGAGATTATAAATGAACCTTTCTGCTGGTGAGTATGTAATACGCCAACGTATGAAAAATGTTTTAGTCTAAAATGGTTCTGAATATAGAGTGTTCTTGGAAGATGTTTCCGTTGGAAAACTCTAAGTTTTCTCGTTCCTCAATTTTCATCTCGCAACGGAGGATATTAGTGATACAGCATTCTGATGTAGGTGGGAAGAATGCTGAAGTTCAAGAATTTCCAACTTACAGTAGATGTTGTCACATGTCTCATTTTCTAAAAGAACTTTCTAAGAAAACATCTCCGCTTACAAATAATATATTCTCCCCTTCTACTTGCTCCTGAATTTCTTTAAACCTCTATGAGACGCTGAAAACAATCCTTATGGATAGCAAAAATGTCTCAAAATTGTGGTGAGCTGCGTGTTACTGAGAGGGTTTAGCAATGAAAAAATGTTCAATTTTTTTTCCTTTTTTTTTCCTTCTAAAATATGCGAACCAGCTAATTTCAACCGACTGAACGCTTTCGCTTACACTCTTCTTCGTAAAAAGATCATGCAGAGAATAGTACATACTGCTGTTTTGCTTAACATGAAGCAATTAAATATAGTCTCTTTTTATGGTCAAAGAGATATTAATCTAAATCAGCTGAATAATGTCTAATGAACTTCTGGGAAATTAGGGTCAATTTAATGAAGATAGAGGGATGTGCAAGTAAAATTTTCCGCTCTAGCTCAATTTGGTCCATTTCCCCAGAATTTTATTTCTGGAGTAACATGCTCCTTCCGGTGCCACACCAATATCGAGGGCTGAGGAACAATGCCCAACCGACAATTTTAGCAAAAAGGAGTTAGTGACTTTGTCGCATTCTACAGTATAAAATACGTACGCTGATGTTTTTAGTTTTTTTTTCCAATACTGTCTAGAAACGCTATAAAGACGCTGTAATGTACAAAAAATTGCAAATCTAACCTGAAAATTACATGACAAAATTTCCTCTTTGTCCTGAAAAATCGTCAGTTTGCAGATAGGCGGTATTGTCGTTCAGCCATCGAGATGGCGTGGCGTGCTTTGCGATGTATCGATTGATCTGTGATTTAAACATATAGTGAAGAATCGATCATTAAGGTGTTCGGTGCGAACACCCTGTCTATCGATACTTTCCCATGGGTTTAAATGGCATAATAATCGATATATCGCAAAGCATGCCACGCCACTGATCGATATGTATCATGAGCTTTAAGGGTTGAATTAAAGGAGTACTCGGCGGATCTGGCAACCTTATCCCTCTCGTTTATTGTTTCCCTTTTCCCATCTTCTTTACCGTTCGTCAGGTTTTATCGATACACATTTCTAACAAGCCAATTTTTTAATAGAATTACTGTCTCCATAGCTAATAGTTTGCCCCTCGGAGCGTCTGAGCATTTATCCTAGTCGTATTCTTGCTGTTTCGCTGAAACCCGAATCGATATCCCCCGCCCCCGCCTCCCCCCCCCCCCCCCCCGGTCTCCTCCCTTTTATCTCCACCACTTCACTCTCTCCGCCACTCTTTGATTGAACCTCTCGATCTTCTTGATATTGTAAAGCGAAGACGGAACTGCAAAATCGCGTAACTCGGTTTGCGACGCTTCAGATTTTCTGTCCTATTTTTTTCTTTCTTTCTTTTAAATGCAAAAATACGCTACGTCCTTTACTTCAATTTCAATTTCCCCTCTTAGTGTTCTCTGTTCGATGAAAATCTCTAACAATAGTTTTGGTCTGTTATCCTTTGATAAAGTGCGGGAGTGGAAATTTTGAAACACTGCAAACGAGAAACGCATTTTTAGTTTCACCATCGATGCCTGACATTTACTTTACCACGACAAGACGAGAAACCATATGCATCCGCAGCAATTTCGAGATTTTGAAAATCGGAAAGTAAAAGAGAGGAAATGAATTTCACACCTGCCTTCAAATGAGAAGGTATGCAAAATTACCTTCATTGAAGGCACAATAATTGTATCAACTCGTCAAGCAAATGATGCATTTCGAGGCAAGTTAGATTCTCTCTTAGTTGTTTTTTTTTTTTTTGAGTTTTAGAATACCTTGTAAGACAGTCGACCAAAGTAACAATATAACCGTGACTTATATAGGTACATCAAGGATTTAAAATACGAACCAGAAATTTAAGTTCTAAATTGCGAAATGTAGTCCAATCGCTTTTCAGTCTCTCATCCGTAACCTCGAGGTCTTAAAATGGATGTATAAACACCAAGCTCTGGCAGGGCCGGATTTACCTACTGGGCCTACCCATGGGCCGCCTGTATTTTGTCGCCCCTTCTCATTCGTTTTGAAACATCAATAAAAACCATCAAGTGAACGTGCCGGAGGGGGAGGGGTGCATAAGGCACGTTTACCTACTCGTGTTGGATATATTTTTTGCGAAAGCCCTGTCAACACTACTAACAAAATTTCACGGAACCTTGCGCGAAAGTTAAGTTCTGTAAACTTGTCTCTATGTGGACAAGGTCCTCCATTTATAAGAAATGAACCAAACAATTATGAAAGAACAAACATAAATGTGGTTCAATAATTTTATCTTCCGCCGCTGCGCCGCGCTGATCGCACGGTGATTGGCGCAATGCGTGAAGTATTCCTGCAGTCTTGTAGGCGCTATACGTTTCACGCCAACCGCTCCTGACCGCACTGCGTTTGGTGCAATGGGTGAAGTGTTCATGCCGTCTTGTAGTCGCTAATATGTGTTACATGCCGATCGCCGCGCCGAGGGCTTGTCTTTTTCATCTCAAGTCCTCGTCATCATTCCTCTCTGCGTTAAGCTCCCGGCCAAATTGCGTGTTTAGTTCCTCTCTTCACTCTAATAATTAAAGATGCTATTTCTTGTATCACCGAAAAACAACAAAATTAGAAATTACTATACTCTCAGGAAAGAGAGATTTCGTCCCCTTTTCTCATGGATAATTTTTTTTCTGAATCCGATTTTTTTATACCTACAATTAAAAAAAATTGCGAAATTCGCCGCCATGGGCCGCGGCCCATGTGGACACCCCCTTAATCCGGCCCTGAGCTCTGGCGAGCGTCATAAAGTTCAAGAGCTTTAAAAGTCCGAACGTCGCACTGGTGACAAGTCCATTCCGTGTGCCTTTCACGGTGGCCGAACGGACTAGGCCGCGAAGCGCGGGAATCGAGGAAAACTAAAGTCGGGTAATCTCCGGAACCTCAATCGCTCCGGGAAAAAAGTAGCTGAATAATCAAGTGACTGCCTATCAAAATCCTTACAAGTGAGCGCCATGCGCCGGTAAATGCACAATGCACCGCACCGCGAGGCCCCACACCGGAATCGGACGCCCAATCTGATTTCGCTGCTCTCTTTCAAAGCCGACACGAACGACGTTGCCGCAAAGCATTCGAGATGCATAAATATCCGATGATTTTGAGCACTTTTACGGCACTATTTTGCAACTTTGGGCCATTCGGACGCACAGTTTACACGTCTGCAGTTCGTTACTTTTGTTAATACTTCCTCTCACCTATATTCCGCAAGTTCAGCCCCGCTCCCTCTTTCCGCTCGGCGTGGACCTAGAATTTCTGACGCAGCATTGTCGGATGGGGCTGAAGACAATTTTTTATGGAGCTAAAGAGGCTTCAGCGGGCCGATTATTGAAATTGATGGACAAAGCTATAGACAAAGAAGAGAAAAGGGATATGGTGAGATCCTACTGGTGGAAGCGGATGTTTGAAATGGACAAAGGAGGTAAGTAATAGACTAACTAACAGCAGCCGACAAGAGACCAGACAGTTAGTCCATCATTTTCCCTCTCAGTCTGAAGAAACCACCAGTTGCAACCAATAAGATCGCTCCATATTCCCTATGTCCTCTTTGTCTACCGCTTATTTGTCTATTGATGGTATAGCTACGTATCTGGGATGTCCTGTCTTTGCATGCAACGTCACTGTTGCAGATGCTTACTCAATTACGAAGTTTCAATTAAATAAGATAATGTAACTTACATGATAAAGTGGTATCGGTGCGTAGTAACATAGTATCTAGAGATTCAAAAGACACTCACCTGAAACAGAGATTAGAGGATGAATTTAATACATTTTAAAATTAATGGATATAATAATGATAATATTTGTAAGAGAGTGATTCTACAATCGGACGTATTTCTGCCAAACGGAACTAAGCGCCAATTTGAGTTCCTTTTGAGGAATTTAGAATCCCGGATAGCGCGTTCTGTCAAACGGAACTAAGCGCCATGGAAAAGCATTGCGAGTATAGGACGGAATGAGCCCGACGCCCGGTTCCGCCGCCAATCCAAGCCCCCCTCTAACTTCCTCCCCTATGGCGCTTAGTTCCATTTGACAGAAATACGTCCAATTTAAATCATTTAACAGTAAGGTCGCATATTTTGAGTGCCTTTTATCCTCACATTGTTTTGAAAGTAAGCATAAGAATTGAGTTGCTCCGAAACGAGTTCAAATAAATCCAAGTCAAAAATAAGGTTACAACCATATTAAAAAATAAGGGGTAAGCTAATTTTTGAAACGTTGTTCTAAATCGCGAAAATCGTTCTTTTCATGTCGTTTGGCAACATCGCTCCATCGTCTTCCGTTTTATCCGTCGACGCATAAGCTAAAGACAAGAGGCGTGCTCTGCGCGGTTTTAACTTACAATTAGTCAACGCGAGGGAGGGATAAAAAAAGCTCAAGAAACGCCTATGATTCCGCTCGTTAATTTTTAAATTTCTTGGATGCCTTTGATAATTCCGACTATATTTATTCACCTTACGTAGTATCAGTTGCGCGCTCATTATGTGTACCTACCTCGCGGGATGCGGGGGCGGCGCGCAATAGAGTCGGCTCTACTTGAATTTACTACCCCGCTTTTTATTTTCCTTCTTGGCGACAAACTATTCCGGAGCCCACGGATGATAACACCAGAAAAAATTAACCGGCTCACCCCGTCTGCGCCATAATTTCTCTCTTATTGTGGCTGTGTCGCTTTGAATTTTTTCCAACTTTACCTAAGTACTTGCTTTTACTTATTTGACTTCGCGGTAAGTATATATATTTTACACTGTTCTACACGCGCTCCTTCATCTAGCGAGGTCTCGGAGAAAGAACTGAACGCTGTTTCCGTGTAGACGAAGACTTTCCTCTTTCACCGGAAAGTGAATTTTTCAACGGTAACTCTAGGCAGTTTGATATTTTAATACATTAAGCATTACGAAGCTTAAGATTAACACTTTGCATATTTTAAAGAAAAATGTAGTGGAAACTTATCATCACAATTCGCAATAAACTTTTGACCAGAAAAACAAACCAATCGTAAGACTTTCAGACAAGTGTCTTTTTTCCTTCTTTTTTGTATTTTTCAAGGGAATTTTGTAAAATCTCCAACACCCAAATTACATATAAAAGACAATCTTCTATTGAACCCTTGTAATCAAATTTTTTTAAAGTGTAATTAATTTAAAAATATATATCTCTCTTAAAGAAAAATAAATGAATGTGAATGAGCTCTAATGGGATATGGTTTGCAAACATCTTGTACTGCATTATCTTCAATGAAAGAATAAAAAAGTTTTATAATTCCTTATGAAATATATGGTTTTTTACGACAACTCGCCAACGCATGGGTAAATTGAGTCTTAAATAATTTCTCCGCAGAACGAACGCTTTAAGAAGAAAATGACTGATACAATTCCATCGACGTTTCCGTAGATTTAGTTGCATAAATGTGAGTATTAAAAAGCACTTAATACAGCGCAATGGAAGCGCCAGCAGGACAGTAGAATTAGGAAAATAACTGCTCGAGCAGCACGCAGCACGGCGATTTTTTGTAAGACACGCCTCCCATCTGAAGCCACTTACTTTTCCATCGACTATTATTCAAGATATTCTTTCAGCAGCCGATAATACTCATCGTGCTTCTTTTCTCCAGCGGCGCGGCGTGCTTTGCGACACATCGATTCATCTGCCATTTAAACCTATAGTACAGAATCGATTACTAAGGCGTTCGCTGCGAACACCCTGTTCATCGATCCTTTTTCATAGGTTTAAATGACAAATCAATCGATACATCGAAAAGCACGCTACGCCACGCACACTCCTTCACATTGCTGCACCTAATTACAAAAATTGCTCATTTTTCTGCACTTGAGAACCTTTATGATGCGACTCTCTCGAGTAATGAGAGTGGTATGTATCTTGTCGTCAAGCCTGCCTTCTTAAACAAGTCATATCTCAAAAATTTGCTCTACAAAGGAATCCTCTCGGCTTCCGACGTAGAATTCACTTAAATTCCTTACGACGAGGACGGTATGAGCGTCAGCACTGACATCCTGCAATCAAAGAGCATGTTTTCCTAATTGCACGATCAACCTCCAGTGCATCAAACTGCAGAGGAATGCTGAAAGCATGAGTGCATGTCTACTCAGAGACATCCGTGCATGTGCCGAAAAGCCGGGGATGAGATACAATACATGCGGAATACGAGTCTCAACAATTAACTGGAACAAGATGGGTGATGCGAGACTTTGAAAAGCCGGGGCGTAGAATGGCGATGAACGTTGAGGCCACGTCATTCTAACATCGTTAATAAAGGTGAACTGCGCTAATTTCAGATATGCAAATCGCCTATAATTTACTAACAACGTTTCAATAGCGCTCGTCAGCTTTTCCCGTCAGGCTCGCACAACTTTGAGCGATGCAGGGAAACGCTTTCAAAGCCCTGTTGTCGATTGGCAAGGCGACCAACCCCTTCGATCACACCGGCGCACAGTGCGGCATCCTTACCCACGATGCGGACAAAAATCGGTAAAAAACACTTGACACTCAATAATGAAGATTATAGCACCGACACAGGGAAGCCCTTTGGTACTATCAAAGTAGAACACTCGAAGAAAAAGAAAATGTTTTATCTCAGGATTTTTTTGGCGTATTTTTCGAGATAAGTTCATTTGAAGTTGGCAACCTCGAATCAGCCCTAAGTTATTAATGTAAAAGCAACGTGAAACACCCAAACTTTAACTTAAAATATCTTTGATAGTCGCAAAGAGTCGCGAGATCTTTTCGGTAAAATTGAAGTTGGATATCTGAGGATTAAGGAAATGTCAACCCTCCACAGCATTTTGCGTTTCAAGCGAGAAATCTTCATTTGAAGTTGACGTCTTTTCTCGTGTATTCCTCATGGACTAGTGATTCTCGACCCATTTCCCGCCCACTTTTTTCCAAAATTTGAAGTAGTTTTGCGAAAAAATTTTGAAAATGAACCACCATTGTGAGTCAGAAATATCTTTAAGATGTCAAACTCCAAAAAAAAAAAAAAATGCTCAGATGTCGAGTTGCAAATTTTTGATTTTCGTCCACAGAGGGCAGCACTGTGCGGCGTCCACGATCGTAAAATCGCGTCATGTTTGGCAACGAGACATCAAGTCCCGGTAGCCGCTCGACGTTTCAATAGGTGGGTAAGATAAAGCCAAAAATCGACTAAATAAAATCCCAATCAGTAGTCGGCCCCGAATTCCACTCCACGGGCCAAATCAACTTCTATATTCACGACCGTTCATGCTCATGAATACGTTCGGTATCAAACGTTGTTAATCGAATCTGGGAGAACGAGACGAGAGAATGACGGTTTCATTCGGCTTTTGTATCAGACTCCAACTGCTGTCGTTCTCGACTCCTGATGCTGATTTCTAGTGACGAATTGCATTCGTTCCTTTACTGCTCGTTTTCCTGTCCTCTCATTTTAAATGATTTATGATGAGATTTTTCCATTGTTACGTACTGGGAAAAAAAAAAAAAAAAAAAAAAAAAAAAAAAAAAAAAAAAAAAAACATTGGATCTAGAGTCCAGACTCCTGAAAACATTAACAAGAAATAGGACTCTTGATTCAATCAGATTTAAGCTTAAATCAAAAGGAAATCCGCTCAAATTAAGAGGATTGGTTCTTGATTAAAGCTTAAATCTGATTGCATCAAGAGTATTTTTTCTTGTCGAGGTTTTCAAGAGTCTGGGCTCTAGATCCAATGTGTTTTTTTTTTTTTTTCCAGTGCGTTGAACATACCACCCGGTAATGAAATCTCTCTATCGTAAGAAATAATTCTGCAGGAAATTAATCGTGGGATGTGAAATGTTTTTCTAGACTTATTTCTGTGGTCAGAGAAAGTCAATGGTATCTGCACTATCAGCTGTAACACCCCGTGAAGGTTAGAAGAAACACCCTCAAGAAAAACTAACCATCACATATACATATACATATGATTGCATACATGTTTTTGAAAGATAAAGAACGGAACATACACTTACGCCAATTACCGTATAATGATTCTGAAATGTAATACCCTTTAAACTTTACTGAGCTTTTTTTAACAGCAAATCCACAAATACGATAAAAAAACAACTGCTTCACTCTGATTCTCAATTCTAGTGTAATTACTGCACACTTTACATTTTAACAGCAAATCTAGAAATACGCTAAAAAACAACTGGTTTACTCTGATACTCGGTGTTTTTTCGGTCAAATCGTATGACTTGATAAAACTGAAAGATAAAGTTTGAAACTGCAGAGATTGCAACAAGTTTTTGTTTTTTGTTTTTTGTTTTTTGTTTTTTGGTTTTTGGTTTTTTGTTTTTTTGAACAATAGGGGGGGGGGGGGTACATTTGGTTTTTATTTGTGACTGTAGTGAACCATTGTGTCATCTATCATCACCAGTCATAATCATCACAAATCAGTGATGAATTTCTATTCAACGTGCGCATCATTGATGGGGTTCGCGCTAATGAGAGGTTTTAAGGCGGCAAATGACGCCATCGACCTTGCTTTGAAATAATTATATTTCCGTTAATATTGCGCGTATGAACACTTGGCTGTGTTTGGATGGATCTTATGAATCATGTCTGGTCTTTAAGAATGAATCATTATAAAAATGATTCAGGACAAAATCAATTTACACATTGACTGCTCTATTTTTACACGAAAGTTCACGCAATTAGCTTGAAAAATTATAACATACGGCCCAAAAAACCAGGTATATAGTAAAAGTCGTGACCGAGCTATTCATTTTGATGGATTGATCCTTATTTTGAGATTAAAAGAGGCGGGGTAGTGGTGCTTTCATGATGCACTTTTCGAATAATTTCAACGTAAATCTTGGTTGAAAATCAAATTGAAAAAGCGGAAGTTTGAACGTCACTCACGACTGTAAAGAAGCGTGAACCCTCACAAATTATCATCAATTATCACAGGGACGGTTATTCACGAAATGAGACATTGGATCAAAATCATTCACAACACATTTCTTGACAAACTTCTACAAATAAAACAAGTTTCATTAACTTAAACACGGGCGCGGCTTTGCCAATACACAGCCAGCATCTCATCAATATCAAAGATGCGACTTTTTCAATCTATCAATTCATTACCCGAGCTCCTGGTAATACAGCGTACTATAAAGCGCTTTTTTGCTAAAGGTTAAAATGGAAACTTTTGTTATGATTCATACGTCATCAATTGGCCAGTGATTCGTTCTGAAAACAGAGGAACCGTGAAAAGTAAACAAAAATAAGAGGGAACTTTTCAGTAAATTCGACTACGTATTTTTAGATTTTTAAGATTTCAAATGAAAGAACAATTCAAAAACGCGGTTGAAATCATGCCTCAACTTGAAAGGAATCATCCCCAAATGGAATGGGTTAAACGAAACCGACGTTAAACCGATAGAGCCCTGGATCCTTACGGGCGATTCATACGTCATCGATTGGCCAGTGATTCGCTCTGAAAACAGATGTTGCGGGAATAAAGTAAACCAAATGGGAAGGAGCTTTTGAGAAAATCTAAACGCGTATTTTTAGATTTTAAGTAAGAGAACAATTAAAAAGCGCGGTTGAAATCATCCCTCAGCGTGAAAGGGACCATTTTCCCAATCAAAAGGGTTAAACGGAGCCTTACAGGCGATTCATACGTCACCGATTGGCCAGTGATTCGCTCTGAAAACAGTTGCGGGAAAAGTAAACCAAATGGGAAGGAACTTTTGAGAAAATCTGACTGAACTTTTGCGAAAATCTAAATGCGTATTTTTAGATTTTTAGTGAGAAAACAATTAAAAAACGCGGTTGAAATCATCCCTCAGCGTGAAAGGGACCATCTTCCCGCAATAAAAAGGGTTAAACAGAAAGACTTCAAAAATGACGTTAAACCGATAGGGATCCTTACAGGCGATTCATACGTCACCGATTGGCCAGTGATTCGCTCTGAAAACAGATGTAGCGAGAAAAGTAAACGAAAATGGGAGGGCTTCTGTGAGCGCATCTGAAGTTAAATACCGAGCACATATTTTTTTGCGATCCGTGTAAAGCGCTGATCACGCGATCAAAGTAGGGCTCAAAGTGAGCTTAGTGTGGGGGCTCGCGAGTGCCCATCGATGCGTTATGAACCGCGCGGCAGTGTCGGATCGACGATATTCCCAACGCTTCCGCCATCGTTGGCTCGATTCTCCCCATAATTTATCAATATTTTCTCTCAAAATGTTCACATAATATTAGCGCCTTACAGTCACCCCAATGTAGAATCCCTTTATACTGAGAGTCAAGACAATGTGAGTCCATTTCTGATTGGTTCCCGTATTTTTTGCCTTCACAGTGTCGCAAACGGGAATAAAAATTACATTTTCACCAATTGCAAAGATTATAATCTGGAATGGACCAGGGAATCACGGGTTCGGCAAGGAACATACGGAATGAGAAAAGGGACGGAGAAAGGAATTTGAGAATGGGTCGATCAAAGATTACGAAAAACGTTCAATTTGTGTAATCTTTATGGATGAGGCTATTCGTCGGTACGGTACCGACGGATAAATGGCTATTCGTCGGTACCGCATCGGCGACATTAATTAATAAAAATGTGTTGTCAAGCCTTGGTCCGAATGGACAAGCAAACGCCATCTATGGTGCTCTGTTGTAATTACACGGAGATACTAAGTGCCGATAACTTTTTTACAGCAGCTCATGTGTTCTTCCAAGAGAATCGGTAATTAATGTTCACCCTTTCGCACCGTTAAATTTTCACAAAGTATTTTGATTTTCTTTTCAAGGAGTGTTTTTTATTTGTCAAAGATGTTTCTTTTTTTAGAAGAAGGTGGTTATCATTATCAGTTTCTTATTCTTTGTTTTTGAATTTATCATTTTTCCTCCAGGAAGTCCTCTAATTACTCGTAGTAGCAAAATTTGGCTTGCGAAGCGAGCCAACATTCACAGAGCGAGTGACTGGGGGTCCTGCGGGGCGATTATTGAAATGTTTTGTTTGTCGGATCGACATAGATGACATAGGTTAAAAGGCGGAGCGTGATTGGTCGGCTATGTCTCATCGCTGCTTTGTCGTGCCTTTGTCAGGTGGAATGATCGACATACTGTCGGAAACTTAAGAGGTGCCGTTAGCTTGTCGATCATTCCGCCTGACAAAGGCACGATAAAGCAGCGATAAGACATAGCCGACCAATCACGCTCCGCGATTTAACCTATGTCATCTATGTCGATCCGACAAACAAAAAATTTCAATAATCGCCCCGCAGGGGGCGAAGTCACCGGCTAGCGGCGCAAGCGAGCGTAGCGAGCTGAAGCAGCTAGTATCTTTAATATAATTTACGTACTAAAATCAAAGTACGGTACCGACGAATAGCTATTTATTCATCGGTACGGTACCGACAAATAGCCATTTATCCGTCGGTACCGTACCGACGAATAGCCACTTCGAATCTTTATTCCCGTTTGTGACTCCATGAGAGGGTGTTGTCTCGACTCTCAGTATAAAGGGACTCCACCCCAGAGTGGCGTGGCATGATTTGCGATGGATCGATTGATCTGCTACACCGAAAAAAAGTGAAATTGATTTAACATTCCGGGTGTGAAAAAAGTGTGCGAGAACTTATGAAATGCTGAGCTACCCGCCTTAGCAGTTAGTTTTACATCTTGGGATTGCTACTGTAACTGCTGTGGCGGGTATTTCAGCATTTTATAAGTTCTCGTACACTTTTTACACATCCAGAATGTTAAATCAACTTCACTTTTTTTCGGTGTATTCAAACCTATGGAAAAGGATCGATAAAAAGGGTGTTCGTGTGTTCGTAACAAACACTTTAACAATCGATTCTTTATTACCATGGTCTCAAATGGGGAAATACCGATATTCGATCATTTACTCCTCACATAGCTCCCTTCCTTGAGAGGTCCCGCTTGGTTAACACTGCTATGAAGGGAGGATTAAGGAACAGTGGAGTGGCGTGCTTTGCAATATATTGATTGATTTGCCATTTAAACCTATGTGAATGAATCGATAAACAGGGTTCAACCTCAAATCATTGAATCTCTTAGATTGAATCTGCAAGGATACATTTCCAGAGTTATAATCCTGAATTTTTCTCGAGGTCCGAAAAATTGTATATTATATGCATTGTTCAAGACTACACCTTCATCCTACCTTAATAACGATATTAAAAATTTGGGGCCTCCTAAGGAAAGGAACTGTTTAAGGACGACTGTGAAAACGTTCCTCGTAATTTCGAAGATAAATAATCATATTGGAAATAAGTATTGATTCACAAAAAATTTGGCAAACCCGGAAAAGTTCATACGACGTTTTTCCTTAGCGTGGCATAATACCACATCAAGCTCCTCTTTGATTTGGTGAAACAACGATTGATTCTTGAATTAAATCCTGGCAATGATTTTTATCCCCGTTCCGCCGTTGTTGAAAGTTATTTCACTTTGACGTCAAATAACGCTGTAAAATTTAATTCTTCAGCTTCGAGTTCTCTTTAAACTTTGTAAACACTGCTTCTTTCACCACGTCATTTATCTTCAAGCCCATTTTACACCGAGGGCTCAAACCTTCCAAAACAAAATACCTATAATCATTATCATTTGCGTTACGATCAGACATTCGACTTAAGGCAAGGGGAGGGGATGACAAAACTATACCACAGCTCAGAGGGGCTCATAGAGTTACTCAGATTTGAACATCCGAAAATTATAAAAATTCCAAAAATTTACTCAGCAGTTAAAAGTTTGAGAACTTTCTTTTGTGATTTAATTTCGGAGGGTATTCAATATTTTCAAGTTGATCTGCGTGAAATTTTAATGCAGAAACGTGGCTTTCGGACATCTACTTCTTACCCTGTCTTCGTCGTTTCTTGTACGAAAAAACGTAACAATATATTCCAATGTCGCCAAATTTCCCCTCGCAAATCGCATTTTTACCTGGAGCGTTTCTAACTAACAATTTCACTAATTTTTCCTCTAATCTCATGCAAAAATCAGACAAATTGGACAGTAATTCCACAGGTAAATTCTCTTAAAAGGGTGAATTTTTAAGTCAATTTTGCAACCTTGAAAGGAGTTACGTTCCTTGATCCGAGACCCGGCTTCTTGTAGTCCACTGTTGCGTTCAATACTAACAATCACGCGTATTTGGCAATAAGGCTTGGATACAACTATACCAGCTCGAAAGCTGTCTTTGTTGCATACCCGCTCAACCGAAGGCGCACTGGCTTTTCTCACGCCTTACTCATCAGTTCGTCACTCATCCACGGGTTATAATTGAAATCCCCGGGCAAAACCGTGATCAAAATGTTCCTCATAGATCCGGGTCATCTTCGATCGAAGTTCAATACGATCCAGGCGCCACAACGTGCCGCGTCGGCGGACAATACCGTGATCATCACGAAACACGCGTGCGATGGAGGATGGACTCGAACCTGCAAGTCGGAAATGGTAATATGGTTTATCTTCGGGGGATCTGGTCCGGTGGTAGTTGCGAGCGACGGCGCTACCCCCCCCCCCCCACAGTCCCCCGCACACGCCCCCCTATCGGACGACTGATGACCGATGGTCCGATTTATTTCACCTATTCACACAGGATTTACTGTCGCTCGCCTTGCCGCACAGTAGAGCGAGTCAGTGAGTGAGGTCGGACATGACATTTTCGACTAATACTGCAAATTTTGATGTTTATTTCATCACATTTTAAACTTTCAGGGGTGCTTTCAAAAGAATATTGCACGAGAAAACCAATGAAACCACTTTTAGAACCTCAAAGCTGTGTATAAACCAAAGACATAAAGACGGAGTGCTCGTATCTAAAAGCACGGGGGAGAAGTGAAGCCATTCTGGCGATGTGAATCCATGCGCAACTTGTCCTCTTCATTTTTCCATACTTCCTCTTCGAATCTCATTTTAAATGACTAAAATGAACAGATAAATACAGTTGAGATTGTGAATTTTTGTAAAAAACT
Source organism: Bemisia tabaci (assembly GCF_918797505.1). NCBI lineage: Eukaryota > Metazoa > Arthropoda > Insecta > Hemiptera > Aleyrodidae > Bemisia > Bemisia tabaci. Next base: position 31,473,798 of record NC_092797.1, on the reverse strand, counting down.
TATTTTGGCTTGGTAACAAGCAGGAATCTTACAGAAATCTCAGATAAATTGCTGTGAATCCATGCGTGGGAAACGAAATTTGATTTGAATTTGTTCTCTTCATTTTTCCACATTTCTTCTTTTAATCTCGTTTTATTTGCCTAAAGCGAACAAATAAATAAAGTTGGAATTGTGAATTTTCATGATAAACATGTTTTGGCTTGGTAACAAGGAGGAATTTTACAGGAATCTCAGATAAAGTTAGTTTTTCTGCTGCCCTAACCAATAGGAGAGGTGGCTTCATTTTCTTATTCAAGCGCTCCGTCGTTATGTCTTTCGTATAAACGGAGTTATAAGCGTTTAAAGTTTCCAAATTTTGTCTAACTTCACCTATCGACTCGACCCATTGGGTGCCGTGCTCGGGTCCGAGCTATCGTTCGGCGTTCCGTGCGACAATAAAACAAACAGGCGACCAACTCCGACTTCTCCATGTGAGAGTGACGATTCGTCACTTCCGGTGCTTGCGATACACTTCCTCCATTTCCGTTATTTAGTTGTGGATTTTCTCATCCTCGCGACCCTCCCCCCCCCCCTCTGCCTTCGCCTCTGCGTTTCGCACCGCGCCCTCCCCTCGCTGCGTCACTTATATCGTTCGTGACAAACGTATCATCTTCGTGTCGGTCCCCGGTGTGTTTGTCATGATTTGTATTTTTACTGGTCTCTATCCCGCCTGTCAGAATTTTATTTCGAAGGCTGGATTTTAGAAATGGGGAAAAGGACCTTCGTTCGCAAAAAAAACTCAAAATTGTCATATTGATACGTACCAGAGCATGGAGTTGTTCTACAAACATACCGTGACAATAAACGTCGAAACATCTCAAAGCCAACTGGTTTTTTAGCAGTTTGAAGTTATAGCATTTGGCTGTAATAAAATGTTATTTCAAATTTTATCATTTCCGTCTCCATTTTTGAAAGAGTGTATACTTCTGTGCCTCACTCCCCCTTTTCTACATTCTACTTCTGTAAACTAATGCTATTTATTGTTGAAACTGTGTTTATACGAGCATTGGAAAATTTTGAAAAGAAAAAGTATTTTTTCGAGTATATAACTATGCAGTATAATTGATATTCAAAACGAAGACCAATTTTACAACGACGCGGCATGGGCGTCCCCAGAGACTTCGGATGTGGGAGGGAGGGCGTAAGGGGGCTCCGAGTGGCTGCTCCAGAAAACTTTCAAAATTTTAAAGCATTTTTTGTGCAGTTTGAGTCAATTCCGTCATAAATAATTACACTGGAAAAAAACACACTGGATCTAGAGTCCAGACTCTTGAAAACATTGACAAGGAAAAGTACTTTTGATTCAATCAGAATCTAGCTTAAATCAAGAACCAAGCCTCTTAATTTAAGCGGATTTTGTTTTGATTCAAGCAAAAATCCGATTGAATCAAGAGTATTTTTTCTTGTCAACGTTTTCAACAGTCTGGACTATAGATCCAATGTGTTATTTTCCAGTGAAAACTAGGCGTCCCTCCTCTTTCTTCCCTCCATTCCTCCCTATTTTCTTTCTTCCCTTTTTGTTCCTTCTTTTTTTCGAGCGAACGGGAAAGAGCGTGCGCCCCCTTCGTCTCCCTGGATCCGCCTATGCGACGCGGGAAAATCTTCGCATCAAGGACAAGCTAGCCTCAAATTTTGCAGAAAATTCGAAGATGTACAGCCCGTAAAAGGAGATAAGTTCCTAACAGCTGGCCTCGTGGGAGGAGAATTAGGAGGCAATAAAGGGAGTGGAAAGTTAGGAACTCCAGCGTAAAGGACGACGTGAGCTCCGAAGGTCCCCCTGTTCAAATTTACCGGGGTTTCGCGGGGCGCCCATTCAAATTTCAAAAATACCGCGGCGCATAAATCAAGGGGTTCTCTGCGGTCAGCATGAAAAGAGGGCAGTATTGTGAGTCGGGCTCCCCTCCGGCTGCGGTTCTTTTGAGCCATTTTGGTCATCCGATTCCCGTTATAATTTCATCTTTGTTTGTAGTCTACTCGCGAGCGCGTTAAATCACGCCCGAGGCCGAGGAGGGGGCGAGGGGCTCCCAGTATAAACAGAGGAAACGCTCCCGGAAGCCCCAAAGCGGGCTCGTCGAGGAAAGGGACGCCAACGGTGGTGTCCCTGTTAAGACGCCAGTTTTCGCGCTTTTGCTGCATCCACGCCACGGAATGGAACTTTAAAGATCTGCCGCCATCCAGAATTCTACCTCGAATTAGTATACTCTAGCGAGAGGTTTTCGGAATGAGTCAATGGACCACTAGACAAGGTACGAATTTCAGTATTATGATTTATGTTTCTTAGCCAAAATTTTGCGTGGAACACGATGCGCACAACAAACATTACCGCAATTAACTCCTTACAAAGATATTAAATGATTCTTGATTCGTGAAATCAAACCACCCGCTCATGAAAACTAAGTGCTCTACGTGATTCACATCGCGCATTAAACGTTATCATGACAATCTCTGCGATATAAAAATCTGGCATCCTCAATCTTGACGCTTTGGCTCAGCTATAGCAAATTGCTAATAGTTTGAGCAACACATGGTGGGAAATGAACATTGCTCGATTGAGAAGCTTGCTGAAACCGTTGTGGTGCGCGATTTGACGAACGTAGAACTTTGAGTTTCTTGTGAGCGGGTAGTTCAAATTCCTCGTAACCAGTGTGATATAAAAACGTTAATATCTTCGTTGGGAGTTGGTTTCAGTAATTTTCGTTGCGAGAATCGTGTTCTGCGTGAAATTCTGGTTAAGGGACATATATCAGATTGCTAAAATTCGTACCTTGTCTAGTGGTCCATTGTAGGGGCACGTAACAGAGCCGTTTAAAACATTTTTGGTCTGACAAAAAATTTACGTTTTTTAAGAATCGAATTTTCGAACAACTAGTCGGTGCCTGGAAAAAAAAGATCATTACTGACCGCAAGAAATAGTTAGGAGTAGCTCCTGAGCACTTCCTAGAAAAAAATGTTTCCATGTTAGAAAAGAGTTGATTCTTAAAGTAAACCGACGATGATGTTACAAAACTACGTAACTCGATTTACGACGTTGGAGACTTCCTGCCGTACTTCAAATTTTAAATGGGAAACCACTCAACGTCAATTCATGAAAATATCCGTGGTGCCATCAATTTTCTCTGAAAGAAACTCCAAAACTTTGAACAGCCCTCAATGTTAAGACCGCAAGGCAATGGATATTCCACGCTATCCTGAGAGTCCAAAATTAAACTCTCCACGCAAAAATAAGGAGCAAATACATTAAAAAGGTTGCTACTTTGTTTGGAGACTCCAAAACTAAAAACACGACAACCCTGCTAATGTATTTGCTCCCTATCTTTGCATGGAGAGTTTGTCTTGATGTAGAGGTGGACTCTCAGGATAGCGTGGGATATCCCCTCCATTTTGGCCTCAACTTGAGAGCTTTTTTTGAGCTTAGGAGTTCGCTTCAGAGAACCACCACGAGAACCACGCAAAGCGGAACCACCATGCTGCTCGCGAAATTTTACGTGAGAAAAATCACTTAAATCGCGAATCCCTACACACACTGGAAAAAAAACACATTGGATCTAGAGTCCAGACTCTTAAAAACATCGACAAGAGAAATAATGATTAATGTAAGGATATTAACCAAGGTGTTATGGGTTTTCAGTTCACTGATTTATTAAATAAATAAATCAGTGAAAACCCATAACACCTTGGCTAATATCCATACATTAATCATACTTCAAATGGTGTTACTAAGCATAATGAACGACTTCATAAGAAAAAATACTCTTGATTCAATCGGATTTTTGCTTAAATCAAGAACCATGCCTCTTAATTTGAGCGGATTTCCTTTTGATTTAAGCTCAAATCTGATTGAATCAAGAGTATTTTTTCTTGTCAATGTTCTCAAGAGTCTGGACTCTAGATCCAATGTGTTTTTTTTCCAGAGTGCAGCGCAAAGATGCAAGGAGTCCTGAGGAAATTTCACAACCCCAAATCAGCGAACTAATCTCAGCAAAGCAGGCGCATCGTCATCCGGCCGTGAGAGGCCGGATGCCGTCCCGCTCGCGTCCGCGGGAAACTTTCACAGATTAGGGGATGAATCGATCGAGATCAAAGGTAAAGATTGAAAGTATCGGTAAAAAGCGGAACTGGGACAGGAGTCGGGGAGTTTGGCGGGACGCGGGAGGGGGGGGGGGCGATCATTAAATTAAGTAATTGGGGACGCCGGAGCGTCGTAAAACATTAGTTGGCACTTGCCGGGGGAAAAGTCGGTACGCTCCTCCTCCCACACGCAGAAACCGCGCAACCCCCATCCACTCCCCACGGGAGTTACGCGGTTTCTGCGGTGCGGTGGAGCGACGACGAGCCCCGCCACACATCACGACGAGTTTGGCCTCTCGTTCATCGGTGCAGTTTCCCCTGCGAATCCGTCCGTGCTGAAACCGAGCATCCTCCCCATCTGATGAACCCTAGAATGAAGGCATTTAAACCCACCTCAGGGCTCATCGGGGTGTTGACTTGTTCGCTTTCAACATTCACGGTTTCCTATATTGATTATCCGATCCAACTTGGTGTGATGTGATGCGATGTGATATGCGACCCGGTCAGACCGAGTTCCTTCCGCCGTGTCGAAGTTACAACTTCGAACTTACGAGCCCCCCTGCCCCCCTCCCCCTGGGTGCTCCGGGAGCGCGTGCCGCGTCTATCACGTGTTACCTACACATTAACCATTCTAAACGAAAAGTTAGTCCGTTACCTTACTCCCGGGCCCGAGCCCCGCTTACGTCGGATACTTGCGTACAATTATCGGAAAACTACAGGGTGTCCCAGAGTTACCTGTAGGAGAGTAAGGGCACGTCGGTAATTTTGAGGTTAAGTCATGAAGCTTTTAGGGCCAAGTAGGGAAGCCAACCAATGGATTAAAATTATCTAGAGTGCTTAAATATCACAATGGCTATACGACCCGACGTTTTTAAAGCACGTATTTGACTCGGTTTTTGCATAAATTTACTCATTTTTGGGGAAGATCGCGGTCCATCCCCGAAAGCGCTACGCACCTCAGGCGTTGTACACGATGCGATCCTCTTATGATTTTATATTACTGAAAGAGATCGTTATACAGTATGCGTTCCTTTTATGATTTTATATTCGCTGCGTGAGATTGGACACAATTTTACTTCTTAAAAATTCGTACTTTTCTGATGAGACCGGCCACTAGTGATGACGTAAACGCGATGAGACAATGCTGCCATGCTAAGGAACGCCGCATGAGCATTCGAATGTGGCCAAATTGCCTCTCAGAAAATATTTATTCGGACGTATTTATGCGAAAAGGAACTATGTCACACGCAATCCCTATGCACAAAGTTCCTTTTAGCATTAATACGTTCATTTCTGAAGACTGTTATGGATATTTTTCCTTGAAATTTCCAGAAACTTTCGATCAAAACGAATAAAATGCCTCAAAAAATTGATGAAAAAAGTTCACAAACATTCCCGAAAATTAGGGATTTCTCGAGGGAGATTTGGCAACGCCTGAAGGCCCATACGGCGTTCTTCCTTAGCACGGCAGAACGTTGTTGTGGACTAATCTGACAAACGAAGCCAAACACGGCCTACATTTCCGTTGACTCGGAGTCGGTATCGCCAAACAACTACAACCAACCCTCCCGCCCCCACCACCCCCTTCCGCGACCGCTGTGAAGGATGACGGTGTGCAAACGTGAAATTGATTGTGAGGACGTGATGAAAATTCACATTACCGTAAAGTAAACGCCGAAATTAGTTAAATTACTTAATCTGGAGTAACATGCAACCGGCGGAGGGAGGGTGGGCGGGGGTGGGCAGAGGTGAGTATGGGAAAACTTTTGCGGGGAGCGAGGAGCAGGGTCAGTGATGCAATCCGTCCGTGTTCCGTGTCTGCGGTTAAAATCACACTCGCGTCAGTTCGATCCGGCGGCCGGACGGAATCCGCAAAGCCGATCGCGTAGCGTTGCACCCGATTTCGATCAAATGCCAAGACTTACCCCTAGTTCGACGTACTCGGTTTCTTTTTTACACGGGACATCTTATTCTGAATCGGAAGATAAAAAAGAAGAGGAAATTGGAGAAAAACAAGAAGAATCGGAAGAAAAACACGGAGAATAGGAAGAAAAACAAGAGGAACAGGAAGAAAAGCAAGAAGAATAGGGAAAAAAACAAGAAGAATAGGAAAAAAAACAAGAATGATAGGAAGAAAAACAGAAAAAGAAAAAAGAGAAGAGAGACTAAGGAAGAAAACGAGGAAGAAGGATCTCTTTTCCATTTTTCTCCTCCTTATCCTTTCCTTCTTCTTCTTCCTCTATTTCCTATCTTTTTTGCCTCTCCTTCTTCTACAGCTTCTTTTTCCTCATATTTATCTTTTTCGCTTCTTTTTCTCCTTTACCTTCATGTTGTTATTTTTGCTAATTCTCTTATCCTGCTCTTTTCTCCTTCTTATTAATCTTCTTTTTTGTCATCCTATTCTTCCTCTTCCTCCCTCATCTTCTTCGTCTGCCGATTAATGTTTTTATTTGTCAGCAGTTCAAGACAGTACGGATTGGTAACTATTTCTCTACAACAGTGTTTCACGTTCATCTGGGTCATTTTCCAGGGTTTTTTTCTTTCTTTTTTTCTTTCAATTACCCGAGTAGGCAATATTAGCTGCTTGGGAGCAGTAATAGTTGTATGCTGTAATGTAATGTGGCCAAGTTTATTCGTGTTCACAATCAGCATAGCCTTAACGCTACTATTATACTCTGCTATCGTCTTTCACGCTCTCTAACCTTTTTTGTAATTATTTCTTTTCCCTTCTACTTCTTCTTCGTCTTCTGCTCCTCTTTTTACCAATTATTAAGCTATTTTCTTCCGTATATGGCCTACGATTTGACGCAATGACAGAATTGTTTGAATATTGAATAAGTTCACCAACCTACAAAAGATACAACAGCTCGAAGAGACAAAGCTTTTTGAATATGGTTGTCATTTTCTCCCGAACTATTCTATATCCGGTGGAAATTGAGTCATGCACGTGTCTGATTCCAAAACCACCCACAGTCCATCCTACGTAAACGAAATGCGGTATAATCTCAAGCGCGTTTGCAAAACAAATAGAGAATAATACAGATCTATAAAGACCCTCGGGAGGAAGAAAGGAATAATTTTCTGCCACATATGTATTCCGACGTCAAATTGTACCGCGTAAAGTTCTCTGGCATACCGCAATGCTACGCGGATAGCACTATGGCAGACGTTTATTCCGGTGCATCCCGTAATATTTTCCCGCGTGCTCAAAAATTTTATGAGAAGCTTCTGAAATTAGCCTTTGGGAGTAAATTAACATCAGTATGATATTGGAAATATACTTCTTATGAAAGTCTCTCAGTTGTATCATTGTACATAATTATCATCTAAGTTTCAACCAATGGGATCGCAACAAACTCGTATTCTCTATGTCCTTCTTTGTCTGTAAATTGCAATTATCAGCAACTGGACCGCGTTAAGCAGAGAGGAACCAAGCCAAGCCACTGCCACATTTAATGGGGCAATTCGATTTTTTTTCATGAAAACGGTCATGAAATTTTCATTTTTGTGAATTTTCTGCGTGGTACGAAGCAAATTGCTCAAATTTGTAAAGAAATTTGCACGAACGTTCTCTTGCAAAAATTAAATTGCACAGTTTTCGGCAGTAGCTATAATGTGGCTTGGTTACTTTCTGCTATACGGGTTCCAACTATTCTAACGATTGTCCCACTCACTTATCATCCATAGAGATGGCCGTTTTAGACTTCCAAACGATCCTTATTTTAACATTGAGAGTTAAATCTTGTCGCGCTTTCGTTTTTGAATCAATCTAGCTTTTAATTGCACAGCTATTGTTCTTGAATTCCCGGAATCATTTTGAATTCGCCAATTCAACAATTTTTATAATGCAGCATCGGATCAAAATTATCGTTCGTTTTGAATATTTACGTGAAACATCACTAGTTTGCTTGAATTCTCAAATGATGTAAAACGAAACTGAGGCTTGTTGATAAACTCTAAAATACAGTTAGCATAATGCATGCGAATAGGGAGGCTGGTGTAGTAGATATATCAATGAATTCTAATACTCCCAATAATCAATTAAGTTAGCAGAATATAGTTCGTTCACGTTTAGGTATAACTACACTTCAGTGTTACCAAATCACCCATCAAAAATCGCATTTTTACAAGGAGAATCTCGGCTATTTTTAACTGAAAATGTCATTGATTTTTTCCAGATCTATTGCAAAAATCGGAAAAATTTTGGACATAAATCACGCAGGCTCATTCTTGTCAAAAGTGAATTTCTTGGCGTCAATTTTTCTACCTTGGAATGGAGTAAAGTTCCTTCCTACGAGAAATGGCGGTTAGTGTATATTCGCTTTAGATGTAAAGCAGTCAAGTTGTCATAGAAGTATATACAAGAAACGTTTCAATTTCCTTACTGAAGGTACGTCAAGTTGCACACTGTGTGGTCGCCGAGATGCGAGAGCATAATAGTGAACGATGAGCTCAGTAGGATACAGTTTTCATTAAGTAATTTTTGATAGTACATTAATCATGAGCATGAAGCGGATACTGAGGGGTTGAAAAGGGAAATGTTGTGCTCTCCTCTCATCCTTTTAATATGAATTTATTGTTGCCTCGAAGTGTTGCAGCATTAATTGAATTTATCAAAAATTCATATACTTGTAGGAAATTTCCTCGCCAATCTCCCCTCTCATTTACGCTCTCGGAAGTTGCCCGGCAAGTGGGATAGCGCCGGTAAGTCGAATTCATTGTTGGGCGTCTGAGAGTTTTTGTCAAAGTTCTAGGTTATTACAACTTAATGATTTTAATTCACACCCTTCCCGAGACCCTTTCGGGCCGCATCCCCCACCGCGAGGTCGTAGCCCCGGCTCTTGAGAGTTGCCATGAAAATTTTTCAATTAATATTCAATTTAGTGTAAAAAGTTTGTTTTCATTCCGACATTTTCGTCGAGTTAATTTTAATCATTGGTGTAGGGGGCTGCGAATCCTGACGTGATAGGGAACGCCTCACGCTCCAGTGATAATTAGCTTTGTAATTTGCTCCCAAGGAATAGGACGTGAGTTTGAGAGTTTCACAAATGTTTCATCATTCTCTTAATCTTGCAACTTAATCACGGGCTCAAACGATAATCCGCAGATATTCACGCAAGACAGCAAGAATTTCGTGAACTTGAGAAAATGCAAAATTCTTCCGGCGCGGTCCTTAACATGGACGTGTTTATACTGAAAAGAACTATGTGCATAAGGCTTGTGTCCGACATAGTTCCTTTTAGCATAGATACGTTCATATTATTAATGCGAGGTAACAAACAGATGTTAGCACGTAGAGTTTTTTTTCACTATTTTGCAATTGAATACAGGGTATTTTGAATACTGTGAGTGAAATTTAAGATTCGAGTTGTTTGCGTCGAAATATGCCCTATATTGTACAGAAAAACCAACTGAGCGAAGACTGAAAAAAATTTATTAGCTGAAGTTTTTCGGTTTTTTACAGCCTCTTGATGCTTTGGTTATGGCTAAAGAGCCAGTCACTACAAGTTTTTTCATATCCAAAGCGTCGTAGTTTCATCAATTTTTCAATACTTTGAGATGTTAACATGAATAAAAAATTTTTGCATCGTTGTTTTCAGAGAAAATAAAATTTGAAGTTTAGACCACATGAATTGTAGCAAATAAGCAATACGACTAACAAAAAAGGTTAAGCAAAATTGAATAATTTTAAATTATTGAGAAAAAAACTTAATTCTTGGTTGTTCTTACAGACCACGGAGGAAAATGATGGAATAACTATAGGGTCTCTTTTTCGTTGCCGTTACTGAGTCTATTACTTATACCTCCTTTGTCTATTGCAGCCACCCGCTTCCACTAACAGGATCCCTCCAAATCCCTTTTGTCTTTTTTGTCTATAGCTTTGTCTATAAATTTCAATAATCGGCCCACAGGAGAGAATTTCCTCTCCAGGAGGTAACACCGGGCAGTGGCCAGAACTTTCAGACGCCTAACAGCTACAGAGCACTATCCCCTTTATTTTTGTATAGTACCGTTCTAGTTTATGGAGAGGAGGGAAGATAATAATGAATTTATATCGACTGAGGTTCTCTTTACGGACAGCCATAACAAATCCGCGAAAGAACAACGACTGAAATTAGAGGGAGGAGCGCTAATATGAAGCATGAACGCAGGGGGTGAGTTGTTAGATTATGTGCGAGGAAAATAAAGAGGAGGAAAAAGTACATAAATACAGTTTAAGCCCAGAAACCATGGAAAATTTGAATGTTGGAATCCCTCAAGATAGCAATATAAAACTACCCCCTGAGAGACGCGGTAAGTTCCTCCACGCGAAAATAAGTTATAGCTCGTTAAATAATATTGCGGAGTAGAATAAATGTGCCCCTTTCCTGACGGCAGAGCATATATTTAAGTTTTTACTCACGCAGCGCCGTATTCTTTGTGCGGGCTATGGGCTCGCTGTCCAAATTCTTACCTGAAACACACAAAATAACGAATTTATTAAAATAAAAAATGCCTGATTTCGGAGCGTTGTGGTGAACTCGGCGTGAAAGCGCGCCTAAGGAACACCCTCTTTCTCCTCATTTCCAAACTTTTCTGACGCAGAGAAATGTTCTCCCCCTTCTACCGCACTCTCGAGTGGCTCATCTGAGTGTTGATAAGTTCAAAAAACCACGCTCGTTACTTTTTTTGGCATGTTCTGGATTGGCATAGATTTTAAAAATACTGTAAAATCTCATTTTCCAGTACTTAGATAGAAACTGGGAGCAGTAAAAAAATCATCAAAACCTTTTTTATTTTTTTTCCCACAGAGGGCATGAAATTTTCATTACCCCTGTGCTGGATCAAAATCTCATTCACTGGAAAAAAGTCACTTGAATGTAGAGTCTAGACTCTTAATAATATTGACAAGAAAAATACTCTTGTTTCAATCAGATTTATCCTTGAATTGAAGAGCCGAGCCTCTTGATTTATGCGGATTTCCTTTTGATTCATGCAAAAAGTCCGATTGAATCAAGAGTATTTTTTCTTGTCAATGTTTTTAAGAGCCTGGACTCTAGATCCGAGCGACTTTTTTTCCAGTATTGTCGAATTGATAGAGGAAAATATCCGGTCCCCAACTTCAATTGATACTGAAATCAACCATATCTAGGTCCTGAATTTCAGTAAAATCCACTCGAGCTCCGAGTTAGCGTTGCTCTTACTCGGGTGGCATTTCAGAAATTTCATGCAACGCATGATAAGGTGGAATTTTTCATGATACGACTTCATCTTTCAACTTCCAGCCTTTGATAACTTTTGATAAAGATTGTTTTCCCGTGCGGGAAAGCGTTTTATATACATATAAATGTATCCACAGCCCACAGCAGTTTAAAAGCGGCGAGCTTTGCAGCTGGATTTCCGCGAAGTTCACATTAATGCAAACATTTAATTAAAAGTAGTGCTTGAATCGAAAAGTTTCACCACCTATTGAACTCGAGCTTTGATTAAAAAAGATGCCTGTGCTCTCCCGTTTCCGCTTTCTTAGTCCAGCGAAAAGATTGAAACCGGCTAAAGCACGTTCTCCAGTACCTCAAATGATTTTGACCTTCGCTTTCATTTCTTATGACGATACGTTTTGGGGATTCATAACCTCTATAAACCGAGACCGTCTGTTTTTTTAATTTGTATAATCCGTAGAAATTTGTTAATACAAGGAGCACTCGCACTCATCGCAGATGCAAATCATTGTAGTCATTTCGTCGTCCCTCTGACCATTAGCGGGTCCAGAAATTTGGCAACACCGGATTTCCTCCATTTAAACCTATGTATCGATTATGTATCGATTCTTGGAGGGGCCAGGTGCTCCGACAAGAATCGATTATTTAGCATAGGTTTAAATGGAGGAAATCCGGTGTTACCAAATTGCTGGTTCCGCCTCTGCCTCTGACGTAAGGGCGGCGTATCTGAATTTGCATATGAGCCTTGTTTCACATATAAATCCATGCTTTCTGGGGCTCATGCGGAAATCGAGATACGCCCTTATGTTAGAGGAGCGACGATTTGCAAGGGTCCATTTCCGAAGTTATACTTTTCATTGTCCTTTTTTTATGATTTTTAATGATTTCCTTAAACCTCCCTACGTTCAGGGTGTCCCAGGATTAAGTACGAATATTGAAGGAGTCAATTCTTCGGGTCAAAAAAAGATGTTTTTGTTGTATGACTTTTTTCCGAAAACTCTTTCCCTGGGGGCCATGACTCCCCAAAGTTGGAGAAAAAAAATCGTCTTTTTAACACTGTGACGATTTTTATCAACCAATATTAATGAAAATTGGTGACTGGAAATAATTTTTAGAGTTCTTTTCGAATTTGACCTCCAAAAGAGGGAAAACTCATTTTGAGGGGGGTTTAGGGGGTATCGAACCTACAAATGCCAAATATAATGTTTCTGGCGACAAAAATTTATTTTTGACGGTAACGTATGATTCAGCGTTGAAAAATATTAAGAAAATGTGTCTTGCGTTTTTTCGCTATGACTCATCGTATTCGAGATAATAGGGACTGAATGCAGTTCGAATGGGTGCGAAGGGGGTGGAGGGTGGCCTCCAGGGAAAGTGTTTTTGAAAAAAAGTTATACCATAAAAACGTATTTTTTTTGACCCAAAGAATTGACTCCTTCAATATTCGTACTTAATCCTGGGACACCCTGTATCACAGTGTAGACCATGGAGCTCATCAGTGGCGAGGCGTGAATGATCGATTATCGATATTTCCTCCCATTTGAAGCTATGGTCAAGAATCGACCATGCTGTTGTTCGATGCAAACACCCTGTTTATCGATCCTTTTCCATAGGTTTAAATGACAGATCAATCGATAAATCTCTAAGCACGCCACGGCACTTAAAGGGAAGGAACAGCTTTAGGAACAACTAGTGTCCATACTTAAACAGGATTTTAAAACCAAGTGTAGGTTCCATAAAGTACCCAATTACCGATGCTAAATCACTCAACTAACTTCCCTCAAACCTGAGTGCCGACATTCATTGAGGCGCTACCGTCCCTCTCCCCTCACACTACTCCCTGCCCCCCACCCCCGTCTCCTGACACAGCCATCTCAGGTCTGCCGCATTTGTTGGCCGTGGAAACTTCCCCGCAAACTTTTGGCGTTCAGAAAGGCTACGAATGAGAGAGGAGAGGATGTGCGGACGAGAGCATGGAAGAAACGGCCGCTGCGACTTCGCGAAGAGCCATTCTTCACGAGTGAGAGAGAAGGAAATAGTCATTCTTCATGAGAGAGAGAGGGAAAGCTCACCACCCACAAAAGAAATTTCGATCTAATCAGGTATCGGGTTTTGGGTCGCTCAAGGGCTGAGAGCTTACGTTTTGTAGTGGCACCTCAATAAGCGACGTTTTTTTCCTGCGATCGCTGCGTGAATAGCACTGCTAAATCCACAGGAGCTTCTTGTATCGGGCTATGTTATACGGTTCCTAAAGAATATGATAAGTTTCTTTTTTTGTTCTTTTAAATATGTACCAACATAGAGTAAAAAAAGAAAAAAAAAACTTTGTAGACATATGCGCAACTACAAACGATTAAATCTCTTCGTGGGTGTCCCTACTTATATGTATACTAGCGAAATGCCCGTGACTGGAGTCACGGGTCTAGAGGCCGCTAAAATATCTATAACTCCGAAAAAATGGTGGTGGGGGAGCAAGACATGCCATAAAAAAAATGATAAAATCGATAGAACAATGAGTTGAGGGGAGAGGGTGATGGAGCTAGAAAAATGAGCTGGGGGCGGGTGTTAGAATAAATGCTGGCAAAAAATTAAAACTAACCTAGCAATGATTTATTAACAAACAAAAAAAAACAAAAACAAACAAAAAAATGAAAAAAAGAAATTGAAATCCAACATCAGCTGATAGCAAACAAAGGTTACGAAGGAAACCAAGGAATGGAACTTTCATAAAAACAGATTAGTGGAAAACAGCGTATGTAGGGCACTTACGTTAATTACCGTTTATAAGTAATCGGTAAATGCGATTTAACCGAAAATCTATACAGTTCTTTATCAGACCAAAATGGACAAAATTACAAAATTTGAATCAGCTAACGTAAATCTAACGGTAGTTATCGTGAAATCGTGAACGAAAGAATTGACGACATAGGTCGGGTAACTATTATAGGTGGGATGGGATGGGATGGGATTATAGGTGGGATGGGATTGCTTTTATTTTTATTAGGGACCACTAAACAATCATTCAAAATCATAAGCCTCCTTAAATCAAACTTACACCCCCACCCCCGCCCTTGAAAGATTAACATATTTGCTGCCTCTTTTGAAATCATTCAGCACTTTACCACATTTACACATTCCTTACAAGCTAAAGCCTACAGGTTATGCAAACTTTTTTCAAATTTTTATTTACAACGAAAATTAGGTTTTCTAATCTTGCTAATACGAAAATAGAAAAGGAGAGAGCCGGTTTCAATCTGATCGATAAAATGACCTCATGCAAGTGTTCTCAACTCTTTCTCTTTTATGAAAGAAGATGTAAAAATTGATCTTACACTGATCTCGTCACTCAGTGTCAGTAGAGACGACCGAAAAAACTGCAAAAACAAACACGGAGAAGATAATCTGAAGATAACGCGTAGAACTTTTAATCTCGTAAATCGCAGTTGAGTAAGAGCTAGACAGAGTATGGGCGCATGTAAATGCATGTTTGAGGCAAATAAATCACGTCGGTAACCGGTTTACGCTTTTTTTTTTAAATCAATATATGTGAAAGGAAAACGATCGACTGGTAGCGGACGAAGAATGTTGGTTGTTGATATAGCGCGCAGAGCTTTAGGGCAGCGAATAATGCATGGCTGCAGGGATATCGGGGCACAGGGGACAGGGGTGCAGCAGGGGTACAGGGCAGTGGCGTGGCGTCGAGTCGTGCTTTGCGATATATCAATTGATCTGCCATATAAACCCATGGAAAAAGATCGATAAACATGGTGTTCGCATAGTAATCGACTCTTTTCTACAGTTTCAAGTGGGGGAATTGTCGGTAATCGATCTTTCACGCCTCGTTAAGGGTACAGGGACCAGGGACACGCGGGAGGACGGGGGGAGATTGGGAAGATGGGGGGGTGGGGGGAGGATGGGCGGCGGAGAAAAAGGGATCTGATTGCTTCAATAGTGTACAGTTTGAATTTATCGGCAAATCTACCCTGTTTATTTTTCATTTGATTTTAAAAACACCCCGCATTGGGCCGATGCTATCCTCGCTCGCGTTTTGCGGCGCCCAACACACTTCGGGGCCTTTCCGGTTTCCTCATCGCGCCGGGATCTTTTTTATTGTTTTTATATACCTCCTGCTCGTTCCGTTCCCATCGCATTTGTTGACATAATTATTTCGAGTTTAGGATTGCAGAGCGTCCGACTTCCCCCCTATTTCTCTCGCACTTTCACATTCATTTTCTCCGAGTGTTACTTATTGCCCGATGCCTCTCAGAAGACCCGTTCACCCATGTAGGGGAAATTTTCCCCGAGCTCCTTTAACGATTGAATAATTTGTCGTTTCCCGAAGGAAGGAACGTACTACTTCCATTCCAAGATTGCAAAATTGATTTTAATCAAAAAGTTTTTTTTCTTTCTTTTCTTTAAATCAAAATATAACCGTGCAGCTTTCATCGGATATATTGATAATTTATGCACCTCATCAAAGGAAAAATAAATAAGTTTTTCAATTAAACATTTTTAAATATCACCTATAGCGAAATTAAAATTTTTGAGTGTAAATTAATTTTAGGACGTTAGAATATAATTAAACTCTTTCGTTTGGAAAACGACGAAATGGGCGTTGTTACTCAAGTTTGAATTAACTTAGTGACACTTGCTGTTATCAAATTTTGACTGCATTTTTCAACAAGAAACTAGAATTCCTGGCTCATCAAAAATGCATCATCAGAAGAATTTCTTTTCTAAATTTTAAATATGTCTATACTCGCTTATTGAAGTCAAAAAATGCTTATTTAGTAAAGGCTCCTACGTCGGAACGAAAAGAAATAGTATCTGAATTATATTATTTAAAAAATACCATACAATGATTAAGCTGTCTTAAAAAATATTACAAATTTACTTAAGGCACGAGAAAACATAATATATCAAAATTTGCAGAGACAGAGATGTGCAATTTTTGCGATTGTTTTCGTCAAGTAAAAATTAAACAGCGAAAAAAATCTCAGAGGGCTGAAACGCTAAAATTCTTAAAATATTTATAATAAAAGAATAGGAGTAAGATAGATTGCGTGGTGGAACAAATATTCGTTCGGCAGGCTTGCGGGAACAGATTAAGTGGTAATATCTGCTAAAAAGCATTATGAGGGTCAGAGGAAAAATAAATTGAATTCTATTTTACATGCGAAATGAGGGCGGTCGGTGGAAATTCAATCAAACCGCGTATCAGTGCTGAATCATTGGCGGGTCCAGTTTGAGTGGCCGGCGAGGACAAAGCGGGGGCAGAATTTCCTGCCAGTTAGGCCGCATGAAGTTCGGTTGGATGTCACATATTGCAGCAGGGAGGAAATAGAGGGGAAAACTTCATTCAAACGGGGTGAATTGGTTAATTTAAGCGCGCTACGGTCGGGGGGCGCGAGGGGGGGCTCGGGAAAAAAATGAATTCAGATGCCAAGTCGGTGCGTGGGGCAAAAACTGCAATCACACAGGAACTATGTCGGCGAATCCCTGTATTGTTGCCGCAATTGAAAGGGACATACGACTGAAAGTAGACCAAACACCCGCATAATCCGTCGCTCCTCTCACATAAAACCCTATCTCTATCTCCACATGAGCCCCGGAACGCTTAATATCATGCAGATCACAGGGTTCACACAAAAATTGAGATAAGCTCTTTCGTCAGAAGAGCGGCGAATCCACCAGCGTCCGAGATATAATTTCAACCCTCCGTGTCCGACACTCACACAGCCCTGGCCAAAGTTCACGCATACATTCACCAAACTGCCCGTGCGGGACCGGGATGGCTTGGGGTGGGGGGGGGGGGTCGCGGGGATGCGGGGGTTTTGGGGTCCAGCACTCTTTGCTATCCCCATCCCTGCACCCGGGTTTCCTGTTCCCATCCGGCCACATTCGCATTCCATCTAGGTATTCTGTCATGCACGACCGAAATCCCTACCGCCGCGTTTGACTTTCCCGATTTTCCACCGCGTTCCACTCTCTCTCTATCATCTTCATCCTCGTGCCTTTCTTCTCGCGTCTTGAGCTCTCTCTTTTAAATGTTGCTTCCGTAATTTAGCCCCCACCCCGGGCTGTACGACCTGGGGTCCCTTTATGCAGAGAGTTAAGACGTGCGGAATTCATCCCTGATTGGCTCTCGTATTTTAGGATTCTATCGTCTCACAAATATTATATTTTTCATTGGTTGCGAGGATTATAACCTGGAATGAACTGGAGAAATAGGACTAGCTTGTCAAGCGACGAACAGAACGAGAAAGGGGAGATGGAAAGGTGGAAATTAATTAGGGAATGATTTTACGAAAAATCACGCTACAAACTTAACGCTAATTTTCCCGATGATTTGACAGCAGGACTGAAGATGTCTTAACTCTCCCTGAAAAGAAACTTTAGTGCGATCCTCGTTCCTTCGGGTGGGCGCAGTCAACAATCAACACGTCACAAATGGGTCATTTTTTGCAGAAATGACGTACAAGCTTTTCAATGCTCCTCCGATTGTGTAACTGACATAAACCAAAAGATGGTACTGCTTGAATCTTCACTTCAAAACCATGCTGTATTTCTACAAAATTATCCACATGGTTAATGATCATGTACTCATACATCATTATTACGATTCAATGTGCGCATCTGAGCAGCGACGCAAAGCTTGTGCGTCGTTCCTGTAAAGAATCTCTCGAGTACACAAGTTTGCTGTGGTTAACATTGCTGTGCTTGATAGCTCACTTTCGGTAAACCAGGAAGGATCTGCGAGAAGGAGCGAAGGATAAGTGATTGGAGTCGTCCAGAATGAAGCTAAATAGGGGTTGGAAAATGTGGGTTGTAATAACTACGACATTGTGACTCAGACTAGAAACAAAGGTGGAACTTGGAATCCGTAATGAACATTTTAAGAATAACACATATTTTTTCCTCATGCTCTCCGAGAAAAAACGAAAAGAAAACTAAAATACTGAGCAAACAGAACCGGAGTTTCTATAAGTTCCGCCTTTTCAGATTTTCCGACTTTACCCTGTCTTTTTTTGCTTTCCACTGGCTCTAAAATTTTCGAATTCCCTGACTTTCCCGGGCCTTTAAACGAAGCTTCCACTTCGGTTTTTTTCCTCTGAATTACACTGACCTCTACTAAATGCTGCTCGGAAAATTCCCTGACTTTTCCTGAGAATTCCCTGACTTTTCCTGAGAAATCCCGGACTTTTCCTGAGAAATCCCTGACTTTTCCTGAGAATTCCCTGACTTTTCCCAAGAAATCCCTGACTTTTCTGAGAAATCCCTGACTTTACCCGAGAAATCCCTGACTTTCCCCGAGAAATCCCTGACTTTTCCCGAGAAATCCCTGACGTTTCCTATGAGAAATCCCTGACTTTTTCTGAGAAATCCCTGACTTTTCCTGAGAAATCCCTGACTTTTCTTGAGAAATCCCTGACTTCTCCTGAGAAACCCCTGACTTTTCCTAAGAATTCCCTGACTTTTCCTAAGAAGGCTTTTCCAGGCTTCCCTAACTTTTTCAGGTCGCTGTAAATCCCCTGAATTCCAACGTTTTCCAGCGCGCCGGAAACCCTGTAAACCAACCTTGTTACCCATCGTTGTCTACGACCTAAAGAGCGCCGTCCATACCAGCTCAGAGGACACAATTTCCGGTTACGTCGTCCTAATTTTTTCTCCATCCCTCGCGGAACGGGCTTCCGGCGGCGGCGATCCTGAGTCCTGACCACCGAACGCGGTCCACATCGGGCAACGACGTCCGCGGACGAGAATCCCGCGTCGGTCACGTTGATCATGTCCGCTCCGCGTCAGATTGCTCATGAACTCGGGAAATTGACGAGGATTCGTAAACCCCAGAGAATCCCCCCCCCCCCCGCGACGGGCGGGCGGGCGGGCGGGCGGAAACGAGTCGCTAAAAATCGATCCGGTCGCCCCCGTATCCCGTCTCGTACCCTGACCTCCTCACTCCTCACGCGCCCGACGTCGACGTCCGAGCAGTCTCGCGTCTGTTGTTTTTAATTTTTGTTCATCTCACTGTCGCGTCATATCCACTCAAAATCCGACGCCGGGCGCCCGCCTCGCTCGCAGTCCCGTGAACCCGCCGCCGCGAGGAACTCGACAAAATCGGCGGACGGGGTTCTCTCGGCGTTGGATTACAAAGATTCCTCTCCCGTGTCGCCCGACGTTCCTTCAGGAAAAAACCCCCGGTCGGGAGGGATGTAAGTCCCCGTTCGGCGCGACGCCCCCCCCCCTCCCCCCCGGTAAACCGTTCCGGCGGATTTCCCGGGAAGTAGGTTAGCGCGGGTCGTTATCCCCTCCTTCGGGCCCTCGGATTTTCTGATATTTACCCTCCCCGCGCTTAAAAACGCCACGTCCGCGGGGAGGTGTCGTTAGGGTGCTAAGTAGACGCTAAAGTACCTTTATGTATTGTGAGAGTAGGACACTATGGAGGATCTATTTCTGATTGGCCGGAGCATCTCAGCTTTCAGGACCCAGAAAAATGGAGATGTTGCATGGGTGAGGAATTTGCGATTTGACTGTTGATTCTTACGTAAAAGTTCGCGAGAAACACGATGGTGCCGCTGGTTTTCTCTGAAATCAACTCCCAAGCTCAAAAAACGCTCGCAAGTTGAGGCCAAAATGGAGGGGATATCCCACGCTATTCTGAGAGTCCACCTCTACATCAAGACGAACTCTCCATGCAAAGATTGAGAGCAAATACATTGACAAGGCTGCCACTTTATTTTGGGACTCAAAAACTAATAACACGGCATCACTGCTAGTGTATTTGCTCCCTATCTTTGCATGGAGAGTTTGTCTTGACGTAGATGTGGACTCTCAGGATAGCGTGGGATATCCCCTCCATTTTGGTCTCAACTTGAGAGCTTTTTTTGAGCTTGGGAGTTGATTTCAGTGAAAACCAGTGGCACCATCGTGTTTCTCGCGAACTTTTACAAAAGAATCGATTGTCACATCGCAAATTCCTCACACATGCAACATATCCAATAGCGGGTGGTGCAAGTTTGTGATTTGAAATTACAGAAAGTGAGGTGTAATTTGCTTATATGAGTGTGAGTTTTACTCCAGTCATATTCAGTCACGTACGCAGACGTACTTACCCAGACATGAAACTGATTTTGTTTGCGCATTACACTCGAGCAAATATTTTCAACCCAGATCTCTTCTGTATCGAGGTTGACATCAAGCACAGCATGCGGAAACCTTCCAAGGTTTGCAGCAATCCCCTTCCACTCAAAAGCCGGGAGTTAAAAATCAACTTTCAAGGGTGCCCTGCCCCCCCGGTCCGCGGACCCCTCGCATTAAATAAGTTTGATCCTTTACCTACGAATCCTAGGATATACTTATTCAGGGGGCCCTCTCCATGAATTGCGCATGGGGACAAAAAAAAATTGTAAATATGGTCCTTGAAAGGCTAGCTGAGGATCATTAATTCGGACGTATGAGAGAAAAAGCTCCTAATTGCGCCATGTAAACTTACTATATTTAATGCATCTCCTTTCGGCATTTGATTCAAATATTTAAAAGTCATGACTGAAATGAGCAATTTTCACTTCTCTTGAAATATGATACCGGTTCGAGATCAGTGGCGTGGCGAGAATTGCGATGTATCGATTGTTTTGCCATTTAAACCTATGGTAAAGAATCGATTATTAAGGTGCTCGCTGCGAACACCCTGTTCATCGATCCTTTTCCATAGGTTTAAATGACATAATAATCGATACATCGCAAAGCATACCACGCCACTGTTCGAGACACAAGGTATGTAAATGCACAATGTCTTATGTCTATGTCAATGTCTATGTCTTACTCCGACAAAGCGAACGACAGCCCTTATTTAATCGAAGTAGCCTATGAAGTTAAAAAGGCAAAAACGAGCTCCAATCTCACTATCACCTTCAATTCCGTTAAACAGGTATATTAGAACGCCTCATGTTGTGTTTACCCCTCGGAAGTTGCCTACTGACACGATGACAGCATGGCGGGGATGGTGTAGCGTGTGATGCGCTTTCATTTCTCCATCACCAGAAAATATGGGTCATAAACGATAGGACATCGATGCTTTCTTGCACTATAAAAAAAAATCTCGGTGTATTTACCAAGAAAATGGTAAAATTACCAAGAATTCAGGGTTCTATTTGATCCCTGTTTTTTCTTGGTAAACTTACCATTTATGGAATTGGTAATTTTACTAAGAAATCTCGGTAAAATTATTGAACTTTCTCGGTATTTTTACTGGACCTTGGTAAAAACGCCAATATTTTTTATCGACTGTGGTAGTATTACCGAGATAAAATGGCAAAGTTACCGGGAATTGATTACCAATAAAAGTGGTATTCTTACCTGGAAAAAACAGTGAAAATACAGGTTTTTAGGTAAGCTTACCAGTCTATCTTGGTGAAATTACCAATAATTGGTAAAAAAAAAAGTGAGATGGTAAAGGTACCAACGGTCCTTCGGAAAAACGCCGAGAATTTTTTTCAGTGTGTATGTTTTATAAGTAGTGTATATATAGGGATATTGCCACAAATTTGACCTTTAAGTCGGGAGCTATGTGACCCCGGTGTGAGATCACTGGCGACTGGTTGCGGGTTGCCTACCTATCGTTTCGGCACTTGACCTTTAAGACGGGACCTATGTCACGTGACCCGGGTGTGACGTCACTAGCGACTGTTGCGGGTTGCCTACCTATCGTTACCAGTGTTGTAAAATTGTGCAGAAAAATGTTGATTATTTTAGGATGATTTTGCAACCATGGTGTGACGTCACTAGCGACTGTTGCGGGTTGCCTACCTATCGTTACCAGTGTTGTAAAATTGTGCAGAAAAATGTTGATTTTTCAACCATGGTGTGACGTCACTAGCAACTGTTGCGGGTTGCCTACCCATCACCCGCGTTATCAGTCTGATCAGGAAAATCGTGATTAATTGAGGGGTATTGATGAAAAATTTTACGGGGAAATCTGGATTATTTTAGGATGTCTGATTTTACAACCACGGTGTGAGGACACTATCGACTGGTTATCTGTTACGGGTTGTTAGTAAAATCGGGACAGGAGGGGCGTGGGTTACTTGAGAGTTGTGACAACCACTGGTTAATTGATGCGGCTTGCCTACCTATCAGGGCCGAGGGGTAATCTTACTCGTTACCAGTGTTGTAAAATCGTGCAGAAAAATCGGAGTAAATTAACGGTGTTGGTTGGGTGATGGGTGTTTTAGCGGATCATATGTCAACAATGTTTTCATGCTATGACGTCACTAACGTTGTGAAATTGAGCGGGGAAATTTGAATTAGTTACGGGTGATGGGTGTTTTAGTGTATAAAATGACAGCCATCTTTTCATGCTGTGACGACACCAACCAACGTTGAGCGGGAAAATTTGAATTAATGACGGGTGTTGCTACGGAACATGGTAACAATGTTGTAAAATTGAGCGGGAAAATATGATTTAACCCGGAGTCGGGTATGGATTAGTGTACGGTGTATGGCATCCGTGTTTACTGTTGCGGGTTGCCTAAACGTGAAGGGGGCTACCATTAGCTTTTTTAAACCACAACCGTTTAATCCTTATGGGCTACCTACCCACCTGAGCGAAGCATGATATGTTAGAGTCAACAATTTGCCTGAGAATTAGGCGGGAAATTTGAAGGAGCAGACGTTGCAAAAAATCTGCAAAAACCTATCTTCACAGGGTTTTTCATGTGCCATGAGTCCTTTACCGTGACGATATCTGCTCTATTAGCAATCATACACAGTACAACCATTCGGGTAAATACGTTTGACCAATGACCTGCATCATTTTACGTGACGTCATGTGAAGCATGCATTATGTGTCGTCACCCCACCCAGCTAGCGACCTTACCGCTCTACTAGGAATTATACACAGGAGGAGGACCGAGGTTCTCCCATAAATTCGTAGCGGGTTGCCTATCCATCAGGGGGAATACGATTGAGTGTCATCACTCTAAGCATCCATTCTATGACGTCAGCCTGTTGTATACCACAGTATCAACGTTGTATGATCGGAAAAAGTTATACCACGCTATACGTGAGATGATAGAAAATTCGGGTTTAAGTATCGACAGCGGTGACTAGAGGGGCTAATGAGTCGAACTCTAGGTGCGACAAGTATAATGCTCTCATCGCGGAGATGTGGATTCGAAGTTGACAATTATTTTGAATACCCCGGTGATGTGAGTATGTCTGCGGTTCGATTGTTGATTCGTTATCGAAAGACCTTGTTCGATAAAAAGCATTGCCGAGATAGGGATTCATCGATCCAGTTCTATCGATAACGATTCAACAATCGACCCGGTCGCGCGACTGCGCGAGCTCCCATTCAAGGTCAGCTAGTTCTCGCTACTCATTTTCCTGTTAGAGTGTCATTCGGAAACCACTCATGTTCCACACAAACTACTCATTCACTTAGCTCCTTTCACCATACATATAACTGATGAAAAATCACGAATGACTCTGGAAAGCATCATTACTTATACGGGGTTTTCGCGGTAACTCTCATTCGATAATCTCCAAATATCCGTTCCCAGTGATGCCATCCTTCGACAAGTTTCAACTTGTCTCGATCAACTTCCCTATAATATATTTCTGATTCCCACGGTTTGGCAATAGCCGAGGACCTGCGGTCCCACTCATTTAAACGCGTGGTGCTGGTGCGGGTGTGAAAGCCATCAATAATTTTCGATTATTTAAACGGTGATGTTTCTAGTCAGTTGTCGACCATCATCCTCATCTAAATCGATATGATCCGTTTTGAATTTGGAAAATGAGTCATTTTTCCTTTCTTTTTGAGACAAGTGAAACACTGATGGGGTATGAACCACGACGGGATGTGCAAATTCTCGTTCCCTGATTGCTCCCGCCCGGGGAACACCGGTAGACAAATGATGTTTCAGTATCATGAGCCTTGGCTGCATTGGCTAGAGGAATCGATGGAGCTCGGATGAGGGGGAGAAAAAAAACAAGAAGAGATTCGTTTATCACATACAGCAGCAGATTTATTGATATAAAAAGGAACATGAGTATTGTATATTTGCCACACACACACTTTCATACTGTGCTATGAACCGTCGAGATCATGATGGGTCAAATTGAAACCGTGCTTTATACTCATCACTTTCCTAACGATTAAATGACGACACTGGTTTTTCAATTCGCAAAGAGCATAGGGGAAAACCATCATCGGAAAAGTCTTAACATCAAACGAGCCAGGGTCTAAAGCGCTCACAAAATTTGAAATTGAAGCGTTGTCCAAATACTGACATTTTCTTAATACTAAATCACAAGTTTCGGAAAAAAGTTTTTGAAATTTTTGCTGATTGTCAACAGCTTTGTCCACTACTGCGCTAATCGATGGAGCGAGTTTCTTCAATTCTTTCCACGCCTTCTCTTGAAACGCTATTTCTCTCGGACACTTACGATGAGATGAATTTTTCTGACCGAGTACAAGACTTTTCCGTCCCAGAATCCTACCAAACTTCAAAAATCTTGATACGGTCCCGAGATAGCGCGTCTCCCCAAAGTCGCTGTCCCCCTCAAAATACGCATCGATGTCCTTGTCCCAGCGTGTAAGCTCTCTCCACTCGCTCGGCTTAAGGGCGACCATGTTTTGAACTGTAGCGTAATTGTAAAATTTGATGATCGGAGTAAACTGTTCATTACAACTGTAACCGATCACTATCTGCTGTTCACCGTTCGGGGTCAGGAAAAAAGACGAGTTTCCCATCGTTTTCGATACGATAGGGCCTCTGCACACACCACGACCGGGTTTTATCGGAGACATGCTCGAAATTTGATAACAAATCACTTCGAGCGAGCCGAGCTGACAGCAAAAGCGGACCACACCGACGAAAAAACGAACAGAAAATGGTCGCTGGTGTGTAACAATCCACGGTAAGAAGACATCGTGATCCAGGAGGAGGAGGAAGAGAAGGAGGAGGGGTCTGCAACACGCATTTGAAACGTATCAGATCGACTATCCACTCAAATGAAGGCGCCCTCCTCCCGAGTGTCAAGGTATGATAATGGAGTATCCCATTTGAACCTATGATAAAGAATCGATTATGCACATGGTGCTCGTTACGATCGATATTTTTCAAAGGTTTAAACGGCATAGCAATCGATACATCGCAAAGCATGCCACGACACTGGAAACCGTATGTTATAACCCGCTTTCACGGTGCACTAAGGCGCTCTGCGACTCCCACTCTCCACAGCAATCTGTCATGGAGGAGATCCTCCGGGAGCTGGCATCTCTCCATCTCATGCCCTCTACCCACCGTTTGGCTGGACACCCTCTCTCTCTCGCCTACCTGTCAATCGATACATCGCAAAGCCCACCACACACTACTGCAAAGTCCATAGCCGTCTTCATCCCGCAAACAGTGCCATGCAGCAACACCAGATTGCCTATTCGTTCAAATCAAGGCGGTATCATCCCGAGGATAGCCCCGGGCAAGGCTTTCACGTTATAAAACCACACTTTTCAGTCCGGGAGAGGGTACCCAACGAGCTAGCTATCACCTCTGTTTCGTCCATTCCATACCCTCAAATATGGCGTCACTAGTGAGGTGAGGTGTAATAATCGACTATCGATTATTGCGGTGTTCGATCTCGTGTCATATCAATCGATACATCGCAAAGGGAATCAACGCAAACGGCAACAGATTGCCTATGAAACTGTGATAAAGAATCGATTATTGGGGTGTTCGATCTCGTGTCATTTCCATCGATACATCGCAAAGGGGGGCCAACGCAAACGGTATCAGATTGCCTATGAAGCTGTGATAAAGAATCGATTATTGCGGTGTTCGATCTCGTGTCATATCAATCGATACATCGCAAAGGGAACCAACGCAAACGGTATCAGATTGCCTATGAAGCTGTGATAAAGAATCGATTATTGCGGTGTTCGATCTCGTGTCATATCAGTCGATACATCGCAAAGGGAACCAGTCTCATAACGCAATCGACATCAGATTGCCTATGAAGCTGTGATAAAGAATCGATCATTGCGGTGTTCGATCTCGTGACGTAGGTTTGAATATCATATCAATCGATATATCGCAAAGGGAACCAGACTTATAACACAATCGGTATCAGATTGCCTATCCAGTCAAATGAAGGCTGTCTCGTCTCGAGGATACGCCGTAACAGTTTGGCCCAATCTCCCGTACCATGGGGATTCCCCCTCTTCCTATCCTCTCGGTGGAAGGGTTCGCACATGGTCCATGAAATCATTGGAAATCGAAGCAAAATCGATCGACTTCGAGCGGGTGAGATGTCATATTCTGCGCATTCAAATCGAAGAAAAGTGATGGAAATCGTTACTGATCGAACAACCGATTCGTGATGAGACAACATAAACAACGAGAAAGGAGCAGGCGCTCAAGCATATGATGGTGAAAATTGGTCGTAGTCGATGCCAATCGAAGCTATATCGATAGGAATCGGTGAAAAATCTATGAGCCTCTCCACTAATCGGAGGCAAGAGAGCGAAGTTCTTCGCTTAAAATTCACAATCAAGGTTGGTTCCCAGCATTCACCATCATCTCATCATCTACCTTCGCGTCGTCAGAACTCAATGAGCATTAGTGAAAATCGATACCGCCCACACAAGAAATCGATACCACCCACACAAGCATTCGATTGAATTCGATCCTGGTAAGCTGCTACCAAGAATCGATTTCCATCTTTCTCACCTCTCGCTGCGAGATCCGTGCATGGTTCACGAAGACAGCATCGAGATAAATGCACGAGTATCACCGTAAGTCTAGTCCTAATCGATTGAAATCGATAGAAAATCGATAAAACGCTCCCGCAATTCGGGGTGAGAGAGCTATATTATTCGCATGCAAATCGAGTTTATTCGATGAAAAATAATGTGAATCAATACCGATCGAGCAAACATCTATCATGTTCATCGTTAAGACCGGGGCGATCGCACGATTGAACGTTCGATTCTATCGATAGGAGCCGATCAGACCGGGTCAGATCATTCGATTCGCTGATCCGATCACGAAGCGCCCGATCAGTCTTTCCCCTTCGTCTTGAGCGAAGCTCAAACGAAGGGGAAAGACTCTTTCCCCTTCGTTTGAGCTTCGCTCAAGACGAAGGGGAAAGACTGATCGGGCGCTTCGTGATCGGATCAGCGAATCGAATGATCTGACCCGGTCTGATCGGCTCCTATCGATAGAATCGAACGTTCAATCGTGCGATCGCCCCGGTCTTAACGATGAACATGATAGATGTTTGCTCGATCGGTATTGATTCACATTATTTTTCATCGAATAAACTCGATTTGCATGCGAATAATATAGCTCTCTCACCCCGAATTGCGGGAGCGTTTTATCGATTTTCTATCGATTTCAATCGATTAGGACTAGACTTACGGTGATACTCGTGCATTTATCTCGATGCTGTCTTCGTGAACCATGCACGGATCTCGCAGCGAGAGGTGAGAAAGATGGAAATCGATTCTTGGTAGCAGCTTACCAGGATCGAATTCAATCGAATGCTTGTGTGGGTGGTATCGATTTCTTGTGTGGGCGGTATCGATTTTCACTAATGCTCATTGAGTTCTGACGACGCGAAGGTAGATGATGAGATGATGGTGAATGCTGGGAACCAACCTTGATTGTGAATTTTAAGCGAAGAACTTCGCTCTCTTGCCTCCGATTAGTGGAGAGGCTCATAGATTTTTCACCGATTCCTATCGATATAGCTTCGATTGGCATCGACTACGACCAATTTTCACCATCATATGCTTGAGCGCCTGCTCCTTTCTCGTTGTTTATGTTGTCTCATCACGAATCGGTTGTTCGATCAGTAACGATTTCCATCACTTTTCTTCGATTTGAATGCGCAGAATATGACATCTCACCCGCTCGAAGTCGATCGATTTTGCTTCGATTTCCAATGATTTCATGGACCATGTGCGAACCCTTCCACCGAGAGGATAGGAAGAGGGGGAATCCCCATGGTACGGGAGATTGGGCCAAACTGTTACGGCGTATCCTCGAGACGAGACAGCCTTCATTTGACTGGATAGGCAATCTGATACCGATTGTGTTATAAGTCTGGTTCCCTTTGCGATATATCGATTGATATGATATTCAAACCTACGTCACGAGATCGAACACCGCAATGATCGATTCTTTATCACAGCTTCATAGGCAATCTGATGTCGATTGCGTTATGAGACTGGTTCCCTTTGCGATGTATCGACTGATATGACACGAGATCGAACACCGCAATAATCGATTCTTTATCACAGCTTCATAGGCAATCTGATACCGTTTGCGTTGGTTCCCTTTGCGATGTATCGATTGATATGACACGAGATCGAACACCGCAATAATCGATTCTTTATCACAGCTTCATAGGCAATCTGATACCGTTTGCGTTGGCCCCCCTTTGCGATGTATCGATGGAAATGACACGAGATCGAACACCCCAATAATCGATTCTTTATCACAGTTTCATAGGCAATCTGTTGCCGTTTGCGTTGATTCCCTTTGCGATGTATCGATTGATATGACACGAGATCGAACACCGCAATAATCGATAGTCGATTATTACACCTCACCTCACTAGTGACGCCATATTTGAGGGTATGGAATGGACGAAACAGAGGTGATAGCTAGCTCGTTGGGTACCCTCTCCCGGACTGAAAAGTGTGGTTTTATAACGTGAAAGCCTTGCCCGGGGCTATCCTCGGGATGATACCGCCTTGATTTGAACGAATAGGCAATCTGGTGTTGCTGCATGGCACTGTTTGCGGGATGAAGACGGCTATGGACTTTGCAGTAGTGTGTGGTGGGCTTTGCGATGTATCGATTGACAGGTAGGCGAGAGAGAGAGGGTGTCCAGCCAAACGGTGGGTAGAGGGCATGAGATGGAGAGATGCCAGCTCCCGGAGGATCTCCTCCATGACAGATTGCTGTGGAGAGTGGGAGTCGCAGAGCGCCTTAGTGCACCGTGAAAGCGGGTTATAACATACGGTTTCCAGTGTCGTGGCATGCTTTGCGATGTATCGATTGCTATGCCGTTTAAACCTTTGAAAAATATCGATCGTAACGAGCACCATGTGCATAATCGATTCTTTATCATAGGTTCAAATGGGATACTCCATTATCATACCTTGACACTCGGGAGGAGGGCGCCTTCATTTGAGTGGATAGTCGA
Organism: Bemisia tabaci; assembly: GCF_918797505.1. Lineage (NCBI taxonomy): Eukaryota > Metazoa > Arthropoda > Insecta > Hemiptera > Aleyrodidae > Bemisia > Bemisia tabaci. The sequence continues at coordinate 31,444,279 of NC_092797.1, read as the reverse complement.
TCTGATACGTTTCAAATGCGTGTTGCAGACCCCTCCTCCTTCTCTTCCTCCTCCTCCTGGATCACGATGTCTTCTTACCGTGGATTGTTACACACCAGCGACCATTTTCTGTTCGTTTTTTCGTCGGTGTGGTCCGCTTTTGCTGTCAGCTCGGCTCGCTCGAAGTGATTTGTTATCAAATTTCGAGCATGTCTCCGATAAAACCCGGTCGTGGTGTGTGCAGAGGCCCTATCGTATCGAAAACGATGGGAAACTCGTCTTTTTTCCTGACCCCGAACGGTGAACAGCAGATAGTGATCGGTTACAGTTGTAATGAACAGTTTACTCCGATCATCAAATTTTACAATTACGCTACAGTTCAAAACATGGTCGCCCTTAAGCCGAGCGAGTGGAGAGAGCTTACACGCTGGGACAAGGACATCGATGCGTATTTTGAGGGGGACAGCGACTTTGGGGAGACGCGCTATCTCGGGACCGTATCAAGATTTTTGAAGTTTGGTAGGATTCTGGGACGGAAAAGTCTTGTACTCGGTCAGAAAAATTCATCTCATCGTAAGTGTCCGAGAGAAATAGCGTTTCAAGAGAAGGCGTGGAAAGAATTGAAGAAACTCGCTCCATCGATTAGCGCAGTAGTGGACAAAGCTGTTGACAATCAGCAAAAATTTCAAAAACTTTTTTCCGAAACTTGTGATTTAGTATTAAGAAAATGTCAGTATTTGGACAACGCTTCAATTTCAAATTTTGTGAGCGCTTTAGACCCTGGCTCGTTTGATGTTAAGACTTTTCCGATGATGGTTTTCCCCTATGCTCTTTGCGAATTGAAAAACCAGTGTCGTCATTTAATCGTTAGGAAAGTGATGAGTATAAAGCACGGTTTCAATTTGACCCATCATGATCTCGACGGTTCATAGCACAGTATGAAAGTGTGTGTGTGGCAAATATACAATACTCATGTTCCTTTTTATATCAATAAATCTGCTGCTGTATGTGATAAACGAATCTCTTCTTGTTTTTTTTCTCCCCCTCATCCGAGCTCCATCGATTCCTCTAGCCAATGCAGCCAAGGCTCATGATACTGAAACATCATTTGTCTACCGGTGTTCCCCGGGCGGGAGCAATCAGGGAACGAGAATTTGCACATCCCGTCGTGGTTCATACCCCATCAGTGTTTCACTTGTCTCAAAAAGAAAGGAAAAATGACTCATTTTCCAAATTCAAAACGGATCATATCGATTTAGATGAGGATGATGGTCGACAACTGACTAGAAACATCACCGTTTAAATAATCGAAAATTATTGATGGCTTTCACACCCGCACCAGCACCACGCGTTTAAATGAGTGGGACCGCAGGTCCTCGGCTATTGCCAAACCGTGGGAATCAGAAATATATTATAGGGAAGTTGATCGAGACAAGTTGAAACTTGTCGAAGGATGGCATCACTGGGAACGGATATTTGGAGATTATCGAATGAGAGTTACCGCGAAAACCCCGTATAAGTAATGATGCTTTCCAGAGTCATTCGTGATTTTTCATCAGTTATATGTATGGTGAAAGGAGCTAAGTGAATGAGTAGTTTGTGTGGAACATGAGTGGTTTCCGAATGACACTCTAACAGGAAAATGAGTAGCGAGAACTAGCTGACCTTGAATGGGAGCTCGCGCAGTCGCGCGACCGGGTCGATTGTTGAATCGTTATCGATAGAACTGGATCGATGAATCCCTATCTCGGCAATGCTTTTTATCGAACAAGGTCTTTCGATAACGAATCAACAATCGAACCGCAGACATACTCACATCACCGGGTATTCAAAATAATTGTCAACTTCGAATCCACATCTCCGCGATGAGAGCATTATACTTGTCGCACCTAGAGTTCGACTCATTAGCCCCTCTAGTCACCGCTGTCGATACTTAAACCCGAATTTTCTATCATCTCACGTATAGCGTGGTATAACTTTTTCCGATCATACAACGTTGATACTGTGGTATACAACAGGCTGACGTCATAGAATGGATGCTTAGAGTGATGACACTCAATCGTATTCCCCCTGATGGATAGGCAACCCGCTACGAATTTATGGGAGAACCTCGGTCCTCCTCCTGTGTATAATTCCTAGTAGAGCGGTAAGGTCGCTAGCTGGGTGGGGTGACGACACATAATGCATGCTTCACATGACGTCACGTAAAATGATGCAGGTCATTGGTCAAACGTATTTACCCGAATGGTTGTACTGTGTATGATTGCTAATAGAGCAGATATCGTCACGGTAAAGGACTCATGGCACATGAAAAACCCTGTGAAGATAGGTTTTTGCAGATTTTTTGCAACGTCTGCTCCTTCAAATTTCCCGCCTAATTCTCAGGCAAATTGTTGACTCTAACATATCATGCTTCGCTCAGGTGGGTAGGTAGCCCATAAGGATTAAACGGTTGTGGTTTAAAAAAGCTAATGGTAGCCCCCTTCACGTTTAGGCAACCCGCAACAGTAAACACGGATGCCATACACCGTACACTAATCCATACCCGACTCCGGGTTAAATCATATTTTCCCGCTCAATTTTACAACATTGTTACCATGTTCCGTAGCAACACCCGTCATTAATTCAAATTTTCCCGCTCAACGTTGGTTGGTGTCGTCACAGCATGAAAAGATGGCTGTCATTTTATACACTAAAACACCCATCACCCGTAACTAATTCAAATTTCCCCGCTCAATTTCACAACGTTAGTGACGTCATAGCATGAAAACATTGTTGACATATGATCCGCTAAAACACCCATCACCCAACCAACACCGTTAATTTACTCCGATTTTTCTGCACGATTTTACAACACTGGTAACGAGTAAGATTACCCCTCGGCCCTGATAGGTAGGCAAGCCGCATCAATTAACCAGTGGTTGTCACAACTCTCAAGTAACCCACGCCCCTCCTGTCCCGATTTTACTAACAACCCGTAACAGATAACCAGTCGATAGTGTCCTCACACCGTGGTTGTAAAATCAGACATCCTAAAATAATCCAGATTTCCCCGTAAAATTTTTCATCAATACCCCTCAATTAATCACGATTTTCCTGATCAGACTGATAACGCGGGTGATGGGTAGGCAACCCGCAACAGTTGCTAGTGACGTCACACCATGGTTGAAAAATCAACATTTTTCTGCACAATTTTACAACACTGGTAACGATAGGTAGGCAACCCGCAACAGTCGCTAGTGACGTCACACCATGGTTGCAAAATCATCCTAAAATAATCAACATTTTTCTGCACAATTTTACAACACTGGTAACGATAGGTAGGCAACCCGCAACAGTCGCTAGTGACGTCACACCCGGGTCACGTGACATAGGTCCCGTCTTAAAGGTCAAGTGCCGAAACGATAGGTAGGCAACCCGCAACCAGTCGCCAGTGATCTCACACCGGGGTCACATAGCTCCCGACTTAAAGGTCAAATTTGTGGCAATATCCCTATATATACACTACTTTTATAATAAAGTAAATTCTACAAATCGATGGCTTAAGACCAGAAATGCGTGTATCCATTGCAAAATACAAGAATTTACTGGGTATCATGCTTTATTTCTTCAAAAATATTAATCAACATATCTCTGCCGGGGAATATTTTTGAAACAGAGAGGCAATTTCTCAGAACACGAGAAATGCTGTTGGTTGGTTTCTTTTTCGTGGAAATTTTCACATAAAATAGAATCGGATATTTCAAATGTTTTTCGCATTTCCGCATTTCCGAGTATGGCCATCGATGTAACGTATTTGATCAGCTATGTTGACATTGTTTGTGTTTTTTGTTTATGATGGCCACTAGTCACCAGGGCAAAAACTAGTCCTTAGCACCAACGCAAGTGAATATTCATGAGTTTATCCTAAGCAACTTGGACCATTTTTACCACTGCCTTGAGCTAGTATAAGTCCCAAAAAATAGTCTCAATACTTGAATATGACTTTGCCCTGTTCTATTCTGATTTTTATACCTATGCTTGAAATTGAACTATATTTCATAAGTCAAATAAAAACTGAGAAAATTAAACCCTTCAAAATACTACCGCTTCGCACGGATGTGAAGGCGTATCTCAATTTCCATAGAGAAAAAAAGGAGGTGTTTGCATTTCGGGCATCTTGGAATTTTTTGATGACTTGATGACGTAGGTGGGTACAGCTTGGGTACAGCGGTACAGCGTGAAGAGGGGACGTCGCTGTACCCGCCTACGTCATCAAGTCATCAAAAAATTCCAAGATGCCCGAAATGCAAACACCTCCTTTTTTTTCTCTATGCTCAATTTCTACGTGAGCCCTGTACTCCGTATAGGTCCAGTTAAACGATCAAATTGAGCCATCAAATTGGGCTTCTCATTGGTCGCATCCTCGCCTTAGGTCTTTTTCCACCAATCAGAGCTTCAGTTTGATGGCTCAATTTGATCGTGTAACTGAACCTTATAACTTTATGTTTTCCGACGCTCATATGGAGATGGAGATGGAGATACTCCCTTATGTCAAAGAAGTGGCAATATGTGCTGCATCTTGCATTTTAAGTAGCATCCAAAATTTAAAATTAAAAAAAAAAAAAAAAAAAAAAAAAAAAAAAAAAAAAAAAATTCGTGTGAAGAGAAATAGATTTTATCGTTCACACCTCACAACTTTTCTTAAAAAGCCGATTCTCTATCCAAAACAAAGTGTTTTTTGGTGCAATCTAGAGTCAACACTTAGGTTCGTTCCGGAAAAAGCATTTAAGAAACCACGTGTCTCAAAATTGTGCACGTGCTAAAGGTGAAGTATTTTCACAGAGACTCTCGAGTCCGAAGACCCAGGAGAAAGCCTCTTTTACTCGAGACTGAATTATTTCTGGTGAGCATCACGGTTTGGGGTGAGAACGGAGGCTGGCGAGAGCCTAATAAAGGGGCCAAAATATGATTAGGACTCTCCTCCAGACGGCGGAGAAAGGGCTGAAAAGTGTCCTTGACAGTTTGCACCTCGTTACACTTGTCCATCTTATTGGCTGAGCCGCTTTTTACGTGCTCACTGCCCCGTTGCGTTATTGCTGTTACGAGCTATTGTCAACGTACAACACCTGCGACACGTTGAAAAAATGTTGCCGTATTTTCCGAAAATTCAGACATGTGCCATTTATATGGACGAAAACATTCATTTGCTGAAGAAAGACTTGGCTATAAGGATTTCATTGGTTCTCGTTTTTTTTCTCTCTTTTTTAAAGTTTTTTCAGGTCAATGCTAGCTAGCCAGTAATCCTCGCAAATTGACGTTGCATTTTTTCCTAAATTTAAAACTATTGTAAAATTGCGACTAGTAAAAGGCAGATACAAATTGATTAAAATCGATTCTTTACACACATTTAAAGAGAGACCAGATGTTCCTAACTTGAAAGAAACGACATAGCTGATGCTGATACCCACCCTCAAATGATTTTCTTTCATGTATCAGTCATCACTCTATTAAGTTAGATTCAAATGAAGAAAAGAAAAGAATATTCCCGAGAACACTTTCATTATCCCAATGCTGGGATACAAAAGATCAAGAGACGTTTGAAAAAGTTTCGTATATTCAGCAAGATTGCGAGTAGTTGCTTCTTGGAAGGTAAAAAATGAACAAAATATTGCAGTTCTTAGAATAATTCCGGATTTTCGTCATCATACGTGGTTTTTACTGAAAGCTACAACACTTGACAGTGGCCATTTTGAGTTTCGCAAGGTGATGACTCAATGGCTTGCCCGGAAGAATTTTTGAAGCTGGAGGCTAAAACATGTACAGATTGTGAAACTGAGGGCGAATTTCAGACTTCCCTAGTGTGCACATATTGTGACTTTGGTTTGGGTCACTTTCAATATGAGGCTACTCTTTTTACCGCTAGCTCTGCAAATTTTGCATCAGATTCTTTGAGATAATGTTCTTTTATCACCACAATTGATATATTGATGCATTACACTGAAACCGGAAACAATGCCCTTAAAAGCTGCATCGCACAGGAGCAGGAGATTTCTCGACTGCGGATAGTTCAGTGGACTAAATACCCATCATCGTTATTAACGACCGCTGCACACGAACACGAACAGCGTTCCTTAACACAACGCAAAGCTCGCACCATAGACATCGACTCCAGATCATTTTATCAAAGATCACTTAATTGAAATTATGAGGGACGAGAGCTACTGAAGATGGTTTCGTCTTATCTGGTCAATCGTAACCGCACTGAAAAAAGCTCCAGCTGCAAACACCGTAATTTAGGTTTTATAGACATACCACCCGCTCCGGGTTCAGAGCCAGAAAGTTAGAATTTCTGGAAGCTGATGCTCTGATCACCTACTCTAGAGAAGTCAAAGCTTGGCCCCTAGAACTGAAATTAATAGTTCACTCAACCCAAAACGGATGTCATGTCACTACGTAACATGTTTGTCTATTGTAACCTGTGTACTTACGCATTGAAAAAACTGTATAAGTGTAAAACTGAAGTACGAGCTGAAGTGATCGTCGTTGCTCTCGTATGCATCATCGAATTGGATGTATTTGTGCCAAACGGAACTATGTGTATTACGACAAGAGCCCTCAGACCCATAAGAAACATACATAACAAAGCTCACATCATGATGCACATGGTTCCGTTTGGCAGAAGTACGTGGCCAATTAGCGATCATCTTATGAGTAAGTTTACAAATTCAGTAAAAATGTTGGCATAGCCTGAAAATGTGGCTTCGGTGTTTCGATTTAAGTTAAAATAAAGTCACCAATAACAGCTCATTATTGGTTTGAATAATGCATTAGGTTGCGAGTAATTAAGCGTATTCAAAACAGCCGGTAGATCTAATAAAAGGTTGTTTTGCCCTAAATGACACACAAATCTTCGAAATGTTGAAAATTTAGATAATAAATAATCTGCCAGTTTTTTTTAAAAAAAACAATTTTGAATTAAATTTACAATAGTCGAGAGTTGTGGATGTTTAAATACGTAAACTTGTAGGTAAATTGGTTCAGATTGGATGTCAATCGAGGTAAGTCGCGCTTTTTGTTTCAGGAGAGTACAAACCGCTTTATAAAAAGTACAAACCGCTATCAAATTATCTAGACCTCATACTTTTTGAAAGTCAATGTTCCAAAGTTTCACTAAAATATTGCGTCAAGAACTTTAGATCTGAATTTGCTACAAAAATTGGCTACTAGATTGCCAAGCCCCGCAAATTTCGCAGAAAGTTCCCTAAAATGTGAAACTTTCTTCATTTTTCACTAAAGGAACCACGAGGGAAACAACGCGCATTGAAAACACCTAATAACGCAAGAAACTTTACTTTTTCCATTTAATTCCAGTTTTTATTGACTTTTCTCATTGAACTGGACCAATTTGTCAGAAAACAGCTTACCTGCCTAACCTCCTCTAATTTTCTATCTTTTTAAAGGAAACTTGAAAAAAATGCTGAACTAGGCCCTCTAGTGAACGTACTCTAGATTATATCAATTTTGCCTATACTCACAAAATTTTGAAACAGACATTTCAATTGGTATTCAGGACATCTCCGGTAAAAGAACCTGCAAGGCTTACAGTTCGGCTCATAGATTGTGCTGTTTTTAGTATAATTTGTAGAAAAATAAATTGTTTTCAGAGAAAAATGCGAGAAAACGTACGGCTCTCGCTGGGAAAAAGGCAAGACAGAACTTTTCGATGATGCTGTGTAAAAAGCTAAGTTGCAAAATTTTGGCGGCACTGCAAGTCTTTTAGGCCCTTTTACCGAAGACGTCCTTATTTTTGGTAATATTCAGGAATATATCACGTAATCTCATGCACTGGAAAAAAAACACATTGGATCTAGAGTCCAGACTCTTAAAAACATCGACAAGAAAAAATACTCTTGATTCGATCGGATTTTTGCTTGAATCAAAACGAAATCCGCTTAAATTAAGAGGCTTGGTTCTTGAGCTAAGCTAGATTCTGATTGAATCAAGAGTACTTTTTCTTGTCGATGTTTTTAAGAGTCTGGACTCTAGATCCAATGTGGTTTTTTTTTTTTTTTTTCCAGTGCATGACAGAACTTTTCGATGGTGCTGTGCAAAAAGCTAAGTTGCAAAATTTTAGCGGCATTGCAAGTCTTTTAGGCCCTTTTACCGAAGATGTCCTTATTCTTGGTAATATTCAGGAATACATCACGTAATCTCATGAAATTTTGCCAATCCAGATCTAGTGGTCCATCCTGGAAAACGATAGGAGTCGAAGGGACGGCAACCGCGGTTTGAGGGCTCAGGCTCTCTTCGGGGCGTCGCAGCATCTCTCAGCGGCGCATCGTTACGGTTCGAGGTTCCTCATTTCATCTCCGCGCCCGCGGTCGGGACACCTCCACAGAGGGACAATTATCACAAACCCAGAGTGGGCCGTCTTCGGTTAATTGTTTGCCTATGCAAATGTTTTGTTATTTTTTCTCCAGCTCCGGCTCCTTCGACGAGCAGACGAGCAGACCGGCAAAGCGTAACTCCTTTTCAGCGCGACCCCCCCCCCCCCCCCGCGGGGTCCCTTTAGAGCCTTTAGGTGCTTCCAGTTGTTCTATTAATTCATTCTGCTTTTATTTCTCGACCTGCGACGGCGGCGGCATCGCTTCCACTCCGTCTCTCTCGGCGGATTATGTCTTCGCCGGGCTTTCCGCCTGTTCAACCGGATATTAAGGGAATAAATGGCGGGGAAAACTCAAAGTTGACCTCATCGGTCGCTAACGTCGGATAAGATGGGGCGCGACGCTTTCAAACCCTTAAATGAACTGAAAACTTCCCTCAAAAGGAAAGCTTACTCGTTTAGCTCCAAAATCTTTTGTTAAGCGTGCGGGAGGTAGAGCACGGCGCGCAGCGGCGACTCCCAACTTTCGACCCGGGAGAGGCTACTTTAATGAATTACAGAGCAGGCTGTCAAGGTCCAACTTTAGGTCACATGCACGGTTAATTGGACCTCAGCTAGGCCTTGGTAATTTTATTTGCGAAAAATGCGTTGTTTAATTAGGTCCTTGCAAATCTTCACCAGCAAATTTAACATAAACAAAGACCGCGAGAAAAACAAAAATTAGCCAGCAGTTTTTGTTATACGTATTTTTACACAAATTTTTGAGATTTTCAGCTTAATGCTGAATTTTTAACGCACGTTGGCAAAAAACTCTATAACATACTATTACATTTTTAGTTAACGATTTAATTTAGGTTGCGATTTTTTTCCGATGCCACAACTATATTGAAATTTTCATCGAAGAAGAACGAAACCGAAACCCTTCGGAGATGGGTTTTTTAAATGAAAATTTTTGCGATACGGGTATTTTTTCAGCTATTGCTTATTTTAAAATGGGTTGACTCAATGTAAACCCTGTTTACCGTCGCGGATTCGAACACTGTAGAATGACGAATATTTTAAGATTTATTTACATTTTTCTGTTGGATTTCACTGCACTTTATTGTCTCTTACATTCCGAAATGACATTTTACTTTTCAAGTTATTAAAAATGGTTGCAATTAGCAAGGCGACTGTCTATAATCATGAATGGAAGTAAACTAAATGTATAACAGAGACAGTAAACGATAAAATGAGAACACCAAATAACTCATGACAGCGTTATGCAGGTTTTAATTATTTGTACCTTCTTTTCTCCTTCTTTGTTAACATGTGCAATAAGTGGATGAGTTTGGTTGGTCAAGTGACAGATGATAGAAATGGTTGCAAGGTGAAAACATACAAACAATTGCTAAATTTATTATTTGAGAAGGTACATCTGCTTACCTTAACGGAAATATTCTGTTTTTGAAGTACTTTTTAATTGTATGCGTTATAAGTCAAGGCTGAGCAAAATCTATTAATTATTTAAGTAAACGTGCAAGAAAAGGAAAAACAACATAACGGTAGCGCTGCGCCGGTAAAAGTTGGACATTCTCATTAATTAATTTCCTGGGATTTGACGAGAACCTGTTACGATGAGCTTGTAAAGAAATCAGAAGCCGGTGAAAAGAAGGAAACAAACTAACTTTTTAGTCGAATGGAGCTCAAAACTAGGCGGAATTAACTTCCGCCTTCAAAGACTCAACTACCGTCTTGAGTTTCCGTTCTCTCAACGACGCGACCTGGCGGCATTATAGACTTTATTTTACTTCGAATGATTCGCGAAAAAACATGTTCATCTCTCTTCACTCGATTGAGTGCGAAATTCCGAAATGAATCACTGGATAAACAGTCAGGGCGAGCAATTAGGCACGGAAATGACGTACACGCAAGATACGGTTGAAGCATAAAAAATAGACAAATTCAATTTATAAATCAGGAATCAGCGTTCGCCAATCCGAACCTCTTGCTTGCAAAGAAACCAAAGTCTACGTGCAGGAAATCTTCGATTGATTTTTGAATCAATCGTGCTAAATATTCGTCATAAATACCGTGAATCAAAGTGGAAGAAAGAGATTTTCCCGAAATCTATAACTTCAGTCTTTTGTCAAACAAAACGTACAGTTTTAATGACTGATTAGACCTACGTTGCCTGGTTTTTGCAGAAGTGGGGAATTCGAGTTCACTGATTTTAATAAATCAAAAATTCCAAATTCTCGATTAACAATTTTTGGACTAATTTTTAACTTTTCAACATTATCTGCAGGAAATGGAGGAATTAAGATGCTCATTAAAGAAACTTTATCTAATGATGGGTTTTTTTACTCTGTATGTATAGTGATCAATGGTTATAGAATTTATTTGTATACAAGTGTTTCTCAAAATTGTCCACGAATTAATTCCTCAATAACGTATGTATGACGTCACACTGATGCTACTTACGTACAAGTTATTTGTGATCTCAAATTTGCCTTCACTGAACTGCTGAAAATCTGATTCAATGTTGCAGGTCTCGAGAGATTGGTCAGTTATTATTTTGTGAATGGTTGGCAATCAATTTCATACCAAAGCATCGCTCGTATAATAAGGAAGCGAGAACTGAGGAAACGCTTGATATTTAATTCATGAGGTTTCTTTATCGACTTACCAAACATAAAGGGTCACATTAAAGTATAAAGAGCAAAAATATAGAGGGAGGAAGCTAGGAAGGAGATACTCAAAAGAGTATCTTTTCGCCGCTTTTTTCCAAAATTAATCGAGCATTTTGTCGTGGTGAAAGTCGCGCTCTCGAACATCGCACCTTCTTCCCCTTCTTTAGGAGGGATTATATAGCATGGATTCCTGACTATTACTTTCACCCTCTGGAGAATCGAAGATGCAACCCAGAACACCTCGCACTCAGACATCAATTTTTCACAATTTCCGATTTGAGCTTATACTCCGTATGCATTACTGTTATCTCTCTTCTCGCCAACTTCGATCCCCTCCCCTGACGATTTATGATATGGGGGAACCTTCTCACTAATTTTTGACCTCAACCTCTGCACTTCTCCCATTCCCTATATGTACACGGCCATAGTCATAACTTTCGGGCTCTTCTAAAACTGCGCATCTCTTAAAAACGAAAACTTTGCGACCTTTATCTAAGCTTGAAGATAACAGAAACTGTATACTGAAAGGCTCCTCTGACTGGTTTCAAAAATTATGAACTATCTTATTTCGATACCCACCTAAAGTTTTTTCAAGAGGATTAATAAATATCCATATTCTTTATGAGGTAATATTTATAAAAATGGCAATCGCTGGTTACAAAAAGGTTGGTTTGACAATCGGTGCTTATTTTTGGATTCAACTCTCACTATGAGGTATACATCTATAATTTTTTAGTATCATTTACGTACTATTCTGCTATTACTTGACGAGACAACATACTTGATACTATTGAGAATGAGCTAAACATATTATATGTCAAGTAAAATGGAGGGAATATCGATTTCGAAGATCAAGGTTTGAGAACCATTGTAACTGTTCCACAACCCTGCTACACCATTGAAAAAAATAAAACCAAAGTTGAATAGTACGCAAGCTGAATGCATATGATACAAGCTTCAGCAATAGTCTCGATTTTCCCGCTTTTCTCATTGATTTCCATGCCAAAATCAACTTAAACTTACGAGTAGTTAGTGTCTTACCCCCTATACTATTCAAGAGTACTATAATAATACAAATTTTTTTCTCGGTGCAAAAGTCGTCGGCGGAAGAGGAGAAGAAAAAATAGCCTTCCTCTCATTTTTTGAAACCGGAAACTCGACCCGCCCATGGACAAGAGAATTAAAAAACTTTTTTTATTTATTTTTACCTTTGTTCCTTTATTCGATGAGTAAGTAGAATCAACTCCATTGCGGACTGAACTACATGACAAAGGGAACAGGTGCTCTTATACTTTCGCGGTGGATGAATACATCCACATATTGCCACTTTTAGATTTTCATCATGCTTCATTACTTATTTACAGTTGCCGCACCCTCAAAACTGTGAGGGAATCTTTTTATTCCCGGTCCTACCGTAGGAAGCGTTTATTTAATGTTGAGTCATACTGTTACTGCCTTAATCCATGTTTATTCCCAGGATTCGTATTTATTCCCACCCTAAAATATCTCACCACGGAAGAATTGACTCGCGTAAAACTAGGTCAAGATTTCATGCTCAGAAATAGCAATGGAAAAGGATAAAAAATCTTCCTCAGCAAAAGTTGGCAACAGAGGCTAACAACTTTGCTGCGTTATCGGAGGCAACAACTCAATTTCAAAATCGAGTTTTCTTTGAAATCCGACTAATTTAATTTTAATGAATCAGTTACATGCGGCTGAAATAGTGATATCTTATTTGTAAAAATGAGAATTGGGAGCAGTTTTGAGGGTCAACAGTCGAGAACAAGAGCATTGAATCCACACTGTCCTTTGAGAGAGCGGTACCGGGTACTTCCTGCTGCCATCAAATTTTATTTTATTTAGTCTAAATCTAAATTTTTAGTAAACTAATTACTTTTATATAGTTAGAAGCTATATTTTATAAAGCTTTTACTATTTAAAAGTATTACATTTTTATTTATTTCTATACTGAAAAGATAGTGTTTTATCTAGTGTTTTATCCTGCTGTTGGGCATTCCTTTTTTTTTCAACTGGTGATCTTTGAATATGTTGAATGTTTCTGTGTTAGTCCCAAAATTAGAGTCGAACTCATTCAAGGAGTAAACTAAAACAGAGTTTCACCGATGAGGACAAGATGAAATAACGATCAGTGAGTGTTCGATCATCGATAATTCACCATTTGAAGCTACGATAAAGAATCGATTAGGTGTTCGTTGCGGACACCCTGGCCTGTTTATCGATCCTTTCCCATAGGTTTAAATGACAAATCGATCGCTTTATCGCAAAGTACGCCACGCCACTGGAGACTACGGGGCCATCCGGGTCATATCTTTCACTCATTGTCAGTGATGACAGAAAAGAAGGAAAGAAAGAACTTGCAAATGTTATAAAAAAGTTTTAATCTCCGTCTATTATTATAATCGGATCAGTAAAAGTGAGAATTTTCACCTTGCACACCTGCTCGAATAATGTATGGAGTCCCTTTGATATCCCCTCCTGACTAGGTTTCACCGGATCATTAGGCACAAATTGCATTTCACTTTTTCTCTTTCTTCTCTTTCAAATGTGTTTTTTAACGCATGCATTCTGATGCACGTACTTCTTTCAGAACTAAACATAATGAGATGCACGGATCTTCTGGATTTAAACTGGAGCAAAGCCAAACATCTGCATCAATGATTTTCAGCGGTTGTTAGCAGGAGCTGTTTGCTTAATTAATGGAACTAGATTCGAATTAATAAGGTGATCGATCTTGTCGAATTGCGTTTCTTCTACTGTGACACAATATCCCCGGCTTCGGGGATATTCTCATCAGAGTGACTATGCACTCTCTCATTCCTGAGAATCACAATCGAGTACACTACGTATTTTAAATTCCTGTGGGGCTCCAAAGACTAATTTGAAAGAAAATATCTTGGTAGATACATCCGCAGAAAGAGCAAAAATATTATTCAATGACAATGTCACGAATCGAGATAGATACTCGTTTCTGTTTTCACTATTCAAGTCCTCATTGACAATCCAAGTTTGATTGATGATATCTTTTAACAGAAAAGAGAACTCACCAATCGTTGGATTATCTGCAGAAGATATACTGGCGAGGAATATAATTCGGAAAGAACTACAGCGTACATACCTGTAACATGAAAGAGACAAAAAATATTACATCAATACATTATACACATAGTATTTATTTGAGCTTTTAGAATCGTGAACATTTATAAAAGAACTTGGATCTTAAAAACACTTTTCTTGATAAAACTTTTAAGAATTTCCTTGAATTCAGGTACAACATGTGTTGAAAGTTGTACTGCCTCGAAATATGTCCAATTGTTGTACATAAGGTGTTAAATCTAAATAGTTTAATAATACACAATGATTGGATCGCGTTGAGCAGAAAGGAACCAAAACCACATCACCGTTTGCCAAATTTAAGTGAACATTTTAATGTTTTGCCTGAGAATGGTTGTGCGGATTTAAGAGTAAATTTCAGTGAATTCCCTACACAGTACAAAGCAATTTCCTTAAAATTTGAAAAGCAATCCGCACAAACGTTTTCTTATAAAAATTTTAAATTCCCAGTTAAATTTAGCCAAAGCTGAGGTGGCTTGGCTTCTTTCTGCTAAATGTGATCCAATTTCGGTTTTCCTGTCCTCCGTTGGGCCGTATAAATCATTCTAGAAGACGGAGTAAGCTCGCGTCAATAAATGAAGAATCACAGCTTTCTTCATGGAGTTTAAATGGTTGATGGACCGCTTAAGATAGCAACTCTGGTGAAAAGATACCTACTAAATTCGCGCATTCTCTGAGACGCGCCTATATCATAACTCATGGAGTAGTTGATCGGACAATAATTGCTCGCCTCGAAGCATGAGCTATTCTTGATTGAAAGTATGGGCTTTCTTTCTTCACGCCGACGTGAAGGCTCGTAGCTCATTCGCCAAAGATCTAGACAATCGCATCATGCGCTCTTTCTTCCATTATAAATATGAAAAGTTAGATTCCGAAAACACGTATCTCAAAGTGCAACATCGTAATTTTATTCTCGCGTTTTATTTTTGTGTGAGAAAGAAACGGGTCATTAATTATTGAAATATTCTTGGATTTTTCTTAAATCTGTCATCATTATTTCGTTCGAATTCCAAGCCACGATTTTGATTACTTTTTCTAAAAAAAATTAAATAAAATCTGAAATTTTGAAATGGTACAACTGAGTTATTTTTTTCAGAATTTAGCCATCGATGCACTTTGAACCTGTTAGATATTGGCTTATCTCAGTGACCAATTTCAGTGGGAAATTTTTTCATCAACTTTTTATATACGGGAAAATGGTTTTTACTCGACACGATTTCTAATGATTTCCCGCAAAATGATGACCTAGGTATGGTAGACCTTTTAAACAGCACAAGGCAAATTTCCTCATCGGGATAATGCGGAGAAACGGAGGAAGTAGATTCGAAAGTTTCGGAATTGACTTAAGTGAATAATCAAGATTTGGACTATTGTCTTCAGTATCAGTTGATTCCTTCTCCCGGAAAAACCCCAAAATCAACATAGATTTCAGCGGACATTGACAGCAAACATCGAAGTTTGGAAAACCACCAGAGTCATGTTTAACAAAACTTTCCACCCTATTCTGGTACAAGTCACAAACTTTTAAAGGAAAGACCAGTACAATTAGGGAGCCGTTTGAGAGTGCAGCACTACAGCATGCCAAAATAAGTTGAATCGTGCTTCAAAAAACCGTTTCCTCTGCAACGACATTTAAGTGTTTCTTTTTTATTTCAATCGTTGTAAAGAATACTAGCTATTTGGTTGATCAACTCGTTTCATAATGTCAGATCCTATTCTTTAAAACCATTAATGAAAAAAATTAAAAGGGTGTTTTATAGTTTGTTTCCTTCGTGCGCAGAAAAATGCGTCAGATAGATCTGAAACGTCGCAAAGAAGTTGAACAATAATTTTTGAAGCAAGTCACTCAGTTTTGCACGATATTTTGTTTTAAGGAGCTTAGGGTTCTTCAAACGTTGAAATGGACATACGCATTTTTTTACACTGGAAAAAAAACACATTGGATCTAGAGTCCAGACTCTTAAAAACATCGACAAGAAAAAGTACTCTTGATTCAATCAGAATCTAGCTTAAATCAAGAACCAAGTCTCTTAATTTGAGCGGATTTCGCTTTGATTCAAGCAAAAATCCGATTGAATCAAGAGTATTTTTTCTTGTCCATGTTTTCAAGAGTCTGGACTCTAGATCCAATGTGTTATTTTTCCAGTGTACTTAAAAGCTATCGAATATAAGGGGTCGTCCTTGTATAAAGTCCAAATCCTGGGGGAGGGTGCTTGACATGTGCCTGACGATAAGGGGAGGGCGCGCCGAATTGTTGAGCTAAAATGGACGCTTAGGCCATTTTTTAAACATCCTAATCTAAAATGACGCGGATCACTTTTTTGTGTATGATGGGAGGTTGACCTAATTTTGACGAAATTCTCGAGGACATTTTCAACACTGCCTGACATATATACCTACCACTAGAGGGGGAGGGGGGATGAAAGAACCGGTGAGAAAAGCCGAACGCCTATGGACGGTCCGTAAGAGCGTAAAGTCCGATAATTGGCTGCTTAAGACGTTAAAAAAAGGCTCGAGCCCCGCTTCGAGGAAATGGCTTTTCATCGGCCTCGTCGAAAACTGTGACTGACTCCTCTCGAGGACGCCTTATCGCGAGAGGCTTCAATTAATTTTTCCCGATCCAAAGGCGCGGAGAAAGGCCCCGGTCCTGCGAGAGCGCGAGGGAGCCGGCTAAGAGGCCGCAGGATATTTGCATTAGATTAAACGGGATATTGGAGGCGGAGAGGGCCCCAAGAAGGTGGGAGGCGCGGGATTAAAAGTAAAGGGAAGGAGGCGTGAAAAGTACCAGACACCATCCGATGACACCATTCCTTTGAGCGTGAAAAAGACGCTGGATCCAAGGACCCCCCCCCCCCCCCCCCCCCCCCGCGCACATCCCGCCCGACGGCAACCTTTTAATTTTTCCGCCGGGCCCGGAGCGTCAACTTGCAGGCAGTGGCGTGGCCTGCTTTGCGATCTATCGATATTTCCCCATTTGAAGGTGTGGTAAATAATCGATTATTGAGATGTCACCCTGTTTATCGATACTTTTGCATAGGTTTAAATGGGCGATCAATCGATATATCGCGAAGCACTGCTTGCAGGAGTCCAAGTGATTGATTATTAAAAGGGCTCGAGAGTCTCCGCTCGCCTCAGAAATGCCGGGCCGGGACGCGCAGAATAAGATGGAGGAGATAGGCCGGGGCTCTTTGAAAAATAAGACACGTCTCATCAAGTTTTCACGGAAACGATGCTCCTTTTCCTCTCCGTTCCTCACACATAATGAAGCGCCCCATACTCCCGTCGAAGGAAAGCTCCGCGGCGCAACAAGTGTATCCAAATACTTTTTTATCTATCATATTCATCTTCTCATCCCATAACGCGAGACTATCAGACTCGCGATCGAATCGTGGGACTCGTATCATTGGCCTGACGGAAGTGCACAGAGACAATAGACCCTCCACTAGTATCTTGGTCATTGTGGAAGCTGTTACTTTCGGGACTTCAGCATTCCACTGTTGACTTGCCTTGGTTGATGTTGAACAACTTGTTGGCAGTTTCGTTTCGCAAAAAAGCCGAAAATGGCCGACGTTTGGGAAACTTGTTTGGCTCATGACGTCTTCCGAAGCTCATCATCGACCATGTTGGTAGGTCAACAGCCGAAATTAGGGTGATGACTGTTGCTCCCTAATAATTTTCCATGAGGAATTGTTGAAACCCCGAAAGTAAAAGCTTCCACCTGTCGCTAGGAGGCCAGTGGAGGGTCTCTTGTCTTTAACTAGTTATCGAAAGAAGAAGAAGAGGAAAAGCTCGAGGAAGAGGAGGAAGAAAAATAGGTTGAAGAGAAGAAGAGAGTTGAGAGGATTCAAAGTAATATACAGACAATACATGTTAGAGACCTCACATGAACAGTTTAAAGTGCTGTAATCTAGTGAGACAAACATTTAATTCGGAGGTCAGTGCTAATTTTTTCCTAATGATGATTGATGAACAAATTGTTGAGAAAACTTCAAATAAAATTCGCCTAATGATGACTGATGAGCTTCAGAGTGAGCACTTTGCTGTGCGAGTTTTTGCAAATTAACTCGACCCATTCGCTGAGATTTGAGGACGTTCGATTAAAAAATCTATTGATTTCTAAGGGAAAACGTCCCATAGCTCCCGAGTAACAGTACAACTTGTGAGAGGAAAGGCAAAATTGAAATGTAGTTATGTCCTTCGAATGGGTAACGAAGATATAAAATTTGTTTTCTCCCAAAACTCCACATGTCAGTATTACCTCATTACATGATTCCATCCATCACAAGCCTCGGGTTTAAAAGACCAAAGTCGGTTGGATTAGGGTTAAACGCATAGCTCAAACAAACGCATCGGGAACGCAGCACATTTTTCAAGAACTTGAGGCTTTAATTAATCTCGAAAAGCGGTCGATGCACCCCTTACTTTTAAACACTTGTGAAAGACTTTGCGAGCTTTTTAGAAACATTCAACCGGTCCGTCTACATATGAGTCGTATCTATGCCCCATTCAAAACAAACACGAGAGGATATTGGGTTTGTGTGTGGGCTCCTCTTTAAGAATGCTAATTTTGATTTGAAAAAAGCGCGCCCCTGCCGACCACACAAACTTGAATGCAAACCTAAAGTTGGGAGCCTCATAAGCTACATGGAAATCATATTATTCGCCCACATGGTGCATTTAAAATACGCATTCGGTGAATGATATTAGTTTTACAGGAAGATGAGTTCGTCGCACTGCTCCTTGACCTGCATTCGAAATGTGAATACCGCTTCGGGAAGTATCTTATTCAGTCAGGAACGGAATCCTCAGGACCAACTTCCCAAGTTCTTTCTCTGAGCGCCAGGACACGCAAATCATCGCTCCTCTTGCGAAAGGACGTATTTTGATTTCCATGTGAACCCTATTTCACACATAAATCCATTATTTCCGAGGCTCATGCGAAAATCGAGATACGACCTTACGTCAAAGGTGTGACGAAATACGCGCAACATTCATCCGTCCCGAGTTGTGAGGCGAAATGTTGGCAACAAAATGTAATTTTTACGTACGTAATTTTCTAGAGGCCTGCCTTTTATTCATTAGTTTCACAGAATACCTCGTACCTTTTAGATTTTGTACAACCTTTTTTTGAAAAGGACACATTCATCTATTTATCTACGTCTATAAGAATATTAAGGTGAGTTTATAGTCCTATCTTTCCCCGTGTAATTTTAGTCAACTTTGGGCACATTTTTCCAAAGAAATACTTATCCCATGGAAAATTGAAATTTTTTATGAATATGTGTTACACATAGAAATTTGAGGTAATCAACTTCTTTTAAATTTTTGGAATTATTTTGGGTTTTTGAAAAACCCAGAAAAGTTTTGCAATTTTTTTTCTGGTTCATGACGATTTATGAAATGTATTATGTTTTTCCCTATTTTTCGCGGTTAACTTTCATTTTATCATGATCGGACCTTTCATATTTTGAAATGGACTCCCTCGCATAATACACCAACATTCAGTACCGATTTCGATTTGTTGGTTGATTTTCAATGGACATTTAAAAAATTAATTTAAGTCAAATGACAAATCGTTGGTTAACTCACCATCAAAAAAAGTAAGATTCAGAGTGAACAAACGGATAAAAAATTAGATTGAGCTTGGATGTAACCGTAATATGTCTTCGCAAAATATTAATGGAGCTCAATTCTTATAAAAATTTCTTTAACATAGAGTTAAAAGTTTATCAAAACTCGATATGTGAGTCATTTTTCTTTTCAACCTTGTTTGAACTTGTTGAACTGTTTTACCGAGTGAGCTCCTGGGCATAGCATGCAAAGCAACGACACTGCGGTTCATGTAAAGTCTTAAGTACAAAAACAATGAAGTGAAAGAAATATAGATATCTAAACTGTAAAAGCTCACAATCGCAAAATGCATCCGTGCAAGAAGTGGCAACGCAGGAAAGCGAGAGGAAGACTTTGGGCTCCTGATTTTATCCCTGTGGTATCGACTCAAGTCGTAATTCTTGCACCAGAGTTTAAACACCGTTAAAATTTAACCTCTGTATCTCTGTAGCAGTTCGTTGCGAATGTTGCACTTCGGAGCATTACTAAGAGTGCGCCGTGGACAATATAGCTGACCGAAGCTTCCAGAAGTTATCTGGCGTCCCCATAAAAAGACTCCACTTTACAGGCAGTAAAGCAGAAATATTAGCTAACTCGCGTAAAGTGCTCGCACACCGTTCTGAAATCGTCCCTTAGCCCGATTTTATTTTGCAGAAATACGCAGACAAAAAACACGAGCAATAAAACCCTGAAAGTGGGACCCTTTATCTAAAAATTCAGGATGCCCGGATCCTATAGCTCCTTCACCGAGAGAATAAAATCCATGGTAGAAAAATGAAGATCTGGTAAGAATTTTACACCCAAAATTGAATTTTTTTCAGGCCTTTCGAGTTTATGATCAATAACGTTTTCTTCTTCCATTCTGGTGAATTTGTAACCGTTCAAGCGTGTAAACTTCACGTACATGAGCGCATGTTCCAAATATAGGGATTAAATTATTTTTAAAAACACCTATATTTGTTTATAAGAAAAAATGTGCCGAGTGGTAAATAGGAACCAGCTATGCATTACAATATTCAAGCATTTTCCCAGTTTTCCCCCGCCTTGAAATAAAAGATGGAAAGCTTTGAATAAACGCACGCCATTGTAGAACTACAACCAACCAATTTCAACACTTCCGTATCTGTGCATTTAGCCACGGCTCATTTAGCCACGTGGCTAACTGAAACAATTTTTGTTGCAGATTGCCACAAACTCTGGGTGCTGTGTGGCTAAATGAAACACGAAAAATTAATGTGGCTAAATGCAACAAAAATTGTTGCAGTTAGCCACAGTCTTTAAAATGGCCTACCAAATTCAGCGAAAAAAACTGTTATTTATCCTTCAATTCTTATTTTACTGCAGTGCAAGTGATTTAATTGAAGATCTGGAATAGATTAAAAGTATAAACAACCATTTATATTGAAAAAATTTTTATTTTAATAATTTTACCATCCTCCACTAGTGACCAATGCAATATACTGATTCTACTTTACGCTGAAATACATGAAAATCTACTAATAGGAAAGTATCCGGAGGAATTATTGACCACATGCATGTACGTCTTTTTCCTTAGATTAGGTCATTAGGTAAGGTGAGGTTAGGTAAGGTTAAGTTTGGTTATGTTAGGTTAGGTTAGGTTATGTTAGGTTAGGTAAGGTTAGGTTAGGTTAGGTTATGTTAGGTTAGGTAAGGTTAGGTTAGGTAAGGTTAGATTAGGTTAGGTTAGGTTAGGTAAGGTTAGGTATGTTAGGTTAGGTTAGGTTAGGTTAGGTTAGGTTAGGTCAAGTTCGTTTCGATTAGGTTCGGTAACGCTGCAATGTAGATACCTGGTTTTATCCTTTGGCCATGTGGCTAACTGCAACATAATTTGTTGCACTTTGCCACATTTGCCACACTAATTTTTCTTGTTTCGTTTAGCCACATAGCACCTAAAATCTGTGGCAAGATGCAACATTTTTTGTTACATTTTGCCATGTGGCTAAATGAGCTGTGGCTAAATGAAACGTAATCCATACCGTAATTTTTTTATCAATATTTCATCTTCCTACTTCAATGTCTTTCATTCCGTTTGGCACTTTAACCCAAGTATGTAGACTATATTTATCGTACTCCAGTTATCAGAGAATGTAGTATGCACATACACACGGTAAGAAAAAGTAACCGACTTTTGTATTGATATGAGAAGAAGAACACAAAGTAACCTAAATGTGCGGTTAATATTTTTTTGTTAGTTTTTCTTTGGGCTAAATTGACCAAATCTTTGGGCTGAAAAAATGCATCCTCAGAAAGAATCCTAAAGAATCAGACGCGAGCCGCGAGGATCGAATCTGGATCCCATCAGCAATAGTCCAATGCGATAGCCACACACAAGTCGCATAACATATAAGAGACACGGAGAAAAACAGGAGTGTACATTATTAGTTCAGCAGGATACTCACTCTCAAAATAATATACGGTTGGGTCAATTCAGCAAAAAATTTGGTCGATCAATCAAGTTTTCTTGGTTGGCCTGGCCGAAAGAAAAGTGACTTTCAGTAACCCTAAATAGCCATAAACACGGAAATGTTTTACTGAGCATACTCAGGGTTGTTCAATTTGTCTAACTTTTTTTTTTTTAACTTTTCCGGATATTGGTTTAGTCATTCAGCGTGAAAACACACATCAACTATTTAAAAATCCAAGGCTTCCTCTTGAGACAGAAATTGTACAATTTTGGCTACTACATGCGATTGCAGTTCGTTCCTTGCCACTGTCAACTTGACCAGCATTCGAGTTGTCGCACTCTTCGGTGTCATGACGGGAATCCTTTTCCGCGAAGATGTCGCATCCTTGTAATGTGTGGCGCCGGGGCGAAAAAAGTTGGGAAGGAGGAGGATGTAAGCCAATCGCGTCGTTATCGCGATAGGTTCGCGCTTGGAAGCGGGTAATTCGCCGAAACAAATTGAATTACGGAAGGATAGCAGATGGCGCGGTGCGTCGCGCCGATCGTAAGCGCGTCGTTTATTGTGTGCAAAATTAAGAAGATACACCCGCTCGGAGCACACCACTCCGCAGCATCGAACGCGTGCACTTCGAGGGAATGGCACGCTGTTAGCGCACTCGTTACAAGTTTAACAGTTTTACAAGCGCGCCCGGAGGTGAAAACCGATAAAAGGTTGAGTTGAAAGTAAAGTTTTTAATTCCCTCCGGAATCTGCTTCTTCACTTCCAGCCGGCACGGGCTAATATATTGTGCAATAAATTAATGTCCTAATCTCGGATCTCCCAAGTTGGTGGCGGCGCGGTAGGCGACCAGGCAGCGAGGTGCCACAGATTTCTACACTGCTGCCATTTTGTTAAATTACTCCCGAAATTCTGTTCTTAACTCAGCAAACATATCCCGGAGCTTACCCCATTCGGACTCCAAAGTCGAACTTTTGCGCTTTTTTCGAATTTGGGGGATGTAACCCAGATGAAACGGTTCGGGTCAAGAGACAAAAAAAAACGTAGATTAAAAGGGTAAATGTGTCTATCCACCCCCAAAATCGACGTATTTTTGTCTCCTTGGCGGTTATTTCGTCTGCACCTAGAGTTTTACCGGCCGATAATGAGATCGATTTCGCGGAATATCAAACTCTACAATAAGTGATAAATTTTTCACTGTGTGGCTAAGGTAATTCACATACGTTACCGTGAGTCTTTGCAGTGTGAAAACCTCAATATTGGCGCTTCGCCTCAGCTGCTGCATGTTGTTTACTTTTTGAAGGACACATGGTACGGAAGGAACACTGCTCTGTTAAGAGGACATCCGAATTCGTTTTAGTGCGCGGTTGGATTTACGTAGACTCGGGTTTTCAGAGTGTGGAATTCAAACGTTTTATAATCTTTGTTGGAGGAAAAAAACGAAATTATCTTAGTTGGGAGTATGATTCAGTAATTTTCGATATCTAAATCATGTTTTACGCGAAATTTTGGGGGAAAGGCGGATCCAGGGAGGGCAGAGGGGTCATCGTACGCGGCATACGCTTCCCCTGTTCGCCTGAAGAAAAGGAGAAAACAGAGGAAACAGAAAGAAGGACACTTATACTTGGTAATTATTGTTCTTTACGAAATTATCTCAAACTGCATGTTAGATGCTTCTATTAAATGTTGGAAATTGTTATGGGTAAAGCCCCCCGGATCTTCCTTCCGCCCTCTCGTTCAAAGTGTCTGGATCCGCCAATGTTTTGAGGAAGGGACATTTATCAGAATCTTAAATTTGCTTCTTGTCCAGCGGTCCCTGATAAGAATAAATATTCTTCCTTCTGCATGTGATTTATTTTCTACACAGAGAGAAAACTCAACACAAAGTTAGATTATATTATGGGAAGTAAAACACAAAACAATCCAAGCCTATGCGGTTGACTCTGATGGAGTATCCCAGTCTCTTGATTGATTTCTGCACGAAAGTCACCGCAAACTGCACCAAGATCAACACGAATTTTGTGATAGTTTGTGTTTCACTTCCTATATTAACCAAAAGTGACACAAGAACACAAATGAACCGATAATTTTCCAAATCAAGTAAGCGCCAAAATTGCGAATGCGAGAAAACAAAAAAAACCTTTCTATCCGCTTGGTCGACAATTTCGAATCCCAAAAAATGTACGCTCTTTTAAAAGGCTACTTTGAAATCAGACATGATTGCCAGAAAGAACAAAGAAAACCCAACCCCTCTACCTCCAACATAGATTGGCACTTATGTGATTGGGAAAATAATCGCTTCAAATATTTTTATCAATGTAGCTGTGTAGCGACTTTTGGGTTAGATCAGTTCTCGTTGAACAGATCAACATTCCGTGTACGAACACGAGTGAACGAACATCGGGCGATAAAATGTGTCACCACCGAGAGAGCGATACTCGTAAGCTCCGAAGCTCTGCGTTATCATTAGGTTGGCAACACGGGTGGCGAAGAATAATAGCTCTCTGGATGCGCCCGCCCCCGCACTCCAGTGGCGTGGCGTGCATTGCGATCTATCGATAATTCCCCATTTGAAGCTGTGGTAAATAATCGATTATTAAGGTGTTTGCTGCGAACGCCCTGTTTATCGATACTTTTCCATAGGTTTAAATGACCGGTCAACCGATATATCGCAAAGCACGCCACGCCACTACCGCACTCCCCTCCACCGGGCGGCTTTCCTCGTTTTTTGCGACTGGAAACTGTTGTCAGAACATCTGTTTGTTACATGTCATTGATTTTCAAACTGCGGGGGCCGACTCCCGCGGGGACCCCCGACCCCGGCCGGGTAATTGACGGGGGGGGGGGGGGGTGTAATTGGCTTCCTCTCAGTTAAAAGTTGAAACGAAATAATTAAAATTGTCGCCTCGCTCGGTCAATCGTCGGACGGAGGAGCCTCGGTCATCGATTTTCGTCGGGCAGGTCCGCCGCGCTGAGGGAGAACGCCGTATGAGCCTTCGGACGTTGCCAAATCTCCTCCGGTAAAAACCAAATTTACCGGGGAAATTCTGAATATTATTTTTCAAAATTTTCACACGATTATGTACGCAATTTGATCTAAAAAATCTGAAAATTTCGAGGGGAAATATACCTGAATTGCGTCAGAAATACATGTTTTATCGAGGGAAATTTGGCAACTCTCGAATGTTCATACGGCGTTTTATCATAGCACGGCAGAGGTGGACGCGGGAGCTCTACTGCGCTGAGGAAAAACGCCGTATGAACCTTCGTCAGTTGCCAAGTTTCCTTGGCTTAAATACGAATTTTCCGGAAAACTCGTGAATATTTCTCTTTGATTTTTTCAGAGAATTTTCTTTGTAATTACATCCAAATTATCTGAAAATTTCAAGATAAAAAATATACAATTCTGCCCAAAAATAAACATTTCATTGGAGGAGATTTGGCAACTCTCGAGTGTTCATACGGCGTTTTTCCTTAACTGTTTCAACATGGAGTCGGAACCGGGGCACTCGGGGGCAGCTGACTTAACCCCCGACTCGCATTACCGTTAATCCGGTAACTCTGTGTATCCGCGTCATATTTTGCTCGGTTATGAATAAACCGAGTCAATATTGACTTGTTTTATTAGTTCATTTAAACTGAACTCCAGCTCTGCCGTGCGGAGGAAGAACGCCGTATGAACATTCGAGCGTTGCCAAATCTCCTCCAATAAAATTATCATTTTTGACGATATTCATAAATATATTCTCGTAAAATTTGCAGATGATTTAGACCTGGCTGCGGATGAAATTATCAGAAAAATTGGAGGGAAAATATCCACAAATTTCTCCGTGAATTCGTATTTTATGATATGAAATTTGGCAACGTCTGAAGGTTCATACGGTGTTTTTTCTTAGTGGAGCTCCGGTCGTTTTCTCAAACAAGGATGCGAAGCGTGACGGGACTCATTATGTACATTCAAGAACATTATGTTTATTTTCGCCCGATAATATTTAACCGGCCATAAGATACGTTTGAGCCGAGGATGGGAGGGAAGCCGTGCGTGAAAAGCTGTACTGCGTCGGATATTCACATGAAGGTAAACATTTTTAACTCTTCCGTCGGGGTTTTGCAAGACGTCTAACTCCGGCGTATTTCAATCTGGAGCCGTCTTCTTTTTGATGAGGAACTTCGCTGGAATCCTCACGGTATAAGTTTCCACGGCAATGAACCCCGATTTTATATTGAAGTGAAGAAATTATATTTTCAAAAATGTTGGTGATATTTGGACTACATTTTGCACTTTGGAACTACAATTTCTGGCTTATCTGTAGAAACACATATGTTCAGAGGGGAACTGATTGTACATACATTGTTTCTAATCTCAGCCAGAAATTATAGTTCCAAATTGCAAAATGCAGTCCATTTATGAGTTCTGTAGTAATTTTAATTTTAAGACCAAAGATGATCTCTAATCGTAGGATGAGAAGGATTATGGGGATATCATCATTTGCTCTCACTATATTTTATCAGAATCAATAATCCCTAGGATTTTTTGTGCCCTCGAAGATTTTCGCATCTGGAGCCAAGATTATCGATCCCGGCCAGAAGAAAAAAATGTTGTTTTTTTGATAAAATTTTACTTCTTTTTGAGAATTTCGTTGTGAAATGTTGATATTTCATTTATACAGTTTCATGAAATTTTGTTTCTTTTGTGCCAGCTGCCACAAATATTAATTACTTGTCGGCAATGATATATGCAACCAAATTATGTGGCATTAAGGAGGAAAGAGAGGAAGAAATTCTTTTTAAGTGATTTCGCTTATTTAACAGGAAACTCCAGCCGCTAAAAATCAAAATCTTTTGCACAAAATTTCCTGAAGTAAGTGAATCAAAAGACATATTTCTTAGATGCTTAATTCGAGAATAATTTTGAATAAAAATGTGAATATTCAACCTTCGTGAAAAAAAAAGTACGTGACGCCGATGGAATGTGGTCAGTAATACGACCTGTGGATTAGATCACGTGTGTAGAAAACTACGTTTAAACAAAAATTGACGGGGGGAAAAATCACTTTTACTCGACTACACACACACTTTGCACTAGCGATACAATAGGTAGGTACTTTGCTTTGAAATAGAGCTTGGAAAAAAGAGTAAAAAAACGGAAAGGGTGCAAGAGAGCGGACGCTGGGGAAGGGGTTGGACTGCAAGACATTTTTCCTGTCTACCGTGAAACCCGGACAAAAAGACAGAAAAGGAGAGAGAATGAGGATGAGATCAAGTTAATAATGAAACAGAAGGGGAAGACATGACAAGGAGAGATCAAGAGGGAAGAGCGAGAGTACTCAAGTTTAAAGTTTATTTTCAAGAGAGGGATACTCGTGGACTGAAGTTCAAACAACAAGGCTGAAACATGAAATCCACGGCAATCTGAGCAGTGGCGTGGCGTGCTTTGCGATACATCGATTGATCTGCCATTTAAACCTATGGAAAAGGATCGATGAACAGGGTGTCCGCAACGAACACCTTAATAATCGATTCTTTACCATAAGTTTAAATGGCATAACGATCGATGCATCGCAATTCGCGCCACGTCACTGAACCTGAGACGAGGACCACGGGCGGACGTCGCCCAGTATTGCCGGATCTCCTAATCCCTCGAATTGAAACAACGGAAAAGCGGGGATTTTTCAGCTCATTTAGGAAACTATGGCACCGCGACGCGCACTTCAGCCCTCCACCGTGCTCGGGGGGAGGGGGAGGGGGGCGCAGGGACATGAAGGGTCGAAGGTGGCGCCGTGCAATTCCGTCACAGTACCGGTTGCATTCTCTTCAGTGATAAGGGAGGACGAATTATCGCAAACGACCACTCGACCATTTGAAATTCCTCTTCTTTCATTTTAATTCCACTATCTACCCTTGCTTGTGCCGCTGCTAATTTTCATGCAAAAACTAGACCCTGGGCGAGATTCTATCGACCGTTTAGCATAAAAGTTGAATTTAGCCGGGCGGGAGGGTCCGTCCAGAAAAGAGCACGGTGAGGGTGTTTGATGGTGGATGCGTTTTCTCCTCCCTCCAGCACTGCCGCGCTGAGGAAAAACACCGTATGATCCTTCAGACGTCGCCAAATTTTATGCGACAAATCACGAATTTTCAGGAAAATTTGTGCATTTTTTTTCTCCGATTTTTCAGAGGATTTCGTCCGCCCTTTGATCTAGGAAGCCTGAAATTTTCAAGGAAAAGTATCCATAACTTCCTTCGAAAATAAATATTTTTGAGCTGAAATTTGGCAACATTCGAATGCTTATACGGCGTTCTTACTTAGCATGGCAGAGCAGTTCAACATTTTTTGAAGTAGCCTACGATTCTTTTTTCGAGCGGAGACAAACGGTCCTGTTTTGTCAGTTCGCCTTGATCAAGTGATACCTTAGACACAAAGGGAACTCGAGCCTCCAGCGGAAGGCACCACACAGAAAACACACGACAAAGGGTCACAGAAGCTCCAGATAGCGATACAACAAATGTTTGAAATCGTCCGGTTACATGATTCAATTGCATGCGTATATGTTTACCGCAGAATGAGATCTTCAAACTGAAATCCCTTTTTTTATTTCATTTTATTCCTTTTTATTTTCTACAAATGCACAAAGTGCTAAATAAGAGTGTCCAATAGTAATTATCTAGGATTAAAAGAATTTGTGAGTCCATAAGAAACTTAAAAAGTCGTGGTCACCCAGTTGATGACAACAACGGCTATTTAGAGATTTATTTCGGCATAATTTGAATTGAAGTATATCTTTAACTCAAATAATATTTTGAACTAACTTTGCAAAAATAATGTCCTCCAATCTGAGATCGTCCTTACGAATTCACGTTGAAATTCACGTGAAATGTTTCTGAAATCTCAAAAGGGTGCGTAGCTTTCCTGAAAAATAGCCTTATTTAAAATTTCAATTTTTTAATGTTTCTTTGAAATTTCACGGAAACTTTTCATGAAATGCCGCGTGAAATTTAAAATCCTTATTTTTCATGAAAATTATCATCTCAGACTCCAAGCACGAAACTGACGTCGTGCATGGATGCAGCTTTCCAACATAAAAGAGCATGGAGTCAATTCGTCGACGCCTTGATGCAACTATTCGTGTCCCGAGGATGTCCGTGTTGCATGCAAAAAATTGCAGGCGCTCTGCGTATCTTGATCTCAACGCCTTTGTGCGACTACCTATTCGTGATGTAGGAATCTCGGTGTTCGACCGTGTTTAGCTATTCTTCGTAGTCTCGACAAAAAAAGCTCTTGGGCTCATGGTAAACGTGTTAGACCAAATTTTGGGTGGACATAGGTCGTACCCTCGCGGTATTGGACACTAGTGAGAGCAAGGCTGATGCCTATATCCAAAATCTAGGGAAACAGTACCTGACCTTCTTCCTCCTTAAGCATGAGCACTGATAGTCTTGCCTGAACTCGAAGTCGAAGATCTACTTAGTTTTGTCGAATCATGGATAACCGGAAGAAAGCGAGGCTGCAAAATTGACTCGAAGAATTCAATTTTCCCCCCAAAATTTAGCGCATCTTTATTTTTATGATACAGGATGTGGCTAAAAAAGTAATACCAAGCTGTGTGCTAACCATCTCAGTATCGTCAGGGAGTCTGCCGTGCTAAGGAAGAACGCCGTATGAACATCCGAGAGTTGCCAAATTTCCCTTGATAAAACATTTATTTTTGACAGCATTCAAGCATATTTGTCCTTGGAATTTTCAGATATTTTAGATTGAATTGCGTACAAAATTGTCTGAAAATTTTGGAAAAAAATATTCACAATTTTCCTATTAAATCGGCCTCCTATGATGTAGTGGTTGTAGCGCTAGCTCTATGATCGGGAGGTCCCGGGTTCGATTCCCGGCCAGGCAACCCGTGTTTGATGGTCTTAAACAATGGTTGCCTGGGACTGGTTGTTAGGGACGGAGGGGGACGGAACTGAAGCGCAGGATTAGCCTTTGTGGGCTACTTGAAGTAATTTAAAAAAAAAAAAAAAAAAAAAAAAAAAAAAAAAAAAAACCGTTTTAATTGAAGGGAACTTGGCAACGTCTGGAGGCTCATACGGCGTTTTTCTTTAGCATGGCAGCGGGCCGATTATTGAAACTGATGGACAAAGCTATAGACAAAGAAGACACAGGAAGTATGGAGCGATCCTATTGGTTGACATGGTTGGTTCTTATAGACTAAGGAAGAAAATAATGGACTAACTGTCGGGTCTTCAGTGGGTTGCCGTTAGTTAGTCTATTACCTACCTCCTATGTCCATTGCCACCACCTGCTTCCACCAATAGGATCCCTCCAAATCCCTTTTGTCGTCTTTGTCTATAGCTTTGTTTATAGCTTTGTCTATAAGTTTCAATAATCGGCCCGCAGGAGTGGACTTGTACCCTTCTCATCCTCTATTCTCCATTAAGGTAGTTACGTTCTTTCGTCTGGGAAACGACGGTTTGACTAAGAGGATATGGGCTGCAACGGGGGAGCTGTTAGCCGTGCTCCCGTCGATAATACTCAAGTGCCTGACAGGAACGACCATCAGTGGGAACACGATTATAAATTGATTCTTAATTAGTGTAGCCAGACATGACCTACGTGAGCCAGATACAGCCGCGTCGTGGTGGGTGATCCGCCTGGACCTCGCGATACGGAGCGGCATGGCGGCGCTGCGCCCGGCTACTACCTCACCTTTCTTGAGAGCCCTCCCACACCCCTTTCATCCCTGCAGTACCCCCCCCCCCCACCACCACCCCCGTCCCGCGCCCTGTGTCGTGCAGCTCCCGCACTTGAACATCAATATCCAACAGAAATATGTATTTGCAACACGCAACTAAGACCCGAATCGATAAGCATAATTTTGTGTCGTTCTGACATATTTTTTCTTTCCTTTTTTTGCGAGGCTTCCGACTGCGAAAAACGTATTCTTGGCTTCGCGAGGCGGCTGTCACGCTTACGGTGCTGTCATTGCGTCGCTTCGATTCCCCTCCTGCTCGGAAGAATAAATAACGAAGGGAATTTCCGTGGATTGCACCTTTTTTCTTCAATCTAATGATCGAGCCCCCTTTCGCTTGAAAATTAAACTGCATAGATCATTCTAAACTGGGAAGTCATGAGATAGACAGTTACGTTTCATTCGGAATTTTGACCTTTGGATCCACTTTGATCTATAGGCTGCAATAGAATTGCGCGAATGTCCCCTTTTTTACCTTTTTGGGGATGCATAGGGTTGCGCGAATTTTTCTTGCACTAAAAATTCACATGTTTGCGCGAATATTCAATATTCAACGAGGAAACGTTAATCTGGCAACCTTGGTAGTTTGTGACAGGTAACTGGATCGCGGAGGGCTGTTCATTCCCTCCTCACTTGCGGGCATGTCTAATGCATTATCTTAAATCAAAGGATTGAAAATTTCGACGCGATATTTTCGATTGTTCTATTTTCTTGAAATGTGACCAAAAGAAAAAATTAAATATCATCGGAGTTTCTGAATCTTTACGATGAGGATACATATTTTCCCTTTAATTATGGTAAAAACTGGAGCAGTAAGTCAAGAATGATGATACGCAGTCCGACAGCATTTCTATAGTCTTGTAGGTGCTAATATGCGTTTCACGCCAATTGACCGACTGCACTGCATTCGGCGCAATGCGAGAAGTATTCATGCAGTCTTGTAGGCGCTAGTATGGGCTTAGCGCCGACCGCTCTGTTTGGCGCGATGCATGAAGTATTCCGAATGTCTTGCAGGCGCTAATATACGTTTCACGCCGGCCGCACTGTGTTTGGCGCGATTATTCGTACTCGCGTTGGAATAATCGCGGCATCGAATAATAAAGCTTGAAAGGCCCATGTTGTGTTTTGACGCCGTATTAGCATTCCAACGTTACCTCGTTTCTCCCGATTGAATATTTTCTTCGAGAAAAGTTAGGAAAGTTCTTTAAACCTACAACCATTATTCAATCTGCTCACTTCATGTATCATCAGAAGGTAAGACATTGATGACTTGTGAACAAACTAACCTAAAGTAGCGTTAACATAAAACTGCGTTTTTTTCCAATTGTTTCCTGCTTTGCCAAACTTCTACCTTATAATAATCTCATTTTTACTCGCAAAATTATGTGAACCCAGCACTATTTTACCACCTCGATACATATACATGCAGTTCGGGACACGTTTTTTAGTGTTTTTTCTAGTTTTACTAGTTTTATTCAGCTCCTAGTTTTATTAGACTTTTCTTCTGAATTGATAGAAAGTAAACATGCCTTCATCGTCGAGAGGCTATGAACAATTTTTTCCTTAATTTTTACGTCCAAATTTCGACTCTATACTTTACCGCCTCAGGTGTGATCGAGTCATTGTTTTCAAGGGAAGAACCGTTTAAAACCTGGGATAGGGACAGCGATAAAGAATGAAAATTTGACTGTGAAAGGGGCTCAGGGAGCCGATCCGTCAGGCTGGCACGTAATCAAGTTGAAAGAATCTGAAAATAAGATTAGGATTCCGGAAGCGACGCTGGGCGTAAAACTTCGCCAGGAGTTCAACGTCGCGGCGCGGAGGTCCTGAGCGTCTAGCGTTAAATTGAGCGGGCCGAAAAGTTTATCCGAACCGAGTATTTTGAGTATCCGCAAAAGCCGTCAAATGACAGAAGATTGAGTGATCTCAGGGATAAGCTTGCGAGAGGAGATGTCAACCCAGGAAAGAGATTCAATCTACCCACGCTTTGTTGCTACATTGGCTTGAAAATACCAAGAGGTTGTGATACTGCCGTGCTAAGGAAGAACGACATATGAACCTTCAGGCGTTGCC
The DNA here is from genome assembly GCF_918797505.1 of Bemisia tabaci. NCBI lineage: Eukaryota > Metazoa > Arthropoda > Insecta > Hemiptera > Aleyrodidae > Bemisia > Bemisia tabaci. The sequence continues at coordinate 31,411,281 of NC_092797.1, read as the reverse complement.
AAATTCCCTTTGATAAGACGCCAATTTCCTGGCCAATTTATGAATATTTTCCTCCTAATTTTGCAGAAAATTTAGTTCGCAATTTTACCCGAAGAATCTGAAAATTTAAAGGAAAAATATTCATAACCTTCCTCAAAAATAAGCATTTTATCGAGGGAAATTTGGCAACCCTCGAGTGTTCATACGGCTTTCTTCCTTAAAACGGCAGAATAGCTTCCAGCTATGCGGTGGCTGGATCGAAAATTGTCATAATATTTATAGCTGTCGGGAATAATGTAATTTTCCCCTTGAAAAATTTAAGACAGTACATCGATGGCTGAAGTAAGATAATGCATACCTCCAGGGATGCAAATTTTCCGAGACCACGTGGTCAAGATCCAAATTTTAAAAGTGCCCAGAAAAGTGTGGAAGCTAAAAGAATTTGTTTTCTTTTTTTTTAACGATTTTCAGATTTTCAAATCTTGTGGACAAATACAACTTTGATACGGAATCTAAAATTTTAGAAAATTTTTATCAGCACAGTGTATTTACCTTTCTGTGAAAACCCAGCGCATTTAGGAAATTTGCGGAAGCCTAGAACAATTTTCCCCCTGCATACCAATTTTTGTTTGTTTTAAGTTAAACTTGATGGAATTGAACAACTTTTGATTTAATAGCTTAAATAAAGTGTATCTAGTTTTGGCTGATTCAATTTCTCGTTCTAGGGGGTATAATTGATTTTTAGTTTACTTTGGTTGATAAGTTTGCTTTCTTATTTTTTCGACAAAATCGTTTGTTTTCTTATTTTTAATTTTTTCGGCAACGTCACAATTTACGATACGAAATTTTCTACTTCACCCTTTACTAGTAATTCTGATAGAGATCTTCTAATCGACTTTAAAGAGCTGATTCCTAGTCTTCCAAATAACTTGGTTTCTCGTTTTTAGACCAAAACTACAACAAACCAGTTGGACGTATCAATACTAAAAGGAACTATGTTGCATGTAAACCCTATGCACAAAGCTCCTTCCATCATACGTCCAGTTCTGCAGTGCTAAGGAAGAACGCGGTATGAACCTTTAGACATTTCTAAATTTCCTCCGGTAAATCACGAATTTCCGAGAAAATTTGCAAATATTTTTCTTCCAATTTTTCAGAAAATTTTGTTCGCAATTTTACCTAAAGTTCTTTAAAATATGTCAGGAAAATATTCATAACTTTCCTCAAAAATGGAAATTTTATCGAAGGAAATTCGGCAACTCTCGAGTGATCATACGGCGTTTTTCCTTAGCACGGCAGAGTTGGTCTTTGTTACACCCATAGCTTACGAAGACAGAACAGAAGCAGAACTAATGAGCGGCATGGCAACCGAGGGCAGCGTCACGTCGACCCCGGGATGTGGCCTGTGATCCCTCGAGATTTTAAAAAAATGTTAATTTCAAAAGTTAGAATGAATTCTTTCTGCTCGGAATTTTTATGCTCGGGCCGCGGTCCCGAACTCAGACCCGGAGTCGTCTGCCCGGGAATGCAAATTTCGTTGCGATGAAAAACTACGCTCCGAATCCTAGACATACGCCACGAGAAGCAAAACTGCCCCTCCCACCATTATTCTTATCATTACTATCGTGATTACTTTTCCCCATTAAAAGAGGAAGGGACGCGAACCAAGGAAGCGAGGAGGAGGAAGTGTGGGGAGAGGAGGAGGAGGAGGGCGGAAAAAACGTAGGAATACTTTCATCATTCATTCAGCTCAACTATTCGCTTTACCCGCTTATTTTATTTTTCTCATCTCGTCATCTTAAATCTGCAAAATCGGAGCTTAACGTTAAATTTGATTTCGAGACGGATTTACGACTCCAGCTGGAGGTTGCTTTTTTTCCGGGTAAACTTCACTTTCTCGCAGCAGTCGAATTAAGTAGGTGAACAAGAAGTGACTGGCCGAGCGAGAATACTCGTCTGTTAAAAATAGCCCTCGTCTTACAATGTCTACCTCTAAGCTTTTGAGGTTCCGAGGCGCCAAAAATTTCACTTTCACGGAATTGAAACGAAAGATCTTTTAAGTCACTTGTCTAAGTTAAAATACTTAGTACAGTTTGAAGCCCTGCAAACCATGAACGGAGGTCTACTTCTATAATAATTCTCTTTGACCTGATTGTCAAGTCGTTCGAGCCTAAACAAAAATTAAAACTATCTTAGACGTAGAAGCTCTTCGTCCCTAAATTTTTTTTCCTTGTCATAGTCTGTTCTAGAGACTTACTGCACCAGAATTTCATGATAGATAATATAGGTAGGTAATGACCTCCTCTTAAAAAAAATCTTTATATTTCTTAAATACCTATAACCCACAATAATTTCTATGATTTTCGCTACTACCTAGGAGTATAATGACCTCTGGACGAGTCAACGCAAAAAACCCGACGCTAGGAGCTAGGACTGGGACATTTCCTATATTTTGGGTGGGTACCAACCCTAAAGTAGAAAACTATACGTGAACCACATTTTGCAATACGTAGAGCTACCATTTTTGGCTTAGTTTTGAAAGAGCTTATGCAGCAATAGTTTTTTCTGTGCACATAAGTGCTTATGTCGATGAGCCAGATTAAAGTGTTCCTTATTGCAAAATGTAGTCCATATGAACACCACTACTTGGGGAACAGCTAATACAACCCCCCCCCCCCCCCTCCATCCATGTGTTGTCATTCAACTTGCCTGTCAGAGCATGAGCACAGAACCATTTTCTCCTTACAATCTTTCTTAAAATTTGGAAAAGAAATCCCATATTTTTTTGTTATAGAGGGCGCGAAACATGCTCGGGGGTTTAGTCGCACAGCGGCCTGGAGTCGCGCCCTCCAGTAATCAACTACAACCATAGTAAAAATGATCAAGGACACCGGAGCGAAATCATGAACGCTCGCAGAATGCTCGGAACTCCGCGCGAGGGACCGAGGGTTTGAAGTGTGTACTTGGAGCTATTTTCAATCCACGGCTACCTAAAATGTTTGGCGAACATGCGAAACGCGAGGGTTAACTTTTGAAGTTATTCCGCGAGTCTTTGATAGTCGCAGAGGCTGACTTGAAACTAGCCACGGACGAGGAAAAGCTCCGGTGCGGTGAGAGAGCGGAAAAGAGGGAATTCGTCGCTCCACCGGAAAAACCGCCTATCTGAATTTCGGCCCGAACCTCGCCTGTGTTATAACTGCATCTCGTCGGGGGGACACGTGGCAAGAGGGTTGCGTCTTTTTGCCGGCGAGTTTCGGGGCTCGCGGAGAGAGGCGAAACTCTTGAATTTGACTATGGCGTGCATGCCGCGCGGGGCGCGGACGCGGTTACTTCGTTAAAACTCGCCTAATTGAAATTCGTCATTTGTTATTGTAAGCGAACCACTCGTTGTTAACTTGACAAGGTTCCGTCTGATGCTGGATATTTACTCAGCGGAGAAGGAGCCGCGTATACGAGCAAGGCGGAGGAGTTATGGGAACACGGCGGCGGCGGCGGCGCTCTTCAACGTCGAAAGGAAGAACTGCAAGCGCTCTCAGGGAAGTTGTCACATCGTCAAGTTTAGGAGATGAGACCCAACTTCGAAAAAAACGACAGAAATTGAAAAATGTCATTTCCTGAGTAACCAGCAACTCAATTCTTTGTGGGTGTCGAATTCAACCCCAAGGTACATTCAACCCTAAGTATTTTCGAATGAAGTAAAGCTTTGAGTGTTTTCAAGTGAAGTAAAATACTACGTGGACCTCTTTTTATCTTCAGTGTCTTTTCCTTTAATTTTTTTTTGTTTGCCGGTTGAAAATGGGGGTGTGATCCCTGCGAAACGTCCCAGGTTTCTTATTTTATTTTTTGTGTTTCCTTTAATTATTTGCGGCCTTAGCCCCGTTTTAAGTTGTTTCTATGTTAATGTTTCGGGCGATTAAGTTGTTTTTTCTATCTTCAGTAACAAGAAATATTGTCCACGAATTTGTAAAGCATGATACAGTATTGCCACGCGTTCAGTTGAACCATCCTGAATTTGATGGCAATCGTTGGGAAAAGAGAACTGTAATAAAATCACAGTATACTGTGATTTCATCACAGGAAAAACGTGAAAAGTGAGGAAAGTGATTTTATACGGAGAAAAAAAACACGGTTATTCGACGGTTACCACGGTAATAATGTCACACGGGATTCCACGGTAGTGGCACCGTGGATTTTGGTAATATTTTTGATGAGCACAGTAGCATAACCATGCTCATAATGGTATGTCTGTGCCCGCAGTAATATTACGGTGAATATGCTCATATCACCGTGCTCATCGTTACAAGAATCAAAATCTACGGTTCTACTACCCTGGAATCCCGTGTGACATTACTACCGTTGTAACGGTAGAATAACTGTGTATACCACCAGAAAGAGAAGAAAAAAAAGACAAAAAAAAAAACCCAGTATAGCTAAATTGCAAGGAAATAGGTTTTGGGGGATTCAGGGGAGAGGATGGGGTCACGAGGCCAAAATTATCCCGAAACCTCTGTTTTAGGATCCCTTCGATAACGTTACATCGTCAATACGTAAATTCACGAGGAAGGGCATTTTGGCATACATATCCGAGGATACTCTCTGGTAAAAGCCACATGTATACGACCTTAGTCTATCAGGGTAAAAAAGTGTTGAGTTAAAGTCTGATGGAATTCGAGCAATTGGCTAGTTGCCTACTTTTCGATGTATAGTTGACAACCTTACTTCAGAGCGTAGGGATGAGAGATATTTTGAGCAGGTGCGTTCCATAACAATCCTTCACCCGAGAGTGGGGGAGGGGGGTGGGGGTGGTTATTATTATTGAAGCGCTCAATTTCAGCACTTGCTCGACGTAGTGGGCACGGATGATGGTACCCTCACTAAGACGACAAGATCAGGAGCTATCCGCGTACATCATAAGGATCGGGTCGCGATCCCAGCCATAGATTAAGGACGAGTTTGTTTTTCTATCCTACCAAGCTCCAGAAAGAACGCCGTAAGATTCTTCAGACATTGCCGAATTTCTTTCGTTAAATGACTCGTAAATATTTCTCTCCAATTCTTCGGCATCCTTTGTTCGCTATGCAATCTAAAGCATCCATTTTTTTATCTTTTTTTTCTTTCTTTTTTTCATTAGAAGGATGATTAACTACAGCTTACTAGGTGTTTTTACATTAACAATTTACGAAGGCTTAGAATGAAATGCGGGTAGTTGATTCGTTAGACTCTAGCTTACTTAACTAATTGATAAATAGTGTCTGTGTACAATGTTAACATTAATTATTGTTTCTGCTTCGCAATATCCAGAAGACACCAATTGGGACAAAAATGAAAGTGGCCACCAACTATGGAGAAATAACATTCACCGGACACTGCTCAACAGGGACAATATGAAAAAGAAATACATTGCTAACTAACTATCCTATGGCCTTGTCTCCACGGGATGTTTCGTGGGATTTGGCCCTGGGAAAAATCCCACTTACGAAGTTGGGAAAAATATTGATTAACTCAATATTTTTCCCGGTACCAAGTATGGTACTTGTACCCCTAGGACCCACTGAGAGAAGAAGAAGGAGTGAAAACGAATTGTGTAATATTTTATTCATTACTCCATTGTTAATGTTTGTTTAGTTAAAATAATGTGTCTATAATTGTCAATTGAGTGCAATTATTATTTTAATCCCGGTTAAATACTCGACTTTAACTAATTTATCTTCCCGCGCAAACTAGTCGCAGGACTGTATGAGCCTTGTCTCGTAAAGACGGTAACTGGGAAAAATCCCAGAAGTTTCATTCCTGCGATTCGATAACTTGGGACAAATCCCATGAAAACGTTCCGTGGAGACAAGGCTTTAGATCCAAAAATGTCAAGGGACAGTTTTCGGAAATTAATTCCAAAAAATAATATTTCGGGAAATTTGGCATTATTCGGACGTACATACGGCGTTTTTTCCGAGGACGCTCCGCTCCCGCAGCGTAGCGGGCAGTCGCGGATGATAAAGAGAGCCGAGGGCTGGAAATTTGATATTCGTCCCGCACCGAAAAAGACGCGAACTTATAAGCGGTTCCGGACCACCCCGAGTATATCAATTGACCCTATTTTCCCGCCACGAAACTTATCCCCGCCGATATCGGGGACGGAGCTTGACGCAATATCATCATTCAATTGTATACGTTTTTGGTGAATGTGAGAGCACGGAAAATAAAAACACTCCCTGCTCCGACTCCGCGTCGCTCCTCTGACGTAAGGACGTGCATTTACTTCGGGGTGAGCCCTATCGTCCGTAAAGCGGCATGTTTTCTAGGGCTCACGTGGAGATTGAGTTAGGTCCTTGCGTCAAAAGAGTGGCGACGTATACGGTCCGATTTTCAAAGGACGAGCGAAAATGGGTCAGACATGCTTCATAGACGAACCGGGATCCATGCTTCTCACGGCGCGCTTGAAAGGACAACACGAGAAGAACCCGCCGAGAGAGCGTTCAAAATCTTACGAAACGCACTTTTTTCAAACTTTTTTCGAAGCCCCTTGCCTTTGAATAACGTCCAGCTTCAGAGAAAAAGGCGACACTCGCTCAACATTTACGTCATTTTTTGGAATGTATTTGTTCTAATATAGACGCAATTTAAGTATACTGAGTTATTACACACGGTTAAAAAAATAAGAATATACGTAATCAGTACACTTGGTTGCTCAAAGTAATCAAATACTCGTGCGAGTAATATTTAAAGATAATGAGAATAAATTAAGAGGGATCGCGTTCGGACCACGCGGAAAAAAAACACGTGAAACACGAAACAACAAAGAACACGTGAAATTATAATAATATATATTATTAATAGCAACATAACATGTTGTTATATAAAGAACATGTTGCATGACATTTTTACGAGACAGGTTGTATGGTCTGGGCATGTGCAAAGGATGCCAAATGATAGGTTGCGTAAGAAGGTTCTGGAGTGAGTCCCCTGGCAGAAAACGTAGAGGACGCCCTGGCAAAATGTGGATTGATGGAATACAGCAGGAAATGAAGAGATGCGATTTACCGGGGGAGCTCTGGCAGGATTGCTATCAGTGGCGGTTGGGTGTCGCAGAACGCTCAGAATCGTAGTAAGGGCGACAGTTAGTCGGTTAGTGAGAATAAATTATTCCTTTAAATCACTTTAAAGAATAACATAAACAATTCGTAATGCATATCATTCAGTTAAACACCTGTAAAATTTAAATACCGGCAGAAATAGAGCCGCAAAGGATCCTTAATTGACATCTACCTGGGTATAAGTCCGAATATGAACGTAAAGTTTTTTCCAGTTTCAACCGCATCTAATACAAAGTAGTCGAATTGTTGAAAGCGCAACTCTGAGACAGAACAGGCAGGCCATGCTGAGGAAGAACGCCGTATGAACATTCGGGAGTTGCCAAATTTCCTTCGATAAAACGTATATTTATGAGGAAAATTATGAATATTTTCCTTTGCAATTTTCAGGAACTTTAGGTGAAACTGCGAACAAAATTACTTGAAAAATGGGAAGGAAACTATTCATAAGCTCACCAGGAAATTCGTGTTTTATCAAAAGAAATTTGGCAACGCCTGAAGGTTCATACGGCGTGTTTCCTTAGCACGGCAGCACGGCCATGACGCGTGGTTGCGGCAAAACCGAGCCGCAAAGCGAGAGACCTTTTAATGAATAATCGAAGCATCAATTTGGCGTCTTCAGTGGGAAATATGCTGCAACTTTCCGATTTTATTACTTTCATGGGTCATTTAGCCGACCACGACGACTGGGCTGTTTAAAACCCCATAAAGTTTCTCTATCGGAACAACTTGCCCCTGACAGGAGGTGAGAAAGGGAGGATAATGGAGCGGGGGGGAGGGGGGGAGGGGCCCGGCTTCGAGCATTCAACATGACTCCGACCGTTAGTTGCCATTCTTCACGGCAGATATTATTGCGAGGAGGGGTGGAGTAAATGAAAGTTACTTTTTTTTCGTGCAGTTTGTCTTCGAAGTTGCAAGGGCTTCAGCCGGGCTTTTATACAAAACGAGAAAAGTTGGAAACCGTCCATTTCGATAAGCAGGCAAGAAAACCTGTTACCAATGAGCCGGAAAGTCATACTAAAAGCGGAAGAACTCGTTTTCGAGCTCATGTAGTGTTAAACTGCTTTGTACGCTAAAAGTAATGATATTTGTTTCATTGTCGTCCCTCGAGTGAAAATTTCTAAGAAGCGGCATTAAAATGAAGTACATTGGAAGTCACGCGCTCAGATTGATATTTTGCCTTCAATTTGAGAGGTAGGCCAGAGAACATCCTCAGTGCGTCAATAATTGTCTATTCGAGGATTTCTTTGTGTTGTTTACTATCTTGTATCATATAGATGATCAAGCCAAACTTCCAACCTGATGATTACGGCTATCGGAGGAGCTTTAGTTACAATGCAACGTTACGAGGTTTCATTTGAAAACTTTTTTTCTCATTGATGAATGCATGTTTCCTATTAAAAATTTCCAGGAGTTCTCTGCATCACGATTAATATTCATGGAAATTCAAAATTAAAAAATGCCACCATCCTTTAGTAAATCAATGATTTATCGAGTAAACCTTTAAAACGTGACGATTCAATTTAGCCCCTCTAGATATTACCCCTCCATTTTCAAAGCGAATTGAAGTCTCTTTGACTGAAACTAAATAAATATTATAAAAATAATGATTCACTCTCAAGTTTTCTTGGGGAATAGTCAGTGCCTCGCTTAAGCATGAGGATATGGAATAAACATCGATTAATATTTTTCCACGAATTCAACTTGCACAGCAGTGAGTTATACCACCTTTAAGTCCAGGTCAAACCTCTCTTTCTGCATTATGATTTTTTATATTATATAAAGAGTGGGGCTAATTGATGATTGATATTACGTTTCGGTTTAAAAGTTGATGGACACGTAATAAAAATAAGTAGTTAGACATTCGCATTCGTCGCAAAAACGTTAAAAATTGAATCATGAAACACTGAACAGTGAGAATTTTAGTTTCAAAGCTCCAAGAAGGATCCCGAATTTCATCAGACATCGAGGGGTTACGAGTTATGGGAGCCTGGAGTAAAAGGACGGTTAACCTCAACTGGTCGGTTTCATTTTGAGTTGGAGAGAGAGGACGAGATGAAGATAGCGAGACTTGACGGAAAGGATTAGAATAAAATTTTAAAAAAGTAAAGCGAGAGCCGGGGCGTTGCCAAGTCCACCGCATAAACAAAGTAGCGTGCGACCGGATCTAGCCGACGGGTGAGCTTTCGTGCTGAAACTTGACGGATGGGATGCTTGGTGGAGTTGCGGATCTCTTTCCCTCTTTTCATGGCTTGTAAATTAAGAGATGAATTCTTAAAGCGCCTTAATTTATTCACAGTGATGACTTCGAAAGGCAACTTCCCTTTTTTTTTATTTTGAAAAATTTAATTTCAAAAAGATAGAATGATAACATTGAAGACGTCTAATAGCTTAGCGTTGAGAATCACTGCGGGCGATGCGCTTTGCTAATCCTTCTCTTTCCATTTCGTTTCCGGTCGGTTTCGAAAGGGTAACCCTAGGAGGGGGGGGGGGGGGGTTAACCCCGGAACACCCATCTTCATATCCGCAGCCTCGCTATATTCCGCTGAGGAAAATAATTTCCTCGTTTCATATGTATATTCACGTTGCTGAATCCGCGCACTGGGGTGCTTTGCGACTCCAAATCGCCAACGAAACCATTATATTCAATAAAATTTGGACGTATTATTGCTAAAAGGAACTTTCGTCGGGTGGGAAAGATGGGATGTGCTCTAGAAAGCTGCATAAGAAATTATATAAAAGTAGGCCTGATTCCTTTTGACAAAATGGAAAAATGGGATCCTCAATTGAATCAAAATGAACTAAGCGCCAAAATATGCTAACTCATGAGCCGTGGGCATGTTACAACAGCGTTGTGCATGTGGACAGATTTGAATGACGTCAACCAGTGGCGTGGCGTGTTTTGCGATATATCGATTGTTATACCATTTAAACCTATGGAGAAGGATCGATAAACAGGGCGTTCGCAGCGAACACCTTAATAATCGATTATTTACCATAAGTTTAAATGGCAGAACAATCGATACATCGCAATTCACGCCACGCCACTGACGTCAACCTGAATATCCTTGTCCGCGCCGTCGCCGCTGACGTCACTGGCGCTTTATAATTCCCATTCATTCTTACGGCCGTCTACTAACGAACACACTCTTTCTCACCCGTCTTTGGTTCCAATTAATACAAATACGTCCATTTAAGACTTGTTGTCCATCCGGCAAAGCAGCAACGGCTATTCCAGATATTATCAGAATCAGGAGTTCATTTTTGACGCAAGGTTGAATGAACCTGTCTTAATCCTTTTGCGTGCACGCATGTTGGAACACGGCTCGGTGTAAAATCGAAGTTCGATGCCATGGTAAGGAATGCAAATACAAGACTCGATCAGGCACCAACCTAGTTTTTAGGGCACACTCGAGAGACTCGGAGAAGCAGGAGTTTTTGTTTCCGCTCCTCACGCATTTGATTTTTATTGGTAAAAGTGACAATTTTCACGGGGAAAAAGCACGAGGTTGTTGGATAATATGGACATTTCAAATTAATTGTGGCAGTACCTCAATTAATTATGGTAGCACCCCTGTTGACTATGGTAGTACCCCAATAAATTAGGTGACTACCCAAATGTTGCGGTACTAATACAATTAATTAGAAATGTCCACATCATCCAACTGAGTTGGGGTAGTACCACAATTTTAGGGGATAACCCTTGACACTTTTTTTTTCCGTGAATGGTGCCAAATTTTCCCCGACAGAATATTTATTTAAGACGGAATTTAGGAGCAATTCGGCTTGAAATTTTCAGGAGCCTCTGATTAAACTTTGAATGAAATTCTCCGAAAATTAAAGCAAAGGCGATGTCCAGAGACTCATACGACGTTTTTTCCTAGGCAGGTACATCAGTTTTGGCTAGGTGTCAAGTTGCACGACACGGAACACTGAAGCTTTTGATCAAAGGGCTTAGCGCGCAACGCCGAGATGACGCCGTTCAGCTGGAAAAAGAGCGTATCAACACCTCGAGGTAAGCCATGTCTCTCGTATAACTGAGAGCTTTGCAGGGTCCACCTGAATTTGCGGTTACGCCCTTTTGAGAGGAGAGCGGCGAAGAAACTGCGGGAAGTGGAAAAGGCGCCGCACCGTGCACCCGGTGCCCGGTGCGCCATCCGCCCCCAACTTTTTCCGCTGAAATGTTTCAAAAATTAATGCCCTCGCTTAAGTTCCTACTTCTTTTCTCAGTTCCACCCGATGAATCTTCAAGGCACCTGCACCGCTCAGCCTCGTCCCTCTGATGCCAGGCTCAGACAAATGCCTCTTTTATCTCAAGCCTTTCATCTTTCTCCATTAAAGGAGGTTCTTGCAAGTTGGCAACACTGCTTCTGCTCTCTTAAAGCGTATGTAAAACAATCAGGGACAATATACTTTAAGACCCCGCACTGCGATTTTCCCTCTGGTGTGAAAGTTACTTTCGGAGAGCAACGCTCAGATTCGTTTGATATGAGGACTGATAACCAAAGAGTGAAGAATTTCGTTTAGTGATCCTACCCTAATTAACACAAACTCGCCTAGCAGTGCTCAAGCTGGCGTTCTTGAGTCATCATTAGGTAAATTTTATTTGGTTTTTTATCGCGACTAGTTGCTCATCAATCATCGATATGCGGAAATCACCGTTGACCTCCGAATTTTGCTATCGTCTCACCCAGGGCCGGATTTACCTACTTGCCGCCCATGCCCATGGGCCGCCTGTATTTTGCCGCCCCCTCTCATTCGTTTTGAAACATCGATACAAACCATCAAGTGAACGTGCCGGAGGAGGAGAGGTGCATGAGAAGCGTTTACTCGTGTTGGGCACATTTTTTGTGAAAGCCCGGTAAAAACTAGCAAAATTTCACGGAGCTTTGCGTGAAAATTAAGTTCCGTAAACCTATCTCTGTGTGGACGAGACCTTTCACTTACAAGAAAAGAACGAAAAAATTATGAAAGAATAAACATGAATGTGGTTTAATGATTTTAATTTCTGCCACCGCGCAACCGCGCTGTGATTGGCGCAATGCGTGAAGTATCCCTACAGTCTTGTAGGCGCTATGCGTTTCACGCCAACCGCTGCTGACCACATTACGTTTGACGCAATGCGTGAAGTATTCATGGAGTCTTGTAGGCGCTAATATGTGTTTTATGCTGACCGGCGCGCCGAGGGCTTCTCCTTTCCATCTCAAATCCTCGTCATCATTGCTCTCTGTGCCGCGCCGCTCCAGGCCAAATTGCGTGTTTGGTTTCTCTCTCAACTAGACTAATGAAAGGCGCTGTCTCTTGTATCACCGAAAGAAGAACAAATTAGAAATTACTATACTTTAACTCTAAGGAAATGAGGGACTTTTTCGACAATTCTCGTTTGTAATTTTTTATCTGAAAAAGATTTTTTTCTTGATACCTACATTTGAAAAAAGTACAAAATTTGCCGCCATGGGCCGCGGCCCATGCCACGTGGCCACCCCCTAATTCTGGTCCTGGTCTCACTCATTGCTTACATTGTTGGAACGGAGTCGCTAAAATATTTTGAAGCTGACATTGAAGCTTGATTGATAATGCCAATGGCTTTAAGCCCGTATCACACGAGCAAAGTAGAGCTATCAATGTGGCACTAATTTTTTAATTTCCCAGCCAGTTCTTCATTTAATTCCTTGAAAATTTCAATATGTAATCTATGATGTATTCCGACCACATCATTTACCTTCAAGCGGCCAATAGCCCGTTTCAGACGCTCAAACTGCATGGAGGTGGAGGTTCAGTCTAGAGGGCATCGATGCGGTTGTTGACTGTTGAGCTTCAAAAGTCCGCGGGATGATGACTGTTGAACCAAAACTCCGAGAATCACCGAAACGTGCGGCTTTGTCGCATTTTCGTGTCATAAACGTGAAATTGTGCCGTTTTTTACTGTTTTTGTAAATTTTCAACAATCAACACCCACATCGATGCCTTCAGACTGAACCTCCAGTTTGACCGTCTGGAACGGGCTGATCATCGAAAGGCTAACAGTCAACAATGCTATTGATGAGCCATTTTGAGGGCTCTACTTTGACCGTATAATCCGAGCTTTAAATGGAAGAAATCAGTGTTACTAACTTGCAAGAATCGTCACTAGAAACGCAGAGATGATTGTAAGGCGTGGATGCAACTATTCGTGCTCGATGATCGTCCGTGTTGCATTAGAATGAAATGAAGGCGCGCTGGCACCCTTTTCTCCACTTCTCCCATTCAGGCCATTAACGATTCAATCGTCAGAGAAAATATATTCGGCACCGACAATAAAAGCAATGGGTAATAAATAGACGAGTATTAGATTTTAAAATCTACAGTACATCAAAAAGACCGTACGCGGAACTAAAAGTTAACGATCCGACTGAAGTAAAAAGACATTTACGTGATAGTAGCATTGAACTACTGGATATGACCTCAAATTAAATCCTTTGAGACGAAGCATAGCTGCAGGCCACACCGAAATGATGAAGCAGAACACAGGTGAGAATTAGCCCGAAACGCTGAGCAGCCTCGCATCTCTCGTCTCGTTTAACCTAACCCAGAACAGTGGTTCTGGATGATGAATTTCATCAAGGCACAGGTGAAAAGTAAAGGATCAAACTCTGACATCAGAGGCTGACGTGGAGGGACCGCGGGACACTCGGGGCACTGCGGACAGGGCACACAGGGACAGGGCAGCGCACTCTTTGCTACGTGCCTACAGCAATTCGTCGTCCCTCTCGCAAAAGGGCGTAACTCAATCCCTACGCCAGCCCTGGAGAGCGATGAGTTGTACCGACACTAGACTCGTTCCAAAAAGCTGTTACGCTCTTTCGTCAGGATAGCGACGAATTCACGCTTTGAACTTTGCACCTCCACCTCTCGGATTTGCATCGTGATGCACTTTTAATGAGTGTTAATTGAGAATGGCGCCGGCGCTGCTTCGAAGTTGCGAAGACAGTGAGTCGCGGGGACCAAGGTGACACATCTCTTTATTAGCGCTCCTTCCATATTTTAAACTCTGCTCTCGGCCAAATGACTACTTCGCCTGTTTATCTCCGCTCGGGGGCTTCCATACTCTGCGAGCGAGTAAACTAGGTTTAATGCAAAGACCGAAGTTCCGAAATTCCGAGGTTAATGTAAAGTTAACCTTCTATGAAACGTTACATTTTACGGGAGTTTCTGAGGTGAGAACTTCGTGAGAAACAACGTGTGGATGTACCTATGGAAAAGTGCATAGCAGCAAACATCACGGGGTCAATTCATGTGCATAGGCCGCACTGAAGGGGGAAAAAAAAAGGAAAAAAAAAAAAACACGTTGGATCTAGAGTCCAGACTCTTGAAAATATTGACAAGAAAAAATACTCTTGATTCAATCGGATTTTTGCTTGAATCAAAACAAAATCCGTTTAAATTAAGAAGCTTGGTTCTTGATTTAAGCTAGATTCTGATTGAGTCAAGAGTACTTTTTCTTGTCGATGTTCTTAAGAGGCTGGACACTAGATCCAATGTGTATTTTTTTTTTTTCAGTGTTTCTTGATACCTTGACTTGTGTAACCATGTCACGACGTCACGAACGAAACTCATATGAAGTTTTTATCACATCTGCAATTCGACCACATTTTGCAATTAGGAACTGAAATTTCTGGCTCATCTGTAAAAACATGTATGTCTCCAGGGAGACTAATGGTAAATAAATTATTTTTAAACTGAGCCAGAAATTGTACAGTTCCTACTTGAAACACGTAGTCAAATTATACTTTCCTCTTACAGTGTTATATCCTGCAGGAAGAGTCCATTTCAATGAAAATTATCACGGGATGGTTCATGATTTCAATGCAAGATCTCCGGGTCCACCCTCTCAGAGCTACCGCACCACTCATACAACTTTATAATCCCTTCCATCCTAACGGAATGGGGGGGGGGGGGGATATCCGATGCACCGAGAAAATATCCCAGAGTATGCTCTTGAGGCACGCCGTGCCACGCCGCTGACTCAAGTATTGAGAAAAATTGCCCCACCGTCTCACTTTTATAAAATGCACGAAAGCTCTCCGCGGTTAGCTTCCAATATTCCGAGTTTTTTCAATGTTTTAGATTTAAGAAGAAAAAGAAAAAAAATTAAGCAAAAAAGTTTGTCACTTTCACATTAAATTTATAAAAGTTCAGTCGGGGAATGAACGATCAAAAAAAAAAAAACGTATAAAAGTGCAAGTGCCGCGCTAGAAAAGCTGTCAAAAACTCTTTTTTCGCGAGTGAATTAAGGGCCGCCCGCGTCACCACTCGTTGGCGGTGCATTTGCGGGAGAGGTTTAGTGGCACCTTTCATATTTTTCTTGAGCAAAGTATTATTAGTATTAAACGTTTCAAACCCTGATTAGCGCGCCGCCCTCCCTCGCAGCCGGTTTCAAAAACCGCGGCAAGTCGGGAGTCCATTATTATGACCGCGTTGAAAGTGAACTTGATTGATCACCTGCTTCGTTAGAAAAACGGTCGAGTAAATGGCACGGTTCGCCGTCGCCGGGCGTCGATGCCAAATCGCGTCGAAATACGTCACGAGAACGTCAGTGGCGTAGCGTAAATTGCGATATATCGATTTTTATGCCATTTAAACCTATGGAAAAGGATCGATAAACTGGGTGTTCGCAACGAACACCCTAATAATCGATTCTTTACCATAGGTTTAAATGGCATAACAATCGATATATCGCAATTCATGCCACGCCATTGGAGAACGTCATTTACCATCGATCCGCGCAACGACCTGGCGACTTTCGGAAGGCGAGCGCGGGAATTCTTAGAAAAAGTTCGTCATAATAGGGAGAAAAGGGTCGCAGAAAAAAACCAGAGCCCGAGATGGACCCGTCACTAGTTAAGTGTGTCATATTCTGAGATAATTATCCGCGTAAATATTATTAATCGGATGCAACCGCGAATCCCGCTCGGGACAAGAAATATCAATTTACGGCTGAATAAATCAAAGGCGAAAACTATTTTTCAGTGAGCGCCTTCATTAATTTCAAGAGCCGTGCCGCCGTGCTAAGGAAGAACGCCGTATGAACCTTCAGACGTTGCCGAGTTTCCTTCGATAAAAACCTAATTTACTGGGAAAATTGTGAATATTTCCCCCAAAATGTTTAGTCAATTTTGTACGCAATTTAATCTAAAATATCTGAAAATTTCGAAGAAAAATGTACATGAATTTCGTCAATAAGACGTGTTTTATAGAGGGAAATTTGGCAACTCTCGAATGTTCATACGGCGTTCTTCCTCAACACGGCGGCGCGGAACCTCTCCGCCGATTTGCATAACAGAAAAAATCACTACCCCTTCAATTTATTTGCTCGCGTTCGTCAAATTTCATGCTGCTCCGTCCGTTTACCGACGCATTCGGTTCGCATTTCATGCGCTCTTTGCGCGGGCATGTCAATGGGCGCAGTGGGAAAAACTCGCTCCGCGAAAATATTTACGGCTCGAGCTGAAATTAAGCGACTGAGGGGGAAAACGAGGGAAGAAAAAGCTGTCTTACGGGAGGAGTTTGAGTTGAACTGGGATTAATTCAATTACACTCAGTTTCACCCGGCTTTAATTTGATTAATTCCAAGATTTTCTGCTGAAAAACACAAAGGTGGCGCTGGGTGCTCCCCGCGTCGGAACCGGGAGCAATCGTCGATTTGCAGACGCACCGTGAAAAGCTGTGGCTTGCCTGCCAAAGTAAAACACACAAAAAAGTTTCAGCTGAAAAGAAAGAGTTGGTTGTTCGTTTTTTTGCGGGTGAGTAGAGTTTGTTGTGCGGGATGCAATTATACACGTGTAGGCACACTTGAGTGTTATAGCAGAGGCACTTCCATTCACAAAGCATTCAGTCGACCATTGCCAGCGTCAACCGCATTGCCAACTCAGCGTTCAAAATATTTGAAAAAGAGAATATCAGAACGAAAATCCTTTGAAAATACAACCTAGAGAGGAGAAAGCCAGTGAATGACTACATTATATTAATTTTATATGATTTTTTTTATAAGATATTTTTTTCTTTAATATGATCGAACAAAGAATTTAAAGTTTAACTTCTGAGATAGAGAAAGTATGAAACAATTAGAAAAAAAGTTTAAAAAAATCGTAAAAGGAGATAAAAATTTATGAAAAATACGGCAAAGCAAAAAATTAAAAAGACCTTGAACGTGCTCTGATTTGTAAACCTGATGGTGGTTTAAGTCGCTTAAAGACGGGAATAAAAGTCGTAAGTGCTTAAATTGTTCCTTGAAACGTTAATTTCAGTTAAATTTTACCGTGCTCACACTGATGGTCCTTCAGCTGTCACAGTAATAATTATAACCGAACTGTGCAAGGATGTTCTTAAAAATATTTCGCATGAGAAGCTCCCGCCTCCTTCATGATTACTTTAGAGATTAAAAGTTACCGGTTGTCAATTTCGCACTAAATTGTCGAGTTAAATAGCTATACGTTTTGCCATTAAAACAAGATCCCATCAGTTAATATTGATTATGATCTAAACCGGTAACTCTCAATAATGCTAGCCATTCGAAAGATAGGAGGGAAGCAAAAGTTCTCAACGTAATTTTTTTAATTTTGACTCCTCGTTCTCTCCAACCCTCCCCCTTCCCATTCTCCCCTCTCCTAAACCTCCTCTCTTTCTCCTTCGCCCTTCTCCTATCTTCCCCCTTAAACATGTTTCAAGTTCGATGTCAGGAATTATCTAGGTACGTCCTACAAAATAAAGATCTAATCAAAAATCCAAGAGATAAAATTAACAGGAAGGGCTCTATCGAGTCATTGCTAGGATAAAAGACTAGAAGGTGGTTATATATTTCTAGAGAGTCATTGCGTTCATTTAATGATATATAGGAAGCCTGAGACTAAGAGAGCCAAATATCCAGCTCAAGAAGCCTTCAACCCATTCAACATCTCTTAATCTTCCCACCTTTTCACACTTCAATGGCATAATTGGATCACCTAATGAGATCTGGAGACGCGAAATATAAAATGCTCAGATCTCGGAAATTGAGGCTTAAGGGAGACAGAAGTACTGCTGGGAACGAGAGGGAGGGTGGATGCGACGGTATGAGTGCAGATACAAAGTGAATGAGACAAAAAGGGGGAGGAAAGTGGCGCGAGAGAGACTCCAAGAGGAGGAAAAAGCTAAAGGATACAGCGCGAGGATGTACTTGTAAAACCTACGGCAAGAGATAATTTTTAGAACATCCAACGACGACCGCGATGTAAAGCACAACAGATGAACGGTTGAGAGAGGGGAAAACTTGCATCATATGCCGTGACACCGCGGGAGGAAGCGGGACTGGTTCAATTCTGGGAGATGACTGAATCAAACTTAACTAAACATGTATTGCAGCGGTAATTAAAGAGCAGTTTAATTTCACCCGCCAGTGAGGAGGAAAAATAAATTACTTTTAATTTACCCTCATAATTTTTCCTCGTTTAACCAGTGGGAACGAAAAACACCGCGACCCTCCCTCGCCGAGTCCGAAAAACCAGCGGATGACTGTTGAAGCACGGATTATGTGGTCATGGACCCACTTAACTGTCGTCAACTCGACTCGAGAGCAGCGGTGGTGGGTGGAAACCGTTGACTCAACATTCTGTCAAGTGCGGGTTTTCAACCCCGAGCGCAGCATCTGATGAAATGTCGAATGTTTTGATGAAAGGACACATAATTTAACTTTTTGCCACGAAGTGAGAAAACGTAACGGCAATTTTGTGTTGACATGTCGAGTAGAACTCAAAGAAACCCATACGTGTAGTTAATATTTACTGGTTAGTTTTTCTTTGGTTTAAATTCGCCAAATTTTTTGGCTGAAAATTTGCAATTTCATTAAAAATCAGGCACAAGCTGCCAGGATTGCACCAGAGAGACATTGTGATGCTCCATCGTGCTAGCCACAGGTATAGTCACAAGTCCACAACCTCTGGGTGATGCCGAGACAAATAAAGAGTACACCGTTCGAAATAATTAGGCTCTGAGTGATTTTGAGCGATTTAGAGTGCAAAAATTGCCGCCTTTATTCTTCTAGAGCCTTAGGAAATACCTAGAATGGAGAATTTGCAAGGGTCTGAAATTTGATGAATTTCCTGTTTAAGTGGAATCCTCTGAGTGAACTGAACACGAAGATACCCTTGATTCATAAATTGAGCAATTATTAGAGGAGATATGACAAAATAACCGATTCTGCTAAAATACATGTGTTTAAATGGGAAATGCCGCCAGATGACGTCACAAGGCGGCACATTTTCTCACTTTTAAATCAATTTTTCTCCAATTTCCCATGTCAGAAAAAAATTATGAAAAATACTGCGAACTCAGCTCATTAGGCACTTTCAGATGAAGCAATAAAAAAATTGCGTGCAAATTCTCCATTGTCGGACTTGAAATGAACAAGTCGGTGCTATCATTAAAAATTGATTGGTCACCGAAACGCGTGATACAACTATTTCAACTCTTGAGCCGCACAAATTGCGTCTATCGAGTTGAAGGCGAACTTTGTTTCTCACTCTCGCTTTCGATTATTCAAACGAGTGCGAGCGCGAGAGAGGGGCTACATTCTAACTTTTGAAACTTATTTGAATGTCATTATCAAAATATCTTTCCAAAGAGAGAATCGAATTAAATTAACTGATCTTTTCGCTGCCACAGCCATTCAAATCGCGAAGATTACAACGAAAGTCAATCGTCTTTTGGACATCATGCTAATCCCAAATGCATGATAAAACTATTCCAACTCCTAAGCCACTCAAATAGTATCCGTTGAGTTGAAGGCGAACTTGATTTTTCACTCTCGTGTTCCGACTGTTCAGATATCGTCCTTCAGACATCACGCTAAACCAAAATACGTATAGGTAATGCTATATTTCAACTCCAGGGCCACTCAAATTGCATTCACAAGGTTGCATATTTAATCAAGTTTAATAATGTTTTTGCTGTTCAGCTGCAGTCCTGAGAATTTTCCTGACTTGGAGCATATACCTTGACTTTTCCAGGTTTTCCCTGAACCTTGCAACCGTGTGTAAGAGAAATATAGTATGACATTCTTTTGGATAAACGGGATGCTATCAAAAGTTTTCCAATTAGAAAAATAAACCAAGAAGGTGTGTAAGTGTGGCTATATCTTTCCCTGATAAAATACTTCGACTTTTCTGTACGAATGAGAGAATATGCTCATTGAAACCGCAAGCATACCTGCTTCTGTTCTACAGGCGTAATAGCTGCAGTTTATCATTTCCCGAAATTGGGGTGGCGTGAAACACAAATTACCTTATTACCTGAGCCCTTAGACTAGATTGAGGGTTGATTATGCATGGAGCAGCACAGCCAAGAAGAAGAATAAGGAAAAATCAAATCAAGAAAAGACCCAAAATACCGTTATCAAACGCTTGTATACGAAGTTCGTCTGACGGGACATTAAACACTTTCAACAGTCGAGGAACGGCGCTGTAAGAGGGGGAAAGTTTGACTTCTGAGAGTGGCTGTGATTAAATTAACGAAACAAAGAAAAACGGATAAACGATGTGTTTTATTTCTTCCCGCTTCCCGGTTTGTCACGCTCCCTCGGCCTTTGAGCCTCATAAGTTTAAAGCCTCGGTTTCACAGGAAGTGCGGGACGCAAAGTTGGCTGCACCATACTTCAAGTTCAATTATTTCAAACGTGCATGTTATCACCACCGACGTGTACGACTTGCGCCACCAAAGTCTGTGACAAAAGAACAGATTTAAAGTCAATGCACCCGGCTGCGCGAATAGGTCCGTTGCCCCAGTCTTAAATTCGCGGTTTTGCTTGTTTAAGCTTTTAAACTACGAAAAAATAATACGATCTGTCTAAACGCCTAGTTTTTACGTTCAATAGTAACGGAGATATCGCCCATCAAACCACCGCAGTAGGTAGTACATAAACGATATCCTCCACCGTAGATTCATTAAAGAGAGATATACAAATCTGCCGTGATATCGAAGAGATCAGTAAGTGCAAAAATAAAGTTTTGCGGAAACGGGCTCAGAAGCTTCTGACCGGAAAATTGTATTGAAAGAACGTTCCGTTCTTTAAAAAATTGTCACTAATCTTCCGAAAGACTCCCAGAATTCGTTTGGATGATTAAAAATCGACTAATTTTATGTCAAGTACATTGAAAGGGTATTTCATTTTCATGCTAGGTTATTGTTCGGAGAGACAGCCGTAAAATGCTATCTTCTGCATGCTTTCGTGGTTACGTATTGTGTGGGAGGCATTTTACTTGAAAGCACAGTTTTCATTGACTCCCTGGAGAAATATTGTCACTTACTTCTGTCTTGCCCGAAACTAGGTCATTTTTTGCGCATTTAGGAAGAGCAGCAGAAATTTGGCCTGATTGCTCCGTTTAAAACACGGATGAAAGCAAGGTGGAAGAAACCATGGTATGCGCGCGCTGCGATGATTGACATCATTGTTACTTTGTGCTATTAGAAGTAAAACTTTAGATTAGGTATTTAGATTAATTAGGTGATAATAGAAGTAAAAATTTGGGTTTAGGACATATCTTATAATTATTTTTTATATATATAATGTCGCTTCTACAATGCTCTCTGGCGTTCTGCGACACCCAAACGCCAGATATGCCTGTTCTCCCAGAGGTTATCGGGCAACTGACACCGCAGCATTTCTTCGTCAACGCCCCGCCGCCACCCCTTTACGGAACGCTCCCGTGTAATTATTTTTTGCTACTCTATTTTCAGATACCATCAAAATACGATTCTGTGAGTGACGAAATTGACGCATCTGCGATACACGATAGGTTTCGCGCGACCAATTTCGCGTCACATGCCGTTGGTGGAACCGTGGCTTTTAACATCGCGATTGAGAGGCCTAGCTCGCGCGACCCCGAGCTGGGATCAGCTGACGAAATCGGTCACCTGTAATACATGGTCACCACGCAAATACCCCGATCGGTGATGTCAAATTTAAGGCGAAATCCGAGTAATATACAAGGGTTGCCGCCCGGGAAATTCAAGACTCCCGCTACTTCTTGGCATCCGCATTGTTGTGGGCGGGAGAGCAGCAGTGGCGTGGCGTGCTTTGCGATATATCGATTAATCTGCCATTTAAACCTGTGGAAAAGGATCGAGTATCAGGGTGTTCGCAACGAACACCTTAATAATCGATCCTTTACCATAGCTTCAAATGAGGAAATATCGATGTGTATCGAAGCACACCACGCCACTGGAGAGAAGCCCGCGAGAACGGGAGACTGAGAGGTTGTAAATGTTACTCAGCACGGAAATTCACGCAGTTAACGCTGATTCATGACCTTAACGAAAAGCGACGACGTCCTATATTTCCATGACTCAAATTTGCTCATTTTCGGTTGCATGTGTTTTGAGTTTTTGTCGAGCGAAAGCGTTTTCGCTCACGATGTTTGGATTCGTTCGAAGCGATCCACGAGGTGGGACTTTAGTAAAAGTGCACGTTGTATACACGCAACGTTGTAAGTTTGGAGAAATTATGTTAATGTATTACTTTTAGTTACATTTTTTTTTTATTTTGATTCCTCATTATTCATTCATCTCTTTTGCAAAAAGCTAAATAAAACAGATTTCCTATACATTTGATTGTCTACAGGAACAGGGACATGAGTCCAAAGTTTTTGGTAAAGTGACGATCTTTGTAGAGTAGGATCGAAATATCGGATTGTAAGATTTCTATGGAACTAAATTTCCAGCGTTCTGAAGACCAAGTTACATTTTGTTTAGGTACTTCATTTTTGTGCAGGCGTAAGAGGTACACTATAATCGAGCAATTTCATGCCCTTAACTTGACGGTTGAAAATTTTCAAAATAGCTTTTCTCAGAACTACGTTTATCAGAATCGCTGGCCTCGATTGTGTAATTAGAGGGAGTTTTGGGAATGTTTGGAAAAAAGCACCCAAAAATGACAAACCAATGAATTATGGCAGTTTAAAAATTTCCAGTTCAAAAAACTTAAATTCCAGGAAAAACCACTACAAATTATATAATCTGCCTTGTTCAGGGTATGAAATAACCGAATTAGAATGCTACTTACCGTCCTCTATTCTACCGTGCTAAGTAAAAACGTCGTATAAGCATTCCAATTTTGCCAAATTTACTCTCAGAAAATATTTATTCATGAGGAATGTTATGAATATTCTCCCTTGAAATCAGACTTTTTGGATCAAATTACGAAAAACCCTCCAAGAAATCGAGGGTGAATTATTCTCAAATTTCCCCGAAAAGGTATGATTTCTCGAAGGAAATTTGGCAACGCCTGATGGTTTATACGGTGTTCTGCCTTAGTATGACAGTATTGGCATAAAAATTGCCGCCCAACCTTTTAAAAGGGACGGTAAAATGTGCTGCTGCACTGAGTAGAAACGCCACGTAAACATTCGGAAAATGCCCGATTTTTCCCAATAAATATTTATTTTTAAGGAAAGTTATGAATATTTCTTCTTGAGATTCTCCATAGAAAGATTCAATTGCGAAATTCTCCAAATTTATGAGAGGAAAACATTCATAAGTTGTACGTATGAAGCCGCTTTTATATCGCTCTTTGGCGCTCTGCGACCCCTAGCCGCCAAAGTCCCCTATCCTCTCAAAGCCCTTCAGGGAGTTGACAAACCCTCATTTCTTCTAAAACCCCCTGTCGCCACCCTTTCACTAGGCGTCCCCTTCATTCATAAGCTTCCCTGAAAATTCGTTTTTTATCAGAGGAATTTCGGCAAAGTCCGATGGTTTTTACGGCGTTTCATCTTAACCCGGCAATACATTCGTCACAATTTTTCATTTTCCGGGAATGAAAAAGCAACCCCACTGCTAAAAAAATCCAATTAAAGCAGGCGAAAAAAAAGCCGCCGGGGCGATAGTCGATGACGCGTTGCACGGTTTTCCGAAATTGTTCGAAACATTCCGGCGCTCCTCTGGGGTGGTTTTATTCCCTTTTTTCCCGCAGCGCCCTAATTCACACGCAACAGCAAGTTCAGTGACTCGCCACCGACGGCGAGCGAGGAACGTATTCGCCGCGGCACGAAACACCAGCGCAAGGCTCACACCCTCTCCGGCGCGAGAGGCACGAACGCGAAAAGTAAGAACTGTTTAATGAAGTCGAGCCTTTAAAAAGGTGCACGCGGTGAAAAGAGGAAACACAGTTGTCGATTCGACCCTCTGAAGCTCCGCGCCCCGCCGTACTATGGAAGAACGCCGTATGTACATTCGACAATAGCCAAATTTCCTTCGATAAAAAATTTTTATTTTTAAAGAAAGTTACGAATATTCTCCATTGAGATTTCCAGATTGTTCAGATCTAATAGCAGGGTTGCACGGTTGAAATGAAAAATATGACGTATTGAAAATTTCCGTGAAATATTTCATGAAATTTCACGAAGTTGGCTCACACCCTCTCTGGCGCAAGAGGCACGAACGCGAAAAGTAAGAACTGTTTAATGAAGTCGAGCCTTTAAAAAGGTGCACGCGGTGAAAAGAGGAAACACAGTTGTCGATTCGACCCTCTGAGGCTCCGCTCCGCCGTACTATGGAAGAACGCCGTATGTGCACTGAAAAAAAAAATCTCGGTGTATTTACTAAGAACAGGGTAAAATTATCGAGAATTTAGGGTTCTATTTGATCCCGGTTTTTTCTTGGTAAAATTACCATTTATGGAATTGGCAATTTTACCGAGAAATCTCGGTAAAATTATTGACTTTCTCGGTAATTTTACTGGACCTTGGTAAAAACGCCGATATTTTTTATCGACTGTGGTAGAATTACCGAGATAAAATGGCAAAGTTACCAGGAATGGATTACCAATAAAAGTGGTATTCTTACCTGAAAAAAAAACAGTAAAAATACCGGTTTTTAAGTAAGCTTACCAGTCTGTCTTTGTAAAATTACCAAAAATTGGTAAAAAAAAAAGTGAGATGGTAAAGGTACCAACGGACCTTGGTAAAAACGCCGAGAATTTTTTTTTCAGTGTACATTCGACAATTGCCAAATTTCCTTCTATAACAAATTTTTATTTTGAAGAAAGTTACGAATATTCTCTATTGAAATTTCTGGTTTATTTAGATCTGATAGCAGGGTTGCACGGTTCAAATAAAAAATATGACATATTGAAAATTTCCGTGAAATATTTCATGAAATTTCACGAAGTCGTGAAATATATGAAGCATATTTTCAGGGCCTGCGTATGCAACACGCCCTAAATATCAGGAAAAAGCTGCAAAAACCTGTCGCCTTCCATTTGATGTTGTATTTAATTTCGAAAACTATTTTTCATGGTTTCTGCAATTTCATGAAATATATCACATAAAATTTCAAGATTTTATGTTTCATAAAAATTGCAACCCTGTCTAATAGTGAATAAAATTAGCCGAAAAGTTGGAGGAAGAATGTATACGGATTTTCCTGAAAATTTGAATTTTAACGAAGGCAATTTGGCGACGTCTAACGGCTCATGCGGCGTTTTTCCCTAGCGCGGCAGCGCTGCTCTGCGTCAAAAATCACGGTGACGTCAAGCGGGTGCTCTCCAGGGGATGCGGGGGAGGGGGAGGGGGTGGATCGAGAGGAGCACTCCAAGCTTGCAAAACTGAGCACTTCACTACCTTATTTGCGAATTTGAAACCCGCAATGAAAGGGCACTTAAGGAGCGATAAAGAAAGTTAGTCTCGGTGCTCCTCTTCGAGGATAAACGGGGTTCGAAGGTGTTGCGGCGGCTGAAAGATTCAGCTGACATTTTTATGACTTCTGACGAGCGGAATTTAAAATTTAAAATGAAGTGTGAGCAGGACCTGATTTAGCTCACGCCTGGATGAAGTATGAAATCAGGGTTTGCTCTGGCTAACTGTAGTAAAAGCACAACTTGGTGTTTCGCACTGGCGCGTTTGCGCTGTACGCCAAACCAACGAGCTGGTGTTACGCACTAGCTTCCACGATATCAGTGCGACGATTTTGCAGGGCGTAACGCCGATTTTCTTGATGTGCAGCAATAAAAGGGTTGATTGGGTCAAAATCAGCTACATTGATGATACAGAACATCAACTTTTATTCAGTGCTTGTGTGCATTAGTGACAGATGTAGAAAACGTGGCCCTTGAACTGATACAGGTCCTCTCTGATACATAGGTTTTAGTCGAAAACGTGGCCCTTGAACTGATACAGGTCCTCTCTGATACATAGGTTTTAGTCAACTATAAACCGGTCTATGGCAAAAATGGATGGCGAACTGGAAAGGCGGACGGGGGTCTGAGGCCTACCCCAAAAATCAACTTCGTCGTTCTCCAAAAAAATGCGAGGAATTTCGCTAATAACTTCATTTTTTGAGTTAAATCTCAATCAAGTTTTGAGTAGGAACAGCTCAAAATTGGTTCTGAAAGGTCCGAGGGTTTTGGAATCCCGTATAACAAGTTCTATCAAACAGAACTAAGCGTCATGGAACAGCATTGTAAGCATAGAACGGAATGAGTTCTGCGGTCTGCAGTACCAGCCAATCCAACTTGCCCGCGATCTCCTTCTTCCCCCTATGGCGCTTAGTTCCGTTTAGCAGAAATACGTCCAATTTTTCATCACTTCCCGCGGAGGCCCTCTGCATGACCCTCTACTGGAGCTAGGAAAGTCCCTTGGACCCTATTTTGGAGCTGAAGGAGTCCAGCACACCCCTTCAGCGGGGTGTCTCTCTATGTCCCCCACACTCTTCATGATGAAAAGCCCTTCTGCCCCCACCCAAAAAGTTCCTAAATGTACCCATAATGACAAATTTAGGGACCATAAACACGACTGACTCAATGCGGTCATACTGGAATTTGAATGAACGTCACTAGATTCAAGAGAGTCAATGGAGGCGTTGCATGTGTGAGGGATTTGCGATTTGACCATTGATTCTTATGTAAAAGTTCGCGAGAAACACGATGGTGCCACTGGTTTTCTCTGAAATCATCTCCCAAGCTCAAAAAAGGCTCTCAAAGTGAGGCCAAAATGGAGGGGATATCCCACTCTACCCTGAGAGTCCACCTCTACATCAAAACAAACTCTCCATGCAAAGATAGGGAGCAAATACATTCACAAGGTTGTCGTGTTTTCAGTCTTGGAGTCCCCAAATAAAGGGGCAACCCTGCTAATGTATTTGCTCCCTATCTTTGCATGGAGAGTTTGTTTTGATGTAGAGGTGGACTCTCAGGGTAGGGTGGGATATCCCCTCCATTTTGACCTCACTTTGAGAGCTTTTTTTGAGCTTGGGAAATGATCTCAGAGAAAACCAGTGGCACCATCGTGTTTCTCGCGAACTTTTACATAAGAATCAATGGTCAAATCGCAAATCCCTCACACATGCAACATCTCCTTTAGGGTTCGGTGATGATAACAGAGGGACTGGGCTTACCTTGTGACGAAGCGGTGATGCAGAACGAGGCGGTGAGGAAGAGACCGCAGAGCCAAAGCATATCCAAACTCATTTGGCGGAGCTGGCGCACGGGCAGACGTTACAATAACAACACAAACATTCGAATCGAACGGGGGCCACGGAAACGCGCACAACGCGACACACAACACCAGCGCGGATCATCAATCACGGGGCAGCGTAATCCTCCACAGACTGCGGAAAAAATCAACCCCCGGGCATAACCTCATTCCGAACGCACGATTTCGGCAGGAAATTAAAAATCACCGACTCGGTCCAATCCGCGAGGATAATTCGCACGGTCACCCCAGCATTTTCCCGCACACCGCGCGATATTCACACCCGGATGAAAATTTGTCAAACGGGTTCAGATTTTGAGGACGGGGGCAACGCACTACACCGATTCCAAGAGGAGAGCCCCAGAGAGAGGGAGCGAGTAATTAGATAAAATCTCCGGTCAAAAGGTTACGGAGTGAGAGTGCGAAACTTTCATAACGAGTGCTGCGGAAAACGCTGTTTAGAAAAAAGGAACGACAGCAGCGCCTCTCGCGTCTGGTCCCGATAATTATTTCTCCCTTAATGAGTCTGAATCCAGAAGCGGGTGCCTTCTGCTTATCGTTTGTCACAAAAATTACCGTTGCGGGGATAATTTTCAGCTATTTATTACTTCCAGTCGGGGGAGGTTCATACTCGGGCTTCGACGTGGCGAGTCGCTTCAACGTCAGGTTCCTCGTTCGGGAAAAATCGCCTCGGTTAATGTCCTCGAAGGATCTGAAACAAAAAAAAGGAAAACCAGGATAATTAGTATTCTTGAAGAAACGGGTGGGATCCCGCCTCCCTGCGGAGATTGAGCCGGAGCCATTTTAATGAGCCGCAACGCAAATTGGATTAGCGAGCCATCGCTCCCCTGTCCCTTATCAGTGCTAAAATGGACGTATTTATGCTGAAAGGGACTATGTGCGAAGGGATTGGCTGCGACATGGTTGCTTTCAGCGTAAACGCGTCGAAATGAAACCTCGTCGATCACTACCGTGATTAATCTCGCTCTCCGTTGAGTCTCTGTTTACAGGCCTCCTGGTTGACCTCGCGACAGATTGATCATTTTTCCCGTGGAAATAGAGATGCTAAAAAAACGAACGCAGCGGGGATTCCACCCGGGCATCCCCCCGCCCCCCATCATCGATCCTCCACCTTGCAAAGGATTAGGGTGCAGCTATGTAAAATGAAATTTCATTTTGCTGAGTTTCATAAAATTGTCCAGAGCGAGCGGCGTACGCAACCTTTAACAAACTGTTTTTACCGCTGTGTTTCTCTCTATGAAATCTACCTAAATCTGCCCTTTCTCAGGAAAAACGCCGTATGAGCCTTTACACCAAAAAAAAAGATGCTGTAGTAACATCCCGGATGTCACGGTTGTTAAAAAAATGTGCGACAACTCTTGGATGTTGCCATTGACACTGGCAGTTAACGTAGCATGATAGGATGTAAAAGTAACATGCTATGATGTAAAAGTAACATCCTAAGATGTTACTTCAACAGCCAGAGTGGTGATGACAACATCCAAGAGTTGTCGCACATTTTTTTAACATCCAGGATGTTACTCCAGCACCTCTTTTTTTCGGTGAGACGTGGCCAAATCTTCCTCGGTAAAAAGTTAATTCGTGAAGCTAGTTATGTATGTCCATCCATGAAATTATCAGATATTATAGATTAAATTTCGAACAAACTTGTCTGAAAAATTGGAGGGGAAATACTCAGAATTTTCTCAGTAAATACAGTTTTCATCGAAGGAAATAGGGCAACGTCTGAAGGCTCAAACAGCGTTTTTCCTTAGCACAGCAGAAATGCCCTATTCCGTGAAATTTTAAAAAGAAATACTTTCTAAATTTCTATCCTTATTTTGGGACAAAAATTGTTATTCTTGGGTCACCACATCCTTATTATATGAGAGAAATAACTAGTTGGACAAGCTTGTCTTTTCAGCAACATTGGATGGCGCTTTTTAGGTTTTGAACCGCTCTTCTCTTTAAATACTGTTGGCTGGGTAAAAAATTCCATCAACAAAGTAAGCCTATCTCCCTTCCTCCCTCCCTCCCTCCAAAAAAAGGGATTCAGTTTCCATCAATAACCTCACTCGTTAGAACCGTTTCTTCCTGGGAGAGTACACTCAGTGATGATTTTCTTAATTTGTGGGAAGACAGTTGAAGATATTTCAAAGATCTCCACCGTATTTTCTTTTGCACGGAGGGATGGCGAAGACGACAGAAATCGAGGGAGAAACAAGGAGGAATAAATGCACCATACTTAAGAGCTTATGGTAGATACGTTTTTTGTCTCGTAAAACTCAGCTACCAACCCCTCAAGATCCCATCGCTATTGATTGATGGGCAGACCGAGACAATGAGGAAATCAACAATTAAACGGTCGCCCTCTTATTTCTCTCGTCTAGCAGTAGCACGCACACAAAACGAACGTTCGTGGCTAGGCTTTGCCTTGTTAAAGCGCCGAAAATGAATCGACTTTCGTTCGCTTCAGTTGGGACCGTTTCTATCACCTCTACACTGAAAAAAATATGCCGGTAGATTTTACCATCTCTGACACAGTGATACGAATATGGTAATAAACACCAGACTCTATGGTGGCATTTACCATACTATGGTAAGAATCACCAGAGTTCTGGCGAATACTACTATAATTCTGGTTATTTCCACTAAATAGTATCACTGTGTAAAAAATCAAGTAGACTCATAGTAAATGTCACCATACTTTTTTTTCAGTGTACGGCCTGCTTATTGAAATTGATAGACAGAGCTATAGACAAAAGAGACATGGAGAGTATGGATCCTATTGGTTGAAATGAGTGGTTCCTATAGACTGAGGGGGTAATTGATGGACTAATCAAAGGGTCTCTCGTGGGTTGCCGTTAGTTAGTCTATTCCTTTCCACCTTCGTCCATTGCACCCACCCGCTTCCTCCAATAGGATCCCTCCAAACCCCATTTGGCTTCTTTGTCTATAGCTTTATCTATCAATTTAAATAATCGGCCAGCTAATCAAACAGTTGAAATTTCGTCGTTTTCCTCACGAAAGAACGTAACCACTTTTCAATGTTGCCGCATTTCACCTAGAAAATTGCATATGTTTATCAGGAAAATCACAGGGATTCCTGACTGAAAGTTTCACTGATTTTTCTTCCGTTTTTACTTACAAGTAATTTATTGGGAGGGAATCGGATCCGGAAGGGGAATCTTGGGAGGGAATCGGATTCGGGAGGGAGTTTTGGGAGGGAATCGGGCGACGCCCCTGCACTCTTCCTATCAGAACCGAATGAACACGGCCAAACTGGTGGAAGCGACTATTACCGCTGCAAAAGAACTCAAATTGCCTATCAAATGTTTATAGGCAAACTGGTTAAATTCGGTCTATAACACTGCGGCTGAGGTGATTTTATGTACTCTCCCTGCTGCAACCGAGAGAACATGGTCAAACCGTTGCCAGCTACTATTACCGTCCAGAAGACGCTCAAAATGCCTGTCGAATTTTTTAAGGCAGCCTGGTTAAGTTGCTGTAAAACACTGTGGCTGATATGGTTCCATGTGCTGTTCCGGCTAAAACCGAATGAACGCGCGTTGAAACTGGTGCGAGCAACTATTACTGCTCCAAATACGCTCTAATTGCCTATCAAGTTTTCGAAGGCGAACTCGTCAGAGAGAGCTCAAAATACTAATCTGCGAGTAGAATAATGTAATGTGCGTCTGCAGCTGGAGCAGAATGAAAATGCTTGAACCGATGCATAGGCATACGGCTATTACAGCGCCCGGAACGGTGAAATTGACTATCACAATTTGGAGTAATAGTTAGTTCATAATTTAGTCTGTAACAACCGCCCATTTCAACCAATAGGATCACTCTGCGGGCCGATTATTGAAATTGATAGACGAAGCTACAGACAAAAGAAGACAAGGAATGTAGAGGGATCCTATTGGTGTAAACGGGTGCACTGGAAAAAAAAACACATTGGATCTTGAGTCCAGACTCTTGAAAACATTGACAAGAAAAAAAAAACTCTTGATTCAATCGGATTTTTGCTTGAATCAAAATGAAATCCGCTTAAATTAAGAGGCTTGGTTCTTGATTTAAGCCAGATTCTGATTGAATCAAGAGCACTTTTTCTTGTCGATGTTTTTAAGAGTCTGAACTCTAGATAAAATGTGTTTTTTTTTTTTTTTTTTTTTTTTCCAGTGTGGTCACGATGCACAAAAGAAATATGTAATAGACTATAACCTAACTAACTAAACTTACTAACTAACAGTCTAAGCTTGCTTATAGTCAGTCCAACATTTTCGCCCTTAATCTATAGGAACCAATTATCTCAACCGATAGGATCGCACAAACTGATTGCGGTGGACGCGCGGGTCGTAAGACAAAATGTTTGTGTTTTTTAGCCAACGTGCGTTAAAAATTCATTAAATCAAAAATTCCTGAATGGTTGTTGCACTACACGCCGTTTCTCTTTGAGGGAATTGTGCTTAAGAATGAGCTTTTCCCCTCTGTATTGAGATATCAGCTTTATGCTGGTTTGTTACCGCACGTTGGCTAAAAATATCCAACACACTGTAAATAGAATCGCTCTATACTCCCTATGTCTTCATTGTCTATCGATTTGTCTATTGCTTTGTCTATCAATGTCAAAAATCAACACACTGATGCAGTCGTCGTTTAACCCTGATTGTGAGATACTCTGTAGAGTGATTCCTCTATACTCTACCTATACTATCGCTCTATACTCCCTATGTCTTCTTTGTCTATCGCTTTGTCTATCAATGTCAAAAATCAACACACTGCAGTCGTCGTTTAACCCTGATTGTGAGATACTCTGAAGAGTGATCCTTTCTCATTTGAATGTATTCTATCACAAGGTGGCCAGGAGCCTTGTTCGCTTTGACCCGGTCTCCAATTGAATAGGTGAAAGATTCAAAGCCTCTGACAACTATTTACTCACGCGTCGATGCATCATCAACGAGGAAGGATGGATGCACGTGGAAGAGGGCACGGGGCACTGGGTGAGCTTGGCCGGGTCCAGAGGCGCGTGTCATCCTTACACTGTCAGGATTCTCGCCTTCTATCATGCCTGGTCATTATACTCTCATTATAAATTCAATATCATTTTCCCGCCTTTCCCTCGGACGCATGCCGCCGACATCCTCTACCGTCGAGCTAAGGCAAAACGCCGTATAAACTTTCAGAAGTTGACAAATTGTCCCTGATAAATGAGTAATTTTTGAGGAAAGTTATGTATATTATTCCTTTAAATTTTTGTATAATTTAAATTAAGCTGCAAGTGAAATTCTCCGAAAAATTGGAGGAAAAATATCCAACATTTTCATTGAAAATTCGTATTTTATCGGAGGAAATTTGACAACGTCTGAAAGCTCGTACGACGTTCTTCCTTAGCACAACAGTACAAGGTGCCCTTTGCTCCATCATACTTCCGAATGTGGCATGTACGAAAGGGAAACACCATATGAACTTTCGGACGTTGCTAAATCGCCTTCGATAAGAATTTTTTAGAAAATTGTATTATTTTTTCATCCCGTTTTCCAGAGATTTATAAAAATTGTATCTGGTGCCTAAAAATTCAAAAAAAACTATTTGGAACTTTTCTTTGAGATTAATATCGACCCAGACGAGATTTGTCAACGCTCGAATGTTTATACGATACTTTTTACGCTTATTAAGTTGCTGAGAAAGAAGGCCGTATAATCATTTCGATGTTACCAACTTTCCTGTAATAGAATACTTTCTGGGAAATTCGTGGAACCTGTTCTTCCAATTTTCCGAAAAATTCTATTCGCAATGCAATCTAAAATATCTGAATACGTCCAGAAAAAATGTACGTTACTTTCCTCAAATACGCGTACTTTACCGGAGAAACTTTAGTTTGCTTCGGATGTTCACACTGCTTTTTCCCTCATTGCACAAAAATGTGCCAGATTGAAAGTTGCACAGAAATGGGATTGTAAAAATATCTGTGACCATCTATGGGAAAAGAAGGCTTCGTCCACGGGTACCTAATTTTCGTTACGGCAACTTTTGACGAGTTGTCTCAAGATACAAAATATCGGATACTGATTTCAACGGAAAAATCTCAATCGTGTCCCAAATAATACTTTCCAAGAGGTTTAAACCATTTTAGTGATTGAAAAAAAAATTGGATTTTGAGATTACGATTTGAAACTTTCTCTTTTGATCAAAAAAATAAGTTACTACACAGAGAGCTTTCCCAGAACATAGCTTTCGGAATGACTTGTTGATATTTTCCTTGTCCGATTTCTTTTTCAGGCGACTGAAATTGATGCTCCCTCGACAGAATTTTGGTTATTGGGGCAAGAATCCTATTTGGACAACAGAAATTCCATGGAAAAAGTACGTGATTTTGCCATTCAACGACATCCAACTTGACAAAACATGAAATAATGATTCGACAGAAAACAATAAAAGATGAAAATATATGCGACAACAAAAGTCTCGGAACTACTTCTTTTGTTACTTTATATACCATTGATATTTTGAAGAAAGTTAGAAATGCCACAAAATAAAATTTTACTCTTCATTCGTTTGTTTTTTTTCTCTCCACACATCCCCATTAGAAAATGTTTTCGTTCATAATTGATTGTTTGCGTTCATGATGAAACAAATTTTCAGAGTATTTTTGTATTGAAAATTATTGTATGTTGTTATTTTTGAATTTTTGTATTGATCGATATCTTAAAAAATATTGCAACTCAGAATTCACGTATTATTTTCGCGTTAAAGTCATTGGTAATATTCGTTTGAAACAACTAAGAAATACTTCAACGCCCTGGAACGAACTACTCTTGAAACTGCGGGTCGTATGAGCTCTGCAGGCGAGTAATAACGAAACTGGGAGGAAAATGAGAAAAAGGTAGTCAATCCCTCGCCTCCGTTCCCGAAGAATAGAGGGAGAAAAAATCCGAGAGGAATAGAGAAAAGAAGGAAAAGCTGGGCGAAAATGAACTACAAAATATACCCCCCAGACGGTAAAAGCTGTTGTGACGTCAGTGGTCCTCAGCGGGGTGATTCTTTCTAATTGTAAGCATCCCTGCAAAAACCGTCCCGGCGCACGGTGGATCGAGTCAATTAGAGAGGTCGGACATGAAATTCTCAACCAAAACTGCAAATTCTAATGTTTAATTTGTCATATTTTAAATTTTTCGGGGTATTACTGAAAGCAAATTTTACGAGAAAACCAACGGAACCACTTTCAGAACCTCAAAGTTTTGTATGAACTGAGTTGTATACGTTTAAAGTTTCCAAATTTTGTCCAGCCTCTCCTGTTGACTCGATCCACTGTGAGGTGCGGCGTGGAACGAGGTGGAGGAAGGCTTAAAAATTCTCAATTGGAGGAAGCTTTTTAAGCTGTTGTTAGGAAAATGCGGGAAGGGAAGGGAGAAACTTCCGCGTTCATGAGAATGTGGCGTAGCAAATTTTTCTCAGATAATTTGGCTTTCTAATAGATTTCATGAAGGTGAGCGTAGTTAAGTTCTGCTTTTTCGCAACACCTCATCCGAATGCGCGATCTTGGAGCAGGGTGGCGTGAAAAGTGAGACACTTGCGAGGGATTGGAAATTTCCGGGAAATATATCATGAAATTTTACGAGGCTGCGAAATTTACGAGATAAATAATTATACCTACATTCATTTTAAGTGAGTAGTGGGTATGCGACTCGCACCATGGCAATGGCATCGAAAACTGCAAAAAATCAAGTTTTTTTTTTCTTTTTTGCAGGATTTTAAATTTTCTTCTCGTATGAGAAACACAACTGTTAAAAATGGATGCAATCATGCCTCCTATAACAATATTGGCAGAGTGGACTGATAATTGACTTGTTCGATACCTAAATAATGCACCGTTATTTGTTTCCTCATTTTTCCATTTCTTCATTTCCAATATTTTGTATTTTTAATTGATTGATTTTGTGCAAACTGATGGGGACTTGCTTTGTACTCCGATTTAACCGTTTAACCTTAATACTATATAAAATGTATAGGTAGGCAAATATCCTAAAATGTCTCAAGACTTTAAAATTGAAAATTTACAATTACCTATTTTTCCTACTACTCCCATACATTAATATTGTATAATTTTTTCTTTGACATCCCAAAATTTAATTTTCAGTTTCTTTTTACTCTCAAAATTGATGTACACTTCTCTTGACTTCAAATTTCATATTCAAACTCTTTTCTGGGGCCTTATAGTCACTGCATGGTTTGGAGCCTAATAAATTGGATGTACTACGATTACCTAATATTTATTTATTCACTCATTTGAGCGACTTGCTTCTACAGGGTAGAAGCAAGTCTACAGTAAAGTCTAGCTTGCTACAGTAAAGGGGCGAAATGCAAAAAATGCACTTAAAATTCTGCTTCATAACTGAAGTACGAGGGTGATCGGTAGCGGGGTGGCCGAACATCGCGTCTTAAAAATTGACCCGGTATTTTTTAGTTACAATTTTGCATTACCAGACTTTCTAGACCTTTCTTCAATTGTCTAACCAAAATTTTTAACGGCTCATGAGACATTTAAGAGAGGATTAGGAGCACCGACAAAACGGCTCCTAAAATTTCGGGATTCATTTAGAACATTGTAGATACCGGAACATTCAATTTTTCCGTCCCCAACAGCTCTAGGAGCTTGTCAGCTCGGGTTGACACCCCTTCGTATTAATGAGTCATATTTTTATTCTACTCAGATTTGAGCTTTTCTAAGAAAATAATACAGGTCACAAAATATTGACCCTTATTTAATATTAAGAGATTAGGGTATGAGAGTATGGTATGAGAGTATGGTATGAGGATGAGATTATGGAATGCGTAAGGGTACATATTGCCCGACTTTTGTAAGAATATTCTGAACTTGTAGTTCCCTTTCTTTCATGGAAAATTTTTTTTCTACGTTTCTATTTACAAAGTAATCAACTTTACAAACTATTATTAGGTATCATAAATAAATTATTAGTGCCGCGGCACTGATAAATTAAAAAAATTCATGTAAATAAAAAGTCATAGGCGGATATATGTTACTTCTGAATTTGGACAAAAAGTTTAAGTAAGTATTTTTCCTATAGAAGAAAACCCCGGCATCCAAACAATGTTCAACTAGCCTGCACCTAACAAGATGAAATCGCACAAGCGGCTATGAATCCCTTTTTGTGCCTGAAACAATTATTCTTGATTACATTGTTAATTAATTACTTATCATAAAATGTGATTTACATTTTGCTAAGCATGCGATTAATGGAGTAAGACACAAGGTTTACCGAATTTTTTCATACATGGAGCGGACTAGTATTTGCAGGTCAAATCATTATTTTTCTCAATCCCCTTCTTAAAAATTGCGGACACTTTTTTTATAATAAGGACTACTTGCTATTCTTTATAAATGAAGGAAATGCAACAAAATAGGGACTGATGGAAGAAAATGTCACAGATGCAATCGTGGTAAAAGCGTGAAATTACTGATTGTGCAGTAATAAATAATTATTATTGGTCGTGTTTACCGACGCCGTCTTTTCTCACGATCAGTCAAAGATGACAACAAAAAGGATATAAGACCGACATGTAGCAGAAAGTGTTGATTCCGATCAAGATACCCACACCAATCATGCTTAAATGAATGAGAAATAGTATGTACACACCACGTGTTCGTATCCACCGGGCTCAAATAAGTAGTAATTCCTGACGCCAGTTTTTCATCACTTATCACTGAAACTGATAGTGTACCGAACTTGGTGATAAACGATGATTAAACGAAAACCTCGCACGATTCACACCTTTAGTTATTCCACATACAACACAGTATTGCCACGAAAATTCGGCTAGCGTAAATCCACTGATAAGAGCGCGTAGCACGTAACTAAACTTTAGGCGCGTTAAACACGCGTGAGCAATTACATGAAGGAATCGACGGGTCCTCGGACTGCGGGACACGAGCTGCGACGCGAGACTGAGCGCGAAGGGTTGTCCCGGCGGGCTCGGGGGACGTTCAGGGCCGGTATCGCTATCTAGCGACGGCGCGCCCCAACTACCTGCACCCGCTCGACCCGCGACTCCGCCGCTGCAGGTCCCAGGTTCATCAAACCCTTAAGTGTTGTTGTTATGGTCTGGCCATTTCAAGCCACGCGATGAATGGGGGTCAATCCCGATGATTTGACCTGGTTGACCGACTAACTGGTACACCTGTTCGCTGGCCGTCCACGCTTTTTCGTGTCTAGTTCTATTGGTTTTCCGTTCTTATTCGTGCACGTCGCGTGGGGTTCAAGGGAGGGTGTGGATTCGATAGACTTGCGAATCGATCGACGTGGAGCGA
The DNA here is from genome assembly GCF_918797505.1 of Bemisia tabaci. Classification (NCBI taxonomy): domain Eukaryota; kingdom Metazoa; phylum Arthropoda; class Insecta; order Hemiptera; family Aleyrodidae; genus Bemisia; species Bemisia tabaci. The sequence goes on along the minus strand of NC_092797.1, from coordinate 31,373,410 downwards.
TCGACACAGATTCGATCGACGAATTATCATAAAATGGTGTCGATTCGATCGCACTGGAAAAAAAACACATTGGATCTGGAATCCAGACTCTTGAAAACATGGACAAGAAAAGGACTCTTGATTCAATCAGATTTAAGCTTAAATCGAAAGGAAATCCGCTCAAATTAAGAGGCTTGGTTCTTGATTTAAGCTTAAATCTGATTGAATTAAGAGTATTTTTTCTTGTCGATGCTTTTAAGAGTCTGGACTCTAGGTCCGATGTGTTTTTTATTCCAGTGATCGATGTGATTTGATCGACAACAGTGAATTAATCGATGAATCCGTGAATCGGTCGACGAATCCGTGAATCGGTCGACGAATCCGTGAATCGGTCGACAAACACGTGAATCGATCGACAATTCCTCAAATCGATCGAAAAACACGTGAATCGATCGAAAATCCCGTTGATCGATCAATACCTCGCGAACCCCGTGAGTTAATCGACATGATCAAGTTTTTATCTTTTCCTTTCGGTGCGGGCTTTTATTTTTCTCAATTTTTATATTTATTGATATCTCCAGACTCAAGCGGGATCAACCAAAATTGATTGAAAAACATGACGGCAGTGAAACTGTAAGAACGCGCACAGCTGTGTTTCAAACTATCCGCTCATATTTCATTTAATAACAGGGGACCGAACCAACGCGACGTCATGACTTGAAATTTTCATGGAATATTCTTCACGCAGAGAAAATTTTGAGAAACACACGTGAATTCCATCGAGAAGCTTCCAGGACTTTATGTCCACCTACCTTTCGTCCATTAAATAAATGTCCACTGCCATTAATGTCCACTAAACGTTAAGTCCAGTCTTTATGAAGTCCACATGATGTAATGTCCAACCATGAATATGTCCAAAATTGTCCAAATTGTGGACATTTTATGTCCACATTTTTTTCTTCTCATTTAAATGACAGAAACCACCTCAAAAATAAATGCATACTACTACTACCTTCATTCTTAAAAAAACATTTCATTCATGAATCAAGTCATGAAAGAGAACAGATCGACTCTAAGAGCAGATACAAACATATGTTCATGGTACATTGTACGGATATGATAAGATGAAAACCAAAGCGGGAGTCTAGGAAACGCTCCAATGCCAAATTAAACATTTTTCAGTAACAGATGCAGTCAAAATTGAAAGTCCTCTTTAACTAGTTATTTCGTGCGCCTTCAATCTTGTAGGATACTGTGCAACGCCTCTGACGCGAAATAGTTGCTTAAAGCGTTGCGGCGCGGCAGGCGACCAGCGTGACACGCGCATAGGCGCCTACAAACCTAACGGGATACTTCACGCGTTGCGCAATGCGTGAAGTATCCCGTTAGGTTTGTAGGCGCCAGTGCGCGTTCTGCGCTGCTAACACGCCGCTCCGCTCTGTGTTAGGCTCTAATATTTAAACTCGCGGAGTAACTGAGGAAACGCTTCAAACTGACGCTTGAATTTGATTTTAGTGGACTTTACATCTGTGGACTTAACTTAGTGGACGTTTAAGTGATGGACTTAACAATAGTGTGGGCTTTAGAACTGTGGACGTAAAAATTGTGGACGAAAAGTCTGTGGACGTAAAAAAAGTGGACATAAAGTCCGTGTGCCATCGAGAAATGACGTTGAGTGGTTTTACATGTATGTATGTATGAGCCGCTTTTACGGCGCGCTAGGGCGCTCTGCGACGCCTATTCTCCACAGGAATCTGTCATGGTAGAGATCCTCTGGAAGGTGGCATCTCTCCATCTCTTCATGGATGCCCTCTACCCACCGTTTGGCTGGACGCCCTCTCCGTCGCCTACCTGGTGGGACCCACTCCAACACCTTCTTCGGCAACCTGGTATCAGCCATTCTCTGCACATGCCCATACCATACCAATTACAAAATTTACATTTGAAAAATAAAGTATGGCAGGAAATCTGCTACGTCGCGAACCGAAAAACACACTTCTGCACTTTCTGCAGTTTCATATCGACGGTATAAATCGGCAATCACATAACTCGTTTGCGGTATCTAAAAATCTCCGCTTCTATGTTATTCTTTTAAAGGAGAAGAAATTTACATAATTCCTTGAAGTTCTTACAAAATTGTCTTCGCAAAGAGAAGAAAAATCAAGGCAGTTTTAAAGAATTGCCGTCGAGTAGTTTTCCGTTTAAAAGATAAAGTATGACAGGAAGTCTGCGACGTCGCAAACCGAGTTCTGCGATTGCCGACGTACACCGTCGATATGTACCATTCTTGTTCTGAAAAACTTAATAGTCTGGAAATTAGAACGACGACTCATTGCACTATTTTCTACAATTAACACGACATTAAATTCAAAGTGTCAGAAATATTTCCCCAGATCAAGATGCGAGTAAACGGGGTGGTTGCAAAACGCAATGGTTGAACAGTTTAACACGATCACGGATCGCGTACCACTACTTTATCGATTCAATCTGCTATTTATAAACAGAGGGAGAGAAGGAATCTGTCGTAATAATTCATATCACGTGCTGTGTTTTTTTCCCCAGTAAAAAAAGATCTCAAAGTGATTTTGAATTTACTCCGGTTCCGATACTTCCTTCTGGAGATGAAAGTTATGTCTTAAGTCATCCTTAAGTTACGAACTCGAACCAATCCTCACACCGCTCGTAGAAATAGCAGAGTGAAAAATTGTTGTCAACAGCGGTGTGAAATTAATCATGGTTTATGCAAGGCTAACGTGATAATTAATGGGCCAGGAATCAATTACTATAACTCATGTAAAGAATAGTTAACTTTTAACCCATACTCTCAAATTAATGACGGTTACAAAATAGATCACCCGCTCGTTTTTTGGTAGAAGCATATTTTGTTTCTCCGATCGCTTGAAAGATGGCGAGGATCTCCGGGTGCGAGCGCCTCCATTAATTGATTTCTCCATCACGTCGATATTTATTAGTGTTTATGTTTATTATTTTTCGACGGCGTCGTCGCAGCTAGCCTTCCTGACCCACTTGAATTAAAAACCCATGTGTGATGATTTATTCGACGTCGACTTGGTATTTGATCGTGAATGGAAAAAATTCGTATATATCTCATTCCGCGAGAGAGGACAGGGACTGTACATGTTTCTGCTCTCACAAAGGATAACTAAGGGATAAAAGTCGGACAATATTGAGGATTGAGGTTAACAACACAATGGAACAGTGCGTATGCGCTGTTTCAGGTGCGCAGGTTAAGTTCAATCACAGGCGGATCCAGACACTTCGAACTGGGGGAGGGGCGGAAGGGGGTTTCGGGGGATTCCCCTGGAATTTTTTCGAAATTTTGAAGCATCTAATATGCAGTTCAAGTCAATTTTTCATAAATAATTACCAAATATAAGCGTCGTTCCTTTTTCTTTCCTCCGCTCCTTCCTTATGTTTTTCTTCCCTCTTTCATCTTTCTCTTTTTCCAGCGAACAGGGGGGGGGGGGGGGGGGAGCATGAATCCACCTATGGTTTGAAAGGAGGATACTTTCTTGTTTGTTTGTGCTTGAGTAGCCATGTCACATGAGGACTGTCATTTTGAACCATCTCTCGTGGAGTTATGTAAAACGGGGGTGACTTATCTTTATCATTTTGTCGCATTTTTCCCCCTTCTTTTTCCCTTTTTTTGGGGGGGGGGGGGACGCTCTGAAAAGTTGCAACAGACCCCTTCTCTCATGCTGATCCGATACATACATACATACAGGTCGCTTTATAGCGCTCCCTCGCGCTCTACGACTCCTAACCTCCACTGCTCTCCATCGAACCACAAACCTTGAAGCATTGAGCACCTTAACATTTCTGCTTCAATCCCCTCCCTCCAACCTCTCATTGGGCGCCCTCTGCGCTTTCAAGAAAGAAAAACGATCCAATGCAAGACCTTAAAAATTCAACTGGGTATATACGCCGCCAAGGATAATCTGAAATCTGGCAACGTTTTTATCACCTCGAAAATGAGCTGTATAAGAGATCAATGGGAGGAAAGAAGCTCTCACGCCCTAGACCACGAGCAGAGCACGCATGTACTTAATTGCTGGCAGCTGCACGCAGGGGCCGAAAACATCTTCACCATCCCTGCACTTTGAACAAAATCTTCTCGCAAACTGTTTCTCAGCTCCCTAACTTCTGAAGTGCTGATAAAACATGAGCACAGTCACCGATGCGAGTGCTCTTGTGCATTTGCGAAATTCAACAAAAATAATGTTGAAAAACACCCTGTGTCGTCTTTGTCTAGACGAAGGAAAGTTCCTACATCCCAAAATTGCAAAATTGACTCAAACAAGTCGGTTTTTTTACTAGAATTCGACTTTGCAATCTCCTTTCGAATTTCGCTGATTACTGAGGAATATCAAAAGAACACGTAAAAAATGTCCAATAGTTTCATTCTAAATACGATTATAATGAAAGTTGCGAAAATGTTGCAATATTTAAGAGTTTTTTACATTTTAAGAGTGCTGAGATTACATCGTGAGGACTGAAGTTTAAAGTTCAGGGTGAGAACAGCATATCAAGTGGATTCTCCCTTAAACATTTTACTCAAAGTTCGGATCAGTATTAATTTTATTGTGAGTGATTAAGTTCTATTTACTTGGTCAAATGACCTTTAATGAAAGCGTATATCCGTAGTCAAATACTTTGAATTAAATTCTAGATTTCTACTTTTTTCTTCTTCTTTTTTTGTAGTTTCCGGGGAAATATCGGCGAATCTTCTCAAAGAGGATCTCTACTTTTAACGAGTTGATATTTTGACCATGAACGCTCGTCCACAACACTTTCCATTCAGTATTGGAAGCATCTTTACTCCACTAAAATCGTCTGCCGTAGTTTCATAAAGATCCTTTTATCAGGGACGTCGACTCGATTTTACGAAATTCTGTTATGTTTTAAACTTAATTAGGATGGATAAATCAAAAAAGTAGGTTGATCCTCAGCAGAATGCATATCGCACCGTGAATTGAGCATCATTCCCGCTACGTTCAATATAATATCCACCATGAAAGTTCAAGAACAGGCAGGCCAACACAGGAGTATTAGCGCCTGCAGCATGTTTTTAATCGAACACGAAGAAACAATATTCTCAGGCCTCTGGGTCAGGATTGTCATGGATTATGAATCATAGGAGGTCGTGAGGGGCCGTAAGCGGGCTGTAAATGGTGAAAAATGCACCAGAGAGGGTCTCGAAAGTGTTAGAAGGGTGATAAAAAGGCGGACGACACAGGAGGAGGAAAAGGAGGAGATCTGATATAAAAATGTTGGTGAACGTGCCGGAGACTGGGAGGCTGAAAGCGTCTCAAAAATGGAATTGTGGGCTGCATGTCACACAGTATATTAACTTAATTTGCCGGAAGTTTTTCGCGAAACGGGAGCGGGCATGAGCCCAAACCCGAGTCCCCGACTCCGGGTGTCGTCGTCGTTGCACGAAGGAGCGGCTTCTTCCCGCGTTGCGACTTCGCAAGTTCCCTGAGAGCTCATCCGAATGGAACTTGCATCCTCATAGCCTTTGACCAGAAATGAACCACTAGACAAGATACCAATTTAAGCAATCTGATACATGTTACTTAACCAGAATTTTACGTAAAACGCGATTCTTACAACGAAAATTACCGAAACCAACTCTTAACGAAGATATTAACATTTTTATTACACATTAATTGATTACGAGGAATTTGATCTGCCCGCTCACAAGAAACTCAAAGCTCTACGTGAGTCAAATCGCGCACTACAACGGTTTCAGCAAGCTTCTCAATCGAGCGATGTTCATTTCCCACCGTGTGTTGTTCAACCTATAAGCAATTTGCTATAGCTGAGCAAAAGCGTCAAGATCGAGGTTGCCAGCTTTTTTTATCGCAGAGACTGACATGATAACGTTTAGCGCTCGATGTGAATCACGTAGATCATTGCGTTTTCATGAGCGAATGGTTTGAATTCACGCATTAAGAATCATTAAATAGCTTCGCAAGGTATTGATTTCGGTAATTTTCGTTGAGCGCATCGTGTTTTACGTAAAATTTTGGTGAAGAAACATGTATCAGAATGCTGAAACTCGTACCTTGTCTAGTGGTCCATTGGATCGCATTAAGCACACTGGAAAAAAGCGTCGCTTGGATCTAAAGTCCAGACTCTTAAAACATTGACAAGAAAAAATATTCTTGATTCAATCGGACATTTTGCTTGAATCAGAAGAAAATTCGCCTAATTCAAGAGGCTCGGATCTTCGATTGCTCTTCGAGGAGCAGAGATTTTTAAATACCGCGAGCGAGATACGTAGCTTGGAAGTTTCAGCGTCACTAAAGTTACACGCGCAAACCCGATCGACTATGCGCTCCGTCATTTCTGTATGATACCTCAAGCATTACAGCACAGTCACGGTTTGACACGCCTTCATCTCTGCGTGATACTTCGTGCATTTCCGCAACGTTAGTTTAGTTGCTCAACGAAATAAAATCATACTGCTTGTTTCTATGTCTAAAAAAAAAGTTTCCCGTAAACTTTAAACATGCTCTGATTTCTTTCCGAATTTAAAGAAATATCAAATGGAGCTCAATTTCATTCCGAAACTATACAGGTGCTACAATTTGACGAAATAATGAAGAATATGTATAAGCGACGTACTTAAAGAGAAATACATGTTTAAATATATGTGCAATAATAATTCACGTATAGAAAATTCTGAAAAAAGTTTTATAGGCTCCGAGTTCGCGAAGAAACAATCGTTTAAGTCCTTCTTGAGATGAATTATTTGCCTACTTAAGGAAATAATTATGATGGCTTTTTTTGTTTCAAGTATACTCTGAGCTACTTCAGTAGCTCTGAGTCAGAGCAATCTAAAAGCTAAAGACTAAAACTAAACTATTCGCACTAAAAATTTATAACGTTGCAGATTGAGGTACCTTTCTCCTTTTGATAATAATATTCACTGTAGACGACATCTATCGTCACCTGAAACAAAGCCGTAAAAAGTCGGAAGGACGAGAGGCAAAGGCTATGATGAATGAGCTTCGATGCTTACCTGCGAAATGACGCTGTCGTAGGATAAGCATAAAAGTCGCGTAAAACAGCCTGAATTGCCTTAAATAAAGTAATTAAAATTTTATCTCCTCGGTGAAGAGTTTTTATGGTCCATAAAATTGGTTCCCTCGGCTTATGGAGTTTGGTGCTGAGACTTAGCGACTCGTCGTAATCATTTATCTGCAGATGCAAATAAGCCGGAGGATTCAATTTAGTAAACTAGCTTCCCTCGTGAGTTCGGACATGCGCCGTGCGTCGCAGCGTGCAGAACGCAACAATTAAAACTAAACACAAATCTGGTATTAGTTTTATTTATTTGAAACTATTAAAAAATAGGGAATTAATTCGTCTTTCCCTTGACGAATGGACGTGAGTCTATTCCAGGGTTGCAAAATTGAGCCAAACAATTAGTTATTTTACAAGAGAATGACTACGCAATTTTGGTAGGAAAGTTGCTGCGTTTTAATTACGATCACGCCGAAGAAAAATTAGTGTAAAAAATGTTGTATATGCTATAGTTTTGGTCCAAACTGGTTAGTTAGTGGTACATACGAGGGGAATATCGCCTCATCTTTATTGTTATAAACGCAACGAAAGCTCATGTAACAAAACTAGTCCATCCTCATGGCGTTGGAACAAACCTAATCTAACCCTTCTAAGTTACAATTTGGCCTAAAACTACTTCCTTTGATAACACACAGAGGGTCTTTCTTAAAATACGTAACGCATTAGGGGGTGGAGAGGGGGCGAGGGAAGTGTTAAGCCACTTTTTTTTACGTGATAAGGGAGAGGAGCTCACGTCACAAAGAGGTCATGAGGGGAGAAGGGGGTACAAAAATCTGAGAAAGCGTTACGTATAAATTGGGCCGAATACGGTATAAAATTAAGATAAAATCAATAAAATGTTGTAACTACTCAAAGTACTCAACGCATCTTTTGGACAAACACGTCACTTGCGTTTTTACCGCTATCTCGCATCGATGAAATGTGTTCTAAACAAAACTCAGACGTCTTCCTTCTTGGGCGAACTTTAAAAAAAAGAAGAAAAAATGGAGGAAAATCGAATTAGTGTTAAAATTGAATCACGTTGTTGGAGATGCAACAAGAAAATTGATGAACGCCTTTTTTATTAGCGAAGCGGAACCCCGGTTAACGAAGTAGATAATGATGGTAAGCAGTGGCAAAGAAGAATCTTATCGGTCCAAATCTACCATTTCCTCGTGTTTGCCTTTTCCCTCGTTTTTCCCCTTTTTTTCTCCGCACCATCTATTTCCTTCCCGATCAATACTAATAATTGAATCGGTCTATGTAAAAACCGCACGGGCTCATTATTTAATCAGCCTTGAGCTCCATAAGAGTTCTCAAGTTCTAGGGCTCATCAAATAATGCACAAGTGCGGTTTTAGCATCTACCGATTCAATTATATGAGCGCTCGCGGTTGGGTTTCCCACCCATAGAGACTTCACTTTTCATCTGTCTCCTCGTTTCACGGAAACCCTGTCAGTTCTGTCGAAAAGACACATTTTAAAATAAAACGAATCGAAACGAATTTTCATCTTTTACTGATACTTTTAGCCATTAAAGGAGAAAGCGGTACCTCGTGCGCCATTCAAAAAATTGTCAGCGAGAGAGCCATATCAAGGTTTGTGAAACCTCCTCTCTTCTTCGATAGGGAATAATTTATTTTTTTGGATTTCATCCCCGTTAATCGTAAAGCGACAATACCTTTCTGTGTACTAAATAAATTGTAAGAAAGAGTCACATACAAGGTTTGTGAAACTTCTCCTTATACATATTTCATTAAAAACAATACATTTTTTTGGAGTCTTAACCCTTTACTGACGGAGGGACATGCTCTGTGTATAATAAATGTGATTTTAAGGAGGAATGTACTTAGTTTACATCTTGATCTCATACACCTATATATTGAATAATATTAAACAAATTTAAATACTTTACTTAATATCGAGCTAATTTCTATTTTCATCTTGAAAACACTGGAAAAAAACACATTGGATCTAGAGTCCAGACTCTTGAAAACATTGACAAGAAAAAATACTCCTGATTCAATCAGATTTTTGCTTAAATCAAAAGGTAATCCGCTCAAATTAAGAGGCTTGGTTCTTGATTTAAGCAAAAATCCGATTGAATCAAGAGTGTTTTTTCTTGTCGATGTTTTTAAGAGTCTGGACTCTAAATCCAATGTGTTTTTTTTTCCGGTGAATGAATAAGTTCTAGAAACAGGGGAAAACACAGAATTCAACAAGTTAAGAGAGAGAGAGGAAACTTGGCATTCAGAATCAGAAGGATGTTTTTATTTTCGCCATCTCTAATCTTCAACCATTAAAACACAATTCTGTGACCATCGCAACTGACCTATACGACGAAGACTTTTCACGTCATTTAAAACGTGAGAACTGAGAGCATTCTCTCTCGTCTTACAAAAAAAAAAAAAAAAAAAATTCGACGCTTCAGAGGTTGCTGGCGACAATTCGTGTATCTCTTGTTTCATTTCTCTCAGTATAGACTGATGACGTGGAGTCCCCAGGGTTATTAGATTTTATTCGTCCGACGAAGTCTGAGACGCGGAACAAGAATGTGGATCAGGCTGCCGAGAGGAGAGAAGAAAACTTAAAATTTGATTTTTCGATTCTGGATACCACCACTTTCCTCCGTTAGATTCTCACCCCCAAAATGCGCTCCCGGAACAAAGAGCTCTCGCGACGCGACCTAAAAATTCCCGGGAAACTTTCGGAAGCAAATTTGTGGTGGATGTTGCCGGTGAAGCAAGGCAATCATCACATCAGGGCGGAGGACTCCGGACGGTGCAAAATATCGTATATCCCATCTCGTAATTTGATAAATGGCCAGATCAAACTTTTACTTCCGAATAAAAAGTTTTGATAAAGTTGGTGTCTCTGAAGAAGTCCCGGCGTGAGGATGCGTAGCCGGGCTTGTACCGCGGGATGCGGCCGCTATGCTCCGCGTTTTTAATTTTTACTTATGATTGGTGACTCCCACTTTCGTGCAAGTTCTAACGAAATTGAACGGGAAGGTGGGAATGGGGCTGGCGGGGCTCTCATGCCCCTGGAGTAATTTAACTTAGGATTAAATTCATTTTATTCATTCGCTCTTTTACTTTTTAAGCTCATTTTCATTCCTTCACTGCTCACTATGCCATGCACTTTTGTGCCCTTGCTCCCTTAAATAACCCAGACACATCAGCGACCTACCCTTGAGAAGCGCAATTTTTAAAGTTCTTAATTGATTTATTTGCGCGCCTGTCTGATGTTCCGCTTCTCATCGGTTTCGTCAACTTAGCGCACATTTATTTTAACACGAGGCTTTGAGGTGGATCAGTGTAATTTCGTTCATTCAAACAAAATTCTATTGAATGAGTGGTGAATGCACTCTATGTGAGCATCAAAAATTCATAAACGGCCCATATTTTTAATCGATAATTCTGAAGTTCGGAATTTCGAATAATTCCTGGTGCCATTAGGTTGCTGAAACTAGCGGACGCTTGTCTGTACTATGAATATTTCAGGCGACCGGCATTTCAGGCCATACAACTCAATCAACAGTTTATTAACTGACTGGAGAATCATCCCGCCATTCCGGAGTTCGGTTCATGTATCTGCTCTGGAAATAAATATTGCAAATTAATCGTTTGCGGTTTAGCAAAGCTTTACTTTCTACGCAAAAACGTCGCATAAAGCTTACTGTAACCGTTTACTGTTACTATTAACCGGCTGAGTTGGCCTATAATCATCTCTTCGTACAACTCTAGGTCAATAAACAGGTAGATTAGTAATTCAAATCATGGGATTTTTTATGGATAGAGGTCTCAATTGTGTTGAATCGGATCCAAACGGTAAATAACGCCTTTCACTGACACGAGAGGAAATGAATCTTTGTTGTATATTTAATACTTATCTGCGACGCAAAATTACTGTACATGTTCATAAGTAAAAAAATATTACATTAAATACGTGTTCGCGCTCAAAAAATTATCCTCGACGAACGATATTATTTCTCCAATTTGTTACAAAATGAATCGTGGAATTTTCGAATGATTTCTCCGCGATATTTACTGCACGAGAGTTTTCATAACTCAGAGGTTTAATAAAAATAATCTCAGTCATCGTCAACGAAGTTTTCTTCACGTGACTAAAAGAATTTGAAATTGTAAAAAATCCTCAAGCGTTAAATTTAAGACCTAACTTTTGGATAGTTATTGATTTTTTCCAGTTCTCTTTGAAAGAAATAATGCAAAATGGACCTAATTTAACAAAAAATTAAGGACCAAATTTAACAAAAAGGAACTAATTAAAATCACATCTCAAGGTTGAACCGAGAAAAAGAAGTTTGGAGTTTTATTCCTCCTTAGAATCAACGTTAGAGATTTTCAACGTCCATTCGGACAATCAAATATTTTCCTCGACAAAATTTATAACAGGAGAAAATTTGCGGCTAGTTGAGCCTCAAACAACACCAAACTCATTTATGAGACATGCTTTATTTTTGTCTTATGCAGCCCAAAATGAAAGGCTAGTGTCGATTAAAGTTGCTTCAAGCCCTCGGACCAGGTACCGGTACCCCACTGACGTCCGCTGACCCTTTAACTATTTATGCGCCAGCGCCATACACATCGAGGTATGCTATACTGCCGTGCTATGGAAAAACGCCGCAAGAGCATTCAAGCGTTGCCGGATGTCTCTCGATAAAAACAAAATTTACTGGAAATTTTTTGAATTATTTGCTTCAAATTTTTCAGACGACATTGTTCGTAATTTGATCTAAAATACCTGAAAATTTCAAGGAAAAATATTCATAACTTCCCTTAAAAATACACAATTAATTTGGGGAAATTTGGCAACCCTCGAGTGTTCATACGGCGTTTTTCCTTAGCTCGGCAGTAGAGGGACATGTTGCCGAACAACCCGACTGATCGTGGGATCGATATCCGCACGACACGAGGGCGGTGAAAAATAAATGAACGGCTTAGCCGTCACGTCAGTTGTCCAAAAATCAACAGAGCTCACTGCTAACAAAGGTAAAAAGGCTTGGACATTCCGACTCAATTGTTAACCGCGGCTGTCCAATTTCGAATGAACCCAATCTTCCTACTCTCTTAAATAGTTGATAGATAGGTGCGTGATTGCCTACAACCTAGTAACACTGCTCGAATAATTATCTTGAATCAAAGGTCTCTCAAGCGTGGAGATAGAGAGTTTGCCACAACTAGATCAGATTTAGCGATTGCAATGAAACGTCATAATTAATGGAAATTCGAATGTTTACAGCTCCCCTCCGTTTTTCCCATGAGCGAATGTTAATTCTTCGGCCCGGCGCACGACCAGAGAGGAACCTCCGACCAGTTTTTTCTTGCATGAAATATTAATGTTCCACCGAAATGAAACAATTCACAGAAGCTGATTACTATCGCGTAATGGCGACAGATGATAAAGTATATAATATTAAGTAAATTTGCATTATTTGGACTCATAGCTTCTTTCGAAAGGGCTTAATCATGGTCCAGTTCACACCACTGTTTTAAATAATTTCAAAATTAGTAAGCGGAGTAAGCCTAGAGAAGAAAAACAAAAACTGCGCTATTACACTCTAATTCCCCAACATCCCGTCTTAAAATTCCGCGTACTTGAATATTCAGATTTGCAAGAGAATAATTAACATTTTAAATTAGGGGGAAAGGGCTGTAACGATATCGGCGATGAAAGTCGCAAATCACGTACCTCGCGATTCGCAACGTTACATATTTCTTGTCACATTTTAGTTTTTCAAGGAGAAACTGACGAACTTTGCACCCTGAAATTGCGTCTCATATTACTTCATGGATCTCTCAGAATTATGACATTATTTCTAAATTGTACTGCTATTTCGTTGTGTTTCTCGAAAAGATGGAGAAGATGAAGGAACCGAGGAGATAAATGCAACTTTATTCAACATTGCACGAAATGATTTGTAAGTCACTGACGGGTGCTATTGCTCTCACCTAAAATTCACTTCGAAGCTTGAAATAGTACTTTTCAGAAAAAGTCCTTAACACTTGTTGGGTACCTACTTACTATCTCTATACTTAATTATATTTTCTGTTGGCTTAACAGATCAGCAAAACTGTCATGACAAAGAACCGAATATTACTTATATATTCAACCTTTTTACACACCACCACACCGATCCCAAGGCACCTCTGGAAAATTTGAAAATCGAGTCGTCTAAGGAGTAATTTTTAGCTATGTATGCAAAAAAAATGATTGAAAATACTTAAAATTGATGAAACTGGAGAGTGCCGAATAGATTTTGGAAAGGTCCTCAATTTCCGGTCATGTCTGAGAGTCTTCGGACGGATCAATCAAAATCTTGAGACTCATCGGTGGCTCTATTGCCACGAAAAAGCCTTCAAATTACAACTAGAATTTCAAAATCCAGAAAGAAACCGGGTAAAACTTAAGCTTTTACCTCGCATTATTCTCGTACGAAAGATGCTCAGGTGTTGCTGTAATACTTTACTGGAACTCATAAATTTACCGCATTTATTGGCGGCTTCGACGCGCATGCCCCGAGGCGCGGAGCGTCTACTCGAATCGGGTGCCCAATAAACACAGGTTGATGAAACATCTTTTTTTATATTTAATAAAGACAAAACAAGTTCGGATCGTGGATCGAACGCGAGAGGCAGGTCGCGAGCCCTCAAATTACAACCCCGCATCAACACCCTCGAGATGTTGAGTCTTAAGTCGGAGTGGAGTTCGGATCATTATCAGACTCCACGTTGCCATCCGTATTTCCAATACCCTTGAATTTTCAATTAAGATTGGAAAAATGTGATAGGTGCCTTAAATGAAGAGAGTCTTGGAGTACCCCCTCCTTGATTTGCTGGAAAATCTTCTGAGTGGTGGCTACTGCTCATCAACCTTAATTTCGATGGGTAAACTCTAAAATAATGCAACGTTGAAAATTTCTTTTTGTATTTTATGGAGGGTATGGATTCAATCGACATAGATCGATCTCCGTTAATCGGTCGAAAACCGCTTGAGTTAATCGACAAATCGGGGAATCGATCGACAAATCCGTAAGTCGATTGCAAAATAAGTGAATCGATCGACAACTCCTTGAATTGATTGAAAAACCCGTGAATCTATCGACAAATCCGTGAATCGATTGACAAAGCCGTGAATCGATCGACAAATCCGTGACTCGATTGACAAAGCCGTGAATCGATCGACAACTCAATATATCGATCGAACTAAGTGGTCAAATCACGTCGATTGGTTCAAGTTTCTATTTTTCGATCAACTCATGTCGATCGAATCGACACTGTTTTTTTTTATCACTTTGTCGATCGATTCACGTTTCTATTTTGCTATCGATTCATGCCGATCGAGTCCATACCCTCGGTAATTTTTATTTCGATGAAGAAAATACTCCCTAAATTATTTCTAGTATAATACTAGTAATAGTTCAACTTTGATTTATTTTCACAATCATGCCGTAAAAATTTCAAACCATACCATTTTGATTTATTTCTTTACATACCGGATAGAGGCGGAGGCGCTAGAATTCAGAGCATCGCGTTCCATATTCCGGGTTGCGTTTTTGATCTTGTGATTAGCTTCACGCTACGAATTTCAAAGAAGTGCGGTCGGTAAGATCCGAGAATCTTGTTCCAAGGCGCGGAGCTGTTCTTCGGGGCTTCGATGATTTTTCCAGCAAATCGACAACGATGGACGGATAAATTTGAATAAAGACGCGTCTCAATGAAACAGGGTGTTCTCTGTTCATTCAAAGATGATTAATTTGACGCGGTATAGTTATAATTCCCGAGGATGTTAAGTCGTGAATAATTGTGAGGTACCCTGCCACGGTGCGGCGCGGGCAGGCGCAGCACGGGTGTCGAGTTTGGCGTGGCGCGGCACAAGGCACTATACGTTATGTGTACCTATAAATACAGGGTGTTTACGAAACGCATTTCCTACTCCTCCACCAGAGCCAAGAGACCCTTAGCCGGCCTCTTGGCGACAGGTGGAAGCTTTTACTTTCGGGGATTCAACAGTGGAGATGTTGCATGTGTGAGGAATTTACGATTTGACTATTGACTCATGAGTAAAAGTTTGCGAGAAACACGATGGTGCCACTGGTTTTCTCTGAAATCAACTCCCAAGCTCCAAAAAGCTCTCAAGTTGAGGCCAAAATGGAGGGGATATCCCACGCTATCCTGAGAGTCCACCTCTACATCAAGACAAACTCTCCATGCAAGTATAGGGAGCAAATACATTAACAGGGCTGCCACTTTATTTGGGGACTCTAAAACTGAAAACACGGCAACCCTGTCAATGTCTTTGCTCCCTATCTATGCATGGAGAGTTTGTCTTGATGTAGAGGTGGACTCTCAGGATAGTGTGGGATATCCCATCCCCCCATTTTGGCCTCACTTTGAGAGCTTTTTGTGAGCTTGGGAGATGATTTCAGAGCAAACCATAGTGGCACCATCGTGTTTTTCGCGAACTTTTACATAAAAATCAATGGTCAAATCGCAAATCCCTCACACATGCAACATCTCCATAGTGCCTCCTCCTATGATTGAATACCTTCTCTACTTTTTTACCGTATTGCAACGATATTCGATGTCCTGCATGAGGCGTGCAACATTTTCCTTGAGCACCCTGTAGACTAAGTTACCTGGCCGAGGAGAGCATCATCACGGACCCCACTCACTCCCACACACACACGGGAGAGTAAACATGGCTGACACACTGTAATTAGTCTGCGCCAAGTAAAGCACTGGCCGGCGCTGTTGATGGTGGTTTGATCATTACAACGTAAGCGTAAGGTGTTCGGAACCATCGGTCAGGTTCACGCTTTGAGCCTCGCGCGTTCACGATGCGCCGCGCCTCTGCACCGCGGGAGCCGAAGGCGCCACCAAAACACAACCCAGTCATCTCACGAGCGTTAGAATAGATCGTATTCGATACATTAAACGGGTGAGATTGTATCGATATCGATTGGTTCAAAGCATAAACATAGCCTCAAAAGTACATTCAGAAATCTGAGAGAACGGGTCTTTTGTAACGGATTTTTTATTTTTTTGAGTACCAAATGCCAATGCAAAGTGAAATTGTCAGAAAATATCTCATTTTCAGCCTTTTCAACTTAAATAATTACAGTTTTGGTTTGAGGTTATGTTCGATTGTTTTGAACCAAACGATACATCGAACCGTTATCGAATACGGTCTATTGGACCGCGTTAAGCAGAAAAGAACTTTTCTCCGTACTTTTAAAGAAAAATACGTTTCATTTCAAAGAAAAAAAAAATTAAATTAAAGGGAATTTTCTTTTCCCTGGTAAAAATTGGCAGTAGAATCTGTGTTCCAAAATACCATAGACCTACAGCCGGCTGTAAGATTTCCAATAGCTTCTATAGCCGGCAACAAAATTTCTTATAGCCTTTTATAGCCGATGGCGATTAAGCAACAGCCTGGAGATAAAGTGTATGCTACACGTTATTAATTACGGATGCTAGGACATAGTGAGTTTTTGGACTGCCGCTCTCTTTTTGGGCCGCAGTATCTTGATATGTTTTGCGAGGAAAGCTCCGTACTTTTGAAGGATGCCTGCCATTCCTAACATGTAGGAGCGCCTGCAATTTCGTATGATACTGTGCAATACCTCTGGTGTGAAATAGTTGCTTCAAGCGCCGTGGTACGCTGCGGCGCCGCGCGGCGGGCGGGCAGCCAGCGCGAAACGAGCATTGGCGCCTTCAAACCTAACAGGGATACTTCACGCATTGCGCAATGCGTGAAGTATCCCTGTTAGGTTTGTAGGCGCCAGTGCGCCGCCGCTCCGCTTTGTGTTAGGCTCTAATATTTAATCTCGTGGAGTCAGCGTTGTTCAACTCATGACTTTGAAATGTTCGCACACTCTGTATGGATTATTCTCATTTTAATTGATGAAAACAAATATGTAGTGGAGGAAAACATAATGTGCGTTTTGTATATATTATGGTGAATCCGTACAAACTTAAGGATTTACAAAGCACACGAATTTCTGCACAATGTCTCATAGCCTTTTATAGCCGATGGCGAAAAAGCAACAGCCAGGCGATAAAGTGTAAAACCCGGTGATAGGAACTATAGCCCGGCTGTATAATTTTTTATCGCTTCGTGTAGCCCAGCCGTATGATTTTTTCCAATTTCTACAGCCAGCTATATGATTTTCTATCGCCTTCTTCAGTCGGCTATAAGAACTCCTATGGTATTTTGAAACGCAGCTCCTATCGCCAATTTTTACCAGGGTTAAGTCGAATAACACATGTTTTCAACCATTTTTTCAGTGTAACTCCTCATGTCAATCCGAAATTTTCAATTTACAGAAGCAAAAGTTGCAAATGAGACTCCCATAAAGATCGAACATGATGAGGGGGGGGGGGGGCTAAAAACAAATCTCGAAAATTATTCTATTGTAATGAAAAGGTGCGAAGTAAGATAATCCGGAGTAATATCTACTTCGGTGTAGAGCGAAGTATTGGAAATAGTTGATTCATACATTTGCTTCCATCTCTATTGTGATGAGCTGTAAAAATCGTATGATCTTTTCGTATGTTCTAAACATCAAATCGGTCCAACTAATTGAACACTACATGGGAAGCGATGGTCAACCTCTCTTCGTCCTATCATAGCTGCTCCTTTAACAAAGAGGCGGACCAAGACTTAAACTCTATGATGCGGATAAGATTGCTGTCTGCGATTAATTATTTTTAATTATTTTAAACAATGGTCCTTTGAAAGGAGCGTTTGAGCTATCGATTTAAACGTTAGATACTCGGAGCAATGTCCCGCACACAACGTTTACACAAAATAGACTTGAACAGAATCCGCATTTTATATGGAAACCTTATGAGAACCGTAACAAGTTTTCCTTCCTCGGTTTTTTTTGCCCATCCAGATCATAAATAAGTTCAAGTCTTAGTCTATCTATACCTAGGTACTTACGAGTAAGACAAAATGGATTACAGTTTGCAATTAGGTACCACTATTTCTAACTTTTTTTTAGAAACGACTTATTTGCCATTAGTTCCCTTATGCAGGTTTGTGCTTTTATGTACCTACCTATCCGTTCATGAAAACGGGATCTTTATACAAAAGTAATATTTTCAGTAGAGCGACTACGATCAAGTTAGCTTGAAAAATGAGATTTTGAGGTTTACGGAAAACTCTCTTGCCAAATATTGCTGAAACGAAAGCAATTTTTTCATTCGCACTCTTTATGCGCCCCTTTTCCTTTTAAAATTATGATCAAGATGTCCTTGCACTGAAAAAAATCTCGGTGTATTTACTAAGAAAAGGGTAAAATTACCAAGAATTCAGGGTTCCATTCGATCCCAGTTTTTTCTTGGTAAAATTACCATTTATGGAATTGGTAATTTTACTGGACCTTGGTAAAAACGCGAATATTTTTTATCGACTGTGGTAGAATTACCGAGATAAAATGGCAAAGTTACCGGGAATTGATTACCAATAAAAGTAGTATTCTTACCTGAAAAAACAGTAAAAATACAGGTTTTTAGGTAAGCTTACCAGTCTGTGTTGGTAAAATTACCAATAATTGGTAAGAAAGAAGAGATGGTAAAGGTACCAACGGACTTTGGTAAAAACGCCGATAACTTTTTTTCAGTGTGGCGCTTGGAATATTCATTATTCCTTCGCAACTTTCAATTTCGTTGTTGGATGTAGGAACCAGCTGTTGTGGAGGATGCCCCCACGGGAGAGAAGACATCGTCGCCCCTCTGACGTAAGGGCGTATCTCAATGTCAACGTGAGCCCTGTTTTACGAATAAATCCATTATCTCTGGGGCTCATGCGGAATTCGAGTTACGCCCTTACGCCAGAGGTGTAAAGATATGGCGGTAGCGACGGCGCGCCGTTGAAGTTGCGCGAAGTTTAAGTTCACCTGAACGGCACATGTCAGGCGTTGCACACGTCATTAAAGTTGATTTAAATGATTGGGGCTATAAATTTTGTCCACGCACACCACCACTGCGCCACAGAGCTCCTCGGGGCACGCCGCACACTGAGTCGAGTTTATTAGAGAGGTCGGACATGAAATTTTAAACTGAAACCGCAAATTTGGATGTTCGATTCGTCAAATTTTTAATTTTAACGGGTGCCTCGAAACGAAAATTTCGCGAGGAAACCATTGGAACCACTTTTAAAACCTCAAAGTTTTGATTGAACGGAGTTATGAGCGTTCAAAGTTTCCAAATTTTGTCCGACCTCTCCCATTGACTCTATCTACTGTGCGCCGCGCGCCGTTTAATAGCTTACTTAAACTCTAAATCTCGCGTGAAGCAGGGAAGGCGGAAAACCGCGCTCAAAATCTCAAAGTGCCTACTAATTTGGACCGACCTCTCTCATTGTATTCCTCGCGGTGCAGCCCTAAATCGACGGCATTTTATGGTGTGCGCGCAGCGCCGAAATAACCACCCAAGTGCAAATTACACCTTACAACCGTCATTCCCATGGATTAATTATTCCCCTTCGCAACACATCAATTTGACGGGCGGGTGGTACAGCACGCAATCCAGTGTGCGAATCGTTAAGATTTTCTAAACAGTTTTACAATCTTTGAAGCGAAACAATGAAAAATGCATTCATAGAAAACAAAAGTACGGCAAATTTTACCAGAAGTATGGCAAAGCTATCATTACGAGTAGTCTTCTTGATGTTAGACACAGTGATATACTGTGCACGGAGTAAATGTCTTGGGATTTATCCCCTAAAACTGTGGCACTGCCCCAATTTGTTGAATGATATGGGCATTTCAAATAAATTATGGTGGTGCCGGCAATTCAATTCGGGGTATAGTACCGCAATATTTTGGTTGGTAATCTAATTAATCAAGGTACTACCATAAGTAATTGGAAAAGCCCGTACCATCCGACAACTCAGCCTACCTCTTTTTTCTGTGTGGGGTAATTAGAAATCTGGTAGCATTTACCATGCTTTTGGTGAATGTGATCAAAGTTGCGGTCTTTTACTATTGCTAGAACCTTACTTTTTTCAGTGCTGGTGTCTGGTATTTAATGAATTTCATTTTTAAAAATTTGGTTACCGAGTGAATTGTATTGAACATCCTCGGTTTTGGAACTGAAGTTCGGTTTCCACAACTAAATATTTTGGTCACCGGAACTGTGGTATTTTACTATTAAATATTTTGAATCTGTGAGGCATCACACGACTTTAATTTTCCTGACTACGAATATTCTTGAAAAATATCTTGTGAGAATATTGGCCCGATTGTTTCCGAAAAAAATGCGAGTGAAGCAAAGAATCAAGACACGCGGTTTCACTCAGTGCCATGGCGTGCTTTGCGATATATCGATTGATCTGCCATTTAAATCTATGGAAAAGGATCGATTATCTAATGATCGATTCTTTACTACAGTTTCAAATGGAGAAATATCGATAATCGATCCTCCACGCCACGCCACACCACGCCACTGGTTTACTATACATACCTATCTTTGCGTCGTCAGTGTCTCGCTGCTGCACTGAGGAACATTAAAAATGTAGACATTGAGTAAGATTCAGAGAATTTCGGTCAGTTTTAAAAGCCATTCGTCAGAGTCAGCCACATTTTTAAACGTATTTCTTTTGATTCACCGCCCTTCATCCTTAAAAATCTCAGCTCATTCCAATCTGCAGGTGTTGCATCGCTAAATTACACATCGGATTCAGTGATCTTGAAGCCTTACTTCACTGAATACCGGCCATGGGTTTCGAAAGTCTCAAAAAGAAGAAGAAAGAGAAAATAAACACTGCAATCAACCGACAATATCTGTCAAAGCCAAAATATTCGCAATAACTCCCGCCTCGCCGTTAATTTATGATGCGTCGGTGGGAACTCGCGAACCATGGTCGGTACAGTAAGACAAGGATGAAGCTCCTGGTCCACATTCCAAACCTTAACCGCAGGACGCTTATTTAACGTTAAACCATGACTGGTGCGGAGGAATGATTCAAAACTGATTTACGCTCAGTCGGAAAAATTTATTTATTAAACAAACAAAAATCCATCACCCCCTCTCCCGTTCTAAACAATCCATGAATCTCACTTCATAAAGATTTTCGACTTCTACCGAGTACCGTGCAATGCGATAGGAATGCGAGATCACATTATGATGTAAACGTTACTTGGACTGCATTTTGCAAAAAAAAACCAAGAGTATTCCAATGCCACCAAGATTGTGCAATTATTTTTACCCTGCAAATATAAACTGATCATCTAAACAAGATTTATCTTCACTCCCAATAAACTACTGGAAAAAAACTCCGGCCGTGAAAGCCGTACTCACGGGTTATATAGACAAACCGTCCGCATTCCGGGCCCAGAGGCCAAAAGTTCCGGGTGTGGCACCCGGGCAATCGAAGCTATACGGCTTCAGCACCCGGAACTTGCGGCCTCTGAGCCCGGAATAGATGGTATATCTACATAGCCCGTAACTTTTTTCGAGTGTATAATTTCAAGACAAAAATTACCCTTGTAAAGTCAGTTTTTAGCGTGATTTCTGTATTTTATCGCGAAAAATGTAAGCACTGGAAAAAAAAAACACATTGGATCTAGAGCCCAGACTCTTAAAAACATCGACAAGAAAAAGTACTCTTGATTCCATCAGAATCTAGCTTAAATCAAGAACCAAGCCTCTTAATTTATATTAAGCGGATTTCGTTTGGATTCAAGCAAAAATCCGATTGAATCAAGAGTATGTTTTCTAGTCAATGGTTTCAAGAGTCTGGATTCTAGATCCAATGTGTTTTTTTTCCAGTGAGTAGCACAATCTGAGCAACATTGGATTGCTCCTAGTTCCTTTTTGCAAAATGCAACCCGTTGTCGGTTTGCCTTATTGTACATTGTACATTGTACAATAAGCGTCAATATTTTACTGATTCATTACATTTATCGCGGGCATTATTTCATTTCGTTGCATTATTTAGTGCCAGTTATTTCATTCGAATATCCAAGTCTTAGTTCGATTGTAGAGTTTCGTGGTCATCAGACGCATGCATCGATGACAAAGGGGCGGTTCGGACCCTCTTTCGTCCCCCTCGATTGAGCGCCGCGCAGGCTGTCGGGTTTGGTAGTCATAAAATCTATCCCTATCCCTTTGATCAAAACGGATTTATCGTTTCTTATCTGGAATCTGCGAGTAATAAAATAAATACTGGGGGTATCTAAAGCATAAAAACACAAATTCGTATCGTGAATGTAAGCGTACTTCGGGTAAAGTTTCGGCCGGTCAAAGTTGAATAGAGCTCATTTCACGCTTCCCATTTTGTGCCTATTCCCGTTTACCTCTCAACCGCCCTGTCCTAGCTTGGATTTCTTACGATGGCAATTTTCACTCAAGATCACTGGAGATCTCCAAACATGTCCTTCGTGGCCATTAATTCGGCCTGATAAATCGGCTAAATGTACGATCGTTCGTCAGTTCATGAGGGTTGGTTGAGGCCTCTTCTTAGGGTGTCTTGAGACACGTGCGGGTAAGAAAAATGCCTTTTTCTTCTACGATACTTCAACGCTCAGGATTTCCTTCTTATTTTAAATCATTAATAAATGAGTTCTTTTTTTGTGTGTGTGTGTGTGTCGCACTAAAGGATTTTAAACCATTATTTACTAGTTCCATCATCTAAACTATCTAAACTAATTAGCTCCAGAAAAAACATTAATTTTCTAGCCCTGAGAGAATTTTATTTTGACGGAAAAAATGGAAGAAATTCATCGTGAGGTTCATCTGTGCACAATTAGGTTAGTGCACCAAGTAGGTCAGGAACTTGGACGCATTTTAACCCGCCCTCCTCCGAATAATGAACAGAATGAGACATTGAAAAAACACAGCTTCTGGGGATAGAATTGCTTCAACATGTTTGATTGCAGTCAAGAGAATCAAGCTTTTAATCTCGCACATAAAAACAAAATTGAATTGCTAAACGTAGGTGCAGTAAAAGGTCAAGGATAAACGACTGCATTCGATAGCCGTACAATAGACTCCTAATTTAATGCAGAGCTCTCATCCTTCTTTCTCCGGGAAAAAATTGCTTAGAGTTGTTATTTAATTGATGGAATACCTAGATCCAATACCAATTCAACCCTAACTTCCATAAGGAGATCCCAAGATGAAACATCTTGAGGTTGATAAAATAAATAGAAAAATCAGACATCAACAAACTCTGAAAAAAGAGTAAACAAACGTACCATTGTACTCGCACTCAAGTTCGTTTTTAATGAAAGAGTTACATGTATATTATTTGTATTTTTTCATACCCTGGCCACTCAATGGCCTCCTGCAAAATTTTAAAGAAAATTTGATTGACCTTTGTGCTTGTCAGTACATAATATCCTATACCTTTGTTAGAAGAGGAGAAAAAATCCTTCTCACCGTCAAAAGCTCCATCTCCTGTTTTTCAGATTAATCAATTTAATCAAAACATAAAACAGCACTTTAAGATTTTGAAAACCGGCCTTGAACTTTCGCTAACTGTGTTTTTTTTTAAATTTATCTTATTTTGCTACCTTATTAGCTGCAAAGATAAAAGTTCCCTTCTCTATTCGAGAGCTGACGAGAGAGATATTCAAAACAGTTACTCAAAAAAGTTCTCAGCGTACAAAAAAGAGATTTACGCCGTTAGATTTTTCCTGCCTCACTTAATTTCAGCCTCTCACCATGGGTGTTCAATAACCCAATTTCATTTTCCTCTTACCCGGCGTATTAATAAAGAGTTGAAAAAAGGGGCAAGTGAGCTTTGATGTGACACTAATGAGCTAACTTGCCACCGAGGCAACGTTTCGTAAAACGGTTTCCGAAGCTATAAAACTTTCGACAGTTTTTGACTGTTATAAAATGGAGCTTTTCACAGCGTTAATGCAGCAGACTCCAGCGCTGTGCTCAGACAAAGAAACTTCCCTGTTCTTAAACGGTTGACGGCGACGCTGTAATGAAACTTAAAAGTTGATAAGACATTAACCACCTGCTGGGTCCGCCAGTCAGCGAGTGTGAGTGAGACAGGGCTATGTGTGGCAGTGGCAGAGCGTGAGCGATCGATTTTCGATCTTTCCCCATTTGAAGCTATGGTAAAGAATCGATCATTAAGGTATCGATCCTTTTACATAGGTTTGAATGGCAGATCAATCGATAAATCGCAAAACACGCCACGCCACTGATGTGTGGGTGTGCTCCCTGCATGGAGCATGGAGCCAGGCAAATCAACCAGCAAGTGCAGAACCTTTTGATCTGCCCGCTTTCGGAATGTAGAGCAAAGCGCAATGTCGATATAATCGACGGACATTGTAATGGGCCCCACACGTCCGAAACCGGGCTTTTATTTCCGATTCGGACGGGATTTCATCCTTGTTTACGGGTCTCTTCCCACTAAAAAAAAAAAATTCCAGATGCATCTTTATACAACAGGGAGATTATGCTTTTTTATCCGAAAGGGGAACTTCCTGCTACCTTAGTCTATAATTGGCTATCGCGGATTCAAAATGAGCCGTGGAGTTCTTTCACAAATGGCTTAACCCCTTAATCAACATCCTGTTTTACCGTTGGACACCCTAAAACAGAACTATTGTGCTCTAATCGAATGCTTATTCTTCACGTACTTTGCATGTATTATTTTTAATTTCTTGAACTGTCCGCGAGATAAATTAATTCAACCTTGAATACAGTTTACATCCTCTTCCCATGTTAAGTTGTTTCTGTATTATTGTCTAGGTCCTTTAAGTTATTATTTCTTTTAACGCCAGACTTGCGGTTGCTCCAACCACACTTCTGGCTGACTCCACCGTATGTATGTACCTCTGGCTGGTGCGACTACTAACATAACTGGCGCCAAAATCAGCCGGGAACATAGCGTGTGTGATTTTTTTTCGTATGAGTGGGGGCCTTATGGAAGAAACAAAGTAGTGTATTGACTCATAGAGCACACTTCTTCTGTCTAGCCGTTTAACCCTTGGCGCCTCATGTAAATAAACAAATTTAAAAAAAAAAAAAAAAAAAAAAAACTAAATACTATGAGGCCCGGATTGCAGGGCTTGCATGGAAGTGGGAAGTGGAGACAAAAGGCAATGAAGCTCGACAGGGACAGGTGAGGCGAGCGGGGCGCGGCTTGGCGCATGCTGGTTTTAAAAACCGGAAAAAGGGACTGGTTGAGCGAGCTCGTATTCAGTTACAAGTGTATCCGATTTTAAATGATTTCCTGTCACGTGGTCCCGCGCGCTTGCAGCTGATCGTCGCGTCGCCCGGGATCCCGCACCCTCCGTAATGAACCCCGGCCGAAACCTCATAAAACCCCATAAACACCTACTTTATTAGAACTGATACCAGACCGCGGCGGTTCACATAACGGCCGCGCTGGGGGACTTCCCGGTGGCTTTCGGCAGCCGCGAGAGCGTATTTCGTGAGTTGAAACCGCGACTGCAGGAAAAGGGACCTTGGTTTGCAGAGGCAAATTAGTATGACTTAGAGGTGTTTATGCTAAAAGGAACTATGTGCATAAAGTTTGCGTGCAACATAGTTCCTTTTAGCGCATAAATACGTCCAATTTTAACGCAGGCTGTCAATCTGGATTGGAAGCTCTTGAAAACGATGTATACAGGGTACTTAACGATATCGAGAGTATATTATTTTGTCTATTTTTTAAATTTTTGTCTAATTTAAAGTAATTAGATAATTGTATTGGCAGACAGTTATTTATGTTTTTAAGATTACTCCAAGTTTTTCTCATACTCTCATTTTCTTCACCATTCATACATTCTTATCATTAGTAGTTAACTGTCACTAGGATATCTATGTTTTATATTCTTAAACTAAAAGTGCTAAATTTGTATTACACAGATTGCTAATAAATATTAAAAAAAAAAAACGATATCGACGCTGTAAGTCTGCAACCACGTATGTCGTTTGCGGTGTTTCAAAATGTCCGCTTCTATATTATTTTTATTTTTTTGAGGAGAACAAATCGACATCATTCCTTGCAGCTTTTGCAAAATTTTCTTTATTCAGAAAGGAAAAATCTCAGCAGTTTTTACGCCGTTGAACAAATGCTTACGAAACGAGGGTTATTATGACAAAATCGGTTTAACCCTGCGATCCGGAGCGATCCGGTATACAACGGGCAATACGTGTTCTCGTTTGCACTGCTTGCATGGTGGCACAACTTTTCAAAAAAGTTTCGTTCCCACCCTCCTTTAAATGAAAATTCGTTTGACTCTATCGGATACCTTTGATTTGACGGTTATTTTTCTATCTTGGTACTGAAGGAGAAACATAGTGCAGTGGGACTTTTTTCCTGATCATTTATTTCTGCATCAGAAAATTTGTCTGAGGATACTAGATTAAGGTACAAATTTTAGTTAAAATAAAGTTCAAACCGTGATGAGAATCTCCGATTTATTCAACAACTCACATCAAGCGCCAAAGTGCATGAAGCATGTCAGCACTACAACGTCTATAGATAGAATAAATCACAATGTCATAGTTGTCATTGGAGAAAACAATAAATTTAAAGGGCTTCTCGCCGTTTTTACATCCAGCAGAAAACAGGTAAAAAATTAACTTCACGAAAATTAAAAATTGAAAATGGGGTCACAATCAAACAAAATCTATACCCTTCTAACTCCGATCACTACTCTTAAATGATAGGGAAAACTTTGAACAATCATATAGGTATCTGTGGTAAAAAAGACTGTGTTCGCACTTGAGGTTGATTAAAAGGAATCATGTGATATACAAATCCTTTATAGCGCACATCATACTTTGATTTAATCGATTTCTGTGGTACCTTTATTTATATCTTAAATGCGACCAATATGGCAACAATGTTTGATGATAATGGGCTTGTTTCGGGTCTATTGGCTCCGTAGCTCCTCGGTGCCTTGCTTCTCACCCCACCATGCATCAGCGCACCCACGCTACCGGGCGCCAGGGGTGGACGTTGTCAAATTTAATGAAATCGATCACCTTAGCATTATAATCTTCTGTGAAATGTCACGAATATCATCATTATGTGGCAATAATTAGTTGGTCCCTCATAATAGTTACCAATATTCAAATAATAATAACCGTTCGCGTGAATTGTAAGCGACTTTTCAAGTCGCTGATTGCATGGTCCTTGCACATTTAACTTTAGTTGGGAAAGAAATGGACGCGCATCTGCAGGACAATTAACTGACCATCTGCCACCCTACCAAAATGAATCAAAGTGAACTTTTTCGACTTATATTTTGAAGGAAAAATGTTGTATAAAACTTTGAAACTCGAGAGAGATGAAAATTCGGAATTCGTTATGATGTTTCAAGAAAAATTAAGGTTCAAAAAATTTTAAGATGTAAAACAACTGCAATACCTTAAAAGCACTGGTATCACCATTTTCACTTTTATTAAACGGTCTAGAGGGACAGACTAAATGAGAGACCGGCCATAAAGTGTGAGAGTTCAATGATATTTAATCAACCATTTCTTCTCAAATGCAAAGACAGACACGCCTACCCATGACTATACTCAAACATCAAGTGCCTTGATTTGTGACGTTTTGTACCTCATTTTTTGGTGATAAGGATATCGCCGAAATTCTCTCACAAATCCGCGAATGTTCTTTCCTCCAAAAATATTCAGTTGAAACATGCAATAAAGGTGTCTTTTTCGAAAAATTACAAAAGAGAAGGATTTTTGGAAACACTGCAATTGTGTCACGACGTGCATTCTGAATTTGACAATCGATTAAGTCCTTCACAAAAATATAGTATTTAATTCCTAAAAAATCATCTTGCATAAGAGAAGAAGATTTTGCCTATTACGGTCAAGGGTTCTTTCCCCTCGCTCAATCTTTCCTCAATTTTTTTTTTACATTTACATAAAATTAAATTCTCTGAAGAGTCTACATTCAAGTAAGAAGGCACCCTTTTTCATTTTCGCCGTTTGGTGCTGTCCTCTCGTTCCTCGACATATGGATGCAGAAAATGCTCGATCACAGCACACGCACGGGCGGGCTTGGAAAAGCCTTTTCACAGGTGAAGGAAGGGAAAATTTTTAAAGGTCAAAAGTCGAAAATCAAAGAAAATTTAAGAAAAAGGTCATCACTCCGAATATTGGAGGGAAATTTTGTGGAAAGCCGGCGAGCGGGTGCTTCAAAATATGGAGACTTGGAAGATTCTACATCCCTGGCCCGACTCCCGACTCATGGACGCCTCCAGCTTTCACAAGCTCGCGACGCGACAACGCATGAGACGCGCCTTCATTTCTTCGGTAGGCACAAAGCGCAACATCACTCATTCCCAATACCCAATCTAATTTTAGTTCTGTCTCAGGTCGAGCATCAGTGAGGAGTATTATTCAGCGAGAAGAAAAGAGTAGAAATCAATTCCCCTGATACTTGAACATATATGAATCGCTTAAATCTGCACATCGTTGGATTACTTGTCATCAAAACACGTATCCTTGACTAGTTGCGCAACTATTATGTAGGTATTCCTGACTTCAAATCTGACTCGCATGTATGCATAGTTACATTCATGTTATACGATAAGGAGTCAAATTTATCTTCCGCACTGAATAGAATATTTAGCGTGCATATGCGCATGGAGAAAATTATTTGAGTTCTTGTGTTCCTCTCGGTACACATTGAAGTATAACAGGAAGTAACCCAAATTTTCCGTTGATTTTGCCATGCATGGGCGCAGGCAGGGTGCAGAACGCTTCAACCTTTCTTTAAATTCATTCAACCTTATGACCAAAAAAAACTCCCTTTTACCCCAAAAAATCGGGCTTTTCCACCGCTGATATGCCAAGGGGATCCCCCGTTTTTCCCTTTCCATTATTAAAAAAGGATAACTTATTCATTCTCCCATAAAGTCTGATATTCCTGCTGAACCACCAACGCTCAACATACTGACCAGGTCAGTTTTTGTTGACTATCTCGCAATCAATTTCTGTCCGCTGATTACTGCGACGCACAGTGGGACAAGACTGTTGGAGAAGTCAGATACAATTTGGAAACTTAGAAAGCTTTTATCCTCGAAAATATGAAATGGAGAAATTTTGACGTATTTCTGTCAAACGGAACTAAGCGCCAATTTGAGTTCCTTTTGAGGAATTTAGAATGCCGGATAGCGCGTTCTGTCAAACGGAACTAAGCGCCATGGAAAAGCATTGCGAGTATAGGACGGAAAGAGCCCGACGCGACGCCCGGTTCCGCCGCCAATCCAAGCCCCCCTCTACCTTCCTCCCCCTATGGCGCTTAGTTCCGTTTGACAGAAATACGTCCATTTAAGAGTGGTCTCATTGGATTTTCCATTAGAGTTCCTTTCGAAATCACGTGTTGAAATTAAAATTGTGACGAAATCAATATCAAAATTTGAAATTTTAATCAGGAACCTCATGTGTGACGTTGCCACTTACATGAAAGATATAATAGGCTGGGGCGGAAGCGGGTGATCCCCGGTTCCCCTATTTTACGCGGGCGGCATGCATCTGTTTCGCGCGGTCGGAAAGTTTTTGCACCCCCCGGGTAAAAATTGGCGATAGGAGCTGCGTTACCATAGGAAGAACCAAAATACCATAGGAGTTCTTATAGCCGACTGAAGAAGGCGACAGAAAATCATAAAGCTGGCTGTAGAAAGTGGACAAAATCATACGGCCGGGCTACACGAAGCGATAAAAAATGAAACAGCCGGGCTATAGTTCCTGTCGCCGGGCTTTACACTTTATCGCCTGGCTGTTGTTTTTTCGCCATCGGCTATAAAAGGCTATGAGAAATCGTTTAGAAATTCGTGTGCTTTGTAAATCCTTAAGTTTGTGCGGAATCGCCATAATATTTACAAAACGCACATTATATTTTCCTTTACTACATATTTGTTTTAATCGATTAAAATGAGAATAATCCATACAGAGTGTGCAAACATTTCAAAGTCATGAGTTGAACAACGCTGACTCCACGAGATTAAATATTAGAGCCTAACACAAAACGGAGCGGCGGCGCATTGGCGCCTACAAACCTAACAGGGATACTTCACGCATTGCGCAATGCGTGAAGTATCCCTGTTAGGTTTGTAGGCGCCAATGCGCGTTTCGCGCTGGCTGCCCGCCCGCCGCGCCGCAGTGTACCACGGTGTTTGAAGCAACTATTTCACACCAGAGGTATTGCATAGTATCGCACGAAATTGAAGGCGCTCCAACATATTAGGAATGGCAGGCATCCTTCGAAAATACGGGGCTTTCCTCGCGAAATAAATCAAAATACTACGGCCCAAAAAGAGAGCGGTAGCGTAGCCCAAAAACTCACTAAGTCCTAGCATCCGTAAACGTTTAGCATACACTTTATCGCCTGGCTGTTGCTTAATCGCCATCGGCTAGAAAAGGCTATAAGACATTGTGTATCCGGCTAAAGAAGCTATTGGAAATCTTACAGTCAGCTGTAGGTATATGGTATTTTGGAACACAGATTCTACTGCCAATTTTTACCAGGGCCCTAATATTCAGCAGAGAAAACAATGGTCAACCCGATGAAATCCTAGAAATCAACCGAGAGCTTGAGCCTTATAGCGTTTCTTTTCCCATATCGGCTGAACTCGGTATGTTAGTCGAGTCAAATAAGGGCAAAAAAAGGGTGAACCCGGAACTAATTGTATGTTTGAGTTTTTTGGGCTCATTTTATTCAGGAGATCAAGGAGAATCGAATGAACTAAAATTCGCCAAAATTCTCCCAAAATTTGACCCCAAAACCCCCCAAAAACTGAAAATTGACCTGAAAAATCCACGGATTTTTGGGGGGTTTAGGGGTCAAATTTTGGGAGAATTTTGGCGAATTTTAGTTCATTCGATTCTCCTTGATCTCCTGAATAAAATGAGCCCAAAAAACTCAAACATACAATTAGTTCCGGGTTCAACCCTTATTTGACTCGACTATGTATTGTTTCTCTGAGTGTGGGCGACGACGAGAAGCGTTAATTAGACGGCGCTACTTGTCGCTCGGCGGAAAGAGAGACCCGAATCCGGGGGGCTTCGGCGGGGTAGCCGTAGCGCACAACGGGCACGACGCAACGGGGGACGTCTGCCGTTCGCGGTGATTTAACACGTCTCTTCACTTTAATATCCAAACACACCGATGGCGGCGGCGGCGGCCGATGCCTTAATGGCAGCGACGTCGTCGAGGTGCGGCTCACAACTAAGATCACCGATGAATAATTCAACCCTCGACGGTGCGCTCCCGACTACGCTGCCCCACCAAGGAAGAACGCCTTATCAACCTTCAGGTGTTGCCAAATTGCCTTTGATAAATCACGAATTTCCTCGTAGACTTATGAATATTTTCCTTCCAATTTTTCAGATAATTTTACTCGTAATTCCACCGAAAATTCCTGAAAATTTCAAGGAATACATGCATAATATTCCTAAAAAAATGAACGTTTTATCGAAGGAAATTTGGCAACTCTCGAATGTTCATACGGCGTTTTTCCTTAACACAGCAGTATGGCTCCAGCTCCGGCATCGATGGATCCTGTAAATTTAGCCACTGATGAACGCTGCCACCGCCGCAGGCGGCAAAATCCGAAAACGGGGTCTCGTCGACGAGACGCCACGCACCGCGTGAGCCGAGACGTTGCTGTCCTCTGCGGCTCATTTCAACGTGTACTCTAGACGTAACGTCACCATGCTGCAGCGTTGAGTGAAAACGTCGTATAAAACTTCAGACGTTGACAAACTTCCCTCGACCAATCAATTGGTGGGGGAAAAATGTAGTATTTAACTTTCAATTTTTCAGAGATTTTTTTTCGTAATTTGATCTAAATTGCCTGAAAATTTTAGTTGAAAAGATTCATAATTTTTCTCAAGAATAAGGAGTCTAAATTTGGCAACATTCGAATGTTCATACAGCGTTTTGCCTTGGCAGGGCAGTATGGGATTCCGCCGTCAAAAATGGTATTTATTATATGATTAAACAATGACAACAGAGCAAGACTCTCAACCTCACACTGTTCTTTGATACCCTGGAGAAAATATTACCTCGCAGCATATTTTGGACCTTGCGGTTAGGAAACTCCTCGCAGATAGGTGATGATGACCTTGCCAAGACCTCGCAGTGAGGGAGTCGGTTAGGCATGGACCTCGCCGCGAGGTACTGACAGCTCATGGCGAGGACCTCGCCTCGCGGATAGGTAAGGAGACCTCGCGGATAGGTGAGAGGACCTCGCGGATAGGTGAGAGGACCTCGTAGTTAGGTTGGCTCCTATCCACTGGGTGAGGGTCCTCACAGTAGGTATATTAGCCAGCAGGTAACCTGAACACAGAGGTAAACCCAGGTTCAGAGCCTCATTAAAAATTAAGGATTAATTGCAGCATCTAATATATACTGATAAAAATGTTAAAAAAGTTTTTGAATTTGAAAGAAAAATTGTGTTTAATTCAAAAGCACATTCCTTGGCTCAAAACATTTGGGTGAGTGAACTGAAATTGTTCTGTAAACCAAAAAAGTGCCTTAAAATTAAACACAATTTTTTATTCAATTTTTTTTTTTTAGAAAAAAAAAACAAAAAAAAACCTACCAATCAAAACTTTTTTAACCTTTTTTACCCCGAGAATCCTCTCACAAATTTTCTTATCTATTTCAGCATGCCAAAAAATAAGAATAATCTGTACCTTCTTTGCACATGGTCTTCCAAAATATTCCACGCTATGAGGCATTCTTCACTCCGTGCAAGAATAGACCAATTCCAATAATTCAAGGATCAGGTAGTGATTTTTGGAAAAATTGCATCGTCACTGGCCTAAAAATAAAAAAAATAATCATCATTCACCAGGGTCACACTCAAAATGAACTGTAAAAATTTCTGAATTTTGATAGTTATAACTGAATATTTCAAGTTAAACTGACCGATTCTTTTCATAAATTTTAAGCGAGAGCTTTTCCTTCAGCATATCAATCACACATAATGTAGAATCACACTGTCCATACTGTTTCATCCTGTCACACAAAATGCGCTGTTCCTTCTTCAAGCAGGAAAATACTCATTGGAGGGAGGAGTTTTCTTCAAATTCACAATGTCTAATTACTCTAGAACTGTACTCTTTGCATCAACTTTACAGTGAAGGTAAATAAGTAAGTGGGAATTTTAAAAGCCCAAATTTAGAATGTCAGCCCTTGCAGTTAGGTCAGTAAGTAAACACATTTTCCTTACTGCTTCTTGATTATGTTTTTATGATGCAGAACTTTTCAAAGTACTACCCATGAAAATTCAGAGGACAACCAGTTAAGGACCACATACTTTTTCATTCTTTTAAATTTTTTAATTTATATTCTTATTTAAAGTAAGTGGATCAAATTAAAACATAAATTACAACTGGAAACCAAGAGGTATGTAAAAAAAATTAAAAATGTTAATCACCTTACTTACTCTGTTCCTTTCTTTTCATGTTGACTCCTATTTTCCTCATGCAACCTTGGCAGGGAACAGCAAGAAGGGGTCGCATATTTGGCCTGATCATCGCTAGAGCTTCGGAGGTTCCTAACAAATCCTTCAACTTCTGCAGTTCAGTGTCTGGAATCAACATATCAAAGTAAACAAGTGATCCTCTAGATAAATTAAAAGTTTCCTATTTTTTTCCATATTTTAAGACACATGTCAATTGCACATTCAGTCAAGTGAGTGTGAGGGAAAACAGCTGAAAATCTTCATCCCCCAGACTGAAAAGACGCAGCCACTTACTTTCTACGAGCAGGTCTGTGCTGAGAGAAATTTCACGGTGCCTCACACAAATTGTGCAGTTAAATCTAGTTTTGCCATGAAATTTATCCTCACAAGCAGAGGCTATTTGCAGTAGGTAATTATTCCGAAACTATACAGAGACAACTATCTGCTCGACATGGCTATCATTGCCCTGATAAATCAGAGACTGTAGATGCATACTCAATTAAAATTCATAACTGCACACAATCCCTCCATGAGAAAGGAGATTGTAGGTAGAAACAGCAGGGTGAGGGTGAGCTATCCTCAATTCTCCTGGAGAAAAATCCTCCCTACTTATGAAATTGTCATGCCTCAAGGAGAAAAATTCTATTACCTACTTACAGTGCACACTTGTTGTTAGTCCCAAAATGATTCCTCCTCCATCTCTTCACACATTCCAAAAGGACACAGATTAAATTCAAATTCCAAAGTAGATTTCCACAGGTTTTCATCTGATAATCACTGATAAACTGGACCGAGTTAAACAGAAAGGAACCAAGCCACATCAGCTATTGCCAAATTTAATTGAACAATTCAATTATTTACACGAAAACGGTAGTGCGGATTTTCGTGCAAATTTCAGTGAATTTTCTCCATAGTACAAAGCAAATTCCCTGTCATTTTCACAGAAATCCGCACAAACGTTCTTTCATAAAAAATTGAATTGCCCAGTTAATTTTGGCAACAGCTGATGTGGCTTGGTTCCTTTCTGTTAAACTCGGTCCAACTAAGTTAGAGGAAAATAAGTAGGTAATGCTGCTGCATATTACTACTTGCTTACAGTACATGCTTCGCCTTATCACACATTTGAAATAAACACAGATTCTATTCCAAGGACTGAAGCGAAAAAACAATATGACTTGCAGAACTTAGGTAGTCGTAAAGCGATTCCTGCATGGTATTTTTACACATTTCAAAAGAATACAGCTTAATTTCTGATTCCAACGTATATTTTTGCGTGTTTTCACTCTGATATCCCTGACATATCTTAATTTTTCGAAGTACTAAGTAAGCTTCACTGTTGATTGTAAACTAGAGTCCCTTTATACCCAGAGTTACGACAACTCACTTTTGGTTGGGCCAGGATTGGGCTGAAAGTGGCCTAAAAAAAAATCCAATTCTGATTGGTTCTCGCTCATGGAGGCCGAAACTAGTGCACCAAGATGGCGGTACCTCGTATGTGAACAAGAATAATGAAAATATTACCTAATTGTGGTTTATCAAGAGTAAATTGTTATTGCCATCGGTCCAAAATGAAAATAGATTAAGAAATTATTCACAAACCAGTCTCATTTTCTCTTTAATTGATCAATTTGTTGATGTTGTTGTTTCTGTGTGACAGACATCGCAGGATTCCTGATCCTTATCCCCCAATATCGTTCGTTTGAGTGCACTAGTTTCGGCCTCCATGGCCAGCCAAGGTCGGCTGCCAGTCAGCTGATAATCGAGTTGTCGTTACTCTGGGTATAAAGGGACTCTATTGTAAACAAACAAACTGCAGACCACACTGCGTCATAGGTTTTGTTATGGTACACGAGTAGAGCTTTGATTGGAATGTTGCCAGATGGCGAGCAAAATATAAAACTCGAACACTATATTTCGACACTTTATCTCGACCATTTCAAATAAATTTTCCGTAGGCCACGCATAGATTCCCGCGGTCACTCACACACTCACACAAGCACACATCGCCGGATTGACTCCATTTGTCCCCGTTGCTTTTGAATACGAAGGCTCCGTCTAAGTATTTATCTTTGTCTCGAGCGCACACGGCTCTTGGATACCACTATTCGTCCTCCATGGATGTGCGTGAAGTATCATCAAACTTGAAGGCGAAATGAGACATTTGGTTTTGACTCGGACTTGGTGCTGCGCTTAAGATCGGCTTCTATCTATTTAAACGACTGTCCCCGATTTAGGCAACACTTATCTTAGTTTTTTTCAATTTCACGACACTATCGAACCGAGACACTTTCGTAAGAAAAAATACTGTTAAGATGTGAAAAATTAAAATATGACAACAAATCAAGGCTCTCAAACTCACAATGCCCTCTGATACAACTATTCCAGCTTTATGGATGTGCTTGAAGTATCATCAAAATTGAAGGCGAAATGTGTCATCTGGCCTTGACTCCGACTTCGCAGCACGCAACACAAAACACACTTCTATTAGGTATCAAATTATTAATCAATTATTAATAGTCCATCTCATAACCCTAAATCACCAAATAAAGTAAATTAATATGATCTTTGTGTACTTCAATAGATAAGAGATTTAAAATTATCTATAGTTGAAATATGAGTCCAATAGCTTAGTTAGCTTACATATCTCTAGAAGTAACCTCAGAGTTACATAAACTATTATATCATAATAATTATTCTACCTCTCCTTCTCTATTGCTAATGATTAATATCTTTTTTTAATTATAGATTTAGTATATTTAAGTGCTGTATTGCTTAAGTGCTGTATTTGTTTTAGTGCCGTATTTGGAGACGATCTCTCTTTACCAAAACGAAACATTTATCCCCAAAATTCGAGCATATCTACGGCAAAACTGCAAGCCCGCGCAATTCACTTTGAGACGTTGTAGTTTGTCCTGTTTCATTTTGATTTTCCGAAATATGAATAACAATGTCAGACACTCTGTCCAGTTCTTTCGTGTTTTTATGCCATTTTAGGAGCGGAACTTTATCTCTCGCCGGATTTCTCATAGATTGAGGGTCAAGCTATGAAACTGATCCAATTTCAACCCATATCAATATACCCTATTTCGGCACATCAAGCCGGCGACTTGTAGAGTTTTGTTAAAAATCTCGGTCGTAGCTGCCACGTCTTTCGAGGTGGGAGTGAGTAGGGGAGACCGGGGCTATGTTGACCAGATTTTTTGAAAACTTGTGTCTGAAGAAACAGAAGAATAGAATGCCATTTCTTTAATGCTCTAATCCTTGAGCATACAGTGTAAAATTAAAATCAACGGAAAACATTGTACAAAATACTTTAATTTTGTGAGTTTCATGCGTTTTTATAAGAAAATCCATTTTGGTCAGCATAGCCCCTGCTTGGGGCTATATTGGCCACCCCCGGGGCTAAGTGAGCCACCTGTAAGGAAGCTATGTTAACCTTGTTCAGTTGATTGTAATTGCACTTAAAAAGCTTAGTATTATGCCCTTACACTTATCTTTCGTAATGTTTGTAAAACTCAATACCTTTGGAGCTGAAAATTTAAAAATAAAAAAAAAAAATTTAAAGAACAGTATCAAATTTAATAAGTGAGTTGGCGTGAAAAGCAACTTAACAAATAATAAGAAGATCTACTTCTCCACTAAATAGGACCGTTTTAAACTCAAAGAAAATGGATTTGAAACCTTACGCAAAAAAAAGTATAAAATGTATGTCTTCTTAGTAGGTCAACATAGCCCCAGAAAAATGGTCCACATAGCCCCGATCGAGGTTACCTCAAATCAAAGTCATCCAACTAAGAAACAAGGAGTCAAAAGCCATAAATCCATACACTAAAATCAAAGGAAAGGGGTCTACTTCAAATAGAAACAAAGATTAATAAGATACACAATAAATACTCGCCACAGCAAACAAAATTCAAAATTAAAAAAATCGCGTTTTCGGCTATTTTCGAAGGTAAACAAGAATGTTACAGCACAGAGCATAACAGAGGGGGACACCATCGATGTTGATATTTTAAATTGTTAGTCTACATCGCTGCCAACCTTTTTGCTCATCAAAACATCAAATTTACATTTTCCTCTACAAAATTCTCACGATGGTTATCATAGCCCCGTGGCCAACATAACCCCGGTCTCCCCTACAGCTCTGCCATGCTAAAGAGGAACGCCGCGCCGTTAGAACATCCAAGAGTTGCCAAATTTCCTTTGATATAATGTTTATTTCTCAGGAAAATAATGAATATTTTTCCTCGAAATTTTCAGACACTTTAGATCAAATTACAAAAAAAAAGTATCTGCAAAATTAGCAGATAAATTTTCAAAAAATTTCCTGGAAATTAGTGATTTGCCAGAGGAAATTTGGCGACTCCTGAAGGCTCATACGGCGTTCCTCCTTAGCTCGTCAGAGCTGGAATGTTTTACCCTCTGTAACCGCTCTGTTACTCTGCGTGCTGCTCTAAGTCTCCCGTACTTTCATCGAAAATTTCTTGGAACTTCATCCTTTATTCGCAAGACTCACCACAAGAGCTCTACGGCGCGGCCTTAATATTAGGTGTTTGCGGGACGCGGGAGTTGACTAAAGTTTAATTACTCCGGTTAATAGGTAATAATTTTTCAATTACCCTCGCT
Source organism: Bemisia tabaci (assembly GCF_918797505.1). Classification (NCBI taxonomy): domain Eukaryota; kingdom Metazoa; phylum Arthropoda; class Insecta; order Hemiptera; family Aleyrodidae; genus Bemisia; species Bemisia tabaci. Next base: position 31,335,277 of record NC_092797.1, on the reverse strand, counting down.
TTGATCTGCGAGCTGGTAACTCCTCATTAACGGGGAGCGGAGGCTTGGAGCCCCCGGGCCTCGGCGGGTGGAGGATTGTTAATTCCTTATTAGGGGTAGTTTAGCGGGGATGGTGGCGGCATCGATCCGAAATTAGAAAATGAAATGGAAGAAGGATATGCGAAGACGATAAATAAAGATAAAAAGGGCTCGGAGAGCGCCGAGGAGCATTTTTGAATGGCCTCTGGGTGTCTTACATTATTGTTGGCGAACAATATGCCTCGTAATTAACAATTAACTTGTCAGTTGTTTCATATACTTTGGCAAGCTCCGAGTCGGGGCGAGTGGGGTACGGGGTTGGTACTCGCGGACTCAGGGGAGTTCTCCCGTTCTAAGGAAAAACGCCGTATGAACCTTCAGGCGTTGCCAAATTTCCTTCGATAAAACACGATTTTCCTCGTAAACTTAAAAATATTTTCCTTCCAATTTTTATGATAATTGTGTTCGCAATTTAATCTAAAGTTCCTGAGATTTTCGAGGAAAAATAGTCATATCATCCCTCAAAAATAAACATTTTATCGGAGGACATTTGGCAACTCTCGAATGGTCATACGGCGTTTTTCCTCAGCACGGCGGAGTTCTCGGGAAGACAATGCTCACGGCTTAAGTCGCCCGGCCTAGAAGCAAGAACCCTGAACCCGGAGCTGGGAGCTTAACTCAATTCATAAAATTGCATTCTCATTACACTCCTTGCTCCAGCCAGCAGCCTTCCGCAACAATATCCATTAAAATCCTGGCGTTTGGTTTCCACCCGTTCCCTGTTCGCTTCTTGCTATTCGTTCCTTGACGGTCGTGGCCGACCGCTTTTCCCAATCGATACGTTTTCCCAGATTAAGTTTCGTTAAGGCTCTGCTCCTTCGGTCTCTCGCGATTACGCTACCGCCACTGGTGGTGAACCTTGCAATTCGACAACACTGTTTTTCCTCTGTTTAAGTGTACGTCCAATAATCGATTCTAAGGGAGGTGGCCTGCCACCTGCCACACCTTCACGCAGGAAAAAGTTCTGTTCGTATTTAACACCAGAGTTTTTCGGTTACAAAAACCGAAATTAGGTTAAGCTAACCGGTATTCGGTTTTTATGACTGAAAAATTCAGTGGCGAGGCTTGAATGATCGATTATATCGATATTCCCCCCATTTGAAGCTATGGTAAAGAATCGATTATTAAAAGTGTTTGTTGCAAACACCCTGTTTATCGATCATTTTCCATAGGTTAAAGTGGCAGATCAATCGATATATTCCAAATCATACGCCACGCCACTAGAAAAATTCCGTTACCAGAACCGAGAAAACTTCCGCGTTCAAAATGAACCGTTTTCCTTTTAACAAAAGACAAAAAATTCCAAAATACCTGGTCTTCTAGATAATTTGTATTGCATTGTAATCATTTTTTTTCTTGATAACTTTGTAAATTTAATTCATGGAGATGTATACAAGACATATCGTTCCTGTATAGCACTTAGAATATTATTAAATAAACTATGTTTCGATCATCGAAATTCATAATGATTGCTTACCCTGGTAAAAATTGGCAGTAGAATCTGTGTTTCAAAATACCATAGACCTACTACAGCCGGCTGTAAGATTTCCAATAGCTTCTATAGCCGGCTACACAATTTCTTATAGCCTTTTATAGCCGATGGCGATTAAGCAACTCACAGCCAGGCGATAAAGTGTATGCTAAACGTCGCTGATTACGAATGCTAGGACTTAGTGAGTTTTTGGAATACTGCTCTCTTTTTGGGCCGTAGTATCTTGACTTATTTTGCGAGAAAAGCTCCGTACTTTTGATGGATACCTGCCATTCCTAATATATTTGAGCGCCTTCAGTTTCGTATGATACTGTGCAATACCTCTGGTGTGAAATAGTTGCTTCAAGCGCCGTGGAACGCTGCGGTGCGGCAGGTGGGCAGCCAGCACGAAACGCGCATTGGCGCCTACAAACCTAACAGGAATACTTCACGCGTTGCGCAATGCGTGAAGTATCCCTGTTAGGTTTGTAGGCGCCAGTGCGTCGCCGCTCAGCTTTGTGTTAGGCTCTAATATTCAATCTGACGGAGACAGCGTTATTCAACTCATGATTTTGAAATGTATGCATATCCTGTATGGATTATTCTCGTTTTAATTGATGAAAAAAAAAATATGTATTAAAGGAAAATATGACGTGTGTTTGGTAAATATTAAGGTGGTTCCGTATCAAACTTAATGATTTCCAAAGCACACAAATTTCTACACAATATCTTATAGCCTTTTATAATCGATGGCGAAAAGGCAACAGCCAGGCGATGAAGTGTAAAGCCCGGCTATAGTAACTATAGCCCGACTGCATACTTTTTTATCGCTTAATCGTATAGCCCGGCCGTATGATTTTCTCCGCATTCAACAGCCAGCTATATGATTGTCTGTAGCCTTCTTTAGCCGGCTATAAGAATTCCTACGGCATTTTGAAACACAGCTCTTATCGCCGATTTTTACCAGGGTATTCTTTCACCGTATATAGTTCTCGTTCTCATTGATTTAACATCCTATTATTTGAATTCAAAAGAGACATGGCAAGAGAAACCTTAAAAACTACAAAGAAAGACAAGTGTGGTTCAAAAAGTAAGGAGGATAACAGAAAACTGAGAGCTCTCTCAAACGTCATGAAACACAATATTTTGAAGCAAACTAAATAGCCTATACGCTGAGCATTGGGGCCTGAGAAAGGGTTCATATTTTTCGGTTAAGTAGGTGGGTCGGATGATGTGGTGCACCAACCGGAAGCACGAGGCTTCTTGAGTTCAAGGCGAGGATTCGCAATATCGCAGATTGTATTACGTCAATTGCTCAGGAAGGATAAGTGTAGCAGATAAGGCTTAAAATGTAATTTTAACTTGTGAAGTGTTGTTTCGAGGTCCAGTTCTTTGAAACGCGCGCTGGAAAAAAAAAACACATTATTGGATCTAGAGTCCAGACTCTTAAAAACATCGACAAGGAAAAGTACTCCTGATTCAATCAGAATCTAGCTTAAATCAAGAACCAATCCTCTTAATTTAAGCGGATTTCGTTTTGATTCAAGCAAAAATCCGATTGAATCAAGAGTATTTTTCCTTGTCAAAGTTTTCTAGAGTCTGGACTCTAGATCCAATGTGGTTTTTTTCCAGTGCGTGGTGGTAGTCTGTAGATAAAATAAAAATAAAGAGTTTTACTTTTTCCGCCGAAGAAATGAGAAAGAATGACAAAGAATAACTTCAAATGACAGAATAGAGGAGAGAAAACATAAACTTATCATTTGAAATAATAAAACTAAAAAAAAGGTCGAAAATTGATAAAGAGATAATACTTGAAAATCCCATAAATCAATCGTTAGAAAAGAGGGAGTTCCTTCTTTCTATCGAGTTTTTTAGGGAATATGATTAATACTAGACCAGCCGCCCGATTATTGAAAATTATAGGCAAAGCTATAGACATAAAAGACAGAGTCATAACATGACGATCCTATTAATGGAAGCGGATGGTTGCAATGGACAAAGAAAGTAGTCATAGACTAGCTAACTGCAACCGACAAGAGACCCTACAGTTAGTCCGTCATATTCCCCTTTAGTCTGTAAGAGCCACCCGTTTCGACCAACAGGATCGCTCCATACTCCCAATGTCTTCTTTGTCCATCAAATTCAATAATCAGCCCGCAGGCCATCAGGGAGGACGTCGATCAGTCACACTCACCGATTGAAGCATTCAGGATAAAGTCCATGTCGTCAAACTCGATCAAAATCTGCATGAAAGGGTATCGCTATAGACATGCGTGTATAACGAGCAGAGAAATAAAAAAGCAAGCTCCTAACTGTGTTGGATCGCCCAGACGTCCATGCTGCTGTGCTAAGAAAAAACACCCTATGAACCTTCAGGCGTTGCCGAATTTCCTTTGATGTAACACAAATTTTCTGATGAATTCATGAAAATTTTTCTACCAATGTTTCAAATATTTTTGTTCACAATTTCAGAAAAAAATCATGAGAATCTCAAGGAAAAATATGTATAACGTTCCTCCAAAATAAACACTTTATTGAAGGAAAAATTGGCAACTCTCAAATGTCCATACGGCGTTCTTCCTCATTACGGCGGTATGGGAGTCCATATTACGCATGCAAACAATCTAATACTTGGCAATAAATGATATGTTAAGATGCTTATTTCTATTAATTGGGGTCGAATTTCCTCTCTTCGTTCTCTTACAACGTTCCGTCTAAGAGCCACAGACTCTTTGATCATATCAAATTACGTACACATCTGCAGGTGCGCTAATCGTGGAGCATGACCATATATTAAATTAGCTCCTAAGTGCTGGAAGAGGCACTGCGGGGCTCTGATGGTCAGGCTTGCGTTAAGAATTACGTAAGTATTGTAATCAATGCAAATGTTACTGTGCTGGCGGTTGATCGTTTCCAATAAAACGGTCTGAACAAAGCGAAAATGAGAGTGTAATTGGGATCGAATAAAATTGATGCCTATAAACAGTGATGTCTGTGGGGATGCTCTATCAACCGAGCATCAATTAAGTTCCCACCTTGATTCAATTTGTTAAAAACGAGGAAGAAAAAAATGATGCTCCCAATTGATAAAATAAGATAAAATTCGGCCACTTATGTAAAAAAAGAAATGAAGAAATTTTCTATTAAAACATGAGAGAAAATTCGGCGAATTTTATCGGATGAGTAGACTCCTCCTCAAGGAAATGTGAAGAATGCAGAATGACCTTGATACTATACATGAATCAATTTTTCGGTAAGACTAACTCAAAATCTAGCCAACAAGGACGCAATTTTTCGGAATTTTCAGGCAAGCCCTCTCTCTCAACCCCCTTTTGGAGTTGAAAAAGCCCCTCCGAAACACCCATGAAGGCGAGAATGTCCTGAAAGGGAAGTTTGTCCGTCCTCCCAGGTCCTCCTATAGTACTCGCGAGAGCCGTAAATCGCGAGCGCGTAAGTCTTGAGTAGATCTCAAACGCCCGCAAACTCTAGGGTATGCAACCCGGCCCACCGGGGAGTTCAAATAGTTGCATGTTGGGTTCGAACCCAACTTCGAATATTTTCCGTTGTGCTTCACCGTTGTTTCTTTGGAATTGAAAGAGTGCTCATGCTCATGTATGATGTTAAAATGAAGGCTGCTATTTTATTGAAATGCTAAGTATGAACATTCCTTGCTCATCCACCTGAACCGCTAAGTGATAAAAGAACACGTGACATAAACGCAAATGCAAACTTGTTATGTGATTGTACATCGGCATTGCACCCACGCGATTTAGATGACAATACCCTGCGCCCCAACACGTCATTTGGAATTTTCAAAAATTATAGGAATGTTCTCGAGGCACACTACATGGCGCGATTTTCCAACAGCCGCAGCCGCCGGAAAACCAAGACCAGTTTCCATTCGTAGCCAGGTCACGTCCCTGAATTAATTAATCCAAAGTTACCCAAAATTTTACCAAGACGGCTTGCAGCTCTGCTCACGGCGCGGCGCGGCGCGGGGCCACAGGGTCGGATCACACCCAATATTTTACACTATACCGTGCTAAGGAAAAACGCCGTATACAGATGCGAGAGTTGCCAAATTTCCTCCCACAAAATGTTTATTTTTGAGGAAGTTTATTAATATTTTCTCTCGAAATTTTAAGGAAATTTAAGTAAGATTGCAAAACAAATTTACTGTCAAACCGGAAGAAAAATATTCATAAGCATATCGAGAAATTTGTATTTTATCAAATGAAATTCGGTAACGCCTGAAGGCTCATAGGGCGTTTTCCCTTAGCATGGCAGTATACCTGTGGCATGACTGAGCTGCCGTGCTAAGGAAGAGCGCCGTAAGAACATCCGAGAGTTGCCGAATTTTCCTTGATAAAACATGTATTTTTGACAACACCCACGCACATTTTTCCTTGAAAATTTCAGATATTTTAGATTAAATTGCGTGCAAAATTGTCTGAAAATTTCGGAAAATATTATTCACAATTTCTCCAGTAAATTCTGTTTTTATCGGAGGAAACTTGGCAACGTCTGCTGGCTCATACGGCGTTCTTCTTCAGCACGGCAGTGAGGATGCCTACCGGATTTCGGAGTGAGAGTGACACCCACCTCGGCAACGTCATTAGTTCGTCGAGTGAAATGCGTGTAGCCGCAAAGGTTCGGTTTCATACTTCATAGCTTTGCGGCCCACCCTCCCCTGTCTCACCTCCTTCATCTCGCCGAAGCCACGCTCGTAATTAGCGACAAGAGCCGGCTTGTGTGGCGGATTTTGTTATTTTAATCATACGAATTAGTTCCTTGGTTTCCATTCCTCGCCTGCATGCCGCTGCTCATTTTCTAACCTTTGAGAATCTTGCCTGCATTCGCTCTTACTATCCAGTGCAGTCGGAGTAACCAACATTACAACTTACATGGAGCGTTCTTGCATCCCTGCTCGTACTGATCAAATGTTTTGACAATACAGAATCTATATACTGCGCGGAAATAACGATTCTATGGGGCTGGAGACTGCGATGGCTTTTAAATAGGAATGGAGATGTTGCACGTGTCAGGAATTTGCGATTTGACTAGTGATACTTATGTAAAAGTTCAAGAGAAACACGATGGTGCCACTGGTTTTCTCTGAAATCAACTCCCAAGCTCAAAAAAAGCTCCCAGGTTGAGGCCAAAATGGAGGGGATATCCCACGCTATCCCGAGAGTCCACCTCTACATCAAAACAAACTCTCCATGCAAAGAAAGGGAGCAAATACATTGACAGGGCTGCCACTTTAGTTGGGGACTCTAAAACTGAAATCACGGCAACCCTGTCAACACTCGCCGCTGATTTATCAGGTGAAACAACTTACTGCTTGAAAGAAAAACTGTAGGTATTGTCTTTTACGATACAAATTTTTAACTATCTTTTTTACCTGATGAGAGGAAATTGATCGTAAGAAAAAGTTTTGTCCTCTACGAGAAAATATTTTCAATCATCCTGCATGAAAACTAGAACGGATTCACACGTCCTCCTTTCTTGCTGTTATTCATTCTCTCGCTTTCTCTTATTCATTCTTTTCCCCTTTTTTCTTCCCTCAGGAGAAGGGGGGGGGGCAGTCGAGGAAGGTCTGAGAGATATCTCACCAATGGGATCTGTGGAACTCAATGCCTACTCCAAAAGAGGTTTAGGGGGCTTTGCTTCAAAGGCGGGGGGTGGGGGGGGGTGGAGAGATCTTTGCACATTTTCTAAGCATTAGTGTCGCATGAGGGTAATGGTCAAGATTTATCGCAGACTAGCATCTTGCGATTTTTGTTGGAATGCTTCTATAAATAGGTCCTATACGAATAAATTATGCACCTTAACTCCTCATTCCCACCAATTTGTTTTGAAATCTTCCTTGCATTCGTGGTCAGCCGAATCAATGATGCATGCCATTAATAAATATATGACATAAAATGTACCGTTACGGTCCGAACAAATGCTCATTGGATGCTCTTTCAAAACCTGTACGCATTTTTCATTTGATGACCATAAATTTTATCATGAAGTAAGTTTTGTATTGCTGTTTGTGAGCGAGCTTTAAAAGTTAGGGCTAAAGCTATTTATCCAGGCAACAACTAGTTACAAGCTACATTTATAAATCAAAACGACAGGGGTATAAATCATTTGTAAAATTACCAAATACACGACTTTTTCAAAAGTTTGAGTGCAGGTTATAAGAAAGGTTGTGTTTAATGGTGCGAAAAATTTGGATGAGCGATGCGAGCATCAATTCCAAGAAATCGATAACTGAGCTCGTAAAAAGTGCGTAAAAATTGCAGTGTATTGAAAGCTCTCATTATGTTTTATGATGTTTAAAGAAAAAGTACATGACCCAAAAATCGCTTTAAAATTTTCTGTTAGTATTTTGAATTAAGTACAAATGGAATTTTTTGAAAATGATGTAGCGGATACCTATTTGCAAATTAGCTGTCGCAGATACGCACTTCCATACTTTGGCTATATATATGCGGCGCACAGTGAATCGAGTCAATTAGAGAGGTCGGCCATGAAATGTTTAACTAAAACTGCACAGTTTGATGTTTCATTCGTCGCATTTTTAAATTTTAAGGGGTGTTCTTGAAATAAAATTTCACGAGGAACCAATGGAACCATTTTAAGACCTCAAAGTTTTGTATGTAAGAGAGTTATAAGCTTTTAAAGTTTCCAAATGTTGTCCGACCTCTCATATTAACTCGATTCACTGTGCGGCGCTTCAAAAAAATGATCCTATCAGGTATTTCGCTTTCACGTTACTCCAAATTCCTGCGCTAAAACTGGGAGCCAGAAGTGGGAAACAATGAATCAGGGCCGGATTTAGGGGGTGGCCACATGGGCCGCGGCCCATGGCGGAAAATTTAGAGGGCGTCAAATGTTGTAATGTTTTTAAACGTAGGTATCAAGAAAAAATCTGATTTAGAAAAAAAAATACAATCGAGAGAAGGCGAAAAAATCTCTCATTTCCTGAGAGTTAAAGTATAGTGATTTCTAATTTGCTCGTTTTTCGGTGATACAAGAGACAGCGCCTCTCATTAGTCTAGTTGAGAGAGAAACCAAACACGCAATTTGGCCTGGAGCGGCGCGGCGCAAAGAGCATGATGACGAAAACTTGAGATGGAAAGGAGAAGCCCTCGGCGCGCCGGTCAGCATGAAACACATATTAGCGCCTACAAGACTCGATGAATACTTCGCGCATTGCGCCATACACAGTGCAGTTGCCGCAGTGGCGGAAATTAAAATCATTAAACCACATTCATGTTTATTCTTTTATAATTTTTTAGTTCTTCTCTTATAAATGAAAGGCCTCGTCCATACAGAGATAGGTTTACGGAACTTAATTTTCGCGCAAAGTTCCGTGAACTTTTGCTGGTGTTGACAGGGCTTTCACAAAAAATGGGCCCAACACGAGTAAACGCGTCTTATGCACCCCTCCCCCGCTGGCACGTTCACTTGATGGGTTGTATCGATGTTTCAAAACGAATGCGAAGGGGCGGCAAAATACAGGCGTCCCTGGGCGGCAAATAGGTAAATCCGGCCCTGCATTGAATTCAGTTTTCATTGATTTTGAAATTGAATTGGTATGAAATTGTCGTAATTTTATAGAGAGTTAGTTAGTTAGTTAATTTATTTATAGACATTCTGCATCATAGGCTATTCACGTCTTTGCAAAGAATTTGGAAGATGGGTGCATATACAAGAATTTAGATTTTTGAATTAAGGGAGGCAAAGAGTTTCAGAAGTTTGGTTGTGACATTCGCCTGACATGAAGATGCCTGCATGTATAAATATAATTTCTTGGCATTATCACTTTGAAAAAATACTATGGGTAATAAATTGCACCATGCAGGTTCGTCGTGCACAGATAACCGAATGTATGTACATTTTAAGTACCTATAGTTCAGTTTCACATCTGGATAAACATGAGAAAAATATTCCTCGAATCGTCAGGAAATTGCTTTAAATATTGAAAGCACAGGCGTTCCGTGCTATAAAAACTGATTCATTTGCATGATTCGATCCAAAAGCAAAAATTAAAATGAGTAAAAATTTCCATTTCAAATTTTTTTGTGATTTAAGAAAGAGGATACCTTTCAGATTGCAATTTTGCCGGTTCAAATCGTGCGCGATCAAATTCAGAATGCAACTTCAAAACAGCCACACGATCCGGATGAAAAGCTAAGAAGGGCGATTTAAAACTGCCAATAGGTTCGGCGTTCACATTCTTTACTGCCTTTATCAAAATTAATGGAGTAACATACATGTGAGTTTTCTGATGAGATAACTATTCGCGCTTTTCGGTGTATTTGTTGCCTATATGGCAGAATTGAAGGCGAACTTTACGTCGACGATACCAGCCAGTGGGTTTACGATTTGTTTATTGGCTTTACCAAAGTTTATGCAGCGAAATTTCAGTTTTATTTTTCTTTCTCTGTTTCGAGTAAATATCTATTCGCGCTCGCCTGCAAATTTTCCTAAACGGCGGAATTGCGGGTATACCTAAGGTGGACTATACTTGCCAATGGGTTCGCGCGTTCTTTATTGGCTGTTGCGAAGTTTACAGAATGAAATAGATGTGTGGCTCTATGCAACACTATTCGCGCTCCTCCAAAGGAGCTCGGGGCCCTCGTGGGAAGGCCCGTCGAGTAAAAAGTAAAATTTTCGGGACCCAGCAGTTCGAAGCCCCACACTTTGTTTAAAGATCCTCCTAGGATCACCCTCTCAATGCCGGGACCTCTCGGGCGGAAAGCACATTTCCGCGAGGGCCCGTCATGTCAGATTTTAAAGAATTAAAGATTTAAAAAAAAAATAATTTCGAGTCTTTGAAGGGTACACTCTTACGGCCTACTCAACCCCCCAGAAGCTCAAATGATTTTCCGTGATCGGTTATGTACTGGTGAAAAATCTTAATTTTGAGTCACCTAGCTGCAGGTCATCTCCCTGGTAAAAATTGGCGATAAGAGCTGCGTTTCAAAATACAATAGGAATCGTATAGCCGCCTAAAGAAGGCTACAGAAAATCATATAGCTGACTGTAGAATGCGGAGAAAATCATACGGCCGGGCTATACGAAGCGATAAAAAATTATGCCGCCGGGCTATAGTTCCTATCGCCGGGCTTTACACTTTATCGCCTGGCTGTTGCTTTTTCGCCATCGATTATAAAAGGCTATAAGAAATTGTGTAGAAATTCGGGTGCTTTGAAAATCATCAAGTTTGATACGGAGCTACCTTAATATTTACAAAACACACATTATATTTTCCTTTAATACATATTTTTTTCCATCAATTAAAACGAGAATCATCCATACAGAATGTGCAAACATTTCAAAATCATGAGTTGAATAACGCTGACTCCGCCAGATTAAATATTGGAGCTAACACAAAGCGGAGCGGCGACGCACTGGCTCCTACAAACCTAACAGGGATACTTCACGCATTGCGCAACGCGTGAAGTATCCCTGTTAGGTTTGTAGGCGCCAATGCGCGTTTCGCGCTGGCCGCCCGCCCGCCGCGCTGCAGCGTGCCACGGCGCTTGAAGCAACTATTTCACACCAGAGGTATTGCACAGTATCGTACGAAACTGAAGACGCTCTAATAAATTAGTAATGGCAGGCATCCATTATCCCAAGTAGCATTTTTCAACGTAAAAATTGATATAATGTATCAATTTATAGGTATAAAGTTGTAAAAAATATTGCAATAATATAGCTATAAAGTAGCAATTCTCAGTCAACATTTGGACGATTTTTCCCGATTTCGTCAGGTCAGATCGATAAAAAAAATCTATACTTAATAGCAATGTCATTGCTATTTGTGGCGGTGCCAAATGGTTTTAGGAAAATTGAGGAATTTATCAATCTACCCTAAGTTTTACAACGTTGCAGAATCCATTTGAAAATCCGATCTTGCCGGAATTGACAGGAACTTCATGATTCAATCATCCAGCACCTTTTAAATTCTTCTGTCCGAGGCGGGATTAGAACGCGCAATTTTCGGATTACTGCCGTGCGCCGCCTTTGCCGTTTGAGCTAGCCAGGCTACCTGTCGGGTGCCTCACTTTTCACACATTATATAGCTCCGACATGAAACGAAACCCTTACCGGCGCATTTGCATGAAATAAAAAATTCAAAGAATTAAAAGTAACAAAAACAGAAACGAAATAAAAGGAGGAAAGAAAGGCATGAAAGAAGTAAAATTAAATTTCCCAGAACTTGGTTAAAAGCATAGACGATATTTATTTTGATTGACTGGAAATTCAAACCTTTTAAAAAAGCATTGAAATTTTTAAAGTTTCAGATTTATCGAGTTTGAGCTATTTCGAGAAGACTAAATTGAGGAAAAATGGTTGTTTCATCAAATTGTTGCGATACATTCCTGCATTCATGCTAGAGATTTGAAAACAAGTTACGGAAAGGAACACGCGGGAGTTTTTCATCATACTTAATAGCAAGATTATTGCGATAATTTTTGCGCCTTGCAATTAGCAGATTGGCAACAGGTGACACAACCAATAATCGGAATTTATTGCTACATCATAGCAACAATATAACAATAATTTCCGCGCCTTCAAATGGGGGAGTAGGCAATGCGCATGGCAAATATAATATAGCAACATTCCTACGAGTTTATGTCCATCTATAGGTATCCTTGCTACTTGGGTAAAAGTACGGAGCTTTCCTCGCAAAATAAATCAAGATGCTACGGTCCAAAGAGAGAGCAGTATTCCAAAAACTCACTAAGTACTAGCATCCATAATTAGTAACGTTTAGCATACACTTTATCGCCTGGCTGTTGCTTAATCGCCATCGGCTGTAAAAGGCTATAAGACATTGTGTAGCCGGCTATAGAAGCTATTGGAAATCTTACAGCCGGCTGTAGGTCTATGGTATTTTGGAACACAGATTCTACTGCCAATTTTTACCAGGGCTGGTAAAAAAAAAAGAGGCCGAGGGCCTGGGGTGCAACAGCACCGCGGCACCCGTGGACTGTCCGGTCCTGGCTGCGCCCCATGTCCTACGTCCTGCTGATGACCAAATATGCTTGGAATCTTCTTCAGGTATGAAGGTATTGAAATATGCGTGGAATCTTCTTCAGGTATGAAGGTATTGAAATTGAAGAATGTTTACCGAGTATGAAATCTCATTCACATTAATTTTAGTTTTTCTCTTCTTCTTTTTGTATGGTAATGTAGATCTATCTCCCTGGTGATCATACAGCGTAGGTAACGATTCACTAAGTCTTATACGAGTAAAATGTGAAATGCCGAAAAAAAGAAAGCAGTGAAAAAAGGACCTAATTTGAGTGATTTCCGCCACGTCAAAGAAATTTTTGATCGTCGTGTTCACTTTCGTCGGGATCGCCAACCTACTTCTTTTACACCGTTCCCACTATCCGGTGACGGGTTATACGTCCTTTTGGAGTCTACGGAGTCTCTGGGATAAAATTTTGCAACTTTTCAACCTATCGTTCAGCAAAATAATTAAATAATTTAACCTGACTATGATCAATCAAGAATAACTCAAAGTTTAGATTTTCCACGATACTGAAAGATTTCGGTTATTGGGTAAGAAATCAGTCTAGCTTTCAGCAGTTGGCAATGCCGCTATTAATATTTTTAGGTTATGTTGTCAGACCAAGTCAGCAAAGAAGACAAGTCTCCCAGATTGACTCTGCGAAATTTCAATAATTTGTGCGTTTCCAAGTTCTGCTATTTCTTATATTTATCAATCTTCGAAGCTTTTAGTCCGCACTAATCGAGTGAAGTGTATATCATCATAATTGCGCCCGAAAATCAGTGCGTTTCGTGGAAGTCCGTCTGGTACCGATGATCCACCTCAATATCCGGCCCAATTTTTTGATTAACGGTTTTTGCAGAAATATTATCTTTCATCACCTTCGGTAGTTTGATTTTAGTGAAGCGTCATCGTCTAATTATCCTCAGAAGCAATTCCTCTTGGATGAACATGTTGAACCGGTGATGTGTCCCTTCAAACTTCCTTAACCCCAATATTTTATTATTGTGATAACTGCCTCGATACACACCAAATATAACTAAACCTCAACAACTAACAAAATGGGAGGACAAAAATTTCAGTATGATGAAAGTGGTGGAACATTCTTTTACTTCCTTATCTCATTTTTAGCTCTTCTTCTCATTCCTGGAACCTACTGTTGGTGGCCCAGCGCAGACAAGGAAGGTATGTAAATGCATTCCCAACTCGTAGCTCTTACCTATGCCTTCAGTATAACTTAAATTCAGGCCAGAATTGCCAATATATAATTGAATATCTTATCACAGAATCCGACAAATTATAACGCTGCAGGGAACAAAGAACAATTGATTGCACTCATTCTAGCATGTCTCAAAAGCTAGGAAGCTAACCATCTTGATTGTTACAATCCAACCATTACTTGTCCCTAATCTTTCTCATGCTTCAATATGCTTGACCTTGTGGTTAACAGTTTGAACTTTTCCCTGTGTGTCCTATTTTTCACTCACGTCTGACTGCTCTGTTTATTTTTATCATTTACGTGTGAGAGTTCATCAATCATAGGGCAAACTTTAACTTAGAGGAATCGATGATCTGTTGAAACACTCATCTCAAGTGCATTTTTTTAGAATTTCGAAGTTTTGAATATTCAGTCTTGCACTGAATGAAAGGGGTTATTTTGTGTCATATCACGGACTAAGAGTACATTAGTCTCTCCGGATGAACAATTTTACGTAAGCTTGATCAGCGAAGATGTTTCCTAATGAAGTGAGAATGAGAAGATGAAACTCTTTTACCACTAAAATTCCAGAGCATATGTTCTTAATCTTAGGCTCTCCTTGATGAGTAAGTTATTGTGCTTCAAAGAAAAAGAAGTCGCTGTTTGCCGATTATATTTTAAGCGATATTTAATTTGAAGTACCTATGAAAAAACTTAAATCATTAGAGGCCAATCTAATCAAACTTCATCCATTGATTTGTAGAGAGAAATCTGTCTGTAAAGTCAGAGTTAGAGCTTGCGCATCATATGTTGAGACAAACGTCGAAATATTGTTTATGTCACCATTCACCAGTGGTGCCACCTGACTACATGTATTAACCTGTTGAGTGGTGCAAATTCAGAGCTAATGGGAGATTGTCGTCTTTCTCAACATACGATGCTCCAGCTCTAGACCTTGATTTTTTTGGATACTTAATGAAATTTTTAATAAATTTTCAATTTTATGTTTAGACTCCAGGCGAGGAGAAGCAGAATGCCGTTGTGATGGGTGTAAAAAGAAGAAACAACTTCGGAGATCCAGTGATTCCTGGAAAGGAATCAAACGATTGTTTATGTAAGTGATCAATAGAGCTCTGTACCTACTTTAATACATTTACACTGAATATGTGATGGAAGTCAAGGAAAATGGTCCGTAAGATGGCAAGGAGAAGTAAAGAAAATCTTACTCCTCCAGGAGTTTATTCTGTATGATTTGATGCAAAGAACACCCAATTGTTGTAGAGAAAAAAAAGGAGATGTTTGCATCTTGAGTATTGTGTACCTTGTGACGTAGGTCGGTACAACCTGGTCAGCAAAATCCAGAATTCGAAATATGAAAAACGGCCCATAATGTCCGATTTTTTTTGCTTTAATCAACTCATGATATAATTTCAAATACTTCATGTGGAATGCATTTTTACCATAAAATACACCATTTCCAAGAAAACGATGATAAAAGTCGCTGTACCGACCTACGTCATCAATAAAAGTCCAAGATGCCCATAATGCAAACACCTCCTTTTTGTCTCTATGCCCAATTGTTCCAAAAATTGACCTCTTGCATATGTATCAAAGTCAAATAGCAGTTAATTGGGAATACGAAAAAAACTGGTGAAATTTGGCAGGCACAGTTGCCACTTTTTCTATGATTCATTTGCAAGTGTTTTATCACATCCTTATCAATCAAAATTATGGCTTGAAATTTTGACCTCATTTGCTTGAAAGTGTGTTGCCATTAAAACTGAACAAATCTTTCTGACACAGGCACCAACAACCTGTGCTGAAATCCACAAATTAAATAGTACACAGACCTCAATAATTAATGACTCTTCTGCCTGATGCCATGATACATGAAATTTTTCCCTTTCCCAGCCACTTAAGTATTATCATACTGTTATTATTTCTTATCAATCCAACGCAATACATAATAATGATGATTTTTATTTTTGAATGTTAAGAGAAATAACACTATACCCATTTCAGCTAAAATAACCCATAAATGCATAAGAGTGTACCATTGCTGCAAGCGTATCTCAGAATATTAATTGCATTTCATTGCTTGATGTTTAATGATCTTGTCAATTGCTTTCGTCTAATTCAAATGTGCCTTTTTTTTCTTTTTACAGAAAATTAATTCTTCTAGCAGGCTGGGTTGCATTAGGCTACTTAACATATAGAGTGTTTCAATTTGACTATGAATATGCAAATTTTGATCCCTATGATATTCTTGGTGTCAAGATGGTAAGAGATTTCATAAACTGTCTTAATGCTTTATTATTTAGATGTATATTGAGCTAGTTGTAGCCTATAGATTAGCAATATCTGCGTTTTACTTTCGCCTTGAAATAAAATGCATAAAAACATGTAATATTAAGCTCAAGGTGGTATAAAAGGTTTGCTGCTCTGATAAAAATGTGTGTAACCAATATTTTGAACGTCTTGATAGCGGTTCATTTTGCACTGAACACTGAGTTGAACGTAATCCTTCTGGGCTCAAAAACTCTTTTTTGGTGATCGATATTACCTCAACTGCAGTAACTAATAGGTAGTATAAGTATCTATAGGAACTCCTCTTTTCATGATTTTGAATATATTTAAATAACTAATTCAGCCATTCTAGGAAATTTTCTATTTTCATAATTCATGCATGTAAGTTCTGGTCTGTTGTCTTCCAAGTCTTTGAAATTTAAAATAATTAGCCTCTCAGGAAGCTTGAAAGTAGTGCTTGATTTGCTCAAAATTCTGTTTGTTTCTCAAACAAATATTCAAGTCATGAGAGAAAATTGAAATTAAGAAAATGTTATTTGGTTCACTTAAATTGGAAGAATTGCTTTCGAAATGGCATACTTTGTAAAAATTTTTATTCTCAGCTGTATTCTAATAGAAAATCGGAAATTGATTTCAGGCAAAAAATAATCTGTCAGTTTTGTCTCATAAAAATATCATTGATGGTACAGTTTTTATTTGTTTTTGTAATTTTTGTTAATTTTTTTTTTATATTTTTACCAGGGTGCCAAAGAAAGTGAAATCAAGAAAGCGTACAGGAAGTTGACCCTAATTTACCATCCGGATAAAGAAACAGGAGATGAGAAAGCCTTCATGAAGTTAACAAAGGGTAAATTAAAAGTTTTTTACTTTTACTTCCTGAACTAATTTTTTGTAGGTATTCATTTTCAGACTGTTGCTTTAGAATTGTAAGATGCTTCATCAAAGAGTTTGCATGTCTGTCAAAATTCCAGAAGAAAATAAAGAAAGAACTTGCATGAAGGAAATTGGAAAAATAATATGTGAGAAGTTGTACTCAGATCGTTGTCTTGGTATCCAGCCCCATTGCATTATATTCAACACTTTTTTAAACGTTGCTGTAGCACTCCGGAGTGTGTTAAGCCGTTTAATAGGAAAGTCTTAAGCTGAACCTGTTGGTACACACTGCATCCCTGTGAATAAATTAACCAATATATTGACGGTGTAATTTGGCAATCACATAACTTGGTTTGCGACATCAAAGATTTCCTTTCATACTCCATTTTTTAAACGGAAAACTACTCAATGGCAATTCCTTAAAAATGCCGAAATTTGTCTTCTCTGTGCGAAGAAAATTCCGCAAAAACTTCAAGGAATGATGTCAATTTTTTCTCCTTTAAAAAAATAACGTAGAGACAGAAATTTTCAGACTCCGCAAATGAGATATGTGATTCCCGACTTACTATGTCGATATGTTTCATTTATGTATGGGAATGTACATCATATCTATTGAAATAGTCTAACTAAACTGTTAAATATGCATGACTTCCATTTAAAATTCTTTTTTTCTTATTTCGCAGATGTTTCGTTGTTATAACCTATTTCTTATGACTCTTTATTTATTTACATTTCAGCTTATCAGGCTCTGACGGATGATGAATCACGTCGTAATTGGGAAAAATACGGAAACCCTGATGGACCTGGTGCCATGAGTTTTGGTATTGCTTTGCCCTCGTGGATTGTTGAGAAGGAGAACTCCATATGGGTCCTTGGGCTCTATGCCCTCGTATTTATGGTTGCCCTGCCCACCATCGTGGGAATGTGGTGGTATAAATCCATCAGATATTCGAGTAATCAAGTAAGTTCATAATATTCTATTTTTACCTTATTACATTTGTCCCCCTTTTTTTGTTTACTTAAGTTTGGATTCCATGTCATTAGCCTGTGTCAAAGATATTCTATTCTGCTTTCCTAGTAATCAAAATATTTTCTCTTTCTCAACAACTTTTTTTTTTTTATTTTATGCATGCATTTTAAATATCAACCCCTTTAAGATAGCTGTCACAGAAAGTTATTTTGATTAGCAAAATGACTAGACACTTGCTATGTAGTCTGTTGATGTAATATGGGACTGTCCCTGGGTAGAAGGACTCTGGTCTAAAAGATTTCAAAACTAAGTGTTTGATAACAGAGCATAAACGATCGTTTTAAAATCATTTTGGTGCAAAAATTACCCAAATGTGTTAAACCAAATCATTGTTATGATGATTTGAATTTTGCGACTGAAAAAATGTAGTTTAGGTAGAAGGAAAGCTTTTTCAAATTCATCTCTGCCACACTCTGGGTACAAAAATCCGGATAATAATGCAATCTTGGGCCCTCCATTGGTACAAAAATGAATCAAACCGTTTGCAACTCATTCTGTAGAACACAGCAGAGCGTTTCCCATCAAAATCTCAAAATCTGATGTTAAAACATAACTCAACAGAAATCGCTCTTCTGGAAATTTTGCTTCCTAGGACTAAGGTCACTTTTCCTGTGTGCAGTCACATTTATTTGTGTTAGAATTCATATCTTCATAAGCTGTTTACTCATAGCTGTGAGATGAAGTTTTCGACATTGTATAATGTATACTGAGTTATTCTTAATTGCTGATCTCTTTTTACCCATTAATTTTTCAGGTTCTGTTAGAAACAATTAGAACGTATTATGCATTTATACCACTCACACCTTTTATGCAACTGAAGAGAGTTATCATGCTTATCGGTGCATCCTACGAATTTGAGCGAAGGTTCAACAGTGAGATTGTTGAGCGAGAATCTGATAACTATGAAGTGCCAAAAGTAAGTATACAAATCTCCCCATTTGTCTCTGTGATATTATGCTTTGAAGCACTTTTTCCTTCTACATGCAGAAGAAATACAGACAGTCAATACTCACACCAAATTACAAACCTGATCAGCTGTAATGAATCAGCTTTAAGTCTCATCAGTTTTTGACCCTTAATGTATGCATAGAATTTGAAAGAATGTACTTATTAATTAAAACAGGTTATTGAATTGTATTCAAATGTTTGGTTTTTACATATTTACAGAATAATGGATGGAAAAATGATTAAAAACTGATAATTATGGAAATTAAGTGTACAAAAGATTGTTTGCCAGATTTTTTGTTCATTTATTCATCTAAGTTATGTCTGTAAGATCTCTCTTAGTGTTAACGTAATTGACTATGGCTGTGAAATATTGTTTGTGGATGCAGCATTTCAAAAATGTCCAGTATAAACTACTCAGATTATGCATTTAGGTGTGGGTTTCAAATAGTTTTGATGCACTCAATTTTAGTGCAATTCTACCAATTAAAGTCATCTCAGTTGGCTGACATCTAGGCCTAAGAGATTGAATTGATTTGTCCTGAATCTTTACTCATGATCATGATTTTTTTCAGCTGATGAAGCAAATTGAAAATTTGGGAGAAAAGAATCGAGAAAGGCCACTGTGTTACAAATACTCTATCAAAGCCAGAGCTCTCATTCATGCACACCTTTCCAGAATTCCTCTGAATCCAGAAACACTGGACAGAGATCGTATGTATGTGATCAAGAAGTGTCCAGCACTGATCAATGAAATGATCAATTGTGTCGTTCAACTAATAAAATTCTCATATTATTCTGGCGGAGGTAAGTCCAGGTCCCAAATTTCTATCTCCTTAACCTTTCATGTCGTAGAGGACTATCATCTAAACGTTGGATGCATGGCGTTCAAAAAGAGATAGAAAGATGCCAGCCTCTGGAAAATCTCCTCTTTGATAGATACATGTGTGTTTGTTATCTGCGAAGGAGTTTCCATAACTTATGATCTCTTTGCCAAGAAGTCTCCACAATTGATGAAATTTTTGTAAAAGAATCTCTCGTATTGAAGATATTTTTGCAAAGAAGTGTCCCCTCCCCCCCAAAAAAAAGTAAATACTCCATTACATACAATTCGCACATGTGACTTCCCAGTCCTGTTACACCATACTTTCTGTAGGCCTGCATATGCGCATTCATCTACTTATAATCTTTCTTTTATAAATTGGTGATGTCTATTTATCATCCCTTTTCCCCCTTTTTTTGCATCACAAACATTGAATAAGTACTAATTTAAATTACCCTCGAATCAACTACTCTCTTGAATCTATTACCTCTGACCTAGAAGTTTTTATATTGTTAATCTTTTTTCTTCTTTATTTCCAGAGTCAAAATTCATTTACATCGAAACAGTAGAAAATTGTATGAAACTTTCTCCCATGATTGTTCAAGCACTGTGGGAACATAAAAGCCCTCTTTTACAGTTGCCTTATGTCACAGAGGATACTCTTCGTTGTTTCAATAATAATAAGGTAAATTTTAATCACTCACCTTATTTATCAAAATACTCTTCGTTGTTTCAATAATAATAAGGTAAATTTTAATCACTGACTTTATTTATCAAAACGTGGAAGCCTCTGGTGCTTTTTGCCTCATAGACAGACCAACTAATGCGCATGATCCGTCTCATTTACAAACATATGTAAGAAGCAACTTACAACCGGTGTTTGCTTTTTATTGTATCAATGAAGTTAAAAAATCTTATTAATGGGCGTTTGAGAATGTGATGTTATACACAAAACAAAAATATGAAACCCCTGCAGCTGTTATTTCATTTTCTTATGTGGTCTCTACAAATTTAATCCTTGTCAACTTTTTATTTTTTCAGAGACAAATTAGAACCTTAATTCAGCTTGCCAGACTGAAAAACGAGGATAGACGAAACATGTTCCGCTTCTTGACAGATGAAGAGTACGAAGATGTCATGAAAGTGCTAGGAAGAATGCCTTACTTAGATTTTTCAGTTAAATCTGAAGGTGTGTAGTTTTTTTACCTCGCCATGTTAATTTAATCTTCTCACTAATGTATCTTAATATTTTAGCCTTGTTTGAGTTTTTTGGAACCTTTTCATTTGAGCAACTAAGCATTCCTGCTTAACTTACATTAATTAATTTTATTTTGTAAATAAAAAGAAGACCAAAAATGTTAATGGAAATCAGGAAGATTTTTGATGAATCACAATGATTTCATGTAGAGCACCTACTGAGGGAGAAAATTGCCATTTTTGTGCTGCTCTCTGATTGGTACATCAGTTTTATGCTTCCCAAAGGGCTTTTGTGGACCAATGTAATCAAACCTGATCAAGAGGAATTTGTGTAAACTGGTACGAAATTAATTATAATCACACAAAAAGCGTAATTGTCAGCGAAAATATCCATTAAAGTTTGTTCAGAACTCAATTCAGAAGTTGGAAATAAGAAAATTCCTATTACGTCTAGAACTCTGTTGTTGTTGTCTAGTTTCTCTACCCTGGTCCACAACTAAGTGCAGAAGGGATATTATGAAAGCCTAAAATTCGCCAATCAATTAAAGAGTGACACTTTTCATTTGTGGTTAAAGGATCAAGATGGCAATACCCTCCTTATACATGTTCCCTAATTTCATTTCTCTAGACTTCAAACTTTTAAGAGCCAAAATCCTTTAAAGATATTGCAGATATTCACAATATCACCCAAAGTATACTTTATCAGCTAGGACTTGTAAAAGCATGAATTTTAATAGCCAAAATATGACCAGCACTGAATGTAAACAACTAAATGAAGGCTTCAGATGACCTTTAATCCCAAGTAGGACTTAAGTAGCCTGCCCAATTGTTTGTTTTTTTTTTCTTTTTATAAATTGAATTTTTGTTAATTTTTCAGTAATCGATGATGATACATCCACTGTTTATACTGCTGGTGCAACTGTAACTGTTACTTGCACCTTATGGCGTAGGAATATGTCAATTTTATTCGGTGATGAGAAAGGTGAAAAAGTCGAAACTTATGAAGATAAGAACAATGCTAAATTAGCTGCAGAGGTGAGTTAATTTTTTGTACTCTCCCTAAAAAGTGTAAAATCGACAATAATTCCTTGAGTGAAAAAGCTTTGTCGAAATGAGATTCATTGAATTTTCGAACTGGCCTTTGCTGAGACACCACCTTATATACATTTAAAAATCTGGTCTTAATTGTTGCTCTGTCTTCTTACTGCGAACTTCAAAATTAAATCCTGAAAAATAAAAATTTCTGTATGAGTAAACTTTTGCAACAGTGAAAAGCTGATATCACGGCATATCTTATAACAATATATTGGGCATGACAAAATGACATAGTTGGTCCTTTAACTGGAATCCTATCGATTCAATGTAGACATGCATCGCCTTGGTTAAAATGACAATCAGCTATACAACAACTAAATGAGGCTGGTCCCTAGAAAGTTGTTTAATCGGATTTTCACTATATATAGTTGGACAGTTAGTAATAATCTGCATGATAGATAATAATATTTCCATGAACGGCATAAAATTCCATCATTAGTGTATATTGTCTATGATTTATTCATAAGTAAACCTTAAATTGTATCATTCCATTTGGCAGTTTCATTCAAACAGTTCAACTTGAAACTTCCAGCAATCAACAAAAATTGAGATCAGTGTAGCATCACCTTTTCCCACCACCCTGGTTTTGATATTTGTATTTTTCTCCCTACTTTAGAAAGTAGCTGCACAACAAAAACCAGGGAAGAAAGCGGGTAAAGGCAAACAAAGAAATGAGAGGAAACTCATCAAAGAGCAAATTCATGCCAATGCCAAGAAATCAAATAGTGCTGCTGTAAGTCCTCTTTTTCTATCACACTATCGTCTCGTCCTATCCTACTTCTACTCACTATTGAAGGAAATGTAGAAGATCTTGAAGCTTTAAAATTGTTTTTCAAAGTTAGATTGCCCTAATTTCAGTCCTACTTTCTCGTACCCAAGATTACTTGAACGAGAGTTTTTCAAAAAGCATTACCCTCATTGTTACGTGAATGACTAAAAATTAGAAAGCGTCATACACTAAAAGTAAAAATGCAGATTAAAATGTATCAAATGAGAATTTTTTTTTTTTATGTTTTGTTATTGTAGTCTCCATTAAATGTTACACCCTGTTTTGAAATCTAGTCATAAGAAAGAGCTGGTTCAACTCGAGATGATTCTCAAGCACTAGCTTTATGTTATTAGACTTGCAACAATTGCTCCAAAGCTCCTGCAATACCTTGAGTCTGTTAGCCTCTTTTGGAAGTGGTTGTAACGCTTGCCCTATGATCAGGAGGTGCCAGGTTCGATTCCTGGCCAAGTTACTTGAGTTTGATGGTTTCAGGCAAAGTTCACCTATGGCTGGGTTTATGGGGACTGGAGAATTACGCGATTTAACCCTCAGGGCTGTTTGAAAATTAGTTAAAAAAATCTTATACTTTTTGTTGATTTTAGGCAATAGAAACTTTGATACTCGCAAATTTAAAAGTTAAAATACCTCACAAGAGTAATCCTTTGTTTTTTAAGGAAATTTGACTTTGTTCTTCTCTCTTAACTTGATCTGATTGATTTAGAAGCATGAATATATATACATTTTTCTTTGTCTCTTCTTTGTCCCATCTGTATCTCTTCTTTGTCCCATCTGTATAGAATGCTGCACGAAAAACGGTCTTTGACTGAATGTACACTAAAGTGCATAACATTATAGCCAACCACTTAGTCAATAAATGCCCTCATATTTCTCACTAACTTGTCCCTCTTACTCATTAGTTTCATTTTTGATGATCATTATTTTACTAATTTCATTATTACTTACTCATCTCATTATTTTACTCATTTAACATCTACCGCAAATAGTTTGTTTTGTTCCAATCTGACTCCATCTTTTTCAACTTTTAATTTTTCGCTTATATTTTCAGTCCACCAAGTCGAAAGAATCAACAGGATCAATGATTCTAAATGAAACACCAGAACATACCTCTAGTGAAAAAAGCAACGTGGGGAATGGGAATATAAGCAAGACTGTAAGTCTCTTTAAATTTTTTCATTGAAAATCACTCTCACAAAATCTAAAGTAACTCTAAACTATCAGATTTGACCACTGTTTTTTTATGCCTCTGCATCTAAAGAATTTTTTAGAAGTGAGGGGTGCATCAGCAAACCAAGACAAGAGCAATGAAAAAAATCAGCGATTGTGCACTCCTACAAAAATCATGAATATCTTGCTGTTATTATTAAGATTTGGCCTTCACTTGCCATTTACTCAAAGTCAACAAGAATATTGGAACACTGACAGGAACTTTTTCTATGACAACAAGACTATTACTTTATTGTGCGCCAGATTTTGAAAAATGACACCGCTTGCTCAAGGATAATTGAACTGTGTTGTGCTAGAACCACCAATGTCCACTTTTCCAGCATTGAATTTATTTGTGTTTATAATTCTTTCAAATAATTGTTGCAATCATGAAAGTGCTGCAAGGACTCGTTTTGGGATTAAGATAACCCTAAAACAAGTATTAAGACCACTTTTATGGTTGCATCTAACTGAAAAGTATTATCAACCCAAAAATACTCGAGACTGGAAAAATGGACCTTAGCTGTTTTTGCACAACACGATACAACTAAGGTTGTCTTCGTTAAGTTTAGGAAAAACTTGATCCCTTTTACTAGCTCTGAATGTTAAAATCCAGTAAGATAAGCTCCAATGCTTCTTTTTTTATCTACCCATCAATCCATTAGTCTGCTCTTTTCCTGTTCTTTTCTTCTCAAGAGCAGTATTATTTTATTTTATTTTTTTTAGCAGGATACGAATTCAGAAGATGATGATGATGACTGGGAAAAGTTCCAAACTGGTGCAAACAAACGTGACAAAGCACTTGAAGGAAGAAGTAAAGTCTCTCACTCGGTACACTGTCCGTACTTCCCTGAGGTGAGTTCATCTCTCTTTCTAAAGGAACTTTGATTAAGGCCACTTGACTCATTCTTTAAGCCATAATCATGCCATAAATTTGAGTGCATCAGGAAATTTTTCAAGTCTACTGGAAATTAGCAATAGGCTACCCGACAAGGTGCATCATTTATGCTTTCTTTTTAAAATTTCTCGCAGAAAACAATTTGTGTGTTGAAAATTATTGAAAGTAACTTCTAATCAAGGTATATATTAATGTTTTTTAATCGATCAATTCAGACCTCCTGCTCATGAAATAACCATAATCCAATTCAGTTTAATCGCACACTAAATGTCACAGTAACAGTGTCTGTGGTTTGAAAATATGGCATTCTTGAATTTGGCGCACTGAATTATCACCTGAGATTAAATAATCCTCTATCACTTGCAATTTTCGCTATTTTAGCTCCCAGAGTGTAGTGTTTGTAGCGCTGCCTCCATGATCAGGAGGTCCCATGTTCAACTCACAGCTAGGTGACCCTAGTTGGATGGCCTCACACAAAGGTTGCATGGAGCTGAGTGTGAAGGATTGGAGGATTAAATATAAGATTAGTGCCTGAGGGCTGTTTAGAAAATGGTAAAAGAAGAAATTTATTTAATTTTGAAAGAAACAAAATTTGGTAATCCCGAGGTTAAAAGACTGTTATCCAGATTTCTTGAAGATATTGATTCCTGACAATGAAACTTCCTCAATTGCATCCTTTGAAATGCTGTTTTGTATTTTGCGTTTGACATAAAGGATTTGAATCATGGTGGCTTGCCATCACAGAGTTGGAAATTTTCCTTTAGTTTTCGCTGTTTAATAGTAAAATGCTCTTCGATATTTCTTTTCTACTTTGTACACGTGTACAAAATAGCAACTCTGTAAACCCATGCTATGAATAGTTTTTCTATTTTTGATTTTAAATCGATTCATAATTAAAGAAGAACTTAAAACGATTGCTTTTTTCTTTTATTTATTTATTTATTAATTAAACATATCGACTTCTATACAGAAATAAGATACTTAGATGCAACTTGTAAAAATAGAGAACGATTATCGACTAAAAAAATATACAGTTGTTGAGTCTTATTTCTAAAACGATTGCTTTATTTCTTCTATTTACAGGACAAGCAAGAGTATTGGTGGGTGTACATCACTGATAGAAAAAGTAGGAGTTTACTCACCGCTGTTTATCATGTAACAGAACTGGTGGAAAAAGAAGAAATTCAGCTCAAATTCACAGCACCTAAATGGAAAGGAGTCTATACTTTCACTGTTTGTGTTCGCTCAGACTCATACCTAGGATTTGATCAAATGCATGACATCAAGGTTTGTTGCACTTTTTGTTTCTTCCTATTTATTTTTTACACTATGAATTGTCCTTCCTCTCTCTCTATTTCCGTGTGAGTGTTAAATGTTTTCAGATATTGTCCTGAAAAATTGAGACAATTCTTTCGCATATTGCATTGTGTATGACCTGTTTTGCCTTTTTCTGATTCTTACATTGACAGTGTCAATCTGAAAAATTTCTGCCCTGAAGGGCTGCAATTGGACAAAATTGATATGAATTAACTTTTTATGTATCGAAATTTATGGAAATTTTATTTCAGTTTCTCAAGGTCTTTGCAGAGACTAGAGATGGCATCAAATTTAAACCTTTTACTCACTTTTTTAGGTACGGTAAATGGTAATTTTCTGAAACTCCTAATCAGAAATTTGAAAAAAAAAAAAAAAACCCCTTTGCTGTTTTCTAACAGATAAATTATTTACAGGATGAGGTGGATTTGGTAAAATATATTTGGATGTATATTATCATGGCTATGATTACTTGTATCAGAATGTAGAATTAGGTAATGCGCATTATCTTCAGTGATGAACCATCTTGCGTGCTTAAGTTAGTTTGCATGAACTTGAAGAATTCTGTTTCATCCTTATGAGGTAAGTCACAGATGTGGTCTAAGTGTTCTCTAGAATTCATTTCAGTCTCTCAATTTTTTGTCATAATTTCATTGTTGTTATTTCTGCTTGTTTCCCATTAGTTGGATGTGCAAGAGGCTCCAGAAGTGCCAACTGAGCATCCTCAATGGCAGATTTCTGATGATGAGGAAGAAAGCAAGGATGACGGGAACAGCAGTGATGGCTCTGAATTTACGACAGACGAGGATGTGGATGAAGAAGATCTAAACATTGATCCAAATTAGTTCTTTTCAATTTGTTTATTTATTGTTGTCAATGTAGGGGCACGTATACATGTCTACTTATTTAATATTGGAAGAGTTCCTTTATGTCTCCAAAGTTTCAGGGTGTTCTGGCTCAAGAAAATTTAGCCAAATCAGATTTAAACTAGAAGGAATTGGTGAATTTTAGTAGAATTGCGAATCAAAAGGCTCCCTGAAAATTTGAACTTCAGAAACTCATCGTACAAAAGCTGACAGAGGCTGTATCTACTTGCTTTTATGACACTACCTGAATGAACTTAGACACAGTTTGTTTGCCATAACAATTTGGAATAGCCCATAACAATCGTATTTTGTTCGGATTCAGTTTCTATCAAAGGAGCGTAGGTGAATCTTCAGCTGTAGTTCAGAAAAAATCCACCATGTCGCGATGCTAAAATCTGGCTCTGAAATCAGTAATTATTTAAATATCACGATAGATATATTAAATTCTAAGCCTCATAAGTTCTAGCAGCATACGTCTGGAATGCCTAGAAACAAACGCGAGCTTTGAGAGTTAAATAATAAAAGCCATAACTTGATCCCAGTTTCTCTTATGGGACATCTGTAAGTGCGAGAGAGATATCTGCAACTGCTGAGAGCGATCAATCGCGATTGGTTGCATCAAGGTCATCATGCTTAACCCTACTTCTTTCTAGGATCAAGTTTCAGAGCTTCAGAAATTACTTTTCACGTTTTTTCTAGTGTCAATAGCAAGAAGGATGTTATGGCTAGAACTTATGACTCTTTGATTGTAACAGAAATTCCTTTAACTTTCATAAAAGCTCAAGAACTCACATGAGCGTGGACCAAAAAATCAAAACATAGCAGTGGCGCTTCCTGGGCGGAAAAAATTCTTACTACGCACCGCTGAAGATTCACCTTAATCTGGCAAGGTAATTGTCACGAAGCAATTACACTGCTCTCAAAACACTTCCTAGCAAAAGTGTAACACTTGTTAATAGGACCTCTAACCTCACTTCTAGATTTTTCGCTCTCATTAGTCGTGAAAAAGTGATGCAAATAAAACAAAATTTTCAACAGAAAACAATTGTTTTGGTGAACAAAATATGTCTCTTTATTTGAATGAACTCTGAAATCCATCATCTTCAAAAGTACCAAGTGGAGTCCCTTGACCCTATTCCCAGCAACCATGACAACTTTGGCACCTCATTATTTTGTAATTTAAAACCTCCATTTTTTAGTAACTTGTGTCAGGGTGGTAATGAGATTAATAGCGATGAATAACACTGAAATACTTCGGCTGAAATTTTCAAAATGGAAAAACGGAGTTGAGATTACTTGAATAAGTCACTCACTTGAAAGTTTGGCTCCAGCTCCAACTTTAAATAAAAGGTCAGGTATTGTTTTTCAATGAAAGATCGTACAGGTAAGTTTCATTTGGGGCTCATTTTTTCTTTAGGTTTGATGTCTGCAGCTCATTAATGTAAAGCATTGAGGAAACTTTGCCACATCAAAATGTATTTTTCTTGTTTATTCAGCAGGTAGCTTTACAGCACTCAAAAGTAGCTATGGTCTCTGCCATCTTGAAAACAACAGTTAATATTAAAGGATTGGTGGAACTTGATAAATTAAATTGATTGTCAATTGTTTTCTGTCAAATTGTATTGATTGTATTTAGTAAATAGAACACTAAAAGACCAATTTTTTTTTAATAAAAAGAGGAAAATTCAATTTCTTTTTCAGAAATTAAAGGGCTTAATACTTTGAATTTTCCGTTTCTTCTTCCATCAGTCTCTTAAAAGCCTAGATTTATTGCAACCTCAATGACAGTGAGATTTAATGGTTTCTTCTGTAAAAACTCATTTGGCCCTATTTTTTGCATTAAGTAGGTATGTTTAAGCTGGCTGTGAAAATGCATTAATTTTCCATTTTATTCACTTAACTGCTCTCTTTGTCGCTTCACTCAGTGCAGCTCTCACCTCAAAAATCCCATTGTGAAATTAAATATGAAGGAAAAAAAAATCTCTAACTTTTTGTCAATCTTAGATTTGGTCAGTTAGAGCTACTAATCTGCTGCCTTTAAGAAAATAACACTTTTATTTCATTTTTTCATCAAAATCATGTTTACGCACAAAAATCACCATGATCAGCAAATGTTATCTTGAAACATTTCACGTCTTGGTTTCATTCTGTAGTCTGTTTTAAAGAATTTTGTGTCGTCACTTTTGCCGAAATCGTTTATCAATAATCAAATTCTTTCTTAAGTCCTGAAATCTTAGGAGGTGTACTGTATTTATTTATTCTTTATTTTTATAAAATCCTTTGCAATTTTCAATGGAAAATTCCGCAGATATCCTGGCAAGTTCTGGAGTGTGAGATAACATACCTCATTACGAACCTAATTACAACTATGTCATGATGTCCACTGATTTTTTTTTTTTTTTTTTCATTATTAATTGTAAATTCTGCTAAATACTTCTAGTCGTAAAAGTCATCCTTGGAAGTTGTTATTTTACTTGATGTTCATCAGTATCAAAGATTACGAAAAACTTTAAGATATCTCTTTAGAAAAGGAAGATAAATGAAAGGTTAATTAAAGTGACAAAAAGCACAACCAATTGATTTCTGTGGTTGATCAATTCTCAACTTAGTGAAGCAGCTTTGCCGTTTCGTTTTTAGGATAAATTCTGTCCTATTTTTGAAGGAAACTGACAAAGGTTCGTCTTACGAAGTAATTTTCAGTTGTATAAGGCCATTCATCTTTGTTGTTACAAAATTTAGGTTTAAAAAGAAAAAATAGAAGGGAAAAATGCATTATAATTTTAAAAAATGCTTGGCTTTCATTCAGCGACGCATTACCTCCAGGATTCGGCATGTCCCCAACAACAAATACATTCCGTTATCTTCTTCTTCTGAAAAGATTATTTACCACTGTTTATTGTTAGGTTTTTTTATTTATTTATTTTTTATTTTTAGCAAGGATCAACGACAGAGCTGAAAAGTCATCTTATGTTCTCTTTTTTACCTTGTGCATAATGAATTCACTGGAAAAAGCAAACGTTTCAGAAATATTTCATTTCTTTTCTTTTCTTTTTAAAGTAACACACAAGTACAAGATAGTATTACAGCTGTTGTTCTACTCGAGTTGAGTGAAATTTAATTAAATTATGAATCATTGTAAATAAAATAAATATTTTTATTAATTTATATTGTCCTTTTGATTTCCATCCTCAATCCCTCCCAAAATATGCTAATTTAATGCAGAGTAAATCATTCATTGGAGAATGTAACTGAGTCAGAATGTCTTAATTTTGATTTTGATTACTGAATTTGTGGAAATATATTGAAGTGCCAAGGAAGAAAGTTGACAGAATCGTTGTGATTTAGTGATGATCATTCACAAGATTTGACATTTTCTATGTTGTTGTATATATTCAATGGATTTTGGTGGCGATCCTTGCAAGTTATCGGTACAGAAATCCGTTTTTATTTTACATTGTCCTAAAAAACCTCTAAATGTATTGAATGTGCCAGTCAGAGATTGATGTTAGAAACGAGAAGTCTTTTGATGATGAGATTCCAGATAGACTAATACTATTTCCAACTTTCTCAAACACTATTCCTATCCTCAATTTTCAGAGTGGTATCATCTTTTGGAAAACACAGTCATTGATGCCATATTACGAATAAGACAAATTGCACAAGTTGCATAGGTTTACTTCACATTGATTTTGGCTGTGTTCTCATTGGACAAAAAATGGCCGACGAGTGAGTACATATCACTGATAAATGGCCATCATGATAATGGGTATCAGGGTACCTTTGCGTTCCCAGTGTAGATGTTGTGAAAGACCGTGTTTCTCCAATCTCCATTGATGATAATACATGTGTTCATGATTGGATGTAGAAACTTGGCATTTACACAGAACTATGACTGTTCGAAACTGGTACATCTGACCCAATAAATCAGATTAAAGATTGTGCACATTAAATTACACTAGATCCAGGATGGTTAGAGGCAAAAAATATTCTAAAATTTTCATCAAAAAATAACAATTTATTGATTAAATTCCAAACTTTTAGTACATATAACAATCAAGATTGATGCAGACATAAATAAATTGGACAGATTCCTAAATCAAACCTGGTGCATTTCACGCCTAACATTCTCTCCTGTTTTATTTTTTTTAACAGAGAACTACACTCCCTTGACGCCTTTCAACGTTTAATGGACTCTGAACTTAGAATTTTAGACTCTGCAAATTTACTCTAGATTATGAAGAAATAAAAAAAAAAAAATTAATTTACAGTGTCGCTTCGTTCTCTATTGAAAAAATGCGAAAAAATAAGATGCCAGAGAAAATCAGGCAATCATCCGAAGTTGTTGGGCTGATTCACGTTAAGCCTGTCCAATTGTAATGAAAAAAAGAAAAAAGAAAGATTCCTTTTTCGGCAAAAATGCTCAGCCCTTAAATTTGGAGGATTATTTGGGACATAAACTTATTTCAGTGACGAGAAAATTCTGCAAGTACATACTTCACTTGAGGATTCTGAACAATCAGTCTGATCTACTTAGAATTGATTGTTGTTGGCTGCTAATGATGCTATCAGCTAATCACCACATACTTATTGAAAAAGTCATTATTGAATTCAATCTAAGGATAGTTTTTTTTTTTTTTTTTTTTTTGACAATTATTTAGTTTGTCCTTACGTATTTAAACCTCTTCTCCGGTTGAGTAAAATCATTTTGATGCAAATAATTTTGAAGTACTATCGTGGCTGACTGAAACGCCTCAGATAAACTGAGCTTTGTGGAAACTTGTACGTTTACCGATTAAAATAATCAGCTAGAGTTAGCTTAAGTCTCAAGTTTGGATGGTGATTTTATATGAATCTAAGAAAGAAAATGAGACCTCAGATTTTCTTAGCTTGATGCTCTTTTACGAACTTCTATCATATGAAGTAACATTGGAGGTTAGTATTTAGTAAAAATTCAAACTGAAATAAATTGACATGAAATGCACAAAATTATGTTTAATTTTTTCATGAAATGGAATAATCGATTTTTGTGTTTCTACCTTCATTTACCATCATTATTTGGAACAGGGAGCGCTAATCATTACACTTCATTTCTCACATAATAACTTTAACACTATTATTTATCACTTCTGCTCCACATGTATTTTTGAAGGTATGAGATTTACATAAATTTCTACATCAAATGAAAACCTTGAAGTACGTAAAAATTTAAAATCTATAAAAAAAAAGATAGTTTATGTGATTATTATTTGGCACTGATCGAAACTGTGATAGTTTTGAATTTTAATACAGGAAGTGTGAAAAACGATGAAGTAAGATGCAATTCTTCAAGGCGGATAAAGAATGGTGGTCGCATTTCGTATCCTCTCAACGTCACATGGCATCGGGTACGTTTTGGGTACATCCTAATTGCATAGCAAAGCATGTACCCTCTGCGCGTCACAGCCTTTTAAATGGCAGCTTATCTCGAAATGCGACCACCTTTCTTTATTCGCTTTGGCGATTCTTGAGAATTTTTATAGTTGAAAAAGGGGCAATTTCTGAGAGGAAAATTATCAACATCGTTATTTAAAAGGGCTCCATTTTATCATATTTTTCGGAGTAAGTACAACTGTGCATGGTCAAAGAGTTATAGTAGAGAAAGAGAGGAGAGAACAGGGGTCAACAAATTGAAAAATTACTCTCAAAAATTCATTTAAATTGCCTTCAATCAAATTTCATTTGAGTCATGAATAAAATATGAAGAGAGAGCCTACGGTTATTTTTTTAAAACCGTACCATAAACACATATTACAAACAAAAACAGATAATACAAAAGATAAAGAGCATGCTATTTGCACATGAACTCTGAACAAAATTCTCTTCACAGAAGACAAAATAATTATAACACCTGAAAGGTATCCTGCATTAATTTTAAATATCCTTAATTATCGAGATAAAAATGAAAATATCTCACCATTGAGTCAATGAATTTCAATAAAGATAATGAAAAAAGAAAAAAAGAAAAGATAAATTAAATGGAGTAATATCACAAAATCCTCAAA
This sequence comes from Bemisia tabaci, assembly GCF_918797505.1. NCBI lineage: Eukaryota > Metazoa > Arthropoda > Insecta > Hemiptera > Aleyrodidae > Bemisia > Bemisia tabaci. The sequence continues at coordinate 31,302,125 of NC_092797.1, read as the reverse complement.
TACTAGAACCAGTGTTTTAATTTTATTCGGCCCAATGTGCCAAATGCGTGTAACAATCAGGCTTGAACACCTGAAAATAAGGAACGCTGTGCCATCCATTACATCAAAAATGCAGCCTTGAATTTTTTAGCGATCTTACCCCGTACAAAATTTTTGATTTTACTATCAAAATTTCTTACGGCTTCTATGGCCTCTAAGACATAAAGGATGGTGCCTAAAATTTAAGCTTCCTGGCCAAATGGTTCATAAAATTTTGGGATGCCATTAAAGTATTGACCAGAACATGGAAATTAATTTTACATCATACTCTTAATTTCTAAAACAGACAAGCATCTGCCCTAGAAAAGACTATTGATCGTTAACAAAAAATAAAATAAAAGATATTGTGTTTCTTTAACGAATAAATAAAACTTGAAGAATCGCGACAAAGAAAAGTAACTTTTATTTGAAAATTGATCAAAATTAATGCAAAGAGGTAGACATTCTGAGATTTCCTGGATTGCTCTGTCATTTATGTAATGTTCTCAGTCACATCTGGAATCAAACAGACATTTTCACGCAGTATTATATTATAAAAGAATAAAAGTAAAGCTATGGGAAAAATGGAGAAATCTGTGCCCTCCATTTGGAGAAAGGCTATGTAAGCGTTAGAGGAAAATTCTGGGGGGGGGGGGGGGGGCTACAAAAAAAACCTCTCTACTATGATACTTCAGACTTAGGAATCTTAGGATGCTAAAAGCTCAGACCCTAACTCTTGTGTAAATGAAAATAACTGTAAATGCCCTTCAGTAAGGTGTAATGAATGAAAAATGACACTATACAAATGAAGTATCTCGTTCAAAAATGCGAAATAGAAAAACTAAAATTTGGGAATGGTGAGTAAATAAATATTTCCACAGATGCACTAATTAGTTCAGCTTGGATGCAAGCTGTTGCTTAGCTGATGCAATAACACACATGAGCCTCACAGGATACCAAATACAATTAAGTCATGTATCGCTGGTGAAACTCGCAAACATGTAACTCCTTTGCAGTGTTCAAAAATCTTCCATCCTGTTTGACTTTTTGAAAGGAGAACGAATCAACATCATTCCTCGGCCTTGTCTCAGGCCGTTTCATGGGATTTGTCCCACGGAAAAATCCCACTTGCGAAGTTGGGAAAAATATTGAGTTAATCAATATTTTTTCCAGTACCAAGTATGGTCCTTGTACCCCAAGGACCCACTGAGAGAGGAAGAAGTGAAAACGAATTGTGCGATATTTTGTCGATTACTCCATTGTTAATGTTTGTTTAGTTAAAATAATGTGTCTAATTGTCAATCGAGTGCAATTATTCTTTTAATCCCGGTTAAATACTCAACTTTAACTACTTTATCTTCCCGCACAAACTAGTCCCGTCCCATGGAGACGGTAATGGAGATAAATCCCAGAAGTTTCATTCCTGCGATTTGAACTTGGGACCAATCCCATGAAAACGTCCCGTGGAGACAAGGCCCTTGAAGTTTTCTCAAAATTTGATAGCAATAATTGAAGCTGTAATGCAGCTCTACTAAAAACTTGATTACATTTGATTCACATACCTGGTTCAGCTGGATCATCTTGTAGATATCTGGAGTTTTCTTTGCTTTTTTGGAGTTATATAATGGAGTCTTCGATGATAGTCGGAAAGTAAGAGTATCATTATCCAAATCTTCTTCAATTTCCTCGAGAAGTTTTTCTTCTCCACTTTCTGTTTCAGCGGCTGCTGAAAATCAATTTTAAAAAAATTTAGAGTGCTTTCTAACTCGCAGAAACATATAATTACATTAGGATCAAGTTAGAAAATTGAGTCATTCAATGAATGAAATAGAGACAGTAGAATCTTTAATAATGATTCTTTTCGTGTGAATATCATTGAGTATATCTGAAACATCTACAGGTTTCAACGATTTCAATTTATACTCTGGATTACCACTTCAAAGCTTTTCACTTATGTGAGAAAGAAAGAAGGGCGTGCAATTATGTTAGGGGGGGGGGGGGATTTTTAATGAGACTACAGGAGATCAATGGATACATAATTTTTACTTAAAGCAGGGAGGCAGTAACTAAATTCTGGATTCTGTGCATGTCTTCAAGAAAATACATCTGAGACAAAAATCTCAGTAGTAAAAAGAGGTTATTCTGAAAAAATAAAGAATGAGTGTTTGTTAGATTTCTTGAAATAGAGCATTTTGTTGGAGACAAAAATGGACCAGTGGCGTGGCGTGAATTGCGATGTATTGATTGTTATGCCATTTAAACTTATGGTTAAGAATCGATTATTAAGGTGTTCGCTGCAAACACCCTGTTTTCCATAGGTTTAAATGGCATAACAATCGATATATTGCAAAGCACGCCACGCCACTGAAATGGACAAATCTAGAATAGAATCACTCTTCCTGACAGCATGTGCACATATTACCTGCTGAAGGAAGGAGTGTAGTAGTAAGTAGCAGGTTTATAAGAAAAGAGAAGATAAGAAAAAATGATCAAACTTATTCTGATTTCAGTGGAAATATTTCAAAAACCCTATACTTTTGATGCGGTTGCCTCTAAGACAAACAATATATTCGAAAAAAACATGAAAAAAATCAGAGACCCACCTTGGATGGGTGGACTGAAGTCTTCATTGGGTTCATCAATGGGGGACTCATCAAGAATCAGTACTTTCCGGTGATCTAAAACAAAAAATATTCAAAAATTCATGAGACAAGGAAAAATGAATCCACACAGATATGCCAGTTAGGATTGAAATTTAAGATCTTTGACGCACAACTTAATTTTTCCAACAATTAATTACAGTTAGACCTCGATTTGTCGGATTTCATTAGACTGATCGTTTAATCCATTAAATGGCAAAATCTATTGATTTGAGGTAGCGCATACTGGCAAAAGTCAACAAAAATTTGTTAATTCAAGTTTTTTCCTGAAAAATTCTAAAAATCTCTATTTTCCCTATGAAAGTTTTCCCAAGGAAAAAATGTGAATTATTCAGGAGGAGGTTTCAATCCGTTATTCATCAGAAAAATTTAACATTACTCTAATGGCCTCCTTGAAGGGACCGAAAGATGGATCCGTTAAGTCGAGATGCGGATTGAGGTCTTATTGTGAAAGAAATTACAGTAGTTGGTGGACCCCAATTAAGCCCACCTTATTTAGTTTTAGTATAGGTTTTTAATCTTTCAGAAGCCTGTCAGGGGCTAAACCTTAAGAAAATATCATGGTGTGTGGGTTTGATCCGCAACTCTAAGGTATTACATCCTGTTGTTGTTGTTTGTTTTTATTTGATGCTCTAGATAAAGTTGAAAGTTTTGGCAAACATAGAACAGAAAAGATTTTTTGAATGGCACCAAGACGCATCAGCATGAATTTTTAGACTAAACCTGAGTCAATTTGCTCTTCTCTTACTTTGCCAAAACGCTACCATCAAATGTCTGCAAGTTTGTCAAATAATGGTAATATACACTGTAAAATCATGAAGATTGACATAACTGACAAGTTTATAAATTATAAGCTGTTCATACAAAAAATAAGTATCAAGGTTACTCATTGTGACACTTGAAAAACACCGAGTGAGTAGATGACTAAAAACGTAGATGATTCATTTCCATGATAATTTTAACACATGACACTCCCAAATAAATAAATAAAAGCGGAATTGTCATTTCAGTCTTACAGTATCAAACTGATCAAAAATAAGAGGGGGATACTCCTTCCGGGAAAAAACTAAAAAGGAGAAAATAAATGCTTACAAACCTTTGCTTGAGTGAAGTTCTAAATTAGTTGATGGGACATCTTCACCTTCATTGAAAACTTTACGCTTTTTCCTTTAAAAAACAAAAAAAAAATGAAATAAAATAAAATAAATTGCGTTGCAATGAGAATAAATGAATAAAAAGACTGACGAAATTTTTAATTTTTTTTTTTCGTATACTATCTTATCAAATAGGTAACCAACCCTTTGATTAGAGCACAAAACATATTACTGAAAGTATATTTGAATGTATAAGACCATCCTTGGATGAGAGATGGATCTTGGTTCAGCTTGATCAGCTGATCTTTTTGTGTCACACTATTGGAACATGAGAACAGAGAAACTATAAGCAATTTTAATTGTGGTTTAAAAATTATGTTCCTTCTTCATTCTTTAAAGAGACTGTTTCTTGACATATGTGTACATTGGGATTGGCAAAAAAATATTCTTGAAATAGCAAGAGAATCACAAAAAATTTAGTGTAACTTTGTTGATTAGTTTCACTTTCAAAAAAAAAAAAAAATGTGACAAGAAACCTAAGAAACGTGCAAACTAAGATAGAAGGTTTTGTAATTTCACCATCAATCTACGATCTAAATTTTACTATGACAAGAGTAAATAACATCTTCTAAAACCCAGAATTATTTTTCGCATTGTTTCCACCTGCTACTTTACCAACTTTCAAAGCATAAAAAATGGTACTGATTGTACATTTTAAGAATAAAAAAAGATACCAACTGGATCGCATTTAGCAAAAAGGAACCAGCGTACCTAATAATAGTGTTTCCAAAATTGTGCAACTTATTTTTTTTAAAAAATACTCAATATATACACAGTGCTGAAGCTTTCACTTTTATGCTCCTTTAAAATTGCCGATTATTTGGTGGGAAGCAAAGAAAATTTGTTGTTCCGAGAAATTGTGTGGCTGATTATGGAGAAGCAACATTTTTACAATACATACTGTAATGGGCCTGTTGCAAACTTTTGCTAGAGCAAAAATAAGAGTTGTTTCTTCTAGATAATGCCTCAAAAATCACGATGAGCGCATCGGCAAAGTCTGAAATGCACTCATAACTTCACAGTCTGCGTAAGAAATTTGCGGTTTTTTGAGCTTCCCGCTTCAAAAGCGATACTACGGCACAGGTGAACATTTTGTAAAAGGAGCTGTTCCATCGTCGGCAATACTCATCATGGCCGACGCCAATCCGCCAAAACACGTGTGATGGGACGAGATAATACCTGAACTGGATTAGACCAGATAACAATCGGCGTGTTTTAACGTTCATGTTTTCCACGCACGAATTGATTGACCTTGAACTCTCCTCGAATTACGCGCGGAACTGCGCGCAAGCGTCGACCATGATGAATATCGCCGACGATGGAGCGACTCCTCTAACAAAATGTTCACTTGTGCCGTAGTATCGTTTTTGAAGCGGGAAGCTTAAAAAAACGCAAATTTCTTACGCAGATTGTGAAGTTATGGGTGCATTTCAGACTTTGCCGATGCACTCATCGTGATTTTTGAGGCATTATCTATAAGAAACAACTCTTATTTTTGCTCTAGCAAAAGTTTGCAACAGGCCCATTGCGCTGGTTCTTTTTTGCTAAATGAGATCCAACTGTAATCCCAACCTAATTTTGTTTGAAACATTCAAAGAAACTTTAATCCATCAATATTGATTTTATATGCTGCAAGTTTGAGTGAGCAATCAGAATTTTGCTTGCAGTGTTAATATTTGAATTGTTACTTACTTTCCTAGTGCTTCTTCTAGTGCCGATCTGACTATTCGGGTAGGAAAAGATGCTTTTCTTGTGACTTTCTGGAAAGAGAAAAAAGATAACAAGGATAACGTTTGAAAAATCTGGCTTCTGAGCTTTTTCAAAAGCTAATTGAATATATTTATGCCAAAAGAAATTATGTACAAAGGAATGAAATCAAAATGGAAAGAGAGTACAGAGCACAGGAACCCTATATGCGTAGTTCCTTTCTACTTAATTAACACGACTCCTTTCATCATGTATGATGAATTAACAGTATGAGTATATGAGAGAAGCAGTGTTTCTCATTCTTGAGTTTATGGAGGAATTCTCAAATTGCTCTACTATCCTTGCTATAGTGCCAACTGCAGCGCCAGCTGCAATGAAAGGCAACCACATGAGTGAGCTACACGCGTGTTGGCTCAACTCAAAAAGTTGAGTTGATTAGGACCCTCTTAAAATCAGTAGACTTTCGAACAGATACTGATATTATCCTCTTACAAACAGATGCCAAAGTGAACAGATAGAAATCGCCCATTAAAAAGAATTATCATGAAATAATTCCATATCAACAAAATTAGACCTGCAAGGCAGCACTTCCAAGCGTGCAGACATGTGCAAGTCATGGAATTTTGTTTTTACATGCGTAAATCACAAATTACATAGGATGTCCAAAAAGTATCAGAACTGGTGCTGTAACTTCAAAACTAACCAAGTTATAAGCCTGATCTGCATACCATAAAAAATAAGCAGATCTGGCCAAATTTATTTAATACACTCAATAATAACAGAAATATTGCCCGTGGAAAAACTTGGTTGATGACACCATTCATTTGTGGATAACATGATTTTTTCTTCCGAGATTATTAGGGATGGAAAAGTAGCTACTAATGCAAAAATGCACATTACTTATTGATAAATCCATAGCGAAGCAAACATGGTAAGCATAAGCTAAGCAGATGACATCCATCAGGGCGATTTTCAGGGGAAGGTGTTTTAATTAATATTGAATGAGAAAAGTTAGCATTTGCACAAATTTCATAATCCTTGCTCACCTGGCTAGAAACTTTGGTTGCTCGTTTTGAAAGCTTTACAGCATAGCTCTCTCTATCCCTTTCTTTGGATTTTGCCCTCTTTTTTTTCTTTTTTGCACTTCTCTTTTCTTCTTTCTTCCTCTTTTTAACCTTCTTCAAAACTTTCTTGTCCAATAATTCTGTCAGAGGCTTGATCTTTAGTACTGGTCCAGCAGGTATAGATACTTCCGGTTTATCTGGTTGTTGCGGAATGAGTTCTGGTTCATCAATTATAGGTTTTTCTGCTGGAGGTTTAAAATTCTCTTCTATTTCAGCAAATGTTGGTTCTTTTTTGATAGCTGAAACAAATGAAATTGAAAATAAAATCTTTTCTTTTGTTAAAAAGAAAAAAGCATTTGTACAACTCAAATACAGTTTAATTAGACAGCATTACCTTAAAAATCTTAAGCTGAAGTTGATGTTTATAGACACGATAAATAAATAAATTAGAAAAACTTAGAATATTATCAGAGGTGCGGTATATATTGGATACAAAATTCCAGTCATGCCATTGAATCAGTGTTGTACGTCTAAATGTACCAGAATTTTTTTCACACAGCATAATTACTTATGATACTTTGCACAAAAATTATTCTGGTGAAGCATTGTTTTCTTTGCACTTCAGGGTCTGACAAATTTGATACCAAAAACACAAAATTAAAAAGAAAATACCAACCTTTAGCGGCAGCGTAGTCGGCTGATTCAAAAACAGGAATATTTTCTGTTTCAGAGCCAAAGTCACACGTTGGGTAATTAGATGCATTGGGTAAGCTCTCTGAGATATGAGGCGCAGGGGATTGATCTAGATTCAAATTCATGTTTGAGCTATCAGTAGGGTTCAAATCAAGCGATTCACTAAATTCTGTTTCAATTTCAACTTTTACCCGAACTTCTTCACTTCCTTTAGATTCCACAGCTTCATCATTCTTATGAGTTGAGGGGAAATCAACTGGTTTATGGCATGAGACTGGCGGTGGTTCTTCAGTTGGGGTTATTGTTTCCTCGAGGGAAGATAGATCTGGATGCATATTGGAAGGACTAACAGCACCTGTATTATACAGATTTTGTAACACACCGGTCTTTTCTTCAAAATACAAAGCTGTTGATATGGATTTCTCTCGATGTTTTGCAATTAAAAGGTTCCTAAGATCAGACTCATCATTTGGAATGAGATCTGGTTTTGAGGACATATTAGACAGCTTGATCTTCTTGGGAACAACTTTCACAACATCATTGCATTCAAATTTTTTCCGTCTCGCTTCCAAGACAGGGTCTATAGGCTTCTCTGTCTCCATATCTGGTTGGCTAGAATTTCCTTCATCGATATTCTTCTCCAAAACTCTTGCACCCAATCTGCCTTTACTCAAAGGGGACTCGTGATTAAGTTTTGTTCTCTTGGACTTTCTATAATTTGTAAGTGTTCTTGATCCGGAGGATGAGAGCCTGAAAAAGGTAAATCAAGAAAATTAGAGGTGAGCAGCCCGCTTTGTACAAGCATTTGAAGGGGTAACTCAAAATCTGTTGTAGATGTTAAAATTTTACATGTTTACTTGCTGGCAGCAACACTTATTGCAATACTGTGAGCAAAACCTACAGGATGTCTCACAGGGCTGTATTATAATGAACGATGCTTTTTCCAACATCAATAAACCATGCAAAAGCTACAGATGTCAACAAGACGAATCGTTTCAGTTTTTGCTGTATTCCTGTTCCCTTGAGTAATGAACACAAAGACATTACTGCTAAACTAAGGAGGATTGCCATAAAAGCTTCCAGACTTTGCTATATTTTCTTTAATAAAAAAACGAATTCATATTTTTCTTCAAATTTTTTAGACAACTTAACTGCATTTGAATCTAAATATATCTAAACATTTCTGGGAACGGTTATCTCTACTGAAACTACGGATTCTAGATATTACTGCATCCCAACTAGTTTTCTCCATTATGAAGCCCATAGGGAAGATAAATAGCAATACATTAGATTTGCCAACCTCAAATGAGATTCCCCCTATGTGATGGAGTTGTTTCATGTGCTACCCGTAAGTAAATACAAGAGACCTTTATCCCAATTTCCCCAGAAAAAAAATCACAAATATCTGGGGAAAAAAACATGTTAAATGCTTCTGTTACAGGTGTATGTACATAATAAGCACAATGTAAGTGGTAAAATAAAAACATAACAATGAGAAAAACATTTACCTTCCATCACAGGTTCTTTCTTCTGTCCTCAATGGTGGGCCACTTCTCAAAGTTCTTTTGATTCTTTCAACCTGATGAGATACAATTTCGTTCCTATAGGGTGGGGGTTTCAGGGGGAACTCTGCTTCCCGATTTGACTTTCCGGGGTTCTCAGAATCTGTAGTCATTTCTTCAGGACAAGACAAGACAGGGTCCCTCTCTGACTGTGACTTTTCTGAAAGTAAGGCACGATCTTCATCATTTATGTCCAAGTTTGAAACACCTGGATCAGTTACATTATTTGACGAGAGTTTTTTCCCGTAGAATAATTCAACGTAGTGTTTTGGAGAACAAAGAGGTAGTGAGGTTAAAGGGTCTGGTGACTTTCCATCTTGATATTCAGATGCTTCGTGAGATATTTGTTTATCATTCCTCCGGCTCGATCTATGAGGGAACTTCCTATGATTTGAGGGTGAGACTGATTTTGGGTTGCGATTCGAGTGCAGATGCTCAGGAGAATGAGATCGCCTAAGCTGTGTCTTTCTCCTCCTTTCATTACTATTTGTTCGTCTCCTAGGGTAGTTGTAATTTCTGTCAAATCTCTTGGGATTTCTATGATCAGAGTCATACTTAGAATTTGTGTTAGGCTTTGAAAAAGGCTCTCTGGAAAACCTATTTTGGCCCCTGGAGCGCCTTGGGTCATAAGTGAATTTTTCGCTTGAATGTGGATCCTGACGATGATCAGACTGGTTTCTAGGATCATACTTGCTGCGAACTCTGTCTAGCACAGACTTCTCACCTCTGCCTGCATGTTCTGGTGATCGATTTCCTGAAAAATACAAAATGCGTAGTGAGTAGAATGCTCTTCTTGACTGCAAATTTACAAAACCGGAAAAATAGGAACTTTCTTTTCATAATTCAAACAAATAGCTAAGAAATTAGGGCAATGATAAAAGATTCTTAAAATGGATATGCAATTGATATGGAAGAACTACTAATAAAAAATATGTCCATTTATATGCAAAGAACCTATAGAAATCACATCGAAACCAGCGCAAAGACATTAATGAGTTTAGGCAAGGCTGTCATACTGGTAAATAAGGGTGGCATCGGTACTTCACTATTTTGAAAGTTTGACAATGATGTTTCTCATGAACGGATTGACTGCAAGAGTGAGGACAAGATGGATGTTTCTCTCGGTACGGTGCAAAAGCCATTCATGAGCTAAAACTCAGGAAGTCACCCATGCTAAATAGTATTGACAAAGTGAATACAAATTATCTTCATGCATCCTCTCTGTTTAGTAAGTGTACTAGGGGATTTGATGAGGGTTTAAGAGAAATTTATGGTTATATCAATTTATATTTTAAAAATATTTAAAAATGACACCTTGTCATCAAAAACACACAAAGCTTTAAATTTTGACCAGCTGACTGGACATTTGAAAAAATTCTTGATTTGATTATTGGCGTTTGATATTTCTATTCACACAAGTCAACACCACCATTAAAATTATTCCTAGTCAATGTTCATAAAATGTCACAGTATTCTTCTACCTAAATCTGGAACTTTGACAAGATAAGAAATTGAAATTTCAGTAAACAATCACATATAAGACACTTACGGTATGGAGAGGATTGCTCAAGTGAAGTTCTTACGGCTGGATGATCATTCTGTAAAATAAAGGGGAAAAGGCACATAAGTAGGGTGCGAAGGCATGAGCGCCCCATACACCTAGGGCCCTCCATAGACTTAATGATGGAAATTGATTGCTGAAGTGCACACAAAATACATTAATGCACCTCTAGAATGCAAAAGAAGATTAACTGTCTTCAGTAAAGCATCATAAATAAACGCAAGAATCATGGTAGCGGATCAGTTGCCGGACTCAAAAGGTGAGTACACTTATTGGGAATTGACATAATTGAGTGGGACTCTTTCATTGTAGTCAGATCATGTGATCATTGCTCCAAATATGGCAAATTTTATTTTTGCAAATGATTCATCAGACTCATGGGCAGAAGCTTTCAGCATCTTCTTGGCTAAAAGGTCTTAATAAGCTGAGATTTTTTACTTGATCTATGCGATATGCTGCGCACCACTTTGATCATACCACAAACATAGGGCAAGTCACTTAAAGTTAAGGAAAACATAATAGAGAGACGGTTGTGCAACTTGAACCAATATCTGGTGCCTAAATGGAGTTTCACAGTAAATAGAGAGTGAAACAAGATTGATGGCTAAACCAAGAAAACATTTATTTCCCCTCACAATATTGCAAACTTCCAACCAAACTTCATTCTTTAACAGCAAATTAATTTGGAAACGTCAGTGACTCTTTTCCTGTCCGAAAAATATTCCACGGTAGATGGAAGCAAAAAATTTGGCTGAAAAAAGCAAATAGAAATGAAAATTTTCAACTAAAGCAATCAATTTAGATCTTTTCAAGTTTACTTATCGAAAAATGTATTAATCATGATAAGTAAAAGAGAGGAGGCTACACGACTGGAAAGAATATCTTGACACCAGAGTTCTGTTCCATTTAAGGAATTTAAATAAGACTTCCGATAAGCTGCTTGAGCAACAGAGTAGAGATGCACGCGATACTTAGAAGGCACAGCCCGGGCCGGATTTACCTATGGTGCATTGGTGCAGCTGCACAGGGCGCCAGATTTTGAGGGGCGCCAAATTTTGGGTTTTTTTTTCCAAACTCTGCAAAATTACATCAGGGAACTATTAATTTATTGAGTTCCATCTTTAAATGACCTAACCCTAGACTTTAAGGGTCAAACTTTCTCTTAGTTTCATAGTTAACAGTAACAGGAACGGGTATCTGGTTTTGGTTTCTGCCCCAGAATCATTCACTCACTCGAAAAAATTCGTATTTAGTTAGAGTTAGCATGTAGAAACCAAAGAAGACCGTCGGGTTGGGAAATGCGCAGGCAAGGGAGGGGGGGACGTGCCAGGGGGGCGCCTCGAAAATCTCTGCACAGGGCGCCAAAAACGTAAATCCGGCCCTGGGCACAGCATTTCTTTCAGTGCACTGTGGCAAATGGGCAAATAAACAGAAGAAAATTTGATCAACAAACCTTGCTAATCTGCGATGAATTTCTATCAGTTCTTTCGGTGGTTACACAGGAACTTGATAAAGCAGGGTTGGCCTGGTTTTTCGATTTCAGGGATTTCAGAGCTTCTTGCCGTAGGGCTTCAAGATCATCATCATCACTGCTATCGCTCATCTACAAAAAAGTCGTTGATTATTAAATTAAAATGGATCCGCTTATCATTAAAAAATCATGTTTAAATCTACCTTACGGTTCCTAAAATTTTACGACTACAACTTGATTTTAACCTCAAAAGTAAAACCGATAGAACTTACATTTGATGGTGACAAAAAATTTCTGTGAGTTCAAAATTCCTTCCCGATCCCGATAGAGAGTGAAGTAAAAATTTTAGAATACTTTCACTAAATTTTCTGCTGCTGATACATGCTAGAAAAAAATCCTTGAAACATCTTATCTCTGGTTCATAACAATAACAAAAAATCGTTGACTACTTTTGGGAACGGACTTTACCTCTCTGCTCTCTGGAGGAAATTTTTCTGAACAGTTAGTATAGTAGTATACATAATCATACATAACCTACAATTGTGCACGAGTCCATTCGTGATCAATTGAAGTGAACGACACATTTTTCTTCGTTTTTGAAGCAGTGCAGTTTAGTTTCGGTCAAATTTTTCATTTCGGCAATAATTTTGACCTCTAGTCATGTCCTCGTCATTTGCGAATGCTTCTTTCATTAACCTAACCTAGGCATTCATCAGTCACAGTCGCAATGCATATATTGTTATCGCCCTGTTACTGCCCATCATTGCATGCACTGATTTTTGTGCGAAAAGCCCCGTGTATTCAACAGAAATAATTGAATTGAAACAACAAGGCCGAAAAGAAGGCATCATGTCTCACACAGCTCTAAGAAAAAATTGCAATTTCTTATTCAATAAACTGAAAACGGAGTCCTCCATCCGAAACGGCTCATTTGAAAGGAATCTAAAGCACTTCAGTCAAATTTCTGTAAGTTTACTTCCCCCTCAATTGTACACTCTCAAATTTCAACTAAGTAAGTGGCGTCTTCCACACGAGCTCAGTTCCGACGAATTAGTTCCAGAAACCAAGGATTTCCAAGGTTGTGGACAAAACTGTAGAGTTGTATCACTCTGACAGGGTTCATTTTGAAAAAATAAAACCAGTGTCAACATTGATCTCAGGGTAAATTTCAACGTGAACTTATTGATTAAGGTGATTTGTCAATAATTCTGATGTGGTCGAATTGGTATGCTATTTATCGCATGGACTTTGTCTAAAATCTCGGCAGATTTTGAATTTCCAGCCATTAAAAATTTTCATGCGCATGAGCCTGAAGAATCATTCTTAACCGAAAAATTATACAAATTTAGAGAAATGAAAGTAGATTATTGTTTGGAAAAAAACATTACATTTGATACAGAAATCAATACCTAACTGTAATGAATAAGAGGTTTTTTTCCAAGTAATATTCTGCTTTCATTTCTCTGAATTTTGCCAATTTTCGAGTTCAGAATGATTCTCAAGGCTCATGCGCAGGGGCTATTGTCCTTGTTTTGGCTGAAGATTCAAAATCTGTTGAGGTTTTTGACATGATCAATGTGATTTATCACATCCTAGTTTGATCATGCCAGAAACCGTGATGAATCACCTTCAATGAAAAATCTCATCAGATTTTGATTTTCCAGGCAGAAATGATGAGAGCCCCTTTGCATTGACCTATAGAAGCAGATCCAACAAAAAATATTTCCATATACTCAGAGACAAAAACAGGATTTGACTGATTGTGAGTAGAAGGATTGCATTCGATACAGTAATTGATCATTGTGACGAATGCGATACTTCAATAATTTTTTGGCTAAGAAGTTAAAATCTTCCAAGATTTTTTACTTTAAAAACAATGCTACCCTTTGTATGCCAGTCCAACCACACTCAGGGACCAAGATGAATCACTTGAAGAAAAATTATTTTTTGAGATTAATCAAATGGCTGATTTTTTTTTCATCCATTCATTTTCTTAATCATCTCAGTTTCTGTTTTACTTTTGAATTTTTAAACCTTAAATTACAAGCAGATAATGTAAGGACTTTTCATCATCATTACAAACCACCAATATATTAATTTAAAATTAATCTTTACCTACCTACATTAATTTTTTCTATTTCTTTTTTCATATTTCTTAAATGGAAAGAACTTGGCGGTGGAAGGTCATGACTCACCAGTCACATCTGAAAATCAGTATGAAGCCATTAGAGAGGTCATGGAGCCCTTTGGCCACTTATCGTATGAGGAACAGTTGGAAAAAAAACAATCTTGGAGTCATCAGATCCGGGAAACGATCATTGAGAGATTTAAAACCCTCAAATTTAAAGGAAACGTGAATGGCTGTACTGTAGAAAAAATCTCTCCCTCTGTAAGTACTCCGATTTTTTCCGTCAACATTCAGACTGAATGACCCTAGCCATACCAGGAGTCGGCCTCCTGTGGTGCAGAGGTTGCACCGCTGGCCATATAACCAAGAGGTCCCGGGTTCGATTTCCGGCCAGGTAACCGGAGTTTGATGGTCTCAGACAATGGTCACCTGGGGCTGGTGGTAAGCGTGGGATTAGCCAATGGAGGCTATTTGAAACTTGGGGGGAAAAAAAGGGATAGGATTTGCAGTGAGACTACTTGGATTGAATGGCATCAAGGGTGGTCTGGAGGTCAGTGAGAGTAAGCATTTCTTAAGATAAATAATGAGAGTAAATAGTTCTGTGCATGGATCACTAAGCAAGATACAAATTCAAGCCTTACGATGAATGTTCTCCATCAAAATTTCATGTATAGCACGATTTGTACAATGAAAATTTTGAAAGTAACTCTTAACCAAAATATTGAAATTTTTCAATACATGAATTCAAACTCCAAAAAAACAAAAATCTAATTGAGCTCAATCACATACTTAAGACACATTCGTGAAGTCTCTGTGGTATGAAAGTGTGCAAACTTCCATCTCGGCGCTTTGGCTCAACTATTGCGCGTTGTTTACATTTCAAGCGATTGCTTCAAGGTTCAGAAAGAACACTGCTCGATTGATTGATAAGCCTAGCAAAACTGTTGCAGTGCATGATTTGATCAAAATAGACTCTTGTTTTTCTTGTGAAAAGAGAATTCAAATTTTTCATAATCAATTCCAAGTAATAACTCTATTTTCCTGTTTTGGATTTAATATCAGTTATCCAAAGAACAGCTTTAAGAATTTCATGGGTTGATATTGATAAAAAGCCAATTAAACCCGAATACGATTGTGCACTCACTGCTTTGGAGGCACTGGAAATAATTATGACAGACATTGTTGAATGATACAAAAGGATTTGAATAAACTCAACTCCCTCCACTAAAAAATTTTAACGGTCAGTTGTGCTAGTCACAGAATCGTGTTTTGATGACAGGTAATATGATCCATCCAAAAACCAAGTAATCATGTCCAATATCAATTACGATGTCACCAAAAAGACATTGACGTATGACAACCTCCCCCATCATGGTGCCTACCATAATTTCTTTTGCTTTGGTTTCATCTGTGTTTTAAGTCAGGGAACCAGTGCAAATGTGTGTATCACAAATTGATGAATCCAAAGTAGAAGAAGCCGTGGTATGTATTAGCATGGTGGATAACATCTTACATCCTGTTTTTCAAAGGGCACATCTCCGTTATTCTTGGATGTAGGAACTCTACAATTGTACTTGTCTTTTTTGTTTTACTTATCTAAGTATAAGCTTAAACCATCAACATGAGATGCAGTGAGGAGCGCAACTGACCCATCGTCTCAATCTGTACTGATAAAGATGATCATTTCATGTCAACTATAATTAATATTTCCAGCCAGTTATAGAAAAATATAGGAACAAAGATGAATTCAGCATACATTATGGAGTGGATGGAAATCCGAAAACAGTTGGTTTTTTTATTGGGCAGTTAGCGAAGTCTAATATCGTTTGCGTTCCAGCCACCCACTTATCCATCATCAAAGATGAACACAAAGCTCTAGCAGAGGTAACTGTAAATTTTTTCATTGACAAATTTCTTCTTTCTTTTCATATATCTCATAGCTTTCATCTTATCTTCTGTCTTTTTAATCAGTGCGGCCTTTATTTTCTAAAATTGCAAGTTAAAGTTTTCCTTTTGCAATGTGCCCTCGTATTCTATGGCCATAGAATGTTCAAGTACATCATATCTTGCCTCATATATTTTACTGAAAAAGCAAGCGCTTTAAGATTGTAGGTAATTAGGTAAAGAAAAGCTGTTCATGCATTCATGATATAACCGTTAATATTTAATGCAGAAACTTTGTGTTTGAACAGATCTCATTATTTTTTGCCAATCTATCATAAGCTTTAATCATCAAAATACATGTACAATTCTCTGACTATTACAACTAGTCCTTTTAAATCACGGGTGAATTCCTCATATTTTATTCCCTTTATTCTTGTCTTTCCCTGCAAATTAAAAGAAGGCCTCTTCAATCATTTGAATTATCAAGTCATTCCACATAAAAATTGGTGCTATCTTGCTATCCAAATTCCTTGTGTGTCCAAGTAGTCTGTTTTGCTTTAATGAATGGACTTCTCTGCCTGTCAGCTGCCAATATCCTATTGTGACAGGTTGAGAAAATTTTTTGTAGCCAATCTTTGTTATCATCTTAGTTTGGAATTTAATCCTCTCTCTGTGAATGTTCCTTTAACAGGTGTATCAAAATTTTATTCGTTCGTCTAATTTGCCAGTGTGTTACTCGCTGGACGATGGAGGATGCTTCCGTACTTTTACAGTAAGATCAAACTCTGCCGGTGAAACTATGGCCATTGCAGTGAGTCATCCTGCTGAAAGAAATCCCTTTGATATAGAGAAAGAACGAGAGGACCTGCTGAACTTCTTCCAAAAAAGCGGAGTAATGCCAACATCACTATTCCATCAAACATGGTGGGCGCATTTTATTGAAACTTCAAGAAAAATTTTCACAGTGGAAAAGCTTCGCAGTTCTAGCACTTATTTTATGCGGGCTTGTTTTTTTTCATAAGCCTTAAGTGTATATTGAAAATGAAAAAGCCTGTATAATAATTCCAAAAAAACCTCTCTCATTTGGCACAATAGTTTGCTTGTTTGTTGGATTTTGACAGGGGCATTTTTATTATTTATTAATTTTTTCCTCTTTTTTATAGTCTAATATGCAAAAGATTTTTCTCCACAATTTTGGATGAAACGTAGTCGGATGTAAACAATAATAGATAATGATGCAAACTTAATTTTTGTACAGTTTCTCCTTCCTTTTCCTTTTAAACCATGAATAGATGCATTATAATGATAGGTATTCTTTTTGCTTTCAGCAAATCATTCCGCTGCACGAATGAACAATCTCCTTTCAAACTTCTTTATGGCGAGCCATATTTATTTGAAAATCTGTTAGATTTGCAGTTTCGAATATCACCAGATGCTTTTTTTCAAATAAATGTCGAAGGTGCTGAGGTTTTATATACCGAAATTGTAAGACTAGCTAAACTCAAACCATTTACTACACTTCTTGACTTATGTTGTGGCACTGGTAAGATATCAATGGATTTTTCTCATTTCTAAGTTTGCCTCTCTATCTAATGGACTAGCAACTGCGTAGTTGTTCTTTCCAGCAAGAGGGCTTACAATTAATTAGTTTTCTGCTTCAAAATCACTGGATAATGTAAGTTTACAAAAATATATATCTATCCTCATTGGTTTTTTTATCATGGAATCTGGGAATAATTTTTTTTTGAAAGCCCCTGCATAAATTTAATAATCTGACAAAAGAAGCTACGTACATCCTATGAGTCTGAAACAAGATTTTCACTTTTAAAGGCTTGAAATCAAATGTTTTCTGTTTTCTTTATTTTGTATGCATATTTAAGAAATCTTACTCTATAGTATAAAATCATAAGGGTGCCGTGTCACGCTGAGGGTGTAACGCTAATCATGTCACAAACCGGTTTCTCCTCCACTCCCCGCTCCCCTCCCGCCGCGCACGCTCACATGCTTCCTGCCGTCTCCAAACCGGGTTTTCCCTAACTCTTAATGATCTTTTAACGATCTTACGATATCTGCTAATTAGAGGCGCGAAGCGCCTCTGGGGGGTAGGACCGCGGAGTGGTTAGGGGGCGCAGCCCCCTAGTGTTTAATTTAAAATGAAAAAATAATGAATCTCCTGCAAGAAAAAGTTAAATGCATATTTGAGCTATTGAGCTGCAGTCGTGTATGAGTCATGCCTACGACTAAAAGTTTAGCTCATCACAATCAAAAAGCGATTTTGCTTTTTAAGAAAACAACATGTAAATACATGTGTAACATACATTGGGTCTGGTAAAAGTTTCCAGACTAATGCTGCAGTGCGGAAGCTAAACTAGTTATAATTGATTTTTGTCTCATCTTGCAGCTCACATGATTTTTGATCAATTGAGATTACATTCTTTTATTTGCCTAAAAATTGATGAAATCATGAAGGTTTAAATGGAGGGAATAAAGTTGCTGCCATAAGATTTTTTACTTTTCTTTTCTCTTCCAGTGTGAAAAGTCATTAAAATGTTTCTAATTAAATTTTTAGCAAAAAAGTATGTGGCTACACTAAAATCAACACTGCTAGATGTATAAATGTGACAAGTGTTCTAACCATAGTAACGATGACTAGGAGAACTGCTTTAGCATAGTCTGGAAAGTCTTTCCCAGCAAGCACTGCTTGATTTCATATGTATGTGCTTAGCAACCTCCCCCGTGATTTTTGTGTGCTTTTAAAATATTTTTTTTTCTGCAACAGAGGCAGATTAAAAAATGTTTAAAAAACATCGTTACAATCTTTTATATTGTAAATAAGTTGTAAAAATTTTCGTTTTGACTCTTTTTCAGGTACTATTAGTTTAGTTGCATCTCGTAAAGTGCGCGGTTGTGTTGGTGTTGAATCTGTGAAAGATGCTGTAGCAGATGCACGAATCAATGCTTTGGACAACAATATTTTTAACTGTGATTTCGTTCACGGCACTGTTGAAAAAGTAAGTTCATTTCTATATTTTGTTTTGTAATAGCCTGAACAATTGTTTTATATTCAGTGTCAAAGTCCACTAAAATCAGGGCGGTGAACCTAGTTTTAATTAAGTATAACTAATAAAATTTTAAGTCCTCAGGAGATCTGAAATCTTGACCTATAACATTTGAAGTTTCTGCCATGCTGTAGCAACTTCCTGATCAAGCGATCATGAGCACAGGGCTGCTCGTGTGAAGAGATGGGAAGGCAAGCTCGCTGTAGCATTAAAGTCACAGTTACCTCGCGTGAAATTCCTTTCTTTTTTATGTAAACTTTCAGCAATTTATGAATTGAAGACAAAAAAAAGGTCAAAGCCTAGAAATAAGAAGGAGTTTTTAAAATGGGAAGGCCAGCAAAAACAATACATCCTCTGCTCTAGGGGAGCGAGAAAGTAAAAACGGGGAGGCAAAAACTCTCTGCACCCTTGGATTATGCAGGAAAGTATTGATGGAAGTTTGAAGGAAAAAAAACTGGATGGTTTGAATCATTTAAAATTTTAAAATTTTTCAAGAATTTATGCATCAGAATCTTTTCTCAGTTCATGCATGCTTTAAAAAATTTTGAAATCATCCTATTGGAACACACATACCAGCAGAAACAGCGCTCAACTTTAGAGATAGGTACTTTTTTAATGAATCTTGATTGGATAACTCAGTTAATAGGTAGTAAATTAAATCTGGGACTCATTAAAATTGCGCTCACCGCTGAGCGCTTCTCTAATACCCACGTATTAGAGCTTTCCCGCTTGTTTTTTAATTAGTGCCTATAGAATACAGAATAGCGATAAAGTATGGATGCTTGTCAGTATCTCAAAAGAGGTTGCAGACTTAGGAATGCAAACTGGACAAGACTTCTTCAATTAAAAAAGGAAATCTGCTCTGAGGGCTGCCGTTACCCCCCCCCCCCCCCACAATTCTCTAGGAGGCAAGGGGCGAGAACCACTTGAGAAATTGAGAATCAAAAATGGGAACCCGTATTGTCTGATAGCTTGTTGGAAAGAGCATAAGGAAACTAAATTCTTGGTGAAAACCACACCTTGCTGTCGGTTACTGTTTCTTAATGACAGAAAATTGGTATTTCAATCGCTTATCAGTGGATGAGATTTGATCTTTGATAGTTTCTTGATACTAAAGAACAGATCTGGTGACAGAATTGCATAATTTTGCACTATTTTCAAGATTATAGCTTTCAATTTGGTGAAAAATGAGTATGTTGATTGTTTATCGGTGGATTGGGATGAAAAATGGTTTTCAAAGAGAACTTATTTTGACACGGAAAGGACAAATCTGGGATCAGAACTTAAAAATATTGAACAATCTTAAAGATTATAATGCAGAAAATAGTAGAAAGTTTGTAGTGGTAACCTGTAGTTTTCGTCAATAGCTTCCTTATTTTGTGTTCTATCCAATGAGGTATCAATACATATCGTACGAAAGAAGTTCTCATTAGAAATTCTCAAATTGCTTTTTCCGCCTTCCCTGTCCCTTGGGTCATTAAATGAAAGCATCTCATTATGATGATCATTAGTCAATTAAAAAATGTACCCATCTCTCAGCATTTCTCTACTTTAACTTATTTAAGTATGCAAAATGTTTAAACGCTTCAGTACCTAACTGGTCCAGATAAATAAATTATGAAAGCACCCTGTGAGAAATTGTCAAGATAGTTCTCACTGTAGATATCAGAAAAATAGTATACAATAAGGTTAACTCTTTAGCATCTCGCTCAGACTGAAAAAAACCATCTCACTGAATGTTAAAGGTAAATCTTATTTTTTTTGTTTTTCTGAGCAGAAACTCTTCTACGCTTTGAGAGATTTGGACATGGCTTCTCATGTTGTTGCAGTAGTCAATCCTGGCAGAGGTGGACTACGTGAGTTTCCTTTTTTTTTTTCATAAATCTATTGAATAATCCTGCAGTTCACAATGCTATCCTATTTCATGGACTAATTTCTTAAAAAAAAGTCTGAAAACCCTAGAGATTTTTTCAGTTTGTCACCAACCCATGTAATGCCTTTGGCGCATTCCTAGAATTTTTGTTTGTGTGTATTCAGTGGGCTGTATCTCTTGAGTGCAATAAACCCATTAATGGCAAAAGCAAGATATGAATTATGATTGAACTCTTCACGAAGAAATGACTCATTAATCTAACATCGTGGATGTGGAAAAAGTACAGTTCATTTTGGCAGTTAAATTGCCATCCTAAGAAAGCTAAAATAATAGCCTTGGGAGTCAGTAATAGTCCCTCGCAAGGGAGCGTTCTTGAAAGGTATCCTGCTTTGAAAAAAATGCATTTGATGTTTTAATTTCAATCTCACAACCTGCCATTTTGTTGATGGGGCAAACTGAGACCATACATTAATCTTCTTTTAATGTGTATCAGATTGAACATGGTCTCTAACTTTAATTGCATACTGCAAGGACCTTTCTAAGCATGAGAGAACATAAGTTCACTTAAAATGCACTTTTAGGAATCCCAGCGGCAATCTAGTCCAATCTTCTGAAAAATGCATGTGTTAAGTGTATATTTGTTCCCACCCATTCGTTTTAATTAACAACCTGAACAGTCGGAATTGACTCTACAGTTCGGCATTTTAATTGATTAATTGCTAGTCACCAATTAAAGAAAACAGCATATAACGCCATAGTATTGCATTTTACTATTACGCATGCAAGAGTTTTCCGTGATTAGCGAGCAATTCTGGCCTTGTGACTGTTTCTGTGTGAAGACTAAATCAGATCAATTTTCAAAATAAATTTTCTTTTGCTATTGTGAGTAAATTGTATTGACGAATTTACACCCTACAACAGTTTTAACACCCTTCTCACAAAGTAAATACAGAAAAAAAAGAATGTGACATTGATTCTGTGCCGAAAAATTAAATGTTGGGGGAAAAAAATTATTTACCTGATTTTTACTCCAAAATAGGTAAAAATATCCTCTTTGATATAAAAAAAAATAAAAAACAACCATATTTGCACAGCCTTACTTCAATCTATCGAATTAATTGGTGTAAAGTTTCATACTTAAACGTTGTTAAATATGCAGTTGATATTTGCCCACTACTTGTAATTTTTTTTACCATTCATGTTTTCCTCTCTTTTATTACAGATGAAAAGGCTATGGAGACCATTCTCAAGTGCGACTTGATTTCCCAATTAATCTATGTTTCCTGTGCTGCTGATAATCCAGTTGCCATGAGGAATTTCATTCAACTCACAAATCAGCCTCGAAAAGCCACCCACAAACCATTCAACTTATCAAAAATTAAACCGGTAGATTTGTTTCCTAAGACTCGCCATTGTGAACTTCTCCTAGTATTTGATAGATAATCACAGCTGTTTATAACTGATCTAAGATTAGGCTTAGTTGCAGATCTAGGAGAGCCCTCCTACGACCTACCTAGGAGATACAAAGGGTGAAAAAAGGGAGAAAACTCCATTTTCAAGCTGAAACTTAGGATCATCCCATCTAGGTTGAGGTAGCTGGACATACTTCTTGTTTAGTATTTCAAGCAACTTCTTTTTTAGAGGGTAGTGGAACAAAACTTGCGCTTTGTCAGAACCAGATTTAAAGTTCTCCCATTTCTTCCCTTTGTGCTCAAGTGTTGACTCACGGTTGATAAAATCACCTTACAACGTTGCGCTGGGGCATCAATAGAAAGTGGAGAAGTAAAATGATGTGCTGTCTTCTGCAGGGATGTTCCACATTTATTGTAAATCTTAAATTCACTATTTTTTCCCTCAAGTAGCTGGCCGCTAATTTTTGCTGCCTTCTTTTTGCACTCTGGTGTTGATCTTCAGTTGATAGAGGCATTTTACCATTTGCTTTTGAGTGTTTTAAGTTGAGTACAGGAAGGATGACCTTGAAAAATAATTTGAATGCCAACGGGTTAAATTTGGTTCACTTATTAGTATTAGTATTCAGAGATGGTGCTTTTAGAAGAAAAATTAGTGGTCTTTACTGGAAAATTAAGCTTTAGTTGCATTAGATTTTTTCATTCGCACAGAACAAGATCTTCATCTTCATAGAGTTATTACACAACAAAGAAGCATCAATTTTCCAGGTCAAATCTACATTGATTTCCATGACAAATTCAGCAGCTTGTCTATTGTAAGGCAGGTTCTCAATTGTTGTCGCTTAAAGATTTGGATACCATTTACCGACTTGACACAAGCAAAGGATAGATACATGCTATGCCGTTTGATGTAAATGCACTCAATACCATATGATGGCAAGAGTGTATGAAGTGCAACCACCTTTGCATATACACCTTGAATGTTTTGTCCGCACTGTGCTTTATCCCAGCTTAATATTCATTTTCCTCCCTGTTTGGGTCCACTTTTTGCTTTGACCTCATATTTAGCAACATTAATTTTAATATTGCATGGAAGTTTAATTCGTCGACAACAAAGCCAAAATTTTCTCTTCATCTGGAGCATCCTTTGACATAAGATAATGGGTCATTTTCTGTCGCCTAATAAGGTATTGTTTATTAAACGACTAAGGCCATGAATATAAAGCTATGAAACAAAACCGATTGAAAGTTTCATGAATTTTGTATGCACTATTAACTGCCCTTTTTCGTAATAAAACACTGGTGACAGGTCTTATGTTTTTTTGCGTCTCCATAAATTTTTCATCAGTTCCATCAACTAATGCAAACTTTTCTTGCACAGCTTCCGATATTGATTGTTTACGCAACTGCGTTTGCGTGGCACATCAATGCTGCTGCAACGTTTCAATGCTCCAATCTTGTTGAGCTCCGGAGATAACAATTTTTATCAAGGTATCTGAAGAAGGCACAACACTATTTTCATTTTCTAGACCAACATCGGAATCGTTTTTGATGGTTCCTTTGCCTTTGCCTTAATATCATTACTTTCTGTGTTTGATTTACACTCCCAATCAAATCACTTTGTTCAACATCACTTTACTGCTCACTTTCTTCGTTGTCAATGAATATAGTCATCTCTTGGAACTCACAATTTTCGATCATTCTCAGGAAGCATCTTAGAAGTTCCTGATCCAAGAGATGCCTTTTTTTTATTTATAAAAAAAGAAAAGAACCTAATGCAGCAGTTTGGCCTAATCAGCACATGATTCTCGCATCTCATGAAATATTTGGTGCACATCAAAAACACTGGATTTCCCTCGTTGAGTTATTAAGAATAATTCACTTTAAGGCTTTAATTGCTGAGGTTCTAGAACTATCATGAGGGTTCCCTTAATATCGGGACCACCTATATTTTTTTTATGCCTGTCTGCTTTTGAGCAGTTTTTCTATCAACCTCGTACATACTTAAAACAAGGAAAGTTAAATTTGTAATCCTACAACACCAAGTAACAAGACAAAGAAATTTTTCCAGGAAATCAAATTATTTCCCCTCTCCAATTTCGAAGAATTAGTCCTTTTTTCAGATGATTTTGTTTTGTTTGATATTGAAGAGGTTAAGTCGGTTGAATCTTTAAGCCTTAATGAAGAAAGCAAGAGATTAAGAAAAATATAAAATTTTTAATCATACAATATAATACGTTTACAAAATATACATTTTTCGAAAGTTAATTTCTTTCTTTTTCGTTTCAGTACATTTTAAAGGAGTTATTATGAAGAATTTTAAAATTTATGGGTGTTTATGAAAATAATTATAAAATACCGGCAAAATATAGAATTTCCCTAAATGGGCATAATTTTTCTGCTTTTTACTCCATGCTATGAGACATCCGAATATTCCAAGGGGAATAGCTGATGCCTGCACTTCTCCTCCAGCCTGCGGGCCGATTATTGAAATTGATGATGATAGGCAAAGCGATAGACAAAGAAGACATAGGGAGTATGGAGCTATCCTATTGGTTGTAATGGGTTGTTCCTATAGACTAAGGGAGAAAATGATAGACTAACTGTCGGGTTCTCGGGGATTGCCGTTACTAAGTCTATTACCTACCTCCTTTGTCCATTGCAACCACCCGCTTTCACCAATAGGATCCCTCCATACCTCTTTTGTCTTCTTTGTCTATAGCTTTGTCTATTAATTTCAATAATCGGCCCGCTGTTTGCCACTGAAGAGGAGAGTTGTTTACCTGAGTAGACCTTTGTTCACACTATGGATTCAAGAATAGAGGCATAGTGCCCGGAACTTCGTTCAAGCACTGGTCAGTGGAATATTCTTGGACTTACAATTTCTTGCAGAGTAGAGCAGAATCGTTCATCTTAAGCTTTCATCAAATCTAGAAAGTATGTGAATAAAGTATGACGAATGCCACAGATTTGTTAGGAACATCTGCAACACTTTTGAAACATCTTGAAGCAAAAGCCTGTGTCACACTATCAAAGCTAGCCATAAATATATCAAGGTCAGGTGTTGTGATTGGCTCATTCGCTGACTTGGACCAATCACAGCACTGGACCTTGTCATTGACATTTTTATGAAGTATTTTGGTAGTGTTACACAGGCTAAAGTCTATTTTCCAGATGAGCCCCACAGTGCTAGTATTCCGTCTTGCTTAATCTAGGGCTCATCAGCATAATGGAATTGGCTACCTTTGCAACAAGATGCTTCAATTGAGTTACAGGCAAAATGAGCTTCGTATACTTCATTAAAGGCAGTGGGCATAGCATACCGTAGAAACAAATACAGCCAAATGCCACACCGCATCCTGCTGACTGTCTGGTCTGGTAACATGGGAAATAGAGTGATGTGGAGTTGCCCATTTTGCTTTACAATATTTACAAAAATGCCTGTGCTTTATTTTTTCATGTGAGAATACAAATCTTTCTAATATTTTTCGACAATGACCTGCAGAGAGTGTGTGTGGCTTATTTGTCTTCAAGTTTTCCATGAATAATGCAGGTCTAAGAAAAAGGTTTTGAACCACGGTACCTGAAATTTTTTTTCATGACAAAGCAGTTGTACATGAACAATGTTGGTACATATGTATTCCTTAAACTAAGACTTAGAATTGAAATTTTCGAGGATTTTTAGGATGTAGGGCTAGTACCAGCAAAACTGCATATCTGAAGCAATTTAGGTGTGAAAAAGATTCGAACTGATAAGAGGCAGGAGTTTACACACTTGTTTTCACATGGGGTGACATTGGAATAATTTTTTCCTTCTGTCTTGTACTTCATGTATAAGCAAGAACATATTCATCATGGTACAGATCATTAAACGTCATAATCTGATATATATCTGAGATTGTTATCATAAAATTTTATTTTACCTATGATACAGATAACTTTTTTGCCTGATAACTATCCACATCAGTTAGAAGAAAAAAAAACTTTAAAAAATAGAAAAAAAATGATGAAATTGCAAAACAATACATGCGAATACTTATAATGTAGCTCTTCTTCCACTGGCCCAACTACTCTAATTTTAGTGACTTCAATCATTTTCGAGGTTCCTGAGTCGTTTTTGTTGAAGATAGCTCCACCTTGGCTGTTTTAAGAAAACTGCCCCAGTCAGAATGACTTGCTTCTCCAATCATTTTCCAGATCTCTGGGTCACTTTTGTTGCAGATAGTCTTGAAGCGTTTCAAGAAATTCTTTTTCTCATTATAGATGCCTGTTTAAATCGGTTAAGGAATAACGAGAAAAGCAGTTCATGACTAGCTAAGGTATAAATCATAGATGTTACTAACTTCTGAGTGGTAAATTAATTATATTTGAAAAGAAGGTGAATGTTTTCAGCAGGGTGATTATTAGTGAGCTAAAATTTTTTCAGGAGGATAATGTGGACTACGTTAAGCAAAAAGGAACTATGCCACATCAGCTATTACCAAATTTAATTGGGTAAATTAATTTCTTACATAAGAGCGATTGCGCGGATTTTTTTGCAAACAGTGAATTTCCTGTGTAGTACAAAGCAAATTCCTTAAAATTTTCAGAGGAATCCGCACGAACGTTGTAACGTCTTGTAAAAAATTAAATTGCCCAGATAAATTGACTGATGTGGCTTGGTTCCTTTGTGCTAAACGCAGTCCATATGGAGCCAACAATAAGCTGCCCTCACGGACTTGCTCACATGAAGCATTGCATTTAATTATTTTCTCCACGTTATTTAGCACACTCGGGAGTTTCCTCCATATAAAACAGCACGCTTGTGATTTTCATGCTGACAAGACTAAGCGTTCCATTTTTTGTCATCACTTTCCCACCACTTTCATAGCAGGTTACTCTCAGTCTTTTCAGCTTGGCGACTCTGCTACGGCTTGCTAATTACAGAGCGTGATATTAAAATTTGCGTGCCCACACGAGAGGTTGTGATTTTTTCCGCAAAATACAAACTCACTAGTTGGATGTAATATCCACTCCAAACTTTCTCTCCAGCTGTCGAAGATACCATAAGAAAGCTCCACTGATGCATTACATCAACAAGCAAGGAAAATTAATAAACTCATTGACTCGCATATATGTTTCAGCCTTGTCTAGTTGAAAGTTAAACAGTTTTTATTGGCTGGATCTTATGGTATTACACAACAAAGATAAAAAAAAAAAAAAAAAAAAAACTATTTGAACCCTACATATTTTAAAGAACCCTTTGTGCGCAATCTGTGGCTCGTTTGATCACACACATTCTCCACCCCCACCCCATGTTTCCCCATTATTTTTAATTCACTGATTTCTTTGGTTTTCATAAAGTATGTAGACTTCGGGTAAGAGGTAAGATCTGTTAAAACAGCCAAACAAAAATTGGTCATTGCTGAGGGGGAATGTGTCTGAAAAATGTTGATAAGAAGAAATACTTAAAGCAGCAACAAACATCAGGCAGAAGGCGGAATTTTGATAACAAAGATCTGTGAAAGAATTCATTAGAAATTTGGCCAAGGCAACATGCAGATTTTGCCATCATGCACCCTCATATGTACTCTTTGAATAAAAGACCACGATACTTATCATAATTTCACTAGACTCGGCAGCCATCTCTTATACTATTGGTAGGTTGAATCAATGACTGGAACAGCCACTATTGAATAATGACTTTTGGGGAACTGCAAATGGCGCCAACCCACTAATTGTAAGTTAGACTCTGTTGCTTTAATTATCCATTTATTGATGACCACTGGCAGTTGCAGACACTAACAACAACTTTTTCTTGACCTAAGCAGACCGACTGAAAATTTTGGGATATGACGTGTGCTCGAATGGTCCTTCTCTTAATTTGGGGACGCGCCATGGTGAAACCTTGCTACCGGTAGATGATAAGAGATAAATTCAAGGAAATTGAAAATGAGAAGAAGACGAACAAGGATCAGGAAATTAGTCAAGTACCTACAGGTAATCTGTCAGAAAAGGATACATCCTTCGATGAATTTGCCGCTGGGTGGGCTAGCAAACTTAATTCCAGTTAACTGTCTAAAAATGTTAATTTTGTCGCTGAAAAAGAAAACAAACAAAGTTAGAACTCCAGAGAGTAAAAAAACCAAGTTTACAAGTTACAGTAAAGCAATACATACTCTAGCCCACATCAGTATTAGTGGCTAACTGTCCATCTTTCAAAGTCTAACAACAAGTAGGCTGCATCAGTGTTACACTTGAAATATAAAGGATGGCTAAGCCAAAAACTTATTTGAAAAGTAGAAGATGAAACTTACATGGCAATTTGTAATGCTTTTTCATCCTCAGGAGCTAAGCAAAAGCTTTTACTTAGTTTTATTTTCCCTTCATAGACCATGACTTGGTTTGCCAAACGTGCATTCTCCACCTTCAAGTAGTCCTAGAAAAAAAAAACAGAAAATACTTAAGCTTTGTTGAAGGATTTCCTAGGGCAGCATTAGAGTGACCCAACTTTGGCAATGTCGGATTTTTTTTAGTCTTGCCCCCTAGAACTGATCCATGTGATCAAAAAACACTCTGCCAAGTTTCAGCCAAATCGGATAGTATTAACCCAAGCCGACAGAGCCATCATTTTTATATGGGATTTTACACTGAAAAACACTTTTTTTCAGAAAAATCCATTTCTTGGAAAATGTGTAATTTCTAAAAAAAAATCTGAGGTCATATTCGGCTTTAGCAGGAAACATTGAGTGAGAAAAGATGTATTGGACACCACCCAAAAAAATTTTTACCCCTCGTTATAGCGGTGAAAGAGTTGAAACATCTAGAAAACGCTAAAATGAGGGTGATAAATCGCAAATAATTACATGGGTCTGCATTCGAAAACAAAGCTCAACATATGGTGGGTGTATATCATGTACTTTTTTATGCAGAGTCCGAACATTCTATCCATTTTTCTCTATTCCATCAGGATTTTCCGGAAAATCGATTTTCTTGTAAAACAGAAGGTTTTCTGGGGAAAGCTAAATTTTCAAGAAATAAAAGATCTACTTGTAACGGATGTTTTTGGTGTGTTTTTTAAAGCTGAGTCCGAAAATTATGACAAAGTTGCTCCATTATATTGGGATTTTTTGGAAAATCGATTTTCTTGTAAAAATAGGGTTTTCTGGGGATGACTCAATGTTGAGGAAATTCAATGGTTTCTCTTCGTCATTTTCCTTGCTAAATAAAATTCCATTTGCTTTTCAGATACCTATCACTCTTCAATTCACGGTATTATAGAGACTTTTTACGTACAGAGAATAAAACATATTCTGTTTTTGGCCAAGAAAAAATAGAAATGGTGACTGCGAGTTAAAGAATTTCACCCACTAATGTTATCTGCACACATGAAAATTCGATAAAGTCTCGTACCCAATCACTATATTCAGCTTAAATGGTGAAAAAATAAATTTTTAAATTTTCTGTGATACCTAAAAATTGTTTTCAATAAGTGGACAGTTTCTAAGATAATCAGATCTTCATCATCAAGCTAAACCCAGAATGCAGCTGCAGCAGTGTGAAATGTCCGCAAAAAATGGACTTATGATTACTTTCTGCTTTGCCTCTATAAAGTTTTCACTTGTCATTCCTCAGCTGTCAAGAGAGGGGAAGCTACTTTGGTTAACACTGCAGTGTGCCACCTGAACCTTCATTACAACTCTTTTGCTGATCAGTGATGTGTCTACTTAGATATGTGCAGGGCACTAATATTTCTTAGTACCAAAATTTACAACCCAAATTAAAGGAAAAGCCGATTTCTAAGATAAGTAAGATTTCCATTAATATTCAGTATGAATAATGAATATCAACTGCGGATGTACAGTTGAAGAGGACTGAAACTTGAACTTCAATTTTTTAAGTAAGAATGTCACCTGCAGACATACAGATAAAGAGGACTAAAACTTGAACTACTGATCTCCAATTCTGGGGTTTGCAAAAGAAAGGTTTGGAAGTTGATCATAGTTAGATACAGCAGTGATGACTGCTCTCTCAGTTAATTTTGAAATCAACACTTACAATGTCTTGCTTGAGAGAATTATGCTCTTCAACCAAAGATTTTTCTTTCTCGCTGATTTGAAGTTTCTTCGACTTTAGTTGCGCCAGCTCCTCTTTCTTCTGAATTTCTTCTTCTTTTAGATCTAACAGAAAAAAAGAGAGGGAAATTTTCAGAATCGAAAAAAAAAAAATTAACAGATCTTCGGACCAAGCAATGTTTCTACAATTTTCCAATTCACACCGAGTGCAGAGTTTAATGCTGATGAGATATTGATTTTACAGTTGAGAGGAATGTTGATTGATGGATTGTTGTGACACTGACATGATTTCAAAAATCATGATTGAACATTGCAATATTGTAAAATAGACTAAAATACCCTAGGTAAAAGCCGAAAAGTGATGCGTGTGCAATTGGTCAGAATTCGGCGGTGAAACTACGAAACCACGTATCTCGGTTTGCGACGTCGCAGACTTCCTGTCATACTTTATTTTTTAAATGAAAAACTACTTAACATCCAGTCTTGAAAATTTCTGTGATTTTTCCTCTTTGTGCGGAGAAAATTCCGTGAAAATTTCAAGGAATGATATTGATTTGGTCTACTTCAAAAAAATAAAATGTGAGCGTAGATTTTTAAACACCGCAAACGATATACGTGGTTTGGTAGTTTCACCGTCGAATTGCCTGTTTAATATCTGCAACAGGATTGGGCACGCTGCGGCAATCGGACTGCACACTTTGACACCCTTGCATCCGAGCCCTACTTTCAGATATCCCGAAGGTAAGAGGATTCTTAAGTTTGCAATTGATGTCCTCAGAGCCCCTTCAAGAAACACTTGAATCTTTGCAGCGTTCTAACTCTTGCAGGACGAAAATTCAAAATTGCAGTCCAAATACTACTAAGTAACCAACAAGAGTTTCAGCTAATAGGCATATTAATGCAAGAAGTAGAGCTCTAGTTCATTGGTTTTTCCTCATTTGAATGTATTTATGATAAAAGTGACCATCTAGGAATATAGAGTTTGCATACAAAACAGTTCTTAGCATAAACACGTCCATTTGGTCTACCCTGAGATGAGTCGTGCTCAAAATTATTTGCACCTTAATAATCTCAAAATACACCACAATGGCATTGGCTGTAAACTTTAAAGTAGAAACTCATTTCGATTGAATCGGGACAACCTCTAATGTCTATTTTTCAAGTCTTCAGTTATTTGAGTAGATAATGCTTTGGTTGGAGTTGGATGCAACCTCGGAAGTGGTGTTGATACTCGTCCCTTTCGTCATTTTTAAGGTTGTATCAACTCTTTTAAAGTATCATCGACTCAAAAAAACTGAGGATTAGAAAAATGGACATTAGTGGTCCCAATTCAATTGTGTCTGCTACACAAAGGTGCCTTATCATGGTAGATGTCTGTTCAATCAGGCAGGATCCAGAAATAGTTTATCTTTGCTTTGACGGTATCAGATATAAATGTATGTTGAATACTACGGCTGATCTGAGTATTTCCCTCAAATTTATATCCTGACTACT
Organism: Bemisia tabaci; assembly: GCF_918797505.1. Taxonomy (NCBI): domain Eukaryota; kingdom Metazoa; phylum Arthropoda; class Insecta; order Hemiptera; family Aleyrodidae; genus Bemisia; species Bemisia tabaci. The sequence goes on along the minus strand of NC_092797.1, from coordinate 31,270,334 downwards.
TTCCTAATTTTCTAAAGTACTTGGGAACATGTTGCTTTGTTTAGGCAAAACTTTCGTGAAATCATAGTGATCAACTTCATAAATTTGAAATAAATAAATGAGCTTACTCTTGATTTTGTCATCGACACCATCAAGGAATAATCCTATTTCCGTCCAGGTGTCCGTTTCATTTCTTCTTTTGCTTGCCTCTGCTATCTTTTTCACCTCAATGAGTTCTTTTGCAAGTTTTGAAATTTCATCCATTGTCGCAAAGATGAAAAAACGAGAGATTCACTTGAAAAACGCTTGGATGATTGATAACTTCAGCAGTAAATGTTTAAGAACTTTTGAACATGGAAAATTTTTAAAAAGAAATGAAATTTTACCACTCAAGACCCAAGTTGAAATTCATCTATTTGATAAGAATGGTAAACAGTCGATTTGGCGCCGAAAATTTAACGGACAAAAACAAAAGTTCTTATCAATCGTTCAACATTCAACGTTGCTCGTTATCATTCTTGCATCAAGCAACAAACGTGGTATGTCAACAACACACATTTATGGCTTTTTTCAGGTTTTTCCGGTACTTTTCCCTTGCGTAGGAAAATTGAAGAATATCATAAGTTTTTAGAACATCGAGTATCAGTTTAACCGCTATTAAGTAAATTGTGCTCTCTATTCCTACGCTCCCGATTTCTGGAGAGCCCGTATTCTCCACATGCTGTGCATCTGAGGCCTCAGTTTTTCTTCCTCCTTTATTTCGCAGCACATTAAAGACAATGACAGGTTTGCGAATTTTCTCTTTATTAATCACGAGGAACTCGTGCCTAATTCAGAACAATAAGTCAGCAGGAAAGAGGTCTCTATTTCTTAGTGCCTACTTGAATGCCCGCCCTTCCAGGAAGAGAGGTAATGTCCGTTCTGATAAGCCTTACTCTGCAACAATTGTAGACTTGAAGAACCAAATCCTAGAAGCGGATCATCACAAATCAGTGAACCGGATCAAAGAAGTAGATCATCTCAAATCACCGAACCGGATCAAAGAAGCAGATCATCTCAAATCAGCAAATCATGTAGCACCTCAAATCCACGACTCTAAGCCCATTGGAAGAACCAAACCAATCTCAAAGGCCAAAGAGGTGGAACATCCACTCCCTTTCCCATTCGTAAGATTGGAGAAAAATGATACTCGCTTGAGGTAAGTTTACTTGTAGTCCCGAAATTCTCGGATTGCCCTTCGTTTTTTCTGTTCTTTTAGTGTTGATACCAAGCACTCTTGAATACTGGAAATGCTGATAGACAATCCTTAAGTGGTCAGGCCACCATTGTACGTATTATGTTCACCAGTGTTCATATTTATTCTACTTGCGGGCCTCGGTGAGGAAATCATGCTTCAGAGTTTTTTATGTACATGGTAGTGGACTGAATCTAACCATGATACTTCTATATCCCTGTCCACTGCCATGGTCTGGCCGATTCCAGTGGAACGTAGGAATGCTCGTATTGCTTTTCCAAGGTGGATTGCATGGAATCTTAGCCTCATGCAGAACTGCTTGGAATGTGCAGCTAGGTAACCCAAAGATATAAAGACGGAGTGCCAGAAGAGAAAATGAAGCCACCTCTCCCATTGGCTGAAGAGTTGACGGTAAAATCCGGACAATAGAGATGTCGATACTCAGGGAAGTATCGATACTCGGTATCGATACTGGTATCGACTCTAAGCATCGATACCGGTATCGAGCATCGAGCTGAAGTATCGATACTTATGAGGTATCGATACCATCGATACTATTTCTGAATTATGCCGTGATTCTGAGTGTGCGTATGTCTGTCGGCCGTTAAATTCCGCCAGATTTACGCCTCTCTCGAAAAAGCCCTGTTCGCGTCCTTAGTCAACTATTTTGAGCCTTTAACTACACTTATCGAACTGAGCTTTTAACATTTTTATTGAAGTATAATCATTTTGAGAAACTTGATTACTCCGTCGTTTGTCACAGTGCATCATGAAGGTGAAATAGTGGGGAGAGAATTTTTTAAAAAAGAAAAAGAGGCCTTCTTCATGGCCAAATCAGATTAAGTACCGATACCGTCGATACTGGGGTCTTGGCATCGATACTGCATGGTATCGATATCGTGGAGTATCGATGCCGAGTATCGTTAAGTATCGATCGAAAGTATCGATACTTTGCAAGTATCGGATAAGTATCGACATCCCTACCGGACAAGTTTGAAATTCATATAAAGAGCAGCAACGGAACAAAATTGCGTAAACAAAGTATTCTAGGTTGATTTTTGCTCGAATATTCACTTTCCCACTTTCAAAAAAATCACCCCTTTCTACGTTACCCAGGGTTTCCCCCTGTCTGGAAAACCTAGAAAGTCAGGGAATTTGATGAGCCCTGGAAAAGTCATGGAAACAAAGTTGATCGCCTTCAAAATTTACACATCTCAACAAATTTCCATTACCAGTAGATGGCAGAATTGCAAATCAAGTGTTGATGTAAGGGAGGTGGCAAAAATCAAGTGGTCGAGGGATGAAAAATTGATAAATCTATTCCTAAATCAGGAATTTTTAAATACTGGTTAAATTATTCAAGTCATTCACAAATCATTTGAAGTGAATGTTTCATCACAGATGTAAATCCCCATTACCCAAGTGTGCACCAGTTATTTTAAAATAAAATTCACAGAACTCAAAGTGGTGGTGAAAGTATCCATTCAGTTAATTCCTCTTCTTATGAATTACAGTGAGGTCATGATGACAGTGAAGTCAAGAAAAAACAGGAAGGAAGCTAATCTTGTCATGCTTGAGGGGAGAAGACTCATTGAGGATGCATTATCAGCAGGTGTACGACCACACTGCTTCTTTTTCTCCCGTCCCAGTGACATTGCAAGTATAAATGTTCCAACAGGTGAAGATGCAGTTCCTATCTATAAAATAATGTATAAGGAAATGAAAATGTGGTCTGACCTTGTAACTTGTCCTGGAGTCATCGGTAAGCAACTTGAATGTTTGATTCATTTTTACTTCCTTTCTTTCTTTCTTTCTTTCTTTCTTTATGTATCATTACTTGCAAAAATCTAAGAACTAAGTCTATTGTCTGATCTGAAATATTACTGCAGAACCTGTTATCTGTGAAAAAGGTCAAAATTTCAATAATTTCTCTTTCAAAAAGTACTCGGCCTGAGCGTACAAAGTTTGGCAAAAAGCATTTTTTAACAGCACTGACCGACCAATTTCAAATGTACACAACAAGACTGATTTCACCAACAAATTTTGCCGGATGAATTGACTTGGATTGACCATCCAGGTCAGTGTCTGCAAAAAATTGGCTGTCCTCTGTAAGATCATGATCACCTCCATCACATGAATCAGTAAAATTTTGATGCACTAATTTAATTGAACACCAAGGAAACATGAAAAAGAAGTATTCGATTCTGAATGTAGCACGTAAGAAAGCAACGAGATTTGAAGAATCATGCTGTCACTGTACTTTATTAATGTTCCTCTCTTTTACTCAATTCCTCAGGTATCTTCAACATTCCTTCACCAAATGTAGTTGAACCACCAGAAGAAGCAATGCCGCTCACAATAATTTGTGACAACGTTCGTGATCCTGGTAACTTGGGATCAGTTTTACGAGTTGCAGCTGGTGTAGGGTCATCTAAGGTCATTTTGACCAAAGGTAAATAGTCGAGAAAATTATTCTCCATTCGACTTTTGCTTCCCTTGTTCTTCTACTTTCTGAGAGTGAATATTGCTGTGTCACAACTTCCTCTTGTATTTTCCCAGCAGAAGTGAAGATTTTCTAAAAATAAGTTTAAACATATTATGTACTCGCTGGAAGTGGCAAGTGCGAAAATCTTCATGTTATACAGCCAGCTCTGCCAACTTAAATATCACAATTTTTTTGCAATGGAAGCTGAGATAAACGTACTTCGTATTTTTGTTTAAAAGATCTACACCCAAGTGAATTAAATTCTAAGGACCTATGTATATTTATTTGCAAGCTACCTAGTTCCTTTCAATTTAATTAACTTAACGTATTTCCTTTCAGCATAAATATGTACAAGTATTACTTGACTCCCAGATATGCTAATATATGAGATTTCATTATCGGTGGAGAAGGACATATAATTTTATAAATGCAGACATGCGTTTTCCTACCTCTCTTTCATTTAATATGCAGTCTCAAGCCCTGCTGTGTTGTGATAAAATCCTCAACAGTGGAAGGCTTCATCTCACTCTTAAGATACTGCTGCTAGATTTAGATTTCAAAGTCCTGTTGAAGGACATGTCATTGAAATGGATGCTGAGGAGTCCTTGATCATCTAAAATGGTTAGTGACACCCTTTCTTCAATGTATTCTCTGCAAGTTTGGCGTGAACTAAGCTTCTAGGAATTTTTCCTCCCCTAAATGGCAAAGAAGCCCCGCTTTGATAATGCCAAAAAATAGGACTAATAAAAACGATTTTCAAGCAGGCTCTGATGTTGTAGCCAGGTGGTGGAAACGGCATTCTCTGATTCAGACGTCGCCTTGCTTTGTCAACTCGACTGTCAGCTTTTCATTTGATTCTTGATTACTCGGATATTAATTCGCTATTTCCCCCTCATAAATGATTTTTGAGCTTTTTAATGAACCATTCGGTTTTTTCACGAAATATCCTCTCAGAAAAAGCATACTGCTAATCTGCAAAAATTCCTTTCCTCTGCTCCATTGCTTCCAACCAGTGTCCTCTGATTTTAACCATTGTGCTATGTATTTCTATTGTTTATGAAAAATAATCAAGTGGATTCTTTAAGCTAAACTTTTCAGACAATGAATAATGATCTTAATGACTTCAATTTTCATCAAAATTGAAAGTAATCCGCATTTTCTTGTTTCTAAAGTTCTTTAGACATACTTTACAAAATTGTCTAATTTAAACTATTTTACAATGAAAATTTGATGTCTTAGAAATTCTGAAGAAATTATATTAACATATTATTTAGTACTTTGTCCAGGGGCTCAGTAGCATCCCCACATTAATCCCCTCAGTTATCCTCTGTTAAGTTATCCCCCTGACGTATTATAGAATGTATATTAATGGTAATCTATGTGTACAAGTACAATGACAAGTTTCCATTTAATAGGCCTTACAATCGCCTGAACGAAGGCCTTACAAAAGGTCGAACGAATCGTACATTTTGCCGAGACAAAACGGAACCAAATTTTTTCCTTTGCCTGTCGAGAAGTTGCAAGCATACTCACTGTTGTACATACTCTGTGTGTACTGAATGGGCACTTGTAGCCTATTCTTCTCAGGTTTGTCCTCAAAAAGTATGTTCTACCTTTTGAAATCGAAGAGTTCTTCTTGTCTTGCTTTCTAAGAAAAAATTTCTCTTTTCAAGTGAGAAAATGGGAAATATTAGTCTTTATAATGTATAATTTTCATTTAAGAAGATTCCAATGCAAAATTTTTGAGTTCTTCTTTCTTCTTGAAAATTGTCACCTGAACAAAAGAGCAACAATGGAATTGGTTTGCACTATTTGGTCTCATTTTTGTTTCTTCCGATATTCCTAGTTTGTTTTCTCATACTTTTTAGGTGAAGAAATTTTTGTGTCGGAAAACCAACTGCAGCTTTGAATATTTTTCAGGTTGCTGTGATTTGTGGAATTTGAAAGTTCTGCGGTCAGCTGCTGGCGCCCACTTCAGGATTCCCATTGAAACTGGAGTAGAATGGAGTAAAATGACAGACCATGTTGATATGTATGAACACATATTTATTGCAGACAACCACGAGGACTTAAGCCTAAAGCATCAAAGTCCATCATCTGAGGAATTCAATGACACTGATAAACAAATGGCAAGTACTGATTCAGACAATTACTCCGATTCTGATGATGAAGTGGAACATGAAATATCGAGAGCCGAGGAAGAAGAAAATTTACTCAAGGAGGAATTTTCTAACGCATTACCTTATTTTGAAATTGATTTTGTGAACAAGTCGCCCATGGCCCTGATTATTGGAGGAGAAACACATGGTGTGTCTCGGGAAGCTCTTCAATTTGCCCGCTTACAGCCCACTTCCAGTCGCTTGAATATCCCACTCTTCAACTGTGTTGAGAGTTTGAATAGTGCTGTTGCTTTAAGTGTCATATCCTTCGAAATACAGAGGCAGTTTATTTTGAGCAATTTGTCCTCTAGCAGTGGCAAGCCTGGAGATAGTGAACAACATAGTAGTAAGAGTCAAATTTAAGTTTATGCTTTGTGGCATTGTAAAGATTTTTCATAGTAAGAATTTTTTATATTCGCCCATTTGTGTACATCTTGCAAAAATCCTTTGAATTTGATTTTTTCACCTTTTGGTAAATATTCTGTCTCTTTAGTTATTTACCCAACAGTTTTTTACTTTGTAGCTGTTAGCTTTATCTTACCCTGCTATTATCATGAGATCGGAATGCTTGTACCAAGTTATCCTTTTGCACATCATAGTTAGATGCTGTTGTTACAATAACATCTAACTGGGCAGAAAGGAATGTATGAATGAGTAATCAAATGGTCTGAAGGTGCTGTAAAATGTTCCTTAACAGACGCAGAAAGTGCGCGACAATCCATGTTCCGGTAGGGAAGTGTTGAGGGAAATGATTGTGCAATTCAAGCAGTTTGCAATACACACAGTCAATGAAATAACTTAGCGTTTGCCTCTGTATGTTGAAAGGAGGCTAGGTGCTTTAAAGGAGTTTATTAATTTTATTCAATGATAAAATACATGAATCTAATTTATATTCCCAAACAAAATGCGTAAGACTTTTGGGATGACCCTCATATAATTTATAGTCTCTGTCAGTACTATAAATTTCCAGAAGATTGTAGCTTTTTTTTATTTTTCTGGTTTATTCCTACTCACCCTGGAGTGGGGTGAATAGGACGCATGTTGATTTTGGAAGATAGGTCAAATTCTCCGATAGCAGGGTGAATAGGAATTAATTGTGCCGGAGTTTTAAAAAAAATCGACAGAACAAAATTTTGAAAAAAACGGCTTAAAGAGCAAGCTTTAATAAATAAACGAATATGTATTCAAAAACAAATGTAACAAATTAGAATAACACACATAGCTAAAATTAATTTGTCACATTCTTTAAGCATCTTTGAATTAGGTACAAAAAGAATCTTTTAAGAAATGCTCACATGATAAAAGAAGAAACTAGTTTTGAACTTACAGGAACTCAATCAGTCAATTTTGAAAGTCTAAGACTAGTTCAATATGAAATGTTAAAACACTTATGAGCTAATGGATTTCTGAGAAATACTAACTTTTGTCAAAACTCTAAAAAGTTAAAAACTAGAATAATACTAGGGGCTTGGCTACCCAGGCACTAGTTTTAAATAGGCAAGTAGGTAACCAGGTACGGCACAATAACACAGCCAAAAAAGTGGTTCACCACTGGTTACATAACCTGTTACGTTCATACTGAGGATATAGAGACAAGTGTGACACTGGAACCAATACATTCAGGAACAGAGAACATGATGAGAACAGGGCACCACACAGTAATGGAGGGGATACGAAACATGTAGTTTAGGGTAACAGGATTGCCACATTCCTGTCAGTTTGCCGCCAAAAGAGCAAAGGCTCGATAACAACTAATACACCATAATAAAAGAAACGTACTGCTATTTGCATCACTGCCAGAGTTTAAAACTAATTCCTTCTTCTCTGTAGCAACCCTAACTACACTTTCAGGACAGAGGATGCGTAAGTGAATGTACAGTCGATATTTCTCACATTTACATAATTTTCAAGAGTATTAATGATGATTTAGTTCAGACTGATTGTATTTCATGCAGTTGCACCATTTTTCTCCTATTAACGACATTATTTATTGCTATCCACCATGTTCATCGTTTTCATTGACGAAGTGTCCGGTATAATGTTTTTTGTTAACTAATCACGATCTCGTCTTCATGTAAGTTCTTGGTTTTGTTTTTAAGTCTTACAAATCTATTATAAAAAAAGTGAAAATACATAAGTTTGTCCATAATCATTTTTTATTTTTTGTATTTTAAAGAATTAATATTTACAAGCTTTCTTTCACATTAACCTATCTGTGTGAGATTGGTATAAGTAATTGAATACATGGGATGATGCAAAAATAAAGTACCTAAATACGATGTTTCTCTCTCGGAAGAACCTAACTTCATTTCAATTTTGCCAAATTTTGTGCAAATAGCATTGTTACTTTGATAATTTTGAGTTTCTGACTGAAACTTTCACTAATCTTGCTTACGATCTCATACAAATTCTTGACGAAAAGTGAACAATGTTTTTCCCGTAAAAACTTGAATTGTTTGAGTCAATTTTGCAACCTTGAAATGGAGTTACATTCAGTCGTGCAGGAAACGACGAATACAGCCATAGATGCTCTTTGAAACCGTTTACCGACTTATGAAGTACAACGGCTCTTCCGTAATGTGTATGAGGGCTAGGTGATACACGATTTTGAATGTTCTTTATCATTGCGTTTCAAGAATATTGCCATTGTACTTGTTTCCCATTTACATCGGAAATGCACAATAATCACTCTTTTCATATCTTTTTTTATTTTTCAAAGCTTTTCATATTCTTTCGATAAAGCTTACAATTATTAGTTTCAACGGTTCATTTTCATCACCCATTTTCCTTCCGCATATCAGTTCACCTTTAATTTTTAGTGTAGGTAACTCGAGCTCCCACGTGATCAAACAATGGTATTCTCGTGAAATAGTAGTTTCCACGGATCCCGCTAAAGCAGACTGTTCCATAAAAAATTGGTTCCCCCTGATTTTTGAGATTTTTCAGACTGTGTCCGTTCCTCAATTATATTTTAAGTATTCTCACTATATTTTAATCAGAGTAAACATCTGTTAAAAGTGCCACCCATAGATCTTTCTGAGCTGTTGGGCACCATTGGGGAACCTTAAATTTATTTTCGTGCATCCTACCGGACCCAGCTGAAAAAAAATATTCAGCCTTTTGAAGACCTCTCTAAAAGTCGATTTTATTCAAGAATGGAACAACCCGTTCATCTTATGGCCTTCCTTGTGCAGCGATATATCACACACTGTATCGTATCATCAAAAGTATGTCATTATTCTATTTTGATTGCAATGATCAGTGAGGCACACAAGAAATACTCAACTAGTCCGCGAGTTTGAATAATCGCGTCAAACGCAGTGCAGTTGCCATGAAACTCGTACTAGCGCCTACAAGACTGCAGGAATACTTCACACATTGCGCCAAACTCAGTGCGGTCGGCATGGAACGCATATTAGCGCGCTTTAATGATTGAATAATATTCGTTTGCAGATGATGCTGTCAACATGCTGCCTATAATAAATAAGATACTTATATTTTTAGGAACTGCTCTCTTGCTTTCTACCTCTCCGCCACGCCACTGACCTATCGCCTGCGCGGTGTACTGAATGCCGTGCCAATTAAAACGCCGTATGAACCTTCAGGCGTTGCCAAATTTCCTTTGGTAAATCCCAACTTTTCGGAAAAATTTGTTAATATTTTTCCTCCAATTTTTCGGAAAATTTTATTCACAATTTCACATAAAGCTCCTATAAATTTCATAGAAAAATGTTTATAGCTTTCCCCAAAAATAAATATTTTATCGGAGGAAATTTGGCAACTCTTGAATGTTCATACGGCGTTTTTCTTCAGCACGGCAGTGTACTGGTGTGCCGTGAACTGCGAACCTGCAATCCTGTAACAAGTGAATGATTGAAATCCTGAATGGTTCCTCATTTTTGAGTCTTTGACGTTGGACTCTAAAAGAGTGTTCGACGAATAAGGGAGGGGAGGGGGGGGGATATATTTGAATGTCCGACCAGGGCAGGGGGTAGGTATGGAATACCTCCCAGTACAGAGGGTGGTCTAGGAGGCCTCGAGTCCTTCCCCGGAAAATTGTTGAAATTTTAAATCTATTAGGACGCCTTTTGAGGCTTCCGTAACGCATATTTTCCATCGATGTCGAATTAGATTACTTTTTTACTTTCAGGAAGAATACTTTCGAATTGTTGCATTCAATAAATCCGGAAAAATACGGAAAAGAAATTGCGTTGACTACTCAGTTTTCCAAGTAAAAAATAAAGTGTGCTGCAAATTCTGCAACGTCGCACACGGAGTTACTTGGTTTTGCATTTCGGTCATCCATATTTTAGAGTACCTATACACCCATGTTATTATTTGGTATCTTTACAGGCCAATTTCATGGGCGGAAATAGCCCCCCCCCCCCCCCTCCCCCCCACAATGCTGCTTGGCCCCGTCCAAAATTGTCAAGGACCCAAGCTACTAATTAACTTTGAGGTAAAAGGCATGTGGAATGTAATAAATATGAGCTTAATCCTAATATAATCGATCAAAGATGTCAGAAAAATGAAAATTACTCGCAAAGAGAGCAGCTTCCTCAGAGTAAGGAACATGGAATGTAGGTAATTTGACTGTACCCGGTTGTGGTTTTTCGCGCATGTTAGCGTATTACTTGTTTTCATGAGAGTTAAATCAAGATATATTCAATTAAAACCCACAGTAAGATATGATATTTTTAAAAACAAATCAGCAAAATTTCTGTCATCTGTAAGTAATCTTTAATTCCATTTAATTTGTCATTGAGAGTGGCTTTAAATTGCTCCCAAGACGTTCTAATTTTCAAAAAATTTCGGGGGAGGCCCCCCGAACCCCCCTCTGCAGCTGGGGGAGTCCCCTCAGACCCCCCTTAGCCGAAGTCATTATATCCTTCTGTGTCCCCCCCCCCCCACAAAAAATTCCTAGTTCCGCCCATGGCTAATTTCTTAATTTATTTTCAAATTCAAGTACGAATATAGGTATCTTGAAATACTGATACGATCCAGAGGAGAGCTTACTCTTTAATAGCAGACAGAATCTACAGCTAACTGTGAAATTATGGCCAAGGAAAATGGCCAAACATAACTTATTCTTATTATTAGCACGACCTGACAAACGAAAAATATTATCTGCTACCTCAGAAAGTGGTGGCAGGTCTGGAGGAGACATATGTGTCCGAATGAATTGAACATCCGGTGCCATGGTGGTCTGAATAAAACAAAGCAACGTCCCTCTGTCTGAAATCGAGCAACACGCCCTTCTTATCAGTTCTCGAAGGCGAAGAAAATGAAAATCAGTCAGAAGCCGATTGATGCGACGCCGACCCGACCCTCCGACGCCTAGGCACATAGAACAGGATGCAGTCTGTTCGGTTGTCGACTCCTTGTGCGGGCCAATCAAAATCGGTGTTGATCGGGAGTAACAGACTCCCCACCCGCCACCCCTTGCAGATCACGCGTCGCAGATCGCAGAAGTCGCAGATCTTCAAATTTCCGTCAGCGGTCGCCCAGTTCGGTCGTCACTTCGTCAGTCTCGTGTCCGGTCCGGTCGGTCGGGGTAAAGTGCACTCATCATGGCCTTAAGTATTTTCCTCTCTTGTAAGGTTTTGAGGCTCATTCAACGTCTCTTACCGAGTTTTCTTCCCGTATTATCGCTGTGTGTGTCTCGCGAAAACTCTTCGGTGATGTATGTGAAATTGATCGCGTGAGCGTTTTCGTCACGTGAACTGAGTCCTTCGTTTTCTTGAAATTCACCAACTCGTGCTCGGCCGGCGTTTGTGTGAATTGAATGTCGGGAGTTGATGCTCAAAACCTTCGTCTACGTACTTTTGTCGTGTATTATCGGTGTGCGTGTTTCGTGAAAACTATTCGGCGACGTGTATGAAAACGAGCGTGATTCGTGTGTATTAATTTGTCACTTAAATCGGCTGGCCGCCCTTTGTGGCCTATTTTTCTAGAAATGTCGCATCGTTCTCGGCGCTCGAGTGAATTGAATCGAGGCGATTGATCCCCCCCAACTTTGATTGATGTTCGTAGTTTTCAGTGGTTCGGGTATACCTTTGTGAACTTCTCCATTCTGCAATGCGTGCGGGATTTTCTTCATTGCTCACTCACTGATCGGTCGCCCGGGTTTTCGGGAGTGATCTTGTTCCTCGTGTGTGGTGCGTATTGCTATGTGTGCGTTGTGGTACCTATCCCATTATATCGGTTTCGCGTTTTAATTGTGTTTGTGCCTTCTCGATGATTATCGCGAATAATTGGATTAACTCGTGCCGACCTTTTGATGGCGTTGGATATCTGGTCACAGCCTATTCCTTTGATGCTTGCACGTTTGGCGTTGGTCTGGATTCAGGTTTGACTTAGTGTAAATTTTACTTAGATTCTGCTCAAATTTGGTGTCATGATTGCAAAATTGTATGTACTTCTCATGTTTACTGATAATTTATCAGTCTTCTTTCCCCGTTCTTTCTTATTTCCTCCCAGGTATTATTCTTTATCCTTTCCTAATTCATAATTCATCTCAGCTGTCATCTAATTTTTCCAGACTAGACAAGTGTCTTGTACTGTGCACGCAGACACCATTATTTTTGAGAAAACCATATTTAGATGTTGGAGTCAAATAAGTAAATGGACCGCGTTAAACAGAAAGGAACCAAGCCACATCAGCTATTGCCAAATTTAATTGAGCAATTTAATTTTTTACACGAAAACGATTGTGCGGACTTTCGTGCGAATTTAGTGGATTTTCTCCATAGTAGGAAGCAAATTCCTTAAAATTTCCAGAGGAATCCACACAAACGGTCTCTGGTTAAAAAAATATATTGCCCTGTTAAATTTGGCAATAGCTGATGTGGCTTGGTTCCTTTCTGTTGCGCGCTGTCCAAATATGATTCTATGAAAGGCTTTAGAGCACGCATACAAGTTTATCATATGTTACACCTAAGTTTATTGCAATCTGATTCATTCCCCTCCCTTTCAACGTTCTGTGGTCCTTAGGATCATCTTTATTAAGCTCACAAGCTCACATTCACACGACAAATATTTTTTGAACTTTTGTTCCTGCCTTATTAAGTTAATTTTGTTCCTTCGCCAGATCATTTTTTTTTTGTAGAGTAATCTTAGTCAGAAATTTTCTGAGACTGGAGTCTGATAATTTTCACATGCACCTAAATCTTGATTTTCAAATCCTTTTCCTGATTTCCTTTGCCACCGTATACCTTTACATTGTCTCATCGGAGTCGATTATCTTTATTTTTTTTTTATAGATACTGCCTTTAAGGTATTTCTGTTAAACATTTTATTTGGGAAAGTTCCAAGTAGATTTTCGAGGCACTTGTAATTTAAATGCCCACCCCCTCCCCCCAGAAAATAGAGCAATATCGTGTAGCTATCCTAGATAATTTACATAATTGATAGAAGCTTTTTAGCTGGTTTATATTTTCTTATTTCGTCGCATACGAAGACAGGAAAATAATTAAGATGGTTCCAATGATCATTATCAGAGTTAATCCCTCGGGGTTTTTTTTTTTTTTTTTTTTTTTTTTTCATTTTCTTTTTTTTAACTGTCAAAGCTAATTTGAATGTCATCGTTCATCAACCAGGCACATTAGATTAATTTGAAGAGAGAAGAAGAAGGATAAACGAAATAATTCGAAGAGAGAAGAAGAAGGAGGATAAACGAAAGAAATTGAAGAGAGAAGGAGGAGGATAAACGAAAGAAATTGTAGAGAGAAGAAGAAGAAGAAGGATAAACGAAATATAGAGAGAGAAAGAGCAAACATCCATGCCCCTTACAAGTCATAAGTACCTTGAGTTTTTTTTTTTTGGGGGGGGGGGGGGCGGCAGGTTGTTCGGAGGTAGCTAAATTTGCCGCTAAAAAAATCTCCGGAAAATAGCCGTAAATGCTTAAAATTGCTCTCTTAGCATGAGGGGACTCCTTACTCCTGATATTCCCTTGCCCCAGCCAAATGACCCGTTTGAAAAGAGTGAGTTCTAGTAACTTCTAAATCCTGTTAAAATTGATGATTCTTAAGTCGAGAGAGGACCCCCCCCCTTGCCCCGTCAGTTTAAAGAACTTCAATTTGCTGTTGTACTAAGTAGGTAAAGTTATTTTTGTCAAAAACATGTGTCCTTATCCAAAGAGAAAATTCCTCAGGAAATTCATACCTCCGTCGGTTTGTCTTTCTAAAGTTACTGGAGAGAGGCTTTTCGTCTGGTGCGAATGCCAATTTGAGTATTTTGTTGAAGAGAAGAGTGTGAAGAATTGGCGGGAAGCTAGGTAAACCCACGCTCACAGTCTACGCCAGTTCCCGCCCAGAGACCGGATGCGAAGTTACACACACACATACAACCCTTCTAGGAATTCTGTCAGGCTCCGGAGATTTCAGCTAGTAGATTCAGACATTCAGGCCCTCACCCCTCCTTGTCGTCTGTTCACCGCGCGCCGCACCGACTGCCGATAAGACATTGGTTTTCCCTCTCAACCTTCCTTCCAGTAGAGAGTTAGATTAGAAGCGCCGGAAACCTCTCACTCCCCCCCCCCCCCTTCCTCTTCCTTTGTTTCTCTGCAGAGTTAGATCAGAAGCGTTGATTACCTCTCACTCCCCCCCCCCTCCCCTCCCCATTTCCTTTTCCATATTTCTATTCAATCATGGAATGGCACTTTCTCGATTTTCAACACCGTAGTTATACCCCCCTTCCCTTTTCCTGATGATTGCTTTTGAATTAGACTACACTCCGCAATTAGGAACTACAATTTCCAGCTCACATAAAAAATAGCATTTACACCATAATGCTCGCTATGCATGTAGGTGCTTTTATGATGAGCCTGAAATTGCAGTTCCTAATTGCAAAATGTAGGCCAACTCGTGTCCATGCATCTTAGGATGCATGAAGACCATTTTTATCATTCATTTTTTGCAGGTAATGAGTTAAGAATCGCATGTCTCTTCAACAAATAATTAACTACACAACTTCATCGTGTTTTGTATATTCATTTTATTTCAGATGTTCAAATCTTTTTTTCTCTCTCTTTTTGGGGGGGGGGGGGGGGGAGTTTCGTGGCTTTTATTCCTTTGTTCAAATTTTTTAGGATGTTCAAATCTTGAGTGGGTGAATGTTCATCCCTCCCGCGTGGATGTTGTCAAAGGAGGGGGGTGGTGGGAGATCGAAATGTGAGGATGGGGAACTGGGATTCAGGATTTAAGTGCATGGGGTTTGTTGGACAGTCGGATGGGCAGTTCATAGAGCAGTCTGTCGATCGCTTTTTCTCCGGAAAATGCTGTCGTTAGATCGTCCGATGTGCTGCCCATCTGCCGGTTTGACAAACGGTGAGTGCATGTGGTGAGTGTACGCGGTGAGTGCAAGCGGTGAGTGCCAGCGGTGAGTGCATGCGGTGAGTGTATGTGGTTTGTTGGACGGTCGGATGGGCAGTTCATCGAGCGGTCTGTCGATCGCTTTTTCCCCGGAAAAAGCTTTCGAGAGATCGTCCGATGTACTGCCCATCTGACAGTTTGACAAACCGCGAAGCCTCACCTGGCTCTCGCCGCACCAACAGGTTACGACGAGAAACTCCCATCATTATGTGGTTAGCAATGACTTCATTTTGACGGGAGTGCGCTTGTAACCTGTTAATGCGACGAGCGCTCTGAATGGTGGTAATCTGGCAGGCCGTTTTCGTTTATGCACCATCCACTCTGGGCGCACCTGCCGCCGAGTGGCAAAGTCTGCGGTTCGAACTCCCGCCGGCGCTGGCCTCCGGCCGTTGGGTTGGGCGCCATTGCTGTAATTTGCACGTCGCGGCGAAAAGGCCCTGGTTCTGTTCCGGGGGAGCCGGAACAGAACCTGGGTCAAACGGAACTTTTCTGGGGCCGAATACACCTCTCGCCCTTAACTAAGGCACCAAATTTTACTTTCAGAAAAACGCTGCATCCGACCTGCGTCCCATGGTTTAAAATGTCGCACCCGTGCTCTAGAGTAGGGATGGTCGAATATTTAGATAATCGAATATTCGATATTCGAATTATCGGTACAGAGATAATCGCATCACATTCGAATATTCGCTTCCGAAGTATTCGAAATCGCAAATTCGAATAATCGCATTCGAATTCGATAACCGTCCATCCCTATCGTCAATCTCGTCATTGATTAAATCTCGTCCACAACTTCACACGAAAATGACTGACCGTCTTAGTTAGAAGTGTCATTTATCTCTCACGGTTCATATAAAATCAAAAATCGAAGCAATTGTCGAAAACATTCGAATATTCGCTTCCGTAGTATTCGCAATCGCAAGATTCGAATTCTCAAATAATTGCAAAAATCGCATTCGAAAAGTTTCGTATTTCCGAATAATTGCATTCGAATTCGACATTCGGCCATCCCTACTCTAGAGAAAAGAAGCGAAAACTTACTTGAAAAACACTTGTGTCACGCGGTAGACTTATGCTTACAACTTCTCGCATTTTCTGCTTTTAAACGCGGAATGCAAATGAGTCATAATTCGGATGCAGCCCTTGAGAAACATTTTTTTCAAATTTTTTTATTTAATTTGTCTCCTTGTACAGAGATTAATTTTTACATTATCACATACACTATTTTCACTACTACTAATACTACTATGAATACTACTACTACTACTACTACTACGAATACTGCTACTACTTTACCTATCCTAACCCAGGGCCACCCGAATGGCGAAGGGGGAACGGATCTCTTACATTGTGGCCCGGGGTCAAAGTGGCTCCAGTGGCTCTAAAATTTTTGAGGCACCGGAACAATTTATTCATCTGTGTCTGGACCTTATGAGTAAGCACAATTTTTTGAGAATCAATCAAGTTTGGGGTCCTTACTCGCAGTCTTAAACGGGCCCCTCTGGCCCACCTCTTCTCTCAATTCTTGTTAGCTATGTTTGACAATCAGAGCTATCGAAAAGGTTTCAAATAATTTACGTTGAGTCAGTTCAAAATTACATCAATTTTGAAAATTTCACCGGGGGAGTCCCTCCGTATCGAGTCGGTTCAATATTGCATCTATTTACCTTCAATTTTAAAAATTTACCGGGAGAGTCCCTCTGGACCTCTCCTTTTTCAGGGGGGAGTTTCCTTCCAGACCCCCAAATGGCCCGTCACTACAATTTGTTGCGTTTTACATTTTTTGCTTCTTGTACTCACTGTCCATCGAAGAGTCTCTTAGCGCTACGCATTTCGTGAACTCGTGTTCCTACTAGTTCAGATCAATATATATTTAATCTTGATTCTGCGAAAAATTTACATGAACTTATCGTTAGAACAAAGTTAACACTTATCTCACGTAGGTAACATATTGACGACGGCGTAAGTCTGCAATCACATATCTCGTTTGCGGTGTTTGAAAATCTCCACCTCTATGTTTTTTTTTTTAAAAAAAGGAGAACAAATTGACAACTTTCGTTAAAGTTTTTGCAGAATTTTCTTCGCACAGAGAAGGAAAATCACGACAGTTTTAAAGAATTGCCGTTGAGTAGTTTTCCGTTTAAAATATAAAGTATGACAGGAAGTCTGCGACGTCGCAAACCGAGTCATGTGGTTGCCGACTTACACCGTCGATTTGTCCAACTTTAATGCGGAAACCCTGAAGCAAAACACTTTCTTACTTTTCTTTAAAAATTAACTCAATTAATCAGTTTGTATTGGTTTGAGAGATCATACATAGCTCACTTGAAATTCACCGATAATCTTGAGTTGTAGCCGAGAGAGCGTTCATTAATTACTTAACGCACTTTGGGTGGGGGGGGGGGAGGGGCACTGGCAATGTTCAGTGTACAGGGTGATCCAAAAGTCCTGCACCCCCGGCACCAAGTATCACCCCTGTAACTTTTCAATGAATTCAGCTATGGAGATTCGAAATTTTAAGAGTGGTCCAAGTTCACATGCATTTTTAGACTCCCTCCCCCCGACTAGTATCGCACCGATTTGTGTCCTGATGTTTAACGGACGTGCATGCCCCGAACTTCAAATTATGAGTTTTAGAAGCAGAGAAAAACGGAATATTATTAAACTTACTATAATTGAACTTAAACATCGTGAAGCTTAAAGATTCTGAAATAATCCAACGTAGTATAATTCAAGGTCGCCTGTAGAAGTGTAGAGGTGGGATTGGAACGTTTCACCATGCTAAAAAAAAAGAGAGAAGAGAAAAGCTCCGATCTTCGATCACTTGGATGGTGTCGATTCGCTGTCGTTATATTGATTAACTTAAACCCGATCCATGATTTGGGATGGAAATATTAGTAAAATGTCCAAGTCCATCATTTTATCAAGGAAATTAGAGTCACTAAAGGAAAATCAGTATTCTTCCCCTCTAATCTTTTTATGTTAGACAGGGACGTTCTTTGGTGATTTTTCGACTTGCTATAACCGTCTTTGGTTTCAGCTTCCTTTAACTTTGGGTCACGCAAGTAGTAGGGTCACGTTTATAGGAATGGCGCGTCTTCGAGATTTGGCTCTTCGCATGCGTTTGCCTACTCACGCGTCTTCATGCGCTCTAGGTTACCATGAATTGTTTCGTGTCATCAGTGCCTGCGCTTTTGTCCTGCGATCGAATTTTATCTCAAACTTGGTTCTACAAAATAGTATTGTGAAACTCGACGATTTGCGAGGTCCTTAGTGTTTGGAACTCGCTTTAGCTCAGTATTAAATTTGAGTTAAATTGGCGGAAGTTATTATTTTAGAACAAACTTAATGAATCAAGTTCTCCAGGAAAGACATCCTTAGTTTTGAATCTGGCCTTTAAGCCTACGCATCCAAGCGAACATAGAGCGGCCATTGATTTGCCAGAGAGGAGACTTTAGTGTTTTTTCGTTAATGTCGTTAGTTGGTCTAGTCTTTCAAATCTAAAAGTTTTGAAACTAAAAAATTTCCTTACTTAAATCCCTATCCTTCTCGTTGTCTATCTGCGTTTCTGTTTTTAGGAAGTATTAAGGCATGAACAGAAATTTTATGGGGCCGGTGTAGTGTAGTGTAGTGTAATAGGAACAACAGCTCAAAATTGCTCCTGAGATGACTCTATTTTCCAAAATTTTGCGGGGAGGGGGGGGGGGGGCACGCCCCCTTTGCAGTTAGAGAAATCCCTTAAGCTGCTGTCTTAACTGCGGAGGAATCCCATCAATCCACCCTGACACGGGGTGTTTTTTAATGTCCCCTTGACTTCCCTTAGCGAGATGTCCTTCCGCCCCTCCCCCAAATGTTCTCACTTCCGCCCGTGTATGAAAGCTCCAATGGTCGTCAGGGTCCACTCGCAGCTATCTTTCATTGAATCCCCCACCCCCTCTTGGTCAAAAATTCGGTATTAATATCATCGAGTTTTTTTACTCAGTTCGCAAGAAAATTATCCCACGCATAAAATTGTGTTACATTGCTGTTATTGGTAAGTATAATGTGAGTAACTGGCATTACTGACATTGAGGATGAATAGCCCGTTTATTTTTATTCAAGTCTGGCGTTTTATTCCGACGTGACAGGCTTGACAGTGACATAGACGCCTAATTTTCCTCGTTAAGTTTTCGCTTCGCGAAACATTAATACATCAGCTCTAATCAGTTTTTTTCTGTACTGATACTCAAACGCTGTTGTTAAAATGTCGAGGACCATGAAGAGTAGGTAGCAGGGAAGTAATGGCAAATGGAAACGTTCAAACACGTTTCGCATGGTGATGATGAATTTCTTTCGACAGTGGCATCACTGAAACTAAATGTGTTTATGATTTTAATACGCACGGAAAAAAAAGGCCTGCTACCCGAGCGGACTAGTCCGTACCGGTTACAGGAAAGTTCCTGTGAATATAGCGCTATAGAGGGTTACCGGGGTTGACGACTGTAATAGTACCTGTGAATTTGATGGTCACTATGTCGGAGTGGACAACTGCGAATGTCTCGCTACGCCGACCGTCCTACTCATTCACCACTCCAGAGAGGTCCGCTGTGAATACCGGAACTACCGGTCGTTCATGCGGGCTTATTCGTTCGTTAGATCAGACCAAGACGAATTTTGTAGCAGAGCTAGACTGATGTAATCACAGTACTGAATTTCTTTTTCTCCCCCCCCCCCCCTTCTCAGCCCTGCTGCTCCAGGGATCCTCAGGTTTTCCCTGTGCATTAGACCAGTGACGCATTCGTTGAGAAAGCTCTTGTTCCTATATAGGAATAAGAGTTTATTAGTTCTTCAGGTTCGCATCCGTTTTAGCAATTTCGTACTTCCCGTTCATGCGCAGTTCATGATGTAAGTCAGAAACCCAAAAAAGTCCCGCAATCAAGATCTGGTGCTCCTGTATCAGTTTCTGTTTGATTTTGATAGTTTTTCCGAAAGATGAGAGTTTCTTAAAAGAGCTGTCAGGCGTCAAAGCTGTTCAAAAGCTCAAAGATGTGTGTGTTTATCAGTCATTGAACACCGTCATGAATTTTCTACCAATTTTCAAAATTCGTCACCCTTTAGTTACTTATTAACTAAATAAATAAATAAGCAAAAAATGGGGGGAAATAATTGTTTCATGTAACACATTTGCTTTGAAGTTAACGTGCATCACGCGTTTGTCGATGTCAGTATTTTCTCTCTTTGGATTTCAGCCTTTCAATAAATCAGTGGGACTTAATAGTTGCGTTACTAATGTCGTGAATGTGTAATGAAATGCCAGTATTCTTAAAAATTCAAATTGCGGATTTTATCATTGATTGATTTCTAAATGAGTGACCAAATAACAAATATACAAGCATTATAAAACCATCGATTCCATTAAAAATGAATGAATGCAAATAAAAATTGAATATTAGTTACATTAAATTCCTCACTGTTGTCCAGCTATGCGTAACTCAAATGGTAAATATTCTCGCGTTGTACTTGATATATGTATAAAGTAGGTGTGCACTTGTTTGCAGGTGTGATGGGGCAAAAACAATAAAGATCCAAGATACGAAAAATTGAATGATTCTGTGAAGCAAAATGTGAGAAATGAAATAAGAAAGATAAAAATGTGAGTAATAATGTATGAGTGACGAATTCTGAAAATCTAGAATATTCGAGGGCCTAAAATGGCCTAATAAACACACTCACCTTGACAATACACTTAATCCTTAACTGCCTACAGCTCTCGTAGAATCGTCTCAGATTTCTTCAAATACATCAACATCGTACACAAAAACAAAACAGAAAATAACACAGTGTTCACACAGATATTAATATTCCAACTGAAACTTGGAAAGCAGTTAAAACGGTCAGAACGGTTGGAAGTCAAACACCAATATGGCGCGCGGTGGTAAGTGGACAAAGACCACGCCAACGGTAATTAGTTGGCCGGACAGGACATGCGGAAATACGGACCAACGCGGGGTTGAGCCCTGATCCTTCTGTGCCGACGGGGGTCGATGCGTCCGGTATCCACGGGGTGGACTTTCCCCGTTCGTTGGCGCCGACCAGCCGCTCGTCATTACTGAAGTTACGGTATTCATCTCAGACCCGAACAGCCGGGTTCCACAGGCGACCTGAGTACGGCGTTGACAACCAGGAGTCACCTGGGTCTTTATCAGACAGTCGTTCCTCAAGCTCGTACCTCAAATTCACCGAGCAGGTCCGCTCACGTAGCGGACCACTTTTTTTTCCGTGCGTGTGTAATGTTAATGATAGGTAATTGATTTGAACTGAACCATCGATGGAAAGTCTCGAAGAGTTTATATTTCCTCTACTTGAAATAAAAATGCATTAATGTTGTACATTAAGTAACGCATGTTGTACGTTTATAGTTGTTCCCGAATTTAGGAAAGGTTGATAACCAGTGGCGTGGCGTGAATTGCGATATATCGATTGTTATGCCAGTTAAACCTATGGTAAAGAATCGATTATTAAGGTGTTCGCTGCGAACACCCTTTTTATCGATCCTTTTCCATAGGTTTAAATGGCATAACAATCGATTTATCGCAATTCACGCCACGCCACTGTTGATAACTGTATACATCTAATTCTAAGTTAATTTTTCCTATCTGCAGTGTTGAGGGGGTTACGCTTTTCGATCAAATTTTGTTTTTCTTTTGGTAGAAAATACTTGTAAAACCAAGTTTCCGGAATTCAGGTCGAAACTGCGGTTGCAACATATATAATAGGTTGCACATTGTAAATTAAATATTTTATTTTGTTTTAGACATGCCTTTCTTTTATGCGAACAACTTCTCAACTGCAAACTGAGCTAAAGAACTTAGGATATTTCTTAGAATGGCCAAAATTGCTTCCTGTATTATTTGATAAAAATGAATTTGTTTTTTTCCTTGGTACTCTCTCTATTTTTATGGCCTAGAAAAAAACCAGCTTTAGTCACACATCATAAATATCCTCTGAATAATAACACAGGAAGCAATTTTAATCATTTTTAGAGTTCCAGAGTTTTTTTAAGCTCAAAAAAAATCGAGATCTGCTTACCTACTGCAAGCTTGAAAAAATCTGTAAAATTGATTTTAGAAGGAAACGTAAGCCTAATCTACGATAATTAATTCAGCAGCATTTTGTACGGACTTAAAATAATTGCGATAAAAAATTGGCCGTAATGTCGTTTTCTTCAGTACCGTCTTCTCATACATTCAGCAAAAATCGAGTAAAAAAAGGAGATAAAATTAACAGTAATTAAATCAATTCTTTTCTGAAGGTACCATTTGCCTAACCGTCTGGGGCTGTCGACGGATATTAAGTACATTCCTTGCGAATCAATTAAATCACTTCTTATGGACGGTCAATTTCATGCTCTGCCTGTAGCGTTATTTTTAAAGGCAGTCGAGAAATAATTTAATGTTGAGAAAAGTTTTCCCAATGCTTTGGATCGATTTCTAAATTTTGAAACCTGCAAGCACTAAGAATTTCGCTTTTTTTGGTACTGAGCTAGATCACCATGTTTAAATCCGTCCAATTTGACTCCATTTTGCAATTATTAAGTACTATTTTTTCTAGATAATTCGTAAATGCAACCATCTAGATAAAGGAACTAATGGCACATAAGTTGCCTCCGAAATGAGCCAGCAATAATAGTTCCAAATTCCAAAATTAGAATCAATTTTCGTGCCACCTGTGGCACTGAAGTTTATAAACGCCTATCGCCTGCAGGGGCTGTCTGCAGCTTCATTTTTCTTTTTTATTGATAAAAAACGCCGCATGAGTCTTCTGACGTTGCCAAATTTCCTCGGATAAAATGTCAATTTTCAAGGAAACTTGTGGATATTTTCTCCCAATTCCTCAGGAAATTTCATTTGCAACTTAATCTACAGTTTCTAAACAAAATTAAAAGTAAAATATCGATAACTTTCCCTGATAATGGACGTTTTGGAGAGGGAATTGTGGCAACATCAGGATGTTCATGCAGCTGTTTTCCTTACCACGGCAGTGTTGTATATTGTTCATGAATTAGCACCGTTTTTTTCCGGTCTCCGGGTTTCATGCCGAACATCCCCATCGTCGCAACGTTTCCAGCCCTTTTCTCATCCCTTCACGTGTGCTCAAGGGCGTTTCAACCGAATTTTGTTTCAACCATTCGTCGAACACAGCAACCGGAATCGCACATGCCCTCGATCAAGTGCTACAAAATTATTGCCACTTCAAAATCGCTCAAAACTCAGTCAAATACATTGAAAATGTCAGTGATTGGATGTATCCCGAAAAAGATATTTTCCGTTGTCCAACTTTGAGAAAGAATGATGGCCGAAAGATTGGATTCATTCACTTAATCACAAAATACGTCTTGCGCAAAGCTTATGTGAAAATACAAAAATGTATTCTGATTCCCGGTTGGCTTTTTCCTTTTATATCAAGCGACCAACTGATCAAGTTAAAGTCAAACTGTCGAGCAAAATCACTGAGGTGGCGAAAAATTATCAAGCCGATGAAATTATCCTGTAGAGACAGAAGCCATTGCCGGAAACGGCGTACTCTAGCTGCTAAGCGCTTTGCAAGCAATCTGCGCATCTCTACTTTCGATCATGCAATGTTTGAAGTATTCACACGATCTTGCAGGCGCTCTCAACGGCTCATGCTAACTTTACGCTCGTCGGTGAATGAAACAATTGTCGCATCTTTGCCTTAAAGGATGCAATATTTGAAGTATTTATACGATTTTGCAGGCACTCCAAACGGTCATTGCTGATTTAATTTTGTTGGTGTTTAGTTCGCGTGACTGTTAAAAATCACGGCGTCCGGAGACTTGACGGGTCCCCGACTTAATCTCGAGAATGCTCCGTTTCCATCCAACTGCCGGAGACAACACCTCAGTCAGTTGTTTTCTCTGATACAATGTTTCAATACTCAATATTCGCTGAGCCATCTACGACGCAGGGATTTCTTTCTTGATGCCCGACTATACTGGAGTCGCCTTCAAAAGCAAGATTGCATTTCGCATGTTTATTTCTTCCCTGGCCGACAGAAGAAACGTCTGTGACTAGAAATCTGGGAATACGGTCGGATCGCCACTCTGCGTCCGTCAATTTGGAAACTGAAGTCTCGCACTTTTCAACTCTGTGCCCTGAAAAATATAACTGTTCCACGAATTTCAGTCTGCAAAATTCCAGACCCAAGGTTTCAGCCGCCCGGGTGGTAGCAACGATCAGTGACGCACGGACCTTTGATCAAATCAACACAGCATGTAAATTGAACATTTTCGCCTGGAATTGTGAACACCAGCTCGCTGACTTTCGAAAAAAATTCCGTTGACGTCATCGTTTCATCAATACCACAATTTCATCATCCGGAAGAATGCAGCCACCAACATTCATGCTTTCTGCGCCAAGTCAGCCTCTCCCTGTTGGCAGGCATGCTGGTCCCTTAATTGAAGTAGCCTCTCCCTGTCAACGGGCAAGCTGATTTCGAATGGTTTTCATCGATCGGAAGAATGCAGCCACCAACATTGATGCTTTATGCGGCAAACCAGCCTCTCCCTGTCAACAGGCAAGCTGACTTCGGATTGTTTTTATCGCTCGGAAGATTGCAGCCACCAACATTGATGCTTCAGCGGCAAACCAGCCTCTCCCTGTTGACAGGCATGCTGGTCCCTTAATTGAAGCAGCCTCTCCCTGTCAACAGGCAAGCTGATTTGCAATCGTGGAATCTTTTGGTTTTTAACAGGCAATTGCGTGTTCATGGACCATGGACGTGATCCTGTTTTCTTCTCTCCTTGCGATTACTAGAAGCGCTCCTGCTGACAACAACGACTGGAAAACTGTGGACCCCGTGCGCCAAGCCAGCCTCTCCCTGTTGACAGGCATGCTGGTCCCTTAATTGAAGCAGCCTCTCCCTGTCAACAGGCAAGCTGATTTGGAATCGCGGCCTGTTTCTGTTTTTAACAGGCAAGCCTACTGTTGGGGCCTCTCCTTTTTCTTTTTAAGGAACAAGCAAGCTGTCTGCGAAGAGCCCTCGTAAACATGGCGCCAACAAGCCCTGTAGCAGGGTCATACTATGCCAACTCAGACCAAAAATTGCCATTTTTTGACCTGACCCTATCAGAATTGGATGAAATTCGGCCCACTCATACCGCTAACTGACCTGTGTTGAAAAAAGAACATTTAAATTTGTCTTCGAACTTTTGTTGAGCTGTAAAGTTAGCACACAAGCAACACAGTACGTTGATCTGAAATTACAGTGAATGGCCTATACATATTTTCTGACTCTTAACATGACATTTTCGTGACAAATAACAAGAGCTTGCTGAATATCAAAAGTTTAAGTGGCGCCACAATTTCCACGCTTTGAGAAAATGCGCACCCACCAATACAATTGTCAACGTCAATGAACCTTTTCTTTGTTATTCGAGCAAGGCCGGCGTTCTTCGCCGTGGACAACACGTCATCGTAGGCATTTCACTTGAAAAGAATTTGCTGCAGAGTCACCGATTCGGCGAGCGTATCTAATGTCATGCTGATAAAGAAAACCCAAGAATTCGTGGATGGACTCGGTGACTGGAACTGAGAGCTTTTGTAGCTCGTAAGGACTAATATCTGTCAGAATCACCTTTACTCGACCGTGAGAGATACTCATAACCAGGACTGTGACTTTTCTTCAACGAATGTCAACGATGCGGATCAAGAAAAACACTTGAGTAGCACTCTCATGATGGGAGAAGGAGAAGAGGATGGCCACTCACCGCAGAAGATGTGAATGGTTAGTGATGTGGATGCAACGGCGTGAAACCCGCGAGGTGAAGTGAATTTGCCGCAGAAAATTCCTTAAACCAATAAGTCGCTCCAGACTTTAGTGGGAAAAGCATTGTAAAAAGCTTCCGTATCGTACATTTGCATGAAAGTCATTAGCTGACGCTGCACTGGCAAATTAGACCGTCAAATTACTTTCGAGTCAATTTATGATGCGGAACTTTTATTTTAGGTTTTATTACCATTGTATGTAATTTTATGCTTAATGTGTACAAATAGGATGAAAAACAGGATAAAAAACAAGAAAAAAAAACAAAGAAAAAAAACCAAGAAAAAAAAAACAAGAAAAAAAACCAAGAAAAAAACAAGAAAAAAAAACAAGATAAAAAAACAAGGAAAAAAACCAAGAAAAAAAAAACAAGAAAAAAAAACAAGAAAAAAAAACAAGAAAAAAAAACAAGAAAAAAAAACAAGAAAAAAAAACAATAAAAAAACTAAGAGAAAAATTCAGAAAAAACCAGAGAAAGATACACTCAACGTCATACGTTTTGAGTTTATCTGTTTGTAATGAAGTCTGAAGAATAGAGCCGACGGACCATGTATAAGTTTTTGTTTTTTTGATTTGTCGAGAAAGTACTTTAATATTTTACGTTGCTAACAATTCAATGTTAATCATTCATAAGAGATCACATGCATTACAACTGAAAAGCATTAAGACAAGCTATTCTTACATTGCCAATATTGTCAAATTTCTATATATAAAAAAATCAAAATTATACCTGGTCGGTTGGCTCTATTCTGGAGCTGTATGGTAGTATCTGTGAAGCTGTAAAAAACTATTGTAATGGAATATGTTTGTATACTGTTAAATTCTGTAAGTACACTTTCTTTAGTATAGTGCATGCGAATTAATGATCACCGTTGAGAAATTCATCATCACCGAAGTTGCCAACACATCGGTCATTCTTCCTTTTAAATTTATCCGTACCCTTGCAATTTCAAAAACCTTGCTTGTCAGTTTACGATAAGGATTAAGTTTCAGGGGGTGAGGCATCTACGTCAGCCCCGTCATTCCACCTACCTTTTGGAGAATTCTCCGACCACGTCAACCGGTGGCATCTACCGTGCAGTGGGGAGCAGCGTGTCAGGCATTGCGATGAATCGATCTATCTGCCATTTGAACCAATGGAATAGGATCGATTATGAGGGTGTTCGCAACGAACACCCTCATAATCGATACTTCACCATGGCTTTTAATGGAAGAATGTCGAAAGTCGATAATTCACGCTGTGCCACTGCATTTACCTACCGTTTTAGGAGAATCTCGGTGTGTCTGTGACGCTGCCTTTAGCGTTATTTTATTGAAAAATGACAGGTTTTAAACGATACAAATTGTCGCGTTTTAAAAGATGAAATGTGTAAGCTTAGGAATTACTCGCATTGGCGGGCCGAAATCGCCGCACTGTGTGTGGGCAGAGACGAAACAGCTAGTGAGAGTAATTAGGTAAGATACTACTCTGCGGGAAAATCAAGGCCAAAAATGTTCAAAATTAGCTCTTAAGTCACCCAATGAACTCAATGAGTATCAGTGTAAGACTAAGGCGAGAGAGTTCTACACTGGAAAAAAAAACACATTGTACCTAGAGTCCAGACTCTTGAAAACATTGACAAGAAACAGGACTCCTGATTCGATCAGATTTAAGCTTAAATCAAAAGGAAATCCGCTCAAATTAAGGGGCTTGGTCCTTTATTTAAGCTTAAATCTGATTGAATCAAGAGTATTTTTTCCTGTCGATGTTTTCAAGAGTCTGGACTCAGGATCCAATGTGTTTTTTTTCCAGTGTATCTTCACACGGTTATAGTTGAAAAAGCTCGATAGGTATTTCTTTTATTCAAATACGAATAGTCAAATAATACCAACAAAATAAAATTTCGAAATTAACTTATAGAATTTTAATGAATAAAAATGTCTCTAATAAAAGGATTAATAGGTGTGTAAGTTTTATAGCTTACTGGCCTTGATTTCTTCGCAGAATAGTGTGGACCCAGCTGTAGTGTATCATCCTGTTACTTACAGTACTTGGGCCACAGTCTTAGTATTTTAATCTTGTACAATTAAATAAGCAAATGTCGTTAGGACACAAACCATCAAAATAAAGTAGATAAGAATAGGAGTTTTCTTCTAAATTGAGGTCGCATTTCAGGCACACCGAGTCACACTCCCAGAGGACCGTGGCGTCTAAGTCATGCAAGCTGTCGGAACCATCAATGTCAGTGTCAAACAAACATTAAACCAGTAATATGTATTAAAAGTCCGAGTATCTTTTGATTCATTCATCATAAGTGAGTCAGCTCATGTGAAAACTGTTCATTTTTATTCTTTTCTAATCTCCTAAAAATTGCAAAAGAAGTGTCCTATTAATGGCAGTTATTGCGCTCATTGTCTGGCCGAAATCGCCGCACTGTGTGCGGGCAGAGACGAAACAGTCAGTGAGAGTAATAATTGAACTAACTTGTACCTAATGGTGAGATTAAGAATTCCCAAAAGCGAACCGCCCAACCGCAAGGAATCCTAAATACCGTAAAGCTTTAAAGATGTAAAAAATTTAAAACTAGCAGTGTTCTCAAGAGCTGACTCTTTGTATAACCGTTCGAAATTTAGCATTTTTCATAATTATCACGGATGCGTCTTAGAATAATTTTCGAACACTTATGATTCTCCCCCCCCCCCCCCCCCCCTCATTTATTTCTACACCGATTAGAACGAGTATTTTTTTTACTGCTTTCGGGTTTATCATGGCTCTTTTTGCTTAACTATTCGTGTTGTTTGGATCCTGACTGACATTGGAATGCTGTAATTTTACAAAATAACATCCCTCTCTATGCACCATAACAACTTACTTAGCATTCAGAGATCAAAACATTTTTATCAAAAAGGTCTATTGCTGTCCTTAATGGTAGGGTAGGTGAGAATGAAAATTCTGGATTGCAAAAACAAACAACCTGCATTCACAAGGTAGCCATGGCCCGCATTACCATCCACCCCATGATTTTTGTAAAATGCAAAAACCCATTATTTCTTTCAGTGACAGTACATGTTTTTTCTCCGACTCTTGGTTCTTTTTTCCTCGCATTTTTTCTTGGTAGGAAACACTTCGGTTCTTCGGCAGTCCCATCTCTCAATAGCTTTGTCAGGGCAGTTTTTTGGTACTTGATTTCGGGACCGAGGGATTTTTTTTATCAAAAACATGAGTAGATAGGATGAAATTCGCCATTCAGTTGTCAAGTTCACAACAGTTATTGCGTCCTTTTATTGATTTGATTTTTTTTTTCTTTCTTTTTTAAATTTTTTATCAAAGGAGGTACTGCCTCTCTCGGTGCATAAAGCAAGTCGCTAGTGGTTACGCGTTCTAATGATCAGGAGGTATCGCTTTTTTAACTATTTTATGTTGGTAGGTCATCTGGTCATCATGTAGGACGTCTGATTAATAATTTTTTCTTTGAAACTCAATTTCCTCGCCTTATCTTTGTTTCTCTTCTCTTCGTGTCCTCATATGTCTTGTCGCACATTATTGTAGCAATAGACCAGTAACCAAAAGAAATAATGAACCAATAGACAATTGTCTGTAGCTTCGTCGCAGTGAGTTTTTAAAACCCTAATTGAGTTTGTGAGACATTTCTCATGGGAGGAGGGAAGTTCATAATTCAAAACTTCATATAGAGAGCGGAAGGTCCCAACATTCTCGATACCCTCCTCTCCCATTCTTCCGTTTACACCTCATGTTGTCTCGAAAGTTCAAGTGGCTATGATCCTGATCTCTCACTCAATGTTTTGGTTTATTTGTATCATAGTTTTCTGTACGAATCGAATTCATGCTCTTTCCCCATGATTCGTAATTCCACGGAATAAAATCATTCAGAAATGTTACTATTGATTCGTAAAACTAATAAAATGATCCTTGAAGCTCCTAATAAAAAAAAATTAACGCACATTTTTGCTTAAGCTATTATCTGAGCGAACGTTTCCAGATTGTAAGCACTCACGTTCATTTGAATTTCTAACTTATTTTTTGCAAGTCGTCATGCTATTTTACAAATGTTTCGGGTTTTTTCCCTATCCCCTCATTTTTTCCTCTGAAAAGCAGATTTGAAGCAATTTCATTTTGAGTGCATCTGGAAGAATTGTACACTCCTGATGCGCTCCTCTTTGTACGGAAACAGTGTGAACGGAAGCAAAAAATACATTTGACTGACGCAATCAAACTTGCATACCTAACACCACGACGTACGACATCTCCACTGACTCAACGTCTTTCTACCCATGTACATGCTATGCAGTAGTAGAAGTAATAGTAGTAGTAGTAGTGGTATATATTTATTTTAAACAGGTGCCTTAGTAGCTTCGACCGCACTTGTACCTCAGCACTTTAAGTACTTATGAGTTAAGTCCTAATTGAAAGTTAATTTTTGAGTAACGTGAAAGAAAAGTAAAAACTAAAATGTACTTCAGCAGTTGAGCATCAACTTGTAGAAAATCTCGAGGGTAAGTGCCTTGGTCGAGGAAGGGTGCAGAGGTTAGAAGAGCTGATTACGCACGTCCCAAATGGGATCCGAGACGATGAGCCAGACTCATCGTGTCGGTTCCCGTTTGGGACTTGCGCAATCGGCTTATGTGCACTGAAAATAAAACTCCGGCCGTGGGAGCCGCAATCACAGGCTACGTAGACATACCGTCCGTTCCGGGCTCAAAGGCCGTAAATTCCGGCTGCTGGAGCCGTAGCTTCGGCCTCTGAACCCGGAGCAGTCGAAGCTACGCCTCCAGCAGCCAGAATTTTCGGCCTTTGAGCCCGGAACGGGCGGTAAGTCTATATAGCCCGTATTTGCGGCTCCCACGGCCGGGGTTTTTTTTTCAGTGTGCTCGGGTCAAACTCCCAGCGTGGAGCTCTGTTTCAACGATCAAATGAGCCCATCAGAATGAGCCATCAATGCGATTGTTGAGTGTCACCGATCAAAATTATGAAACGCTTCTACTGTTTAATCATTGTTGCGTACATTTAGCAACAATCAGAACTATTGAATAACTATTCAACTTCATAATAATAATATTCATAATAATACTGTGGATATGACTTTATTCACACGGGCTTATAGCGTTACAATGCGTATGTATATAGAACTCTGTTACCACGGAGACATATCAGGTTGAAGCTTAATGGGTCACTAAAACCTTGTTTATTTTATTGAATATTCTGAAAGTTCTATGTGAGTAGATAACGTGGTGATTTTTCCGCATTTTTACGGAGCCGAAATCGCGGAGAAAACCGCTTTTGAAAAATCTAAAAACTGCAAGACATTTCAAACGCACCCGAATGGCGGGAAACTGACGCGGTTGATGTACTGCGGTAGTCATATCGCAGTCTCCTCTCATTTTCCTCTGATGTTTGTTAAAATAAAACATAATTCAATGTGGAATTGTTGCTTGTTTATTACAGCTAACATATGAATGAGATTCGAGTTTTGAATTCAAAATATATAATTTCGACTTTAGTATTATTCTCATATACGAAGAGTAGATAGATATTTGACTGACGTCGTGGAGACCCGTGCCCGCTTCTGATTGGTGCCAGATGACATCATTCGGTGCGGCGCGAAACCGGGGCGTTTTAAATTTGCGTATAAGTTGAGCGATTTGAACTGCGCATCTCTTGGTTATTGAGTTATTTGTTCGCGTTTTTAATGTGCGCATCGTGTTCTACGCGTCATTTTCCTTCAGAAAACTATATTCGCAAGTCAAAATTCGTTCATGGTTTAGTGGCCCATTAGCTTTAACAATCATCATGAATCGCGAACTGAGTATCAAAAGATGGTTATTTGATACTTTGTTCGCGATTTGTCCTGATCATAAAATAGAAGTTAGAGTAATTTTGATCGGCAACACACAACAGTCGCGCCGATGATCCATTTTGATGGGCTCAAATCGATCGTGGAAACCGAGCTCAATGTGCACTGGGAGTTTGACCCGGGCTTAAGGTGATTCGTCAAGCTCAAGAGACGTGATCGAACTGGCATGCAATATATCGCATCGATTAGGTCAAAAATCTCGGTCGATTTTGAATTTTTAGCGAAAAAAGGACGATAGCCCCTGCGCATGAGCCTAAAGAATCATTCTAAACCCAAAAATCAACAAAATTCCGAGAAATGAAAGCAGAATAGTGTTTGGAAAGAAACCTTGCATTCGATTCAGCCATCGATTTCTGTATCGATAGCTGAATCGAATGCGAGGTTTTATCCCAACCACTATTCTGCTTTCATTTCTCGGAATTTTCTTGATTCTTGGGTTTAGAGTGATTCTTTAGGCTCATGCGCAGGGGCTATCGTCCTTTTTTTCGCAAAAATTTCAAAATCTGCCGAGATTTTTGACCTAATCTATGCGAGTATAGCATGCCAGTTCGACCACATCAATTGAGCTTGACGAATCATCTTCAGGAGGTCCCGGAAGTTCCGACTCAGCCGCGTCGTGCATCTCACGGCCGTGACGCACAACGACGACGACCGCCGTCAGTTCCGGTCATAGTACCTCCTTACGGTCCGACGTCCGTCGAGCGGGTGGACACCCGTCGGACGCTCCGTCGACTGCTCTACCGTGATGACAGTGTTTCCGTATCAGCTTCACTTTCAGGCTGAGGCCTTCAGCCTCGGTCCGAAAGTGAAGTTGAGTTGGAGGCTCTGTCGTCCGACCGAGCACTCGTCGGAGCGCCCGGCGCGCGGTCGTCCGCCCGGTCGGCGAACGTCGCTGATGTCTGACGAGCGGGTGGACACCCGCTGGACGCTCCGTCGACTGCTCTACCGTGATGACAGTGCTTCCGTATCAGCTTCACTCTCAGGCTGAGGCCTTCAGCCTTGGTCTGAAAGTGAAGTTGAGTTGGAGGCTCTGTCGTCCGACCGAGCACTCGTCGGAATGCCCGGCGCGCGGTCGTCCACCCGGTCGTCGGACGTCGTGTGCCGTCTGGAGGCACTAGAGGAGCGATCTGCAGACACCGCCCCGGCCGCACGTCTGCTCCGGTGGATGGTTGCGGGCACCGAGGAGGTGCCCTTTTTACTCTTGGTCTGTGACCCTTGTGGTGAGTGTGGTGTGTGTGGTGCGTGTGGTGCGTGTGGTGTGTGTGTTGTGTGTGTGTGGTGTGCGGTGAGTGTGGTGTGTGGTGGGGTATGTTAGGTCAGCGGGCCGATCATTGAAATTTATAGACAAAGCTATACACAAAGAAGACATAAGGAGTATAGAGCGTTTCTATTGGTTGAAATGGGTGGTTCTTAGACTAAGGGGGTAAATGATGGACTAATTATCGGGTCTCTCGTGGGCTGCCGTTAGTTAGTCTATTACCTACGTCCTTAGTCCATCGCAACCATCCGCTTCCACCAATAGGATCCCTCCATATCCTTTTTGTCTTCTTTGTCCATTGTTTTGTCTATCAATTTCAATAATCAGTCCGCAGGTCAGGTTAGTTAGGCGGGATTGATGAACTTATAGGGTAGGCATAGGGCGGGCGAGGGTTAGGGGTATGGTGGGTGGTGGGGGGCTTGGGTTTGGGTTGGGGTTGGGATTAGGGATGGGTTAGCTGGGAATGGGGGAGAGGATTGGGGTGGGCACAGTTTATTTTAGGAGTTAGGTCCAGTTTTAATGTGCGATTGTGTCAAAGAGAAAACAAGAGCCCGAATTTGCATTGCGGGCCAAGTGGTACCCTCCACTTTTACGAGTCGTCTCTGATTTGCTGATCCGCCTGATGGCAAATTTCTAGAGTCATTACAGAAAATAAGACTGGGTTCAGTTTCCATCGGAAATACCTTGAAAGCAAGGAAAAATTTTCACGTCGGAGATTTCACGAATCGATTCTCCAGATTTCCTGAAGGGGTTGATGGGTAATTCATGACTGCCGTTACTCATCACACCGAACAGTCCGACCTAGAATTTTGTTTTTTCAAAAATATGACTCGGAACGTCATGAAAAAACAAACTTCCAGGTCGAACTGTTCGGCGTGCCATGTTTGAGGAAAGGTGTAATGTTTTACCTATCAGTCTCTTCAGAAAAATCTGAAGAATTGATTTCTGAAATCTTTAAAGCATTAGTTTTTCTATATTGTCGAGATATTTTTCGTTGGAAAATGAACTTTGTGTTGTTATTTTCCATAAGGGCTTCAGAAAGTGGGCACCAGGCGGATCAACCAATCAGAGACGACTCGTAAAAGTAGCAGATGCCACTCGGCCTGCAATTCACATTCGGGCTCTTGTTTTCTCTTTGGATTGTGTGTTGGGTTGGGTAAAGCAAAGGTAAATGGAACGTAGGTATGCTCTTCCCGATACTTTCAGTCGTAACTCTGCTTTTGGCTCCCGCCGCTAGAGCTTTGGCGCGAAATTTGAATTTTAACAACTTCTTAGTCTTGGCCGAAAACAATTTTGATCGTCTGCTGTTGTGAAAAACGAACAAATTTATCGCAAGCAAATTATTTAAGGTAATTTGATGGCCGCCGTACTTCGTGTCAGAACGACGTGCGATAAATAGCATGTCGTGCTGACACAAAATATGGCGACCATCGAATCAACTTAAATAATTTGTTTGCACTGAACTGGTTCGTTTGTAACAACAGCAGACGATCATATTTGTTTTCAGCCAAGGCTGAAAAGTTACTGAAATTCAAATTTCGCGCCTCAGCTCTAGCGGCGGGGGCCTAAAGCCGAATTTTGACCGAAAGAGTCGGGAGGGGCATGCATCCCTACATTTCACTTACCGTGGGATTAGCCGAAACGGGTTAGGTGTCAGTTCACTGACTTGGTAAGGCGGGATTCGTGGGTTAAGGTGGGCGAAGGTTAGGAGGGGGGAGGGGGGTTTGGGTCGGGACGAGGGTTGAATTAGGACTAGGGTTTGGGTTAAGGTGATTCCTCCCAGGAAGTAAACGAACATCGATGTATCGAAAAAATTTTGCTGAAGTACGAGTTTTGTTTTTCATTCTTTGCAGAAGAGGAGTTGAAATAGTGTAGAAGCATACTTCGGCAGTCTGTTGGTAAAAAATTTCCTACGAAAACCTTTCAATCTAAGGCGAATGAGACTAAATGTAAAATTTCGCGTTAGGTCTCATTTGACTTTAATTTAAGGGTTTCCGGAAGAGATTTTTCACCAACAGACTGCTGAAGTACGCTTCTACCCTATTGCATCTCTGTTTTTGCAATGGGTGAAAAGCCAAACTCATATTTTAGTAAAGTTTGTTCAATACATCTATGCTGGTTTACTTCCTGGGAGGAATCGCCTTAAGGGCTTTACGTTAGTTAGTATATTCGAGGTAGGAAGTAGGACGTATGATAAGTTAAGAGTGTTGTGTCCCTCGCATTCACTCACTCTTGATCTTAATAAAGGCATTTAATCAGAGAATGGATCTCTAGCATGTGTCAGGAATCCGCGATTCAATTACTATTTTCTGTGGTAAATTTCGCGAGGAGCACGAAGGTGCCGCTGGTTTTCTCCGAAACAAACTCCAAAGCTCAAAAAAAGCTCTCAAAGTTGAGGCCGTATTGGAGGGAATATCCCTTGCTATCCTGAGAGACCACCTCTACATCTAGTCCAACTTTCTATACAATGATAGGGAGTTAATACATTAACAGAGTTGCCACTCCGTTTGGGGACTTCAAAACTGAAAACACGGCAACCCTGATAATGTATTTGCTCTCTGTCTTTGCATGGAAAGCTGGACTAGATATAGAGGTGGATTTCCAAGATAGCGTGAGATGCCCCCCCCCCCCCCATTACTACCTCAAATTTGAAAACTTTTTTTTTTTTAGCTTTAGAATTCGCTTCACAGAAAACCAGTAGCACTATCGTGTTTCTCGCGAAATTTACGTTACATCAAGTACTTACATCGCAAATTTATCTCACTTGCAAGCGCTCCATTCTTAGGGTGTTTCTATTTACACATCTCAATCCTATTTTTTTCTCACCACAAAAATCAGCAGCAAAATCAGTTAGGTACAGCAGCTACAAAAATTCCTTAATTTGGGAAAACAAGCAAACCGGAGATTGGAAACAACGATAGGAGCAGGAGGAGAGGAAGCAGCTATAACAACCAGTAGCAAACAAAGAAGAATCAGCAGCAGAATCATTAATAACAGCAAGAGCAGTAATAACTGTTCCTTTAACACAACGATTTTTCTCTCAGCCTAACAAATAACTGTCAAGGAAACTGTTGTTTTGGTTGAGAGTAATTTTTTGTCAAGATAAGTCATTTATTTAAACAAAATTGATAACAGAAAGTATTTAACAACATGGTAATAACTATAGCAATAGATGTTAAGTGGAGATATACCTTAAGTATAGTATTATCATAAATAGCAGATTGGAAAATACAAATAGTTAATTAATAAATGAAGTAGAATAGGTATGCAAGTAAAGTAATTTATTAAGAGATGACTTCCCGAGACATGCCGGAATTACCCTGTTGAGAGTAATGAACCCAAATTTTCTTAGTGGTGAACTAATCAGGGCTGCCGATTGGCGAGTAATTTGCGAATCAGTGCGTAAAATGTGAGTTATTAGTAGTTCCTGAGTAATCCAACGATCCGTGAGTAATCTAAAGATTAATGAAGAATTGTCCATCATAGTATCTCACAGTGTGTCAAAGCGATCAGTGGAGCGATGATCAATCTTAAAAGAATTCATATCTTGCGCGCTTTGTGTGAGTAAAATTGAGAACGGTCAGTCAAGAGGGTGTAAAATCGAGACACAGTGATCGAAGAGATTGTAAAATCGATTAATTGTGAGTAAAATTGAGGAACGGCCAGTAATGAGCGAGAAAGATCAAGAACGGAGAGCAAAGAGGGAGTTAAATTGAGAACATAGACAAGAGGGTGTAAAATCGAGACACAGTGATCGAAGAGATTGTAAAATTGATAAATTGTGAGTAAAATTGAGGAACGGCCAGTAATGAGTGAGAAAGATCAAGAACGGAGAGCAAAGAGGGAGTTAAATCGAGAACAAAGACAAGAGGGTGTAAAATCGAGACACAGTGATCGAAGAGATTGTAAAATTGATAAATTGTGAGTAAAATTGAGGAACGGCCAGTAATGAGTGAGAAAGATCAAGAACGGAGAGCAAAGGGAGTTAAATCGAGAACGTAGACAAGAGGGTGTAAAATCGAGACACAGAGAGTAAAGTGAGAGTAAAATCGAGAAATGGTGAGTGAAAAGTGAGTATCGAGAATGGTGAATAGAAGGTGAGAAAAATAAAGAATAGTGAGTAGCAAGTGAGTAAAATCCATAACTGTGAGTAGCAGGCGAGTAAAAAATTCGCGAAACCTGAGAGTATCGGCAGCCCTGATAATGATGCTCATTTCAGGGTGAAGAGTTCTTTTAAAGTCGTTGAAAACCTGGGAATGTCAGGGAATTTTACCCAACCTGAAAAGTCAGTGATTATTGCTGCGGAACATGGAGACTCTTTTCTTCCGGTCGAAAAGTATAGTAACCATTTTCCACCGCTTTTACACGCTCGGTGGACGGAAACCATTACTTCCGCCTTTAAGTTCACGAATTTAGAATTTTTAATAGGAATGATTAGCGCTGAAATTTTTTTAATGTGTGTGTGTTTTTTCTTGTGTGTTTAATGTGAAATTGTGCCAAAATTCAATCGGGAAGTAATGGAAAAGTCAGGGAATTTTAGTTCGCAAACCCTGAAAATGCACAGAAAAATCAGGAAATTGGCATGAAATTGTGAAATCCATGATATCTTGCCATTTTACACATTAAGTGCAAAATGCACCTATTACGGAAATAATATCTCATAGCTGCGCGGAGAAATGAAGTTCATAATCATCCCAAGCCTATTTTGATCTTTTGGTTGAGGATCAGTAAAGTAGAAACACAAGTTGTTCACTTCCCTTTTTCAGGCCGTGTTCAATCCTTTACGGGCCTTTAATTTTAATGTTTTAAGTGTTACCAAAGTCCTCTTTTTGGTGATGAGGTCACCAATTTTCCTCAAACCGACATGTTAACTCTTTTTGTTCAGTTGAAATGGGTTGTTTCAAGAAGTAGTTGTAATCAAGTTAAGTTTGATGTGTGTGTGCACTAAAACAAAGCAAACGTTAATTTTTAGGAACTTAAAGCATACAAATCTGTTTTAAAAAAAATGATCATTATAAATATTGCATCTGCAGCTGGACGTTAACGTAATGGGACAAACATTGGCGGATCCAGCAAATTGGCAACATGGTCTTTTCTCCATTTCAACCCATGGAAATGTATCGATTCTTGGAGGGGCCAGGTGTTCCGACAAGAATCGATTATTTAGCATAGGTTTAAATGGAGGCAATCCGGTGTTGCCAAATTGCTGGATCCCCCTCTGGAGACAAAGCATTTTCTCACAACATGCTTTAAGTATGATGGATTTGTTTCCTTTTTTTGTTTTCTGATCATCCACCGGATAATTTGTTTCTGGTTGTATTTCTGGTTTCAAGGTACAACTTATCATCATTGTCTTAATTTTATTTTCATGATTTTTCCTCCCTTGTTTTCATTTCATGTATTATTGTAAACACCTTACTTGAGCAGAATTTAAGTAACTTAATAGCTCATGTGCATACACATGATTCATTTTCCGGCAAACCTGAAAAATTTTTTCTAATATTTAGTATACTAATGTCCTTTTGGTAGCTAATGTTTCTTAGTGCGCAGTGCGGTTTCAGTGAAAATGTCGTGTCGAGAGTGCTTTTCAGCTTGGCGTCGGGCAATTGGATAACTCTCCTCTGGTACGTATCTAAAAGATCTTACTTTCTTGTCAGTAATTTTCACCTATTGATCCTCTGCAATTGGCAGTCGTAAGAATAATGGGTCACAGTGACGTGGCGTGAAGGATCGACTATCGATATATCGCCATTTGAAGCTATGGTAAAGAATCGATTACTAAGGTGTTCGCTGCGAACGCCCTGATAATCAATCTTTTTTCATAGGTTTGAATGGCGAATCAATCGATATATCGCAAAGCACGCCACGCCACTGATGGGTCAGTCTCGCCAGACACAGAATCGAGTTATTATGATGTGAGCTTATACAGGGTGACCCAGACCTACCGTACCAGGCCTTTTTTTCGGTTAATTTGGGTCGCGCGAAGTCCAGGATCGCGGAGAAGAATAGGGAATCGACCCCAAGGAATCCGAATTTCATGGTCCCAGAGCCCCCCTGGAGGCCCTTGGGGGGTAAAAGGGGGGTCCGTACTTCAAAAGTCAGGGTTAATGTCAAAATTTTGAAATTATTTCATCGGAATCAGAACGTACGGAAATTTTTAACTTGAAAAAAAGGCCTGGTACGGTAGGTCTGGGCCACCCTGTATATCAGCTGAAATGGACAAAGTGTGTCCAAGTGCCGTATGTTTACGTTCGATACCAAGTTGATATCATGATATCTTAGGTTTTTCAAAACCGCTGGAAAAATGCCGTATATTTAGTATGTTCGCGGAAGAAAATGTATTATGAATTACACTGGGCAAAGCGCGACTGTCAGCGAAAATCTTAAGTTCGTACCTGTCTCAAATTACCGATGTTGGCGCAAGGCGCATAAGTGCAAATTTTGAAAAACTTAAGATTTTCATGAACTCTACTAAAAATAGTTTGTAGGTATGTTCCATAAACTAAAATCCAGTAATTCATTCAATCAAATCATTCAGTTCAATA
The DNA here is from genome assembly GCF_918797505.1 of Bemisia tabaci. NCBI lineage: Eukaryota > Metazoa > Arthropoda > Insecta > Hemiptera > Aleyrodidae > Bemisia > Bemisia tabaci. Next base: position 31,230,633 of record NC_092797.1, on the reverse strand, counting down.
ACAGCAAATCCATTCATAACTAAAATCCAACTTTAAAGCATCTAAAAGCGAGTTTAAAGTACATTTCTGCAGTGAGGCTTCAAGTAATTTTGAAACTTTTAACACGTATTTCTTGAATTAGCAAAAACCCATGCGCCCCTCCCTCCAAGCCCCTCAATTTAAGCGGGCAACTATTAAGACTCTGAAGAGTCATTTGGTACCACGTAAAAATTAAGTAAAATCTTAGAATTGCGCCTGTCTCATATTACTGACGTTTATGAATGCAGGTATTATGCTCGCATTAACAAATGTGGGAAATCAAGCACGCAACTTTTTCGAACTCCTAAGTCAGGAGTATAGGGTGTGGTATCTCGCAGAAATGAAGGAAAATCTAACCGAAGGTTTCTCACTTGTCACTTGCCTCAAGTTAATGACTTTTTTTGGCTTCGAAAGCCAGGCGAAAACAGAGTTCCGGTTTCGCAGGTAGCCTCGCTGAAAATAATCGCATAAATTGATCATGCATTTAACAAAGTAGGTTGCATCTACCTGAATCATTCATCGTCAAAAATCAGACTAAAGTCTTAAAATTTCTGCGTATTGATTATCTGCTCCGACCCTTCCCCCATTCTTCGTATATGCCAAAGTTGTGAAGATTTTAATTATTTCATGTATATTGACGTTTTTATTCTTTTATTTTTTCAGGATCCCATGTTGTGAGCTGCTTCTCGGTATGTAAAGCATTCTTGAATTTTTTATAGAATTAGTTTTTTATTTCTGTCTATCGAGCGCATATAGTGTGTGATATAATATCGATATAATATCGTATGTACCTAAAACTCACTCGCCCAGCCAAAGCCTACAGCTATTCGTTTTTATGTATTGTGCGTAAGAGAGCCAATGAATCGTGTAAACATGCTGACTGATTTTTTTCGAAAAACCTCTTTAGATATGTATTACACATGCAGAGACAATGTATTTCTGAGACCACGCACTGATATTTTTCGAATGGTTTTTAAGTCACTTTTGGAAGTTAAGAGAGTTTCAAGGGAAGTTGATGTCGAGGCATTGTAAAAGTTTGTGAATGGTCAGCTCAAAAATGGATTAAAATTCCCCAGAACTTTTCAACTAAGTTCTCAATCAAGTATTACATTTTCGAAAGCAAATTATAAAGCATTATTATCAGAGGCACAATCCCAGTTTCGCTGCGTGTAGTAATTTCCTGCAAATGAGGGACTAAGCAACACGCCTCGCGATACGCGTATATAAAGTCGTATCCTCATCGATTGAAGGCAACGCTAGCGCTGCATTCAATCTTCGAACTAATCAGCTCTTCGGTTTTTTTTGCACGTACGATTGTAGTTTCGCACAGTTACTGGTTTATTTCACCACACATTTTGGCCAGATTTGTCGACAGCGCCAACTTTTTCTGATAAAATGTTGATTGAGTGCGTAAGTTTGATGATGATGATGTGTTCAGTGATGTCTGATTGAAATGCGACTTTTTAATTTTTAATAATTTAGAGCTCATGTATAGCGAGAGTATAGACAGGTGGTGAAACTCTAAAAATTCATCAGGCCTTCACCGATGCCTCCAAGAATGGAGTTAGGGCCCAAAAGGGCAGCATGCCTATGAATTCAAATTATCTAGAACGATTTATCATTGCAATTGCTACGACCAGCCGTTTGTGTAGCACATATTTGGTTTAGTTAAGCCGGCTCCAGACTACGCGGCATTCGCCGAATATTACTCGCCGAATACCGAATATTTGGCAAGTCCCGCGTAGTCTGGATGGAACATTCGCATCGACTTGGCTCGTGTTGACGCGAGGCGAGTCACTCGGCTCGGTATTCGCCCCAACCCGCTAAAAGTCGGTTTTTGTGACACGAGTCAAAGGGATCGCGAGTGCGAAGCCGAGCGTCCATCGCGACATCGGGGTACCATCCAGACTACTCGTCCTCACTCGCCGAATGTTCGCCATAGGTTTTGTAGGAAGGGGGCGAAGAGGTGCAGCGTTTTCCATTGATTTTTCTTCACTTGGCGAACATTTGTTATTTGCCAAATGACGAGCCAAGTACGACTTTCACGAGTAGTGTGGCGCTGTACACTCGTGGAAACGCTCGAATCTGCCCGTCGCTTCTCGAACCCCGAATATTCGTTACTCGGCTCGGCACTCGGCGAATGCCGCGTAGTCTGGAGCCGGCTTTATTGCATTAATTTTCTCAATTTTGAGGAAGAACGTTCATTTATGAACATTTTTTGCCATCTTAGTTTGAAATGAGATCAAGATATGCCGTGAAATTTTGTGTACTAGGAGGCTGGCTGGTTGCCCTTTTGGGCCGAAGCCCTCCATGAAGCGTTCCGTCCGTACTCTCGCTGTACAGGTACTCTATCTCACGCCATTCTTTTTCTTCGGAGTGTACCTAGGAGCTTTTAAATGAACGTGTTTTTATTTTCACGTTTGACCCATAACCGATTGGTTGGTTGTTTTTCTCTCATTAAACTTAAAGCACATGGGCAAATTCTTCCGTCTTGAACTCGAATGATCTGCTTGTTCCTTTCTGTTCATATGAATTCATGATCGGGTTTTTTATTCGTTGAATTTCATCCGATGAGAATCCTCTTCTCTCAAGCTCCCAAGCTCTTATACAAGGTGTCCCAAGCTAGTGTACCTATAAACGAGAGAGTATTGCCATCTCTGTGCCGCTCTCTGATTGGTTCATCAGTTTGAGGTTATCATAGAGCTCCAAAGTACGACCGATGTAATCTAACCCGACCCAGAGGAATACGTGATATCGGCTGAGAAATAAATGACTATCACACTCAAAGGTTAATTTTCGGCAAAAAATAGCCATTGAAGGTCGATCCGAACTCAATTCAGAAGTTTTTCATTACAATTTTTCCATCAATTCCAAAATCACGTCTAGAACTTTTCTCGTCCTTTTCTCTAAATTATAATTGGAGAGGTGTCTGTACGTATACTTTCTAAATTAAAATCAACTACCTCGTTGTTATCCCTTCAAGTCAAATAATTTTGCCTTTTGTTGCCATATAATGGATCATCAGACAATATGTAAGCAGAGGCTCCCTGTTTCTTGTTTTTCCTTCAAAAATATAGTAAGAACATAATTTACACAACGAACGGCTCAGAAATCAACAAGTGAGAAATTTAGGTACAGGTGCATCAAATAATAAGTTTGCCTCTCACATTCACGATTCGTTAAAACGACTGGACTCGGAAGATTTTTTTAAATATCTTTCTTTTACAAACAGTGTTGCCAACTTGCCAAAATCGCCACTGCTTGGGATAGAGTACCTGTAAACGGGAGAGTATTGCCATCTCAATCCTTTCACTACAGATAAAGTGTGCCGCTCTCTGATTGGTCGGCTATCATGGAGCCCCAAAGTTGGACCAATGTAAACAAACCCCAGCCCCTCCGCTCCTGGTCTGGCCCAATGTAAACAAACAAGATGGCGACCAAGTTCTACAAAGTTCTGGACGCGATATTGGACGTGATAGAAATTTTTTTATGATCGACTTCTGAATTGAGTCCGGATCGACCTTCAATGGCTATTTTTGCCGAAAATTAACCTTTGAGTGTGATTATCATTTATTTCTCAGCCGATTTTACGTATTCCTTTGGGTCGGGTTTGTTCACATTGGTCCAACTTTGGAGCTTGATGATAACCTAAAACTAATGAACCAATCAGAGAGCGGCACAGAGATGGCAATACTCTCCCGTATACAGGTACTCTACACGGAGAAAAAAACCTCGTGCGTGGGACCCAAAGTTTAGGTCATGGATCTCTGAAGTTTTCCGATTGAGCATCTGAACTTCACTTTAGGTCTAGCTGTCAAGGTTCGGATCGCACATCTGAAACTTCAGTTCTTACATCTGAAGTACTTCAGATGTGAGAACCGAAGTTTTTCGGATGTGAAAACCGAAGGACTTCAAATATAAGAACTGAAGTTTCAGATGTGTGATCCAAACCTCAGCAGCTGGACCTGATGTGTTCAGATGCTCAATCCGAAAACTTCAGAGATCCATATGACCTAAACTTCGGGTCCCACGCACGAAGTTTCTTTCTCCGTGTAGCTTGGGACACTCTGTGTAAGAGCTTAGGAGCTTGAAAGAAGAGGATTCTGGACTTGAGCAGCGTGCCGGTCTGTATTTAGGTCTGCGTGGAATGACCAACCAGGACTGGGAGGACTCCGGTCGGGGGCTTCGGGAGTCGGGAGACGACGCGTCGGACCAGGGAAGGGGGGGTCGCTCGACTCGAAGGGGGACGGGGGGGGAGGGGCGCGACCGGGAGCGGCCGGCGCGACGACGGGGGACCGGAGGGGGACGGCTGCATGTTGCAGGTCTCTCCGGCGGTCAGTTAGGTTCAGTCCTCATAACGGTGTTCCGAACGTTGCGACGAGTTCTGCGGCTGTGCCCGTATCAATTTTCGCCTGGTTATTTCGCTCTGCCCATCCTCGCTCCCTGGCGATTTGCTCCGCGCTCGAGTTTTCCGTTCCTTCCGGTCGCCAGGGTTAGTGCTCGTCCTCAACCGGAATCCGCGGATCAACCCCTCTCGCCTCCCTCCCTCTCGAATCGGCAAGTGCTCATTCCGCCGATAACGCCCCGAACCGAATAGTTGTTGCTCTCCCTGTGCTCGAGGAACGCGGAATTTGAAGTGCCGTTTGTGCGGGTGTTCTGACGCTCGTGTGAAATCAAGTGCGAACCGACTTTTTCAGTGGTAACCTGATTGGTTTATTTGGATTTTACGCTGAAGCTTTGGATTAACCTTTTTGGAGGTGAGGCTTAGAACCCATAACGAGGACTAACGAACACTGGTAAAAAAAAGTAGCTTGGATCTAGAGTCCAGACTCTTAAAAACATTGACAAGAAAAAATACTCTTGATTCAAATGGAAATCCGCTTAAATCAAGGGGCTTGACTCTTCGATTCAAGGAAAAATCCGATTGAATCAAGAGTATTTTTTCTTGTCAATGTTTTTAAAAGTCTGGACTCTTGATCCAAGCTACTTTTTTTGCCAGTGAACAATACCGTCTAATTGACAATTTTAGCAAAAATGAGTTAGCGACTTGCCGCATTCTGCAGTATAAAATACGCAAGCTGATGGTTTTATTTTTTCCCCCAATTTTGTAGGGCAGCGCTTCAATGACGCTCTAGTGTATGAAAATATCGTAAATCTAACCTTAAAATTACAATAATGGCCAAGTGCTGTCTTTGTTTTGCAAAATCGTCAGTTTGCAGGTAGGCGGTGTTGTTCGTTAGACATCGATAATCAGCTCTATTTCAAATTGAATGGCATGAGGAGGTGTGAAAAATTCCCTCGAAGTAAGCGGGAACTTACCCTGCCAGAACAGAAGTATAATTTTACAAAATTGTGCACCGGATTGAGAAAAGAAAAGTATTTTTATATTCCCCGTAGCACAGTGCTCAATATTAACCATACTACTCGATCCTTGTGATTATGGTCGTAGCTGTAATGGGTCAGGGTGGCTCTGACCCCCATCTCCCTAGAATTAGGAATAGTATCATCTGGCCTTCCCCAGAAAATCCACCCAAAAGATATTAGCTTTAGAAACGGTGCATTTCATTGCTTCATTGCACGTTATGTGATAAGAGCATGGGTATAATTCTGGACATTTTTTAGAGGATTATCATCGGTAGAGTTGAACCTTTAGTTCGCGAATGGCAAAATTTTGCGAGAAATTAGCCTGAGAATGCATCCAAAAGTGGCCAATTTTCCAAAATTTTCCGGGAAAGATTCCTCCAAAATCCTCACTTTAAATGGCCCTTAGGCCCTACTTGAAAAAAGGGGGTCCACCCCCCCCTCCCCAATAGCATTGTTTAGAGTGTAGTCCAATTCTCGAACTCTAATGTAGTTTAAATGAAAAACATCGAATTTTAACGATTGAGTCCAATTTAAAGGAATGCGTAAGTTTCGCACTTTTCTTGGGTAGGTTTGCACTAATTTTTACGAAGTATCAAGATATTCTTGTAGTAAGTTTTCAAAAAAATCAGCGCGTTTAGCGTTCATTCTTTAGAAAAAAACCGATTTTTGGATTCGTACAACTGGCAGTTCTGTTCATGTAACCGATCTTTCATCAGTTCTTTTAACCTCGTAAGCTTGCGGTCATACGAACGGAACGTTCGGCTCGCGGTAAAGTTGACGAACCGGGTGGTTAGGATGATAGAATAACATCATGCTCTTTATTTCGTGGTTATACAATTTTATCTTCTTGGAAGTAAAAATATTTGTATATTACGCATTTCGTCCCATCCAACTTTTCTACTCATGCGTTAAAGTCTCTGAGTCAGCCGAAAGACGTCAATGATCTCCTTCATTTTGCGGATATGCAACTTCACCTACTTGGAAGCTTAAATAGTTGTATCGAGCGTTTCGCCCCATTTGACTATTCTACTCCGCTATAAAATCTCTCGGTCAGAGGAAGAGAGACCGATCTCTTTTTCATTGTTGTGGATATGCGAGAAATTGTTGTTGCTTTACCCCGTAATTTCGACCGGATCTGTGAAAAGGGACCTCATCTTCCGGAAGAAAATGTCCGAAACTTTAACCGTTGCGCGGAAAACGATCGCGGGTAAAGCGCCTGCAAAACTTAAGGGATACTTCAAGCATCGCACCCCGCGATTCCCCAAGCCCAGGACCATATCTCCAGTCTCGCACTCGGCTCTTGACTCGCGATTCGCGCAGTTCCGAGATGCTTACGACTTGGAAATAGGTGCAGGGTGTCTAGCATCAGGAAAACCGGAAAGTATCAGGAATTTTGGCCAATCAGGAAGAAAACAGGAAAATCGGAAAAATCGGACGTTTTATCAGGAATTTTTCTTACGCGAATCTCCACAGCGGAGAAAGTCTTACTGCTTTTTGCCTACCGTGCCAGGAATCGAGAAAAATCGGGCAATTATCAGGAATTTTCAAAATGAAAAAATCGGGAATTTTTTATAAACAGGAAAATATCAGGATTTTTCAAAATTAATAACTCCAAGACACCCTGAGGTGGAACAGCGCGCTTACTCATAAACTTCAGAGGGTGTAAGCAAAAGTGAAGTGTATTTTGATCTATACGAACTAAATTTTATATCGTCTATTATTTAAGGTCGTAGTTTATGCATTTTTCCCACTGCATAAACAGTTCACGAACGCGACCGAACGCATTGGTTCCTGAACACTCCGCATCCCTGTAAGTAGGCACTGTCTACTTAGCCAGCAAAAATGTAGTTTGTTCCCACTGTTTCTATAAGAGGAGCCGCATTTTAGCTCACAAGCCTTTTATTATACAGACGACTCCCCCAGAAATGTGAATTTAATGCAGATGTCTGCTTTCCCGGCCGCCGAGATGAAATAACATCGCCCAAAGCTGTCATCTCTGTCTTATAATCCTCGCCTGCTAGCGTTTACCCTAAACCTCATTGACGCGTCCTCGGTGATTTTCTCAACGTCCATCCCCATTATTTAGTTGTTCCTAGACGTCGATCTCCTGGAGCTCAACTAATCAGTTTTGAATGCACGTAGCTTTAATGGCAAAATGGCCTCTTGTGAGCTTTCGTAGTTTCCTTTTCATCATTTTCCCTCAGCAGCTCGATTTTTGAAATTTTGTTTTTTGTCTGCTGGAATAGACAAGATTAAGAAGAAATGGATTTGCGTGATTGGTCGGCCTTAACAGTTATCCTCTTTGTCTTACTCACAATTTACATTCGGTGAAATCAGTGAGAAACTCAATGTATCTCTTGAGTTGCTGTACTTGGCCGCAAATATACACTGGAAAAAAAACGCATCGGATCTAAAGTCCAGACTCTTGAAAACATTGACAAGACAAAATACTCTTATGGTTCAATCGGATTTTTGCTTGAATCAAAACGAAATCCGCTTAAATTAAGAGGCTTGGTTCTTGATTTAAGCTAGATTCTGATTGAATCAAGAGTACTTTTTCTTGTCGATGTTTTTAAGAGTCTGGACTCTAGATCCAATGTGTTTTTTTTCCAGTGTACTTTAACTTGGGCACAATTAAGAGGATGTCTGTTAAAACCGTTCAACCACATAACTCCATTTCCTCTTTAGTATTATCTTGTCCGGTCAAAAAACACAACATTTCATCATTCAAGCCACTTGAAAGAAGTAAGTTTAAAAATAGAATCCGCCAACTTATTTTCATCTTTTTCTCAAGCATAAATGGACTTATCCATTTGAGTATCGTAATTCGGAGCAATGGTACGCTCATGCAGATTCTATTTATTTTTCTTCGACTTATCATCATTACCTGCTATCAGCTCTCTGCCCCCCTCCCCCGAAGATTTATTATGTTCACAGTTCGTTCTACCGCTCTACGGTAGAGCCTCTACCGCGGATTTCCATGATTTTTGTAGCTAGCGATAAGTAGTGATGATTCCGAAACGAGCCCGCTCTATTCAGAGTTTGAAAATATGACCTACGTTCTTTAATTATGTTACGTGATGAAATCGCGAATTATCCCATTCTAACAATGCAAATTATCATTCGTTGCGGTCATAGTTTGTTCTGAAGATCCTCTTGGTAGATTTTCATGATTTTTACGACTATCGTTAGGAGATGGTCCCTTGATGATCCTGCCCTTGTCAGATTACGGGGGCCGCGGAGCGCCCTGTGGGGGCTGAGCCGCATAGTGGTCTGTATTACAGCGCTCAGCTATTGCAGCATACCACGCAAGAATTTCCGTTATTGTCATTTTCATTGTAATTTATTTCCGTAGAGAAAATTATCGACGTGTAGATTCTAAAATAATCGAATTCTAGACATTCATTTTTGAATCACCACCAGTAAAGATCCTGATTTTACGAACGATTTTTCCTCAAATCTTGATGAAATCGTGGTTACATCCTGATTTTTTTTTCCGAAGTCATCTCTTCACGCAAGGCGAATGTAACTTCGCAAAGATAGCTCGATAAAAAAATCCGATCGGACAGCCGGCTTTTCTCAAATCCTGATTTTACGAACGAATTTTCTTCAAGTTCTGATGAAATTGGGATTAAATCCTGATGAATTCGGCTAAATCCTGATGCTTGACATCCTGATCGCTCAACTCTTTGATCACCAGTCATCAATGGGCGAATCTAAGCGTTGACTTCCGAAAATACTTTTTACGGAGATGAAACCTGTAGAATATAATGTCTCTGTTCGTGCACGAACCAGAGTTTGATTGCGGAAGTTTCCGGATTTAAGATTGGGTGGCACGGGCAGCGGATACCCGCGAGTCCGAAGGTGTCGGGTGGGAGGTTCCCGTGGCGGCCGCGATGGATGTTGAATTGTGAGCAGATGAGGATGAGGGTGGAGCACAGCTTTGTGGGTCTGTGGGCGCTTCGCTTTGTTAAATCTTGGTTGCTTCTTAGTGGGGCACACTCATGGTGCGCTATCTGTGCGACTATGAGTTGCGGTGAACCGTGTGGTGCTACGTTACATCCTTCCAGTCTCATAACGGTCGAATTATCAATCGCTCCCATCTGCAGCTGTTCCTTGTGTCCGTCAGCCGTTAGACCACCTTATTGTTTTCTTGTGCCCAATGAACATTTTAGATTACTTCACAGGAAAAGTATCCCGATACTCATTTGCATACATACGATACAGTTGGAGATTTTTTATCAGGGTCGTCAGCAAGAAACAAAAGTCTTCGGATTGTTCCCTGTTTCCCCCTAAAACGTCTGTCATTTGACCGCGAAAGTTCTTGTCCTAAAGAATAGTATACATAAATTTTTATCAGATTCTTAGATTTTTCATACATTAACATTTTTTTTCGTTTCCCATTTTAAATACTTGGGGCAAGGAAAGTGCCGAGGACACTCATGCAGACGGGTCTTTTGCCCGTCTTAAATTCCAGATAAAGAGAGAAATTCAGCGATGAAAAATACTTCCTCTACCCACACGGGAAGTGAGAAAATAAAAAGAGAAAAGTCGGCTGTCCGATCGGATTTTTTTATCGAGCTATTTTTGTGAGTTACGTTCGCCTTGCGTGAAGAGATGACTTCGGAAAAAAAAAAAATCAGGATTTGACCAGGATTTGATGAGGATTCGAAGAAATTATGAATTATGGATTTAACCACGATTTCATCAGGATTTGAGGAAAAATCGCTCGTAAAATCAGGATTTGAGAAAAGGCGGCTGTCCGATCGGATTCTTTTATCGAGCTATCTTTGCGAAGTTACATTCGCCTTGCGTGAAGAGATGACTTTAGGAAAAACAAATCAGGATTTGATCAGGATTCGGAAAAATTATGAAATCAAAATTAAGCAGTCAAAAATCAGGAAAAATCAGGATTTCTCAAAATGAAAAAAAAAACCAGACGCACCCCGGCATGAGGCGGTTTGAGGCCGTCATTTTATCCTCTGCACTCAATACCGCTGAGTCTTCCCATACATGCAGCTGTCCAATCCGTTAATTCTGATTTCATAATTTCTCCGAATCCTCATTTGCCGATGCATTGCTTGAATCCTTTTTTCGGGTTCATTACTCGATTGAACTGTCAAAAGTTCCTCGTACCTAATTTAGGTTTGAAAAGAAAAATAGAGTCGCGATTTGCACATAATTTAAAGCCCCATCGTAAAGGCCTAATTACACACGGCGAAAAATCGCCGCGACTGAAAGACGAAAGCCAATGGAGAGGCCTTATTTCGATCCAGGCTTTAATTCAGCATATCCGCTCGTAGTCAGTTTCGTGAAAATTTGTCGCCACCGCGCCGGTATTCGAACTCGGGACCTATTGACCTGCTGTCAAACGCGCTGACCGCTAAACCAACCCTGCCGTCCTAGTGAAATGAAGTCGTGAAGATATTCTTTAAAGGCTTTGTATCCGCTGAAAAATTGGCTCATGAAGAAGTCAGTATTTCCGTTTCGTCTCCATAAAAAACTCCTAATAGGTATCTGGGATTATAGTTTCGAACCAAATGTTTGAAAAGAGACTTCCTCATCCTACCTGCATGATTGTTCATCTCTCCAAGATGCCTGACTGTGAAGTCAGCCTAGATTCTCCCTCGCACTGTAGTCTGTACAATATTTTAACTGAACTTTAAGCTATGAACTTACGAAAATCAATTAATTTATTTAACTTCAAAATCCAATCGACCATCGGCATCTGTATCTATACATTTTCTTTATGTATAGATCTGTAAGAAAAGTAAAATCTCTGCCCCTCTGTATCATCCATATGAAGCCTATAAACCGAAGTCAGTCAACGGGCTGGTCATCAATTTTGATTACAGACAAAGCGATAGACAAAGAAGACGGATGGAACATAGAGCAATCCTATCGGTTTGAATGGGTAGTTGTCGTAGACCAAGGGAGAAATTGATAGACAAACTAAAGGGTCTCTTGCAGGTTGCCATTAGTTAGTCTATTACTTACCTCACCTGTTCATTGCAACCCCCCGCTTCCACCAACATGATCGCTTTATTTTTAGTTTGTCTGTAGCTTTGTCTATCGATTTCAATAATCAGCCCGCTGAAATGGATTCTATATGGCGCTACTATGGACGTAGAAAGACTCTACAATCAGCGAAGGAGCCACCTCTATACCGGAGATGGGCGAATCATCCATTTCGTGCCAAAATTCAAGAATTGCCTCGTTTTGAAATTGTCCTTTCGATGGATACATTAATTCTTTGGCGGTTATCGAATACTCTGATTGGATCGCGTCGAGCCTATGAGATCCCCGTCGTACCTACTTCGTCAGTCTTCGTATCCACGCCAACGCGTAGATGGCCAGTTACTCATTAGTGTAAATTAATGAGACATTGCTCTGCGCTGATTTGACGAGAAAAACAGCTTTCTAGTTTGCCTTATGAGTCTATCATGCCTGGCCTCAGAATCTGTGCTTCTGCAAGTAGGCCAATCATCGTCCTGTAATGAGTATGAGGCAAATATGCGTTTACGAAAGACATGTCACCATCGGCTGCTTTCGGTGTCAAATCCTGAGAGGAATGTAAATCATTCAGAGTTTCTTTTCTGATGCGTTCATTGCAGCCCTTGCGTTGCGACTAAAATAATGATCGGACTGACGGCGAATCTTCGTAAATCGCACGAAAGCTACATCTTTTCAATTGTATACGTTTTAAATGTTAAAACACTGATAGTGTGGCCAATTAAATTGAACGAAATGAAATTGTAAAGTTTGAGTTCCATACGTACACATACATAAAGCCGCTTTTATAGCGCAGCCTTGCGCTCTGCGACGCCCAATCGCCATTGCCCCCTATCCACCCAGAGATCATCAGGCTATTGGCACCTTCTGATCTCCTCCTCCACCCCTTGTCGCCAAACTTTCTCAGGACGACCTCGCCGTCGCCTTCCTGGAGGAACCCAATCGAAAGTTCGAAGTTCGAGTTCCAAAATTTTCAAAAAAAATTGTCAAATTAAAAGTATTGGATCAAATAGTGCGAAATAATTTGAACCACCGAATTGTACCAATAGCAACATAATAATCTCATTACTATGACATAGAGCGATTATAATGGTAATACCCTCCGTTGATGCTATAGGCTTTCATTGATCAGGTAATATAAACATCAAGAACGCTTATAGAATTAAAGATTTTAATGTGTGTCGAAGAAGCGGCTGAAAGATGTAAAAAATTTATATTCCTACCCATCTTAAACTCGGGAAAATCAAATACATTTTCTGAAGAAAATCCCGAGAGAGTGGAAAAGAACTTTGGTTTCTCATCAGGAAATGAGCTCCTGAAAATCAGGAAAAATCCGGGAATGAGCATGGTCCAGAATTCTAGACACCACGGGCTTGTCAACGGAATTTCTTCCTTCCTCGCGCGGCAACAGCGAGTCTGGTGACCCGTCTGAGGGTGGTAATTTCCGGATTTAAATCCGGCACCAGGGATTTGTCTTGAGGAAGGCAGATCGTGCGAACTCGCGGACAGCGCACCGAGTCGGATTCGGTATCAGCAATGGTATCGCGCCTACGATCTCTCGCGACTGCGCCTGTGCTTATGTGCAATTTGCCGGGCGCTGCGACGGCGGTGCACACTGCACTCCGCACACTGCACATTGCACCGGGATCCGGGGCGATCATTACCGTGCGTCGCCACCGTCGCGTCGCGGTCGCGGTCGTATCCTGCCGTCCTAAGGGAAAACGCCGTATGAACCTTCAGACGTTGCCAAATTGCCATTTCTTAAAAACAAATATCCTGATTAACCTGTAAATATTTTCCTCCCAATTTTTCAGATAATGTTGTTTGCGATTTCACCTAAAGTTCCTGAAAATGTCGAGGAAAAATATCCATAACTTTTCCCTAAAATAAATATTTTATTGAAGGAAATTTGGCAACCCTGGAATGTGCATACGGCGTTCTTCCTGAGCACGGCAGTATTGGGCCGGGACCGAGCCACCGTTCCGGAAGCCGCATTCCAGAAGGAAAACCGATCGCTTTCGTCGAGAAAGGCTCGGCCGGGCCCCAAGCCGAAGCGCGCCGAGCCGGCCGCTCACTTTCTTACCGAACAGGTGTTCCGTTTCAGCCGTGCGAATGAAACCGTTCTAGTTCGACGGCATTTCGGCTTTGGCTGAAGGAGTAGGGTATAGTTTTCTACCAACCTCTTGGTTTTTTGTTTTTTTTGTTTTTTTTGTTTTTGTTTTTGTTTTTGTTTTTGCGACTTTTTAAAATAGCAAAAAGAGACGATAATAATCAATGATCAAATAAGAAAGAAACGATACCAAAATCCGATATTTACACTCATACAGACTCTTTAAACACTCGAAAAAAAACCACATTGGATCTAGAGTCCAGACTCTTAAAAACATCGACAAGAAAAAGTACTCTTGATTCAATCAGAATCTAGCTTAAATCAAGAACCAAGCCTCTTAATTTAAGCGGAGTTCGTTTTGATTCAGGCAAAAATCCCGATTGAATCAAGAGTATTTTTTCTTGTCGATGTTTTTAAGAGTCTGGACTCTAGATCCAATGTGTTTTTAAAAGTTGTTCCATGAAATATTCGATGTTTGTGAAATTGTGAACATGAATTAAGAAACACAAAGCGGAGTCTCGTTACATAGAGCCTCCTGTTTTCACGAAAGTTTACAGCGTGTCGATTTGCTAAACAGGCACTTTAGCATCGCACGTGGAGGGAGCGAAGAAAGGGTACTTTCTATTCCACCCGCCTCCCTTGGGCCCTTGTCTCTATTCTCCAGTCCAGGAATCGCGGGCTGCGAGGAAAGTAGGCCTAATAATCCATAACAAAACGCGTTAGAATCCATTGTTAACAGTGGTCGACCATTCATTTGTCAGAGCGACGTAAAACATGCATAACTCACAAATGACGTAGTTATGATAAAGCCCCGGGCCCGCTCGCCGACGGGAGACGCAGACGGACGATGAGGGAGACGGGCGAACGGCTCACAACTTTCCTCCCGAGACCGTTATCCAAAACAGGAACAAAACGTGGCCTTGAGTGCTCCTTGGTGTTAAAGCTTTTTCTTAACTAATCACGAGTCGCTCCGTTGATTCCAAAGCCGGATGGAAGTGCCCGGGCTTCGGTGTTCATATATCTTTCACATGTGATTCCAACTCTAGCACCGAGCTTTGAAGATCAGGGGTGGTGATCAGTGTTCGAAACTCACAGGTGCCGACGCGCCAAATGCGCCTAAAAAATCGGTCATGGCGCCTAAAAAATGAAGGCTCTGAGCCAACGTGGCCCCTAAAAATTGCTCCCTAAAAATCTGAATTTTCATATTAGATGATTATTCGAAATTTTCAGAACTACAAGTGAAAGCTTTTTCTATTCTTAACGATTTCATCCTTAGTGCTTTTGTCTTCCCCAAGTTACAGCTATTTACTAGTTCTGTTACAAAAACATCGTGCGTCCAACTTTTCACTATAAATGCACCGTAATATTTAGGCAAAAAGTCAATTCGGCCCCTAAGAACTCTTCAATGGCGCCTGAAAATCGGACTTGATGCGCCACGCGGCTCTTAAAACTAAAAGGTGAGTTTCGAACACTGGTGGTGATCCTTTAGTCTTTATGTTTCGAGATGCGCGTGTTGTCACCGCTGAATGTAATAGAGACCGCCGTTCTGCTTTTTCAAATAAAAATGATGGGTCTTAATTCAAGATTTTGCGAGCTTTACTTGGTGTATACAGGGCTGTCCCCAAGTCCCGCACGGAGAAAAATCTATGGCTTTATAAACCAATTAGTGGTTCATATAGAACACCACTAATAGTCGTAAATGAACTAATGATTCTCGATCTGTGAACCATACTAAGGTGTCACGTACCATACTAAGGTATGTATACCATCACTAAGGTACACTGAGAAAAAACTATGGTTTATAAACCTATTAGAGGTAAATATGGAACACCTATAATAGTCGTAAATAAACTAAAGATTCTCGGTCTGTGAACCATACTAAGGTCTCTGTACCTAATTAAGGTACAGGTACCATAACTAAGGTATATGTGCTATTATTATATGTAGAGGTACTACTATTAGTGGTGTTCCATATTTACCTCTAATAGGTTTATAAACCATAGTTTTTTCTCAGTGTATATGTGTTATTATTATCACGTACCATACTAAGGTATGTATACCATCACTAAGGTATATATGTTATTATTCTATGTTGCCTTCCCTACTATTAGTGGTGTTCAATAAGAACCAATAATTGGTGTACAAGGCAAAGCTTTTTCTCAGGACGCACAGCCCGTTTAACTCTTCGGGTTATTGCCCTTTTCAAGGCAGTCTTTTGACGACTTTGGGGGGTCCTATAAGTTGTTTCCTTTGACGTAGGAGCACTCGAATAATTTCAAGTCTCTACCTCATTTCTTCAATTTGTTCGAAAGTTACAAGGGTGGTGCCTGGTGATGGACTTTTGGTTCACCCCGTCGTACATGACCCTAGAAAAGCTCAGCTTTTCTTTTCTTTTTTTCATCTTTAGTAAACGAAGGGACAGTAAGGACTGAAAGTACTTAAAATACTATGTAAGGGACTCTAAGTCACTGAAAATGTTCACAAGTCCTCCTCTGGAGCCCTCTTCGGTATCATAGGGTATCCCTCAAACTTCTCCTCATGGGGTGCCCAAATCCGAACATCTGAAGAAAATTATAAATCTGGCACTGCGAATGCATTGCACCAAATTTGCAGTCATTTAATCCTACATCTCTTCACCAAAACCGCTATTATTTGACCGTAAACGACCGCAAGGCTGAGCCAACCATGACTGATCCGATCCCACAGTGTTCACAGTCTCCCTAGTCACGCTGCTTAGACATAACCAAGGTATGACTTTATTCACTTCATTGAGCTTCGACGATCTGTTCATTATTATTGAAGTTCGAGGGCAAATTGTGACGGGCAACCTACAATCACGGATCGACGCGCGGGTGGATTTAGGTGAAGAAACTGTCAGGTGTGAACCAGATGGAGCAAGCTGGCCGACAGAAAAGTGGACTCTCTCCCCCCCCCTCCCCTCTGCCCGGCGCCCCGACCAAAGTCACTCCTCCGCCCGCGTCTACTGTACGAAGTAAAACGAGATCAGCATTCAAGTTTTACCGTTACGCAACCGCGATCGTGCGGTACTGGGCCCAATCAATTCCCGATCTATCGATTCGCGATATTTTTCTCTCAATGTATGCGAACTTGAATCGATGTGTCGTATCGATGTGCTTCTCGTCGTTTGTAACCGAGATGCCGAACAGCCAGTGTGGCGAAAATCATCTTCCACACTCCCTATCGATTTCAGAATAAATAAGGAGCCAGCTTCAGCTGTTCTCAAAATTCTTTGTAACTTCTACTATAGTCACTCTCGTGAGCCTTGTAATTAATACACTGGAAAAAAACACACTGGATCCAGAGTCCAGACTCTTGAAAACATTGACAAGAAAAAATACTCTTGATTCAATCGGATTTTTGCTTAAATCAAGAACCACACTGAGAAAAAACTATGGTTTATAAACCTATTAGAGGTAAATATGGAACACCTATAATAGTCGTAAATAAACTAATGATTCTCGGTCTGAGAACCATACTAAGGTCTCTGTACCTAATTGAGGTACCCCGTACCATAACTAAGGTATATGTACTATTATTATATGTAGAGGTACTACTATTAGTGGTGTTCCATATTTACCTCTAATAGGTTTATAAGCCATAGTTTTTTCTCAGTGCAAGCCTCTTAATTTGAGCGGATTTCCTTTTGATTTAAGCTTAAATCTGATTAAATCAAGAGTATTTTTTCTTGTCAATGTTTTCAAGAGTCTTGACTCTAGATTCAATGTATTTTTTTCCAGTGATCTATAATCAATATTTCAATAAAATCTCGAAGAGCAGTTGATGGTTAAAGGAAATGTATCTCTTGCTTTGGAATAGCCTTGATAATGGCACTCGAAGTGATTTGAAGCAAACTCAACTATGTGAGTTAGGCACATGCTTCAGCACAGCGACTCAAAACCACCGTCATGTTAATTTATCATGTACGTGATTATAACCTAAAGGTCTAGTATTTTGTTTATTCCTCGTGTAACTAACTGTCAGAGACCTGTACTTACTCGCATACTTTCATATGAATAAAT
This sequence comes from Bemisia tabaci, assembly GCF_918797505.1. Taxonomy (NCBI): domain Eukaryota; kingdom Metazoa; phylum Arthropoda; class Insecta; order Hemiptera; family Aleyrodidae; genus Bemisia; species Bemisia tabaci. The sequence goes on along the minus strand of NC_092797.1, from coordinate 31,213,089 downwards.
AAACTGTCAAAAAGAAGTTAGTTCATAGTTGAACTGTCATCTTTTCAACTTTTGATAAGTACTTCTACTGTAAAATCATAAACGTTTTCTGAAATCTGCTATAGTTAATTTCTAGAAAAAGGGAAAAGAGTGTCATATACATCGACCAAATTAGTATTTTTACCAATCACAAATTGCTTTTTAACAACAAATGTATAATTTGGTGATATGACAGTATTTGGCTGAAAACACCAATTCCAATGATGTGCACTAATGTGCAGTACTAAACAGACTTAGCTAAGTCAGCATGACCATTTTTAAAAAGCATAGAATAAACAAATAGCAAAACATCATCTATAAACTTCATAATTCGCATATTTCTCCTAGCCAAACCGGGATTTTCACATCGAATTTTTGGTTAACTACAATTAACGGCTAGGGCGTTTCTCATTTAAACTTGAATCCTAACAGAAATGGAATCGCAATGCCCGAGCATTACTCTTGCGCAGCAGTGAAAGTGAATTCTTTTGTCCAAACACTAGAGGTGTGTTACTCGATTTCCGTAGACAGGCAGGAAATGTTCGCAGGTTAATCGCGAAAACCGAGCGGTGGTTCCTGAACACGGTCACGCGGCTTCCTTCCTATCTGTATCTGAGGCGAATTATCAGTCGTAATTACCCAACTGTGAGTAAAGCTCGTGCGAGTTCCATCGCGTGTTTTGCCGCTTTGTAGTACGCGTGCCGTACGGGTTTTAGCCACGTAGAAAACTCGGCGATCTGACCGCAGAATTATAACATGGGATTCCGAGGGAAGTGACTTGAACGACAGATGAGAAAAGTAGCGCGGCAGCAGAAACCACCGAGATCTTGAGAGATTATGTCTTGGATAAACTTTATGAAACGCGTTCTTTAAAATAATTTTACTTCCGTCTTTCTTGATTCCTTTAGAAAGAAAATTTCGAATTTAAATTAGATTCTAGAGATTTTAGATTCTTAGATAAAACTTCTAAATTAAATTTAGAAAGACATTTTTTCCCCCGATATCATCTGGACATATTTCGAAGAAAAAAAGAAGAATAAGAAAAAGAGTGCTCAAAGCTGCTGAAAATTTCAATCCATGTAATACAGGACACTAAAATGCTGGATCATATTGCAAATTTATGCCCTCTACCCAAGTATCATTTTTCACGGACAAATCGCGATATTTCGACTTAAAATTTCATTTTTTTTAGATTTTTTGGCGATAAAATCGTTAAAACCAACAACATCTGACTGATTATCCTCGATCTTCTCGAAACTTTATCTCCCTAAAATTACGTTCGATAAAATCGAAATTTTATTTCGATTTATCGCAATTTTGTACCCAATATTATTGCATTCAAGTGACATTAATAAAATCGCGACAACAATCTCCAATCAAATCTCAACTTATCACCGTCACTGCTACTCGGCAATGACTGATTTCTCGGGAAATGGCATGAAAATAATATAAAACACTGAAACCTTATTTCTAAGGGCATCACAAAGGGTATTCCATTGGAATCTCAAAGTACAACTTCTAAACTTTTTTCTCCCGTGGTGGACGGTCACAATTAAATAAAATGAACCGTTAATTTTTCAACCGTGAGAACAAGTTAACGATCGGTACCTCTCACTTTCCGCTTGTAATCGTCCTCAGCCTCATTGTTAAACACTGCCATGCTAAGGAAAAACGCCGTGTGAGCCTTTAGGCGTTGCAAAATTTCCTTTAATTAATCATGAATTTTTGGAATTATTTATGAACATTTTTCTTCCGCTCTCTCAGGGAATTTCGTTTGTAATTTGATCCAAATAGTCTGAAAATTTCAAGGAAAAATATGTATAACCTTCTTCAAAAATATACATTTTCTGAGAGGAAATTTGGCAACATACGAATGCTCATACGGCGTTCTTCCTTACACTGTTTCTACGTCCGTATAAAAAAGGGTGAGGCTTTGCGTTTGCGTTAACTCGTAGAAAAACCGAATTGCTACCGTAGACGGGAGACACGAGTCGGCGAGCATTTAACATTGTAGTGGAGTCGTCGCTTTCATAAATGAAATTGGCCTCGTAAATAACATGTCGGCTTTGTTTCAGCAGAAAGCAGCTAAACGCAGAGACGTGAGCGAGATCACTCGGAAGCGGCCGTTTTCAGCGCGGCTTAAAAAAGCTCTGCGAGGGAAAGAAAGAGAGTGAAGGGGAGGGGGAAATGCTTATAAGTAACTGGATCGGATCGAACGGTGACTGAGCTTCGCTCCGCGCTGCGCCGCGCCGCACAGTGGAAAAGAGCTATGGAGATGTTGCATGTGTGAGGAATTTGCGATTTGACTATCGATTCTGTTGTAAAAGTTCGCGAGAAACACGATGGTGCCACTGGTTTTCTCTGAAATTAACTCCCAAGCTCAAAAAAAGCTCTCAAGTTGAGGCCAAAATGAAGGGATATCCCACGCTATCCTGAGAGTCCACCTCTACATCAAAACAAACTCTCCATGCAAAGATAGGAAGCAAATATATTGACAGGGCTGCCACTTTATTTGGGGACTCTGAAAGTGAAAACACGGCATCACTGCTAATGTATTTGCTCCCTATCTTTGCATGGAGAGTTTGTATTGATGTAGAGGTGGACTCTCAGGATAGCGTGGGATATCCCCTCCATTTTGCCCTCAACTTGAGAGCTTTTTTTGAGCTTGGGAGTTGATTTCAGAGAAAACCAGTGGCACCATCGTGTTTCTCGCAAACTTTTACATAAAAATCAACAGTCAAATCGCAAATTCCTCACACATGCAACATCTCCATTGAGAGAGGACACACGTACAATTTGTTTTGAAACTGAAAATTCGTGTTGATTCCTTCGTATTAAGGGGTGGTCTCTGCAAGTAATTCTACCAGGAAAGTTTCCGAGCAACTTTCAAGCTCCCACGTTCCGTATTAACGAGAATATAAGCTTTTAAAGTTTCCATATCATGTTCAGTTTGTCCCATTGGCTCTTACCACCGTGCGTTTTAGCATCTGCCATCAGTACGTAAAGATGGTCAGAACAACGTTGCATGGATAGCTCCGTTTTCAGACGTTATCATTCCATTTATCTTACCGGAAGTTGAAAGAAAATTCCGATCGTTGTAAGCTGTCCATTGTCTTTCATGAAAATCGAGTAGTCCTAGAGGACGGATGTGGGAGATTTTATTTCTTGAAGCTCGCGTCATTGAGGAGTGATCGAGAAGCAGAAAGCTTGTATGTAGAAATTAGAATGCTTGCGGGATACATAGATACATGCGCGTGTAGATCGCAGTCTAAAGTAATTTAAGTAACTATTGCTTTATCAGTATTTCTTTCAACCTCAACAAAATTTCTTCAACAAAATATTAAAGATGAGGTAAAGAAATGAGGCAGCCTATATCATTCCGCGCTTAGGCCCTGAGGGCGAGCTAATCGGTTTTTTAACGAGATGCAACGACACATACGGGATCGAAAACGGAGAACGTGGTGCGAGACTTACAATAGGTGGCAATGGCGAATGTGAGAGGTCCAGGTCTAGATTGCTCGCTTACGCGGGTCGGTTGTGCAATCTGTACAAGGAAACTAAATTATCGTTGAGAACAGGGAACCCGCCGGTAAGAGCTACAATCGAGATCTGCTGATTATAATTCTTTGCCTCTCTCGGATGCTTCTTTACGGTACCGTGCTGGATACTCCCGTGCACCGCTACTTAAATCAGGGCAGTGCAGCGCTGTGCGACTCTGCACGGCGCAGCGAGGCGGGTAAAAAACTCGAATCGGGAGAATCAGAGGAAATGAAAATAAGTTCGCACGGGAGGATTTACCGCTAGTGCGTTACGATCAGGATCCACCGCGCCGCGCCGCTAGAGTGTGTGGCCGAGGCACTATGGTCTGGGGGCGCCGAATTGTGGCCATAAATCAGGAAATGATCAGAATATCATGAAATTTGGTGTACTTATGTTTTTTGGGTCGCTGAATTCAAATTTGACCTTAGTTTTACAAAATTCTTAAATCCAAGATGGCGGCAGGCCCTTGAAACCAAAAAATTAGAAGAAAAGCCAAAATATGATTAGAATACCAAATTGAATGTCAGTTTAATGTTTTGAAGGTTGTCTCACTATAATATGAAATCTATTTTTCAATGATCAAGAGGTTATCAAGGCAGAAGCCCCAAAAATACGTATTTAATCCAGAAAAATAAGAGGAGAAGAAATGATTGAAATTGAATCAAGTCAGTACTATGTTTTTCGGTCTATTGATCCTGACTGGAGCGTAAGTTAAAAAAATTGCACATTCAATATGGTGATATTCGTGTTAGCAAGACATATGGCATTAGCCCTTTAGGGCGCCCCCTCCCCGAACCAAAAATTGTCCCTAAAAATTTTCATTTCAAGCGATTTTTTAAAAATAATTTACTCTTTGATCATCAAACCCTGCTAGCAAAATTTTCTAGATATACTCAATACTACTTAGACCTAAATAGCTTTGACATTCTTATACTCAATGGAGGCTGTCAACCATTCTGCGCTGATTTTCATGGTTAGAATTATTATAAAGATTCTAGGCCTAATGAATCGTGGCCAAAAATCCGATTTTTGAAAGTACGAAAATCTGGCAATCGAGCATATAATCCTTACCTACATCCTTTAGTAGGTGTGAAATGACCTATCAAATCTTATGTAATTGTTTTTATGATCAGATATATGGTGGCGAACTTCACATCCTCCGAGGTACGTAAAGAAACGTGAGAATTTAAAGTGCACGTTATCGTGTATTGCCTTGTGTCGTTTTGTTGGCGTAGATCCCCGATCAAATATGGAAAAGAAAGGTGAAAGTAAGTACTTTTTGATGGTTTAATCGTTTTTAGTATTAAGATTAATTTTATGACCACCATGAGACTCCAAAGTTTTGTCCTAATTTAGGCAAAAAATTGCCTTCACCTTAAGTTTTAGTTATCACTTACACGAGCTAACACGTTCTTATCAGTGCAAGAATGTAGCTCATATGTTCCTCTAACAGGATATCATAGGTTTTTTTGCATCTTTTTGCCTCTGGGGCCTTCAGACCCAGACCCAGATCAGACCCTAAAACCTTGCGGATTACCATTCTCGGGTTGCCTAGCCATGGAATTGAACTCGGAACCTCTTGATCTTATAGCCAGCACTCCAACCACTACGCACCACAGCGGGCCGAGTTAATAAATTTGTATTATGTATACAGGCTGAAGAATAAAAAAAAATACCCAAGTTTTATCCACCATTTGTCGTTTTTCCGGAGAAAATATTATTTTGCTTAAAAATGAGGTTTTTTGCAAAAAAACTTTATTTTCCGGAAATCTGGCAAGTGCTGGAAAAAAACTGATATCATTTTCGGATTCAGCAGCCAAAAATACATATGAATCACCCTATATCAAACGTTGACCTTGTCTCATCTCTCTTATCTCCTTCTGCAATGAAATCAAATTGCGCAGAAAATCGTATAAGTCCCTCACTAAAATGACCAAAAAAGGCCCCAGAGGCAAAAAGCGGCAAAAAGCGGCAAAAAAAACCGATGATATCCTGTTAGAGGAACATATGAGCTACATTCTTGCACTGATAAGAACGTGATAGCTCGTGTTAGTGATAACTAAAACTTAAGATGAAGGCAATTTTTTGCCTAAATCAGGACAAAACTTTGGAGTCTCATGGTGGTCATAAAATTAATCTTAATACTAAAAACGATTAAACCATCAGAAAGTACTTACTTTCACCTTTCTTTTCCATATTTGATCGGGGATCTACGCCAACTTATCACAAAGCGACACAAGGCAATACACGATGACGTGCACTTTAAATTCTCACGTTTGTTTACTTACCTCGGAGGATGTGAAGTTCGCCACCATGTATCTGATCGTAAAAACAATTACAGAAGATTTGATGGGTCATTTCACACCTACTAAAGGATGTAGATAAGGATTATATGCTCGATTGCCAGATTTTCGTACTTTCAAAAATCGGATTTTTGGCCACAATTCGGCGCCCCCAGACCATAGTGCGAGGGTTTATCCGGAGATGAGCCCGAAATAAACTGCTCGAAACAGCGCGGTGCAGTGGGAACCTGCGATGCATTTGTAATCAGCATAGTCTCACAAGAACGAAAAAGCTCCGTAGAATTATAACTTCTGTTTTACAGAACGTGAAAATTGCACTGGATAAAAATCACACATTGTATCTAGAGTCCAGACTCTTAAAAACATCGACAAGAAAAAAGGAAATCCGCTCAAATTAAGAGGCTTGGCTCTTGATTTGGGCTTAAATCTGATTGAATCAAGAGTCCTTTTTCTTGTCAATGTTTTCAAGAGTCTGGACTCTAGATCCTATGTGGCTTTTTTTCCAGCGTGTTTCTTCCGAAACAAGAAAAAATATGTATCTACATGGTAAAATAATTTTCGGCAATATCCTCACCCCGAAAAGCTGAGCCGTCGAAGCCAATATTCTCGGTTCATGTGGGCTAATGGAGATGTTGCATGTGTGAGGAATTTACGATTTGACTGTTGATTCGTATGTAAAAGTTCGCGAGAAACACGATGGTGCCACTGGTTTTCTCTGAAATCAACTCCCAAGCTCAAAAAAAGCTCTTCAGTTTAGGCCAAAATGGAGGGGATATCCCTCGCTATCCTGAGAGTCCCCCTCTACATCAATACAAACTCTTCATGCAAAGATAGGGAGCAAATACATTGACAGGGCTGCAACCAACCTTATTTGGGGACTCTTAAATTGAAATCACGGCAACCCTGTCAATGTATTTGCTAAAATGCTACCTATCTTTGCATGGAGAGTTTGTCTTGATGTAGACGTGGACTCTCAGGATAGCGTGGAATATCCCCTCCATTTTGGCCTCAACTTGAGAGCTTTTCGTAAGCTTGGGAGTTGATTTCAGAGAAAACCAATGGCACCATCGTGCTACTTAAGAACTTCTACATAAGAATTAACAGTCAAATCGCAAATTCCTCACACATGCAACATCTCCATTGTTGAAATTTACAGACAAAGAAGGCAAAAGGGTGGTTGCAACGGACAAAGGAGGTAGATAGTAGACTAAATAACTAAAGATAACCAACGAGAGGCTCTTTGATTAGTCCATCATTCACCCCCTTAGTCTATATGAACCATCCAAATTAACCAGTAGGGTCGCTCCATACTCATTTTGTCCTTTTTTTCTGTGAATGTCAACAATCAGCCCGCTGGCTGCCAGCCACCGGTACGCTAAACAAACTTTTGGAAATCTTGCTGAATTTTAGGAACCAAAACCGTAAATCTCAGTTCGAGTTGCAAAGTTCTCTGGGGCACGGTTTTCGCCGAAAATGTTTCACGATTGTGTGTGTTTTCAGTATGTTTTCGTCTCAAATCAATCGAGCTTGTTATCCATTTTTAGCGCCGATGATAAAATAGTTTTTCTGAGTTCAAACTTATTTTTTTCTGATGTAAAATTTTTACATTTACTTTTTGTTTCAGATAGTGGATGGAGAAATGGATTAACGAAAGCAACGAATTAAGGTAAGAATTGATTATCTCATTTGATTTCATTTCCGTCAACCATTAGGTGATTCAAACTCTTATGGGGTGATAAATTAGGGGATTCTTAAGGTGGTTAAAGATTAGCAGCAAGTCATCAGTTGAAAATTGACCTGCTTTTCAAAGGAAATGAATTAGAGATGCTTGCATGTGCCAAAATCATATTGAAAGAAAATTACAATTCAACTGAAAGCTTATACTTGGAAGCTACAGTCTTCACTAATTCTAGTGAAGGGATGCAATTCCGAGTCTTTTTTCTCAGATTTGTACTAGTAATTGAGTTCGTTTCTTTTTTGCGTCACTGTAGATTCAATAAAAATTGAAAATAGCTGAAACAGCGTATGTTTACCACTCAAACTTGGCATTTTGTCCTTCACGTATACTGTACTCAATGTGCGTCTCGTGTACATCCGTCGCAACTATGTTAAGCACGTGAATTTATGTGTATACTGAGTGCATGCTTTTTTTTTATGTTAAACCAATAACCTTTTGGATTCATTGAAACTTTCAACGACCTCGCGAAAAATTTTGTGATTTCATTGGAATAAAACCGCAGCTGTACACAGATAGAAATTTCATTACAAAAGTTTAATTAACACGGGAAATAAGACGCAAAATAACCCTAGCCTCGGTTGACAATTTCAAGATAAAATGCCAGCTAGTTTCCTTGAAGAAATTTAATAAAAAATGAGGAGTGATTAACAACGTCGCAATCGGAGGAATGCATTTTCCCAGTCCCTCAATAGTTTTCTGCGCTAAGCTAATCGCAAACTGTACCAAAATTAACATTAAAGTGTTGGTTTGTGTTTTACTTCTGTATTAACCAAAGGCAACGCAAGAACACAGCCAGGAACACGGTAGATTTGAATGAAATGATATTACACTGGAAAAAAAAACGCATTGAATCTAGAGTCCAGACTCTTGAAAACAATGAAAAGAAAAAGGACTCTTGATTCAATCAGATTTAAGCTTAAATCAAAAGGAAATCCGCTCAAATTAAGAGGCTTGGTTCTTGATTTAAGCTTAATTCTGATTGAATCAAGAGTATTTTTTCTTGTCGATGTTTTTAAGAGTCTGGACTCTAGATCCAATGCTTTTTTTTCCCAGTGCAATGGCTCTCATTGCATCATTTTGAAATAGTAATCGATTTTATATCCGTCTGTAAATGAATTTGAAATCATCCACAGACAATATTCACTCGCCAGTAATATTGCCATTAACCCTTTAACTTCTCTCCGAGTGAAAGGTTGAAGGACGGAAAGAGCGAGGCTCAAAAAAATCATCGAAAACCGCGTTCTCACCGAGCGGCGGAGACCGGGCGGCAAAAGAGCGACAGGAAACCGCAGATATCGGATTTCTGATGAAATAAAAATTTACATGCTCTCTTCCTCGCCTGCCTCTTAGCTTTCTCACATCCTGAGACCGCAACCCGGGATGACTCCTCACCGGAGAAGCGCGAAAAAATAAGAAGAAAAAACTTGGTGTAAATCTCGAGTGCGTGTCATTGCTTCCGGTTTTAAATAATGTTTATAATGTTGGTACTGTCGACGAAAATGTTGGGTCGTTCCACCGATGTGCCGGCTGACCTCCTGCAACGGCATGCTCAGTAAGTTCAATATCATGGCTGTCTCGTGCGCGCGCAAGTTTGAAACCGAGCTGAGGGCAACCTCCGGGTCGTAAGGTTAGCAGGATCCTTCTCATTGTTGAATATCTCACATTGTTGCCAATATATACGATGTACGATTCGCCTGTACTGCCATGCTAAGGAAGAACGCCGTATGAGCCTTTTGGCGTTGCCAAATTTCCTTCGACAAATCACTGATCTTCAGGAAAATTTGTGAATATTTTTCTTCCAATTTCTCAGATAAGTTTGTTTGTAATTTGATCTTAAGTGTCAGGAGATTTCAAAGAAAAATATTCATAATTTCTCTCAAAATAAACATTTTATTGGATGAAATTTGGCAACTCTCGAATGTTCATACGGCGTTTTCCCTTAGCACGGCAGTGTAGGTCCACCGAATGCGCAGCCTCCATATTCGAAGTCCTCTCATCTTTTTGAAGTATAGATTATTTCATTTCATTCCACCGACAAATGGACTACTTACAGCGAGTTTGGAAAAATCCCGCGTTTTTAAAAAAAAGTAATTTTTATGGCATTATCTCCCACAGGAAACTAGAGAAAGTGCTCTGAACTATCGCGATCATTGAGGGTTCAGCATATGAATCGTACCGACCAAGCAATGCACATGACGCATGACGCTCTAAATATTTTCTAGCAAGAATATGCTGTACTCCTGGCTGATTCTGGCGCAAAATATAAGGCAATAGTAGTTGCACTAACTAGATATTTGGTTGATCCAACCACACTTCCGGCAGACTCAACCGTACCTCTGACTGGTGTATACTCCTACATCTGGCGCCGAAAGCAGCTAGGTTTATAGTTAGGGTTGTGATATTTTTTTTTTTTTAATTTGCACCGTCAGGAATCTAGTAACCACTCGCATTATTTCCTTTTATTGTGGTCTGCTTGCACTGGAAAAAACACATTGGATCTAGAGTCCGGACTCTTGAAAACATTAACAAAAAAAATACTATTGATTCAATCGGATTTTTGCTTGAATATCATAACGAGATCCGCTTAAATTAAGAGGCTTGGTTCTTGATTTAAGCTAGATTCTGATGTGTGTGAATCAAGAGTACTTTTTCTTGTCGAGATTTTATGAGTCTGGACTCTAGATCCAATGTGCTTTTTTTCCCAAGTGCTCTGCCGTCTCGGATTGAGCGAAAGTCGACTGGCCAAATTGGCTTGCTGAAGACTCTTCATCCCTGAAGGTCTCTCCGATGACCGTTTTTTGGCAGAAAAAACCCATCCGGTGATTAATGATTCGGGTTCCCTGAGAACCAATAATACGGGAGATTAGACGCTCTTAGACAACGGAGCAAGTGCATGACAACTCTATAAAATTGCAAAAGGCAAAGAAGGTGGGAGGGGAGGGTCATGGACCTTGGGCGACCAGGGGGCAGCGCGAGTGGGCACCGTGAGCACAGGAGCAAGCAGGGAAGCCAGGGTCAAGGCGCTGCATACCCATTCGCACCATTGCCATGTTGTCATGGAGCATCCTAACAGTTGGAATGCATTTTCCAGTACGAAACTAATATTTCATGCTCGTTTTAGAAACAACGAATATGCTCGGTCCCTGTGTTTCTATATGCAGACGGATGCCTCTTCTTTTTCTTTATGTTCCTCACCCTCCTTTTCTACCACTCTATCTCTCTCATCTTGGTATTCTTCTTCCCATTCTTAAAGCTCGATTCCGTCTTTTTCTTCATCCTTCTTTTCGTCGTCCTCTATCCTCCTCCTCCTCCTCGTCTCCTCATTTTTTCACCTCTTCTTGTTCCTTCTCCTCTTTTTTTCTTTCCTTCTCATTTCCTCTCCGTCTTTTTCTCATTTTTTGTCCTCGCTTTCTTCCTCTTCTTTCTTTCCTTCTAGCTTTTCTCCTTTTTCTTCATACTCATGTCCTTCCTCCTCTCTTATCATGATTTAACCCACGCAGAGAAGTTATTTAATGAGAAAATTCCAAAATTCCTGGTCTTCCTGGAAATCTGTATTATCTTATGTCGTTGAATCTTATTAATTTCATAAATGTTAATTCACGTATATTTCTTTTGGTCACGATATGTTTATATACCTATTTGGTTAAATGAAAAATGAATAAAAATTGGTAGCTTAATGCAGCTTTTGCAGGGGCTATTACAGTGTTAGGTTAGGTTAGGTCAGGTTAGGTCAGGTTAAGTTAGGTTAGGTTAGGTTGGGTTAGGTTAGGTTAGGTTAGGTCAGGTCAGGTTAAGTTAGGTTAGGTTAGGCTGGTTTAGTTTAGGTGAGGTTAGGTCAGGTCAGCCAAAATTACTAGTTTGTTATCAGAAAGTTTAGTTGAATTTATTTGTCTGAGTGGACTCTTGAATGAAACTTGACAACGAAGGAGAAGATCGGTCAAGCGTTTTAATCAATTTCGTTCGGTTTCCAACCAACAGGTGAGCGGATTTCCGATACCGGCGATCCGCCTCCTCAGCCCGCTTCATCGAGTTTTAATCGCCGTGTGAATGAGCCGTTTGTTGCAGAAACCTCCTGGAAGTTACCGCTCCTCTCCCGGAGAAAGTTCCACGGCCAATCAACGGATCAAAGTCCTCGTATTTACGCCTGCATATTCATTTCTGATCGATATAATTAACACCCCTCCGTATAATTTGGTGGACAAATCGTCGTGTGACCGTGAGCTGGCGCATCGATTTAATATTTTTTTTCGGTCTTTTCCCTCAAGTCTGATCAGGATCCCCGCCCCTCCACATTTGAAGTGAATGAATCTCATAGGTGCCTCTTGTAAGAAAACAATGATTGGAAAATCACCGAATCTCTTATTAGAATTTACTAAGAAGTCAAGAGGACTGTCACGGAATTTTTTTATTCAAGAAGCTCATTACCCTGCAACACTTGTTCTGAACGGACATTTTTCATTTTGGCCTCTCGTAGTTCACCTCTACGAGTTCAGTCAGATTTTATTTTACTCGCGCTGTACCGAAACGAACCTTAAACTTTGGTTTTTTCCCCCTTTCGACGAGGGGCGACATTGAGGATTGAAGAGGATGGGGACAATTTTAGGATTCAATTTAGAAAAGATGAAAATGAGAAAATTCCTAACAATTTCACTTTTCATCGCCATTTGATCGAAAGAATAAAAATTCGATCACAAAAGACCCGTTACATTAGATTTCTAATTTGAATTTTCAGGCTAAGAAACAAATAACCCTATCTATTAAACATTTCCTTACCCCTACATTTCTTATAATATCAAGTATGAAATTTTGTCTATAGATGGCTGTAGGTTCCACCTAAGGAATATATGTAAGCCAATAAACCAACAGGAGAAGAAGAATTTTGAGGCTATGTTTACTCATTGAACCAATCGATATCGATACAATCTCACCTGCTTGCTGTATCGAATACGATCTATTGCCTACGACTCTGCGCCAAAGCTGTCTCTCGTAAAGACGAGCGCGGCAACACCTAGGCTAGAGTCCTATCATTCACAACTTTCATCCGAGCGATCAGTTTTGTCGTCGCTGAATGTTGGTATGCATTTCGTGCGCACACTTGCACACTGGATCTGTGGGCCGAGAGCGACCTGGGCCCGGACCGGCAAGCGCTCTCTCGACTCCTTAAGCGCGCTGGCTGGGCCCGAAAAGAAAGTGAAACTGGATACGAGACCCGACCAGTCATCCACGATCCCGCGCTTGCAGGCCCCACCAAAATTCACCATTTCGTCCTTCCGTACTCCCGTGTTACTCAAGACAGCAGTATCGTCCAAATTTTCGAGATCATGTTTTTTTTTTCGAAATTTGGCTAGTAAAATTTAAATGAACTAACGAATTTGCAGTTGAAACGGAAACTTCCCTCTTATTTCTTTGAAACAAGAACTATACTAATTATTAGAGTCCCTTTATACTGAGAGTCAAGACAATATGAATCCATTTCTGATTGGTTCCCGTATTTTAGGCCTCCACAGTGTCACAAACGGGAATAAAGATTATATTTTCAGCGATTGCAAAGATTATAATGTTTAATGGACCGGGGAATAACGGGTTCGACAAGGAACAAACGGAATGAGAGAAGGAGCGGAGAAAGGAATTTGAGAATGAACCGATCAAAGATTACGGAAAACTTTCAATTTGTGTAATCTTTATTCCCGTTTGTGACTCCATGAGAGGGTGTTGTCTTGATTCTCAGTATGAAGGGACTCTAGTAAGAATTGACGTAATTTCTGACAAAACACCTGTTAGTCTACATTATACTGCGAGAGATCTGTGTGCACAGCGTACTCTGCTGTCTTGAGTAAAATTGTGCCCTTAACTGCCAATTTTTAACTTTAAAATTTTATTTCTTGTATGCCTGAAACTTAAGCATGTAGAAGATAACACGTACTGTCCAAGTGCGGCGCTACCAGTAGTGTCAGTACTGTAGCAAGTGCTAAGACTTACCATGAAATGAACAGCGTGCCTTTTTTACAAAGCCGAAGATAAAATTCGTCGGTTTTTTCGTCACCTAAAAATCAACGTCTATTAAAATCGAATCGATCGTTAAACTGATCGTGTCCCGGACGACATCAGGGTACGCACCATCGCGCCAGATGAGTGGATGACATCAATCATTTCATTTTTCGAAAGGGAACATTGCTAGTATTAGATTCATAAATTACGCGATTGTATACGGCCGGCCGTAGTGTGATTTTTAGGCAACTCTTGCTGAGAAACTCCTCTCCTTTCGGCTCTAGCTAAAGTTTGCCCAACCTCAATAAGCCTGGTTCACATCGCCGAAAAAACTTCAAGTCAGGTCTTCGACGTAAGTCTCTCATGAATTCAAGTAAAATCTTAATCACATCTTCGGTTGGGTAAGATGGCACTGATTAACCGAGCTGTTCGTGCAGCGCTGTAGATACAGCCAATAAAAAAAGCTCAAATCGCAGATTTCCAAACCAGACACCACTTGCACCTAATTGATTCACTGCCTGCGCAATCATCCGAATGTGAATGCACTACCTGGTTATCACAAGGCGCCTTCGCACAGATCCCAAATCTGGTAATTAGGCGCTCATCTGCAATATTTCTTCATCTTGCGTATACGGTAACGACTAACAATCTCTGTGTCCCTAATCGTAGCTCAGCTAATCGGAGTATGTACTTAATTATGCATCAGAAAGTTACGTTTCGCGCAGGGTGGCGTTGGGAAGTAAGATTTACTCAATGAAGGAAACGGGCGTGGTTAATTTTAATGCAGTTTCATTCATGTGACGATTCGTTTTCGAGTAATTTTATCCGTCTTGAAGAGAGTCTCTCAATGAGACAGCAGAAAAAACACTGGAAAAGAAACACATTGGATCCAGAGTCCAGACTCTTAAAAACATTGAAAAGAAAAAATACTCTTGATTCAATCAGATTTAAGCTTTAATCAAAAGAAAATCCACTCAAATTAAGGGGCTTGGTTCTTAATTTAAGCAAAAATCCGATTGAATCAAGAGTATTTGTTCTTGTCGATGTTTTTAAAAGTCTGGACTCTAGATCCAATGTGTTTTTTTTCCAGTGAACCTCAAAACGAATCCGTGTCCTGAAATGAGCTCAATGCAACTAAATTTCACAAATTTAGATTTAGTTAACCTATTCGACTAGTTTTGAATGTTCAAAGTTTGTCCATTTTGTCCATTCTTTTGAGTAAGTTCATTTTTCAATATGTGTTGTCTATAGACGATATATTTGAGGAATGGTAAATTTCAATTGGCATATTACAGAATTTCTGCTCGTATCTTTTTTTTTTATTATCCCAGAAAACTCTCTTCAACTCTGGTGGTACATTATCAAATTAACAAACTCGACCTGCAGTTAGAATTTAGGAACTGAGGGAACTGGTTTCTTGTGATAGGTTTTTTGGATTCTTATGGGTATAAAATGATGATGAAAAGAAAAATTCCTAGAAATTTTCTCATTTTCAGCTTTTCCTGCTTAAATCCTTAAATTTTCGTTTGAGGTTATATTCTATTGTTTTGAACCAATCGATACATCGAACTGCTATCGAATACGATCTATTCCCTCCACTGGCGCCGCACAACTACTCTGTCACTCTATAACCCACGCTAAAAATGATGAAATTGATACGCTTTCAAAAGCGCCGGAATGATATTTACTCTTGAAATTGTCATCGAGAAAGTCAATTTGGTGATTAAAAGCCCCGCCAAGTGGAAGATCCGCTAGTGGAGGCTCAAGAGTGCCGTTTAAACTCCTCAACCAACCGAGACTCTTTTCACGGTGAGGATATTTTCCAATCCGCGCAGCGGGCAGCAACGAGCTTAATAACGAGCTTTACAGCCACAATAAACTCGGGAGCAATAAGCCCGTATCGCACTCGGGCTATGACGAAAGTACAAATAGGCTCATCAACCGTGCCAAAAGTCGTCGAATTCGTCCGTTAAGCGACTCGGTCAACGATTTATTTCCGATTCCTCGACGACATGTTAAAACGCCGCCGCGGCTGCAGACTGCAGCGCTCCGCGCGGCGGTGAGGCGCTTTTCAGCGGTCGATCACTCAATTAGCGAGCGGGAGATAATTTCCACACACAATAAGTGGCTGGCAAATTCAATCGAGCATCTATAGCTCCTGCGCCCGGGCGTCGCCGCGCCAAAATGAAAGCGCCCAGAAGCCGGCATCGTAACGAACCCAAGGACTATCGGATACGTTAGTGCCAAATGGGAAGTAATATTCTAGTTCCAAGGGCCGTATTAGAGTACCTATATTGAAAGAGTATGGCCACTGGGCTCCATGGAGAAGCTTAGGACCCAAAAATTGTGGTGCTTTGTTTTAGTTTTTGTAGCTGGAAGGGGGTCATTGCCAACTTTTGACGGTTATCACCAACCGCATTTGCCGCCAACCTTACTACATCGAAGATAATGTTTCTCAAAAATTGCACACGGTTAGCCTTTAGAATATGTGACGAAGTCGCAATAGTGCATTTGGGTAAATTTCTCGTTACGATAAGCAAAGAAAACTACATTTTGAGTCATTTTTCATTACATTAATTTATGGCGTCCGCCATTTTGGGGTCGGAAGGGCCCTATTCAGCCTAAGATGGCTGAGCCAATCAGAGGTGGTAACACCAGTGGCCATACTCTCTCAATATAGGTACTCTAGGCCGTATAAAGTCCCTTTTACCCAGAGGTATGACAACTCGATTATCAGCTGACTGGCAGCCGGCCTTGGCTAGCCATGGAGGCACAAACGAGTGCACCCAAACGAACGATATTGAGGGATAAAGATAAGGAATCCTGCGATCCTGTCATCCAAAAACAACTACATCAACAAAATTGATCAATTAAAAAGAAAATGAGATTGGTTTGTGAATAATTTCTTTATCTATTTTCATTTTGGACCGATGGAAATAACAATTTACTCTTGATAAACCATAATTAGGTAATATTTTCATTATTTTTGTTCACATTCGAGTCACCGCCACCTTGGTGCAGTCGTTTGTGACTACATGAGCGAGAACCAATCAGAATTGAAATTTTTTTTGGGCCACTTTCAGCCCAACCAAAAGTGAGTTGTCGTAACTCTGGGTATAAAGGGACTCTAACCAAAAGTATCACAAGAACACAAATATTTTTGTATCAGTGCAATAGACCCTTTCATGTCGGAGCATCTCACTCAGGAGCCAAATTTAATATTCATTGCCACCTTGTTTTCCGGTCTTTAACCGTAGTATCATATTCCCCGCGCGACGAGGCAACTAGGAAAATAGAGCAGGCGGCCTCCTACTAGCCGAACACCGGCACTGCCGTGCTAAGGAAAAGCGCCGTATGAACCTTCAGGCGTTGCCAAATTTCCTTTGATAAAACACGAATTTACCGGGAAATTTATGAACATTTTCCTTCCAATTTTTCAGATAATTTCGTTCGCAATGTCACCTAATGCTCCTGAAAATTTCGAAGCAAAATTTTCATAACTTTCCCACAAAATAAACATTTTATCCCAGGAAATTTGGCAACTCTCGAATGTTGATACGGCGTTCTTCCGTAGCACGACAGGGCAGCCGCGTGGTCCCGGTCCACGAGGCCCGGGGAAGCTGCCGGCTGCCAGCCGCGCGGCGGGCGTCGCGATCCCCGAATAGACTCTGATGAGAGATTAATTACTCGGATGATGAGGTTCCAGGGTGTTCGGCTCCATTCTTTCCTATTATCTAAGTGGTGAAATGAGAGAGAAATTAGCCGATAGAGAATGAAACGCCGGGTTCTGCCGCCGGAGAAATTAGGTAAGTAGGCCAGAGCCCGCGATGGGGAGAGTCTCCACTCTGAAACTACTTTTACCGCGCGCGCGCTTACGCTTAAACTAGTAGCTAGTTTGATACTTCATCCGCGCGCTCGCGCCTGCGCCGCCGTCTTTTTTGTTCCTGTCAAGGTTACTAAATTATGTGATTATTGTCTGTTAGCCATGCCGCCGAGCCCCCCCCCCCTTTCCCCCGGTGTCTTCCGAGGCGCCCTGCGCTTACGCCGAGGTGGAATAGAGTACCTTGCAAGGGAGAGTGCTGCCATCTTAGCGCCGCTTTTTGATTGGCCTCATCACTCTCGAGCTCTCCCGGGGATTTAGACGACGAATGTAAACAAACCAAACAAACCGGTCTTTGTAGACTTTGGCTACGCTGAGGATCACCCATTGACGAATAGCGACCCCTCGATTAACCTTTTGACGACAGGTGGAAACTTTTACTTTCGGGGTTTCGACGGTTTCCTTATGGACGACAATATGCCGCACTAGAAAAAAAAAAAAAAAAAAAAAAACACATTGAATCTTGAGTCCAGACTCTTAAAAACATCGACAAGAAAAAATACTCTTGATTCAATCGGATTTTTGTTTAAATCAAGAACCAAGCCTCTTAATTTGAGCGGATTTCCTTTTGGTTTAAGAAAAAATCTGATTGAATCAAGAGTATTTTTTCTTGTCAATGTTTTCAAGAGTCTGGACTCTAGATCCAATGTTTTTTTTTTTTTTTTTTTTTTTTTTTTTCCAAAGAAGTATAGTCATCCAACTTTTGGTTGGCTGTTGGGACTTTTTAGGTAGATAACGAGCTTAAGGAGAGGCAGTGCGCCAAACAATGCACCAAAAATTTGCTTGCGCACAAAAAAAAATAGAATGTTCAACAATTCAAAGTTGAAGTTTCGAAAGCAGAAGTTTCCACCATTGGCGAGATTACCTAGCCTAACCCAACGCAAGGTTTCGCTTTATCTCTGGGTTCACGATATATAGAGGCCGTGGATGAAGTGAAAATTGTCGAAACGTAGAGGTGAGGGGGGAATTTCGTTTAACTAAAAAGGTTTTGAAGTGTGGAGGCCCTCGCGCTAAGGTCATATATCATGGTGAATCGCCCTCTTTCACAGAAATTTTGTTGTATACGGAACACCAAGCTGTTTCGTTCTGTTAATCAATACGTTCGATCCTTGAAGCCGAACTTTAGTTCAGGTAACCAAGTTTCAGTGTGCACTGTTAAAAATCAATGATTTACTTGAATTACTTACTGTGAATCCCCGACTTTAAAAACATATGTGGCACAGAAATACCATGAATCTTTCAAAACTGAGGCATAATCGATGTTTTCAGTGACAGAGATAAATTCAACGTGTCATCTGTTTTCGGAAAGATAATGGTAGGTTATAATACGTATAGTTTTGCCTCCAAAAGGACACTCACGTAGCATACACTCTTCTAAGAGATGCATTTCTATATTGCCGTTTTTTCATGGTTTCGTGCAAATCTAACGTCTTCTATATTTTTCTTTTTTCAGGTAAGCAGCTCCGTTCTTTTCATGGGAGTTCTTCACCCAAACTGCTTCTAAGTGAGTAAAGCCAGATTTTTAAAACTCTCTTGTCCAATGAAATGAGACCAGTCGTATCAACACTATTAAAAATCAACGATTTACTCTGAGTGAATAGCCGCCGTGAAAAAAAAATCCAGCGTGAATTTCGCGCCGTACTCTGAGTGAATAGATCAGAGCGTGAATATCACCAACGACGGACGAATAAGTTAAGCTTCCTCAAGTAGCGTAAATTCATTCTTCTCCAGTATCCGCGTCGAATGGCAAAGCGGCAAGACATTCTCCTGTCACAATCCCTACCCGGGTTCAAATCACGCTGCGGCAGTTCCATTTTACATTTCCCTGCCAGATTTTTACTCCAGCCAGGGTCAAAATAGCAACCGAGTAAGCGTGAATTTCGCGCCGGGATTTTTAACAGTGTGAATCAGTATTTTTTGAGCATTAGCAGCCATCCTCACAACTACACTGGAAAAAATCACATTGGATCTAGAGTCCAGACTCTTGAAAACATTGACAAGAAAAAATACTCTAGATTCGATCGGATTTTTGCTTGAATCAAAACGAAATCCGCTTAAATTAAGAGGCTTGGTTCTTCATTTAAGCTAGATTCTGATCGAATCAGGAGTACTTTTTCTTGTCGATGTTTTTAAGAGTCTGGACTCTAAATCCAATGTGGTTTTTTTCTCCAGTGATGAGTTTGAAGTCTTCCGAAAGCAGAAGCGATAGGTATTCGATGTCTAAGGTCACTATCAAATTAACCAAGTTGTTTTGGATTTATTCCATCCAGCTTAATGTAATGATTTCAGTAATGCGACAGTTCCAAAAGCCAAGCAAAATGTCGTGAACTTAAGAAAATAAAGCTTGATCCTTGAGCCGTTTGAGAAGTGCCACAGGGTGGTCGTTTTTGTCGCGCGCCACTCTGCCAAGGTCGGCTAAACTTGTGCAAAGTGGATCCATCTCGACCGGCAGAGCTGCATCGTTTCGAAGCTGAGCTTAAGCCATGCACCTGCAGCTGGTCGGACCGCGTTTCAAGCCGCCCGCCAGCGCCAAGCCCTCCCCGCTCCTCGCCGAATCCGCGGCGCCCGATATGCGAACAATCCAAGGAGAATTGCAATAAAAAACGAAAGTCCAAATGCCGTGACTCAACAGTGAAAGTAGTTTCGACCGATGTTTGGGTTCTCACACCGACTCGCTACCTGATACCGTTTTCAAATTTCAGCGAATCCTCGAATTGTCCAACTCGGCTGCGCTCAACTCGCGATTATCCTTGTATGGTTATTTACACGCATTGCGCTTGTTTTTATTGGTCCGGAGGCTTGATTTTGCATGCAGGGCTTTTTCGAGCCTTTCGATCGATCTGGACAACAAGTTTCCAAACTATTGCAAGACTTTAAAATGAAACGCCTTGTCTCCACGCGATGTTTCATGGGCTTTGTCCTAGGGAGAAATCTCACCTGCGAAGTTGGGAAAAATATTGAGTTAGTTAATATTAATCCCAGTGCCAACTTAAGAGTCATTGTGGAGTCCCAGGAACGACTTTAAAAGGAGAAGAAAATTTTTTGTGTTGTTTAAGTAGACAAAAGCGCAGAAGTTTCATTCCTGCGATTCGAACTTGGGAAAAATCCCGTGAAACGTCCCATGGAGAAATGGCGGAATGGAAAGAACTTTGACGCAAAGGTACCTCAAGATGATAACTTTTTGATACTAACGATTCATCGAACATTCCATCTCGAGACATTTAAATGTTATTTTCTTAGCTCAACTAGAATTGAATTTTTAGTTCAATAACGACCCAATTCGGAAAAACGAAATTTTTCAGGACACGATAAAAACTGCGTAACACCCGGAAAAGGAGTGTTACTATACGCATAAAAATGAACATGGTAAAAAAAAACCCGAGTTGGGCCGTTTTCAAACTAAGATGTTCAATTCCTGTTCTAATTACAAAAATAGTCTAGAGGGTAACTTTTCTTCCCTCTAGACTATTTTTATAGAGACATTTAAATTATCTTTTCTGAGCTGAACTAGAATTGAATTTCTTAGTACGATAACGATCCATCTCGGAAAAATGAAAATTTTCAGGACACGATAGAAACTGCGTAACACCCGGAAAAAGAGTGTTACTACGCCTAAAAATGAACATCGTAAAATAACCCGAGTTGGGTCGTTTTCGATCTAAAATGTTCAATTCCTGTTAAAATTACAAAAATAGTCTAGTCTAGAGGGTAACTTTTCTTCTGCCAAGTTCCACTCCTGAATTGGAACTCTATCATTAAGTCTCCCTGAATCTGAATGAAATGACATAACGCTATTGAAGTGTTTTCGATTTTTGTACCTGAAATGCACAGCTGGGCATGTATACCTTCAATTAGATGCTAGATGCAACTTAACATATATTGATAGTCGAGGACAGGGAATTAGGTTTCAAGGGGGAGGGGCTTTTTGCGGTTCCTTTGCAGAAAGTTTTTCTGATGAATAAATTAAGTTCCAAACCCGAAACCCGGTAAGCGTTGGTGCTCCTGAGATGCACCAGTTTTCATCTGTTTCACCTCTTTCTCTCATTTGAAGAGAATACAGTGGACTGGCAAATGCAATTCTAGCTATGGATATGAGACCAAAATCCGCTCAGTAAGAAGACAAGGAATTTTATGAAAACTTTGGTAAATACTGCCGCCGGTAGATGGTGTGGTAATTCGTGGTTTGTTTTGTTGACTCCGCGTTTAAGTCTCCGAACTTTTAACGGCCGTTAGCTTGTGTTGCAAACTCGCTTTTTGGTCCATAATACCTTGTATTGTGAATTTTTTTCTGTTAAACCAGGGGAAATACTCTCCCTAATCCCCTCCCCTCCCTTCAAAAAATCTTCAAAATTAATCCGTAAGTCCATTTCAGTTGTTTCATCATTAGATGAAATACCATGCATAACTTAGCAACGCTGGATAGCGCTTTACCAGGTTTTGAATTTCCACTCTTTATTTATTGACTAGCTTCTCCCAATTTTTAAAACATTCGCAACTACTTGCCCACTATCGCCGTCTCTCATTTTTAATCTTAATGATTTGTAATTTCGGCTTAGTCTTCCAAATCTGTGCACAATCCCCGCCCCCGTGCATGTTCCGTCAACTCATGGATATATTAAATTCTATCTAAAAGGGACAAAATCATAACCATTTTTTTCGTGATACCAATCTTAATCCGCTCAATAAGCTTTCAACACTGACGCGACGTTACCATTCTATCGAGCTCTGCAATGGGCTCAAATGTTTTGATCCGTACTGAAAGCTCAACGCAAACAAAGAGGTTGTGTAATGACCGTGGGTGAATTTTAGGTGGAGCGTTAAGAATGGCTGTGAGAATTGAGAATTCATGCAATTGAGAGTGGATTGTGTATAATTCGACAGGAGTGACGGGCGTAACTTTGCCAAATCTCACGTTGAGCCACATAGTCCAGTCAATCTAGCCAAAAAAAGGGTCTAACCTCGGACAAATTAGCACAAACTTCTCTTGTGTTTTAAAGCGCTCCAAAACATGTCTAGAGCCCCCAAAAAAAAGTTTACCATTAGCCCCCCTCGGGAACACAGTCAAAATTGCGTATGACAAAATGGCGGCCGTCTGAAATAACGGATAAATAGATTGTTGACTTCGTCACCGTTTTCCCGATTTTGCGTGATTCTAGTGCATCCAGTGAAAAAAATCATTCCTGTCGTTTTTTTTAGAGTATAAAATTCTGCTCACGAATATATATTAGTTTTTTTAATTTTGACTTGTTGGTGCCGAGCTACGAGGTCAGACACCGAAAAAAAAGACTAGAATTTTCTTGAAATTTCAAGTTTGGTTTGTAACTTTTAAGATACAGCAATGGAAGAATTTTTTCTCTCAAAACTGTTGGTACCATTGGAAAGAGCATGAAATTTTCTTTTGAAAACACATATTACATCAAAATTTAACTGACGGTTAAAGACCTTTATAGGGCCTTTATGGAATGGTGTCAAATTTGACATTTTTTACTTTTTGTAAATTTTGGCTGGAATTTCGATCAGTGTGAACCTTTTTCCCGAATATTCGACTATTTTTGAAATAAATTTTGTTATTAATTTGATAGCCATGGTACACAGTAAAGGGAGAAGCACTTAGAGGGATGGTGGACCCCGGGGGGGGGCTTATCTGATTCGTTCACCGTTTAGACTATCGCAGTTAAAGATTCTGAGAAAAAAACTGCAAAACACCTATTTGTCGGCAGATTTTCATGAAATTTGGTGTATCCCAGTATATCGACCTAGGAAATTCGAATTTGGCGTTACTTTTAGTCTGAATCAAAATTCAAGATGGCGGAAAAGAAGATGGCGGCAGTAATTTGTTAGATACCTGTTTATCGACTGATTTGCATGAAACTTAGTAAAACCCTGTATTTTGACCTAGAGAATTTGAATTCGGTGTTGGTTCTAACCAGAATTGAAATCAAAGATGGCGGGAAGAAGGTGGTGGCCATAATTTTTAAAAATTAAAGATGGCGCCCATAATTTGGAAACTACTTGTTTATCGCCGGATTTTCATGAAACTCAGTATACCCTGGTATTTTGACCTGTACATTTTGAATTTGATATTAATTGTAGTCAAAATCAAAATTCAAGATGTCGGCAAGAAGATGGCGGAAAAAAGATGGCGGCCTTAATTTGTAACATACCTGTTTATCGACTTATTTTCAAGAAACTTAGTATTACCCGGTATTTTTACCAAAGTTTGTTGGTTTCGGTTTGATGACATAAAAAGTTAATAAGAAAGGGTAAAAAAGTAATTGAGAGGCTTAAGGAAAAGGCGCATAAGTGCAGTTTTCGAAAAAATCGACTTGTCATTCCAAATATGTTCGAACAGTTTAAAATGATTTGGGTTCTTACAAATCACATTACCGCGAAAATTCTTTTAAAAATGCTCTCATAAGCTGAGGATGACACGCACTATTTTACCTCATCGAAGAATTTCTACTCTCTAAGATGCAACAAAATTATAAAGGCAATTCCAGAGAAAACGGCCTTTTAAACTTTCATACCCAAGTTGTTTTGAAAATTTACTTCCTCACAATATGTCATTACTTTAAGTTCTTAGTTGAGATTCAAAGCCAACGAGTTCTCGAAAACCCTTACCTATTCTCTTTTACTAAGCATCAGAATCGATTCATTGTTTCCCTGTTGCATTGATAGATTGATTGATAATCCGGTGGAGGAAAGAGAGGGGAATTTTTCATTCTTACATCAGTTAAGCAATTTCGGAAAGGACTATTTGAATTACTAATTATCTTCATTTTCCGCTTCCTTTTTGCTATCATGTTTCATTGATTTACAATTGGCTTTAGCAACAGGTTTCCTGATCTCGGTGAACCAGATCTCACATCTTATTTAGTAAACAACACAGGCAAGCAGGCCCGCATACTTATTGAACACCGAAAAAAAAAAGGAAATTAAATTAACATTCTGAATGTAAAAAAAGTGAGCGAGAACTTATAAAATGCTGAATTACCCGCCACAGCACTTAATTTTACATCTTGGCATTGCTGAAGTAACTGCTGTGGCAGGTATTTTAGCATTTTGTAAGTTCTCGCACACTTTTTTTACATCCAGAATGTTAAATTAACTTCAATTTTTTTTCGGTGAATATATTGAAAGGTTCATTCTGGACTTATTATAACACAATACAGATTTTAGAAAAATGTAGAAGTAGATTCAAAACTTTGAACTCACCCGTTGAAGATTGAGTTCGATTCCTTTCACGTAGCGATCGAAAAGCAGACGACAGGAGGCAGGTCGGTAAACTTTCAATTAATGAACTTTTCATTCTAAAGAAAAGCCGGGCATAAAGTCACACAAGCCTGTGTTACGTCACCTAAAGCACAGGTGCTACCCGTCTCCCCTGTTGACATCCCCTTCCCGCGTACCTGTACTCGCGTTTTAATCCTTATTTGCGCTTTCGCTAGAGTTGACCGCCCAAAGGTTCTAAACTTTCAATGTTGTATTGAATTTATTATAATTATTAGTTTTAGTATTGATTCCTCCAACGCAAAAAGACCCGCTCCCCGAGCTGCCTTCATTATACAACCCAATCCAATAAAGGGATAGTGCTTAGCATAAAAAATCAACTTTCTGTAAATATTGCCATTTTTGACAATTTTAAATAAAGCCGTGTCAAACACAAAAATTATCGAAATTTTTGAAACAAGGTACCTAATCTTATTGTAAATTTTATGTACTTTCACGTGGTTACAGTGGTTTTTTGATCAGACCCCTCTAAAATGCTTAAAAATTAGAAAAATGGAGCTAAAAATGGACTTTTTTCAGAAAAGCGTCAGTTTTGATCCCAGAAGAAATTATCCTACCGGCAAATATAATTACTTGAAAGGATGTTGAACACACTTTTCTAGACCGAAATTTAACGTACTTTTCAGTTACATTATTCATTTTAACTTTAAAGCTCATTTTAAAGCGATAAAATCTCAAAAATAACTAAAAAATTAAATTTCATCAATTTTTTTTAAACTTTTTTTAAACCAAAATTCAGTGCTAGGACCCCTCAATAAGACTTTACGGCAAACTTCACTAGCCCTATGTTATAGAAAATTTTATGAACTTTTCATTTCTTACCTTGTTTTTTTTCTTAAACTCCTTTTAACACGTAAAAAATAAGAAAAATCGCGGGAAAATTTTTTTCGGGCAAATTCCATTTTTTTTTAACATTGCCTCCGCATTTTCACGAGAGACGCCAAAATTCAAATAAAGGTACATTTCTTACATAAAATTTTATCAGCTTTTTGATGATTACCATGGTTTGATGAAAAAAATTGTTTGCAGCCATGAAAAACCACAAAAACCTGAGAAAAAGCCTTATTATTCAATTTGTAAATTTTCACCGTCTCAAAAATTGGCTTCTAAGTACACTTAAATACCTTTAAAAATTTATTCATGGACATTTTTTTAACTTCCATGTGCTATTACATTGGTACCATAAAATTTACTTCAAACAAAAATTACTAAACTTAAAAATTTTGAGTATATGTTAAGAAAGTGGTTCGTAACCGAGCAGCCGGATTTTCCAATAGACAACTTTAACGCCATATCTAACCCTCTTTAAAAAATTCAAACCAGTAATTTCAGGTATGCAATTTGTTGGAAATTTTATGCTCTAAACGATGATTACCGTCGTTGAATCAGATCCTCAGTTTCCAGCTGTTAAAAAGCCGAAAATCGTTGAAATTCTGAAATTTCTAGAGAGATCAGTTTTTAGCGTAATTCCCTTAAATACGCTTTTCAGGTACATGTTGTAAAATTTAAATGAAAACCAGGGTGTTATTTGTCTTGCAAATTTCATTACCTTTCTAAAAAGTATATATAAATTATACTTTTGTCGAAAAATAATTGATCAAAAGCGCTGGAAACGGAAAAAAACAGCTGAATTTGTAGTTGAATATTGACTTCATGCTTTTGAATGATTCGTCTCACAATGAGGTCATATAAGATGAAAAGGTAAAATGAATGGGTATACTTATGTAAAATTTAGCGTACTTTTCAGTGGTGCCGTTGTTTTAACCTTAAATTAATTATTTTGACCTAAAATTGGTCAAGAACGCGAGAAATCGTGAATTTTCAGCAGATTTTGCCGGTTGTTGTTTTTAAATATTAAAATTCGGAAAGAAAAAAATAAGAAAAGCCTAAGTTTTGTATATTATTCTTAATCAAAATTTTATGATCTTTCAAACTAATGCCAAATTTTTTTGGTTTGACGCATTATTTTTGAGTTATAAAGGGAAATCCGTATGTACGTCCTCTTTGAAAATTGCCGTAAGCCGCCATTTTGAAAAACTGCGATTTGACCACTTTCCCGGTGGAATTTTTTGGTAAACTTTTTTTCTGTCTTATTGGGTACCTAGAGACCCTATATACCAAAGGAAAAGTTTGTGCTAATTTGTCCGAGGTAAAAAGCTAGATTGACTGGACTAACACGCATAAAATGTACAATTTGGTCTATATTTACAAGAGCTATTTTTATTCAGTATTGTTGCGTTGTAACTCTCTCGCAATTTAACTTAACAAAGGACCCCGCACGGTTCTTATGGAAAATTGCCCTCGGTCAAATGTGTTGAAACTTCAGTATGTTGTGCAGCATGTCATCGTGAACAAAAGTTCCAATTGGCCAAGCAAGATCCCATGTGCGGTTTTCGAGATATTCGCCGTTTTATGTGCGTAAACGGAGGTTTCGCGCGCTCCCGCCGGAGCCATACCATTGTGCGGAGCCGCTCGTGCCCTTCCCTCCCAGTCACTCTCCGCTGCCCCGCCGCCCATACCTTGGCTCCTCTATCGCTCCAACTACGACGCTCACGAGGCTGCGCCCATCATTACCGGACCGCGCCCGCACGCCGTCTTCTTACGCGGCCTCTTCTTCGGTCATGTCGCCTCTTTTTCTCATCGATCCTTTCTCTAAGTCTTCAAAAACGTTTAAGAAGTCCATTTTTACTAAACATGATAATGCTAATATCACAAATAATACAAAAAGAGAGGAAAAACAAATGATGATCCATGCGAAAGTACGTAGGAGAGTTGGAATGTCTAAGAGACGTTAAATAAAACAAACTATTTTTATTCTCTTTCCTTTTAGGCGTAAATGGTCACATCTTAAGTCGCTCCAACTTGCAGCACCACCTTATCAGCCATCTTATTATCTGCTGATCGTATCCTCTAATCAGATCGTACATCCAAGACAAACTCCATAGAGATGATGAAAAAGAGTTGCAGGTCGACCGTAACATTCATGCGCGTACGCGGCTTTTTGTGAGTACGAGTTTTCTCCAGGTTCCATAGCAGATAATAAGATGGCTGATAAGGTGGTGCTGCAAGTTGGAGCGACTTAAGATGTGACCATTTACGCCTAAAAGGAAAGAGAATAAAAATAGTTTGTTTTATTTAACGTCTCTTAGACATTCCAACTCTCCTACGTACTTTCGCATGGATCATCATTTGTTTTTCCTCTCTTTTTGTATTATTTGTGATATTAGCATTATCACGTTTAGTAAAAATGGACTTCTTAAACGTTTTTGAAGACTTAGAGAAAGGATCGATGAGAAAAAGAGGCGACATGACCGAAGAAGAGGCCGCGTAAGAAGACGGCGTGCGGGCGCGGTCCGGTAATGATGGGCGCAGCCTCGTGAGCGTCGTAGTTGGAGCGATAGAGGAGCCAAGGTATGGGCGGCGGGGCAGCGGAGAGTGACTGGGAGGGAAGGGCACGAGCGGCTCCGCACAATGGTATGGCTCCGGCGGGAGCGCGCGAAACCTCCGTTTACGCACATAAAACGGCGAATATCTCGAAAACCGCACATGGGATCTTGTTTGGCCTATTGGAACTTTTGTTCACGATGACATGCTGCACAACATACTGAAGTTTCAACGCATTTGACCGAGGGCAATTTTCCATAAGAACCGTGCGGGGTCCTTTATAGGATGAGACTTTTAAGCAAGTATCTGTTGACTTTTATAGGAACCCGTTGTTCTGCAGGGCTGTAGGATGAAGAATCTGTTAATATTGTGTCGTCAGAAGCAAGGCTAGGATCATACATTAAATTGTGCCCGTAATTGCCATGAACATTGGCAACAGTAAAGAATCTCGCACGCACGGAATCTCAAAGTTTTTTTGCTGACTATGGCATGTGCACGGTGCCCCTGAACTCACTTTAAATGCGACTTTGTTGTACATCAAAAATTCAAGTTGGCGGTTGTAGTGGGGTACTCTCTGATGGGTTTTTGGGCAATTTCGAAATAGGTTGTCGGAGCTCCTCGAAAAATAATCGCATTTTTGTGGTTTTTTAGGGGTAAAATAGCAAAATTGGCCTCCGGCGACAAATTAAACCCCCTCTCCCTCATCCTTGCCTTGACCGATCTGAATTTTTAGTATGTTTTTACCTGGTATAAGATGGGACTTTTCTGAAATTTTCATGCCCATACAAATTTTTTTGCTCCCGCGGCAGCGTTGCCAAGTTGCGGACTCCAAAATATCGAATTTAATGATAAAATGAAGGTTTCGGAGTGTGATTTCCATTCAAAATCAAAAATTCAAATTGTAAGTTGTAGTAGGGTACTGCCTGATGGGGTTTTGGCCAGTTTCGAAGTAGAGTGTTTGAGATTTTTGAAAAGTAATCGAATTTTTGCGGTTTTTTAAGGGTAAAGTAGCACACTGAGCACGGGGCGGCAAGTTGAACCTTTTCTCTCTCATCCTTGCCGTGACCGATCTGAACTTTTAGTATGTATTAACCTGGTATAAGATGTGACTATTCTGAAATTTTCATGCCCATACAAAATTTTTTGCCCCCCGCGGCAGCGTTGCCAATTTGCGGACTCAAAAATATCGAATTTGATGATAAAATGAAGGTTTCGAGGTGTGATTTCCTCCAAAATTTCACGAAAAATGTGCAATCTGAGAGTTTTCGATAAGAAAAGGCATATTTGAACAATTTAGAGTTGCAGTGTTGCCAGCTTTTGATTTAAAATTCGTCAAAATGACCCAAATCGCGTTGCAACCTCGAGCGCTGGATTTTTATTTCGTTCAGAATATTACGGTTCTTCTGTACTCTATGCATTTAGGTACCATGAAAATTATGCCATTACTTACTTGATGGGTGCAGCTAACTCAAAAAGAGAGGCCGGATAAAGCGATGAGTCGGGGGAAAACGAGCGGTTCGGGTTGACAGAAAGTTCTTAAATCTACTCCATCACCAGAAAGTAGAATTTGAGAACTTTCTCCCACCCCCCAAACCTTATCCCTGTTGCAGTCAATCCTTTGAACATCTGATCTGAAATTTTGCCCCCGAATTTTTACCAAAAACATAAAAAATAAAAACACGTTTTTGTGCAAGAACACATCATGTTTTTGGTAAAAATTTGGGGGCAAAATTTCAGATCAGATGTTCAAAGGATTGACTGCAACAGGGATAAGGTTTGGGGGGTGGGAGAAAGTTCTCAAATTCTACTTTCTGGTGATGGAGTAGATTTAAGAACTTTCTGTCAACCCGAACCGCTCGTTTTCCCCCGACTCATCGCTTTATCCGGCCTCTCTTTTTGAGTTAGCTGCACCCATCAAGTAAGTAATGGCATAATTTTCATGGTACCTAAATGCATAGAGTACAGAAGAACCGTAATATTCTGAACGAAATAAAAATCCAGCGCTCGAGGTTGCAACGCGATTTGGGTCATTTTGACGAATTTTAAATCAAAAGCTGGCAACACTGCAACTCTAAATTGTTCAAATATGCCTTTTCTTATCGAAAACTCTCAGATTGCACATTTTTCGTGAAATTTTGGAGGAAATCACACCTCGAAACCTTCATTTTATCATCAAATTCGATATTTTTGAGTCCGCAAATTGGCAACGCTGCCGCGGGGGGCAAAAAATTTTGTATGGGCATGAAAATTTCAGAATAGTCACATCTTATACCAGGTTAATACATACTAAAAGTTCAGATCGGTCACGGCAAGGATGAGAGAGAAAAGGTTCAACTTGCCGCCCCGTGCTCAGTGTGCTACTTTACCCTTAAAAAACCGCAAAAATTCGATTACTTTTCAAAAATCTCAAACACTCTACTTCGAAACTGGCCAAAACCCCATCAGGCAGTACCCTACTACAACTTACAATTTGAATTTTTGATTTTGAATGGAAATCACACTCCGAAACCTTCATTTTATCATTAAATTCGATATTTTGGAGTCCGCAACTTGGCAACGCTGCCGCGGGAGCAAAAAAATTTGTATGGGCATGAAAATTTCAGAAAAGTCCCATCTTATACCAGGTAAAAACATACTAAAAATTCAGATCGGTCAAGGCAAGGATGAGGGAGAGGGGGTTTAATTTGTCGCCCGGAGGCCAATTTTGCTATTTTACCCCTAAAAAACCACAAAAATGCGATTATTTTTCGAGGAGCTCCGACAACCTATTTCGAAATTGCCCAAAAACCCATCAGAGAGTACCCCACTACAACCGCCAACTTGAATTTTTGATGTACAACAAAGTCGCATTTAAAGTGAGTTCAGGGGCACCGTGTGTGCTCATAGTTGTGTAATACAGCTCAAACAGGGATATGGCAGCTTCTTAAGATATCTTGAATAGGTTTGTGTCTATTTTTTTTGACTTCTGGAAACTCAATCAACAAGTCTTTGAATATCCCCGAAGACCGAAAAGTAGTCCAGCTTTACTCAAAATTCCTCAAATTTTGGTTATATTTTTTTCATGGCCGTTTGGGAGATAAGTCGAAATGTTGAATAACGTCGTTTGTGCATGTCACTTTACTTCTTCACCTGCAAGTACAATAGAGGAAAGGGACGCAAAAAGAAAACTATTTTTCTTCAAAATATTTGTTAAGGTCTTTACAATTTTGTATATCCTTGAAATTCTGTGAAAATAATTCCAGAAGTTCATGAGAGACCTTTAGAGCACTCAATTTTAGTTTTGAAAAGCTTGCATGACCGTTGGATTATAATTTTCCATTCCATTCATGTCAAACTTTTTGTTTGAATTTTTTAAAAATGTCCCTATGATTTTTTAGTGAAGGCACAGGTCCCAAGAACTTATTAGGGCATTCAAATACGTACCTACATCGACGCGGCGTAAGTCCGCGATCACATATCTCGTTTGCGGTGTCTGAAAATCTCCGCCTCTATGTTATTTTTCAAAAGGTGAACAAATCGACATCATTCCTTGAAGTTTTTGCAGAATTTTCTTTGCACAGAGAAAATAAATCAGAATTGCCGTCGAATAGTTTTCCGTTTAAAAAATTAAGTATGACAGGAAGCTTGCGACGTCGCAAAACGAGTTATGTGATTGCCGACTTACACTGTCGATATGTCGTCCAGTCGTACTGTTCTCGTATTTTCTTTCTTTCGTAAAACTCTGTGGAAAGTGGTATCACCTTTGTATGTTCACGAAAGGAGCTGCTCTTTCCCGTACGAAGGATTCCGTCTTCGGTGGTGTCGTTCGTTCTCATCTATTTTTTACAACGTGTCAACTATGTCTAAAATGTGACGTGGAGGATAGGGTTGTCTAGGTTAAGGACCTAGAAAGAAGCGTGAAAATGGCCCACTGAGAGAACGGAGGCTAGACGCTTGTGCTATATAAACGGACAGGTGGGTCCTCGACCATTAGAGCGACCAATTAGAAGGTACAAAATCATTCATGAGATCATTATGAGAGTAGGACAGGATGACTCAACGTTAAGTTGACGTGTTGTGCCCACGGCCAATCGTAGGAGTGCGAAGTCGCCGTGAGAGAAACTACGAAAACTGTAGCTGCTGCAAGCAGCGGTAAGCTCCAAGCGGTAGAAAGTACACGTGAAAAGTTTAATCCTTTCATCGTGCCCTCTTGAGCGGGTTTGTTAAGCAAGCTTTTAAATATTTGAGAGATGTAAATCGCTTTGCGCCAGTCTTGACGCCCCACACTGGAAAAAAAACACATCGGATGTAGAGTCCAGACTCTTAAAAACATTGACAAGAATAAATACTCTTGATTTAATCGGATTTTTGCTCAAATTAAGAACCAAGCCTCTTAATTTTAGCGGATTTCCTTTTGATCCAAGCAAAAATCTGATTGAATCAGGAGTATTTTTTCTTGTCAATGTTTTCAAGATTCTGGACTCTAGATCCAATGTGTTTTTTTTCCAGTGCAAGAGCCGCTGAAGTACATTTTAAGCGCTCAGCCGATAGGCGGCGCTTTTTGATTTCGATTTGCCACTAGAGCTCTAGTATAGTAGGGCGCTCAAGCGATCAAATGGCGCACCAACTCATCGATGCACGAAACGCCATTTTTACTTTTTTTTTTTTTGATTACCTCATTATGCCTCTGTGAATACGATTAAATGCAAATTAGCGTAAGAAATAAATAACAGTCCTAAAACTCTCTTTGCTATGCGGTTTATAGTTATCCTATAATTACTTCTGAAAGTTCAAGATTCGCGTTCTGTTTTCCGAAAACTTTTCCACCGGTGATAACCTTATTCGGAGACCTTAGTAGAATTCGCCTACATCTAGGTTATGTGTCTTTGACCTAGGTACTGGAGAGTATTGCCATCCTTTTGCCCTTCTCTGATTGGTTCATGAGTTTTGGCGTCTTTGGCCCTCTTCTGGCTTAATAAGATCAATGTTCATTTTCTGTAGGTACATAGCCGCGATTCAGATTCAGATGACACTACTCTCCCGTATTTGCTTCTCGCGTCTCGCTTACTCCTTTGTGTTTTCATATTTCGTCCATCTCCCTCCATCCATAATTAATTCCATAATCCATCCGCCTCGTTTAAGATTGTGTTATGAAATTGTCTGAAATTTGAAGCATAATATTTTGGAATTATTCAACGTATGTCGTGTCTTGTCTTCAAACTCGTTCTGCCCACCTCGTGAAGTTTGTGAAAGTTTCTGAAGTATAATGCTGTGAAATTATTTGACCAATTATCATGCTACCTCAGAGACTGTTTTAGTGTTTTTGGGTTAATTAAAGTATGTCAGGTAGGAGATCTGCCATTTGCGATACATGCAAAATGCTTCATTATACTAGTGTACCACAGTTGTTCTCAAGCACCAATTACAACACGGTTTGCATTTTTATGCTGAATAGCATAGATAAACGACTGGAGCATTTTGCGCAGCTCAAGCGCAGGGATTTGTACCTTCGTAATTGTCACCACCTCATCGCTGCAAATTATGAAAAGGACCGCTCGAGTGTATCCTTGATCATAGAATATCTGTTATTCTCAAAGCGATGTCGTCATCACATCCCTGTCAGTTCACAACTTCTAATTATTGAGTTTAACTAGGTGTCAAAAAATCTGAGATATCTGAAGTAGCAGAAAATTGTGTACTTTCAAAGTCTAAGATTTTTTGCGGCACCGACAGTTTCATAAATCTTCCTTATAACACTCTACTCTGAAACCGCTACATTCTACCTCTCACATTGCTCCATAACAAAGGTATGATTTAGCCTCTTATTTGTACTAAAAATTCTATGTTTCATGACTCATTTACTCATTCACTCTCTGGTGAATTTGGTTCCATCAGATTCATTGCAAGACACCTTATGTGTTATCTCCGCAGACCTAACACAGACATTTGAACGCTCAATGAGAGCAAAATTTCAACTGGCCTGTTGTCTACTTTTCAGTAAAGAGGGTAAATAACCTTCCTTAAGGACTCGCTTTGAGACGATAAAACAAGGTTTCTCCATTACTTACCGTAAGACGATAATAAGTGTTCCACCAGACTATGTGGGAGATGAGGTTGAAAGTTACATCACCTCCATGCGTGAGGAAGTTTTCTTATCTACAACCAGATTTTATGACTTACAATAACATAAGATACTGCTTTCGCCTGGCATTTTTTCATGCGTCGCATCGTCTAATAAACGGGGACCTACATTTACTTGATTCCATGAATAGGTAAAATGGCAGAGAGAATTTCGTCGAATGATCACTACGGCCATCTCTCATCCAGTTGGAGAACTTTTACTTACCTTTGATTAAAAAATTCATGAACCATAGAGTTTTTGGAAATTGAGTACACAATATTATTGTGAAAGATTTTTGAGGTTGAGTCTTTGTTTACATTCTCAAAGTATCAAAAGTTCTACAGTTTCATCGTGTTTCCTCCTAACTTTATCAGCTTATGAGCAACGGCTCCTAATTTACTCAACTCCTCAGCAGGCCAAAACTCTATACCTCTACAGATACATATGAGAATCATGCGTTTCAACGAAACCTACGAGTCCTCTTATCATCACTCAGGAACCACCGATCTTTTCTGCAGGTGTCATGGACCATTCATGACAAATACTGTTGCAACCACCCTTATCCTAGGTACATATTTATGCATAGTAATTCTAGTGATCAGCTCCATACTCACAATGTAATTTCTGTAAAATACAGTTGGACGGTGGAATTACCAGACCCCGTATCTCGGTTTGCGACGTTGTAGACTTCCTTTCATACTTTCTTCTTTACACGGAAAACCAAACAACATCAATTTATAAAAACTTCTGCAATTTTTCTTCTCTGTGCAAAGAAAACTCTGTGAAAACCAAGGAGGAAAAATGATTTGTTCTCTGTCAAAAGAATAAAATGGGAGCGGAGGTTTTTAAGCACCGCAAACGAGATACATGGTCTGCTAGTTTCACTGTTGACTTGTTACGATATACCTATACCTACAATATCCCTATAGATTACATTGAAGATATTACTGTCCCTGTAACAGTGATTGATTCGAATGTTATCACAGTAGAGGGTTTCAGATATTTGGGCCAGCATGGTTTATTAATTACACAGAACGTAAGTTACCTTTATAAATTAAGGCGTAGAGGCAACTTCTGCCTTTGGTTGGCCAGAAATTTCTGTAAACGCATTTAAATTCCTAAAATTTATGAGAAATTCCGAATCTACTAAATGAAAGCAAGAATTTCAGGAGAACATGATTAACAATTTGCTGTCAGAAGGAAAACTGCGGAAGGAAAGTGGGAAAGATTTTTCACTAAGGCTCAACATAATATGAGGAGGAAAAAATTAATGTAATTTGCGTTTACCCTGGTTATAATTCTGGTATTGCAAGAATTCTCTTTCTCTATTTACGTATTAGATTATTGTATTGTATGAAATCCTGTTATCACGAAGACAGAGTATCATAGAGCATAAACAATAAACATAGGAAAGGTTGTGTCTGATCATGAGTCATTAGAAGGTTTTAGCGTAGTGTGCTGCAACCTAGCGGACACATGGTGCCTTCGATTCGCGAAAAGTTACCTTCAGTACTCACAATCAGTTGCGGTTGATTGATTTCGTTTATTGTCTCATCATTTACCTATTAATATTTATATTTCGTTCATTTATTTACCTATAATATTTTTTACGTGTCCAATTAGGGCATCATTAAAACAATTAATTTGGCCTCGTTAAGTGATACGTTCATCTTTGATACATTTTCTTCAAATGATCTAGAAAAGTTATTTTTTGGAGCCGTAATAGTTTTCTCTGTTTTTATGAGAAATCGAGGATTTTTTATGTATTAATATTTCGGTACTTAAGTAATGGATCATTATTTTTCTTATGGATCTTGGATTTTTTTTCGGGGGGGGGGGGGAGGAAGCACAATTTTAGATGTTTTAATTATTGCAAATTTTAACATACTCAGTTAATAGGTAGTAAATTAAATCTGGGACTCATTAAAATTGCGCTCACCGCTGAGCGCTTCTCTAATACCCACGTATTAGAACTTTCCCGCTTGTTTTGTTCTCGTGAGGATTTTGATGTAGAAGCTTCTACTAAGTTTATGTGTACCATCAAACAGAATTTCCCGCTCATTGTCTTCCGTTCTTTTCTAGATGGGAAACTGGTAACGTGTTTCACTCTATAGACGGTGAAATATGTAATTACTAGGAGGCTACGCCCCTCGAAAGCTTTGCGGTGCAAGCCCTCATAGCGCTTCGCGCCTCAAGCGTTATGCATTGCGCGTTAATCTTATGGTTTTTTATATTATTCATAATTATAGTTATTTCCTCTTGAAGACTTTAAACAAACTATTTCGTTTTTGTCAAATAGATTTTCCTTTTTCACTCTTCCTCCTATATTTTGGGAACTGTTGTAAATATTAATTCTTTACTTGGTTGAGGAGTTATTCTTAGGAGACAGAAAGATGCACAAAATTACGCGGTATTATATTGATAAGTTTAGTTCCTACCGACTCGAAATAACGGAAAGTATGTAGAAACGTTCAGAATTAAGACGTTTTTTTCTGGTGCAGTTTATCGCGGCGCTGATCATATAATACTTGACCTTAGCTGCATCATTATAGAATATAGAGGTTCCAAGCATTTTTTGCTTTTTTGAAAATAAAATCAACCAAGCATTTTATTTCTTTTTTTCTAAAGATTCCGAACGGAGAAAAAAAGAACGAACATCGTATATTCTAGGAATGTGTTCTGGTGATTAGATTTCAAAAAGTTAGTCTTGATTCGGAAGTAATTATCATCATTTTATAGT
Organism: Bemisia tabaci; assembly: GCF_918797505.1. Classification (NCBI taxonomy): domain Eukaryota; kingdom Metazoa; phylum Arthropoda; class Insecta; order Hemiptera; family Aleyrodidae; genus Bemisia; species Bemisia tabaci. The sequence goes on along the minus strand of NC_092797.1, from coordinate 31,176,108 downwards.
CTTGGTTTTTTCTCTGCGGTCCAAGCCAAGTTAATTTTTCAAAGAGAATCTCAAATCTGCGAGAAATCTTCAGTTGGATATTCTTTACAGTATTGCACTCCCTCCCTCCTCCTTGCATTAGTAGCAATAAAAAAACGTGTCGCATGCGCATGATTATTTCTGCATTTTCTAATCCAAAACTTACGAAAGAAATGAAAAAAACTTTACCGGGCAAAGATGGAAGAATGTTGCCGAACCAGTCCGTGGTGTGTTTTAATTAACACCAAGGTACTGTCACCCAGTTTGTGTGCAGAGCAAATTACACGTTCTTAATTCACTTCCGTTTCAACGGTTCCTGAGCGGAAGGGAGACAAGGGATTAGCTTAGCAGTTGGATAAAATCTAATTAGCATCAGAGTCATTATGTTCATTCAGAATGATGAACATTTTTATGGACTTCCTATACTCCTAACCGTTGACTGAAATTCTTTAAGTACGAGAAATATGAAACCATTCACCATTTTTCATCTCATTAGCTCATTTTTATTTTCCTCCATTTGAGTAAAACGCGAGCGACGAGGGGAAAAGAGGTCATAAAGGTCATTAATTGCACATAAGGCATGTTTTGTTGCACCCGGATTTTGAAGAATTGGAGAAGTTAAATGTTAACCACACTGGAAAAAAAACACATTGGATCTAGAGTCCAGACTCTTGAAAACATTGACAAGAAAAAATACTCTTGATTCAATCGGATTTTTACTTGAATCAAAACGAAATCCATTTAAATTAAGAGGCTTAGTTCTTGATTTAAGCTAGATTCTGATTGAATCAAGAGTACTTTTCTTGTCGATATTTTTAAGAGCCTGGCCTCTAGAACCAATGTGTTTTTTTCCAGTGCACCTTAATGATAGATTTACCATACTTCTGATAAAATTCGCCGCGTTCTTTTCCAATGCTCCCCTGAGAGCGACCAAATAGAATAAGACATCGAGGCACCTGTCCTGATTTTGAATAAAATTCAATTGAGTTCGACTCAAAGAAGTGGTCTCCGTTTCAATATTGTAGGAAGATAGTGCTAGTAGAATGGACCGCGACGACCGCAGATGCAATCAAAATATTTTTTCAATTCGATGATGGGGAGCGTGAAAACTGCCGGTTCAACGTTCGTCGCGCTATTTCATAATACCGGCCGGGGCAGGGACGCATGACTTCACTGCCATTGTCAAGTGACATGCCCCTTGCCGAATCGTGCAATACGCCCCTCAATTCTCGATTTTCGATGGGCCGCACTCCAGCTCCACCTGTTGGATATTTTGAAGATCACTTTGAATAGTTGGACTATTTCGTACTCTGTAATTTGGAAATTTTTTCAATCGGTTGCCTACAAACTTCAGCTAGAAGGAAGAGAAGGGTTTATTAAGGAGAATAACTTATAAGATCAGCACATTGGGAAACTCTTAATTTTTTTTTCCTAACTTCACACTCTTTGTAAAAAAACAAAGAAGAGTGCACGTTCTTGAGATTTCCGTTTCAAAAAGTAAGTTATAGCAGTTTTACGATTTGATACAGACGAGTGAAAATTTTACGAAGTGGCATTTTTAAATCGAGCAACGTAACAAATGAAATTCATATCTTAGTTTTCAGTTTAGTTCAATAAGTAGAGAAAACATTTTTCGTTTGTTGCTATTTGAGGATGTGTGTTACATGATGGCAATCATTTTAATTTTTAATGCGTATGGAGATGTGAATCCGCGTAACAATTAATAAGTAACAATATTCATCCAAATGCAACGATTCTACATTCGATATTAAAGGGAATGTCCCCCTCGAAAAAACACCGCAGTTGACGTCATGATTTCATTCCTCTTGGGTTCATCAGTGATGTGCGTGTAGCATTCAGTGCAAATGACGTCATCTATTACGTTCACTTACTGGCGGTGTCTCGGTTGATATCTCTGGTAGACCCATGGTAATCAGATAGATTGTTCGAAATTTTCTTCCTTTATCAAAAAATATTATCCGAACACGATTCTTGGTACAGTAACGTGGCATCTTTCGCGCGAATGGATGATTTTGTACTCAATTCGACAACTACAAGACCTCAATGGGCGACGTGATGCTGTGACGTGACGATTCACGTCACGATACAACAGAGACCGGCATGGTGTGAAATATTCGCAGCAGTGGTCGTCTGAAAATAGAAGTGAAGAATGAGGGGGGAGCCCAGTTGAAATGATTGGGAGAATGTCCGCGATGATTGACGGATTTGATCGAAATTGGTTCGCTTTGGGATGAATGTAAACCTCATTCTAGTGCAAGGTCATAGCCACGAAGAGATCTTATGACTTCGGTACCGACATAAATCTCCTTCAGACTAGAAAATCCGTTGAGCATCAGTTCAAAAGTAATGAAAGTTAAAAATAAAGCAGGACAAAAGACTGCTATAAACGAGCTCACTATTAATAACAGATTTTTTTTACAAAACGTGAAATCATTGCTCAAACATTTTAAAGCTTGGGGTTGACGTATAAGTGATTTTTTTAATTGCATAGGAAACGTACTCATAAAAATTGATGAGACAGTTGGTACAAACGTTTTTCTGTTCATAATGTTTGGCATTGATTCTATGAAGCACTTATAGTGAAAAGGTTACCAAGAAGATGTGTTAAGTATCGTCATTTTTCATACACTGATAGAAATGTTTGTGTTCATTGTGTTATTTTTGGTTAAAATAAGAAGTGAAACACAAACCAACACTTTGAGACACACAAAAAGAGACTGGGAAAAAGCATTCCTCTTGTGTTCTTGTGTTACTGTTGGTTAAAATAAGAAGTGAAACACAAACCAACACAAATTTTCTGTTGATTCCGGTACAGTTTGCGATGAATTTAGCGCGGAAAACAATGGAGAGACTGGGAAAAAGCATTCCTCTTGTGTTCTTGTGTTATTTTTGGTTAAAATAAGAAGTGAAACACAAACCAACACAAATTTTGTATCGATTCCGGTACAGTTTGTGGTGAATTTAGCGCGGAAAACAATGGAGAGACTGGAAAAAAGCATTCCTCTTGTGTTCTTGTGTTACTTTTGGTTAAAATAAGAAGTGAAACACAATCAACACAAATTTTTTGTCGATTCCGGTACACTTTGCGGTGAATTTAGCGCAGAAATAGAGCGACTGGAAAAAAGCACTCCTCCGATTGCGACGTTGGTATGTCCCACTCATTTTTCATTACACCTCGTCAAGGAAAAAAGTTGACATTTTCTTTTGAAATTTTGAACTGAAGGTCAGGGTTATTTTGTGTTGAACTTCCCGTATTAACCAGACTTCTGTGTTAAAATTTCTCTCTGTGTAACTAGCCCTAGATTCGATAATTGGTGGAGATGAAAAAGGTAGATCTGTGAATTGCAAAATTTAGTTCGTGGCTGTGCTGCCCTTGAGTTCATAATGAATAAGTTGTGAACGCTAAAAATGGAGCGTCTGTTGGTCTAACTAAATCACTCATGATCGAACAAACAAAAATTAAACAAATGCCGAAAAAGAAGAAAAAGGAGAAGCGGTTCGCGTAGATAGTCCAGGTTTGGTCCAGGCTGAGTCATGACCAATCGCCGAGGATAAAACTGCCGTGCTAAGGAAGAACGCCGTATGAACATTTGAGAGTTGCCAAATTTCCCTCGATAAAACATGTATTCTTGACGCAATTTTAGGAATTTTTCCTTGAAATTTTCAGATATTTTAGATCCAATCGCGTATACATAATTGTCTGAAAATAGAGAATTTGCAGGTGTCGGAAATTTGATGAATTTCGTGTTTAAGTGGAAACTACTGAGTGAACTGAACGCGAGGATTCCCTTGGTTCATGAATTGAACAATTGTTGGAGAAGATATGACAAGATGATCCAATCTGCTAAAATACATGTGTTTAAATGGGAAATGCCGCCTTATGACGTCACCAGGCGTTGCATTTTCTCAATTTTAAATATATTTTTATATACTATTTCCCGTATCAGAAAAAAATTATGAAAAATTCTGTGAAATCAGCTCTTTGAGCACTTTCAGATGAAGCATTAAAAAATTCGCGTGCAAATTCTCCATTTTGGGAAATAATATTAAGAATTTTCCTAGTAAATTCGGTTTTTATCGAAGGAAATTTGGCAACGTCTGAAGGCTCATACGGCGTTTTTCCTTAGCACGGCAGAAAAGCTCTGGCGTGTATCCGAGTAATATTTTTGAATTAGCCCTTGAATCCCCTCACCTCAATGTCGGTGAATGGCGCTGATGGCGCTACATTAGGCTGTTTACATAACGTCTCTGTTCGTTTATGGGGCTGCACTCGTCGCGTTCTGCCCGGGATTATTCAAATTTTCGACTCTCATGCTTCTCAAACCCGTGGTGTTGGCTCATTTACATGTGGATAATTGATCTCTTTTTCTCCCTTTTGAGCGAACTCGACTGCTCGGGGGAAAGATACGGCGCGGCGATAAATAGGGCGAGCTAGTCGCGGGGCCCGGGCCGGCCTTCTGAAATCACGATCTGGATCTGATAGAATGTGTCATTAACACGGAATGTGGCCAGCCTTTCGTTACTGTTCCAGGCTAGCGCAAAGCCCTGTTGTCGTTTCGCGATTGGCCACGCGCATGCGCTAACTTAACAATCGGAAATTTCAATAATGGAACAGAAGGACACAACTCGTCGTTCCTGTAACTCCATTTCAATGTTGCCGAATCTCTTCTCGCAAACTGCACAGAGAAAAGGAGAATTTCGGGAATTTCTAACTGTGAACGTTACCGCATTTCCCGGATTTTTTGCAAAAATCAGACAAATTTTGGCTAAAAATTGTTCAGGTACATTTTTGTAAAATAAATCAATTACTTGAGTCAATTTGCCAATCTTGGAATGGAATTACGCTCCTTCATACGGGAAATGGCGAATTGCGAAGATATTTTGAAAGGGACTGAATTCCACAGCTCTTACGCTGAGACATTTGCATGAATGCAAATTTTTTCAAACCACTCTAACTTTTAATTAGAGTTGATTTTGCACAAACAGATAGAATCAATTTCTACTAATCAATAAAATGGTTTTGTGTAAGTAGATTCATTATTAAAATAATTTGAAAAAGGTCCATAAACATATTGCCTTTGGTTCAATTTGAAATAAGAATGACTGCTAAGAAGTGCTGATCCAAATTAATGATTGTTATCAAAAAGAAAAGGTTTAAAAATGACCCACACGCACAATGTGCTGATATAGTAGTGATATGGTCTAACAATGAAATTGCAGCCTACATGAGAATTTGCGAACAACTTTTTTTCTTTGACTCGTTCTCACATTTTAGATGTTATTTGAAGACGAATGTGTCGATGGAATGACCCCTCTGTAGGTGCCTCTGTGTTCGAAGGAAAGAGGAGAAAGCACATAAGGTTGCAAACAATCAATAATGTTGTTAGTAAAAAAAATGGGAGTGTAAAACTGACCAACATTGTAGTCGATCGTAAATTGTTGTCAGTTGGCATCTGCGCGGGATCCAATCTGCTCCACAAAGAACCATCTCTGCACGAGTTTTTTTCAATCAACCACATTTAGCTCGCCCCTTTAACCGTCTTAATAGTTTCAGAATAAAAAGTAATAATTTCCTTGGCTCATCGGAGTGATGATGGAGGGATCGATCCAGATTTATGATTTATTTTAAATACGCACGTGGTCTTCGCTTAAATTAAAAAGCAAAAATTCCTAGAATCGGAGAGTTGAAATCTCATTGGCCCGACCGATAACTGATGGGATATCAATTAATTAAACAATTTAGTTTTCGACCACCTCAATCGCCTCGCAATTATCTGAATATTAGATATTGTCCACTACCGCGGACTCGATTACTGCAGCATTCAACCCTTTCTTCGAACATTTTTATGCTGTTCTGTTCTGACGCAGAAATGACTATAGCCCATTTTTTGCAAACGGTGCATATCTGAAACAAATAATTAAAATAAAAATTATAATAACTAATTAACTACTAAAAATTTTAAAGTTACTTTTCATACCCGCGGCTTTTCGAAACGTGATAATCGAACGTGCATTGAAATTCGAGTGAAATATTCATCGATAGAACGTCGCTGCACATAACTTTGAATTGACTTATTTGCGTGTACATATATACCAATCGTTTAAGAGGGTCAAAAAAAGGATGCTTTCATACTAGAGTGTTTATTTTTTTGCATGCCTGCATGACGGGAAATATTTTAACTCTCGGAGGAACGAACGGTCAAGTACGCGAGATGGAGGATGGAATCCTCCTGCCATTGACACACAACGGTACAAAATAAACAGTGCGTCAGGATAAGCACAATGCAGAATATTTTACTTCCTAAGACCTTGCTTCGCAGAAAAAATCGTAACCAATTTCGTACACAGTCAGCCAGAGCAGAATAATTAGAGACACTCGTATCAATTAGTGTCGTGTCAGTATTTCGAAGATCTTTATTTTTGATTTTAGAATTTAGTGAGCCAGAAGGGTTAAATCGCAAGTTTCATCTTATTTTATCGATTCAATCCTTTTGATTGAATCAGTGGAGACGCAAACTCCGAAATGTGTTTCCAGTGATTTTTCAAGTGCTCAGCAGCTTTTTCAAGTGCTCAGCAGCTTTTTCAACTGTCAGAATTAGAGAAAACTTAATGTCTTGATATAGAAATATGTTGGTGTCAATACTTAATATATGGATTACATTTTGCAAGAAGGAACCAAAAGCATTACAATGTTGCAAAGATTGTGCAACTTTGTTTACCTTGCAAGTATAAAACTGATCATTTAAATAAGTCCTATCATTTTTGTCAATAAACTACGAATTCAAGACGAAAATTACCTTCGGGTCGTAAATGAAATTTTTTGCATGGTTTTAGTAATTTTATCGAAAATAATGCAAGTTGCACAATCCTAGGAACATTGAAATGCTTTTAGTTCCTTTTTGCGAAATGCAATCCATATGACAATTGGGCAAATCACTTTTTGCTATCGATAGGATACAGCCCCTAGATGAACCCACTCTATTTAGATTAACCTGGAGTCCACGTGGTGGCCAGGGGACGTAGCCTCAAAATCTTAAAACTGATTGGACGTATTTATGCTAAATGGAGCTATGTGCAAGTGGAAAGATGGGGTGTACTCGTTATTTGAGGGCCATAAGAATGAATGGGACTTTAAAAGCACCAGTGACGTCAGCGGCAACGACCGACTGGGCAGGACGAGGAGATCGGTGGCGGGACTCTTTAACTCACGAGCTCTGTCCACAAGGCTCTTGTCACATGTCCACGGCTCACGAGTTAGCGCTCAGTTCTTTTTGATTTAATGTAAAATCCCGCTTTTCCATTTCCTCAAAAGGAACTATATCCACTGACCACATTGTTTCTTATCCAGCCTCCACGAGCACACCCCATCTTTTCACTTGCACATAATGGAGATGTTGCATGTGTGAGGAATTTGCGATTTGACTATTGATTCTTATGTAAAAGTTCGCGAGAAACACGATGGGGCCATACTGGTTTTCTCTGAAATCAACTCTCAAGCTTAAAAAAAGCTCTCAAGTTGGGGCCAAAATTGAGGGGATATCCCACGCTATCCTGAGAGTCCACCTCTACATAAAAAAAAAAACTCTGCATGCAAAGATAGGGAGCAAATACATTGACAGGGCTGCCACCTTATTTAGGGACTATAAAACTGAAATCACGGCAACCCTGCTAATTTACTTGCTCCCTATCTTTGCTTGGAGGATTTGTCTTGTTGTAGAGGTGGACTCTCAAGATAGCGTGAGATATCCCCTCCATTTTGTCCTCAACTTGAGAGCTTTTTTTGAGCTTGGGAGTTGATTTCAGAGAAAACCAGTCGCACCATCGTATTTCTTGCGAACTTTTACATCAGAATTAACAGTCAAATCGCAAATTCCTCACACATGCAACATCTCCATTCCTTTCAACATAAATACGTCCAATTGAGTTAGTTCGATGTATGTGCGAATGAACGTTTGTCGGATGTTCTGATGTAGGTATTGCGATCGACATGAGAAGCCGGCCCATGAACTTGGGATCGAGTCCTTATTGTGTTGGTGTTGTGGTGAAGACACTGCGGAGGCGGAGAGGGGGGCGGGGCTCGGCGCGGAGCGTGGCATGTCACCAGTCGCGACCGCGATTCGTGCGTATTAATGAATGGACGCTATTAAAAATCAAGAGAGTAAAAACAAACCCTGAGGAGTAACGGGTTTTCGGGTCCTGGTCCGGGGTCCAGTCGCCGGTCGCGTCGTGGCGCAGCCGTTTTAGCGCACTTCCACGGCGGCGCCACCGCCCACTATTGCAACATCGGCACCAGGAGACAGAGCTTTCCTCGGCGGCTTTGACTCATCAGTCGCAGCCCCATTTGTGTGACATTTTTCATATCTTTCAGTTAACTGCTCACGGGGAAAAATTTAGAGCTTGATTTTTCTATGACCGAATAAAACTGGAAACTTTTTTTTTAAGGTAAAGGCGGGGAGGAGGGGCGGCAAAGAATGAAGAACAGGGTGTCTACAAGTCCGGAAATAATACTGATTTTTTTGAGGGCGGTCCGGACGTACTGAGAAAGTGCGGAAATTCCGCAAGGAGATCCGCAATTTTTGTCATGAGTTAGAAATTCAACCTTTTGAAAATTTTCGAATTTCTTCAATTGGAGGTACTGGAAAAGTACCGAATTTTTCTGTTGAGAAGGTACTGAATTTCTTGAAAGAGTACCGTAAAAGTACTGATTTTTGGCCAGCCTGCTTTAATAGACACCCTAGAAAAAGGATCGGTGTAGATTACTCTCTTCACTGAGTGATAGATGTGAGCCAAATCGTTTTTAACTTATTAAACCACGTGTATCACATTGAAAGAATGTCTTGTGGATCACGGTTGATGATTCGAGTGGTGTCTTTATGATTTCGGAATGATTACGTTTCAAGTTGAAAAATTGCATAAAAGTGTATGAAACAAATTAACTTTAAACTTACCTATCAAAGAAGTAAAGAATCACGGTGGTTCAATTTTTCCTCAAAAACACCCGGTGATGAGTTTGACTCGAAGCTGACTTATGACCAGCCGTGATGTACTATCTACTTAACATTTTTAGAGTTTTCCGAGAAGAAAAGACATTCCGACTGAATTGGCGCCCTTAAGTGTGTCTCTGTTGTTTTGCCCAGTAATCGGTGCAAATGAAGTTTTGCAATATATTCATGCGCTTGCATTCATAAACTGTAATATCGCTATCGTTCTTTGGATGTCGATCTGCTGGGCGCTCCCATAACTTGTTATATGCACCTGACCTGGCACTTATGCACGTAGGAAATCGAGCGAATTTCATCTTCAACAGGGCAGCACCGTAGACAACTCTATGTTTATTCTGCAGAATCGTGAGCAAATGACTCTTAAGTTCTGCCCAAAGCGAAGTGCGCGGCCAGGCCACCGGAGATCGTAGGAAAGAGGGTGGGGAAAAGCAATAGCAGCCGGTGCGGCGTGATGGAGTGCATGTAGCGAAGAGTTAACGCTCCATAGATCCACTGTTACCACCGTTTTATGCTAACGTCATTCTCTAGCAGAAAATGCATTTTGAAAGGCAGATTTGTGCCCTGGGCTAAGAAGGCATCCCAGAAGTTTCAACGAATAGTCTAACAGGGTGTCTAGCATCAGGAAAAACCGGAAAATATCAGGAATTTTGGCCGATCGGAAAAATCGGACGTTTTATCAGGAATTTTTCTTACGCGAATCTCCTCAGCGGAGAAAGTCCTACTGCCTTTTGCCTACCGTGCAAGAGTCGAGAAAAATCAGGAAAATTATCAGGATTTTTCAAAATTAAAAAATACTAGACACCCTGTCTAGCGAAATTTTGTGAAGTAGTTTGAAAATTTTCAAACAGAAGTATTGCAGAAATTTTCTTAAAGTTTTTAGTAACTATAAAGCTTAAAATAAGTGGAAAAATAATGTAATTCGACTCAAGTTGGGGGTCCTGTACAAAAAATTTAAACTAATTTTCCGATCCTTTTATGACACTCACTGACCACCGTAGTGGACTGTGCAACTTTGCGCTGAACTCCACTTCCAATTATTCAGCACCGCGCCACTAGCTATAACTATCCCGCTGATCTATGCCCCCCCCCCCCCCAAAAAAAAAAAAAAAAATGCTGTACAAAATTGGGTTTAATTATTCAAGTGGATCAGAACCGCCACTTCTGAATCGACGATATATCTTCGTCGAGATTGAACTTAATATATCAGCGTTAATGGAAAGCTTAATCAATGAGTTACAAAAACTTGGTCGTTTTTTATGCAGTCAGTAGGAATATTAAAACTTAGTCCAGACTCTTGAAAACATAGACAAGAAAATGGACTCTTGATCCAATCAGATCTAAGCTTAAATCCAAAGGAAATCCGCTCAAATTAAGAGACTTGATTCTTGATTTAAGCTTAAATCCGATTGAATCAAGAGTATTTTTTCTTGTCGATGTTTTGAAGAGTCTGGACTCTAGATCCAATGTGTTTTTTTTTCCAGTGCTCAGTATTTTCAAGAAGTACTGAGCACCATGTTTGAAGCCCAGTCCTTGGAGGCGAAACGCACAGAGCCAGCTTCAACGTCCAGTCAGACGCACAATTAAATTGTGTTGTCTGCCCGTGGTTCTCGCATAACTGCAACTTACAATGGCGAGGCGCGGATCATCGACTATCGATATTTTCCCATTTGAAGCAACGATATAGAATCGATATTGAAGTTTACCCTGATAATCGATCCTTTTCCATGTGCTCAAATGGATGGCAGATTAATCGATTCATCGTAAAGCACCGACACTATACGTGAATGCACGAATTAGCTCGAATTGAATGGTCGTCGAATTGAACTTGAGATGGAAGAAAGAGGAAGAGGAATATGAAAGATATAAAGAAGAGGCAGAAGGGAGCTTTTGTTGCAGAGAGCGGGACCAACAATTAAACGCGAGTTCGGGCACCTTCATTTCGTACATGAATGGTGAGCAGTTGGCAGCCCGGAGCAAACCACGATAATCCTATCGTCATGTTTCAGTCGCCTCTCTGATTGAGGTCCACGTGAAGTTATCAAAAAAACCTCTCCTTCAGAATGTTATTGACAGCGAGGAGTTCGAGAATTTCGACCGCAGGGCCTCTACTCCGGAGGAATAATTCTGCCATGTTGTATGAATAATAGCCGAAAATTCATGTAAAAAACAACTGCAGGGCTGGGTCCTAGATTGACACCAACATCCTTGGGTAGATATCAGTCTTATCGTAGCTGGGCTATAAAGTAGCCCGGGTAGGGCTGGTGTCCATCATAAACCTATAGGTAACTGACTATGTAACCTATCCCTCTAGGCATGAGCACGAAACTATTTCTTCCTTGTTCTTTTATTCTCTCCTTTTTCACAGAAAACATTGATATTTGTATTGTGAATCCAAAATTGTAGGTGCCAAAAACTTCTAAATAGGAATATTCACTTGTATTCGACTTAAAAAACATTTGTGGTACAAAAATACCATTAATCTTGCCAAAACTGCGACATAATCGATGCCTTCAGTGATAAAGAGAAATTCAACGTGTCATCTGTTTTCGAACAGATAATGGTAGGTTATAATACGTAAAGTTCTGCATCCAAAAGGACTCCCACATAGCAAACACACTTTTAAGAGATGTATTTTTGTATCGTCATTTTTTCATAGCTTCGTGCAAATCTAACGTTTTCTGTATTTTTCTTTTTTCAGGTAAGCAGCATGAAAGTTCTTCATCCAGACTTCTTCTAAGTGAGTACACTCAAAAAAAAAAAATGTTACTTTAAGCTTGAGCAAGCTTGATTCAGCATGACGGGCGTCTTAAAAACGGGTACAAGCTTACAGCATGTTACGGGAACATAATCAAAAATGTTGAAGAAACATGATAGCCGTCATGTTAAATCAACATGACTGTCGTCACGTTGACTTAATATGCTGTCGTGTTGATTTAACATGACAATCATGTTGATTTAACATGACAATCATGTTGATATACGAGTACGTCAAATGCTACAAATTAAAATAAATTACGTTATTTTAATGAAAATTGAATCGTATTTTAAGGTAGTTATACTTCCAATACTACTCTCAACCCAGAATCATCCCATCCGACCTATCAAATTTTTCCGACTTTTTCGGGATTTGAACGCGGGACCTACCTATTACAAGCGGAGTATTCTACCAACCGAGCCATCCGGGCTTACGGTTCCAAAAGACGAATTTTAAGTGTTTCCATATCCCACTGAATTACTTTTTCATTTTTTTGCCGTCTAAGTTGTGTGAAATGCATACCGCATCAAATTGTTAGGTTTTTCTTTTTTTCCATTCACTATTTACGAAAAGAGATTTCCAGTCAAGAGCGAGCCTAATCAAGGAAATCTTAATTCTAACATTAGATCATCAGATAAGAGCTACAGTTCTGCCCTGAAAGGACCGAGCTCTTCCGAAAACAAAACTCCTCAGCCAGCTGTATCACTCACGACAACTGATAACAGCGTTGATTATGTCACAGTAATCAACGAGCTTAAACACCTAGTAACTAAACAAGCAGAGCAGATTGACAAACTGATGTCTGTTATCCTCAAGCTCTTACCTCAACAAGAGGTACAGATCCCACAATCAGTCCAACCTTCCCTACAATCTGATTCACTATCTGTGAACTGATTTATAATAGAATTAATTCTTTCTTCACAGGCACAGGCGTGAGTACGCCCAGCCTCGCCTCTCCATACTTAAAATGGAGAGCTGGGCGCTCACGTACTGAAGTCTTCACCCTTTCCCTTGTTATCTAGTTGTAAATTTTTAATATTTACTTATTTTTATATTTATTTTTATTTTCTTAATATTCTTGTTATTTTGCTCTTTCAGCAGTCTGGGTTTTGTTTTATCCCACCTCCCTCATCTAAACCAGGTTTTTTCCCATTGGATTTTTTCCCTAGTTATTTTCATGTGCAATTTATTAAATTGTACAGCCTAAAATTCCTCCCTATCTAAAACTTTCTGTAGAAAATCTTAATCTACAAATTCAAATGGATACCTTTTAAACAGAGGTAGTTGTTGTAATAATTCTTAAGTGTATTCTGAAAAGTCATGTTCTTTCTTTGTACTGATTTCTTTCTTGACAATAAATTCGATATATACTATTTACGAAAAGGAATTTACATTATGCACCATATAAAAATTAACAATTTATCACGAACTATTTTTTTCTCCTCCAACAACGATGTTTACTTTCTTCAGTGTTTACGATCGTCATTTTTATTCTTATTTTATATCATGATAATAATTAATAATTAATAATATAAATAAATCAAACATTGAAAATAAAAAATATAATCAAATAATAAGAAACGTATGATTCTAAGAGCTTTAACCACACGAGCGAAAATGTTTTTGAACGAAGAATAATAAACTACCATCAACTTAAAAGTAATTCTTTTTGTTTCATGTGTAAGTATTATTACCGTATTACCATTTATTTGTCATGGTGAGCGTTAATAGCGTTATTCGAGTCGATTTATTTTGTTTCCGAAAGTGTCTCAATTGTGTTTTTACCTTATCAATTGGGTATCCAGAAATTTTTTTGAGTAAATACTTTGGGACGGATTTCTTAAGAGACTTTTTCAGAATGTACCAGCGAATGGTTTGAAAAGAGTAATAGTACCAGTTCTCTGAATAAAAAATAGGTACGCTATTTTTTTAATTTGAACGTTACTCGCAGTGAGTAGACAATCTTGTCTAAGTGTCAAGACTATCGAGTCAGGTGGCTTAGATGTCTAGCTTATGAAACGAAATCATGAATGGAGGGAGGGGGAGGGAGATGAGGAGGAGGAGGGGGATGAGGAGGAGGAGGGAGATGAGGAGGAGGGAGATGAGTAGGAGGGAGAGGAGGAGAACACGCCATCCCCCTTTTCAGTACGTAGATGATGTTTCAAGAGCACCACGGTACTCCTGAAACAATATGAAAGCAAATGGTAACATAACACTGCATATGCTAATTCAACAAAATGTTAATGTTCTTTCAACCAAAGGAATGGTAAAACAACATGTGTAATGCAGTTTCAGTCTGACATAATGCTAAATTTACATGAATTTGGTTGAATTAACATGCGTAATGTTACTCGAATATTACCGTCATGTTGATTCAACATGACAGGTAGAAGCATTCTCGGTCATGTTGATTCAACATGACGGCAAATGTAGAATTAAGTCAAACCATGTTGGGTTACGGGGAGTGCAGCCTATATCAACATAATTTCTGTGATGTCATTTCAACATGGCGGTTAATGCTACTTCGACATTTCCTTTTTTTTGAGTGTACAACCAAAATTTGTAAAATTCTTTAGTCAAGGGGAATGAGACCAGTCGTATCAAAATGTTACACCGTGTGCCTTCAGTTTCCCCATATAGATACTTTTTTTTCTATTGATGAGCCAAAAGCAGTGTTTTCCTATTGCAAAATGTGGTTCATATTATCCCTGGTTCTTGACCAGACACGAATACTGTCGTGCCAAGGAAAAACGCCGTGTGAACATTCGAGAGTCACCTAATTTCCTTCGATAAAATGTTCATTTCTGAAGAAAGTTAATAATATCTTTCATCGAAATTTTCAGCAACTTCAGATCAAAGTACCTACAAACGAAATTCTCCTGAAAATTGGTAGAAAAATATCCCTAAATTTTCCCGGAAATTCATGATTTGCCGAAGGAAATTTGGCGACGTCTGAAGGTTCATACGGCGTTCTTCTTTAGCACGGTAGAATAGGCACTCGTAGTAATAGCACAATACTGCTGCGCTAAGGAAGAACGCCGTATGAACCTTTAGGTGTTGCCAAATTTATTTCAAGGAAAAATATTCATAACTTTCCTCAACAATGAACATTTTATCGAAGGAAATTTGGCAACTCTCGAATGTTCTTACGGCGTTCTTCCTTAGCACGGCAGAAAAGGCACTCGTAGTATTAGCACAATAGCACACGCGGAAGTTTACCCGGTCTTGGGCACTCCGTGGATTTATGCCAACATTACGAAGTCGCCGAATCCCAGTATTCGGGGCTTTTCGCGAAGACGCGGCGCGGGGCCCGGGCGTGTCTCGGAGCAATAATGGCCCGTGCGACCCAAGTTCACAAATGGACCGCGCAAATGCGAATGCGATTCCGTTTTATGTAAGCTCTTACGGGTCGGCGTGCCTATTCGAGGACGGGCAAACGGTTTAGCGGATAAACTAACAATGGAGCGACAACGAGCACTCGGACTCGTACGTCGTACGTAGCGCTCTTAACGACTCCTTTCTTACGCTCGAGCTTTTTGCCGGCCACACTAAAGTCGGGGAATCGTCCGCAATGAAAGCCGTGCATCTTGCGTAACAGACAGACGCGGCGTCGCCTTTGTCATCCTCAGCCGCAGCCGCCCGGCCATAATCCCTCTTGCTCAGCAGCATCACTCAGAGCCGCAGTCTTCTTAACGGCCAGAGACATTATAAGTGAAAGAAAGAAAAATTGGGGTTCTTTTTAGCTGAATCAAGCTGAGCAATAACGATATTTGCATCATTTCTAGGTTTACAAAGACGATCAGTAGTACACGGAGAAAAAAACTTTGTGCATTGGACCCGAAGTTGAGGTCATATGGATCTCTGAAGTTTTCCCATCATCTATCCGAAAACTTGAGATCGAGCTGCTAAAGTTCGGGTCAGGCATCGAGGCACTTCGGTATGTACCGGAGTACTTCAGATGCGTGACCCAAACCCTTCGGTAATTATCGAAGTACTTCGGATGTCTGACCCGAACTTCGACATCTCAACGTCAAGTTTTTAGACACGTGATCCAAAAACTTCAGAGATCCATTTGACCTCAACTTCGGGTCCTACGCACGAAGTGTTTTTCTCCGTGTAAAAGAAAGTCACTGTAAAACCGTACCTTGGTATGGTACCTTGAATCATTTTATTAATCTGTGGTAAACTTAAAAATCCGATGAAATGTAAATTGGGAGACATACATACTTAACACAAAAAATATTATGGCAGAAATTAAGTTATTCTATTTTGACAAGATGTAGAAGCTTTGCAGCAGTGCTGCTCGTACATCGATCAACACCGTGCAGCATTTGCAAATGAAAGATTTAAAATCCTTACCGGAAACGTCATAAAAAATAGTTCGTACTTTTAATTAGGTTTTTTTTTTCATAATCGTAACTATTTTGCAAGTCTACATGTTTGTTCGGTGGAAATAATTGAAAACATTTGAAAGAAAACTATAAAGCATAGTGCGCCGGCGTGAATTGTAAAGTCAAACTGATATTCTAAGCTCTCTTTATCTGCATAAACTGAAGTAAATCGTCCATTGTGATTAGCTAGAACGCTTTGAGAATTTGATAAGAAGAGATGTACCAACAACGACCGACATTGGATGCCCCTTCATATACATAGATATACAATTCTAGCCCAATTGTGGTCGAAAGTATTGTATCAATGATTGTTAACAATTTCTCTACCTCAGTAAAATGATCAGTATTTTGATCGTGACTGAAACGATCATTTCTACAAAAGTAACATTGTAAATATGACTAGAAAAGAGGGTAGGACCAAGAACCTACTACAAGCATCGTAAAGCAAAGATTATTTTTTCTCCGCCCTTTCCTTAACTCGCTGCACAGATTCATGAGCCAGGCGTCAGGCATGAATTCTGATCGACGAATATCCCACGGAAGAACCAAAGCTGACTGGGCGAAATAGTTGAATCATTTTATCGGCACGATCCGACGGTGAGGCCGGGGAGTCGATGGACCAAGTTGAGATGAACCAATTTGATGTTGTGTCGAATCAGTTTGGAAGGCAGGAGCCTCGCATGCGTCGGGTCAGACCTATCAAAACCCGTTGCGTTACAACTTACATCGAAACTAAAGCGGTTCATAAAACGCGCGTGCAATTTTATTGCCGCTTGCGCAATTCATGGCGTATCCGTTAAAAGCTTGCTCTTGTCACGAAAATCGGGCGCGCGCATCGATGCTGATGCTCCGATGACCCGGACCCGATGTCAGCACCTTCACAATTGCCCAAACCCGATCGGATCCGGCCCAGACCCGTGT
Organism: Bemisia tabaci; assembly: GCF_918797505.1. NCBI lineage: Eukaryota > Metazoa > Arthropoda > Insecta > Hemiptera > Aleyrodidae > Bemisia > Bemisia tabaci. The sequence goes on along the minus strand of NC_092797.1, from coordinate 31,159,000 downwards.
AGCAACTCTGCCGTCCCAGGGAAAAACGTCGTTTGAGCCTTCGGATGTTGCCAAAATTCTTTAAATAAAACACTAATTACACGGCCAAACTCGTCAATTTTTTTTCTTTCAATTTATCAGAGCGCTTGATAGCCTGGTTATACGCTCAAATTTCCGTCAAATTCCGATCAAAATGATGACCAAGATGGCGGTCGAGAGTTATCTAGATTGATGAGTAAAATTAATTAAAACAGCGTGTTGATTCTAATAAGCATGAAATAAGCACGGTTGTGTGAGAATCAGATGAAGGATGAGCCCCATAGTTCCATCATCTACCATCAGGCCGCAGAAATTTGATGGTAGATGGTGCGCACCAGTCACCATTTGATCGGAAATTGATGGGAATTTGAGCGTGTAACCAGCACATTACAGGGTTGCCATGCGGTCACGAAGTATCAGGAAAGCCGAGAAATGCCGTGAAAGTTAAGGAAAACCTGGAAATGTCAGGGAAAAAGACGAAAATGTCAGGAAAAATTGTTTTAAGTCATATTTATTTGCTTTCTAGAACGAGTTTGACGTTATGAGCAACAAATTTTGTCTGAAAACTATTTTTAATCATGTATTTTTAACCACCTGACATTTCTATAATTGTCAGGGAATTTCCCGAAAATGTGTCAGGGAAATTTCAAAGTATTTTATTTTCCAAATTATGTGGAAATGACTTTATCCGGAACACGACCAGTATTATCTGAAGATTTCAAAGGAAAACATGCTTAATTTTCCTCACTAATAAATATATTATCGGGGGAACTATGGCAACATTTGAATCTTCATACGGCGTTTTTCTTTACCAACAACGCAACGGCGGCGTGTATCAATTCGCCCGTCAATCTTTCACACCGGACCGAGTGTGTGTTAATGTCTTGTGTTAATGTGTATTCGTACTCCTTACACCATTGTTCGAGCATCTCTACAAGTTTACGATGCATCGTATGGAGATGCCCCGTTTCATGATAAAACTTTTATCCCGTTCGTCCTCGAAGTTGCTGTTGAATCGGTATTGGTTCCAACCGAGTATTTCCATCATCTCGAGAGTCGTAGAATACAGGTTTTCTGAGGGAGCTCACGGATCTTTAGAAAATAAGTTTGTTGGGGTTTTAAACAGACCGATTTATTTGCCCCAAAAGGATTTTCTGTGCATCGTATTCTTACATTGTGCTTTACATCACGAGCAGTGGCTAGGCGCACTGGAAAAAAAAACCACATTGGATCTAGAGTCCAGACTTTTAAAAACATTGACAAGAAAAAGGACTCTTGATTCAATCAGATTTAAGCTTAAATCAAAAGGAAATCCGCTCAAATTAAGAGGCTTGGTTCTTGATTTAAGCTTAAATCTGATTGAATCAAGAGTATTTTTTCTTGTCAATGTTTTTAAGAGCCTGGACTCTAGATCCAATGTGTTTTTTTCCCAGTGTAATTCAGTACTGTAAAATCAGTTTTTGAAATGCATTTTTGTAACTTTAAACTATATTCAAGCCATGAACAAGCACTGAAAAAAAAGTAGCTTGGATCAAGCATGATAATTCTTGAATTTGCCGCCAAGAATTTTCTTTATCTTGCTTTAAGCTGACTTTTTCTTGATTCAAGAAAAATAATGCTTGGGTTAAGCAAAAAAGTAGCTTATATTAACCAGCAAAATTCTTGATTTAAGAAGAAATACTTCTTGGCGGCAAATTTAAGATTCTTTTTTCTCAAGTGAAGACCTATGTCTTGACGTCAAGAAATTAGACGCATTATTTCCTCCGCTTTTAAGTTTTCCAGACCTCGGAGAAAAAGCTCGGGACGTTGAAGTATAGAAACTCGCGTCGATAGAATGACCCTTACGTGAGAACTGCCCGGGAATCATGTTTATCGACGGTGCAGCTTCCACACTTGGCGACCTTTGAGCACTTACTTCCATGCGGAGAGTCACGCCCCATGACCCCTCATACTTGATACGTCGAACGTTCTTATGGGCAAAACTATCGTTTTTAAACTTCATGGCGTGTTGACGCTCTCATTCTCTAACATTTGGACGCATTTCAATCAGAAAGAGCTATCTCTAACGTGACCTGCGCTCCAGGACCCTTCAGAATACATGCATTACAGGGCTTATGTCATAATGACGATGGTCGCTTTTTTATTCAGATACGTTTATTTCAGCGGAGGACGCTCACCCTCTCGTGCAAGCGCGAAGCAGTGGCGTGGCGTGCTTTGCGATATATCGATTGTTATGCCATTTAAACCTATGGAAAAGGATCGATAAACAGGGTGTTCGCAGCTAACACCTTTATAATCGATTCTTTATCATAGGTTTAAATGGCATAACAATCGATATATCGCAATTCACGCCACGCCACTGGCGCGGAGAGGGTTCGCTCTTACCTTGGGCGCAACAAGTCGTTGATGGAAGCGATTACATACCGCCGCCACTATCTCCGTGCACTGTACTTAATTTTACAACATGCTCATCTTCGCTGTGTCGAGGCGAGAATGATTGTTCCATTATGTACATTATTTTTAACTGCTTATCAATATCTAGTTAATGTTCGGCCCTTGTGTACGGTTGCGATCAGTCCGAGACGTGCCGAGCCGCATGTAAATACTTACGAGCCGTGCTAAAACACGGGCCACGTTGCCAGCGGCGTGGAATCTGAAACATAAAATGAAATATTCTGTATTATTGTAATTTGTGTCTATTTGTTTCTCCCTTTCGGTGAGAGGTCGTCTATAAGTTATACTTAATGTCACGTTTACGTTTTTCTGGCCCCTCCTTTCACCCCCAACGTTTTATGTCGCTGAGCTATGGACTCTATAGAGATGTTGCATGTGTGAGGAATTTGCGATTTGACTATTGATTCCTGTGTATAAGTTCGCGAGAAACACGATGGTGCAACTGGTTTTCTCTGAAATCAACTCCCAAGCTCAAAAAAAGCTCTCAAGTTGAGACCAAAATGGAGGGAATATCCCACGCTGTCCTGAGAGTCCACCTCTACATCAAGACAAAGTCTCCATGCAAAGATAGGGAGCAAATACATTGACAGGGTTGCCGTGTTTTCAATTTTAGAGTCTCCAAATAAAGTGGCAACCCTGTCAATGTATTTGCTCTCCATCTTCGCATGAAGAGTTTTTCTTGATGTAGAGGTGGACCCTCAAGATAGCGTGGGATATCCCCTCCATTTGAGCGTCAACTTTAGAGCTTTTTTTGAGCTTGGAAGTTGAAATCAGAGAAAACCAGTGGCACCATCGTGTTTCTCGCGAACTTTTACATACGCATCAATAGTAAAATCGCAAATTCCTCACATATGCAACATCTCCATTTTAATCACTATGTGTGAAGGTGACTCTGACTCTTTGCCGCCCGTCCATTTTTCAAAGTCTTCGTTATATACGGTCTTGAATTAGACCGCGGTTACTATGAATAATGGTAAAATAAGAACACCGTGGTTGATAGACAAAACAGAAGTAGAGAAAAAACAAGCAGTGAACTCCAACACAATGTGTTGATAAGGCGCGTCATTAACTCGCACGTATCAACCCCTTTAGTTTTCATTTACAGAGATTTTAAAAAAGGCAAGCAGCACAACAAGAGAATTCACGATCCAACACTGCAAGGTCAACGACGCATCTTGACGAGACCGTGTATTGTGAATCTAGAAAGCTATTCGAACAAATTTAAGTTTTTTGATCCGCCTCAAGCAAAATCTTATCAGATTCTTGAAGAAAAGTGCTACGGAAAAATTTAAGCGAAGAAAGGAAAAATTCTGTCGAATTCCTAGAAGATAAAGTCGATTTAAAGGTATTTTGGGGCTAAAATACCCAAATCACCGGTATTATAAATCCCGTTATATTATTGAAAAGAAATTGACTCGATATAAATGCAATTGTATTAAATATGTCTTGATTTTGTTATTTTAAACGTCTTTTCATGCAAAGAAGCTCAACCATGTCCATGCTTTATTCATTCATGAATTGAAAGTAAGCAATCCACATCCCGAAAATCTACCGATTTGCCGTAAAAAATCGCAGAAACTTGATATACCAGGTCGATGTACCCACTCTTTGAATTTACCAATCAATTTAGTGAGTGCACGTAGGTATGTGAAAGTCAAAATGCTATAGTCATTTTGGGTGCATTCATTTTTCATGAAACAATTGTAAGTAATTTCAATCCCGAAAAACCATAAATTTCCCGTATAAAATCGAAAAAATCAAAATATGTCGACTCCCTGACGTGAAAATTGAATTCTACGTGTGAAAATACTTATGTATCGATATGCTGAACAGAATGCCCGCCTCTCCTCGTAATGTACAAACCGTTCCTATACTCATCTTAAAATTGTTCTCAGAGCTTTGTGTTATTATCAGCTTCCATTTAAACCCCGGTTTGATGGCCGAATCGGCTGCCCAAAAAGCAAGCCATTTTTGAAGGGCTCTATGAGAAATTCGTGATATTATCAGCTCTCAGGAAATCACCTCATGGGTAAAATTGCTGATATAAATCGAGTGCTTAAAATAATCGTATTCAAGAAACTAAGGCATTAAACTATGGAGTCAATTTCGTTTTAATAATATAACGGGATTTACTTGTCTTCAGGTCAAAACTCATACAAGGAAGCCCCTTGCAAGAGGCTAATTTTTTGTAATTTCACTCAATTTTTTCTCCTTTTTATAATTGAATTGCTTGTCACATTCTGAGGTCAATCATATTAAATTGTAATTTATACATTCCCCCCCCCCCTTCATTTTATTTTTTGTTTGGAGAAGTTTTGTTGATTTCTTCGGATTTCGAATACTGTAACTTCTCTTCTATTTGGCCGATTTTTATGAATGAGACCTCTTTTAATTCGTGTTTTAACGGAGAGTAAGGAAAAAATTGCTAAAAACTCGCGAAACAATTTTTTTTGAAAATTGGACGAATCCTAGCGTGACGGTGAAATGGTTAATGAAGCGTAAGTAATTGGGCGAGAGGCTGAGGATCCCGGCATCGCTTGGCAACCGTCATTAGCTATTGTTCGTCGAGACGCCGACGCAGTGAGCAGGAGCGTGGGAAAGAGAGGGGTAAGTGGATTCCTGTATGAGCCACGTTTAGCTAATGGTCTAATGAGTCTCGAGGCTCATCACAGATTGCACTTACACAGATTGAACTATCAGAGCACGGGTACCAACTTTTGGAAAGTATAACCGAGGTTACAGATCTGTCAAAGCAACGTTTTGAACAAAACGGAGGAGTTAAATTCTCATTTCGAGAGTGCCGACCTGCTCAGCCATCCTCGAATCAATTCGCTTGATTCTGCTTATATATGCATATTTTAAATCAGCGCGTCGCATTCTTAGGCTTTTTTTGAAAAAACCAAGTAACGTAGACTCTTGGTATTCACTGCACATAAACTAATGAGCCCCAGAATGAGAAACAACTTTAAATCATAATTATTGATGGATAAATAAACTTTTTACACGCTTTGGAAAATCTCAGAAGTTCGCGGTAGTCACTTTTCGGTAAGGAACTAAGGGACTCGGTTATTGTATCGAGCAGGGTTCGAAACGATCGCAAAGGCGGTATACTACGTATACGCGCCAATTCTCACAAATTGAGTTTGAAAATTCGTTCCGTGACGCTTTGTTGAGCACATTCCATATTTTGTCCCGCTACTTATTAACGATTATCGGAGATCCAACTACCCCCTGGAGCGTGGAGTGATTTATGGACGACTGAGCTTAAATGGGAGTTGAAATCGTAGTGAAATGATTAACATTATTTTTAGTTGTATGATTGGTTCGACGTGTGCATGAAATATATTTCCTGGAGGACATTGATCCTGGGAGGACCCTAGAGACTTTGACGCAGAATGGAAAAGACGAGACTCGTGAAAAGAGTAAAACGCGTTTTTTTCTCTCCTTTTTTTTCTCGCGAGGCATAGAATATTTTTCTTCAACTCTCAAAATAGTCATGATATTGATACTGCTCAACAGACAATGTGGGTATCATTAACGCACAGTGTCAGTCATACCCTCTGTTTTCTTGGTTATCACATCAAGTCACTCGACTGACCTCCGGACCAGTGGCGTGGCGTGCTTTGCGATCTATCGATATTTCTCCATTTGAAGCCGTGAACAAAAATCGATTATTAAGGTGTTCGCTGTGAACACCCTGTCAATCGATACTTTTCTATAGGTTTAAATGGTCGATCAATCTATATACCGCAAAGCACGCCACGCCACTGCTCCAGACAGAACAATACCTGGAGAATTTATACTCGGTGCTGCCTTTTTATCAGCGTTTTTGTTTCACCCAATTCAGTTCTCTCCTATAGAATGTATCAAAATCTGCTCCAAAAAAGCAGCGATATTGTGGATATTTTTAAAATTGATCACTGGAAAAAAAAACACATTGGATCTAGAGTCCAGACTCTTGAAAACATTGACAAGAAAAAATACTCTTGATTCGATCGGATTTTTGCTTGAATCAAAACGAAATTCGCTTAAATTAAGAGTCTTGGTTCTTGATTTAAGCTAGATTCTGATTGAATCAAGAGTACTTTTTCTTGTCGGTGTTTTTATTAAGAGTCTGGACTCTATTCCAATGTGTTTTTTTTCCGGTGATCCACAGGGACTCATCCGGTGCTTTTTGCGAGTGAATGATACCCAAAGTCAGCGCTAATCGATTATGTATGATCACATTCCGATCACATTCGCCCGGAGAAACGAGATGTTCCGCGTTGTTTAATCTGTGCATCCTTATAATCGTTAAATTTTACGCTGGAATAAGTATAGCGGCATGCCCTAATCATGCCTATCGAAGCTCTCGTGGGCCAGGATATTGGCGAGAAGATTGTGCGACGACCGCACCGCACAGTGGATCGAGTCAATTAGAGAGGTCGGACACGAAATTTTGGACAAAAATTGCCTAGTTTGATGTTTATTTCGTCTTATTTTAAAGTTCAAGGAGTGCCTCCAGGAGAGAATGGAGATGTTGCATGTGTGAGGAATTTGCGATTTGACTGTTGATTCTCATGTAAAAGTTTGCGAGAAACATGATGCTGCCACTGGTTTTCTCTGAAATTAACTCCCAAGCTCAAAAAAAGCTCTCAAGATGAGGCCAAAATGGAGGGGATATCCCACGCTATCCTGAGAGTCCACCTCTACATCAAGACAAACTCTCCATGCAAAGATAGGGAGCAAATACATTGACAGGGCTCCAACCTTATTTGGGGACTCGTCAACTGAAATCACGGCAATCCTGCTGGTTTATTTGCTCCCTATCTTTGCATGAAGAGGGTCTCTTGATGTAGAGGTGGACTCTCAGGATAGCGTGGGATATCCCCTCCATTTTGGCCTCAACTTGAGAGCTTTTTTTGAGCTTGGGAGTTGATTTCAGAGAGAACCAGTGGCACCATCGTGTTTCTCGCGAACTTTTACGTTGGAACCAACAGTCAAATCGCAAATTCTTTACACATGCAACATTTCCATTTCAAGAGGAAACCCACTTTCTGAATCTCAAAATTTTATATCAACGGAGTTACAAGCCCTTAAAGTTTTCAAATTTTCTTCGAGCTCTCCTGTAAGCTCGTTCCACCGTGCGGCGAGGGATCGTAAAGCATGGACGGGCGAGCGCGAATGGCAAATCATCGATATCGGTCCGGGGTCGATGCGATGCACTTATAATATCGAGTCATTAACTCGCACGGAATGAGCTGGAAAATATTGGGAAACAGGGAGCAGAAGGGGCAGCGTGGAGGACGAGGGACAAGGGACGAGGGCGAAGCGGATGCAAACGGCCCTTACGAGATTACGAGGAGCCGTCTGCCGCCGCGCCCCCTGTGACCCCCCACGACCCCCCGTCCCCCGCTCGAGCACCGCCCTGCCGGCCGAGAACCGCGCAGCCGCAGTGGAAATCGGCTGCGCTTGCGCGGTTTTGCCCCGGGACGGAGGAGCACGCCTCCGCCCTGCTCCTACGTCTGAATGCGCTTTCTGCATAGACTCTGGCCGGCGCTGATTTCGCGTTGCCAATTTTGGTGCGGGGTCTGATGGACTTGAATCAATGAGTTCAAAAACACATCAACTCGGATTTTTTTTCGATTTTCACTTTTTTACGGTTTAGTAACACTTATGGATAGAAGCATCCGTGCGCAAAAGGTATTTTCAAAATTGCAATCTGAAGTGCTCAAAACAGCGACGGGAAAAGGGGAAAATCGAAGTATTTCATTTGAAACACCAATGTTTGGCCATTTCAAGGGAAACGGGTGACCATCCGATTTTGCGGTTTTCTTTTTTCGGTTCAGTATACCTTGTACCAACAAGGTATATAAATATTCAAGCGTTATTCAGGTCGTACAATATACATTTTTCAGGGCAGACTATGAAAAATCAGTATCTGAAAGTCGGTGAGAACGAAAACACACCAACTCGGAAGTTTTCAAACGCTTGATTCTCTGTCATCAAACATAATGTATCGATTTCAACTTGGTGCTTTACAAAGTCTCTAACTACTCGTCCTTTGGCACCAAAAAGGTTTTTCTTAAACTAACTTCTTCGCCCGCTGCGCAGTTTTAGGTGTTTCCTGAAAATTTTTTTTTTCCGAGTTGGTGTGTTTTCGAACTCACTGATTCACTTGTCATCAGTGGCGCGGCGTGAATGATCAATTGTTGATATTTCCCCCATTCTATGCTATGGTAAAGAATCGACTATTGATGTGTTTGCCGCAAACACCGTGTTTATCGATCATTTTTCATAGGTTTAAATGGCAGATCAATCGATTTATCGCAAAGCGCGCCACGCGTCGCCACGCCACTGCATGAGGGATCTTGGCTCACTGGCTAAAAAACAGTGGTTCCCTATTGCACAATGGCGACAACCTCTAAAATAATCGCCATGTATGTGCGAAAGACTCAACATTATTCTTAGAGGCCCTTTATCAGTAAATCTAACGGCACACCCCTAGAGAAGAAAAGGATGAGAAAATTGAATTTCGGCCATTGACAAAATGAACAACCCAACCAGTGGGCTGATTGTTGGGATTCATAGACAAAGCGATAGACAAAGAAGACATAGGGAGTATGGAACGATCCTCCTGGCTGAGAATTCGTGGTTCTTATAGACTAAGGGTTGCATACTCCAGCCCCTGAAAACTACGAAATATTTCAAGCCTCGTGAAATTTCATGAAATATTTCACGGGAATTTCCAATCTTTCATATTTTTCATTTAACGCGTGCAACCCTGCCCAGGAAGACTAATAGCGGCAACCCTGTATGTCAGTACTCGCGGTGTTGGTTTATAGGTAGTGGAAGCTCTCGGCCAGCTCTCCTGGGCCGTTGAACGATATTACTCGTTGTGGACGAAAGTGAAGCAAGATATACTTTTCGTGTCCCCCGTTCACGATCGCCCGATCCAGGCTCACGATCTGCATTTTATTGTATAAGAGCTCGACACTGATGCCAAATTGGGCCTCAAATTCACGAGCCTCCTTTCAAAATAGAGCACTTTTCAGTTACCTTTTGGCAACCCGCGGGAAGAATTTACTTTCTATACTATTTGCACTCAGCCACTGCTCTCTTATCCAACCACTTGTCTCAATTTTTTTTCTTTCTCCAGCCCCCCTAATCGTTTGTTCGGAGCTTTTTCCGTTTGTGCTCGTAATATGAGGAAGCCATTTTTTATACTGTTACCTGCAGATTTGAAATCTTTTGACATCCATAGTAACGTGTGCGCGCCTCGAAATCGTGAAATAGGGGTGTAACCACGCCAAAACAGCTAAGATGCAAGATTACTTCCTACACACGTCATTTGGACGCACATTCATTTTTTATCATTTATGTTGCTCCAGTGTAAACCATAATAGAGATATTAGAGAAGACCGCGAAATTTGTCAAAACTGAACCGATAAAACCGATGCATATCATGGTGAGGAATAATCACAATATAATCGAATCGGTTTCCGTTAGACGGGTGTAAGTCCAAAAAATCATGAGCCCTGACTTTCGTTGATCATGCAGGACGCCAGGGCTCATGAGTTTTTTTACTTACGCCTGCCTAACAGAAACCGATTCAATTGAGACACCTACTCATTTCTCAAAGTGATAACATTGTCGTTCAACGATACTAGTCTACCTTATTTTCCAAAAAATTGAGGACTTCATAGAAATAATGTTTTATTTTACGAGAAGAACAGCTTATCAGAAATCAAGATTGCTGTGAATATCCCGTGCACCGAAGGAAAAGTTTCGTTGTATTGGAGTAAAGAAATCCGTTACTTAGATTTTTGCAGCTTTTCGATGTACTGAGTATTATTACCCAGTAGGCGATTTATTTGAGAGCGTGAAGTATCCTCTGAAGGTCAGGCTACTTAGCAGCCAGTCCAGGGGGCGTACCTCTTAATAATTTTATGTCGGTCTAGCCTCCAAAAGAATCACGATGCAGCAAAATTTTGGTCGGAGAAAGCTCTTTAAAAGCTCTTTTTTCGAATCTGCTCGACGCTGGACATTTCATAAACACTGCACTTTAGATACATTTCGGCCAGAGCGTGGTCTGGTCATCTTACCGCTATTTTGGACCATAGGCTCGGATGCGGATGTTGGGTTGCATCCTCCAGGTGGGCCGTTTGTCTCTCCATTTTATTGAGCCAATAACATTAAGAAAAACAGAAGTAAAAAAACTGAACACTGTCGGAGGAGCGAGTTTTATCGTCAACCTACGAGGCCGGGAAACTCCTGCACCATAATACTGCCGTCCACAGTCACTTTGTTTATTTTTATAGACCTATTTCGGGTGTTATATTTTCGAATTGCCCAGCGGATGACTCATTTCAAGCTTCGAGATGGTGATCAAGTTCACACCTATTTTGTCTCGTAAAATCGTGACGATAATTTGAGCGATGAAACTGCCTCATTGCGGTGTCGTCTGGGGCTGTGATAAAATTGAAAATCAAGCCCCGCTTTCATCTAAAATGAGTGTCATTAAATGTTCTGTCTTGGACGGAATCCGAGTAAAGAGTTTTTTAGCAGCCCATTTAAGGAAGCGTCCAAATGTACTACGCTAGAGTCAGCTTCAAAACACTCACTCCATATAATTATGTTGTGCGAGTTTAATAAATATTTTAGGTCTTTGGAACACTGTGCGATAGGATAGTGGAAATTATATTCCCTCATGCAATCATGCATATGTATAAATTCTGAAAAAATAATTTTTTATCAAATCCTAGAATCGATCAAGAAACATTGATTTTTGCTTTTATGACTGATTTTCAATGACAGATATTACAGTAGTATGGCATGAGTCTGACAAAAATGCACTAAAATATTTGTATAAGGTACATTAAGTTTGAACTGAAAAAAAAATTAAGTTTTATACTTACCACCATAAAAAGCAATGTTGAGGACAAAGTTTAACGACTGTCTCCATGCTCGAAATTATTTTCTAGATCGTGAATTTTCAACAGGAGAAAATTTACAATAGGTTGAATCAAAATCTACTCGTAGCGCATGTTTTCCCAAAATACGACATGCTGCGCTTTTGTTAAACTCGGTCCATTAGATCATAGAAAAATGAGTCAAAGAAAAAACGTCGAGGGAAAATGTTACATTCGCACGTTCTTCGAAGCTCGACCTGTACCAGATTTTTGGACGGGTCAGATCCAGAAGAAATTCCAGAAAAAATGTTTTCTCTAAGTTTTAGCCAAAAATAAATGCTTAGACTTGTAGTACATAGAGAAACTAATTGTATATGGGAATTGGGGAAGAACTAATATTACTTACCGATCAGATATACAGGGTCGCCACAGTCAGGGAATTTTAAAAAGTCTAGGAAACCCTGGAAAATGTCAGAGAAATGACGGAAGTGTCAGGGGAGTATTGTTCTGTCATCTTAATTTGCTTTCCAGAATGATTTTGACAACTTGAACAACAGATTTTGCTTGGAAGCTGTATCAAAACGCGTCTTTTAAGTCATCTGGCATATCCATACTTGTCAGGGAATGTTTCCAAAAAGTGTCGGGGAATTCAGGGTAATATCAGGGAATTAAATTTTCTTAATTCTCTGTCAACCCTGTCTGTAGCTTTTGGGGTTTTTTTCTTGTTGTATTTATGTTCATCCAACTTTTAATGATAACTTGGAGTGCAACTGAACGCTTGAGAAATAAATGTCATCGACTTTTTTAAAGCGTGATGGATCTTTCGCTTGAGAAATAAATGTCATCGACTTTTTTTAAAGCGTGATGGATCTTTCACTTCAAGACAACGGTTCTGTATGCGTGACTGTCAGGAGCCCTTTTGAAAGTGCGCGCGCAGTAATGGCATGAGAAATGGACGGAGGAGTTTGCGAGGAGAAAATTGCGCTAAACTTAGCGGCGTGGCATGATTACAGCCTCTGTTCTGTTTTTAGTGCATTTGATTACAAACACATTCAGTGGGAAGGCAACTAGTCCCCTCGCTGGTGTTTACGAACAATTAAGTTTGTTCTTAATGGACAACCTGTCATTATGTGAACATTCCTGGTCCCCTATTCGCTTGATGCTTTAAAAGTCGTGCATTGAATGTTGGTACATCTCCAGCTGAGTGAAACGAAGGCCTATTCGCTTCCGAGTGCAACTAACTGTCAGCAAAACTTAGGCTTCTGGTACCAGATTTGCCCCTCGATTTGAAAGTGGACGGAAAGCACCTGTGAGATAGGAAACATGCAAAAGTCAAGAACATGCCACGTTGAAATCTTAAAATTTTCTGTTTTGCTCCGGACAAGACGCTCATAGCAACATCATGAGTTATAATGAGGTACCGCCCTTGTAGCAATGACATTTTAAAACATTTTTCATAAGCTGTTAAAATGTTCGTATTGGGAAACCATTTTTGGATAATTTTTACCAGTAAAATTCAAGGGAAGAGTGCTAAGCAAAACTCTAAAAATATCAATGTAGATTTTAACCTTTTTTTCAAAAATTTTTATCGTTGACCAATACAGATATTTTTTACCTATACATTTTACTCCTCGTAAATTTTACTTAAAGACTAGCCTTCTAAGAGTTTCCTTAAACTGGCATTGTAACTTTTTTTTTTTTTTTTTTTTTTTTTTTTTTTTTTTTTTTTTATAAAGTTGCCTTTTTGATATTTCAAGAGATTTTAAAAGTTTCTTTGCAAAGTCGTTCTTACTAGAAAAACATTTCTCTAACAACGACTCTATTGCACGCGAATGTTTTCGATGAAGGGGAGTGGCGTTATTAATTAAATGAGAATCTCGTCTGAGTCGCATCAACCCATAGGGGTAGTCGTCCGAATATTTTCTCATGAAAATGGGATAAGCTTAAGTATCTCTCCAGTATTCTCTTCTAACACTCAGAGGAGTGGAGAGCAATAAGAAACAGTAAATAGTAAAGAAACAGTGACTGCAAACAAACTAATGGGGGCAATGGTTGTATAGGTCAACACTACGTCTTTGTCTGACCCCCTCCCCCATTAAAAACAAATAACGACAAGAGACGAAGCACAAGTCATTTCTTTTTGCAACATTAAGTATACATTTGACCATAGAGTGACCACCGAGATCATTGCGTTAGAACTTCGCGGATAATTGATAAGGTATTAGGGGCGCTGTGAGGCAGTGTGACAGAGCTTTGGGTTCATAACCTCACCTCGAACACGACCTTTAACGAAGCAGGACACGGCTAGTAGCTCGAAGGTATGCTAATCGGAGACTTGGGACAGAACAGTCAGCGACAAACGCAAGGAAATTCTTTCTTTCCTCCCTTTCTTTCTGATTATTTTTTCGTTCGCGGTAAAACTCACAAGTTTGCGTAAAACACACATCGTGACTTGCGTTTGTCCCTCTGTCCATCTTGTGTAATTTAAAGTAAGTGAGGGATAAAACTGCCGTGGTAAGGAGTAATGCCGTATGAATATTCGAGAGTTGCCAGATTTCCCTTGATAAAACATGTATTTTTGACAAAATTCATGCGTATATTTCCTTGAAATTCTCAAGTATTTTTTATTAAATTGCGTAGAAAATTGTCTGAAATTTCTGGAAAATGATATTCACAATTTTTCCGGTAAATTCGGTTTTTATTGAAGGAAACTTGGCAACGTCTGAAGGCTCATACGGCGTTCTACCTTAGCACGGCAGAAATGGCGCAGAAGAATTCCTTCATCCGTAGGTTCTGTTTTATCTCATTCTTTATTTCCGTAAGCTCTCCCGATTTCCAACTCATTTCTGTTTGTTTAACTATTTAAAGCGGCCAAGCGCCTGGTGCTTTAATTAACTGCAAGTTGGATTTAATTACGCATACACGTTCCTGGGGAGCGGGGCCGGCGGTGGACTCGAGGTGTGAGTATTTTGATAATGACCCAATGAACTGAGAGCCGTTATAACACCTATTTACCCAGATTTGATTTTGCGTTTGCAGTGGGCCACTGCGGGCTACTCTGGGTCGAACTCTGGAAGTGTCGGCTCAGGCTAAGGTTGCGCAAGTGAATAATGTGGGTGGAGTGATGTAACCCGCGGTTGGATTGAAAGTTGTGCGGTTCAGCTAAAAGTCGTTTTTACCGCAGATGGCGCTCTCGGTACCTAGTTGCCGTTCGCCACTAGTCCTTTGCATCCTGTGCGAGACAATACGGAACATTTTGTCTTTTAAAATAACACATTAATGTGGGGAAAAATGCATAAAAACAGGGGATGAAAAATCCCGGTACGTTTCGAAACGTTACAATATCATTCACCAAGAAAAACCACCACCACTAGATACTAAACTGAATAATTTTTAACTAGATGAATTGTTTTAAAAATTTTAATTATCTTAATAGTTTCAGTATCATGCTTTTTAAATTTAAGCTATTAAAACAAATAAGGATAATCATTAAAATAATTATTGTCACTATTATGGTTTTTAAGTTGATTTGGCTAACATTTCGAAACGTTCGGGTTTTTTTTTATATTTGTCTTCTGTTTTTTGCAGCCTTTTCCCAAATTAAGTTGAAAACTTATCATGTGATTTGGCTGATTATGTTGTTCTTCATTCTATATAGTCGGGTTGTGTGTGTTTTTTTAAAGCTGAATTAGAAAACTGTATAAAACCTTTCACTCCTGTCAAAATACCTCAAATCTTCGATATAGTTTACCGTTGCACATTATGAATAGCGAAAATGGTCACTTCAAGTATATATGTACCGAAAGTATTCTCCTCTTGTTCTTGATTGCAAAAGACAGTAAGTATCACTTCCGTTCGTTATAATAATAGCAGAGTGGCCGCCTGATCAGGATTTTCAAGCCCAAAGTAATTTTAAATAATCAGATTTTTTTTTTGTTAGTTTACTTTACTACACTCCATTTCAAACGGAAAGGAGTATGTGTTTTTCTATGGCAATGCATAGATTGGGTACCTCCCATTGGGAGGGTTTCCAATAAAAATGCAAATTTCAAATCAAACAGCCTACACTATTTGTATTACCGAATCGACTTCCATACCACTTATATACTTTAAAGTAACCAAGGCAGGATCTAATCCTGCCTGGTTCTAATCTGAACAAAGAGGATAATATTACATTGTACCATCTTCAAACATGGCAGAGAAATTAATTTTGCATGCAAAAAACCCTCTTTACGTGACTAGCGGAAAAGGCATATTAGCGCTAAGGTCTTAAAAGATAGCTGATTACTTTGAGCAACATTATCGCGTGTTCTTGAAAACTAATATAAATTATGTGGTGACATATTCCCTGAAAAATTGTCTCTTTTTCATTCCGATCTTGACTGAGATAGTTTGAAAAAACGCAGGATTAAGTGAAGTCCCTCTTATACATAGATCGAAAGAGTGCAAAATCGGGACCTCATTGATTCTTAAAACAACTTTTGAACGTGCTATGAATAGACAGGAGAAACGTGATAAACACATTTCACGAACCGCGAATTATCCTTGAATAATGCCACAGTATGACGAGAAAATATGAAGGCTCTACTTTAGCGCCATCTCGAAAGAAACCATGCTGTATGTTACTCTATCTGCCTGATGAAAAATTTGAAAATAAAAATGATGATTTGGCAAAGTACGCTGGATGCATCTCAGGTGCAGGTCGTAGTATAGGCAAGTGCATCTTATATCTCGGTGTAGTTTCGTTCTGTGTTGTAATCACCATAATAATTGAAGCTGAGGAAGAGGGTTGGGCACTACAGTGGTGGGCTGGTGGGTGTCACTCATGCAACTGGGGCGGTACAACGCACAATCGGCAGATGATTGAAATTTAGTGGCCGGAAATCAGAGCTCTTCGAGAACACTATAAAATTTTAAATTGGGTGCCATCAGTGCATTGCAATCAAACTTAAGTGTCTGTTTACGTTTATTTTCATCAAAAAAACGCCCGAAATACGATGACTAAATTCATCAAAGAGAATTTAATATGATAATTGTCCATTTTAGTGGTCTGCGTGATACAATAATAACGGGGCGGATTTAGATCTTCACTTTTCTGTTTAATTTTTTACTTCATTATAATTATTTACCATTAGAAGATTACTTAACTTACCCTCCACTACTAAAATAGGGGTTACGCAAGTTATATTGATAAAAAAAATGCGGTTAAAATTAGGCCTTCTAGTGATTGCTTTCTCCAAAGACAAGCCAATTTTCAAAAACCACTTAACGTAGTCCCAGTGGTAGTTTTTGGAATCAATTTTCACATGAGCCCCGAAAAGCATCGGAATATGCGGAGAACAGGGCTCACGTAAGAATCGAGGTACGCTCTTACGTCAGGGGAGCGACGAAATGAGACGCCTCTCGTCTGGCTCCATCCAAGAATGCGAAAAAACGTGTAGGTTAAAACGTAGAGGCATTTTACCGTAATGTGTAATACATTATATCTTTATTGCCCCCGTTAACATTTTCGGCTCTGACAAGCCTCCAACGTCCAACTAATTATGCATTCTTTTCGGGGAACACGTTTAAATGAACGTTGACCTCCAAAAACTGCTAAGACATAGGATTGTAAGCGTGGATGGGTTCACTGAAAATTTCAGGAATTTCACTCGCAAGAGTTTAATTTAACATATGTTACTTAAACTGCAGTCGCGAGGCGTGAATGATCGATTCTATCGATATTTTCCTATTTAAGCTATGGTAAAGAATCGATTATTGAGGTGTTCGTTGTGAACAGCCTGTTTATCGATCCTATTCCGTAGGTGTAAATGGCGAATCAATCGATGTTTCGCACAACACGCCACGCCGCTGTTAAACTGCCCTTGTCCGTCGAAAGGATCCTCGTAGGAAACACATTTTTACCATATAGCACATAAAAATGTCACTTTTTACGAATCTTTAGTCAAATTCAATCATCTATCTTTGGAGATAGACTCTTTCGAGGGATTCTAACCTGATTTACCACAAGAAAATATTGCTAATTTTGAATATTTTAAGTTTGGGATATACCCACAGGCAGTTCTACGGGGGTGTCAGTGGGTGCCGGGCACCCCCAAGCAAAAATTAAGTACGATTATCGGAACCGTGAAATTGCTGTTTTTAAAGATTCTGTATTTGCTCGTACTGAGAAAATTCCCAGCAATTAATTGGAAATGTTTTAAACAGAATTAATATTGATAGCCGTGTTTAACAAAGATTCTACTGTTTTTTTATGGTAAGATTGTAGTTTTGCTGGAAAGTTTTGCTAAAAATTTTCTACATTGAATTTATAGGTATTTAAGTAGAAAGGAAGGAGAGAAAAAGAGAAAGGAGGGTAGGAAAGGGACAAAACTTGAGGGCCGAAACTTGGGCCTCCCCTGAGCGACCGTTCCCTTCGGGGCCGGCCTCCAACATTTTCCACCTCTGGGCACCCCCAAGCATGAAGGTCCAGAACCGCCTATGGATGCACCTGCCTCAAAGTTCGTCAAGGTCATACAGAATGTTTTATATTTTGATCGGTATCTTTTATGAGTGTCAAATCATTGTAATCTCTCATAAGGATCTATTTCCAAAGTGGTTCCGTTGCATTTCTCTTGAGGCGTATGCAAAGTGTCATTTTATTGATGTTATCTTGGGACCTTCTCAATTACAACGTCGACTATATCATGAAGCCTGTCTAATAGTAAGGAACTGTTTAAGGAACAACTACGAAAACGGCTCTTGTTGATGATAATGCAGTCTATTGTTTAAAAAAATCCATTACTGCGGCCGATAAAGGCGAATCTTATCTTCCTATGTGAGCTGAAAAAGCCACGGAATGGACACCACTTCCATGTTAGCGAATTAAGGCACAAAGAAAGAAACAACCAGATAATTATTAGGAAATAGTTATGAAATGTCCGAGTTAAATCTGAAAAAAATGAAGTGAAATGCGAGATGTAGAGGAAGCTGTTCCATTAAGATAAGTAATAAGTCTTTTGTGTAAAACTTTTATTTGCGCGCTTGACGAGATATGACTGGGTGATTAATCTACGGTTCTTTCGTAAAGTATAACGCAAAGGCGATAAAGTGATAGCTTTCATACTAATTACTTGTTGAGTGTTGACCAAGCCAATTTTCAAGCTTTACGTAACTGAGTTTGGTCAAGTTATATACTTAACGAAGCCGAGGAAAGTACCTTAATTGAGTTTTTTGATCGTCTATTTCAGTTTGAATTTTTACAAAATTACTTCTGGGAAAAGTTGGCTGACACTCTATTTTCTATTAAGTAGGGTCGAAAAATTTTCTATCAATAGTTTTCACGATGAAAATTCTTTAAAAGTTCTCTTATTTCTTTATTTGAAAATCCTATCATAAAAAACATTACTCCTTTTTTGTGTGGATTCATTCACCGATTCCAAACGGCGATTTTTCTACTCTGGCGTTGAAGTCTTTCAAATAATAAATTTTAACAACTTGACTACATAAGACAAACGCTGCGTTACATGACGAATCTTTTACGATATGATTTAACGACGGTACGGGATAGCCTCCAATCGTTTACAGAACAATGTATCGCACCTAGATCGATGGTTTTCGATTTTCTGAAGCATGGAGCCATCAAGTGCCCAATGCTAAACTCCAAGGGACACGATTGGTTCGCAGCTCATTTTTCATATTTTATCGCTTCCATCGCAGCAGTCGATCGCTTATTTTTCCTGACCACGTTTATTTATTTTCCGTCGTATGCTCACGGTTCCTGATGTTTTACTGATCGAAGTGTAGTGAATTATTTCTCACCCGATCGTTGCCGGAAAGGATCATGTCCATTCAAGTCAATAAAATGAATGGCCACTAGCGAAACGGGTTCTTAAACCATGTGAATTTTCCTTTGGAATTTTCATTTCATTTAACACATGATCGATTCCAGTTTCGGTCCTTTTGACGTTCAATTAAGTTTTATACGGAGGACATCAGCCACGAAAGTAATATCATCATTGATGGGAATGAAAATTTGGCCGAATCGCTAAAATTCAATCTTTCACTCTACTCTTGTTACTTTTTTTCTGTCATAGTTTGTGTTTTTTTATGCGACTCTAAATAAATCGTGGACACCCTTTGGTGTTATTTATTATTTTTTTGAAGCTGATGCGGAGAATGATCTTAATCCATTTGGCCTGTTAGTTTATTGGAGGGGGGGGGAAGGGGGGTAAAATTTAATTTTTGCAACGATCGTCTCCTCCGGATAATAAGCAGCGTGGCTATATTATCTCCGATGTGATTTCAGCACTCTATCTCAATTCAGATTTTATATTTTCTGTGGGACTTCAAAAATCGTCGCTACGTATACGCGTTTAATTTGTATTGATAGTTTTACGCACCAAATTTTTAAGATGACCGAACCCTCTCGTGTGAAACTTTCCGCTCTGACGGTTTAAGAATACAGCTGAAAGCAGCCGAGATATTTTGCAGTTTCTTCAAAAAAATTTGAAGCCAATACTTCCCTAGATTGATACGCGAGAGGAAAAAAACCCAGAAAAACATGATTCTTGATGTTTCATGCACGATGCACCAAATGCGTTTCTCCTCTCAGTATCCCCGCTTCCTTTCAAATTACATCGCGGTATTTCTGAAGGTCACTTGAACTTGTAGTATGAGGAAGATGCACGAGAAGAAAATATTACACCTCGGCTTGTCAACTGGATGTTAATGAAGAAGCACTATGGCTTTGTTACCCTTTCTCTCGCACTCATCACTCCGTGTTCTCTCAAGTTATTCTCGTTTTGACTGAAGAAACGTCGCTGAGTAATTTTTTTTTCTTAATCCTTTTCACTCTCTGATGTCGGATCCCCTCCTCGCCTGCATTACTGCCACCTCCCGCTTCCCCTCTCTAAATTTCACTCTCTATTGTTAAATTCTTGTCGCCATCTGAGCGTCAAACCACGAACCACAAAAAAAGTTGAAGGACAGAATAGAAAAAGTACAAAACTCAGTTATCTCGTGACCACAATACTTTGAGCTGAGGCTAGTATCGCTGCCAAGTCGGCATTCTAATTTCTTTTATCTCGTGTGAAACAAAAGTAATTATCCCTGCATCGGTTCACTTATTCCGGTATAGTCTCTGGATGACTAGCGTTAATCTTTTTTATATAAATAATTACTATTCCAAGGTGACTGCCCATTTAATTTGAAAGTTTTATTTATCTATTATACATCCTACTATCATATGCATTTTGAACCATAAGTATAGAATTGTGTGCCATATTTGCAACATTGTGCTAGTTAATTGAACATAGCATGTTCTCTCGGGAGCTCATAAATCGTTTCTTCTCAACTCGATCCTCTGGGTTATCTTATGATTATTTCATCATTGTCGAACCGCAGGAAGTTAATAAGTATAGAAGTCGCAGTTTAAATAAATGCAATCTCCTTAATTTTTTACAATGATAGAATTTTTTGATGGACTTAGCATCGTAGATGTGTTTAGTAGTGTCAATTTTATAGTAAAAAAAGCGGAGATCAAGAGGTTTAAAATCTTTAAAAGTGCCACCAGGATGCTTTAGGAGCTTTAGCTACTTATTCTCCGCATAATCTGACTCCATTTATGGACGGCCCTTTTGAAAAAATTAAATGTCGATCGATTTTAAAATCGTGGTTCCTTATCTTCCCATGAAATTCTCCAAAGAATGCCTGCACGCGTAATATAGTCGCAGCAGCTCAGTTGTCCTACATAAATTCGAGTTAATTGTTATTTCTCACCGAACACGTCGCGAACCTAAAGACCAGTTTTTATCCAGAATACATAAGTTAAAGGACGGTAAATTATAATTTAAACAGGAGCATAAGTTTTTAATGGAGGCAGACTGTTGAAAATATCAGATCACTTATACCAGCGCTGGCAAAGAGAATTACATCACGGTCAAAAGTCAGCATGCGGGTAGAAAATATGAACCAAAAGAATTCTTACATCAACCGAGGCTGGCGCAAGCTCAACGTCTGAGAAATGGATGGAGATCATAAATAAAAAAGCACGAAAGCATGCCTTGTTGGCTCAAAACTGCGAGCTTTTTCTGTTTGAATAGCCATCGAGACATCTAGGATATGATGAACCCCGCCCACACTGGAGCGGAACGCGTCGTCGCATCGCGTCGCAGAGAAAAGGTTACATCATCCCGTCTTTATCACTTTTTACATAGCTCAACCATCGTTTATACTTTATACATTGGCTGTGGTTTCTTAGTTTCATCTTTTACTTGCCAGCGGCGCCGCTATCAGCATCCGATCCAACTGCATCCAGCTCTGGTAGATGATTTCCTTATTTTTCATTAAGTTGCAAAATAAATGAACCATCATGATTTTTTTTAAGAAGCCTTGGTGAAGTACATTGATAGACATAATTGTGAGCTTGTGTTACTTGTGGTTGCTATAGGAAGTGGAACACAAACCAAATTTTGTGTTGACCTTGGTACAGTTTACGCTGAATTCAGCGCAGAAAACAATGGGCAGACTGGAAAACCCCAGAGTCAACTGAAGGTTTGGGCTATTTTGCGTTTTACTTCCCGTATTAAACAAACTTTTGTGTACAGAGAGAGAAATTTCAACTCAAAAGTTTGGCTAATACAGGAAGCATAACACAAAAGAACCCTAACTTTCCGTTGAAAGTTTCAAGAGAAAATGCCAGGTAGTTTTCTTGACGAAATTTAGTAAGAAATCAGTTGTGAATACCAACGCCGCAATCGAAGGAATACATTTTCCCGGTCGCTCCGTTGTTTTTTGCGCTAAATTCACCGCAAACTACCACCAAAATCAACACAAAATTTGTGTTGGTTTGTGTGTCACTTCCTGTGTTAACCCAAAGTAACACAAGAACACAAATACTTTTATCAGTGTATCTACGGAAGGAGGCAGCTAAAATTCCTATAATATTTTGATACTACACATAGAAATTGCTTGTTTTTTCCGCTCCGTTGTTGTCTGCGCTAAATTCACTGCGAACTACCAAAATCAACACAAAGTTTGTGTTGGTTTGTGTTTCACTTCCTGTGTTAACCCAAAGTAACACAAGAACACAAATACTTTTATCAGTGTATCTACGGAAGGGGGCAGCTAAAATGTCTATAATATTTAGATTCATACGCAAAGAAACATGACAACATACGAACAGAAGGCGCACTCAGCTCTCGCGTTGAATGGGCTAGCTCGGAGTCATTGCACCTATAATCTGCTGATAAAAATACACCCCGTGTTCATACCGGTGGTTGTTCGGTGTGGACGTCCTCCGGAGTGCGTTCCTCAGCTCGTAATATTTTGCATGTTTAATGCAGACCAGTTGCGAGGCGCGAATGATCGATTATCGATATTTCCCCTTATAAAGCTATGGTAAAGAGTCGGTTATTATGGTGTTCGCTGCGAACACCCTGTTTATCGATCTTTTTCCATAGGTTCAAATGGCACAATCGATGTATCGCAAAGCACGCAGGGAGTCGAGGCCCTCGAGGACCCGAGGATCGCGTTTCGTCGACCAAAGGCCAGTTGACCAGTTCGCCGGGTCGCCGCGCCGGCCGCTCTTTCCTACCTGCTTGTGGTTTATCAAAGTTCATCAGGTTAGTGAGGAGAAAAGAAGCGAGACCGCGTGGTTCACGGTGTTGTTTATGACGCCTCTCGATTTCACACGTCGTCGAATCGTTCCTATAATATGAGTGAGATCTTGCGGTTTGACGCCGCGGCCGCATGTAGCGGAAAGTTGCACGAAATATTTCGAGCTTCTTCGCTTCTTGGGCTTCGCAAGTTGCGTCCAGTGGCGGGGCGTGAATAATCGATTATCGATATCTCCTCATTTGAAGCTATGTTAAGGAATCGATTATCGAGGTGTTCGTTGCGAACGTCCCGCTAATCGATCCTTTTCCTGAAGGTTAAACTGCAAATCAATCGATAAGTCGTTTGTGTGTTTCAAAATCTCCGCTCCTATTTTATCTACTTGAAAAGAGCAAATCAATATCATTCCTCTAAGATTTTTTTAGAATTTGCTTCCGACAGGGAAGAAAAATCACGGAAGTTCTTAAGAATTGACGTTGAGTAGCTCTCCATGTAATAAATGAAGTATGGCAGGAAGCCTTCAACGCACCCCTGCAAGAAACGTGGTTTAGGAGTTAATCTGTCGTCACACTGGAATAAAAAACACATTTGATCTAGGATCCAGACTCTTGAAAACATTGACAAGTAAAAATACTCTTGATTCAATCGGATTTTTACTTGAATCAAAACGAAATCCGCTTAAATTAAGAGGCTTGGTTCTTGATTTAAGCTAGATTCTGATTGAAACAAGAGTACTTTTTCTTGTCGATGTTTTTTATTGTCTGGACTCTAGATCCAATGTGTTTTTTTTCCAGTACAGTCTATT
Source organism: Bemisia tabaci (assembly GCF_918797505.1). NCBI lineage: Eukaryota > Metazoa > Arthropoda > Insecta > Hemiptera > Aleyrodidae > Bemisia > Bemisia tabaci. The sequence goes on along the minus strand of NC_092797.1, from coordinate 31,135,237 downwards.
TCTATCGAGAATTTTAGAAACTCCGAATTCTTTGAAATCAGGGGGATATCAGAACGTCTTCAAATTCTTTGAAATTTACAGAATACGAGTATCTACGAGTATCTCGTATCTATTTCGAGAATTTATAGAATTTAGCCAAAAGGTATTTTCAGAAACGCTGTTTTGTAGTAATATTTCGCATGCAGCCACGTATTTGCTCACACTGGAAAAAAAACACATTGGATCTAGAGTCCAGACTCTTGAAAACATTGACAAGAAGAAATACTCTTGATTCAATCAGATTCAAGCTTAAATCAAAAAGAAATCCGCTCAAATTAAGAGGCCTGATTCTTGATTTAAGCTCAAATCTGATTGAAGAGTATTTTTTCTTGTCGATGTTATTAAGAGTCTGGACTCTAGATCCAATGTGTATTTTTTTTTTTTTTTTTTTTTTTTTTTTTTTTTAATTCTGTGCATGGTGCTCATGCGAAGGATCTTCCGGTCTTATCGCGTATGGCATCGTGTACAGCGACCACGTTTCGAGTACGAGCACCATTAAAAGACGGTCTCCGTACGCGGCGTTTAAATGGCACAAAAAATTAAAATCATGCGTAGCACAGACTGAGTCGCGAAAGAGACGCCGGCGGGGGGGGGGGGGGGGGGGGGGCTGAGTCGCCGTCGATTATTAGCAAAGTCATGCATGCAAAATGAGGAAGTCTAGGCAGGGCGCAAAACGCTCGATAGCGAAAAAGAGTACTCACACGCTTGGACTAGAGTCCGTAATACCGCCACGTAATTTGCCATTCCGGCCGGGATAGTTTACGCAAACTTTTTCCATTTTTTTCTTCTTTTTTTTTCGACCATGCATCCTCGTCTGCCTCGTCTCATTCTGCATGATATAACATGAATAATTCAGCGAGATGGGCTTTCAAAAGTGAAATTATACCGCTGAAGTGAACCGCGGGTATCGAGTCAACGTCCCTTAATTTTTCTGTTCACCAAGCGATCCAGAATAGAATCAAGTTAATGCTCTCTCCTTGCGAACTTCGTTTAACTTTGATTGATAGATACTCGTAATGACAGAAAAAAATTCCTGTTTGATTTATGTAGTTTCGATAGCTCACGTAGAAGTGCATGTTTTGACATCAATTGCATGTAATTTGTTTCGTCTATCAGCATCACCAGATAATCTGCTCCCTGTAAAATCAAAGTTTAAGTAAATGATTTTGATAACGGACTATAATGATAAATTGGAACTATCCATAACAAATGATATGCAAACCAACGTTGGACCAGTACCAAGGTTTTTTCCTTTCAAACCCCACGAGGACCTGTTTTATTCAACTGACATTGACTTGGCCTTAGCTTTACACTTCCCTTGATTTTCTGCATATTGTTTCTTCATGAGAAATGCAGTCACTTTTTGTAGAAAAGACGCATTAGTTTTGTGATGTTGCTCGTAGTGTGCAGTGTTGCATGCAATTGTTTACAAACCAAAACAACTCGTAAAAACTACTATTATGGAAAAATGAGTGAAAATACAGAACATGTAAGGAAGCGAAATTCTATTTGGGCTCCAAAATTGATCAGCCGGGATGAATTAATACACATGAATCACAATATGAGGGCAGCTTAGTTAAGCTCATAGGTACTTGGTTTCTATGCACACAACGGTTGAGTTATTAGAAAGACCAGATTTGCACACACATACTGCTGCCACACTGGAAAAAAAAACACACACTGGATCTAGAGTCCAGACTCTTAAAAACATCGACAAGAAAAGATACTCTAAATCCAATCAGATTTAAGCTTAGATCAAGAACCAAGCTTCGGATTTTCTTTTGATTTAAACTTAAATCTGATTGAATCAAGAGTATTTTTTCTTGTCAATTTTTTCAAGAGTCTAGACTCTAGATCCAACTTTTTTTTTTTTTTTTTGTTTTTTTTTTGTTTTTTTTTTCTTCCAGTGCAGGCTAAATAGTTAAGTCATAGATTTTCATGATATATTCGAATTTTTCACAGAATTGATACGTTTTTTAATTTGCCTTTATTCTTCGAGTCGGATTCTTTACTCGGCTCATGTCAAACTACCAGCAAAACCCGTAATATGAGAAAAGTAGCCATGAACACACCCGCAACGAGCAAAAAGATTTTATTGTGATCAAGTCGCAGATAATGAGGTCATTACCGCTCAATGCTCCATTATTTATCGTCTCAGAGCGCAGAATGGAAACAACTCCTGCAGTTTGTTCCGAACACAAGCATTCTATCAGCCTCTCGATTGATGTTGACCCGTTGACAAGAGAGCGCTTGTGCTATTGACGTTTTCAAGTTTCAGTGGTTTTTATGAACCGAGTGACTTCATGTAGCGTTTCGCGCCCCGAGCCGTCTCGATGAAGAAACATGAGCGTTGTCCATTGTTTGTGGATTTTGATATTGTTTCAGATTGTGATAATGCATTCTACTAAAACTTGCGATGCCTAATAATTGGGAGTGTAAAACGTTGGCCTCAAACGTCAATCTATCTCTTATTTATGGTCAATTGTTATCAGATTTTAGTTTTTTTATGAATTGAATGTACCCAATTTGAAAATAAGTTTTCTACGGGTATATCAAGTGGCTAGGTTGTTCGTCAATCATTTCTCAGGCGAAACCACCGTTGACCTCCAAATTCAACTTTTACCTCGCCCATGGAGTCTCGCATTTGTCAGGAATTTGCGATTTCAGTACTGATTTCTATGCAAAGTTTCGCGAGAAACACGATGGTGCTACTGGTTTTTTTCTGAAACGAACTCCGTTGTCGTGTTATCAGTTTTAGCGTTCCCGAACAAAAAGGCAACCCTTTTATTCTCTTATTTGCTCCCTATAATATCGTGAAGAGTTTGACTAGACATACAGATGGACTCTCAGGGAGTTTGTTTGAGAGAAGACTAGTGGCACCATCGTTTTCCCTTCAACAATTTTACCTAGGAATGAGGACTTCAATCGCCAATTCCTGACGCATGCAAGAGCTCCATTACTTGATCTAGAGTCCAGACCCTTAAAAACATCGACAAGAATAACTACTCTTGATTCAATCGGGTTTTTGCTTAAATCAAGAACCAAGCCTCTTAATTTGAGCGGATTTCCTTTTGATTTAAGCTTAAATCTGATTGAATCAAGAGTATTTTTTCTTGTCAATGTTTTCATGAGTCTGGACTCTAGATCCAATGTGGTTTTTTTCCAGTTTAACGTATAGGGATTATTTTTTATTGTCCGTAGACCTCAGGGAGATTTTTGACTCATCCATGCTCCGGCTTTCAAATTTTCAGGGATTAAGGCCGAGTAGAATCCGTTTCTGCAGATCCACTCTGCAGTTCTGTGAAAATTAATCGCCACCACCGGTATTCGAGCCCGGAACCTATTGGTCTAGAGTCAGACGCGCTGACCGCTAGGCCAACCTGGGCGACTTAACCTTCAAAAAGAAGAAGAATCAAAGAAGTGAATCCTGAGAAGGGATGGCGGATCTGAGCGAATTCCGAGCGGATCTTGCGTCCGTCGAGAGCTCAGGTCGTGGGTTTACACCCTACCGGAACAACACTTTCACTTGCTCTGAACTTTCCACGTTGGGACGTCTGCGTATCCCGGTCGGATCAGATCATGCCGGAGACGGACGGACGTCGCGTCGCCGACAGCTTTTGTACTTTCTGCCGCAAGAAGATCAGTCCGCGATAAGGATTTCCCCTCGCCCCAGCGCCGAAGCCGAGCAGAGCAGTGACGCGGAGCAGTACTCCCAAATTGGCCCACCTCCCAAGCTCGCCTTATCGGCAGCCCCAATCTTGCATAAGTTTTCACCGTTTCCACTCGGCTACCGTCCGCGTCCGTCTCTATCTCCATTTCGATTCTTCCGTAAGAGGTGTCTTCGCATCGGCTGATCTTTCGAATGCGGATTTAATGGATTCATGATGCGTTCATTATCTTTGTTTCAATTCAATCGGGTCGAAGGATCTTGAATGTGCGTAACGTTTCCGTAACACTGGGAATGAAATCGTCGGGAAAAGAAAGCATTGGAATATGAAGCAATCAAACTTAAGGGTGTATTTATCGTCGTTCTTTAATTCGTTCCTTTTGGGGTTGCAAGGTAAAGCTCATGTTGTTAGTGAGAGAGGTTTAAGGATAGGTCCTCACAGGGTGTCTCTAAGTCCGTAATTTCTGGCAAGTCCGGAAATAGTACTGATTTTTTAAGAGCGGTCCGGAAGTTCTGAAAAAGTGCAGAAATTCCGCAAGAAGGTCCGGATTTTTTTTCATTTTGGTAATTTTTGTCGCAATTTGAGAGAGAAATTCAAATGTGTGACATTTTTCGAATTTCGTCAAATGGAGGTACTAGAAAATGACTCAATTTTTCTGTTGAGAAGGTACTTGATTTCTTGGGAATGTACTGAATAAGTACTGTAAAAGTACTGATTTTTGGCCAGCCTGTTTTCGTAGACACCCTGCCTTCAGCAAAGCATTAAAAAAGGACACTTTCTACGTTTACAGAAAATTGGCTTAGAAAAAAATAGTGGAAATGAGAGCTTTTTCAGAGCGTTACGTTGTACGTCTGAGTGGCCCGCCGGATTCGTGCCACAGGTATTATGCGTTATCGTCAAATGGCAGATCATAGTATAATAACACTAAGAAGAGTTCGTAACTTAAACGCCCTCTTAAGCAGGACCGTTTTAATGCGAGATGACTTATTTAATTAACAATATTCCAATTTTCCTGTAGACAAACCTCCGAAACTTCATTGTAATGACCCCGAAAAAGTCGCAAATATTTAATTTTAAACTTTTCAGGGTTTCTTCGCCAGCTACTTTTGAATATTAAATCGCCCCAAAAATATTTGTGGTCTGACCTCTCTGAACAGCTCTATCACCGAACCAATACGTATTTAATGGCTTTCAAAACAGCGAGAGGATTGCCGTTACACTGAAGCGTTGGCCCAGGGCCCACGCACGAATACACTTTTCCTTCATTGCTGTAAATCGGGCGATTACCTGGGAGACCGGACCGTGTAATTATATCCAACAGCGACGCCGTAAATCCAACGCAATGTAAAATATGAAATATTTCCGAGGTTTTCGCACTTCGCACCTCACTGCTCCGCGCCGAACCATCATTTCCTCTCCAGACAAATTGCTTCCATTGGAAAGTAACAAATTACAGGTTTAGTGTCGTCCTTTCTTGAATTCACCACTAATTCTTTCAAAATATTTCTGGGCGTTCATATTCTCTCATATCCACCTGGTTCTGGCCAAAAGTTTATTGCGATGCATGATTTTAGAATCGTAAACGCAGTGAACCGGAAAACACCGAAGGTTTCAGATTTCTAGTGTGGATAAATGCACCCAGTCAATAAATATTTGATGATGACAATATTGTAGCTTTTGGCCCTGTATTGCATTATTTCATCTGAGTCGTCCACTACGATTTGTTTTAGCAGCTTACATTCATAGGCGGTTCTAGACATTCATGCTTGGGGGTGCCCAGAGGTGGAAAATGTCGGAGACCGGCCCCGAAGGGGACGGTCGCTCAGGGGAGGCCTAAGTTTCGGCCCTCAAGTTTTACCCCTTTCCTACCCTCCTTTCTCTTTCTCTCTCCTTCCTTTCTACTTAAATATCTATACATTTAATGTAGAAAATTATTAGCAAAACTTTCCATCAAAACTACAGTCTTACCATAAAAAAACAGTAGATTCTTTGTAAAACACGGCTATCAACATTAATTCTGTTTAAAACATTTTCAATTAATTGCTGGGATTTTTTCTCAGTGTGCGCGAATACAGAATCTTTAAACCCTGGTAAAAATTGGCGATAGGAGCTGCGTTTCAAAATACCATAGGGGTTCTTATAGACGGCTAAAGAGGGCTATTGAAAATCATATAGCTGGCTGTAGAAAGCTAAGCAACTCATATAGCCGGGCTATACGAAGCTATAACAAAGTATACAGTCGGGCTATAGTTCCTATCGCCGGGCTAAACACATTCTCGCCATTGGCTATAAAAGGCTATAAGAAATTGTGTAGAAATTCGTGTGCTTTGGAAATCATTAAGATTGATACGGAACTACCTTAATATTTACAAAACACACTATTTATATTTTCCTTTAAAACATATTTTTTTTTCATCAATTAAAATGAGATGGTCCATACAGAGTGTGCAAACATTTCAAAATGATGAGCTGAAAAACGCCGACTCCGCGAGATTAAATATTAGAGCCTAACACAAAGCGGAGCGGCGACGCATTGGTGCCTACAAACCTAACAGGGATACTTCACGCATTGCGCGGCGACGCACTGGCGCCTACAAACCTAACAGGGATACTTCACGCATCGCGCGGCGACGCACTGGCGCCTAACAACCTAACAGGGATACTTCACGCATTGCGCAATGCGTGAAGTATCCCTGTTAGGTTTGTAGGCGCCAATGCGCGTTTCGCGCTCTCTGCCCGCCCGCCGCGCCGCAGCGTGCCGAGGCGTCTGAAGCAACTATTTCACACCAGAGGTATTGCACAGTATCATACGAAACTGAAGGCGCTCTAATATATTAGGAATGGCAGGCATCCATCAAAAGTACGGAGCTTTCCTCGCAAAATAAATTAAGATACTACGGCGATAAAAGAGAGCGGTAGTTTAAAAACTAACTAAGTCTTAGTATCCGTATTTAGTAACGTTTAGCATAAACGTTATCGTCCGGCTGTTACTTAATCGCCATCGGCTATAAAAGGCTCCAAGAAATTGTACAGCCGGCTACAGAAGCTATTGGAAATTTTACAGCCGGCCTTAGGTCAATGGTATTTTGGAACACAGATTTTACTGCCAATTTTTACCAGGGAAAGCAGTAATTTCACGGTTCCGATAACCGTACTTAATTTTTGCTTGGGGGTGCCCGGCACCCACTGGCACCCCCGTAGAACCGCCTATGCTTACATTCGATAGACTTTTATCGAATCTGCAACGAATTCAAATTATTTCCAATTAATTATTCATTTTTGGATAGAGATATTCATTCTCCTCAGCCAAAAGTTTTGAAGTTTGTTTCCTCATATGAAATGATACATTCAATAATGAATCAAATCAATCATTCAGAAAATCGCGTGTCCATAGGTTTTTAGTCATACATTCCTTTTGATGTAAGGAATGTACAAAAACAATACCAAACAAAATTAGCTGTCAAATTTACAAATTTATAGGTCATTTCCTTGGTTTATTCCCTGTAATTTTAACTTAGTCTTTTAAAAATAGGACATCATCCTTTAGGCAGATGGAACTCTCGAATATTAAAACGTGAAAGAATCGCAAAATTTCGCGATTCTTTGATATAAATAATCGGTAGTACCTATATTTGGTAAGTCCCTTTAGACGTTGATTAAGTTGAATTTCTCAGTTCGATTACTGTGAGTTAATTGCTTGGATAGTGTTCTAATGTCGGCGATTTTTGTGTTTCAGGTTAGTTGGTGTTGTTTATTCGAAGTTTTCAAACAAGGATGATATAAATCATTGAGTGGGTGAGTACTCTCTATCCAATTATCGCACGGAACTACAATACATTTTGTCTCAGCGTCGATGTCCGTGTCAATGCTGCCGTGCTGAGGAAAAACGCCGCATTAAGATTCTAATATTGCCAAATTTACTTTTAAAAAATTTTTTTTAGTCCTCTATTCTTTCAATAAAGAAAAAAAAAAAAAAAAAAAAATTTTATTTCCGAGGAAAGTAATACATATTTTTCATTTAAATTTTTCAGACATTTTAAATCTAATTACACCGATAAAATTCTCTGCAAATGTGGAAGAAAAATACTCACAAATTTTACCGAAAATCAATATTTGACAAAAGAAGTTTGGCAACGTCTGAAGGTTTATACGACGTTTTTCCTTAGCACGGCAGAATATTCACTGCGCAAATAAAGCGACAAAAATACATATAGCACCAGAGCTTTCTGGAAGCCACTTCGTGAATCATTAAGCGGTCCCAACAATAAGCAGATCAGCGGCGAGGCGTGAATGATCGATTATCGATGTTTCTTCATTTGGAACTACGGTAAAGAATCGATTATTTAAGAAGTTCCTTCTGAACACCCTGTATATCGATCCTTTTCTATAGGCTTAAATGGCAGATAAATCGATACATCGCAAAGCACGCCACGCCACTGGTCTCAACAATAAGCAGATGCCCTTTTCTCGAGCGGCCCAGTGGTCACCGCCTACTTTCCGGCCCATGAAATACAATCGGAGCCCGGTAGCCGGGACGTCCGTGGAAAACCGAAGCATCCTAATTGGGGCGTGATCTATGAACTACTTCTGGTGATCAATCTTCCTAATCCCTCGTTCAAGTCTCTCCCGCACGGAGCAACGGTGCCCACTCAATGAGGCCCATTTTACAATAAGCGAGTGAAAAACGGGATCTGCCCGCTCTAAATTAAATTCTCTCATTTTAACGAGTTCAAAATTATGCCGCCCGTCAGGTGTTAAACGTTTTAAGGTATTTAAACCTATGGTAGTCGTATACTTTAACTATCATTTGATAAAATAAGTCTCTAAAACCACCGTAAACGGGAATATAAATATGCTGCCTTCTGGAGAGTAAATCTATCACCGTTTTACTAAGGCGCTTCTATTATCGAGGTCCGGGTTTCGAGGGAATATTACATTCGTATAGAAATCGTCTCTGTATTTCTTTGAGTATAAGAATATTAATTATAAAATAATAATTTGCCCTATTTCGTCTGCTTTGGAAGCTTGGTCGCATGAATTGAAGCTGCGGCTCCTAAAACTGACAGCACTGTCACATGAGCGAATATCGCATGCACGATCAAATCTAGCCGTCAAATAACGACAAGTAACTCTTATCAAAGAATGTGATCGGCTTAATAGATGATTAGCACCAATCAAAACACATAACCTTGAATAATTTGATAGCACGGTTTGATCGTGTGACATAAGATATGAACCTAATACACTGAAAAAATATCACAATACCAACCATACTCCTGGCTGATTTTGGCTCCAGGTATAAGAGTGGTTGCACTAACTAGAGACCAGAGGTAGGGTTGATCTAACCACACTATCGGCGGACTCAGCTGTACCTCAGACTGGTGCAAATACACTTATGTATGCCAGGAGTATACTGCCATGCTAAGGAAGAACGCCGTATGAACCTTCAGGCGTTACCAAATTCCCTTTGATAAAGCTCGGATTTCCTGGTAAAGTTATTAATATTTTCCCTCCAATTTTTCAGATAATTTTGCTCGCAATTCTACCGAAATGTGCTGAAAATTTCAAGGGAAAATATTCCTAACTTTCATCGAAAATGAACATTTTATTGAGGGAAATTTGGCAATTCTCGAATTTCATACGGCTTTCTTCCTTAGCACGGCAGTGTAGTTGGGATTGTGATACTTTTTTTCCGTGTAGAAGGGCCGAGACGCATTATCTAACTTCCGGTCCATACACGAAGAAAAAAACTTCGTGCATGGGACCCGAAGTTGAGGTCATATGGATCTCTGAAGTTTTCGGATCACGCATCCAAAAACTTGAGGTCCAGCTGCCGAAGTTAAGGTCAGACATCTGAAGTACTTCTATATATATCGAAGGGTTCGGGTCACACATCTGAATAACTCGGGTACATACAAAAGTGCTTCAGGTGTCTGAACCGAATTTCAGCAGCTGGATTTTAAGTTTTCGGGTGCGCAATCTGAAAACTTCAGAGATCCATACGACCTAAACTTCGGGTCCCACGTACGAAGTGTTTTTCTCCGTTTATGACCGAACTCTTTGTCCTCGGTGCAATAACTGCGAGAGATAAGTTTTTTTCTCGTTGCGTATCCTTTTTTTCCGCTGTGCTTTTTCGCCACGATGAATATCTCAAGCATTTTTACGGGTTGACCGCGCCGTGTTGTGACCGGCGTCCCACTTCGCGGCGGTGACCTCTGCGAGCGTACGGTAAAAGCCCGATGGTGCTTCGCGGTCTGGTGGTATGGAGCGCAAGCATGCGAAGACGCCGCGACGCCGGCCGCCGCGGGAAGGCGAGCACGAGAAGGAACGACGAAGCGCGGGGCGCGATGACCGCGCAACGGTGACAATGAGTGACATAATATTCCTTGACATTGCACTTGTCATTATGTCTGGCCGCTTTGCCACGGTAGCGCAGCGCACAGCATGTGCATGCGGAATCCATCAGGCATTCCCTCGTTCTTCTATCTCCGCAGCGTGTTGTGCCGTTGTTCATGGCAAGGATTTTTCCACCGACGACAGCCCACTTCGAACGATTTACACCCTGGACCTTTGCTTGACTTTGCCTCGTAACGGAGGTTTTGGTCCTATGAGTATGCAGAGGAGAAGAAACAGAGGGATTGCTACAACTAGCAGCTGCTTAAGAAAGCGCCAACTTCCGTCTTTCGCCCTGTACTTGATTTGATATTCTCCTCAAATTTTTCATTAAACAGAAAGAAACAGCACTGGAAAAAAAACACATGGGATCTAGAGTCTAGACTCTTGAAAACATTGATAAGAAAAAATACTCTTAATTCAATCAGATTTTTGCTTAAATCAAAAGGAAATCCGTTCAAATTAAGAGGTTTGGTTCTTGATTTAAGCTAAAAATCCGACTGAATCAAGAGTATTTTTTCTTGTTGATGTTTTTAAGAGTCCGGACTCTAGATCCTATGTGTTTTTTTTCCCAGTGAGAGACAAAATTACATTCTTAAAGAAGCTGTGGTCATAAGAATCGAATTTTGGTGTTCGTGGTGTTCGTTTTAACATATGTCAACCTGAACTTATAATTTTTATGACCAAACCGTTGGTCCGTATAACTAGACCTCTTTGTTATTTCTGTTGAATCTGAAAATTCAGCTGTAGGAACCAAAAGTTTGATCACACGAACAGAACACACGCATCCAATAAAGCGACTGATTCGATTGAAATGAAACTCAGAGCGTCAGTAGTCGTACTGATATCTACAACGATAGATTCTGAAAGCACTTGTGTTATAGGTGAAATTTCTACCTAAGTGCGACTGTCGCAATCTCTGGACAGTTACGAACACTCTTCCATCAAGCTCATTTTAATTTTTAGTTTTAAAATCCGAGAGTCCTATCCTCGCTCGGAGAAAAGATCGAGATTTTTATTGCATCATGAATGAGCTGCGGAAAGAACAGGGTTTCGGAATTGATTCCTAATTGAGCCAATCTATCGAAAGTGAAAAATCATTCACAACGGAAATTGCGACCTTTACTTGAAGCCCTCCTCCCTGTTAACCTTAAAACAGAGCTACCTGCGTTTTATGGGAGAAGAAAGTTGAATGGTTCAATCATTACACGATTGCCCGACTGTGCGCGCAGAGGGATGGGTTTGTACTTTCGCAGGCGAGGCTCAAAGTTAAACTTCGCAGATGATTCACATCAAAATCCTGAAAATAATATCAGGAAAATTTGTCCTAGAGGAGACTATCCAAAAACATTCTGACTCCATGGGATGAAGATGTCTTTCTTACTCCATGCACAGAGAACTGTCCTTACTTGATATGAAAAATTAAAAATTCAATCTTCACGCTCACTTTTGATTATATAATTCATGAGAAAAATCCTGTCGAATGCTAACAACTTCGACAGTCCGCATAGTATCCAGGTGCTTTTTGTATTTCGATTTATAAGTCAATGTGTTAAACTCATAAATCGAAACTTTACAAGAGACTTACCCTCCAAAGTTTTCAATGCCAATCTCATCACCGTCTAAGGATGGATAATGCTGGATGAAATTTTGAAAGAAACTTTGATTTCACCTCCCTTTTTTAGTCCTTGCCGTTGTCTCTAAAATACTGTGCCTCTGCTTATGACAAGGATTAAATTATGAGGTAAGAAAAAAATGATGAAAAAGAAGACAAAAAAGAGGAAAAAGAAAAATGGGTGGTGAAAGAAGAGGACGAAGAAGAGGAGTAGAAAGAATTGAAAATTTCCGAACATCAAAAACATCGGAAAAATTTGGAAGTTTATATTTCCTTGTATGTACCTACTCTGAGCAACATATACAATGAGCGCCAGTTCTGCAGAAAGTCCTTCTCCTTCCGTTTGATACCCGGCTGAAATCCAACCGAGACGTATTTTGGGCGACGCGACAACGTAGTGGCTAACGAGGATGCGAATAGAAACCGTGGATATCACCGACGAAGCGATCAGAAAACGTAACCTTTTACCCAGTGACCTGCAATTGATTTCATTCGGTGTTCATCGAGCATCGAGTATCGAGCACCGAGCTCTCATCAATCATCTGCCGAGCGCGGCCGAGCTGTAATTGCGCGGTTAGATAACCTGCCGAGTCGTTTCGTCGCTGCCCGACACGTTTTGCAGAACGCCTCAGCTCATAGAAAACCTCTGCGTCTTTCCAGTAGCCCCAGCAAATTGACCTTTGAACGCAAGGTTTCTTTGAGTTACCTCTAGGAAAATGCTTGAACCTTAGATTAACGAATTTTTACGCACGCTTTGAAAGGTAATCGGTGCCATTATTGGGACTACTATTAGCTCTGAGATAGAAAGGAGAAGCCCTTGGCGCGCCGGTCATCATGAACCATTAGCGCCTGCGAGACTCCATGAATACTTCCCGCATTACGTCAAACGTATTTTGGTCAGCAGCGGTTGGCGTGAAACTCACAGCGCCTACAAGACTGCATGAATACTTCACGCATTGCGTCAAAAACAGTGCGGTCAGCAGCGGTCGGCGTGAAGCACATACCGCCTACAAGACTGTAGGGATACTTCACGCATTACGCGAAACACAGCACGGTTGTTGCGGTGGCGGAAATTAAAATCATTCAACCACATTTATGTCCATTCTTTCATAATTTTTTCGTTCTTTTCTCATAAATGAAAGGCCTCGTCCACACAGATATAGGTTTACAGAACATAATTTTCGCGCAAAATTCCGTGAACTTTTGCTAGTGTTGACAGGGCTTTCACAAAAAAAGTGTCCAACACGAGTAATCGCGTCTTATGCACCCCTTCTCCTCCGGCACGTTCACCTAATGGTTTGTATCGATGTTTCAAAACGAATGAGAAGAGGTGGCAAAATACAGGCGGCCCATGGGCGGCAAGTAGGTAAATCCGGCCCTGAAGCACTCATGGCATCCTGGACGGATGTAACGTTGCTATTTCTTTTTGATAGAGTCTGTTCCTGATTAAGGACGTCTCGTTCATATCCTTCATTCATTGTGTGCTAAATTCCGGCGAGTTTTTTTTCCATCGATCGCTATTGTGAGCCGCTTGCAAGAGTTAAGAAACCTCTTAAAAGCGGTCGTTTCCATTGCATCAGCAATCGGAGAAGATCTCGCGGCGTCGCGGTCGGACTGATACGAATCCGCGTTATTTTCGAGTAACAACTACACTGGTGTGTTCAGGAAAAACGCCGCATGAACCTTCAGGCGTTGCCAAATTTCCTTTGCTAAAACACGAATTTCCCGGTAAACTTATGGATGTTTTTCTTCCAATTTTTTAGACAATTTTGTTCGCAATTTCACTTAAAAGTCGTCAAAATTTCAAGGGAAAATTTTCATAATATTTCTTAAAAATAAACATTTCAATGAAGGCAATTTAGCAACGCCTGGAAGTTCATACGGCGTTTTTCCATTGCTCGGCAGTACAGAACAGAGACAGTGTCTACATTGTGTTGAGCCCTGGTTATAACGCCCGTAGCCGCCACTATTGCAAGTATTTGCATAGCTCACGACGGTGGACACCGACCCTAGAAAACAGACTATCCGGTCGTAAAAACAGGGTCGCGCCACTGCACTGTCGGCCGGTGAATAGGATGCATGCATGCATCCGACGCGGTGCGCGAGACGCGATGCAACGGCCTTGTTTATGCAAAAAGAGACAGAGCATGACGCCTGGGATAGTGTACACCTAAGGAAGGTGCGCCCTGTCCTACTCTCTCCTCCAACTGCGTTTGTGGTCGGATACTTGATCGTCAGCCGATTATTGAAATTGATAGACAAAGCATTAGACAAAGAAGACAGAGGGAGCATGGAGCGATTCTCTCGCTGAAAAAAAAGTATCATAATCTCAACTATTCTTCCAGCTGATTTTAACGGTGGCCTTTATAAAATAGTTGCACTAGCTAGAAGTGTAAAGGCACCAGCCAGCCGTACACTGGGAAAAAAAACACATTGGATCTAGAGTCCAGACTCTCAAAAACATCGACAAGAAAAAATACTCTTGATTCAATCGGATTTTTGCTTAAATGAAGAACCAAGCCTCTTAATTTGAGCGGATTTCCTTTTGATTCAAGCAAAAATCCGATTGAATCAAGAGTATTTTTTCTTGTCAATGCTTTCAAGAGTCTGGACCCTCGATCCAATGTGTTTTTTTCCAGTGTAGGCTATGGATTCTCTGTCAAAATACCTCTTAATTTACCTGCTGCTGACGGTTTCAAAATTGAACCGATGATGTATTAGCAAACAGCAGCCATCTGCCCACCCTTCCGTATTTTAGCACGGCTGTGAAATTCCCTCTCAGTCTATTAGAAGTGTAAATCTCCGAAAGGAAATAATCTAGAGATCAACATAAATCAGCGAGAGGAGCTATGTCGCGGGCAGTCCGCGACGCGCGGATGAGGAGCTCTTCGAAAATGCTTTTAGCAATGTCGAAATGCACCGTTAACGCAAAGTTACCTAACGCCCGAATCAGGACGCTTGCGTTTTCGCAGTAACCGGGAATGGGCGGTTGTGGCAGACGCGACCTAGATCAATATTTAAGAGCTCTCAAAAGTCGGCGTACATTAAATTTGTGAAACTGAGCGGTAACCGGGGACTGGAGATGAAGTCATGGTTTGAAATGACCGATTGGTTATCGGCAATCGATTGCAAAAAAATCACTCATTTCTGTCACGACCGAATCGGTAGAGTAAGACCTCACGGCCCCTCGGAGTGTTCTCTTTTCATCCTCCGACCCATCCGTCTTCACTGCCGTGCTAAGGAAGAACGTCGTATGAACATTTAAGAGTTGCCAAATTTCCTTCGATAAAATATTATTTTTGAGGAAAATTATGAATATTTTTCCTTGGAATTTTCAGGAACTTCAGACCAAAATACAAACAATATTCTCTGAAAAATTCGAAGAAAAATATTCATAAGATCACCAAGGAATTCGTGTTTGGCAAAGGAAATTTGGCAACGCCTGAAGGCTCATACGGCGTTTTTACTTAGCACGGCAGTTAAGTTCTTCGGTCGTTTCCTTCATGCAAATTTTGCACCGTTTGCAATACCTCATTTTTTCACCAAATCCAAATTGCGACGGCGTTTCCTTCGACGTAACCAAAGTGTCGAGCATATTGCCCTCCGAAGTATTTCCCACGCTTATTTTTTGATCATGCAAGAAAAATTCAATTTGAAAGATAGGTCGTAAATCGAAATAAAGGATAAACGACGTTCGGAATATTCCCGACAAACGTTTGAGATCTCTTTGCGCCTGACGCTGAGCTGTCTAAATCGTATACTAGGGCGTCTAGCATCAGGGTTTTCCTGATTCTATCAGGATTTGAGGTCAATCAGGATTTAATCCCGATTTCCTCAGGATTTGAGGAAAAATCGGTCGTAAAATCAGGATTCGAGAAAAGTCGGTCGTCCGATTGAATTTTTTTATCGAGTTATTTTTGTGCAGTTAAAGTTTCTCGGCCTTAAATCAGGATTTGGAAAAATTATGAAATCATGATTTAGCAGTCAAAAATCAGGAATTCATCAGGACTTCCCCAAATGGGGGAAAAAAAAAATAGACACCCTGTAAAAGTTTCTTGTTGACCTCTGTGGATCGTGATTGCTTCAAGTTTCTGAGAAATTCCGACATTTAGGTACTTGACACAGTTTTCAATGACTCCAACTTGTAATTATTTTGAAAATTTGAAAAATGAGTCTCAAGGTCAAGGTAATAATCCGTAATTCCAAATTTTGCTTCCTCCTTCCTTTTTTTGCTATCCTAATTAATACAATTTTTTAGCGTGTACGCACAATTCATTTGTTGCAATGCCCTTGTTTCTCGAAATAAAAAAGTCATGCAGTGTCACTTCAGTTATACTAAAATTGTTCATTAAATCTTGCCCGTGTAGTTAATCCTCATCATGAGGTAGAATCAGCGATTTTGAGCTTAATGAACCATTTAATGAGGAAGAGTTTGATCTGGAAAGAAAGTTTGACGCTTTAATTAAAAGATTGTTAATGAACTGGTCGTGACAGCGCCACGGCGCCGCACAGTTTATCGAGTAAACTAGAGAGGTCGGACATGAAATTTTGGACTAAAACTGCAAAATTTGACGTTTCTTTTGTCACATTTTAAATTTGGAGGGGTGCTTCTGGAAGAAAATTTCAAGAGGAAACCAATGGAGCCACTTTTAGAACCTCAACAATTTGTATAAACGGAGTTATAAGCGTTTAAAGTTTCCAAATTTTGGCCGATCTCTCCTATCGACTCGATCCACTGTGCGTTGTCACCGTAGCTGTGACCCAAGTTAGTTGATTCGATGCCTCAGATGGCAATGTCGTCACAAATGGATGCATTTATGCTACAAGGAACTATGTTACACGCAAACCAGTTCTTTGCAGCAAAAATACGTTCAAATGGCATATATGTACATTTATGTATCATTACTTTGTGACAACCGATAATGGCCGGTCATGTACAAACATCCCTCAACATAATTACGAAACGCTTAATATTAAATTTTTTGTCTGTGGCGATTTTGCAAGTTGGTAACACTGTTTTTCCTCCATTAAAATCCTTTAGGTCCAGTTACACGATCAAATTGAGCCATCAAATTGGGCCTCTCATTGGTCGCATCCTCACCTCAGGTCTTTTTCCACCAATCAGAGCTTCAGTTTGATGGCTCAATTTGATCGTGTAACTGAACCTATTGAAAATATTGATTTTGGGTGTTGCAAGCCATCTCACCAAGAATCGATTGTTTTATATGCATTTAAACGGAGAAAAAACAGTGTTGCCAATTTACAAGAGTAGTTTCTGTTTCCTTTGGGATCCGAGTGTTAAAGAACATTTGCAAAAGTTGATTTTTTTTTTTTTTTAATTCTGAGTAGCAAGTCAAAATGAATTCAATGTTCAAGTTTCGTGGTATGGAGACTGTAAAATTATTCGATTCAATTTTTTTTTTTTTTAAAATGAAAATTTAGGAAACCATTTAAAGGTCTTTGGTAAAATTCTCAGACAAATCTTAAGACTCACTTACTACGCAAATATCTCATGCGAAAGAAGAACAAATACTTAAAAGCTTTAGAGATACGACGCGGTGTTTGAACTTTCAAAAGCGTTTGTTTGAAAATTAGGTCTTCCGCTTTACTTCTTTCTCCTGGAAAGTGCCTCAATTCTTCAATTAAACCATACTGTCCCGAGCTGAGCAACTGTGCATACTTTTCACTACCGGATGTGTAAATTACCGTAATTAATTTCGAGTAAATAGTATTTTTTGCTGACACTGCCTACAGAGGTCATGGATTCAGTGGTGGAGGGAATGGTGGTCTGTGTACTCAGGTAATTATCGAGTATATGCAAACGATGTGTGGCTTGATAAACGCGGGTTAATTGTAAGAGTTGCCCGCGACTCCAGCGCGGTTGCGCGTTGTCTCTGAGATGCCATTTTAATTTTCTTTTTATTCTTTGAAAATCGGAAGAGCCAGTCAAATGCTTATTTCTCAGTAGTAGATAGTAATGAAACTATCAAAATACGTACTTGCGTTCTACATAACAAATTAGAAAAGAGAGTTAATTAGTTAGTTAATTTATTTAGAGACATTCAGCAATTTAGGCTATGAATGTCTTCACAAAGGAAAGAAGGAAAAGGAGGAAAGAAGGAAGAAGGAAGATGGGTGCATATACAAAAATTCAGATCCTTAAATTAAGGGAGGCAAAAAGTTTTAGTATCCTGAGAAATTGGCATGCTAGAAGTGTATCTTACATGCGCCTTAACCCTGTACGTATGACATCAAGTTGTGCTCGATTTGACATTTTTTGAGAACTTAGAACTTGGTTTAAGATTATTTTAAGACAGTACTAAGCGTTTGCATATTTATGTATTTCAACGTTATCTCATTTGAAAAACAGTAAAATTGCTTCCCCCCTTTATTTTAAACGCCAAGCTATCTCTGTAAATTTACATTCACTGTTTGAGCGCTCAAGGAGATGCAATTCTTTACCGGAATGTTTTTTCCTTTGATGTAAGAGGAAGTCAAAACATTCTAAGTACCATCAGATATCATTAAAATTGCACGCAACATTTCTTACGTTGAAGGAAAACCTGAATACCTTTGCCTCGTGAAATTTTAATTGAGAATCTGGCTCTAAATTTTTTGTCAAATTTATAAGAGAAGATCATTTTTTAGACCACCAGAATCCCTCTCAATGCAAGAAACATATCGATGGCTCAAGTAAAAAAAATCCATAAATCCGATTGCAACGTTGAAACACTCTGATTATTTTTCATTTCTTTGAAAGAAAACCAAGCAACAAACAAGGTTTCTTTAAATTCTCCTTGCATTTTCGACCAGTCCAAAATTATTCTCAAAACATTTAAAAGAGACCTCTTTGTTTCATCAATATAAAAAAAAAAAAGTATTATAGAGGATTGTCAAAAGTCTAACAGAGTTACGCTTTAAGCCATCGGGGTTCACAATAATCTAAACAACATGTGGCGTTCAGCGTGTTTTGATCTTTCACACGTGACCTCTGCGTAACAATGATCCGTAATTATAGTGATATCTGACAAAGTTGATCGGGGGCTCCTACGAAAACAAACGAAGTGCGCGATGATGATGGTGTGGAGCATGCGTAGTTACTAGAAAATTGCAGATGGACTTTCGCGGGGGACATTAGTCAAAAAGAGTGGAGGCTTTGGCTTTCACGGTTTCACGTGCTCCCTCCATGACTGCCGTGATATCGAAGAGAGCAGTAAGTACATTTCTGTATGAGCCATGGTTAACACATGCTTTCACGTGTCTCGAGGTTCAGCCCATCATGCACTCACTACTCTCTTTGCTGGAGCTCTTCGCGAAGTGAGCAGTAAGTGCATTTCTGTACGAGCCATGGTTAACACATGCTTTCATGTGTCTCGAGGTTCATCCCAGCATGCACTTACTGCTCTCTTTGCCAGAGCTCTTCGCGAAGAGAGAAGTAAGTGCATTTCTGTATGAGCCATGGTTAGCACATGCTTTCATGTGTCTCGAGGTTCAGCCCAGCACGCACTTACTGCTCTCTTCCCTATCACGGTAGATGAGCTGTTTCCGATTCGTGAGGTGTTTCGCACGACCCAACGTGGCTCATACCGGTATGTTCCCGGCGCCCGGCCCGGTGCGGCACAACTCACCGCCAACCGCGCGCCGACCGGAGTCCGGCTTCATGCTCACCCGATCCGATACTCTTATACGACCATTTGTCGTTCATCCATCAATTCTTGTAATTTAAACCACCCGCAGTTGCCACTTTTATTACAAAACCAAGGGAAAAAGCAGTAAGAGTATGACCCATTCAACGTAAGAACAAAACTCCTTAGAGACTTTAACGCGAGGATAAGAAAGTAAGCGTAACGATCTCCAAAATGGACCACTTGATTAAGTGCGAATTTAAGCCCTCTGATACATATTTCCAAACGAAAATTTCTCGTAGAACGCGTTTCGTGCAACAAAAATTACTGAAATTAACTCCCGACTAAGATATTAACGTTTTTAGTTAACATTCATTGCGGAGAATTTGAACTCCCCGCTCACAAGAAAAGAAACTTCCGCTACTTGAATCAAGCCACGCATTACAACGGTTTTGGCAGGTTCCTGAGTGGAGCAATATTTTCCCCGCTTTGTGTCGTTCAAAGATCCAGTTAACAACGTGCAACAGTGGAGCCGAAGTACCGAAATTCAGGTTGCAATATTTTCAAACCGCAGAGATTTTTCGGGTAAGGTTTAGAACGCAATGTGACTCACTTAAACTTTTTTACCCTCATGAGCGGTAATCTTAAATTTATGTATCAAGGAACGTTAAATATCTTGGTCAGGAATTACTCTCAGTTATTTTTGTCCCTCGAGTCGTATCCTACGTGAAATTCCAATAAGGAATCAAGTATCAGATTCAGAATGCTTAATTTCGCACCTTGTCTAGTGATCCATCAATAGCATGTTATTTATTACCTTTATTTACCTGCATTAGCAGATGCCATTACGCCACCTTGTCCTCTACTTGTCTTCATAATGATCGAAAAGCTTGTTCAAAATGTGCCACAGTGCCACACTCTGAAAATGAAAAATTCGAGTAAAAGGAAAAGCTTGTTCCAAAAGTGACCCATATTGAAAAGAATAAAGTCCAGAAAACGGGAAAAACTTAATTTAGCCGAAAATTTTCATTGAATGAAGAAGTTTCTTTTTAACTCGCTTTAATCGATTCTACGACAGTGTAACGTAGAGTACCTTTATAGACGGAGTATAGCCATTCGTATATTTTTACCACAGGAAAAATGTTTCGCTTTTTGATTGGTCAACGAGTTTTTAGGCTTCATGATGCTCTTACGGCCGTAAATAAACAAACAAGATGGCGGCTCACCGTAACATCGATAAGAAGCTAAATTTGACAAAAATTTTAATTATACGGCAGTAACAATTTAAACAAGCATATCTACGAATAACACTCGAAAAACACACGAAAACATTGCTAAATTGCCTTTCACCCTTATCACAGGAGGATGTAAGATGTGCATAACCTCAATCTTGCTTGCTGATAACGGCCATCTTGTTTGTTTATTTACGGCCGTAAGAACATCGTGTCACCCTTTTTTCACGCGACCAATGAAAAACCGGAACAGAAACGGCCATACTCTGTCTATAAAGGTACTCTAGTGTAACGGTCCTCGGTTCAATCTGAATTTTCTCTTGCCGCTTGCAACGTTGCAAGAAAGCTGGGAAGTGGAAGAAGAAAATGGACGTCGGAAACGGACGGCGGCCACAAAACGGAGAAAGGATATGATTTATGTGGAGACGCGAACTGCTCACATGACGCGCAGGAGCCTGGCATGCATATTTTTCGCACGTATCATTAAAATCACACCGCTCGCGTCCGACGCGGCGCAACTGGAGGGATCGATCCTCGTATTGACGGATCTTGGGCCTAATTTCAGGGTCCGGAACTTTTGGAAGATTCTAATCGCGTCGCCGTGTCAAAGGTCCTCCGCTTGACTCTCCAACAAGTCCCGTCATCGGGACAAATCACAGGGTTTGAGTGACCGAGGAAGTGCCATTTCCTGACCCAACCGCCCGAATCGGGAAAGGTTATCGCGGTGGGAACCTTCATTTTATGGACACTTGCTGTTCCAAAATTGACGGATTTCGAGTTTTCGAATTCCCACGTCGAGTCATTGTGGTGGAGGTTTTTCCAATGATACCTTAATTTGATGAATTTGAGCCTTGTGTTATGGGGAGAAAACAGAAAGTTGGTCGTGATCATTGCGCATGGGCGCAAAAGCTCCCCTAAAGATTTTATCACACCTTCTGGAGAGGTGTGTTTTGTGAGTGTCTGAGATTCTCACAACGAAAATTGACCTTTGATGAGATCGTGTAGGGAATAAGTTTCTAGGATTATATGTGTCGTGTGTGATGCGCGGTCGGATTCGTGAAATATTTCAACCATTGAACTGCTCAGGCAGTGAAAAATATCAGACAAATAAATTTTCGCGTTTATCATATTTCTTTCTTTGCAAAATTTTGGTGAAAATTTAAAAAAAAAAAAAAAAAAAAAAAGAGACTGTGTTTTTGAAAATTTCCGAGTTAACCTACATTTTCCTATAAAGCATAACTATGTTTACATCATAAGTCGCAACAATTTTTAGGTTTATGGGAAGAATATACAAAATTTTCAATAATTCAAAACATTCTATCTTTTTTTATTGAATCTTCATAAGACCGATCTAAAATATTTCAAATCGATATAGATTCTTTTCTATAGAATTAGTACATTTATGGTCGTTAATAAATACATATTTGCCTGGTTTTTTTTTTTTTTTTTTTTTTTTTTTTTTTTTTAGATTTGACGTTTGATTGATTGTTTTCCCGTACAACTTTCATCACCACCCAAATCCTCAACCGTTTTTGACGTCTCTATAAGGCTCTCTTCTCAGAGTGAGCCATCAATCCCTCCCCTCTAAAGCGCTTAGTCTATAGACACCATTAGAAAGCATCTTGTCGGGGAATCCGAGGCCAAACAAATAGTGGAATGGCATGACGCCAAAAACTGGGCAGAAACAATTAAAGCTCATACGAAGTCGATATTAATTAAACATAATAGCAGACTGAGGCACGGAGGCTAGCCAGGTGATCTCTCCGTCTCGTTAAGCTATGACGCGACGCGTTTCAGTCATGAGACGACGGAGTCAGTGGCCTGGCGTGCCTCGCGATATATTAATCGATCCTCTATTTAAACTCATAGAAAAGGATCGTCAAACGGTTTTTCGCAGCGAACGCTTTTATAATCGATTATTTACCTCTGCTTCAAACGGAGAAGTATCGGTAATCGATCTTCCACGCCTCGCTTCTGCGTGAGACGACGGAGTCTGCATGTCGCACTCGTTTATGGTGGGCATTTTCATTTTTAAGGACCAGAATGGACGCTACTCAAACCTGAATAAAAAGTTTTTATTAGACGTTTCTCACGTTGCGGGCTTCGTGCAGGAGCGGGACGTCCACTGTGGTCGCGCGCGCTTTTGTTTATAGTTAGTTCATACTTGAAGCTGGACACCCGTTGTTATGCTTACCCGATTAATTTCACTCACGCCATCATATTTTGTCGTTGCTCTGACGAAAGGACTCACAGGAGAATCTCGATTATCCACGGCGGTATTAGTGGCGACTCTTGAAAGTTGGCAACACTACACGTTAAAAAGGAAATTGCCGATTTAACAATTTTGCAGTTAAAAAAAGTGACTGCCATGATTCAACGCTGTAAAAAAACACATTGGATCTAGAATCCATACTCTTGAAAACATTGACAAGAAAAAATACTCTTGATTGAATCGGAATTTTGCTTGAATTAAAACGAAATCCATTTAAATTAAGAGACTTGGTTCTTGATTTAAGCTAGATTCTGATTGAATCAAGAGACTTTTTCTTGTAGATATGTTTTTAAAAGTCTGGACTCTAGATCCAATGTGTTTTTTTCGCCAGTGAATGTAGGTAGATTTACAACTACAAAAGTGCTAATTTTACCACCTTGTGGTTAAATTAGTATTTTTTTATCGGAAAATCTAAATTGAAACATGGCTGTTGTTTTTAAAAACCACAAACTTGTCAAATCAGCAATTCCATTTTTTCTGTGTATCATTTATCAATTTAAACGCATTGAAAATTTCGATTTTAGGTGAGGTTATCTGCCCACCAAGGATTGATAGTTTTACATACCAGAGCTACCACGGATTATCGGAAATTGAGGATCATTCTGAAGTAAGCTATTTGGCCGGGAAAAGTGATCAAGAAGACTGTACACTAAAACATTCTATTAAAGCACTTGTCAAATGCGAGACAGAAATGTTAATAATTATCAGTTACAAATGAATACATTTACCTTGAAAGGTCATTTTTGCGAACATCATTTCTGTAGATTTTTTCCAGAGGTTCCTCCTTAGAATTGCGACGTTTTTGGACTTCGATCTTTTCAATGCGTTCAGTCTATTTTGGTACTCCCCCCCCCCCCTCCATCTCGCCTCGCTTTTTATACTCCGGAACATATCACTATATTTTGAGTTTTTTCTGCGCAAAGTTCTCGCTCCCCGTAGACGAGTCTACGTTTAGGTAGCACTTTTTTTTCATTGGAACTTTCTTGATTTTTAACCCCACTTATCATCGGCAAGTCTACTTAAAAAAAAAAGTATAATAATGAAAATGAATAAATTAAACTAGTTATTAACACAGCAACACACCAAGGAAAGTTTGAAAGCTTCGCTTGTTAACTCTTTCCTTTCTTTTCCTTAAGATGAAGTCCACTACACTCAGAATGCATGCTTTTAACCGTGTCCT
Source organism: Bemisia tabaci (assembly GCF_918797505.1). Classification (NCBI taxonomy): domain Eukaryota; kingdom Metazoa; phylum Arthropoda; class Insecta; order Hemiptera; family Aleyrodidae; genus Bemisia; species Bemisia tabaci. The sequence continues at coordinate 31,111,213 of NC_092797.1, read as the reverse complement.
TTCAATAAATGTGCGTCTGTTTACTCAATCGAAGCTTTTTACTCGACTATGAGTTGTCACTTTCATCCCGAGCGCATTTCCATTTGTTTTTACCGTGTTCCAACCACTATCTCTGTTTCCTTTTTTCCCCTCAGAGGCTTGGATTAACTTGAATTGCAAACAAGATCTCTTCAATTCTGCCAATATAAATTATCGTGTCCACTTTCAGAGCGCTATACCTCCCTATAAAATGAGGCAGTTGACGGAGACTTGTGAGCAAAGGCGAGTTCTTTTTTGCTCGAACTTGCGTGCGACGGTCACTGTGTTAGTGAAACCGAATGATCAACTTTTACTAAACTGGTTCTTCTTCTGACTGTATAAAACACATCAGTTATGACTTTTATACCTTGTTAGTAACATACCCGCTGATTTTGGCCTAAAGGCGGATCTTGTTAACTCTTTGACAGACCTGTAATTAAATCGAATCAGTTCTGCGTTTCTTTCATTAGTACGATGTGTGGAAGGGAGACAATTAAAATTATGAACTGCGCCTTTTATTTTTTGCTACTGACAATTAGACGTTGTCTTTTTGATAACTTAGCGAGAAACGGGAACTTTGAAATGGAAATAGAGAATTGTAAAAAAGAGAGATGTAAAGGAAAATACATGTAGACGGAAGGAAAAAATAGAATATAAGCTGAGCGCGTTTTTCAGCTAATCGTCGTCAATCTGATAATTTAAATTTTTCTAATACATTTTTGTTTTTGTTTTTTCACAGGTGGGAGTCTTATTTTGATGAATATTAGTGTTGAAGACATTACTTCCGCAAATGCTGTTAAGCGTAAGTAATTTGAGTTTTTCCTACTTTTAGCCGTAAACTCAACCCACGTAGGAAACACCAGCACCCCTCCATGACCAATAACTTCGTTTTTTTTTGTTTTTTTTTCACTAAGCACGGTCAAATTCACTGTTTTTAATCTAAATTTTCCTTTTTTAATTTATGCAGTGACGACGTCAAGTTTTAGAGAAGAACCGGAAGATTTTGGAAATTTAGATTAACCTTGGAAAGTTAGGACATTTTGGCTGAAACCTGAAATTTTCTTGTTCCTCATTTAATCTCATCCATACTTTCTATCCAAAAAATTTACATTTAGTGCTAAATCTGTCCCCTGATCAGCATTTCCATGCTCATAACTCCTCCGAAATTCGGTGAACGTCAAGTAATTTCATACTTATAAGCTTAAAAAGTCAAGAGCATGTAATGAGTTTTCAAAACCCTAGGAATCTTATTGTCACTCCAGTAATTCAATTGCCCTTTATTCGCCATCTCTGTCATGAAAAGACGTAACTACATTTTAATGTTGCCAAATTTCCCAATCACAAATTTCCCAAAAGGAAATTGCACTTTTACCAGGAGGATTTTGGGAATTTATAATTGAAAATTTCACTGATTTTTCTTCTGACTGAACCCAAAAATCAAACTTATCCACAAAAATTTCATTCTAGTGAAACATTGAACCATTTGAGTCAATCTTGCAACCTTGGAATATAGTTACGTTCTTTCGCCCAGGTAGCGACGCATTCTGCCGTGCTAAGGAAAAACGCTGTATGAACCTTCAGGCGTTGCCAAAATCTTTTCGATAAAACACGAATTCTCTGGTAAACCTATATTTTTCTTCCAGTTTTTCAGGAAATATTCTTTGTATTTTGATCTAAAGTTCCTGGAAATTTCAAGGAAAAATTTGCATAATTTTCCTCATAAATAAACATTTTATCAAAGGAAATTTGGCATCTCTCGAATGTTCTTACGTCGTTCTTCCTTAGCACGGCAGAATTGAGCATATTTTGCCCTCCCAAAAATCCAGCAAAAATGAGGCCCTCTCAAAATATTATTCTAAGTCTGTGTTACGGAGAAACCCGGATGTTATATTGAGCCCCGCGATCACCAAAAACGTTGACGAATGCAACTGGAGTCCGTAGAGAATTTTACGTAACGTAAGCAATGTTGATGTACGCTATGAATGCCGACCGCCTACGCCTCGGTTCTCCGCGGGTGTTTAAGGAGCGCCTTTGATCAAAGTTAAGGTGCATCCATGCCGCACTTTCCGGATCCGGCGCCGTTCGATGGGACCCGATGACTGACCACAAATCATCGGAGTCCTCAAGAGGAGAATTGACGTTATCCGCGGGCCCGATCGATCCGAAGAGTTTTGTCAGTTGCGGAGGATTACAGTTGTCTAACAAGATCAGTCCCGGGAGAAAGCGTAACTCTCCGAGCCTTGTTAGTCTATTTACTTTTCCAGCAAACGTCTTTGAAATATCGGCCGCGAGTGAGAAGGCACCGAGTTTACTCGCCCGGGAGAGAGTTGCGCACTATTGAAAGTTTCAATCAAACTTGTGTCTCTCCGCGCGCTCGGACCCGCGTCTCCCTCCAGTGTCGAGTGCTTTTGATCCCTTCTATTTGGCTCAACGGGTTTCGAGTGTTTTTTCAATTATCCTGCAACTCTCCTCGCCCACAATGCCATGATAATCCGGCCCCCGTCGATAAAATGTCCGGGTGTGGCACCAAAAGCCTCAAGGCTACACTGCCGTGCTAAGGAAAAACGCCGTATGAACCTTCAGGCGTTGCCAAATTGTCATTTCTAAAACACGAATTTCCTGATTAACCTATGAATATTTTCCTCCCAATTTTGCAGATAATGTTGTTTGCAATTTCACCTAAAGTTCCTGAAAATGCCAAGGAAGAATATTCATATCTTTCCCCTAAAATAAACATTTTATTGAAGGAAATGTGGCAACCCTCGAATGTTGATACGGCGTTCTTACTTAGCACGGCAGTACACTGGTGCTGTTAAGTTGGGGTGCCTGGTTGTCCCTTAGTCAATAAAAGCATAAGCTAGTGTCGCACGATCAAACCGTGCTATTAATATATTGGGGTCAAATGGTCAACACAAAGCCATGAAGGAACACTCTTGCTCGATTAAAGAAACTGCCGAAACCTAGTGATTGATTCAAGTACACTATGTTGTTTTTCTTGTGAGTGGGGAGTTCAAATTTCCCGTAACCATTAATCCTAAAAACGTTAATATCTCGATTAGGAGTTGCTTGCAGTAATTTTCGTTGCGCGAATCGTGTTTTACGTGAAATTTTGAGGAATCAGCTTGTACTAGAATGCCTACATTTGCATTTCGCCGGCTGGTTCATTGTGGAGAACGTCACGCTTACTTTCTTATCCTTGCGTTAAAGTCTCCCAGGGAATTTTGTTCCTTTAGTGTTTGGACCACATCTTCACTGATTTTTCCTTGTTTTTACCATACAATTGGCAACTGCGGGTGGATTACAGGGAACATGCATCATAATACTGTTACATTCGTACCTTTTTTTAAGGTCCATTGAGGAAGAGCGATTGCAAATCCCTAAACGTAAATATGCTTCTCTTCTTGAGTTAATCCGTTCAGTGGCGATTCCTGAAAGTTGGTAACACTGTTATTCCTCAACATTGGCGGATCTAGCGAATTGACAATATTGTTTTTCTCCATTTTAACCAATGGGAATGTATCGATTCTTAAAGGGGCCAGGTGCTCCGGCCAGAATCGATTATTTCGTCGCTTGGCTGACATAAGGGCGTAACTGCACATTGAGATGAGCCCGGAAAAGCATTGAATTGTATGGAAGACAGGGTTCATTGCAGAGTGTAGTTACGCCTTTATGTCAGATAGGCGACGATTTATCATAGGTTTAAATGGTGGGAATCCGATGTTGCCAAAATGCTGAATCCGCTTCTGTTCCTCAATTTAAATGTATGCAAAACAATCGATTCCTTGGTGAGGCAGCTTGCCTCGCCTAATTTCGATATTTTCAATGGGTTCAAACGGAGGCAAAACACTGTTGCCAACTTGCAGAATCGCCGTTGAATCTGGATGAAGCCGGATCCTCGGATGCGCGATGCACCGAGTGAAGAACAAAATCAAGGTCATTCAGAAGCAGACGCCGAGCAGACTTGCGTCACCAGCCGCGAATCGATAGTTCCACCGACCGTTTTCCTATCTTTTACTGCATCTATATCGTGTATATCGAAGCTCGATCAATCGATTTTTGATCCATCGATGTTCGATACCGAGCGGGGTGGAGGTCCATTGTAGTCCGGGTCCACAATCCAATGCGCTTGCCATTGGCAGTGCTACGTGAGATGCGTTAAGGTTTCAGCCGCATCTGGATGTCGTCGGGGCAGTGCCCCCTCTTCTGACCCCCGTCCCCCGGTGCCCCGCGCGCGGCCGAGTCACATAAACAATCAGCGTCTGCGGGTCTGCGTCGCGCGGCCCGGCCGGCGCGGCGCGTCTGCGTTTCGCTCGGCGCTAATTTCAATTAATCAAGGATCGGACACACGCACGATTGCGATCGGACTGAAATGTTTTGTCGCGTCCGCTCGCATGTTAACTCATGATTAGCACGATTCGGATTGGAATTGGAATTGCTTCGGGATGGGACGCGACGCGACGGGGAAAAGCCTAGACCTGAACAAGGTTGCCGATGTTAATGAAGGATACACTGAGGTTGCCTACTTTAGTAAATATTAAGCAGCATCATGATGTTTATGTGTTTTTGAAGCGTCCAGCCCACCTTCAAACTAGGGGCTTCAAAGACGCTCATCGATGGAACTGTTGACTGTTGCCTTTCAAAGATCGTTGGGCCGACGATCTTTGAAGGTAACCGATGTGTTCGAGATACATCACAGATCAGATCTTGAAATTTTCAAGGAATTCCGTGCAGAAATGGCTGAGATATAGAAGAATTGGTGCCAGTTTGAGAGCCCCAGTTTGTAAGTGGGCTGGACTCTTTAGAGGTATGAAAAAATTCTACAATGATCATGGCGACAGTGTAACGGGATTTTATTGGGGCTCTTTTCAGTTCCTTCTTACCTTCGGGCTGAGGGACGAAAGGAAGCTACACTGAGAGAAATATTTGTGTTCATTTTGGTTAGTATAGGAAGTGAAAACAGAGTGTCTAGCATCAGGATTTTCCCGATTCTATCAGGATTTGAGGTCAATCAAGATTTGAGGAAAAATCGGTCGTAAAATCAGGATTCAAGAAAAGTCGGTCGTCCGGTTGGTTTTTTTTTAGAGCTATTTTTGTGAATGAAGGATTTTTAATTTTCCTCCACAAAAAATCAGAATTTGAGCAGGATTCGGAAAAATCATGAAAACAGGATTTTGCAGTCCAAAATTAGGAAAAGTCAGGATTTCCCAAATTGAAAACGAACTAGACACTCTGGAAACACTAACCAAGCCAACTTTTGTGTTGATGTTGGTACTTGTTGCGGTGAATTAAGAGCGAGAAACAAAAGAGAGAATAGGAAACTACAGAGTTAACCGAAGGTTCTGGTCATTTTGTTTTACTTCCGGTACTGACCAAACTTTTTTGCTGAGTTTTCTCTCCATGTAGCTTCAGTGATTCAGTGATGCAAAATTAACATCGATGGCATTTAAGAGAAGTAAGCTCTCCACCGTCATAGTACCGAAACCAGCATTAAAATCGCGGCGTAACTTTCAACGGAGGCTATTCTAAAAGTGCTTGCTACGCACGTACTAAGTCGATGAAATCTTTCGACATCCAGACATCTTGAACTCATTCCAAAAAAAACAGGAGATCACTCTCAAACTTAATTTTCTTTGCCTGCTAAATATTTTGCGTGGCCCCGATTGCAATCATACTCTTACGTGGTATTGGTTGAGCTGTATTTTTTACTAAGCTTATTTGCAGTGGCGTGGCGTGCTATGCGATATATCGTTTGCTCTGCCTTTTGAACCTATAGAAAAGGATCGATAAATAGGGTGTTCGCAGCGAACACCTTAATAATCGATTCTCTACTACAGCTTTAAATGGGGAAATATCGATAGATCGCAAAGCACGCCATGCCACTGCTTATTTGTCTCATAAAGTGCATTCTCCGAGCATCTTTGACCCTTCAGAAAAAAATCAGAGTCTTCCCTCCTTAAAAACAACGCAAAGTCAGAAATTTTAAAATTCTAGAAAGTTTGCCAACCGTAACATTTCCATCGCGAATGAAGAAATGTTTAATCTCGAAATTCTTGAAGATAAACCGCTTCCCGTAGATACATAGTCCATCTTTAAGCTCAACATTACAAGCCAAGAGTTCATACTACACTCTGAAATTTCAGGCAGACCATAAACGTCAAACTAACTTTAAAGGGTGGGCGGCACTGTTCAGGAGGAAGCGTGAACTTTCATGATCTTGCTTGTCAAGTTGTGCAATAACATATTAATAATTGTCGTCAAAAAGCGGAACATTTTCGAGCAATCTGGCGACTCGCTATGTTAACGAAGAAGGTGAGCAACGTGAAAGAGGGCGTTCTGTGAGATGGTTATCGGCTCAAACGGAATGACAAAGGAATTCAAATTGGCTTTCGTCGACAGCGAACAATTGAACACCCTTTCCGCCGGGGGAAAGCATTGCGTCGTCGCGTCGCTCCGCGTCTGAAAAAAGCTCTGCTTTCAACGTCCCTTAATGGGTCGAAAGCTCGGCCGTAAAATATGTGAAATGTGTCGAAGCGTCGCCTGTTGGACTTCCGAAGCCCATTTTGATTCATAGCTCGTCACTCCACCAACGCAGGGGCGTATCTACATTTAGAGATGAACCTTATTGTCCGTGTTATTTTCGCTTTTCAGGGTTCACGTGAAAACGGAAGTACGCTCTTATGCCAAATACCGCCGTCTTATCATACATTAACTTCTGAAATTGTCGGACGATCGAAATCATCTTTTCCTCATAGCAGTATTTGGTTTTCAAATTCGGGTTATTCATCATTCCGCCCCTCATTTACGATACGATTAATTCATTATTTTTCAGATGGATTTTCACTTATGTCATTTCCTGATTATGATCTGTCATTGCAGTCTTTTCTTTGCTGGACGCAAGGCACTTTCTCCGATTGATTTCTTAAGTGTCAGCATTTCAAGAGGCACTTGTAACTGTCTTGTCCTCTGTATCGGAAAACTCCACGGAAACACCCTCATCCTTTTAAATTTTAACAGCTTTTCGTTTTAATGTGGTGCAAAAATTATCCTCTCTCTCTTCGAAGGAAAGTATATGAATTTTTATCCGGACCTTTGCGGAATTATTAAGGGGGAAAAAGAGGTAGGGGTTTGGAGTTACCCCCTGAAATTATTGTAGTATAACCCCATATGGATTACATTTTGCATTAAGAAGTTACTATTTCTGGCTCATTTTAGAAACAACATACATGCCATTGGTTTCCTATCCAGAAAGTCGCCTTTATAGAGCCAGAGATAGTGGTTCCTTATTGCAAAATGTAATCCATGTATAACCCTATTTGTTGGATGATATGGACATTTCCCATTAACTTTGGTAGTACCATAACTCAAGTTGGGGTAGTACCGCAACATTCGGGTTAGCAACATAATTTATTGGGGTGCTATCACAATTAATCGGCCCTTGTCATCCAATAACCCCTACTCCTTTTCTTTCCGTGATAAGCTGAGATTACAAGGATATAAAGTTTACTTAATAATACAGCTAAAGGTTGTTGCGTTTTTTTTTTTTTTTTTTTTTTTTTTTTTTTTTTTTTTTTTTTTTTTTGTTTTTTTTTTAAGGAGATTCCGGCATGTAAGATTCTTATCTCCTGGGCGGCAGATTAGCAGACAGTTTAGTATCTCTCTGAAACATGTTTCTTTGAAATCATAATGTATTTAGCAATTCCAGTTCCAAACTATCATACGCAATTTTAAGGGAAGTTCATTATAAATCGCACATTTTTTACCGGTCCCACATTCCAAAATAAGCACTTGAGAAAAACCTGTCCATTTTCCTTTTTGCCCGGGAGATTGTAAGCACCTATCCACAAGGCAAATAAATTCACTTGATGTCTGACGGGGAGAGAGGGGGAGGGAGAGGGGGGGAGAGAGAGAGAGAGAGATGCTGCAGGTCTCGGGGCCCGTGTAATCTGGTCTGCGAGCAGCGTCCATCGGGAGCCCCGGTTCGCTCCCCAGGGTCGGAGGAGGGGAGGGGTGGAGGGTGGCAGGCCGGAGGGAGGGAAATTGTCTCTGGATAACAAGGCCGCCTCTATTACCATCGTAAATAATGTATGCAATGAAATGTGCAAAGTGCAACGTGAAACGCGCCTCGCTCCGCGAAGATGTGGAGAACTTTCAATTTGTTCTCTCGCCATTCCTACCAGCGCATGCGATCCATCTTCCTTTTGTTTTTCACTGCCTTTGTTGCCATTATTATCAGGAGTTTTGAATCGGACTGTGGAGGCATTTCAATTAGGTGCTCTCCAAGTGAGACAGTAGGAACGTCGATTTGTCACTTTTTCCTATCTTGAGGATGAAGAGGCAGAGGAGCGATTGGGTCCAGGTGTCTACAAGTCCAGAATTTCCGGAAATAGTGCTGATTGTTTAAGGGCAGTCCGGAAGTACTGAAAAAGTGCGGAAATTCCGCAAGAAGGTCCAGAATTTTTTAAAGTTGTTGTCATTTTTGTCGCAATTTGAACGAACCAAAAAACGAACCATACATAAATAAAGCCGCTTTATAGCGCAGCCTCGCGCTCTGCGACGCCCAATCGCCATTGCCCCCTATCCTCCCAGAGATTATTAGGCAATTGGCATCTTCTGATCTCCTCCTCCACCCCTTGTCGCCAACTTTTCACAGGACGTCCACGACGTCGCCTTCCGGGAGGGACCCAAAAACGAACCAAAGAGTTGTTAAAATTGTGAAACTTACGTACTTCGCAATAAAATTACTAAAATCGTGCAAGAAAACAAAATTGATCAAGATAATTTTCATCTTGAATTTATAGTTTATTCGGAGTAAAAATAACACTTGTTAGATCATCAGTTTATATATTTGCACGGTAAAATCATTCGCACGATCGTAGCAACATTGAAATGCCATTGGTTCCTTTTTGCAAAATGCAATCCAAATAGCTCACGACAAAATCTTTCTCTCATATTTTACATAAAAAAAAGTGTTTAAGAATAAAAATCGGGATTAGCTCAATGGTTGCTGGACCTGTAATTGACGCTCTCAGGTTGTCGTTGTGAAACCAGCTGTTCAACGTTTATAATAACGTCATTTTCAGACTGTCGAAAGATTTGTGGGGCCTGAAAATTGCTTTTCTCGCTTTTTCATAAATATATAGGTGCATTGTCTTTCTCATTGGGTAGTCTACGACCCCAGCCCTGACGCACGGTGGATCGAGTCAATAGGAGAGGTCTGAAAAAAGTTGGAAACTTTGAACGCCTTTAACTCCGTTTATACAAAACTTTGAGGTTTTAAAAGTGAATCCATCAGTTTCCTCGTGAAATTTTCTTCTGAAAGCACCCCTTGCAATGTAAACTAAGACGAAATAAACATCAAAATTCGCAGTTTTTGTCGAAAATTTCATGTCCGACCTCTCTAATTGACTCGATCTACTGTGTGACAACTCTCGACGCTTTTGAGAGGGCGCGCGTGCATCTGCATCAGAATTTCTGCCGTGCTAGGGAAAAACGCCGTATGAGCCCTCAGGCGTTGCCAAGTCTCCTTCGACAAATCATGAATTTTCTGGAAAATTTGTGCATATTTCTCTTCAAATTGTACAGAGAATTTTGTCCGTAATTTTATCTAAGTAATCTATAAATTTCAAGAGCAATTATTGATAATTTTCGCTAAAATCAAATCTTTCTAAGAGGAAACTTGGCAACATTGGAATGTTGATACGGCGTTCTTCCTTAGGACGGCAGATTTGCCCTCAGCAAATAATCTCGTCGCGTGCTTCTCGGGGTCTGTTCAACTTGAACATACGCCCTGAACTCTTATCAAGATCTCTATTCCATTGTTTATTGACTATTTACTCTCGTCTTATCAAGATCGGAATATTAGTGGTAGGAGGATGAAGAGTGCGCTCGGAGAGCATTGAATTCATCAAGGTTCTATCCTATGGCTTAAATATTTACCAACCTCACGAGGGTATCATTATATTTTAGTTTTTTTATTTGTTCCTCCATCTCTTGATTTTTCTTTTTTACTCCTCTCTCTCGCTTCCACGTCTTTCTCTTTTTACATCCATCTCTGATTCTTTCGCTCGGTCTTAATCTCAGAAAAACCGAAGGATTTTTACTTCAATGGCTTCATATATGAGCTCCTCTGGGAATCTTCCAAGGATTATTTGAATGACTCGATGCTAATCACCGATCTTTAGATTGCACTAGGGAGCTCTACCCTCGTAAAGTAATTACCTCACAAAAAAGCGATGGAAAACAACGTTTTGATTGCCCTAACGCTGGCAATGTTTCTTTGTGTTGTGGTTTGAGTTGAGAGAAAATCCGCATGCACGATCCCTCAATCTTGGTCTACAAGTTTTGTCAATTTGTGCCAAAACAAGGCAAATTTAAATAGATGGTAAAAAGTATGTTAATTACTTTTTCCTCGTGTTGATGCATCTGTGAGAATGATCCTTCACTGGGATCTTACTTGCATTACATCAACCCTAGTCCGACAGACCGGGGTCTTTATCCTGAATTGGAAGACCAAGGCAAGAGAGCAGTAAAAGAAGAAGATGAAAAAGAAGAGGAAGAGGAAATGGAAGATGACAGAGGGAGAAAAAAAGAAAGATAAGGAAGAAAAAGTAAGTCCTCCATTCTCTTTCTCCTCTCCTTCCTCTTCTCCTCTATCTCCCTCCTTTTGTTTTTTTTTCTTGTACCTCAACACCCTGGTAAAAATTGGCAGTAGAACCTGTGTTCCAAAATACCATAGACCTACAGCCGGCTGTAAGATTTCCAATAGCTTCTATAGCCGGCAACACAATTTCTTATAGCCTTTTATAGCCGATGGCGATTAAGCCACAGCTTGGTGATAAAGTGTATGCTAAACGTTACTAATTACGGATGCTAGGACTTAGTGAGTTTTTGGACTACCGCTCTCTTTTTGGGCCGCAGTATCTTGATTTAATTTGCGAGGAAAGCTCCGTACTTTTGAAGGATGCCTGCCATTCCTAATATGTTGGAGCGTCTTCAATTTCGTATGATACTGTGCAATACTTCTGGCGTGAAATAGTTGCTTCAAGCGGCGCGGCGGGCGGGGAGCCAGCGCTGAACGCGCATTGGCGCCTACAAACCTAACAGGGATACTTCACGCATTGCGCAATGCGTGTAGTATCCCTGTTAGGTTTGTAGGCGCCAGTGCGCCGCCCTAAGCTCTAATATTCAATCTCGCGGAGTCAGCGTTTTTCAACTCATGACTTTGAAATGTTTGCACACTCGGTATGAATTATTCTCATTTTAATTGATGAGAAAAAATATGTAGTAAAGGAAAATATAATGTGCGTTTTTTAAGTATTAAGGCGATTCCGTACAAACTTAAGGATTTACAAAGCACAAGAATTTCTACACAATTTCTTACAGCCTTTTATAGCCGATGGCGAAAAAGCAACAGCCAGGCGATAAAGTGTAAAGCCCGGCGACAGGAACTATAGCCCGGCTATTTCATTTTTTACCGCTTCGTGTAGCCCGCCCGTATGATTTTTTCCACTTTCTACAGCCAGCTATATGATTTTCTATCGCCCTCTTCAGTCGGCTATAAGAACTCTTATGGTATTTTGAAACGCAGCTCCTATCGCCAATTTTTACCAGGGCACGTTTCCGCCTCTGCTCCTCTCTCTTCTTCCCTTTCTGCTTCCCTTTCCTCTTTTTCTTCTTTTCAATTTTTTCTCCTATGTCACCATATTTTCATCTTTTACCCGTTTTCCTTCGTTTTCCTATCCCTCCTCAGTCTTCTTCTTTATTATATTCTCCCTCCTCGCCTTCCCCTCCCATTTTTCTTTCTCCCTTGTCTTCTACACTGGAAAAAAAAGACATTGGATCTAGAGTCCAGACTCTTAAAAACATTGACAAGAAAAAATACTCTTGACTCCATCGGATTTTTGCTTGAATCAAAACGAAATCCGCTTAAATTAAGAGGCTTGGTTCTTGATTTAAGCTAGATTCTGCTTGAATCAATGGTACTTTTTCTTGTCGATGTTTTTAAGAGTCTGGACTCTGGATCCAATTTGTTTTTTTTCCCAGTGCTCCTTCTTTTTTAAAAAATATTTTTCGATCCCTCTTTCTCCCGATTTCCAATACATCCTCGTCTCCCAAATGGAATGAGCTCTCCGATCCGAGCCCGCCAGAATATGTTTAATATTCAACTCTCGGGCGCATGATTTTATGTCTTCAGTGGAATTGGAAGTTTTCGGAAAACGGCGCACCCGATGAGTTCGTAGGTAACACCGACTGATTACAGGCGGAAGTAGTCGTTTAATTCACATAAGAAATTGAAACTGCGCGGGCATTATGTAGTTATGCAGTCGGCGGAGCTTCAAACGCTCGCTATAGAGGAGCATGAACCGAGATGAAGAGGATTACGCCGCACTTATCTTCCGTGTATGCTTTCCATGTAGCACCGGAACCGGCTAATTTTTGAAGCACAACGCTTACGAAAGTTTGCGTGTCCTGAATATATTACGATTGCATTACATTTACCGGTCTCCACAATTTCACAGAAGCCGATTATCCGCGCCGCAAATCTCGGACGCGCGATTAATTATGTTATCATCAGATCCGAACACTTACTACTTTTGCCGAATTTTTTGCTCAGATATTTCGCAGTGCTGGCAAATGCTCGGGCATGCCATTTGGCGCCCCTGAAATAGGTGTCTCTCTGCAAGGTGTCTACAAGTCCGGAGGTAGTACTGATCTTTTAAGGGCGGTCCGGAAGGACTGAAAAAGTGCGAAAATTTCACAAGAAAGTTCGGATTTTTTTTATATTCTTTGTCATTTTGGTCGCAATTTGAACGAAAAATTCAAGTGTTTGAAATGTTTCGAATTTCGTTAAATGGAGGTATTGAAAAAGCACTGAATGTTTCTGTTGGAGAGGTACTGGCTTTCTTGGGCGGTGGAAATGTACTGTACTTAAAAGTACTTCTTTTGGGGCAGCCTGTTTTAGTACATTGGGAAAAAAACACAATGGATCTAGAGTCCAGACTCTGAAAAACATCGACAAGAAAAGTACTCTTGATTCAGTCAGAATCTAGCTTAAATCAAGAACCAAGCCTTTTAATTTAAGCGGATTTCGTTTTGATTCGAGCAAAAATCCGATTGAATCAAGAGTATTTTTTCTTGTCAATATTTTCAAGAGTCTGGACTCGAGATCCAATGTGGTTTTTTTTCCAGTGTAGACTCCCTGAAATAACATTAAACCCTTTTACGGAAAGTTATACTCCTTGAGTTAGGTCTTGGCAGCCGTAAGTGAACCCTATCCTCGCGCAAGAAAGAGTCGCATGTGTTGGTATAGCAAAGGCGGATGGCGGACGACATGTCTGCGACGATGACATATATTCAAGCGGTCGAGGAGCGGCGGGGCGAGCGGTTGGGGTCGCGGTTGGCGGTTCAACAGACCGACGCCGACCGGCCGACGACGGGACCCGGAGTCGGTGACATTGTGACACTGCTCACGGCGGAAAGCCCTGTTAACCTCACTTCACTCACTCCGACACGACGTCCGACGTCCTATGTCGACGCGACGCGACGCGACGGCCCGGCCGCGGCGGTGACGTCATGACCGTGTGCCTTATGGTGTCGCACAACTGCGGTCGAGATCGCGGACCAACTGTGCCGAATACACAACACCAACCTCCTCCAGTTAGGTTACAACCACGTTGCCAGTTATCATTCTTCGTCTCTGTGCTTCCAACACGGAACATTTTTGTTTAGGATCAATAGAAATTGAATCAGTGAGAACGAAAACACCCCTACTCGGTTACTTGAAAATGCTCAATTTTCATTAAAGACGGTCAATTTTCATGAAGGTCATTCATACGGATTTCATTTCGTTTCATACTGAAGTACTAATCAAGTAGGGTCACAGTCGAGCATACCTCCACTCTTCAGAGCTCTAGGCGAACAAAACAAAACACCGAGTGATAAGTTTGAACATTAAAAGCCAAATGAATCAGTGAGATCGAAAACACACCACTCGGTAACTTCAAAATGCTCAATTTTCATAAAGGTCATTGAAGCTAGCAAATCTGTTCCAACTCGGGCCTTTAAAGTGTCCCTGAGTACTTGTCTTTCGGCACCAAAAATATTTTTCTTGGACTTACTTCTTCATCTACTGTGCAGTTTTGTGTATGTCTTCATTATTTTCATTTTTTCGAGTTGGTGTGTTTTCGTTCTCACTGATTCAATTCCAATTAATGATTCCTTGACTAGAATTCTCGTTGAGCTAACAGGAAACCTCCTTGTTTCGAACGGTATTTTTGTTATTTCAAAGACACGCCCTGTCGGTTTAAAGAGATTTCCGGGTCACACAACGAGAATTCTCGTCCGGGAATAATTGACTAAAAAGTTTTTCTCAATGAAGGAAAGTTATTAATCGAATTTGGTTAGTTGCACAATAAGTATCACAGGATCCTGCTTTTCTGGGGTTATTTTCTTATCCTAGATTAGTAATCAATTGTTAACATCCACTTAATTCAGGAAACAACACGTGGGGACCAAGAAGAAAAAGAGGAATGGTAGTGGCAACTATACTATCTAGCCGCATGTCATTATAATTATGATTCTCGGGAAATCTATCAGCTAGTACTGACTTCTTTCAGTATTAACCACCGTCTGAGGTTTTCACCACCAAGAATCTGTCGCTGGTCTATTAGATTACCTTAGGGTGATTCACAATCGGACAGTCTGGTAATCTGGTTGCTACTATCATTCTTCTTGATCTTTCGATGAAAAGTATAACTTTAAGGCCAGGTACCTAACCAAAGTCCTCGATCATAGGTGCCCTTATTCAGTTCAAGTAATTGAAATTTCTGTTAGCCATAGATACTGAGATTTGTACTAAACTGAAAAAGAAAGTCTTGCCTTTACGCTATGTTGAGATTCGTACTTTTTACCGAAAACTTTGATATTCCGCAGGTTTAAATGACAGATCAATCGATATATCGTAAAGCACGCCATGCCACTGTCAATCAGACATTGCCAGCAGTAAAACTTACAAATTGATACACATTAACAAGGTCTAGTCCTTTGTTTCCTTTAAGCTAATGCCACACAATCAAACCGTGCCATGAATGTATCAAGGTCAGGTGCTGTGATTGGCTCATTCGATCACGCGGACCAATCACAGCATTCGACCCTGAAGATTCGATGGCTCGATTCGATCGTGTGCCTTCACGACGAGGGCAGGAGCTCACGTGGCAACGGCGTGACAACTGGGTCTGGGTCTGGCCGGGTCACTTGTGCCATTGTCTCACCGTTAGACACATATTCGTACTCTAACTGTTCCGCCGCGATTACTGCCAAATCACGTCCAGTTTTTCTTGGCTCACATAAAAACAATAGCGCGCGGTGCCCGTGCCCGGCAGCCGGGCCGTAGCCTCCGTCGGCCAAACTTAGCAGTGGTATTTTCTCGGAAATTTTGCGGCAACTGTACTTACTCGTTTTACTCCTTGTTTTGGTAATGGTCTCGGCCGCGGTTAAGCCATGCTCGATCTGGAGTCGGTTCGTCCGATTTGATGCCTCCGTGTCGGCTAAATTGACTCGTTGCCGTTTCAGAGTGGACTCGTGTCTTGTTTCGGCAGAGCGGGCTTGATGTCTGCGTCCGTTACGGATGGTGCGCGCAGGCATCCGATAGACATGGACAAGGACAAGACAAGCGGACATGAGCCTTTTCCGTGAGTCCTGGAAGTGACTGATTATTGGAATCTCGCCGACAGCCTGTCCAGTGACCTTGGTTTATTCGTAATATTGAAGGAAATAGGTCGATGGGTATCGATCAACACAGGTAAAAATTAGAAGCTGCATTGACTGCATTGGTTCGATATGGGAACTGGGTCATGCACTGAAAATAAGTCACCTGCTATGTAGACGTACCGTCCGTTCCGGGCTCATAAGCCGAAAGTTCCGGGCGTAGCACCTGGAGCAATCGAAGCTACGGCTCCAGCGCCCGGAACTTTCGGCTACCAAAAAAAGTCACCGGCTTTATAGACATACCGTCCGTTCCGGGCTCAGAGGCCGAAAGTTCCGGGCGCTGGAACCGTAGCTTCGATTGCTCCGGGTGCTTTCGCCGGAACTTTCGGTCTCTCAGCCCGGAACGCGGATGGTATGTCTATGTTGCCCGTAATTACGGCTTCCACGGCTTGAGTTTCTTCTCAGTGTGATTGACACTAGACGACTCAGATTAGACAGAGAAATCGTCGCTTGGCTAACATATGGGCGTAACTACACTTCGCGAGGAACCCTGTGGTCCGTGTAACTCAATGCTTTTCCGGGTTCATCTCAATGTGTAGTTACGCCCTTATGTCAGCCGAGCTACGAAATCGACCGCGTTTAGCAGAAAAGAAAGCACACAAGCGACAACAGTCATCGCCAAATTTAACTGGGCCATGTAATTTTTTACAAGAGAACGTTTGTGCGGATTCCTTTGGAAGTTTTATGAAATTTGCTTCGCACCATGCGAAAAATCACTGAAATTTGCACAAAAATCCACACAACTGTTTTCATGTTAATTTCCGATCAAATTTGGCAATAGCGGATGTGACTTGGTTCCTCTCTGCTTAACGCGATCCAATTACACGGAAAAAAAAGACCTGTCATTTTAACAGTCGCATTGAATGTTAAATTTGTTTGACGTTTCTCTGTTCTTTTAGTTGTCGTGACTGATAGTTTAACATTTTAAGTATGTTGAAACAAAAGTGTGCAACTCTGTTAGCTCAACATCTTATTGATGCTTTTGAAATAACATTCTGTATGTTATTCCATCATCACACGACTGCTGAGTTAACGTCAGGCGCAGTCATTAAATCAACAGTTCCTGAAGCTTTTGGAATGACTGTCATTGACTTTTGATTTTACAGTCCACACGTTATTTTGACATTCGTTTGGATTTTAAATTTACACTCGTGCAGGTGTTGGTCTAATGTTTTGAAGGTCGTTAAATTTGCAGAAATAATCTGCTAAAGCAACAGCGAGGGTGTCGAAATAGCAGCCTCTCATTTAACAGCGAGTTGACAGTAAAATGCTGTCCGTTGCACGGAGCATTCCATCCCGGCCAGTCCCGCGCGATCGGCGCAGCGCGCATGCGCAGTTGTATACAGTTGTCGATCGCCCCGCTGCGAGCGGTGACGCAGAAAACCTCTCCTACCCTACCCGCCACACTGCCCACCCTCCTTCTCGAGGGTTGCGCGCCGTCCTGACAAAGGGCCCGGTCAGGGAAATTCTCAGAACTCCAACCGCCCGGGCCTGGCGTTCGGTTGTTTCTTCCTTCGGCGTTGTTCCCGCATTCCAGTCTGTTCGCTGAGGCCGCCATGTCATTGTTTAAAGGGATTTCGTTTGCTCAACAGTCAGTGGTTTTGAGTCAGAGAAGTCTTGCGCTTGCGTTTCGAAATCGTGCTCAAATTGTGTTTGCGAGTGAATTTTGGCGAAGAAAGTGATTAGTTTTGATACTCAGTGCGCGATCTGCAAAATTAGTAGCTCCATAGGAAAGTAACTCTTACGATATAAGCAAATTTGGGCACACTGTAATCAGTTGCGGGCAGACGCCATTTTTTGAGGCATCATCATGAATCCGTTCAATTCGAAATTTCTGCTGCCGTATATTTGTGCTTTTTGGTTTCAACTTCACCATTGACATTACACGCACTCTCAACTCAATTAGGTTTGCGTCCAGTGCATCAAATGATTATTTTTAGCGTGCCTTACATATTTATATGCAGGCACTCTTTTGATTTCGTTTCCTGTAGATTATACCATTAGCCCTGTCCTCTATACTTTCCGACCCAATTCCATTGTGTGATTTTTTCCTTTTCTTTCGTTCAAAGAAATTTAGGCTGTTTTGAAATGAAATGAAGTGATAATTTAGCAAATCTTAATCTTGGTAGAATTTTTTGAAACCTTTTATAATACATTTTCGGTGTTTTCAACTCATAAGCACGATCTGCTGTTTGGTTCTTACGTTGTTTTTTATTGATGATGCCAACGTGACATTGTCTTAATGGCGTAAAGTGTTTCAATGTGTAATACAGTGTCTGTGCGGTATCTGACCAGGCTGCGAGTGAAAAGTTCGGTTATTTGAAAAAAGAAAATAACGGATGGAGAGGAAGGGTTTAAAATGTGCCTCACATAATTTGTTGACGACCCCAAGGCCATGATCAATTCTGCCCCACCGAGAACTGCAAAGATGTATACTTTGTGTAGTGTTTCTGTGCATTTAAACTGTTAAAATTTTTGTGAAATTAACTCATTGTGAAACTGATTTAGTCTGTAAATGTTACTTTGACCGGAATATTATCTACGGTTTTTGTATCATTTACTTGAAACCAGTTAAGCAGTTATCAGCTATTTACATAAGCATGTAAGTATGACCATAATTTTTTACAGTTGCGTGGCATTGTATCTGCTCCATTAACAGCAGTGTGAATGAAAATTCAAGAGCGATTTAGCTTTTACATGAGCAGCAGCGCTGCTACATCGACAGCAGCGTGGATTTAAATTCAAAAACGAACTGGCTGTCATGAGAACAGCGACGCTGCTATTTCGACAGCAGCGGCCGCTGTTAAATCGAAGGCAGCGTGAACGTCAATCTGATGGGGAACCGGCGTTTACGCCAGCAGCTGCGCTGCCAGTGTAACAGACTATTCGATGAAGGTTGAGCAGATTTTGCTGTCGTTGTTACATTCATTTACTGTCATTGTGACAGCAAAGCGCCTGTTGTAATAACAGACAAAGGTAATGTTATTTTAACAACCAGGATGCTGTGCCGTTTTTTAACAGCCAAGGGCTGTTCCTTCAGCAGTCGCGACGATTAAAATGGCAGGACTTTTTTTTCCGTGTATATTTCCGATTAAAGGAAAAGACCTAGTTCTCATGTTTAAGATAGAGTGACAGTAGGTAAAATATTTTTTTCAACACTAAGAGTCAATCTCTGAAATTTTAGTGATCAATTCGCAAGGGAAAAATTCGCCAAACCGCGAATCAACGCCGAATCGTTCCATTCGTCCAACCTGGAAACAGAGCCATAAAATCTAAATGAGAACTGGGGCCTAGCGAGTCATTAAGTTGAAATAAAAAGGAAAAAGGTGGCAGATAGCCTCGAAATGAAAAATTTTCAGGCATACCATAAGTCTTTTGAATGGTTGACCGTCCAACAACATTCAATCAGCAGTTATGTGGCGCGATAAAATCTCCCCGTAAACATCGAGGTTATGAGAGAGACTGAATAGTTTCCCGTTCTTTCTTGTCACCCGCACTGGCGCTCTTGGAGGTTTCTTTTTTCCCTCCAAAAAGTTACCTTCAATAATTTAATTCACACTTCGTAATGACATTAAAATAACGGAACTAGAGTGTCAAATGCAACCTTTCTTTTGACCTGTAAGAGCTTCTCACGTGTATTTTGGCTTCAGTGTAACCTTTTTATTAACCTAATTTTCCTTAAAAAAAAAAAAAAAAAAAAAAGTAGGGTTGCCACAACTAGGGAATGGTGGAAAACCCTGGAAATTTCAGGGAATATTGTTGAGTCATCTTTGTTTGCTATATCTAGAATGGGTTCGACGTCAACGTTCAATCCTGATGAAGTGAGCGTTGCAAGTTGGGAACGAAGAAACAGTAAATTATCTCTTCTCCTCCAGTGGAGGAAGACTCGTGCAAATGGGTCAGTTGCGCGTGTCCTTGAATTATGTCTCGATGGTCAGATTCCTTGATTAGCACAAAAAACAAAGAGTTGATCACAAATGCGTGATTCTTTGTCTAAGATTAACGGCCTTCAAAAAGTAGAGAAAGTTATATCATTCCTCGCTTCAGTGCATTTTGTTGTTTCTACAACCTTTGCTCATTAATCACTGTCGAATAAAATGTGCTCCAGATGTTCCATTTGTTTGATTGACGATATCATAATACATACATGAACCCATTGGATACGCTTTTGCTATCTTTGAAATCACTCACCGTGTTTTTAAAAGGCAAGACGTAGAGTTTCAGCAAATTGTATTAAGTTTAATGCATAAAGTGCGCAAGAATTAAGTATTAACCTACGGCCCTAATCTAGTTATTACCTTACTTGGGCAAAGTGCGACGCGAAGTGAAGTTCTTGTGTTGTACTTTGCTTTCATATCTGTTCAGTACCGACTTTTTTATCGCTGTGTCGGGAAAATTGTTAAAATAAGGGAATCGCTATCATATATTTTAAGTTGCCACCAAAATATTGAAACAGTGTAGTACAATGCATGGGATTCTCGGGAGGAGAACTTGTTAATTTATGTTTTAACCGATTGGCTTCGACTTTATTCTGACATGAAAGTATTTTATGTTATGCCGAGGCAATTTTCTGATCTTCCACTTTTTTGACGTCTATGATGAACAATGTTTAAATAAATGCTTCTGGTGAGCACACAACTCCTCTCCTCTTTCCAAACTATATTTGTCGAGTATCCGATTAATTTCTTTCAATACAGATTTCTCTGGATTTGTGTGAAGACCTTTTTAACTGTTTGACCGCTTTGTTGCAAGCTATTTCTTTTCGCTCAGTAGTATTTTAGAACAGTGACAGTGCGGCATGTGGGCAGACTCAATACCACCCCCCCCCCCTCCTCTCTTCGGAAACCTCTGGTTCCGGCAATATTGCTACTATCTAACTACGGCGTTGCGCAGAGAAGAAGGTCATACCCATTACTCCTCACTTCCTTTTTTCGAACCATATTCTGTACTAGTGGGAAAGTGGATTGACCTGGGTCGAGCGAAATGTCATATAAATAATAAAAATACAGACCAAACAATTCTCAGATTCCTTTTTGATATCCGTAGTTGTTTGGACGTATTTCTACCTAACGGAACTATGTGCATTATGACGTGAGCCCTGTTGTGCATACATTCTTATGTGTCTCAGGGCTCATGTCTTAATGCACATAGTTCCGTTTGGCATAAATACGTCCATTTCTAGAGATCTACCTAGCCGATTTATACTAGTTTGCTGTTATCTTCAGGCTATCTAACCTATGGATGGAAGCACCTCAATTGTATTCGGGTAGCAGCGCTTGGAGACGCAAAACGCTCGCTGGGGGTTGGGCCGCGCAGCAGTCGAGGGGCGTAGACTCAATGCTTTACTTGGATTTTTACTTTCTCGCTCCCCTAGGGTAGAGAGGAAGTATTGTCATCCTTCAAGAAGAAGAAAAAACAAGTTGAAAATTTCTATACGTTTTAAGGTCCCTAGAGTCAAAATAACCATACTTGAAAAAATGTGTGTCCGTCCGTCCGGCGTCCCCCAAATCTGTGTACAGCGATACCTCAGAATCTATCAGTTCGATTTCATTCAAAATTTGCAAAGAAGACCATATTTATGATCTTATCATGCGCACGGCAAACGATTTTGAGGTACGCGAAAATGAGGGGGGGGGGGGGGTTAGGGGCCCAGTCCGATTCTCAGCAAAATCACACAGGAAGCTCACTTTGAAGGACTGTAAATTTTGAAAAATGCCTTTGATTCTATGAGAATGGGCATCAAACACACCACCTGGGTCATTATTTTAAGTTCCTGAAAGATCTTTGGACTAAACTCAAAATTGAAGGGATACCGGCCGTATAGCGACGGCACCTTTTTCTTTTGAGGGTTAATTTATGTCTTTAGTGAGTCTCAAACTTTTAAATTTATTTTCTTAACAAAAGTATTGAATTCTCAAACTAACACTTAAACTAGAAAACACTTTTTTTTTTTTAGACCTATCTATTAAATTTTGTGGGCAATCAAAGTATGATTATAAGAGTTGGCCCGACAATCAAGCGAAACAACACCGGCGGGATCGTGGGATGGATATCCGCAACGTTAACGGGGTTTAATTAAGAAAGTAAACAGAACGATGACGAGCGCGGGCGATCGCGGTACAAACAACGGTAATAAAAGTCCCCCTGTCGATTTTTAATAATCGTCTCGGAAGAAATAAGAAGTACAAACATAAAAAGTGAAAGTGGTGAAGTACAAACGCGGTAGCTTCGAGGAGATATGTGAGATCCTTCGGTTTCCTCAGCGTCGTTCCCTTTACAAAGGCCCATTTGTACTGCCGTGCTTAGGAAAAACGCCGTATGAACCTTCAGGCGTTGCCAAATTCTCTTCGATAAAACACGAATTCCCTGGTTAAACTTATGAATATTTTTCTTCCGATTTTTCAGGGAATATTCTTTGTATTTTCATCTAAAGTTCCCGAAAGTTTCAAGGAAAAATATTCATAATTTTCCTCATAAATGAACATAATATCAAAGGAAATTTGGCAACTCTCGAATGTTCATACGGCGTTCTTCCTTAGCACAGCAGTGTAGGGAGCAATAATCCCGAAAGCGCGGCGGCGCACAGTGGATCGAGTCAAAGAGAGAGGTTGGACACGAAATTTTTGATTCAAACCGCAATTTTTAATGTTTATTTCGGTTCATTTTAAATTTTAAGGGGTGCTTTTTGAAGAAAATTTAACGAGAAAACTAATGGCACCACTTTTAGAACCTCGAAGTTTTGTCTAAACGGAGTTATAAGCGTTTAAAGTTGCCAAATCTTGTCCGGCGTCTCTTATTGACTCGATCCACTGTGCGGCGGCTTGCCTCAGGATTATCCGAAGAAAAGAATGAATTTTCGTTTCGCTTGGCTGGGATGACGCGGCGGCGCTGCAATAAGCTTCGGAATCCGGATATGACGATTCAGATGACGAGTTTAGAGAAGGACTTGAAGTTTCGAGCCGTTGAAGTTTTCACCTAACTCGCAGTTATCTTACCTACTCAGCCAAGCATTTAAATAATCAGTGTGGACGCATACGATGACGGTTCCAGTGGAGCCCGCGTTAGATTGAGTAAACTGATGGCTTGATTATGTAACTCTAATCGTAATTACGAGGGTACGCTAATGAGTAAGTTTCCCCATTTTTTTTCCGCAGCTATCATTGATACAGCAAAATTGTGAAAAGCTTATGTTGGGCATACTTCCAGCTTTAAAATAGGTTTTTTTTTTTTTTCTTCTTCTTTTTTTCTTTTTTTTTCAATTTGATCCTTGTGTGTGGAAATGATTTTCACCTTTTTTGGATTCATCTAGGACATCTGCATCATTTTATGAGTAGTTGAAGCTTCCGCAATGCACGCACTAAAAGTAAAACATTTAGGTCAAAGAAAATAAAAAAAAAAAAAAATAGGAGACCAGCATAGAAATACTCTTTTGTGGCCCGATTTTTGAAACCATGGTAACCTTCGGCCGATTATTGAAAAATTAAAGCAGCTCGATAAGGCATCAAAATGCGATATATTGCATGATTACCATAGGACCATGTCTTGTCTTGTCGTATCGACATAGGCTGAAAAATCGACCCGCTGACGACTGACGAGACAAGACATGACCCTATCTTGACGATGAAATATTCACATTTCAATGTCTCGTTGGGCTGCCTTAAACGTTCAATTATCAGCCCGCTGATTTCAAAATGAGGAGACCATTGTATGGCATTTCACCGAAAGTTAAAAATCAGTTGAAGCAAATATGATCAATAAGTCGGCAATAAATCCGCGTTATATTCACACCTTTCTCCGTGCATTACGCTTATCACAATGCTTTTGTGCCATCTCTTTTTTCCGTGGAAGCGATCCTCTCTATTCCATTGTGTCCACCTTTAGCCTCATAAATGAAGACATCATTAAAAATTAAAGCGGCATTAAAAGACTTACGTCATAGCGACGGCATCTCTTTGATCGGGTATGGGATCAAACTCGGGTCAATAAGATTTGGGTCTCATGCATGATCGGAGGCATTGACGTGGACTTTGTCCGAAGTCCATTGTCATAATAAGCGATAATGAGCTACGTCACAGAGCATGTGCCCTCTCGGCCGTGGGCTGTCCGATCAGCTGACAATGAGTGGCGCTTGTTCCAAAGTGAGGATCGGGCAGCTTAATTAAATCACGCTTGACAGCCGCCTTCCTGCCTCCTTCTAATGTCATCAGCGTGACGAGCGTAAAAATCATGCTCTGAGCCTCGCTGAAAGTTTTTCAAACTCTGGGATAGCTGACCAGGTTGGCCTAGTGGTCAGCGCGCCTGACTCTAGATCGATAGGTCTCGGGTTCGAATCCCGGTGGTGGCGCCTAATTTTCACGGAATTGACGAGTAGGTTTGCCGAAACAGGCTACTCGGTCCTAGTCCCTGAAAATTTGAAAAGCCTGGAACCACGGATGTGCCTAAGATCCCTCGATGTTTACGGACAATAAACATGGTCTAAAGTTGGCTGAAGGTGCTAGACACGAAACCATAAAACCAGCAGAAGGAAAAAAAGAACTCTGGGGTATTTTAATTCGAGGGATGAGAACAAGAAGGGGATGATCACATGACCCCAAAAAAACCACAATCGTATTTTTGCGCAGTTTCCGTCCATCGTGTATTGAAATTTTTCGCACAAATGCGTATTTACCTTGTATTAATTTCTTGCGCTCTGGAATCTGGATACATATTGCGAGCCGTGCATTCAGTTTTTGTTGTTTTGATGGAAATTAGTGTTAATTCCCCGCCATAGTTTTGGATGTCAGACCTTAGCATCTATTTTACTACATTATCAATAATAGGAACTTTTTGTGCGAAATAATAAGAAGAACTGTTTGCTACTAAAGACAAGATTTCTCAAAAATTAACATTTATTTCCTAAATTATGCGGCTCCAAAATTTTAATCGTACAAAATGTTCTAAAGGTGTTGAGGTGTGAACTGCACTTCAAATCTAAACTGAACAAAAACCTCATGATATTAACATAAGTTCTCGCTGTGGCTTAAATCCGTAACCGTAGACTGAACTACTCGTACTTTTCTTCAAAATTCATTCACATGAAAACCGGAATCTTCCAGTTTGTTACAGAGACAGCATGCAAGTCACAGAAAAGCAAATTACGTTTTTCGCAATTTCTCGTTTTTGGATGACAATGGTCTGTGTTTATTGTATTGAAATCGTTCAAAACTGTTTTAGAGGAAATCGGAATTTTCTTCGACACAAGAACTCATAATCAAAATGCTTCCTCGAACCTCCAATTTCAATATTGCGTCCCATTTCGGCGTTCGTTTTGGCTCGGTATCAATACAGCTCGACACGAGGCGGACAAATATCCTATTTTTGCATCAGTTTTAAAAGATAAACTAAATTATTTTCTCCACCATCTGGCAACCAAGACGTCAGGTACGATAAAAGCACGTCAGCCTCATCGCCAAACATGAGAACATGCTTACGATTGTCTATTGAAACTGTTCCGCATATTAGGACGGCGGACGCATCGATCATTTCGCGACGTCGTAGACACGTTCCACGTCTCTTTACGTCCACGACGTTTTGAACTCACTATTTTGATGAGACTCGAGACCCCGCGGCAATATTTGCAGACTAGATAGAAAACCAGACATGGCTTAAGTCCGCGAAGAAGAACGCTCTTAATCATTTTATCCATTCCTCCTGTAACCCCAAATATGTAGTGGATTTCGAGAAAGTAAATAATTCAGTCTAAGCTCAATAGAATCGATTTTTGTTGGACGGGCGTAAGTCCAAAAACTCATGAGCCCTATTATCCTGCGCGATCAACGAAAGCCAGGACGCATGAGTTTTAGGACTTACGCCCGCCCGTCTAAAAGAAACCGACTCAATAAAAACCAGGAAAATCTTCTTCTGTTCCCCTTCTTCTTCTTTTTTCCCCTATGCCTTTCTGATAATAGGTTTTGAAAAAGTTTCGACACTAATATGTGGTTTTTGGTTTGTTTTTTAGGTACGTGTCAATTAATTTGCAGAAAGTCAACTCAGTCTTGGGGATGGTGAGTTTTATTGAAAAGCTTTCCTCTCTTTTTCAGTGATTTTCAAAAATTTCACTCCTTTGCCAATCAAACTCTTTAATTTCTATTATCGCATGTTCTTTCTTGTTTTTCTGACTCCTCTTCCGATTAAAATAGCCGTTCAGTTTCAGGAGTAGTTTTCAGGTATCAGTAGAAAGGTTGGAGGAAACTCTCTCAGATTTTTGAGTGGCTTTAACGAATGGGTAGGACAGTAAACTATGTGAAGGGTTCGTTGCCTTGTGTGTTTTCGCACATCCTCAACGTGCGTGCACAGGAGGACTTTCATTAACAATGACGAATGATGCTGTTACCCTCTCCACTGCTCTGTTTAAAAATTAATTGATCCAGAAGTGATTCTCAGAAACATCTACCTCATAATAGGCAAAGTTCAAATAACTTTTTACTTTTGGGTCAGCCGAGATTTTAAAAGTGAAAGTCCTCAAATGGCATTCCTATGTTTTTTTTTAAGGTCTTTATACCATCTAAAGGCATGATTTAGTAGTAGTCACGAATAATATGCACTAAAAATATTTTTTCATTTACCGTAGACCCCACTCCTTTTGGAAAGAGGCTACGGTAATGATGGCTACGGTAATGATGATTTATGATGAAAGTCGGTGTATAATCTAGTTGCATTGGTGGATTCCGCTGTAATTTTCAAATTGAGGTTAGGTCTTAGTATGCAATATAAATCATGCACTACTTTAATATTTCATTCATTCCTTGACAGAAAAAAGTAGGTATACGGTAATGAGAATTTCAAATTGCCAAAATTTAATTCAGCAGATAAAAACAAGAGAAATTATCTTTTAATGAAGTTCAAAATCCGGACAACCCGGCCATCGTGCACTAGACGGTAAACAAAACACTCCGAATGAATAAGAGATCACAGACTGCGTTCTAGCGGCGGAAAAGTGCTGCTAACAGGGTCTACGGTAATGATGCGAAAATTTTGTTACATTGCTCCCGGGTGGCGTAATTTTATTGATATGCTAAACTTTGACATAAACACCAAAAAATACTCTTTTAAATACATCTTGGCTGTAATATTTGCCAAGGTTTTATTTTTTTTGGGCTTGAATCTTTTGAAAACCTAACATAAAATTAATGACCTACAGATTATTACAGGCTACGGTAATGATTTTTTCGACGTTTTTGAGTTTTCCACTAGAATTTTTGGATGGAAAATATTAAAATATGGCAAAAACGAATCAAGGACATTGTTCAGTACACAATTTTGAATAAATAATTGACGAACTTCTTCTCCTTCTTCTAATTTTGAACGAGGTACAGAGGGTTTACACGAAAAGTAAAAAGTTATTTGAACTTTGCCAATAACTTCTCAAGAAAGTAGAAGAGCTTTGATTTTTCAGTTTTTCAGTTGTATGAGAACAAGATCTATCTAACCACTAGATCCATTACTAATGAGAGTATATTATTCTATCAATACTGACGTAAAAAGTTTGCATTTGAGTAGAAAGTACGAGTATTTGTGATCATTTTAAAGTCCAGTGTTACAAAACGGTACAATTGAACAATTACATACTAAAATTTTATCTTTAAAACGAGGAAATGTCTGACTACGATCTGGAAACATGAACAGAAAGATTCCTCCTAATAGTCCCTGCCTTTCACCGAATGCATGCTCTGTACCATACAGTGGCTTGCTTTGCGATCTATCAATATTTCCCCATTTGAAGCTGTGGTAAATAATCGATCATTAAGGTATTCGCCGCGAACACCCTGTTAACCGATATTTTTCCATAAGTTTAAATGGTCGATCAATCGATGTATCGCAAAGCACGCCACGCCACTGGTACCACAGATTTTCACATATTTTGCCCATACCGAACGCTGATCAACAGAACATGGGTGTTATTCCCGCAAGATGACCTATCATGAGTCAAAGCAACTACATGCCGTTTGCCCTTTACGAAAAGGTACACATTAACATTAAAGCTACTGCAACTCCCACTACATGTTGCCTACAATGTCCCGAGTCCGAGTCAATATGGTTTAGATCTTATTAGTAGCGTGCATGTGGTCAATCGATTCTCAGACCTTCAAATAAATCTTGAAGTTCGTTAGTGTTTCAAACCCGCGCGCAAGGCAAAGAGCGCAAATCTAGTCTCGTCCTTAGTGGCAGTGAGCTTATTTTTGGATCCATTCTGAGATAATGATTTATCAAGACTAGAAATACGGGTTTTAGATGACGAATGTAAAAGTTCGTGGCGTATGCCGCTAGGGAAATGATTTTATCAAAAATATCTCGCACGCTTTTGAGACCCTAATTAAAAAAGTAAATAATGAGTAAAAGTTAATTTATGAACCCATTTCCAGGTACATTAAAATGTAAAAAATGCATTTTTCCTTGACTTAAGACAAAAGATTCTTCTAGTTTTGAGATATGTAAAAATTTTCCATGAAACCATGGTCTAAAAATACTTGTAGTAGAATTTTCATTTTACTTTCCCCAGTCCTCCCGGTTAACGAACGGTTAACGGCAATGACCATATTATGTGCGGCCAACAAAGAGTGTATTTTTTTTATAATTTGACTGGCTTTTATAGACCCGAAGAATCATTGCGAGTCCTGCCTAGAGGCTTTAAATGCTTATTTTGTGATTTAAAGTCTTTAACTGCAAATCGCAGCGTGCACTGATTTTGATCTTTAACCTAGTGTACGGTCTCACTTGATTTGACAGAGTCATAATTACAGTTATGAACTTGTTTTGCACTTTGGTTGCTTTGCAGAATGTTTCGATAGCTTTGGTATGTTTCGGTCGAAAGAATTTGAATTGAAGTTTTTCTCTTCCCGAATAACTTGGTGGTAATCGAATTGGGATTATTGCAAATTTAACGATGGATAGATAGTCGGACAACACACAGCTATACAGGTGCGGGAGGCGAGGTGGTTTAAAGGTTTTTTGTTAACAACAAGTTGTTATGAATTCACAACGCATTCATCATATATCCCATAATCTGGCACTTTTCTGCAGGTTTTGATATGAGGTGTTCGGTGGAAATAATTTTTGCGTCAAATTTTTCGAGGTGCGCACTGTTTCTACAATATGTATGCACCCTCTTAACTCTTTCAAACTGAAGTTATTACATAAAAACGTAATTTTAAATATGTAGAAAATTATTACCGAAGATATATTTTTGTCATCAGAAGCACTTATCCCTCTCTTGATCGTTTTACGTAATTGTTAGAGTTTTTGTCAAGAGAACAAAAGTTAAATGTCAAAACTTTTAATCCATCCTTGCTGGTTCCTTTTTTCCTTTCCTATTTTTCGCCGTTTTTTCGTGGACGCTACGCTTTCGGCACACTCCGCATCAAAATCTAGGAAATGAAATCGGTAAAAAAAAAAAAAAAAAAAAAATGCCGCGCATGCGTGAAACGAGCAGGTATCGAACTCGGGCTATAATCATCATGTCCCTTTCATCTCCTAGAACTTTCATTTAACCGATTAGAGATGTGTTTTTATCCACTCTTCCCATTATAGTTTATATATTGTCATTTTTTTCTGCCTTTCGTCTGCTTATTTCGGGTATCACCGTCGGAGCCGAGCGAAACTACCGCGGCGGATCCTAGATATGATCGATTATCGATATTTCCCCATCGTAACTATGGTAAAGAATCGATTATTAAGGTGTTCGTTGCGAATACCCTGTTCATCGATTCTTCTCCATAGGTTTAAATGGCAGATCAATCGATGTATCGCAAAGCACGCGACGGACGCCACTGCTACCGACCGGCCACCGATGAGATGCCACGATCGCTTCGGTGCTTGGATGCGCTGCATCTGGCTCCGAGTGTGATCTGCGTTTTAATTATACACCGTCACCATCTCTCGCCGTTGCTGCCGCACTCTAATGGAAAAAAATCAATTTAAAAATCCTCATCATTCCTGTTTTCATGAAGAACGGGAAAAATTCATGCAAGATCCCACAGCAGGGTGTCTACATGTCCGAAATTTTAAAAAAATCCGGAAATGGTACTCATACTTTAAAGACGGTTCGGAAATTCTGAGAAAAAGTGGAAATTCCGGATTTTTTTCATTTTTGTCTCAATTTGAGCGAGAAATTCAAATTTTTTAAATTTTACGAATTTCGTAAATTTCAATTCAAGCTATTTATAATCTTCATTCATAATACATATTTTTTGACGGAAAATTCAAGTACCTGACTTTCTCTAGTCCAGCTTCCGTACTTCACAATATGAACATGAACAACACCTACTGCTACTTGGGACCTTTTGAATTTTAACTTCGTCTACATACATACATGCATACATGAGTCGCTTCTGGCGCTTTGCGACGCCTGATCGCCACAAAACTCGGTCTTCCCACAATCAATCAGGGAGTTGACTCTCCCTCATCTCATTTAACACCCCCTGTCGCCACCCTCTCACTGGACGTCCCCTTCGTCTCCTCCCAGGAGGAACCCAATCAAGCATCTTCTTTGGCAGCCTCTCTTCCGTCATCCTATTAACATGACCGCACCAGACAAGCTGTTTGGCGATGACGTACTACTATAACTATAACTTTAACTTTAACTTGGTCTATATTTTATGTATTTCATGCACAATCTGGCATCGACGATGGCCACCGATGAGCGTAAAAGTTCCCCGGATCTGATGCCGTACTGAATGACGATGACTTTTCAAGAACTGCGCGGACTTCGCCTCTCCGCCTCCGCGCTCCCCATTGGCCGGTGGAATAGCTGTAAAAATCGTGTGATCCGCGCGATAGTGAATCAAATTTTTGATAGACCGCGGCTCTGAGAAAGTTTCCGTATTTACCTTCACAAAATCGAATGAAATTTCGCTGCAATCACGAGCGACGACGTCGAGCAAACATCTGTAGATATTAAGTGAGGAACACCGACTCGTCTGCCCGCGCTGGAAACGTCCGAGTGAAACTGTGTTCGTGCCATGCAGATACTCAACCGTGATTTTGGACTTTTTATCCGCCGCGACCGTCGCACGGTGGATCGAGTCATTTAGGGAGGTCGGATATGAAATTTTTGACATCAAAACTATTTTTGATGTTAAATTCGTCACATTTTAAATTTTAAGGGCTGCTTGTAGAACAGGGTTGCCACAGTCAGGGAAAGCCGGGAAATTTTAAAAAGTAAGGGATACCCGAGAAATGTACGGAAAAATGACGAAAATGACGAAAATAACGAAAATGTCAGGAAAAATTTGTAAAATCACCGGCATTTGCTTTTTAGAATGGGTTTGAGGTTTCGAACAACAAATTTTGCCTGAAAACTATTTTCAATTATGCCTTCTCAACCATCCGTCCCATCTTCAATTGTCAGGGAATTTCATTTTCTAAATTCTATAGCAACCCTCACAGAAGAAAATTTCTCGAGGAAACCTATGGAGCCACTTTAAGAGCCTCAAAGTTATGTACAAACGGAGTTATAAGCGTTTAAAGTTTCCGAATTTTGTCCAACTTTTCCTATTGACTCGATCCACTGTGCGTCGCGTTGTGCCCCGCTCGCTCTCTTCAAATATAGAAAAATGCTCGAAAGTTCCCGAGTGCATTCAAAAAAGCATTATCATCTTCAATGAATACGAACATAAATGCTCCATGCGAGGAATGTATTAATATTCATAGTTATGTTAATGTCATTTTCTCCGTATTTTCTAAAGTTGCGTTGCACTCATCGCATGTTTTTTAAAATAGAATATTGATTACGGTATCTGCAAGATTTGAACCGGAATCAGAATGAATGGTTTTCAAAGCAGCAAGAATAATCTGGATCTACAAAACGAGGCCCAAAGATAAAAACAAAGCATTATTTTTTTCCAGCGGAAAGTACCACTGGTATCAAGTATCAGATGAAAAATGAAAATTCTAAGAATATGCTGGGCAATGTTACATAACAATCGTCTTTAACCGTATTTTTATTGATTTTGTTGTAACCAAGGCATTAATGATAAATTACTCTTAATTCCGGTAAGCTTCATAAAATTGAAGTTAACTCTACGCGAAAACGTAGTCAATTCAACGGTCTTTTGCTTTCGGTGCTGAAATCAGCCAGTTTTAAGGTTTTAAGTGTTCAAGCATTCATCAATTAATCATAGTTTCATGGAGCACCTATTGATCTTTACTCTTTTTTTCTTGTACAACAATTTTCAAAGAGAAACAGTATATTTCAAAAAATCTAAGAGTACATTTTTTTTAGGGAATCTGGAAAACTTTTAGACGATGGTGAGGAACTGCTAAGAATCAAATCATTTTTGTTTGGAATCGTACATTATGTTAAACAACCTCTGTCAATGCTCTACAGGTTAATCAAATCGATACTTCATTCGATTTTTGCGCGTTTGCGATCTCCTGAATATCATGTTGTTTCTTTCTTGCTATTTTATTTTTTCTTTTTAAATATGTATCGGTTTCACGAGGAAAATTCAAGATTATGATGTACGCAGATCCAGTGGGTGAGGTTTCATTAGAGATCATCGCGGGATGGTTTAAGGACGATCAATTTAAGGCGTGCTTCTTTGAAATTGAAACCGGCGTTATGACCATGTATCACGTTGCTTCGTGCCCTTGATACCGACAGGAGATGAATGAAAAAAGAAAGTTGGCTGTATCAGTTAGTTCCAATGGGCGAGGCAGGACCAAGCTGTGTCAAAGTTGACTCGGGGTCAAGAACGAGGCCATTAGGACCCATGAACGATTTCCTGCCAACTCCCTTAGTCTCAGCACGTCATCAAAAGTGATCTGCATCATAGCTAATCCGATCGGAAGAGGAAAATCTAAAGATGAAACTCAGCCTCGTGTAATCAATACCTCGTCACCTTCCAGGCAAAGTATCACAAGCGCCATGCGACGTTTAAAAATTTCCGCCGCCATTATATTTTTTTTACAGAGAAATTGTTCAACGAAGCTGTCCGAAAATTACACCGGATTTTCTTTGTGCTGCCGATAAAATTTAGTGAAATTTTCGAACAGATTCAACCAACAATTTCTCAGTAAAAAAATAAAATGGCGGCGGAAATTTTTAAACGTCGCATGGCGCTTGTAATACTTTGCCTGGAAGGTGACGACCTAGGAAAACAATGGAATAAGTATTCACACAGTTTGCTGTCAAATGGGCGAATTGATGCCAAAATGAGCTGCAAAGAAGGAGTGAATTGAGTCTAAAGGGATCCCACAGCGCGCTAATGATATGAGCATACACTGGGGAAAAAAGTGTCTTGAATCCATGGTCAAGGCTCAAAAAATTCGACAAGAAAAGATATTATTGATTTAATTGGACTTTCGCTCGAACACAGAGCCAAGACTCTTAATGTAAGCGGATTTCCTTTTGATTCAATCAAAAATCCGATTGAATCAAGAGAATTTTTCTTGTCAAAGTTTGAAGAGTCTAGACTCTGGATCCCAGAGACTTTTTTTCAAGTCAGTTCGTTTTCATTTCGTTCATTCTCCACTTCATTAAAACAAAACATTGATTTTCTTCTCTCTCTAAAAATTAAGAAAGTTCATTTGAAAATCACGGGTTCTATCACTTTGGCCTGATCTTGATTGAATTGATCAAGAAAATTCAGTTCGGTGAGTAGGACTTGTACGAGCTGTACGCTCTTCATATTGAGATACATTCCATCAAAAACGCAGTTTCAAGGCGATTAAGCCTGATGGAAGTTTTCCAACGCGATTTTCGGTCACATGGTACGTAAATATGTCGTGGAGAGTCTCATGCCCTCTAAAAACAAAATCCAGGATGTGACCCAAATAATTCAATCACGTCGCGGCAGTACCGTCCTTGACTCATTTATAATCGTTCATACGTGATGGTCCTACCTCAGTGTCCAATTCTCCCATCATGGTTGCCGGGTCTGCGATAAAAAAACATTGAAATTTTTGTTGATGTGGTGGGAAGGGTTCACACTTTATTCATTCTCTTGAGGACTCCTAAAAATAAATCCGAAATATTCTGTTCGCCACCAACAAACGAGCTTTATTAGTCAGATTATTGGCTACCAGCGTCGCAGTGCTCCAACTGCTCGAAATCAGTCAACTTAAAAAAATGTACTATCCCCTCTGAGTGTCTGTTTGAACATTTGTCAGGAACGCATCGTATGACCGGGGGACAATTTTTGCTCTATATAGCTGGCTCGAGTTCCCTTTCAAACTTATTATAAATATCAGTTGGTATGCAAAATCATGTTTTGACACGTAAATCTAAGGTTATATTTCTCGATATTCTTTAAAACCTCCGGAAAAAGTTAACTTTTTGAAAAACTACCGGGCTCTGCAATAGTTTTTGGTTTGGTTGGAAACTTATTTTATACGGGTCATTTGATCCGGTATCAACCGGGATGAGAATTGATTCTCTCTTCGATCCCTTCTTTTTTTTGGCTCCTAGCTTTACAAATATTGAGGGAATCACTGGTAGAATACTTGCTTCTTTTTGATCGTTTCTTTACGTGGTATTCTCTTAAAAAAATTGAATTGGCACCTTCCACGTCCCTATTTTTCAAAGACGGCTCGTAGGCTGCTAGTGCGATATGTTCATCCTTGCCTTTCACTTTTATGAGATACGTTTTCTTGGTTCAGTGATTTAATATTGAGAAAAAAAGGGCCAAAATTAAACGTCAAATATTACATCGTGAGATTATCAATGAAACGGCAACAGTGCTCTCACGGGACCGCTTGATTCTCGATGTCACTGGAGCAGAATTACGGTTTTCCGTACGCTGCGTGGAAGCTAATTCGGATATTGGCTTCCACTCAAGTTCGAAACGATGAGAAAAGTTCGCGTAAATGTCGTTAGGGTTTGTTGGAACTGCGCTCGGAGAAAGAAAAGAACGTAATTTCTATGTAGAGTGCGTTGCTGACGACTTTCTCTTGTCGGCGTAAATTCTGCCAAAAGTGTTGACACTTGCCAGCTGAGTCCTCGATGGGTTTTACGACCGTTCTCTCCGCGAGTCCCCGCACGTCATGTCACTCACCGTGTCAATCACAAGTACCTGCTTGTTGGTTACACCTTTTAAAATTTCAATTCGTCTTCTCGTCAAAACCGCTCAATTTGCCCCCTCTGAGTTCGAATATTGTCCCGTTGCTTCTCTGAGTCACACTAGTGCCACAATAATAAAAGTGTTAATAAATCGATAGTTTTATTTGTAATAAATTGAATTTTTGTGAGTGGTTTAACATAAGCAGTTGAAGACCCTTTTCTGGTATCCTGCAGGTTACAGGAAAAACGTTTACTCCCGGAGATTTAACATTTCTCTACGGGCAGCAACAGTTATCTTTCCTTATTCTTGGCTGTTAAACTTAGGGTAAAGCAGTTCACTCAAGAAAGAGCCATGCACAAAAAGGGCCAAAAACGGGGCTTTAGTAGAAGAGCCCCACCATGGCAAAATTGTCAATCAACTTCCGAGACACCCAGTGGACGCTCCGGTCCGACCCCCTCCCCTCCACACTCCCTCGCGCGATTTACGTACCCTATTGCCGTGCTGCCAAAACCCCTAAAATCAACAATCAAGCCAACGAACCAAAATAAAGTAACCAAACCTAACCTAACCTAACCTAACCTAACCTAACCTAACCTAACCTAACCTACCCTAACAAGAAAAACACGAAAAATACAAAATGAAAATAAACAAAAACCGAGAATTATGTAATAGATTCCGCTTTTGTAAATAACGAACAGCCTCCTCCTCGGAATTCACCTCTTGACACAAACGAAACATGACGCACGCACAATGAAATCAGAACTAACGCAAGTGTGACGGGCAGTTACTGAATACACTCCGCCGCTCTGAACTTTGACCGAACATCGCACCACCGACCTCACACATTCTTCCTCCCTCTCCACCCATCATTTTCCGGCTGCAGTTTGTTTACCCGTTTTGCAACCGCACTCAACCAGCCGTCCACCTGAAGCGTCCACCGGGTGTCTCGAAAGTTGATCGACAATATTGCCGTGGTGGGGCTCTTCTACTAAAGACCCCCAAAGGGGGCCCATTTTTGGACCCTCGAAATTGGGGTCGAAGTGAGGTTTTTTTTCATCCTTAGGGTGACCCTTTACACATACTAAAATTTCAGATTGAGTATACGCACCGTTTTCGAGTTATGGGGGGGCAAAGTCCCCGATTTTCACCCATTTGTGCAGGTGTTTTAATTTCGAACTCCGGTTGTTACGAGGTACCAGATCTAGATATTGAAGCGCGGTTTGCGGTGATTTGTTCAGCTATTCCTGTAGTATTTTTCCACATCTTTCAGAAGTTTCCAGCTGTCTTCAAAAGGCTATTATAGAGGTCTCTATTTTTTCTTAGCCAAAGTTCTTCGCAGTCTAATTTTATGCAGGCTTAAGGCAGGGGCGGGGAAAGCTAAAAAATTATCATTTTGGTGTTGCACTGGAAAAAAAACATTGGATCCAGAGTCCAGACTCTTGAAAACATTGACAAGAAAAAATACTCTTGATTTAATTGGATTTTTTCTTGAATCAAAACGAAATCCGCTTAAATTAAGAGGCTTGGTTCTTGATTTAAGATAGATTCTGATTGAATCAGGAGTACTTTTTCTTGTAGATGTTTTTAAGAGTCTGGACTCTAGATCCAATGTATTTTTTTTTCCAGTATGGATTCAGGCCTTCTGCTTGACCTTTTATCTTTCTCTTTTCCCCTCTCTTCTAACGGTTTCAGAATATAATATTGAGGAGAATCACGATGCTTCACTCGATTCTCGATACATAGAGGCAGGAAACTATTAAACAAATTTTCACCTAGTCTTTCCTCACCCTCGCTTTGCAATTACACGTGAACCTGTGTCAGGCTTCAACGTACAAAAATGCTGCTTTACCGCAAAACTTGCCTTCTTGCACAATTTCCTAATGGTAAAAGAGAGTGTTAAAGGAATGAGTAAATGGGCAGTAGGTCGCTCGTGGTAGGAAAGGAGAAGGGCGTGGACTTTAAACGTAAGTAAGAGGAATGTAATGCAAATGTAAGTTGCGTCCTTGATGCAAGCGCGCATTTAGATTCTGCAAATAACGTCGCGCGACAACTTTCCTAGATTAGAGAAAACAGAGCTGCCGCCGAGGTTGGAATCTTTATTTAGTTTAGGTGTTTCCCTCCTCAAATGTTCTCAGCACCATCGAATTACACCTGAAAAAATTGCATTGCGAAAAGAAGGAAAACTTATATTTGGACGTATTTATGCGAAAAGGAGATATGTGGAAGTGGAAAGATGGGGTGTGCTCGTTAGTGGTCGGGCCATAAGAATGAATGGGGAATATTGTGCGCCAATGACGTCAGCGGCAATGAGTGCGCACTCTAACGACGGGGAGATGGTCGTCGGGGCGCTGTAACTCGTGAGCCCTGTGCACAAGGCTCTCTTGCCATGCCCGCGGCTCATGAGTTAGCATATTTTGGCGTTTAGCTCCTTTTGATTTAATGTCAAATCCCGCTTCTCAATTTTCTCAAAAGGAGCTATATCCACTTTTACATTGTTTCTTATGACCCAACTAACGAGCACACCCCATCTTTCCACTTGCACATATCTCCTTTTAGCATAAATACGTCCATTTAGTGATTTTCCCCTCAAAACAATTTGAACTTAACACACGATGCGACGGTTTCAACTCAACACGTGCCCAATCGATACCTAGGTAAATAGGTAAATAATAAATATTTAAATAATACGATATTTACCAATCGAATTTTGATAGTTTTTCAGAGAGACTTGAACGAAAGAGTAAGAAAGTAAACACAAGCTGCATTGCCCTGTATACAATGCTTTTCTAACGGAATTATGAATTATTTTATCTTCTACAATATATAGGAAAAACTGATGGCTTCTTTTCCATGCTAGACATCGTAATCAGTTCATACCACGTAGCTTTAAATTATTAACTCCTTGTGGCACGTCATGCACATTTCAGCCGCATCGTGGATAGTTTCATTGTACATTGAATTGGAATTTTCATTATCTTTCCGCTGATTATTTGCACGATTATTTTTATTGTTCTTTTAAAGTTTTCTGAAGCGCGTCAGAGCATCGAATCTAAGAAAGAAAGGGGCAGAGAGAAAGAAAACAATCCGTAATCGTCATAAATAACCGTCCCTTTGATTTCGAGTGGCACATCGTCCAATAGGCACCTCTATTCACCTTTTTACGTTGGATTAAATGGCAGTCTCAAGTTCACATTTTTTCCATGTGAAGATCATTGAACTCAAATATGGAAAATAAAAATTTTTAGTGCATGCGAAATACTATGACGATATTGTAAGATTCTCGTCCAATATTGCTTTAGTGAATGAAATATTTCCAAATATTTTTTCTAAAATGTATCAGACTCCAATCAGAACTAAGCCATTGCGTTTAAACATATTATATGTATTTTTAATTTATAAGAAAAAAATAAAGAACAAAGTCAGACCACGCCTTTTAAACCACAAATGATAAAAAGGAAGGAAGAATGACTGATCACTTAGTTGCAGATTTGGTAATTTTAACCAAATTGAGAAATAAATGGGGCAATAAAAGTCACTCTTCTGATTCGAAATGAACAAAATGACAAACAACTCTATAAACGGAACACATCAAACTAGTATGAGGGCGCTTGTGTGTTAGTGTGTGTCGTGACGTATCTTACTGCGGGTCGTGAACCCGGTTCTTAATTGAATTTGGAGTCTTAAACGACCGAATATATATAAATCTGAATAATTCTGAGACTTTTTAGGGGCAAGGATATTACGGTGGCAAGTTACAACGGTAGCATTAGTTTTTATTTGTCGCATTTAAATGACTCAAATCAACACTGAATCGATTAAAACTGGTGATCCATGACGGCAGGTAGAGATTGAGTGTTTAAGAGACCTTGTTTGTTGTCAGTTTTCTTCAGTTTATCTATTTGTTTCCTTTATCAAGTCATTTCACATCGTACCATTAAAATACCTTTTCCGTATTGTACTACCGGCCGTCAATTTCAATAATCATCATTTGATTATCACTCTTAATCAACCTTGTCTCATTCGTCACCCAAATGCATACTTACTTATTAAAAACGAATAAATCGACCATGTTAATCTTCAATTTTTCGGAATATCCCTGAAATACAGATTTATTTGTCAGTCATTTTGAAGAATTAAGAAATTCACTTAATTTTACTCATTTAACTATCAGTCTAAATCAGTGGCGTGGCGTGCTTTGCGATATATCGATTGATCGGCCATTTAAACCTATGGAAAAGAATCGATAAACAGGGTGTTCGCAGCGAACACCTTAATAATCGATCCTTTACCATGGGTTTAAATGGCATAACAATCGATATATCGCAATTCACGCCACGCCACTGGTCTAAATCTGCAAAAATTCACTCACCCGACTTCTTTTTCTTCATGTTCCGTTAAGGCGTACCATATCTTTATATATCCTATGGATTTTTGGAATTGTAACAAAATAGGTGTACTTCGCGTAACAGCATGGACTCTCAAAATAAAGGACTAACGTTGTCCTGGTACGGGGTGTGCATGCGCTCTTCTGGTTTATACCAAAAGTGTTTTTAATATCCTTCTCACAATTTTGCTCTCGGGTGTACTTTTTCATTCTCATAAGCAATCTTTGGAGTCATAAATGAAAAGCAGCATTTCAAACCAGTTTTTCAACACTTCGATTTTCCGCTTTCATTACTACACATAATTACAATCACTGGAAAAAAAACACATTGGATCTAGAGTTCAGACTCTTGAAAACATTGACAAGAAAAAATACTCTCGATTCAATCAGATCTAAGCTTAAATCAAAAGGAAATCCGCTCTAATGAAGAGGCTGGGTTCTTGATTTAAGCTTGAATCTGATTGAATCTAGAGTATTTTTTCTTGTCAATGTTTTCAAGAGTCTGGACTCTAGATCCAGTGTGTTTTTTTCCAGTGATTCTTCTTATTCAGTTGATCCGGTAGGCTCGGTTACTAAGATGTTCTCTTTTTTACGATTCTTTTGGTTTAAATCCTGTAGTACAAATTTGGCAACATTTGAATAAAAATCAATTGACATCCATCAAAGGTTCAACGCCAGGAGACGGACAAACGTGCTTTGTGAAATTATAATTACGTGGGCTTTTCTGGCGTTTCCGTCTGAGCGATCATTGTCGAAACCGTTAAACTGCTCTTAAATTCGAGGGGTTCCTGCAGATTTCGAGCCGATCACTATTTCAGAGACGTCGTGTCGTCGGTAGGAGCCAGATAATTGAGCTGTGGACCGTTTTTGCTTTCAGCTGAGCTTACGAATAAAGTATCATTATCTCCCGCGAGGATTAACCAGTGGCGAGGCCTGAATATTCGACTTTCGATATTCGCCCATTTGGAACTATGGTAGAGGATCGATTATCAAGGCGTTCGTCGTGAACGCCGTGTCTATCGATAATTTTCCATGGGCTTAAATGGCAGATCAATCGATTAATCGCTAAATAATCGACTTTCGATATTCGCCCATATGACACTATGGTAAAGGATCGATTAGCAAGGCGTTCGTCGTGAACACCCTGTCTATCGATCATTCTCCTTGGGTTTAAATGGCAGATCAATCGATGTATCTCAAAGGCCTGAATAATCGACTTTCGATATTCGCCCACTTGAAACTATGGTGAAGGATCGATTATCAAGGCGGTTCGTCGTGAACACCCTGTCTAACGATCATTTTCCATGGGTTTAAATGACAGATCAATCGATGTATCGCAAAGCATGCCTCGTCACCGAATGCTTCATCTTTTTATGCGATGCCGATTGCGCGTCCATTATCGAAGCGAGCACTGGAAACTGGAAAGGATCTTCTTCCTCATTGCCTCATGACTCGAACGCCCAAAAAAGTTGAGCTTCACAATCAACTCGATGTAATACTCGCTTTGTAATGAAACGCCGCGCAGCGAATTGGCGACTCGGATCAACTCCACCGATTTATGAGGAATAAAGATAATTTTGCCGCTCAAGAGGCTTTGATTAAACGGAACTGGTTCGCAGTAATTTATTGCTTTCATTGGAGGATGCGCTCTTTTGCAATACTGAAAGCAGCGGTATCTGGTTCATCATCATGATGAGCGGGTAATACTTGGAGAATGATAGGCGGAAAGTACATAAATAAAAAGATTGGTCGGAATTTAAGTATGATTATGAAGCAGTGAGGAGATTTCAAAGGCCGGTTGGACTGCCCTATTAAAATTTAAACATTTGTTCAGTTAACTTAGTCATCGGCTGTACCGTATTCTCTCAGGAACTTAGCTTTTCATGAGACATAACCAGAAATCAAAACTCGACCATGTTACATGAACGGTATTTATCAAAATCACTCTGCTGCATCAAGAAAAAACGCCGTATGAGCCATGACACTGCCCTATTTCCTTCAGTAAAATAGGAATTTTTCGGGAGTCTTGAGAACATTTCACCTCACATTTTTCTGAGATTTTTTTCGTTTTGTAATCTATAATATCTGAACATCTCAGGAAAAATTATTCTCAACGTCCATCGAAAAAGGAAAAATTTATCAAAGGGCAATCTTTTCTCTTTTTTCACTTCAAATGTCCCTGAGGGAATAATCTCACGCCTGCAGTCCCTTAAGTTCCATCCCCTCAGGCTCCCATCAAGCCAGCCTTAGGTAACCGTTGTTTGAGACCATCAAACTCGGGTCACCTGGCCGGGAATCAAACCCAGGACCTCTCGAGCACAGCTAAGCAAGAGCTACAACCATTACACCACAGGATCGACATTAGAATCGGTACTTCCA
Organism: Bemisia tabaci; assembly: GCF_918797505.1. Classification (NCBI taxonomy): domain Eukaryota; kingdom Metazoa; phylum Arthropoda; class Insecta; order Hemiptera; family Aleyrodidae; genus Bemisia; species Bemisia tabaci. The sequence continues at coordinate 31,069,630 of NC_092797.1, read as the reverse complement.
GGGTTGCCACAGTCAGGGAATACCGGGAAAACTGGGAAATGTCAGGGAATTTTAGAAAATCAGGGAAAATCGGAAAATGTCAGGGAAAATTGGTTAAATCACCTTTACTTGCTTTCTAGAATGGGTTTGAGGTTTCGAAGAACACATTTTGTGTGAAAACCATTTTCAATTATGTCTTTTAAACCATCTGTCATATCTTCAATTGTCAGAAAGTTTCACCAAAATTTGTCAGGGAAATCAGGTAAATGTCAGGGAATTTCATTTTCTGAATTCTGTTGCAACTTTGGCAACATTCGAATGTTCATATGGCGTTTTTCTTATGCACGACAGTTATATCATCCTTTCTTTCGGAGAATGAGCTCTGAAGTGCCTAAAAGTACACTGTTATTGAGGCTCATCCCATAATTCAGATAGGATCATTTGAGGCGTTGAGGCGAATAATCTTAATAGAGCAAGGGAGTAACTCGAGCCCAGTTTCATTCGAGATAAAAACCACGGATTCGCAATTGGATTGCTCTCGAGATTAAGCGCTTCTTGCTGGGGACGGCATCATACCGCGGTCATCAATCGCCCCCACCGCAACGCAAGACATAAACAACGAGGCTTTTCTTTTCTGCAGGACAGTATTTTCTTCTTTGTGACTCCTAATACGATTAACCCCTGACCTTGCCTCATCAGGTTTCTTTTGAGCCGCGCTTTAACCGTAACCGTAGCAAGTCTTCGGCCGCACATACAGCCATCCCAGGGCGGATTCAAATTGCTCGTCGTTCCCGCAGCCTATTCAATGTTAATAAACTTAATTTTTCATCTACAGTTGCCAGACCTCTTAGTAGGGATGTTGTAGCCGCTAGGAACTTGAACTGGGTATCGCTATGCATACCAGATCTACATCGAGAGTTTTGAAAAAGAAACGCATTTGTGTCTTTCTTTTTTCTCGTGAATTATTCTCGATCGTTCTGAATGAGCCGCAGAAAATTGTGGGGAAAATGTTTATTTTGTTTTTCTGGAACAAAGTAAAATTTAATTAGAAGTTTTTAAACAATGAGCTTTGAGTACGCATAATTTTTGCATGTAACAATGATTATGTAATATTAAGATAAATACCAAATCGGAAGGGAATGACCCGGTAGATGAAGAGCTCAGCATTGGGGAGCATTGCAATAATAGCACCCAAGGCGCCATTAATAAATCCTGAAGACCCTTTGGTTGTATTAATCCTTCCTAGATGCGACACAATTTCATAGTATAGTTTCAGCTTGAAAACATTTTAGCAATAAGGCGGAAAAATGTAGAAGGACAAATCCCTCCCTGCTCAAGGGCACTCTCAAATCCATTCATATTTTTAATTGTCTATTGTGCAGAGCCACTTGCATAAAATTATTCCGACTCAGCCTCCATACAACTAATCTCTTTCGCCATTCGAGTATGAGCTTTGTTCAAGAAAAAAAGAAAAAAAAACCAATGCAGACATGACGGGACTGTTCTAAAAATAACCAACCTTACATCGATTTTCACTTACAAAAAGCTCTGCCATATATACCGAAAGCTCGGTGTTCCATATCAACCCAACTATTTGCAGTTAAACGAACCGAAAGTTTGGCTCATGAATGTGGAAGTCATCAATCCGACGCCTGAATTTTGCGTGAGTCGCGCAAAATTCAGCAACGAGACTCAGTGACCATCGGATAGTGTCGGATTTGTCTGAACTATTCGAATAGATTTGATACAAATCTGGATGAAAACAACTCAAATTTGCGAAATTTCAGCCGTTGAGCGATGACTGTTGATCTCCATAATCAGCCGCCAAATTCAGCATGAGATTCCGGCATCTGTTCAATTGCCCTGTCACGTCACGCACATCGTCTTTTAATGGTTGAATCTTAAAGAATATCAGAGAGTAATGAGATCTGCTTCTCCTCAGAATGCAACGACACGGCAACCTGCATACGGTCCAGTTTTAATCGGTCCATATTTCAATTTTGTCAGCGTCGCCCGTAGCGGCCCATGGGTCCAGTCCCGGTGTGAACTCGTCGCTGGGCTGACATAAAGACGTACCTGCACATTTGGATGAGCCCAGAAAATCCTTGAAACGCACGGACGACAGGATTCATTGCAGGGCGCGGTTACGCCCTTATGTCAGGAGGGCGACGAATTGGGCCCGGCGAGATCAGTTGTAACAGTTTCGGATGGAACCATATTGTCCATGATCCAATTCTAAGAGGGGCGCACTAACTCAAGTGCTTGTCCCATGTAACAACTCAAACAAGTCATTCGGGGAAATTAATGATCTCGAGACCAAGTGTAAGCACTTATTCAGGTACAAATTATACGTACTCTCGGCCCGAAACTCGAAACGTAATCGGTGGCGTGGCGTGACGTGCTTTGCGATACATCGATTGATCTGTCATTTAAACCCATGGAAAAGGATCGATGAACACTGAACAGGGTGTTTGCACCTTAATAATCGATTCTTTACCATAGGTTCAAATGGCATAAGAATCGATACATCGCAATTCACGCCACGCCTCTGAACGTAATGATAACCTCGCATTACGCTACGATTGTATCGTGTACATCGATTCTTTGGAGGTATAGCTTTATACTAACAGAGATCGACGTATCGAAGAGAGTAACGATTCTGTTTTTATATACTATCTTGCAAAGGAAGAACGCCCTAGGAACATTCGAGAGTTGCCAAATCCCCACGGATAAAACATATGAACTGATTATTTTCCAAATCACGTAAGCGGCTATCTCTATTTTGGTGGTAGAGGGGTTGTTCTTTCTTTGTTTTCTCAGGTATAATCAATCATGTCTAACAGCCTTCTAAAAGAACATATTTTTTTGGAATTCGAAGATTTTTAACAAAGCTAATAAAACGGTTTTCTTGCTTTTCTCGCATTCGTTATTTTGGCGCTTACGTGATATGGAAAATAATCGGCTCTTATATTTTTGAGGAAATTATGCGTATTTTTGCATAAAAGTTTCAGATGATTAAGATTTGAGAGCTAAGAAAATTGTTTAAAAAATCGGAGACAAATATCCACAATTTTCCCATGGAGTAAATTCGTTATTTATTGAGGAAAGGATGGCAACGTCTGAAGGCTCATACGGTGTTCTTCTTAGCATAAAAGTATACTTGAGCATCTTAAGTACTCACGTTGTCAGGTGTTCGTGTGAAGTAGAATTTATTTTTGTAAGGTTGGAAAAATGCGCGTTTGTCTCGGCATGCGTTCAAGGCTGTATACAGATGCTCCCACACGAGTGAATAGGAAACTGACATTGAAGGGAAAGGCAAAATTAAAGTTTGGAAGGGCCAAAAACAAGCCCTATATTTGTACGTTCTTTTGTGGCTATTTAGTTTTCTTTGTACGCTTGTTAATCCTCTTTTACGCGCGAGAGGCGTGAGTAAATTTCATACTCTTCTCGTGTTCTGTGAGCACTTTCGAGCAGACGCAGAGCGCTTACCCACGCGTTTTACTTTTCAACGACTAACATCCCTCCATTATCCCTCAAATATTGACGTTTTGTTCTATGTAACTACAAAACGGGAGTCACGAGTCATTTTCGTCACTCACAATCAGAGGTTATTATTACAGTAACTGATTACACAATATTTAAAATTAACGTATTCAATGAAGAGTAGCACATTATCTGTAAATAGTGCAGTGCACATACCTCGATTTATGATAATAAAACATATTTGTCATATTCTTTACCACGGAAAAGAAAATGAATCAATTTCTATCATCCTTTGCTACTTGTATTTTTCAGAATATCACTCTGCAATTTTGGTCCTTGCTTTATATAGAAAGAAACGATTTTATAATGTAATTTTAAATATTTAGTTTTTGGAAAAAATTTGAAACCACTCAATCATTGGATGGCAGCTCAGTAACTTTCTACGTTCAATATTAACTGGGATATCGCGCTTTGAAAGATTCGATATCTCGATTTCTCGATTTTCTTCATCCACCGCGGTATTGACACCCTTGGTTTCCTGCACCTTGCTTTCATCCGAGTTTCACATTGAGTAACAACTGTAAATGTTAGTCTCACCGATTATTGATGAAAGGAAGGTATGGAAGAAACCAAGGGTGTCAATACTGCAGCGGATGACGTCAGAAATCGAATCTTTCGGAGCACGATATCCCGGTTAATATTAAACGTAGAAAGTTGCTGTCTGGACGGATCTCATTATTTTTAGCTACTCTACTAGAATCAAGCATCAAAACACGATTCTATGACCAGCGCAACTGATCCATTGCATACTTTTAAAACCTGACAATAGTAAATGAAATGTAAGGGACCGATGTGAATAGAACAAGCTTCCTCGATATGGATTCCACAGAAACCATCGATCATGGAATGGTTCTCGTCACGCGTATAACTCCCGAGCTTGCAGCTTTCTCAGCTCACGGTTGGATGGACTGATAAAGAAACGAAAGCGTATCATAACATCGAACTTGCGTTGCGCAATCGGAACCGTCGCAACTCCGACAATGGCAGTTTCCCTGTTTGATTTTCCCATTTTTCCTCTCGATTCCGATTAATTACCCGCGGTACTCGGGTGGCAATCAACGGCCGGCAAATGACCAACACCGGTGTCCACGCTTAAACGGCTCCGCTAATTGGTTCTTTCTTTCCCACACGGCCGCCGTGCGGGGCCAATTTCGCAAGTGTCGAGATCGAGAGTTTGCATGCTCATATTTATGGGCTCACCCGCGATCGCCTTGATTAATAGGACGTATTTCTGCCGAATGGAACTATGTGCATTTAAACATGAGCCCTGGGACCCATGAGAATATACGCATTACAGGGCTCACGTCATAATGCTCATAGTTCTGTTCGGCAGATATATGTCCTATGGGATTCGTGCGTGCAATCCCCGGAGATGCATGTGTCTCTGATTCGAACCGAAGAAATTCCTTCACTTTCAAGTCCCGCGAGGAATGCGTCACTTTCCAGACGATTGGTATTTTATCCTCATCTGGAGGTTTAGGAGTTGACGTCCGCTCATTTAGTTACCGCCACCGGTGCATGTAATTAGATGTTCATAGGGATCTATTCTGTGTAAATTGTGACAGTGATTACTTGGTGACAAAGAACAAGCCCATAAATGACGTCGATTTAACGAATGCCGTCGTCAACCCCTCCTTTACTCATTTCAGGTCACCATCTTCTGAAGTGGATTTAAGGTTGTGTTAGTGCCCCCCCCCCCTCTTTTTCTGAGCCTCTGGACGGACTCAAATTAAATGATAAATTGATGAAACCAATGCGTATATTACATAACAGTGTGTAAACGTACATTCGGAAATTTCGATAAAATAGGCTGATTTATTGATTTATAAAGGAAATCAGCGATTTCCTTTAAAACGTGTAGTGTTGCCGCACTGGAAAAAACATTGGATCCAGAGTCCAGACTCTTAAAAAAATCGACAAGAAAAAATACTCTTGATTCAGTCAGATTTAAGCTTAAATCAAGAACCAAGCCTCCTAATTTGAGCGGATTTCCTTTGGATTCAAGCTTAAATCTGATTGAATCAAGAGTCTTTTTTCTTGTCAATGTTTTCAAGAGTCTGGACTCTAGATCCAATGTGTTTTTTTTTTTTTTTTTTTTTTTTTTTTTCCAGTGAATTCTATCAAATCGCGACATCGTAGAAACCTCCGTCTCGTTAATGAAATCGCGGTATCGAGCTAATTTATATTTTAACTGCAAAACGGGTAGAAACCCGGAGAAAAAGAGACCTCAAACCGCAAAATACAATTTCAAGAAAAAGACGCTATACGGGCAGAGAGTGGCAGTGGGAAAGACGAGGCGAATACTGATACGCGCACGCGCTCAGAATCCCAAGTACCCGGCACGCGCAAGTATTAAGGTCAATTGTTTCTTTATTTTACAATAATTCCGCCGGTAATTGTATTCGATTTCTAGCTCCACTCAAGTAGTTTCTAATCACAGTAGTCCCTGTTGCCAAATGATGCTACAGTGTATATGTGCCTTATACGAAAGGTACTCGAATTGCACGGTATCTAACACAGTTTGGCAACCTGTCATCAATGATCATTCCTCTAAACAGGAAGATCCTGCCTCCATTAAACTCTAAAGATTGGCTTCGCGTGCCTAATAGTTTAGCGTGTATTTTTGAGCAGGCTTTTTTTTTAAACAATAAAATGCATGCTTTCAATGCTATGAGGTAAAAAAAACTTGAGTAGATATTTGCTGCGGCAGAATTTTCACTCTTTTTCTTTTCCCTCTCATCTCCCTCTCTTTCTTTCTCCGTCCTCTTTGAAGTGGTATGTAAAAAATTTCACGGATAAAGAAAAGCTTCTCCGTAGGAAAGTTTCATGAAAGGATAATGATCCCTGAGGTTACAAATTCTGACATAGAAAAATAAACAAAGTGGGTGAAACCCATAAAGAACTGCCGATGTCTTGCACGAACTACCAATTTTTTAAGTGAATTAAAATACGCATTTTTCAGCATTAATTTCACACTCATTTTTCTGATTCTTCTGTTTTTTCATTTATTTTAATGCAATATAAATATTTGAATACGCACGTGATCAATGAACGAACTGGTATTTCAGCAAGGCGTTTAAAGAAATGTGGTCGCATTTTGAGTTGAGCCGTCATTTTTAAAGCTGTGACGCTCAGCGGGTTCTTGTTTTGCCATGCATTCCTGATGGCAAAGTATGGCGATGCCATGCATTTGGGATGTACCCGATACCACGTGACGTCACGAGAGTACAAAATGCGCCCACCATTATTTATCCGCCTTGGTGTTTAGGATATCAGGTCTGGTCCATGCTATGAAACAATGTTGATGCGGTTCCGGTGCATCGACTTGCGGCTAAAAGTCTCTGTTTCCTAAGTCCAGTTATCACCGTGAAATTTTAAACGGTTCTCGTTTTCGCCCGTTTCTTTGTAGTTATTTTGCGAGCTTATTAAGTCTTCTTGAGAGCCTCCTGCCTCGTCTTATCTCGTCCATCAAACGCCTCTAATGCCATTTTTTTTCACCGCAAAGCGAAAAAGTTTTCAGACGGGCAAGTGCAATCAGCGTGTTGCCAGCTAATGCCAGGAAATTGAAAAATGACCAATTAAAATCCGCCTTGTATATTAGAACTTTTTTTCCGATGTCACAACCCTAAAAATAGTTTATAACAGTAATATCACATTTTAAACAGATTCCGCGGAGAACTTAGTGTGAACAACAGCACCATCAGTCTGCCGAAGAAACTGGAGACGGTCGCAAGACTTTGTGATCGTCGTAAACTGGCAATAATTATCGGCTACGATGGTGAAATCCGTGAAACGCGCATCTCAATTTGCGACGTTGCAAATTTCTAGCAGTCATATTTCATGTTATCAAACGAAACCGACGAACCTTACTTTACTTGTCTATATTTTTTATTTTTTTTTTTTTTTTTCTACTGAGTTTTCCTCATTCTGGGCAAAATATTCTTTAAAAATGTCAGTAAATAACAACCGTTAACTTTTCTGTCAGAAAAAAATTAAACAGCAGCGAAGATTTTTAAACATCGCAGACGAGACACACGTCTTATCTTCATCATCGATAAATTCGCACTTTATTGGGAAACACAATGGCATCATCATAAATTTATTCTATACATTGAAGTATTACAATGTATGATTAGACGACGTTTTAAATTTCTATCATATTCTATTGGCTCGCTTATTAATTATTTGCGAAATAATTGTCACATTTTCTCCATCAAGGATCTATGTGAATGTTTTTCTTGGTTCCAAAATATATTTACCTTTACTTGTCTCAAAAAAATCCTATCTCTAATCCAGCCTCTAGAAAAGATCATTTCGGTAAAGTTACAAAGACAAATGGTAAGAGAACACCGTTATTCAGCACCTAAGCTTGATGCGAATATGACCTCAACGCCTGGATGCAACTATTCGTGATCTGTGGTTGTGCGGGTTGCATATAGATACAATGAAGGCGCCTTGGATTTTATTGCTTTGTATCAATTTTCACGATTGGTTTAGTTCCCGATGATCGGGGCGGGGATGGAACGCAGCTCGCTTGAGAAGCCTGCCAACCGTAGTATAGTGCGCGATTTGATTCGAATAGTGTTGTTTTTCTTGTGAGCGGGGAATTCAATTTTCCCGTAACCTATGTTAAGTAAAAACGTGAATATTTTAGTAAGGAGTCGATTTCAGTAATTTTCGTTGTGCAAACCGTGTTCTACAAGAAATGTTGGTGCTCGAAACATGTATGAGAATGCTTTCATTCGCACTTCGTCTGGTGGTCCATCCTTGAGAACGTTTCGCTTATTCTTTCTTATCCGCGCATTAAAGTCTCCATAAATTTTGTCACTCACGGTGTCGGGCCACATTCGTCATTTCTTTTTTCTTCATCATCTTCACCCTCTCCTTCATCATCATGTTAATGGTCTTCTCCTCCTACATGTTCTCCTTCCTCTTCTCGCTTTTCTTATCCTTCCTTCTTTCTCTGTTTTTTTCCTCTTTTTTGGTGTCTTCTTTTTCTTATTAACTTCTCTTTCACACTTATTTTCCGTCCGTCTTTTTTTCTCTCCTTTTTGCTCTCCCTCCTCTTCTCAATTTTCATTCCCGTCGTTCTCCTCCTATTCTTCTCTTCTTTATCTTTTCCTCCTCCTATCTCCTTTCCTTCTTTTCCCTCCTCTTCCGTTTATTTTTTCCACTTTTCCTCTTATTCCTCCTACTCCTTGACGTGCCCTATGCAGATAGAACGTGCTCTGATGAATGAGTCAAAAGTAATAGCTCCTGATTTCAAGATTTAGTCCGTTTTGCTCCCAGGAAATCCAATTGTTGTGAATGAGGAGTCAAAACCCGTCCAGTAAGAATGGAGCTCACTCCGTGAAAGAACTAATTCTCCTCTGTAAGAGCTAAGTTTCTCTACGTAAAAAAAGCACAATCTTCTGGGGACAAAATAGGCGCCAGAGTGAAATGTGAGCTGGAATTCATCGCAACTTTTTTAGGAGAGCGCGTGGCAGGTGCTCAAAGGTCTGCTGATATCTGGCTCAAAGCGACAACGGTCGAATACGTGCAATTGCTGGCGGAGCAATAAAAGAACCGTAGTAACGGGTCGAAACAAGAGTCTGAAGATGTGGTCTGAAGATCAAGGCTCGGGCTGGAGCCGCGGGTAATCAAATGAGATGTCATTGTCATAATGCGCCAAATTGTTATGCAATGGACCGCGAGCCGCGTTTCGCTGCGCCGCGCACCACCACTCCATGCGCCATCATCGGCCATGCTGACATCATCAATCGATCTGCTCTGATTGCCATACTGCCGTGCTGAGGAAGAACGCCGTATGAGTCTCTAGACGTTGCTAAGTTTCCTCCGATAAAAACCGAATTTACTGGGAATATTGCCAATATAATTTTCCAAAATTTTCAGATAATATTCTGCCCAATGTAATATAATATATCTGAAAATTTTACGAAAAAATATGCATGAATGTTGTCAAAAATACATGTTTTATCAAGGGAAATCTGGCGACTCTCGAATGTTTATACAACGTTCTTCCTTAGCACGGCAGCACTCCATGCGCCATCATCGTCCATGCTGACATCATCAATCGTTCTACTCTGATTGCCATACTGCCGTGCTGAAGAAAAACGCCGTACGAACATTCGAGAGTTGTCAAATTTACTTCGGTAAAGCATGTTTTTCTGACGACACTCATGCATATTTTTCCTGAAATTTTCAGATATTTTAGATTAAATTGCGCTCAAAATTGTCAGAAAATTTAAAAAAAAATAATATTAGCATTTTCCCCAGTAAATTCGGTTTTTATCGGAAGAAATTTGGCAACGCCTGAAGGCTCATACGTCGTTCTTCCTTAGCACGGCAGCATACCATCGAAGCGTCGACGCGTCGGTCCCTCCATTTTCGGGCAGACGGACTCCAACAGCGATGTAATTCAATTTAAGGAGACAACGGAAAATGGAAACATCAAAGTTCCGAATTCGGAGGCTCGTATTTATTAAACGCACTGTGAGAGTTCGTCAAGTCATTGAATCGACCTGTCGGATCATAAAATATTCTGAAAAAAGTCGTTCAACTTCACGTTTAACTAACGTTAATTTACTTAATGTCTTATCGCGGGAAAAAGCTTCAAACCTCTTCTCTCGGCTCAGACTTGGTGCAAATTGGTGCGTTTCCGTTAAATAAGATTAATTCATCGTTTTCAGGACGAAGGAACGTAACTTTATTACGGCGTTGCAAAATTGACTCAAACAATTTAATTTTTTACGAGAATGTATCCATCATGCTATTTTTTTCCAACATTTTATCTGATTTTTGCGTGAAATGAGGAGAGCGAATTTTTTTTCGGAGCAATTTTCAGTCAGGAATGCCCTAGATTCTCCCCGTGAGGCTATTCGAGGCTAAAAGTGCTATTCGCGAGTTAAAATTTGGCAAAACTAAAATATGATTACGTTCTTTCGTGGGGAAAACGACGTATTTTGAAAATGGCTGACCTTCTTCTGGGATGGTTTTCCATGAAATTAAGAAAATAAAAGCAGGTATCATTGACCCGCGGTCAGTAAGTGAGATGAGAGCATTCCTCCCTCGTCTTGTGAAAATGACAAAAATTTAGTTCCTCCAGTAATGAACAGGTCACCTTGCCCGCCATTTTTCAACCACAACAGCAACTAGCCGTCGCCGGGTCGGACGTGACACTTCGTCATCTCGTTAGTTCATCATTCCACTCTGATTCCGTTTTTTGCGAAGGAAAATGCTGGGAAAGGAGCAAAAATGTGATTCTGAGTTGCCCATCACCGCGACCTTATTTTCCTCGTCAACCAGAAATGATCAGTGCCGGACAAATGGTGATTGGATGGGGGAGGGGTACCCATTGGCTCCATGGGTCGAGCGCGGTCGCGTGGTTCCTGGAGTTTATTTTCTTCATCCCGTTCTCATCTTCATCGATAGATTCTCTGAGCGCTCCTCTTTCTCTTCCTCCGACGGAAGAAAGTCAATTGCCTTCTCAGTGACATTAATAACAAACACAAAAAATTGGTCAATGGCACGTGATGGAAAGAATAATGACAGCGGAGAAAAAAAAAACGCGCAGCATCCCTAAAAACTGCATATCCTGACATGCTTTTCATACACGGGAAGAAAAAAGAAACACATTGGATCTAGAGAAGATCAAGAACCAAGCCTCTTAATTTAAGCGGATTTCGTTTTGATTCAAGCAAAAATCCGATTGAATCTAGAGTATTTTTTCTTGTCAATGTTTTCAAGAGTCTTGACTCTAGATCCAATGTGTTTTTTTTTTCCAATGTACCCTCCGCCACTTTTTCAAAATATCTATCCATAACACTATGATTCAGGTTATAATTACCATGTTCAATGTACCTTTTTTACTGCGATTATCGGTATTTTGATCTCAAATAATGTGGCCATAAACCGACGTAATCAAACTGAGCGCTAATTCATAAAGACCTCATGTTCCCCTCTATTCATTGATAGGAAGGATATTGTGGGAAATTGGTAATATTGATGATTAATGAACTATGAAAATATAATTCAAAATGTACCAAGAAACGTTCTTTGCAAATTAAAAGACGGTTTCCTATTTTTTACGGCAGTGAGATCGCTAGGGCTATGATCGTGCATTTTGATCTACCAGCATAAAATTGAGCGAGTATGTACCTTATTTTTTTGGAAGTCCTACTTTATTTATTGGTATGAATTCTGGTAAAACTATACCACACTGAGAAAAAGCTATGGTTTATAAACCTATTAGAGGTAAATATGGAACACCTATAATAGTCGTAAATAAACTAATGATTCTCGGTCTGTGAACCATACTAAGGTCTCTGTACCTAATTAAGGTACAGAGACCATAACTAAGGTATATGTGCTATTATTATATGTAGAGGTACTACTATTAGTGGTGTTCCATATTTACCTCTAATAGGTTTATAAGCCATAGTTTTTTCTCAGTGCACAACATAAAAGCCGGAACAAAATTAACCAAACGTGTTTTGGAAGGTGAAATACTTTTTAGACGAACCCTCAAACGACTGAATGCGATACAATTGTTGTTGTCAATAAAAGGACCAGTTCCTTATGGTTTCCAACTGAAACTGCATCAATTACTTGCACCACCACGAGTGTGACATCTTTCACCTGAAAAATACAACTACAGCGTGTCTACAAGTCCGGAAATAGCACTGATTTTTTATGAGCTGTCCGGAAGTACTGAAAAAGTGCGGAAATTCCGTTAGAAAGTCCGGAATTATTAATTTTTTTCGCAATTTGAGCGAGAAATTCAAACTTTTGAAATTTTTCGAATTTCGTCAATTGGAGGTACTGAAAAAGTACTGAATTCTTCCGTTGAGGAGGTACCGAATTTCTCGGGAATAGACTGGAAAAGTACTGATTTTTGGCCAGCCTGTTTTAGTAGACACCCTGAACTAAGCCAAAGAGGAAAAGACATTAACGGTTTACTTGAAGCAGTTTTCAAGATGGTGCTTACAAATCGAGTTCGAACCGCTACCGGAAACTGGAAGCCGATGATGGACTAATCCGGTTACCGGATATATAGATCCAGTGCGCTATAGAATATTTAAAACATAAGGACGCGGTACCTTTGCCTGCGCCTCTACTCACGCCTTCACTCCTCATACCGAGCGCATATTTTACGTTTTGAATGGATTCACTGCGGCTCTCTTCAAGGAGCCGGCAGTTGCATCGTGTTACCGTTAGTTTCGAATGGAACGGATCCCCGAAGTAAAAGCACCCGTCGTATACTCTATGTCCGCTTTAATTCTATGCGGCTTCCATTTTTACAATTTCTTCCGCGCCTCTAAGTCCAAGTCCTAAGCAATCTGATTGATGAGGCATCAAGACAGTCATGAGCTTTGAGTCTCTTAAAAGCTCCGTTGCCAAGCATCGTCTTAGAGGAATGCTGCCGTGGTAAGGAAGAACGCCGTATGTACATTCGAGAGTTGCCAAATTTCCCTCGATAAAATGTTTATTATTCAGGAAAGTTATGAATATTTTCCATCAAATTTTCAGGATCCTCAGGTAAAATTGCGAACTAAATTATCTGAAAAATTGGGCGGAAAACATTCATAAATTTACAAGGAAATTCGCGTTTCGTCAAAGGAAATGTGGCAATGCCTGGTTCATGCGGCATTTTTCCTTAGCACGACAGAATAAGTTCCAAGAGGAGTGGAGGATTCGCAATTTAATTAAGTATTTTTAGGTGCAACTACGCCAAGGGCGCGATGACTTTGTTTGAAACCGACTCGCAAGCCCATAAAAAAGCTCTTTAAGTTGAGACTTAAATTGACGTAATTCGCTGAAACATGACACGATAGTAAGAGAGTTACTCTCTCTGTATTCAATGAAAATCTCTGTGCAACGACAAGATTGTTAATATTTTACGCAGGAAACTGATAAGTCTCTTTTGCTCCTTGAAAATAAGTATTTGCTTATGTCTATAAACCTCCTTCTCTTTACACCGAAAAAAGTATGTCGAATTTTATCAAAAGTGTGGCCAATGTCTACTTAAGTCTTGGGTGTACATAGATTTACTTAGTTTATTCTACTGATTACTATTGGGTAAAGATAACCGAACTTGTGGTACCGTTCATTCCAAGCACGTGGTAAAAGCCACTAGGACTCTGGTTTACAATGCCATCGAGTTTTTATTATAATCCTCATAATTCTGTGTCTTTTGTATGTGTATTACATCCCTTTGCTTAGGAGACGAAGAATTCTGCCGTGCTAAGGAAAAACGCCGTATGAACATTCGAGAATTGCCAAACTCCGGATAAAAAATGCGTTTTTGAGGAATCATGCATATTTTTCTTCGAAATTTTCAGATCTTTTAGAACAAACTGAGAACAAAATTGTCCGAAAAATTGGAAGAAAAATACTCACAATTTTTCCAACAAATTCGTTTTATATTGAAGGAAATATGACAACGCCTTAAGGTTTATACGGCGTTCTTCCTTATAGCACGGCAGAATTGACCCTTCTTTTCACTGTAGTTCTTGATTTCTTACATTTGCAGTCGTCACTGTCCTCTACTTTTACTCTGTCTCGCTAGTTTGAATTGGATCTAATTGGGTACATGTTCTGTTTTCCAGGTGGAAGGGTGGACTGAGGAGGCGTAGGCGGGGAGTCTCGAAATGGTGTAGTTTGACGGAATGGCCGCGGCGGGCGGAACCCAGCCTCGCCCCGCTGCCGCTGCCTTTGCCGCCCCCGCTGCCTCGCCGCCACCACCACCCCCGCACCACTACCACCGCCACAACCACCCACAGAATCACCACCAGCACCATCAGCACAACCACCACCACCAGAATCGCAATCAACGCAGATCAACCACGCTTAGTCGCGTCCCCAACTCAAAGGTAAACACCATGATCTTCTTATCCTAGGGCAACATTATTAGTCGTTTCTCTGGCGAAAGGGCGTATCTCCGTTTCCACATAAGTCCCGGAAAGCATAGAGTCTTACGGAAAACAGGGCTCATATTAAAATCGAGATACGCCCCTACGTTAAAGGAGCGCCGATTTGCCGGTTTGAATGGACAAAATTAACCAGAATTGAATCGGTCAGTTACAAAAGGGCTCAAGCGTCAAAAATGAGAATATGAGAAAAATGGTATTAACCGTTTTAATTGACCCCTTATAAATCTCAGAGTTCTAAAATATTGAAGCGATGAATCAATTAATCACATTTTTACTTAATCTGCAATTTAAAACGGGTCGTTTCATAAATTTTCTACTGTATTTTTTTTTTTTTTTTTCGTACTTTTTATATCTGGCGCTTGAGCCCTTTCGTAACTGCCCGATTCGATTAGCCTAGCTATAACATAAAATTGTGCCCAATTTGACGTACTTATGGCAGAAATATTAATTATTGACGAATTATCTGACCACAGTAGATATTCTGATCATCCAAATTGATTATCTATGATTACATGGACTTTTGGAGGAATACTCGAGAAATGGATTGAACTTTAACATCTAGGCAACGGAAACTGTCAATTAGTTCTATTCCCCACAGACTTAAACGCGGAGTAGAAACGAAATATGCAAAAATCTAAAATAACTTTGTTTTTAAGATGGTAATTAAGAGCGTGTCTTTTTTGACCCTTTCATCAATCTTCAAAAATTCTCTGGAAGTAATTTATTCAGTTGAAAACTTCTAATCTTTACCAGGAAATGAATGACGGTCCACCAAAACAGTGTCGTGGCGTGCTTTGCGATGTATAGATTTATCAGTGATATATGGAAAAGGATCGATAAACAGGTTTTTTGCAAATGATACCTTAATAATCGATCTTTTACCATAAGTTCATAGGGGAAAATTGACAATCGATCATTCACGCCTTGCCACTGGACCAAAACTATCCTCAACTCAGTTTTCTTGAAAATGTCCGCTAGTTCCCTTTCCCTAAATTTTACATTAAGCATAATGCTCATGTTACTGACAAAAGATATCCTTACGTATCGTGGCTGCTTCCTCATAGGCAACATTCTCGTAAATGTTGCAACGGTAGTCAGCTCCCAGAAACTGGATTTCGCCCGGTGGATCACATTTTTCATTACGTAAGGAACGGTTTCCTGATATTCAAGAAGATCCTTGCGAAGGACGAAATTGGACACCGATAAGATATTGATCGTGGAAAAGCACTGGTGCGGCGAACAAAATATTACGCCACGAGTCGCCATAATTGAAGCGCTGCAGTCCAAAACCGGGGTATAATTTACCAGAATCATCGCGACCATCCCACAAAAGTGCGCTTTGTAGCAATCAGGATGGAATTGCATATTCGTGTCATTCCTCTTGTCCTGCATTTTTTTTGGTGTGCTTTGATGTCAGTTCGTCAAAGAAAAATTACCGCTATGGACCACTAGACAAGGTTCGAATTTAAGCGATTTGATACATGTTTCTTAACCAGAATTTCACGTAGAAAACGATCCTTACAACGAAAATCACTGAAACCAACTCCTAACGAAGATATTAACGTTTTCATTTCACATTGGTTACAAGGAATTTGAACTGCCCGCTCACAAGAAACTCAAAGCTCTACGTGAGTCAAATCACGCACTACAACGGTTTCAGCGATCTTCTCAATCGAGCAATGTCCATTTCCCACCATGTGTTGTACAAACTATAAGCAATTCGCTACGGCTGAGCCAAAGCGTCAAGATTGAGGATGCCAGAATTTTATATCGCAGAGACTGTCATGATAAACGTTTAGCGCGCGATATGAATCACGTGGAGCATTGAGTTTTCATGAGCGGGTGGTTTGAATTGACGCATCAAGAATCATTAAATATCTTCGTCAGGAGTTAATTTCGGTAATTTTCGTTGTGTGCATCGTGTTTTACGTAAAATTTCGGTTAAGAAACATGTATCAGAATGCTGAAATTCGTACCTTATCTAGTGGTCCATTGTCCAGTCGGGATGGATACTTCTTTTTCGTTGATTCTTACCTAACGAGGAAAAAATTTCGAGCCTTGAATGTGGGAGGAACCAATCTATAATTTTGGTTCACATTGCAATGGACAACATTTTGAAATGAGGAGCCACTGCTTCTGACTCACGAATGTCACAGTGAGCATTTTGCTCAACGAGCTTTTGAAGATCAGGGTTTGGCCTCAATAGACGATTAAATTCCGAATCCATTCCGACCGAAATAGCCCATTTGACGGCTATTGGTCATCATGCAGTGCAACATTCATCTTTGACCAAAATGGAGTGCCACCATTCATCCTTTTTTGCCGGACGGAACATTTCGTCACTCCTCCGACGTTAGGGCGCTCTATTCCAACATGAGCCCCAGAAAGCATTAAATTATACGGAAATCAGGACCCACGCGGAAAGACAAATACATACCCTCACGTAAGAGGGAACGATGATTTTTTTGCCGAGTTTTCATTTAGAAATAGTGCGAAGTAATGATATTAGGAACGATGACTTCAGACGCACTTCCATCGTTTGGATGGGAAATTTGGATGACTATCGAAGCCTATAGCGTCCAGCCCACCTACAAACTAGGGGGCTCAAAGAGGCTCATCGATGGAAGTGTTGACTGTTGCCTTTCAAAGATCGTCGGGCCGACGATCTTTGAGGGTAACCGATGTGTTTGGGATACATCACAGATCAGATCTTGAAATTTTCAAGGCATTCCTTGCAGAAATGGCTGAGAAATAGAAGAATTAGTGCCAGTTTGAGAGCCCCAGTTTGTACGTGGGCTGGACGCTTTTAGGATTGTCAAACCAACACTCAACTCTTTAGTCATCAGTCATCATTGGGCAAGATCTTCTCGCACGTTGATTTTCGAAAGTAACTTTTACAATTTAAGTGGAGATAGCAGTGCTGGGTCTCAATAATATATACCGTCTTAATTTTCCGTGCATCTAAAAAGATAAAATCCGCGCGTGTCAACTTGTGCCACCAAAAATGATTCTATCCAAAGATCTCCGTAGTTGCGATCTCGATAGTATGCTACATTATAATGTCTCAATTTAAACTGCTTATAAATCGATTATGATATAAAGCAAGCCACCTCACCTAGAATTGATTGTTATGCATTTATTAACCACCACTGGCTCTCCGATCCTAAAAAAACTATACCAAAGTTAGCCGGTCGTCGAGATTGCTTGAATCAGAACCTCTTGGATTCATTTCCAATCCAATCGAATTCTAAGTCTATACTTTTCTGATCGGGCGTATCACTAGCGGGCTGCGCTCCGAATGCGTAATAGCATGCCTTCGTTCCGCCGTCCACAGGAAAAACGCCATATGAACATTCGAGAGTTGCCAAATTTCCCTTGATAAAACATGTATTTTGACAACATTCATGCATTTTTCTCCTTGAAATTCTCAGATATTTTAGATTAAATTGCATACAAAATTGTCTGAACGTTTCGGGAAAAAATATTCAAACTTTTACCAGTAAATTCGGTGTTTAGTGAGGGAAATCTGGCAGCGTCTAAAGGTTCATACGGCGTTCTTCCTTGGTATAGCACGGCTTCGTTGCTCGCTTTCATCAACCCTCTCCTCTCGGAGAGACAGATTAATAATCTCTGGCTTTGTTCTCCTGCTGCAGTAATTTGGGTCTCTCGTTGCATACAGATTTTTAATCAATGTAGCAATCAGGGAATACATTACTCAAGGTCGTTGAGATCGCTGCATTGTTTCTGGCATGTTGTTCTCTCAAACCGTTGCTCTCTCGAGTGCTCAAGGGTTTGACCTCTCCCCATTCCAGAGGCAGCTAATGACTCGTGTGAAAACTCGCGACGCTGTTGGTAATTGATTAAGAAAATTGGTGAAACGATATAATATCGAAATATATTATCAATGTTCAAAAATGTAAAAAACTATTCTCTTGGGTATCTTAAATCGTTATCATGTGATATCATGCGCAATGTTTCAAGTATTTCATAGATGATCCTAGTTTTTTATCCAACAATCGCGGATGTTACTCGTTTTACGAGTACAAAATCAAGGAGATATCAGATGTAGTTATTGAAGTTCATGTAATCAATGAACAGTAATAATTACAGGAAGCCGTAGGTTTTGTTTACGCGCTGTTTAAAATAGATGCATTTATGTAAGTGAATTGTCCAGCATCGTTCATGATTCAATGCATTTAATCAGTATAACTATCATAATAATTCTCACAGAATTAAACATTGTTGATTGCCCTTATACCGAAACGCATCCATGCCGAATAATTTTCTTCTGTTGAGAAGTCACAGCAAACCTTCTGAATTCCTCCTAATTTTTTTATCCCTGTTTTCAGGAAACTGAAGTCCAGGCGCCTGGTAAGTCTACCTGGAATTTTGGGTACACAGCGATTTTTTTGGCCTACTTTATGTTTTTTGGGTCGCTGAATCCGAATCTGAAGTTTCCGCACGCGTATCTGGTGAGCATTTTCCGCTATTTTGAAAAAATGGCCTAAAAAGGCCTTTTTTTGCGGTTTTTTTTATATAGCGGCTACGGATGAGGAAAAGTCCCGGATTTAGCTAATGTTTTGAATAGCTGACATAATTTGGAAGAAAATGGTATATAAATATGCTAGGTTTGCTCAAAAATTGAGGAACCTCGGATTTCGGAACTTTAGAACGCTTCGGAACTTGGCTGACCGCGGCGAGCCGGATCGCGCGTTGACGGGTGCGCCGCGAAAACGTGAATAGGCGCGATGTTCACGATGCTGTATCTTCCTCAATTTTTAAGCAAACCTAACATATGTATACACCATTTTCTTCCAAATTATGTCAGCTATTCAAAACATTAGCTAAATCCGGGACTTTTCCTCATCCGTAGCCGCTATATCAAAAAAACCGCAAAAAAAGGCCTTTTTAGGCCATTTTTTCAAAATAGCGGAAAATGCTCACCAGATACGCGTGCGGAAACTTCAGATTCGGATTCAGCGACCCAAAAAACATAAAGTAAGCCAAAAAAATCGCTGTGTACCCAAAATTCCAGGTAGCCTCATTTTTAGCTACCAGGCGCCTGGACTATTCCTGTTTTTTCGATAATCGTTCTTGAAATGTCGCCGGTTACTTTTCAAGATTTTCCTTGAAAATAACAGTTTGCTCCTACAACGATAGTCAAGGTCCCTGAATTTATGAAAAGCACTGTGAAGGAAACTTCGAGTACCTATCTTTTTTACCACCACCACCACCACCACCAGATAGTACCCGAGCTAACCATGAACAAAGAGCACAACACCTCTATGTTAATTACTACTTTACTGGCATTATATTCATTTTCGTGAAACGATATGAGTATTTTACTCTGAAATTTTAAGACGCATATGAAACTCATAAGCGAGGCAGTGGCATGACGTGATTTACGATAAATCGATCTATCTGCCATTTTAACCTATGGAAAAAGATCGATAGTTAGGGTGTTTGCAACGAACACCTTAATAATCGATTCTTTACCATAGCTTTAAATGAGGAAATATCAATAATCGATCATTCACGCCTCGCCACTGAGGCGAGGGATTAAAAAACACCCGTACCTAAATGTTCAAAGAATTACGGGTTTTATCAGGAATTTGGCAACGTCTTGACGATCATATGGCATTTCCCGGAGCTCATCAGAACACCAAGTAATTATACCATCGCTATTAAGTCCGAATTTTCCTTTAGGGTCGCATCATCTGAAAAATCAAAAATTCGCTCCTCTGCTAACGCTATACTTTATGCCAAATCACTTTTGGAAATAAAATGGGAAAATGATGGCATATTTATTAAAGGCACAATGGGCTTGGAAAACAAAATTACCATAGCTAATGTGTCTGATGGTTTGGTTACCACCCACGGTCTAAGCTCAGGAATCGTTTGAATGGAAAACTCTTCGTATTCATGATGAGCACCCTCGTAAAAATTGAAAGTTATTCTTTTTCAATGACCAGAGATGGTCGTTCGTGATTGCTACTACGGACAGAAGTTAAGCAGAAAGGATGGTTTATCCTCATATCCGTATGACCAAACCTGTCACTTCTTAAATTTACGTATTATAATTAGGCACGTCATCCGACATGTTTTCCGACGAATCGTATTGCAACTTGCATGAGTGTTAAGTAGCCTTTACACTTTTAATAACGAAATAGTACGTAGGAGAGCAGTTTGAAAATGAGATTTGGACGGGATTGACAAGAATTAACCTAACTTCGTCGAGCGTTGCCTATTTTCCTCTCCCTGACTAGGACACATTTTGTTTTAAAATTTTGTTAGTATGTTCTTTTCACCCAAGGAACTATTTACGAAGAGTTTTAAGGCGTCATTTTATTTTTATTTTTTAATGGAGGGGATACATTTGCACTAAAGTTCCACCTTTCAGGAGGAGTGGTCATTTTCTTTAATTTGGTGTTAAGAATTGTTCGACAGAAAGATAAGAAAACATATAAAGGTTAATATAATGATATAGGATAGAATTAGCCAACGTGCAATACAGTTACCCTTTTTCTGATTAAAGTCGCCTATTATTCTTGTCTTATCACTGCATCCTACCTCATCACCAACCAGACCTTGTCGAACACTTTTTCGGTGAAAAAATGCTTGTACTGCTGACCCAAATTGGTGTTAATAAAATTAGTGGTCTACATAAACTATTTGGTGCTGTACTCTAACTACCACCACCCAAGTTGTTATCATGTGCCTTCAGTTGGTGTATTGTATAGTACCAACTAAGTTAGCTAGACCAAAATCAGGCACACTGTTGGTTCAAGGTACCTACTTTTTTTTCGAGTGTGGAAATCTTACAATTCGAAAGACATGTTTTTAACAAGTCAGATAAGCTCCGATTCGTTAGCCCAATCATCCTCGACTGTATCTCAGAAAATAGGAGCGGTTTTCGGGTCATCGAATCCAATACCCCAGGGTCTCACGAGCCGATTATCTCGCCTGGAATGACATAACCTCTCGCGCATGCCCAGCCCTGATGCTCACCACACCAAACGAGTGTGAAACCGAATTGCAATCCATAGGCACAGCCTCATCCACGAGCCCGAGCTAATTAAAAAGAACGTAAAACCGAATTCGACTTCGTCCGCCATTCGTCAAGATCGTTTCACCTTTGAGTGCAAGCGCAATTTCTTTCATACCGCTTTTTACGGTTTAAATGACGGTTAAATCCTCACAATCGAAACTTAATCCCCCCGGCGAGGTATAGCAGTTCTGTGTTGAGTAACAAGGAATACACGCTTCTCGCTGAGAGATGGCATAATACGAGCGTCTTTGAAATCGGGTGGTTACGATTCTTGAAAGTTGGCATCACTGTTTTCAGTGGCGTGGCATGAATTGCGATGTATCGATTGTTATCCCATTTAAACCTATGGTAAAGAATCGATTAGTAAGATGTTCGCTGCAAACACCCTGTCTATCGATCTTTTTCCATAGGTTTAAATGGCAAATCAATCGATGTATCGAAAAACACGTTGACTTCCTTTGACTGTTTTTCCTCCATTTGAACGTATGTAAAACAATCGATTCCAGGTGCGGCAGCCTACCTCATAGGATCGATATATTCAATGGCCTTACATGGAGCATCAACAGTGTTGCCAACTTGCTAAATTGGCAACGGTGGTTGGATGGTCCCCCGGCAAGATCTATTGCTGAAAATGTTTCATTACCGCGCTCGAAAATGAGAAAAATTGCAGCGTTGTAGAATTTGTGAAGGAACAATTACCCTACGGGCTGTGCGCCGTGTGACGAATTGCCCAATTATTAATTCGATCTAGAAAAACACTCAGCCGCGGAGCATTGTCGCACGACAGCCGATGCTGTGCAACAATAGGTTTCAGTCAAATGAGATCAAGTCCACATTGTTTCGCTGAATCACGCACGAGGTGCCTTCGAATAGTTCCCCGACTGGTGCCGTTCTGAGCCTGAGGGTGGTCCAATCAACCGTATGTTGGACTCATTTCAAACCTTTTTGGGTTTCTTTTTGATTTTTTTAAAAATATTTTTATTCGCTTTTCAGAGATTGTATGAGTAGACGTGCTCGATCGATAGGAAAATATTAACTGGGCATGAAACGACCGTTTACAAATGAGTAATGAGTCGGGCGGCTAGCTGGGGCTCATTACCAGCAGCCAAGTTGACGATGTTTCTGATCAACAAATAATTGGCTCTGCTTCTATTTCGAAAAGCCTGTTATTGCATTTCAAAAGCACGTGCGTATGAATAAAGTTTGCACAGGGTACGTAACAATTGGAAATCAAATTAAAGGGAAAAAAGGGGAGACACCCGTAAAAATTATTGTTTACATTTAAAATTTAGTAGGAAGTATCTGCGCGATATAAATCTCATTAAATTTTTAATCCTATATAAACCAAATATCCTTTAAAGTAGGTTGATACGCTGAATATCTTAAAATATACCAACCAACTGACTAACTAATGAGGTTCGACTCCTTTCATCTGGATTTGATTCTTTCAGAATATTCAGCGCAGCTCACTGGTGGTTATTGAGACTAGCAATTACCAGAGAAGTTGTAAGAATAAATCATTAATTCTTTTAAATTTTAACGAGTAATTACGGAATCAACCGCAAAATCACAGGTTTCGACTCGCTGCTTAGTTGAGCCATTTACAGTAATCCAGTGACGTGCTTTGCGATGTATGGATTGCTTTGTCATTTAAACCCATGGAAAAGGATCGATAATCTAGGTGTTCGCAGCGAACACCTTAATAATCGATTCTTTTCCATAGGTTTAAATGACAGAACAATCGATATCGCAAAGCACGCCACGCCACTGATGTAGAACGTGCAATAATGTAAGCCCAACAAGGCGCTTTATATAGATCACTGTATTCGACGAGCATATTGATATGTTAAGCTTAGAGTATCGCTTCCCATTCACAATATGAACACACTGTTGCGATTAGTGGATATAGTTTCGCTAATAACACCTGGCAACGTTGTAGTAATCTCCCATCGAATGTAACTTTTCGTGCGAGAAACGCTCGCATTGGGCGGCGCCGGAAGAAATTTGAAATGAACTAAGTCCAAATAAACCGGAGTGGGTGTGACGGTGCCCCGATTCGCATTGAGTCGATGTAATATTCAGATCACGCCAATCGCAAGATCTTACAACTAAATATATGACCTACAAATTATCGAACGCTCTGAAAATAAACGGCATGAGGAAATCTGAAGGGGATGATGGCATCTTGATTCCGCAGAGGTATGGCTACCTATAATTGAGCTGGAATTACAGCATGGATGTTAAAGGTAGCATTGCACGATTTAAGTGAAGTGAGGAATTTAAAATAGAAGCTTAAGGAGCATAAACGCACCTTAGTGTAGACCCTAAAAAGATGACGTTGCTCCTCAGACGAAAGCCGAAGGAACTATGTGACCTCCTCCCCGACCACCTTACAAGCCGCTGCTCTCAAGTCCTGGACACACGCTCAAATGTCCATCAATTTCCGATCAAATGGTGACTGGTACGCAACATCTACCATTAAATTTTTGCGGCCAGTAAAAATTTGACGGTCATTTTTGTCATCATTTTGATCGGAAATTGACGGAAATTTGAGCGTGTATACAGGCCTCGAGGTATTCGCTCTGAGGGCCAAAAGAACAGCCAACCTTTGATATAACGAAAAATGTCATTGTCAATCTTCAGACTCTAGCATCAAACCAAGATGGCCAAGAATGTCCATATATTTTATGAGCGTTCTTCCGCACAAAAGAGTACATTCGGACGAATTTATGCTGAAAGGAACTAAGTGCATAGGGTTTGCGTGTAATATAGTTCCTTTTAGCATAATTACGTCCATTTATGCAAAATCTAAGTCAAATACGTGATTAATCAACGACGGAACGTAACATTTGTAAAAATAAATCACTTTGGATAATGTGAATTCATAGATTGACTGCCCTTTTGGGCCCTAAGAGCTTCATCACCTAACCTCAAACCTACCGACATTTCCGTACTCCCTCTATATACGTACTCTAACTTGCGCGCCTTGGGTGCCATACCTTAGTTTGAACTACATTCAAATTGCCTCCTTCGACTCGGTAAAAAGAAAGTGATGAGGAACCTTAGTTTGAACTACATTCAAATTGCCTCCTTCGACTCGGTAAAAAGAAAGTGATGAGGAAGGGAGGTGTCCGGCTTAGTGCTGCGTATTTTAATGTAGGAGGACATAAAAACTTACACGTGAGCGGTCACTGTCCATTATAGATGGACCGGGGTCTTTCTTCGAACTAATTTTCTACGCACTTCATAAAAAGCTCGCCGGTTAGTGAATTGAATGGGTCCTGGTCCCCACGCAAGCACGCAAGACTCAAGCGTGGCAGGCGTCGCACAGTGGAGCGAGTCAATCGGAGGGGCCGGACATGAAATTTTTGACTAAAACTGCAAATTTTCTTATTTATTTCGTCATATTTTAAATTTTAGATAGTGTTTCTAGAAGAAAATTTCACGAGGAAACCAATAGAACCACTTTTAAAACCTCAAAGTTTTGTATGAACGGAGTTATAAGCTTTTAAAATTTCTAAATTTTGTCCGACCTCCCCAATTCACTCGATCCTTTGTGCGGCGGCCGCACATGTCTCATATCTCTCGTCGCCGCACAGTCAATTAGAGAGGTCGGACATGAAAGTTTTGACTAAAACTGCAAATTTTGATGTTTATTTCGTCACATCCTAAATTGTAAGGGGTGCCTCTAGTAAAAAATTTCACGCGAAAACCAGTGGAACCACTTTCAGAACCTCAAAGTTTTGGATGAACGGAGTTATAAGCGTTTAAAGTTTGCGAATTTCGTCCGACCCCACTCGATCGACTGTGCGTCGGGGCGCATGCGTATGCGTGAGCTTTCCGCGTTTCGCGAGCCTAACCTTCTTTGCCCAATGCCCACCTTTGCCCGCGCGCTATCGTGCGATCGAGTGAAAGTGTTTTAAATTGGAGTCTAATCTGTGTCGGATCGATGTTACTTTCGTACGTTGTAAACTCCTTTTCGTTTTCCCCCGCGTTCCCTCTGGAGGAGGTCGATCGCTGGGGGCCCCCGGGGACAGCACGTGTGGCGTGGGTTGCTCCATTTCGCTCGGCTGCCAAATTAATTTATTGGATTTTCTCCCGTGGTAATTGCCGATTTGCTCAACGGCTCCGCAGTCCCGGGTCATGATTGGATCGAGTGCCTGTAAGGTTTTGCAGTTCGGAAACTGTGTCGGTGATACGATTCTGCCTTCACTTTAGGCCCGGTTCGATTCGAAGGCTCATCGGAATCTTTGAGTTCAGCCCGTATTCTGCCCTGCTAAGGAAAAACGCCGTATGAGCCCTCAGGCGTCGCCAAATTTCCTTCGATGAAATACCTACAGGGTTGCCACAGTCAGGGAAAACCAGGAAATGTCAGAGAATTTTAAAAAGTCCGGGAAATGTGAGGGAAAATGAAGAAAATGTCAGGGACAAATCGTCAATTTGCCTTCTTTTGCTTTCTCGAGTATGGGTTTGACGTATCGAACAACGAATTTTGCCCGAAAACTTGTTCTAACTATGTTTTTTTTAAAAAATTTGGCATTTTTTCAATTGTCAGGGAATCTCACCGAAATAAGTGAGGGAAATCAGGGAAATGTCAGGAAATTCAATTTTCCAAATTCGCGGTGGCGAGGGCGACCCTGGAATTACGACCAGACATCCGATTATTGCAATTCACAAGTCCAGGCGCATTTCCAAACCATGGTTAGACAAACTCACAAAGGTGTAGAAAAAAAGGGGGATAATAGCCCTAATAATATGGAAAGAGTTTAAAACAATTTCTAACCATGTTGAGGCATTTACATGGAGGACCTCAAGAACTTAAACACAGATTTTTTTTATATATTTTTTTTCTGGTCAAGGCTTTGCAGGAACATACTATCTGAACTCGAGCACTATCCGTGAGCCAGACCTTTTTTTATCCGAGTTTTACTTCTTCTAATCTCCATCATTCCACCGAATCAATCCCTCCACCCCCTCCCTGTTTTAATTAGCTCCGGTTGAGTTTGAACAAAATGTGCAGAAGAGGAGGGAGTATTACTCAACAATTGATGCGAGTACATGGAGTATTGCGCGACTCATTACATGGAGACACAAGCACTCTGTCAACATGTTCGAGTGACTTCGCTCAAGTATGCTGAGGTACTAATGCTATAACACGAACATCGAGCGCCTCGATATTGTAACAACGAAACTTGATCGAATTGCAGCCGAAAGAATCACGACGATGCCACGTTGAGTGGAGGATTTTGAACAATTTGGGAATTGAGAGACTTGGGTGAATTGAATCGAATTCAACAGAAGGGAGTTTATGATAAAAGCTATAACTAAATTCTCTCCCCTCTGTAGTGTGAAGAAGAGAGAAATCTGTGAATTTTTTTTTTTTTTTTTTTTTTTTTTTTTCTTCCCAGAGATGCAAGCAATCTTAAAAACGAAATAAATGAGCCGAAACGTGCACTCCTCAATGTAAAAAATGTATGTGCTTTGATAATCGTCTATTTAATAGGTCCACCACCAACTATAAGTATCTTAAATTATAAAGATTTTCACGAAAAACA
Organism: Bemisia tabaci; assembly: GCF_918797505.1. Lineage (NCBI taxonomy): Eukaryota > Metazoa > Arthropoda > Insecta > Hemiptera > Aleyrodidae > Bemisia > Bemisia tabaci. The sequence goes on along the minus strand of NC_092797.1, from coordinate 31,042,574 downwards.
AATCCCAAAATTCTAACTTAAAACGGTTTTATTCTCCTTAAGGTGATTCGATGGACGCCATATTATGTGTCAGAACGGCATGCGATATATCGCATCAATTGGTTCCATTATTTCAGCTACTCGTCATTTTTCTCCAATTTTGAGATCGCAATTCTGTTGTCAGGAGACTAAAGCACTCACTTACCAATTTTAACAAAGAAATTCAACGTATAATAAATGCGTGGTTTTTTCAGAGAGAAAACATCGCATTCGATACTGATATCGAAACTGCACTCGAATGCGATGTTTTCTCTCTGAAAAAACCACGCATTTATTACGTTGAATTTCTTTGTTAAAATTGATGAGTGCTTTAGTCTCCTGACAACAGAATTGCGATCTCAAAATTGGAGAAAAATGACGAGTAGCTGAAATAATGGAACCAATTGATGCGATATATCGCATGCCGTTCTGACACAAAATATGGCGTCCATCGAATCACCTTAAGTAAATGTTATGGATTATTGAAGCAATTAAAACTAAAGTCAAATGAACTCAGCACTGGAAAAAAGTTGTTTGGTTCTAGATTCCAGGCTCTAAAAAACATTGACAAGAAATCAACTCTGGATCCCATCGGACTTTTTGTTTCAGTCAAAAGGAAATCCGCCTAAATCAAGAGGCTCGGCTCTTTGATTCATGAAAAAATCGGATTAAATCAAGTGTACATAGGTATTTCTTCTTGTCGACATTTTTAAAAGTCTGGACTCTAGATCCAAGCGACTTTTTTTTTCCAGTGAAGCTCAGACTTTTGAATCGAATTCCAATGCATGATGTTAACCAGTCGTTTCGTCACCACCGAACCAATTTATTCTAATGCCGAGTCCCTTTGATTTTCCTCGGTGCCGAGCGGGGCAACATGGCCTCTACACGGCGAGCGGTGACCAAGACGCGACGGGGACGGTTGAGGTTAGGTAATAACACTAATATGTCAAGCTGGGAGCATTGGATTCCTGCGTTTTCAGCCCGTTCCCGTCCTCGTGATTTATGGGACTCATGAGCTCCCACCTCTACTTCCAGCCACGCTTGCCAAACTCACGCCATTTCCACACACGTGACGCTAATCAAACGGAATATTCGTGTCCGATGTTGCAACGCGGCCTCCGCCCACGGTGGACTTAAATATCAACTGGAAGTGCTCGGCCGTTGAATGGCGACGCGGGACGCGCCGGGAGACGTGCTGTTCTTTTTGCTAGCCCCGCGTTCAAGTTTCCCGACGACCGTAGACTGCAGCGCCGCATCGTCTCGGAAAGTGGCAGCGCTTCTCATCTTCGCGTCGTTCGTGAATGCAGGACGCCCCGTGAGCGGTCACGATTTGGAGGCTTTTACTAATTTATTGGGTTTTTTGCACGTGCTGCAATGCTCGTTTCGATACTTCCTCTAAACTGGAGAGAGGGGGTGGACAACTGGATAAATTTGAGATGTATGCGGATGTTGCAACGCTTCAGTTTTTGGCAGCGTTGCCACAGTCAGAGAATACGTGGAATTTTCAGGGAAAGTGACAAAAATGTCGAAAATGCCAGGGAAAAATTGTTAAGTCACCTTTATTTGCTTTCTAGGGTAGGTTTAGGTTTGACTTAGATTTTGCGTGAAAACTATTTGAAATGTTGTCTTTTTAACCGTGTGGCATATCTTCAATAGTCAGGGAATTTTATCAGAATGTGACAGGGAAGTCAGGGAAATGTCAGGGATTTTCATTTTTTTCATTCTGTGGCAACCCTGTTTTGAGGATTCCGCTCTCCGAATCCACTACACTGAAAAAAAAGTAGCTTGGATCAAGCATGATAATTCTTGAATTTGCCGCCAAGAATTTTCTTTATCTTGCTTTAAGCTGACTTTTTCTTGATTCAAGAAAAATAATGCTTGGGTTAAGCAAAAAAGTAGCTTATACTAACCAGCAAAATTCTTGATTTAAGAAGAAATACTTCTTGGCGGCAAATTTAAGATTCTTTTTTTTCCAGTGTAGAGTCTCAATGAACCTGATTGAGAGTTTGGTAGAGAGAACGCAAGTCATGATCAGTTTATAACAGAGATCTAAAAAGCTAAAGTTTTATTATTCCATGCAATTTAATGCAAAAACTAAGCTTTAAGTCTATGCTGGTGATATTGACAAGTGACAATTTCACGTGGGTCTCAACTTTTCACCGGAAAATAATGATACACTATATATTCGTAATTAAAACCTGCGTAATTTTTCGTGATACGTTCGTCATTGCCTCTTCAACTGTAGGAGCTTTTCGTGAGCTTGGAAGTGACTTTAAGTGGAACTAGGAGGTACTGTCATGTTGACCACTGGAAAAAAACCACATTAGATCTAGCGTCCAGACTCTTAAAAACATCGACAAGAAAAAATACTCTTGATTCAATCGGATTTTTGGTTAAATCAAGAACCAAGCCTCTTAATTTGAGCGGATTTCCTTTTGATTTAAGCTTAAATCTGATTGAATCCAGAGTATTATTTCTTGTCAATGTTTTCAAGAGTCTGGACTCTAGATCCAATGTGTTTCTTTTTCCAGTGTTAGTTAAAATATACTCAAAGAAATCAGGATGGATCAACAATATTAAAAGTCTATAGGATGTCTATTCCATAAAATTTATCACTTCTCCGAATTCTCATTGAGCGTTATATTCTTGTGTTTCTTCGTTGCTCTGTAAATCTATCACATCACTGTCCTATTGGAGAACCCACACATTGACACACTGTCCACAAGACATTCAAAGTCAGTCTCACGGATTTATCAATCTATGTCAAGAGAGTGCGTAGGCAGTTGAACGGTTTCTGTGCTACGCAGGCAGAAATGATGCGGGTGAGGTGTAGCTTGTTTCATATGGAGGAATATCATTTTACGATGAAGTAGTAGCAGTATCTGGTTATTTTATCTCTGCACAGAGAAACCGAAATTTTTTCGATGCAGGACACCCGCGCTGCGCATAGTATTTTGTTTACCTCACGGCACAACAGCCATGTTTGTAACCAGACCAAAACCAAGAAAGATTTATCTTCAGTGGTGATCGGTATCACCGCGTATATGTATTGAAGGCCCTCCTACGTATGGAATTGGGTCAGTTGCCTTGCGGAAGTAGTATTAGAGTGTTAATTTAGAAGGATGAGGTTGCGAGAAAAACACTTCCTCGTATGTAAGTCTCTCCTTTGCAATTAACGAAGACATCCGCCGATTAGTATAATTGAAACACACTGTGTTCCAGGAGCATTTGATGTCTAGAGATTTTTTATGAATATTTGTGACTGAGTCAGAAAACGTGATCCCTCATATGTGGGAAGGGGGGGGGGGGGGGGGACAATTTTACAACAGCTTAGACAGATTGATATTGTAATATTTGGCGGGGAAAAATCCAATAATTGGAAGCATTTCGAGGTTCGAAAACGATAAATTGGGAACTGAAGAAAAATATGGTTAACTTTTACCATCGCTCTTTCAAATTTGGAAAGTATATTTCATAGACATTCATGATATCATTTAAATAAAAATTATAGATTGAAATCTTGACGAAATATGCTTGAGAGTATTTAGAGAGAGTTTTCCATAATTACATAATTATTATGTTTATATTCAGGGTTGCCACATTCAGGAAATACCGGTAAATGTCAGGAAATTCTGGAAAGCAGGGAAAACCTGGAAATGTTACGGAAAACGACAAAACTGTCAAGGAATCATCGTGTTAAATTTTTTACTAACTATTTAGAATGGGTTTCGAACAACAAAATTTACTTAAAAACTGTTTCTAATTACGTCTTTTTACGCATCTAGCGTTTCCTCAATAGTGTCAGGGATTTAACCAAAATGTGTCAGGAAAATTAGGAAAGTTTCAGGGAATGCCATTCTCTAAATTCTGTGGCAATCCTGTCTATAACGCTATTATTAATGCAAATTATAGATAGAAATTTTAACAAATATGCTTATGAGTACTCGGAAAACGTTTACGAACCACAAGCGTCAACAATTACAAAGCGCCATTCCACGAGCCCAAGGATTCTAGATTTTTGATCCGTGAGCGACGAATGAATAAATGTGGTTTCATTTACTCCCACACGTGTTTGTAAACAGGGTGTGCATTTTGACACCGCAAGAGTTGCAACCGCACGATCTGAAGGTTTCCTCGACATCGACGAAGACGAGAAACGAGACGTTGACATTTGGAATGTGAGCCGTGACATAAGGCAGGAGTGCCTCTTACACAGTTGTGTGTTTTGCCAAAGGTCACGCTTCATTTTTAACATTTTCATGTTTTTACGGCTACTTGCGAGGCTATTAAACGATATTCGCGCGCTTTGAACACGAGTTGCAACAAGCCTCCTTGTTTTCCGCCTTGTAAAAAGCCCCTTGCGAGTAATTTTGTGCCTTCGGTTGCAGTCATTTATCCCTGTGGCGTCAGAGATTTGGTCAGAAAAGATGCTTAACAGTTGAAAATGCATAGTAACCTTTGGAACTTTTATGATGCACGTAGAACTATTTTCATCGGATTTGGCACCCCGTTTTACCAAAACTTAATGTCGCCGTAACTGAAGTCTTAACCACCACTTTGAAAGCTAAGACAGCGGTTTAAATAATAATGACAAAAACCATAACAATGAAGAGATTGTTCCGTCCCCCATCAGATTTGGCCGTCTATCAAATAGGATCCATCTTTTCAGGGGTGATGCAGTAGCATGCGAGACGTTCAATTGAGGACCATGCCGGAAGAAGGGCGTATCTCGAGATACGCCCTTTTTTCAACATTCTGCTTTTCTGATTCTACGTCGAATAGTGAGAGTATCCTCCAAGTTTGAGAAAAATCTGTCGATTTGTTACGTGAATAATTGACCTGTAAAGTACACCGAAGATACGCTCTTCTTCCGGCCAACGAACTTTCTCCTCTTATTTACACATTTTGCCTTCCGTGATATGGATTTTTACCTGTTTTCTGGTGAAAGAAGTGTCACTTCCATTTTGTTCTCATTAGAAGGAATAGTTTTAGCCGAATAGAATGATTATTTATTCATTTTTATTTACTGTACATCACAGAACGTGAAATGTGAGAGTTACGATTTATTGCACATATTACATTAGAAATGTTAATGCAGTCCGAAGCTTTAAGTTTCGGAGTTGTTCGGAGTTGCAAGTTTATAAACAAATTCTCGTGACTCTATGTATGTTTGATGTAAGATACACAAGTACGCGATAGTGAAATCTCCCAAATGGCTGCTGCGATGACGCGCCGCAGCGTGGAACTTCCTACATATATCAGCCACCTTACTCGCAGGCGCGAACGTATACTTCTCGAGAATATTACGAAAAATATTGCAGCAACTTTGCAACATCGGACAGATCTTAAGTTTTTTAATCAATAAAAGTGGAAATCTGTCGCATGAACAACTACAGAATATTCAACATGGGTTTTTTTATTGAAAATGATTACCCGACGAAGCGCTTGGGGGGTTGGAGTGGGAAGCGGTCAAGGGGCGTACCTTATCTGAGAGTTAATTAAATTTGGCAACATTATAAGATCAATGAAGCTTAACAGACAAGAGCTTACAGAATTTTCATCAGATACTCTTGAAAAATGACAAGAAAAGTTCTCTATAGGGGCATTTTTTTTTTTTTTTTTTGAATGATTAAATCGACGCATTTTCCATCCTCATAAAATTGGAGCATTCGGTGATGAAGGTTTGGCCATTGAAAAGTTCATTTTTACGGACAATTTATCAAATTATTAAGCAACACTCGGTTCAAACATATAAGGAATTCCACAGTTTAAAATGACAACCAAAGAAAAGACAATAATTTTAAGAAGAAACCGCTATACCAATAAGGTTCATTTCTGGACGATTGGCAACACAGCATATCCCATACCGTTGGAAGGGGGGGGGGGGGGGCAAGATGTAATTGATATTAGACAAACAGAATCCAATGGGTGCAATTCGTAACCAATTGAATGTTCGACCACCTTTGGAGACCCTCCAGACTCAATAAGGAGCAACAGCGGATTATAACAGTTTTCCGACGACAATAACAATGCACTTTTCTCATGTACGTGCAACCGGAAAAGTTCAGTTTTTTCCGCTAATAAACCTCCGATTTTAAAAAACTATAGCCCGTTAGAAAGCTGAAGAAATTCTGCAAAAACCGTTTTCTTTGATTTCCTTTAAATTAATTTTGTCACGAGATACAAAAGAAGGAAATCAACTTAGTAGTGAATTTAGTGTCTTCAGCAATCACAAGTGCGCCCAGAAAAAGCTGGGTTTCTCTGCAACCAGTGACCCGATCTTTAAAAACTTTGGCTCGTTAGAATACTGAAATGTATTAGCAGAAAGTCATTTCCCCGATTTTCTTTTTTTCATTACTTTATGAGTTATCGAAGAAAAACGATCCTCTTTTTTATCGTACATACAAGGATTCCGAAAGAAGGGCGTATCTCTGGCTTACTTTGTCCAATGATTACAGAGGGCAAATTATTTATTTCTTTTAAACTTTTAATGGATTTCAAAGCTGTAGGATCTAGTTTAAGAGAATTGACTTTGGTTTAACCAACTGCTGCATTTCATTTTTTGGGACACCATTTCAAATCTTCAAATGCGTTTTTCTAACGACGCTGAACCTTGTACATACGCCCTTCTTCCGGCATGGTCCTCAATTATGGCGGTCATTTTGACATGCCCATGGGAGGGGTCAAAGGCAAAATCTTTAACTGCCTGTAACTTTTCAGCGAAAAATCGGATTGAGTTGAACTTTTTTTTAAAATGAAAGATCTAAAAATGCACCTATCAGAAAAAATGAAAAAAAAATTAAATTTAATACCAGTTTTTAGCAATTTTTCAATTTTTTAGGGGACAAAATTTCCAATTTTGTCATGTTGTGGCTGTGTATTTGATGGAGGGCCAAATTTAATGGGGGATGAAACAATTTTTTCGGGACCATGTATTTGGAACGACCGTATCGTTGTCGAACGAGCAAACATCGGAATCGGAGCACGCCACACGCCATATCATATTGCGAATGCACGCAGTAAGTTGCCATCTCGCTGCGAACTCTTCACCTCCTAAAAAGTGAGATATTTGTCGGACGGTTCCTTCAATCCCGGATTTTATTAAATCGGTACGTCGAGGGAATCGAAACCGAAGAAGAATTCTGCCATGCTGAGGAAGAACGCCGTATGAACATTCGAGAGTTGCCAAATCTCCTCGAATGAAACATGTATTTTGACGAAATTCACGCATGTTTTTCCTTGAAATTTTCAGATATTTCAGATTGAATTACGAGCAAAATAGTCGGTAAAATTGGAAGAAAAATATCAACAATTTCCCCCAATAAATTCGAATTTCATCAGAGGAAATTTGGCAACGCCTGAAGGTTCATACGGCGTTTTTCCTCAGCACGGCAGAATTAGTATCGCACGATGCAATGCACACACTCTGAATGAACCTCACACAGTGATGCCGGTTGCAGAGGCACTTGCAGTGATACTGGCCAGAGACGGTGAGTTCTCGGAGCAGTTCGGCGTCGGAGTGGGAGGAGGGAGGATGGATTGCGGATTGCGGCGCGTACTGGATTTGCGATCGGATCACGGGATAGGCGATCACGGTGCACGTAACACATATTCCGATAACGGATCCGGCGAGTAACACTTGACCAGATCACCGCATCGCAGCATCACACCGACCGGTCCCGGTCTGCACGAAGGAGGATGACCGACACCGGGCTCCGAAACCGGACGCATCTATCGCTCGACCACGAACCACGACCCCTCTCGCTCCCGCCACCCTCGCATCCGTCTCGTTTCCACATTTGCAATGAATTGGAAATGGCGAATGGCGCAATCCGAGATTTATTCCCTTCTAAATCCAAAGGACTTTAGATGGACACAGTAAGACATTAACATCACTCTGCATCTGGTTCCTCATCAAAATTTTACCAACATCATGGTGGAACATCAGTGGTGGTCCATCACTGATGGACTGGGAGGACTTCCAGACTCCAGGAGGTAGACAGAATCACCTCATCACCCGGCCAAGCCCCCCTTCCCTCGAAAAAAAAACCCTGGCTACGTGCCTACACAGTATGAAAAAGTAACCACAATTTTGTGTTAATATGGGAAGTAAAACACGATGTAACACAAGCCGTTGGTTCATTTTTTGTGTTGATTCCCTTGTGTCAAATCGACTAAATCTTTGGGTTGAAGGAATTAAATTTTATGTTGAAAATCTGCATCTCGTCAAGAACTACACAAGGAAGCCGCCAGGATTGAACCTGGATTCAGCCTGGATAACATCGGTGTTAATGATTCAATGCACTAGCCGCACTTGCCAGTCCCAACCTCTGAGATTTGGGAGGAAAACCAGAGAACATAAACTCCGCGGAAGAGTTATCGAAGATTTGGGTCGATCTAACCCAAAATTGTGTTGAACAGCCACGTCCTTCGAGTTGATCTGACGATAAAAAAGTAACAAAGTGACATCAAACACGGAAATGTTTAACTGTGACGCCTGTTGGAGCTCATCAGGTTTCGAATCTCCACTCATCAGCTGTCAGAATTCTGGAATTTACTAAGTTTCTTTTAAAATGAAACTATTGGGGTAACTAAGCACGAGTATTCTCGGTTCTAACTTGAAAAATTATTGACAGAAGCGCGAAGCGCCCTCTGGGGGTTGGGTCGCGTAGCGGCCAGGCGGTGTAGCCCCCTAATTTTCTCATATTCGCCGAAGAGGACACTTTTTCCCGTACACTTTTTGAATGAATTTAGGTCAGAGCAGAGGATATGGAAAGCAACCAAGCATGCGTGAGAGGATTTGTCACCGTAATCTGTTCGCATCACGAAGAGGAAAAGTGAGCATGACTGGGGGATTACGACAGCTCCCTTTTTTTCTGGCGTCAGTTTACGGGGTTTTCGGAACTTAAAAGCCTTCTCCTGTTCAGAAGCAGCCGCTTTCTACAACGCATCTCGACCGCACGGTGTCATGAGCAGAGTCTGCGCCCGTGTTCTCTTACATTTTCTGCGCCCGAATTAAGACCACCGGTTGAAGTGTCCTTCGAGGATCACGAAGAGCTTGTCGGTCTCGTGAGTGTTTTTACCAGTGGCGTGGCGTGAATTGCGATGTATCGATTGTTCTGCCATTTAAATATATGGCAAAGAATCGATTATTAAGGTGTTCGCTGCGAACACCCTGTTAATCGATCTTTTTCCATAGATTTAAATGACATAACAATCGATTTATCGCAATTCACGCTACGCCACTGGTTTTTACCGTAAACGGCTACGATTTTGTCACAAGAAGCGCCTCTCTGTCCTTCCAGGCAAGGGAATCGAAAGACTCGGCAATAGTTCAAATTCGTCGAAAAAGGCGATCCTGATGTTGAATGTAACAATCGTCTTGACATTTCATCACAAGCGCACTGAAAGCGAATTTCTTCAACACTGGGAAAAAAAAGCCGCTCGGATCTGGCTTCCGACTCTGAATAATATTGACAAGAATAAATACTCTTGATTCAATCAGATTTTTCCTGGAATCGAAGAGCCGAGCCTCTTGAGTTACGCGGATTTCCTTTCGATTCAAGCAAAAAGTCCGATTGAATCAAGAGTATTTTTTCTTGAGTCTGGACTCTAGATCCAAGCGACTTTTCTTTCCAGTGAAGTAACGAATGAGGGGCCTAAGTGCAGTTTTCGAAGGGATTAAGGTATGAATGATTTTGAGTATATTCTGTAAAACTTCGCTCCCAAATTCCAATATTTAAGCATCAAAGTCACTTTGAACTCTCTTTCCGCCGTAGGGATCCTTGTAATTTCGAAACTTCGAACACTATTTCTCGAAATAGCAAAGACTGCACTCATGCGCTTTGTCCTCCCAGCAGTGGCGTGGCGTGAATTGCGATGTATCAATTGTTATGCCATTTAAACCTATGGAAAAGGATCGATAAACAGGGTGTCCGCAGCGAACACCTTACTAATCGATTCTTTACCATAGGTTTAAATGGCATAACAATTGATACATCGCAATTCACGCCACGTCACTGCCTCCCAGCCCCTCAGATGATCCTCATTTCTCAAGTTCATTCATTTGTCAATGGGAATTGGATATTCTATGGCAGAAAAAAGCTATATCTCGGAGGAGGGAAACTCGTTTGATTCCATGTTTATTTTTCTCTCACTCTCATAAGAAATCGTCGCATTTAAAATATCAATTAAGTGTGGGTTCACCTTGAGCCCTTGAGATCCTCGAGTCTGCAATTAAAATCTGCTTGAATGAAAGTGTTTTGACCGGGATGAAAATCTTGAGAAAGAGCGAGCAGCTTCTCTCTGAGTTTGTTCTGCTACGTGTCAATTGATTCACAATTATAGAAACTCAGGCGCAAAATAGTGGAGGGTGAGAAAATAGACGCCTTGGGGCTAAATTAATGTAGAATTGATGTGAAATTCAATCTGCATTCTATTCGCATGCGGTTCAAAAGAATCGCCGCGACCCAAGTCTGGAATATCTTAACCGGGTCGCATGGATTGAATTTTCCCAACGAGGGCCTTGACATGGATTGATTTGTATCATAATCCGTATTACTATAATCCTTGAGTGCAATTACGGGCTAAATACTTTTATTAGCATATGCCCAGACGGCGCGGCGCAGCGTGGAATGGGGCACGGGACATTAAACGCGCTCATGTGTACGTATCGCACACTGCCCCGACGAAAACATGCCTCCATGCTAAAATTATATGTTTTGCAAGTCCCTCCAGCTGAAAATTTACATTCAAAGGCGACCCATTTTCTCCTTTCGTCGCTTCACTCCCAGCTTTTGCCAGCTTGCGCCGGTCAGATAGTCATGAGTTCTTATAAACAGTAAAAAATACAATTACCTGACTTGAGATGGGAATTTGTTCCATTCCATACTCATGGGTATTTAACACCCGTTTCTGTGTGCAATTTTCGCACACGGGTCAGCATTACGTTTTATCGGGAAACATGTGGAGGAAAAAACGTCCTACCTCCGCAAGGTCTTAAAGAGGCTATTTTCAATCGTAATCATACATTCGACAGAGAAAATGAGAAGGTTTCCGCAATTTGGGAATCTTGCATGGATTCTGTCGATGACGTAGGTCGGCACGGACGCTTTTAATCATCGATTTTCTCGGAAATGGTGTCGTGTATGGAAAAATTGACTGTAAACATAGTGTTTCAAATTATATTTTAAGTTGATCGAAGCAAAAAGAAAGAAAAAGAAAAAAAGAACCGGACGTTATGGTCCATTATTCATACTTCGAATTTCGGATTTTGCCGGAATATCGACGCCATATTGTACCGGCCTACGTCACGAGGTGAAGACTGAAGATCCCTCAAGATACGATCACCTTATTTTTTTCTCTATGGGCCCACTCCAGGCCCAGTCTTCGCATCACTAAAAACCCATATTCTCTCTCCAAGTATAGGACCTTTGAAAAAGGTGTCGATTATGCAGTTTACTTAACGCTGTCGAAATGTAACGCCGAAAAGGAAGCGGAGAAAGCACGTTAGTAACGTAGGAGGCCTCGTTAAAGGCACGTGCCGCAGCACTTACAAGAAAGATAACACACCCGCGCGTTTTTAGAGATCATTCGTTTGTGCGGATTACGAGGAGGGTGGAGACCAGCAGCGTGGCGTGAATGATCGATAATCGATATCTCCCCATTTGAAGCCATGGTAAAGAATCGATTGTTAAGGTGTTCGTTGCGAACACCATGTCTATCGAACATTTCCCATAAGGTTTAATGGCGGATCAATCGATATATCGCAAAGTAAGCCACGCCGCTGGTATGGAGACACGCGGCACGAGCACCATCGAGAGCTCCTCAGACCAATCGAATCCACCCTGTGGGTGACACACGCCGGACGAAAGCACAATTTTAACGACTCCGCCTCACCGTTACCATAAGAAGTAAGCTCAACAAGGGCCATTTTCGTGCCGGGTCTCGGGGTTCACGGAGCACAGTGGGTCGCGTCAGTAGAAGAGGTCGGACAAAAGAGGTGTGTGAAAAAACGGCCAAAAATGCCTCAAGGCATTTTCGAATTTTGATCACTCGGGGTGATACAGAAACTTCCGAGACGCCCAAAACCGGTCGCCGTTTTGCTTAGAAGCGCCGGGTTGCGACGTTGCCATTTTTTAAAGTGGAAACCTTTAAAAATTCATATCTCCGCCGCATCTCAACCGATTTCAATGAACTTTTTATTAAAATGTTCCTCTTAAATAGAGCTTTCTAGTTATGTATAGTTTTCTGGGGTTTACTTGGCTTTAAGTGGCACTTACGCGGTTTTAGCAGTTTTTGATAGACACAAAAATTTAGTTTTTATTTTACCACGATCGTGGAATCGACGGAATCTAAACAAAAACCAGTCTAAATGAAAGTTCAGATTCTCACCTTTCTAACGAGCACAAGATCATCCCGGGGAAACGTTTAGTTCCCGAGATATGACCGCTCAAAGTTGGTCACATGCGCTTTTGCGCAATGTGAATGCGCTTTATCACTAAGTCATTCGCGAACTGGGGTCCCTTATGTTCAATTTACGTTGAAATAATTACACAGAGCAGTAAGGTGTACAACACGAGCCGTATTTTCACCTTCGGCTGCCGATGTGCGACGTTGCCATTTTTTGAAGTGAAAACTCTTAAAAATGCATAACTCCGCTGCATTTCAACCGATTTCAATGAACTTTTTTTTAAAATGTTCCTCTTAAATAGAGCTTTCTAATGGTATCTAGGTCTCTGGATTTTATTTACCTTAGGGAGGCACTTAGGTCGTTTATATGGTTCTTTGCAGAGATTTTTCATACGGAAAATAGTGTTGCTATTTTTTTTTTGTTTCCCCGCGGGTTGTGGGAGGGTTTGAAATGGTAAAATTTAAAAGAAAGAACTTTTAAAAAAGGGATTCTTTTAATCACTAGTCTTACGTGTACAAATATTGAAAGCGACGCTCTCATTGTACAAGAGAAGGTGGTGTTGCTAACTTACCAAGATTTTTGCATTATACTGGAAGCGATGGTGATCCTCCGATCTAGTTTGAATGTTAAAAAAAATCGGGAGAAATACAGACCCTCTTCCGAAAAAAAAGAAAAAAAAATAGCAACACTATTTTCCGTATGAAAAATCTCTGCAAAGAACCATATAAACGACCTAAGTGCCTCCCTAAGGTAAATAAAATCCAGAGACCTAGATACCATTAGAAAGCTCTATTTAAGAGGAACATTTTAAAAAAAAGTTCATTGAAATCGGTTGAAATGCAGCGGAGTTATGTATTTTTAAGAGTTTTCACTTCAAAAAATGGCAACGTCGCACATCGGCAGCCGAAGGTGAAAATACGGCTCGTGTTGTACACCTTACTGCTCTGTGTAATTATTTCAACGTAAATTGAACATAAGGGACCCCCAGTTCGCGAATGACTTAGTGATAAAGCGCATTCACATTGCGCAAAAGCGCATGTGACCAACTTTGAGCGGTCATATCTCGGGAACTAAACGTTTCCCGGGATGATCTTGTGCTCGTTAGAAAGGTGAGAATCTGAACTTTCATTTAGACTGGTTTTTGTTTAGATTCCGTCGATTCCACGATCGTGGTAAAATAAAAACTAAATTTTTGTGTCTATCAAAAACTGCTAAAACCGCGTAAGTGCCACTTAAAGCCAAGTAAACCCCAGAAAACTATACATAACTAGAAAGCTCTATTTAAGAGGAACATTTTAATAAAAAGTTCATTGAAATCGGTTGAGATGCGGCGGAGATATGAATTTTTAAAGGTTTCCACTTTAAAAAATGGCAACGTCGCAACCCGGCGCTTCTAAGCAAAACGGCGACCGGTTTTGGGCGTCTCGGAAGTTTCTGTATCACCCCGAGTGATCAAAATTCGAAAATGCCTTGAGGCATTTTTGGCCGTTTTTTCACACACCTCTTTGGAAACTTTAAACGCTTTTAACTCCGTGTATACATAACTTTGAGGTTCTGAAAGTGGTCCCATTGGTTCACTTGTGAAATTTTCCTCTGAGGCCACCCCTCGAAAGTTAAAATGCGATGAAATAAACATGACAATTTGCAGTTTTAGTCAAAAATTTTATGTCTGAGCTTTCGAATCGACTCGGTCCACTGTGCGGAGCCGGGATTTTGCGCCACGGGTGAAGGGCACCGGGAAATATACGATGTTAACGATGTGCGGTGCGAAATTTAGCCCGGAGCAGGGACTGTGCGAACCACGGCACGACGGAAGTCGAATCCCTATTCCGTCGTTCTGAGTAAGAACGCCGTATGAGCATTCGAATGTTGCCGAATTTCTTCTTTGAAAGCATCTATTTTGAAAGAAAGTTATGAATATTTTTCCTTGAAAATTTCAGACACTTCAGATCAAATTACGAACGAAATCCTGTAAAAGATCTGAGGGGAAATATTCACAAATTTTTCCGAAAATTCGTGACTTTTTCAAGGGAAATTTGGCAACGTCTGAAAGCTCGTGATGCGTTTTTTCATAGCGCGGCAGTATTTTAGACGCAAACGAGCGCTCCATACTCCATAGTGCGACGGTTCTGTGTTCCAGACAATGGGAATCGGCGCTCTGCACCACATGAAAGTACTCGTTCGGAAGAGTTACGGAGTTACGCTGTCGGGGACCGGACTCATTTACGCCCTCGTTTTGTTCCCCACCCAACCCGACGGCGGATCGTTGAACGAAAGTTGGAAACGTTCGAATTTCGCCTCCGGGTACCATCCCCAAGACCCTATTTCTGTGCCGTGAAATTTTGCATGACTGAAACTGTCGTCACATGAAATATAAATCTCGCAACCGCAAAAAATGTTGGGGGTAACAGTAGTACATTAAAATACTTAATTTTGAGTTTGAACTTAATGGAACAGAAAGGAACTAAGTCATATTTTGGAGAAAAGGTAAGGAGTAGATGAGTCTAGGGGCCGTTCATGAGTTACGAAAGCTACTCAAGGGGAGGGAAAAGGAGAGGGGGTAAGCCCTGCCCCTCTTTTCTTTTCTCGTAAAAAATAAACCACATGGTATTTTCAAATCTTTTTTCTTATCTTAAAAATTCTAAGTCGGAAAAAAAAATTTAGATGGGAAAACAGGCGTTGAGCTTCATTCACACTATTGAGTTTTGGAGAACTAGAAGCCCTCTTAACTATTTCTCTCGGTCATATATCATAACCGAGCCCTTGAATGTAACTTAAAGAGTATTCTCTAAAAAGTCTGGAGTATTTAGGTTCTTTGATACTTTTTTAAACTTATTCTTTTTTGCTTTGACATTAATTTCATTAAATCATTCTATTGTTTTCCTTGAATGTTTAAATTAATAGCTTAAATTATTAATGTTAAATTATTTTGTTTGTTTCAGGTGAGTAAGTGCCTCATCGTAACGAGCGGGCTTATTTCTGTAATCAATGACAGTGCATGTAAGTAAAAGTTTAACTAAATGCATTTTACTGCATTTAATTTTGCTAACATACAAACAAACCAAAGACGCATCTACCAGATGTTGCAATGTAGATGTTCTAAATCTGTCGGAAAAAATTGCACACAGTCAGAATTTCAAATGAAATAAGAAGTTCCGAATAATGATCCCTCATTTCTCTTTTTAAGCCAACTTTTTTTTTTTTTTTTTTTTTTTTTTTTTTTTTTTTACCGAAGACACTACCTGATAAAAGTTATATCAGAAGGAGATAGTGGGGACCAATTTCGTATGAAAGTGTCACGAAACGCTCTGACAAAACCTTGACATTTTCAAGACGCACGTACCGAAGTACAGGTTACAGAAGATAATGAATGTAAGGTGTCTCGAAATATTCAATAGTCACCACAGGGAGTCTGAGACCTCACCTTGCCGCGCACACCGCGTGAAGTTTTGGGTAAAAAATTGAAAGTGGGAATCAGTTTCTCCTAACCGCGGCGGTAGCAAGTGGGCGTTAGTACCGTTAAAAGGCACACTTCCTATTCGTCAGCAGTTGCCTAATTAGTAGTTTTCTGCTCGAGTAAAACGTTCCTATGATCTTACTAACTGAAAGATTTTGACCTACTAAGACAAAATTACTAAAAAAAATTTCGTCAAGTTATAATGGTAGTTTTGCTCGAAAACTTCTGTTGTACTTTTTCTCTTTTGTTGTTCCCGATTTTCTCCTGATTTCCTGATTCCCTCCTCCTCTCTACCTAAAGTAAGCATGCACACCGAATAAAAGAGGAAAATTGGTTTCAAGGTTTGAACTTCAGTTCATATGGAAAGCTAAAAATTCGGTCAAAGTAACCAAAGTTTCCAGGCATAGAAACCAAACTTTCGTTCAGAGAATCTGAGTGTTTTGTAAAAAATTAGCTTTTTTGTACTGCTAACAAAAACTGCAGTTACCTCAACTGAATCTCCGTTCCCATCTCTGGTAAAAATTGGCTGTCATATGATCATTTTGAAACATAGCCGAGCTATAGAATATCTTACTGTCCCTATAGTGCCGTGCTATAGAAAAACGCCGTTTGAACATTCGAGAGATGCCAAATGTCCTATGATAAAATGTTTATTCTCGAGGAAAATTATGAATATTTTTCCTTGAAATTTTCAGGAACTTTAGATCAAAATACGAACAAAATTCTCTGAAGAAATGAAAGAAAAAAACTCATAAGTTTACCAAGGAATTCGTGTTTTATTAAAGACAATTTGGCAACGCCTGATGGTTCATACGGCGTTTTTCCTCAGCACGGCAGTGTAGTCCAGCTGTATAATTTCTCTTTGTCCTTATAGCCCGGCTAAAGGATTTATTTTTGCCCTTATAGCTACACTGGAAAAAAAAAAAAAAAACACATTGGATCTTGAGTCCAGACTCTTAAAAACATCGACATGAAAAAGTACTCTTGATTCAATCAGAACATAGCTTAAATCAAGGACCAAGCCTCTTAATTTAAGCGGATTTCGTTTTGATTCAAGCAAAAATCCGATTGAATCAAGAGTATTTTTTCTCGTCAATGTTTTCAAGAGTCTGGACTCTAGATCCAATGTGTTTTTTTTCCAGTGTTATAGCCCGGCTATAGGATTTATTTTTGCTCTTATAGCTATACGATGTTACGCGATTCTATGAAAGAGTATGACGGCTCGTTGTTATCACTGTCCCGCATCGTTTGTGCCGAGCCGAGATTTGCGGAGCTTCGCAACTCCGGCCCTGTATTCCGTTTTACCGAGAAAAAACCACGTAATTCCCATGATGACCTTGCGTGGATCTGCAGTTATTTTTTCGGCACGGCCGTATCCCACGAAGGCACGGCGGCTCCGGCGGACGCGATAACAATGGATGGAAATGTGGTGTAAGAGAGGAGGGAAGAATCCGCAACTGGGTTGGAATATTTGAACTGTATCAATACATCATTTTGCAAGGCAAGGCCACTCGGCGAATCGAGATGGCTCTCGGAGCTTTGGAGAGCTTTTAACGAGCCCGTGTATTCCCCGACCCGACGCGACGCGACGTCGGACACCCGTCCATTGTGACGCAACCGCTCCCTCTTATCGCGAAAATGTCGCGCAATCCGGCTCAGCAGACTCAGCACTCGAGACACATGCCAAGTCCTCGATCCCTCCGTGTCTTCGGAAATGGACCCAAGCTGCATCAGTCTGAAGTTCTTTCGAGGGTTTGAAGTGTGTTTCAGGTGAAACCCAAATGATTTCTAAAAATTAGTTAGTTGGTTACTTATTACGACGATCTGCAACCACACTGAGAAAAAAACACATTGGATCTAGAGTCCAGACTCTTGAAAACATTGACAAGGAAAAGGACTCTTGATTCAATCAGAAAATCAAAAGGAAATCCGCTCAAATTAAGAGGCTTGGTTTTTGATTTAAGCTTAAATCTGATTGAATCAAGAGTATTTTTTCTTGTCGATGTTTTTAAGAGTCTGGACTCTAGATCCAATGTATTTTTTTCCAGTGCAGGCTATTTTCGTCGGGGACCAGGAAACCCTAAATTTTTAAATTTAATTGCTTAAAAAGTTTCAAAATTTCGGATCTTCTGAGCTTAAAGGATGGATGTTATGAGGGAGGGAATTTTGAATTTTGATGCGTGTTACATATTAATTCCATTAGGTATATATGTATTGAGGTCCAAAGGTATGGTAGATATAACTCAAGCTTGAAGCTTGGATTTAAGACACTGCAGTAATAGAAGGCCTACTTTATTAGACTTTTTGGCTTATTTAGCTTATTCTACGCCTTGGACTTTCTGTTCGGGAACAACTTGACCTCAATTGGAAGTCTTGACTGATTTTGGAAAAAAAATCTAGTGATTGAGTGTATAGGTCCAAATTTTTCACAAAGAGACATTTCAATTGTCCAAATCTTTTTCCAAGTTGTAAGTTTTCTGTTTTGTAAGTTTTGACTTGGATTTTTTTCTAATAATAATGATGCATCACGCTTTAACAATGAATTCAACCGTAACTAAGTTTAAAAGTATTACTATATTCATTAAAAATAAAGAAAAGAAAATGAGATAATTTATAATCAATTCTCTGTTGAAAGTAGAATAATTTTCTCCGATTCAACTGAATTCCAAATAAGCTCCTTACCTTATAAAGTTCTCTATGCAAGTGTTATACTTCTTTAATTGTTTTTCTTTTCACACTTTACCAAAAAATTATCCCCTCTTAAGAATACCTACTAAATTAAGATTGAGCCACTCTCAAAAACGTTTCAAATACGAAGTAGATCCGTGAATTCTACGATGAATTTTAGAAGAGGCTCAATGTGTTGACTGTGATTGAGCCATAAAATTGACAAACGTTTGAGCATTGTTTACTTGCGGACGTTTCTATGGGCATCTTTAACGAGATGGGTGAGTTACAGTGTTCACTTCTCGTAAAACCCTGTATGGGCTACGGACGCCATTAACGAAGAGAGGTTATAAATATAAAGGTATCGCTGTTACAAGTACACGCAGAAATGGCTTGTCAGTGTGTTGCCAGTTTTCAAATCAAATAAGGACTTAAAGGAATACTAACAAAATGAAAAACTATTTAAAATCAACTCCTAGCCTTGGTCATTTTAAACAAACAAGAACAATCAAGCTCAATTCTGACTCCAGTTAGCCGATAACCCCATGGTTTTTTGTAACACTCATAAATAGGCGTGTGTTTTATTATTTTGAGTTGTGTAACTTATCGCATTGTCGCATATGTTTAAATATATGCTCTTTAGCTGTTTTAACAAAAAGACTAAAATATCATGCGAATGTGTATAACGTGCGAGTTTGACAGGGTAAAATTTTTGGTTGAGTAAAAATAACAGGATTGGATTCTCCAGTAATTAGACATAATATACTGCAGACAGAAGGAAGGTCGGATTCAGATTTCAATTTTTTCTATAATTTATTTATTTTTTTATTATTTTTCACGTGGAGGACGTGATGGGGAATCAGTCGGCTGACAATACCCAATCCGGGGTCAAGTGTGCCTCAACGTCCTACTGCGTCGTGAAGGCAACAGGTTATCTGTGATTTTCTTAGGTTGATACAAGAGTGAAAAAGGTAAAACAAGTTCTACAGGGGGTCTAGCATCAGGATTTTCTCGACTTTTCCGATTCTATCAGGATTTGCGGTTGATCAGGATTTAATCCCGATTTCATCAGGATTTGAGGAAAAATCGGTCGTAAGATTAGGATTCGAGAAAAATCGGACGTCCAATCGGATTTTTTAGCTATTTTTGTGAAGTTACATTCACCTCTTTTTTTCCGCAAAAAATCAGTATTTAGCAGTGAAAAATCAGGAAAAATCAGGATTTCCTGAAAGAGAGGAGAAGGAGTTCCCACGGTTACCACCTGGCTACTCAATCTATAGGTCGCGGCATTCCCCTGAAAATTTCCACGGCGACAATTTTGGATCTCAACTGCGACTGAAAACAGAAAAAAACTCATAAATATTAACGATGGCGATTTTGATCTAGGAAAGGTATGACTCTAGTCTGAAGTAAGCACCAGATGGCAGCTCCGCAAATGCGTATTGATTTTAAGATCACGAACTCGGTGCGTGCATTCAGATTGACGACGATCCCAGGAGAGTGCTCGGTAAGACGATGAGTCGAAGGAGTTTTTTGACAAGGCGCTCTACGCGCATGCGCAACGCTATTTAAAAGCTCCACTCGCGATTCGTGCAGGAAATGTAACGAGTAACGTCCACTGATGGCCGCACGCTCCACGCATCATTGCATCAGCGTCATCTTCAGTCGATACGCTACAGCTACGGTGCTCGCCGCATATGCGCCTGCCGTTGTCAAAATAGCCCCACAGTTCGCTCCAAAATGCCTAGTGAAGCACCAATTTATTTACGTTTAAAAGTTTCAGTTTGGCGACGATGTTTTCTTTTGAGGATTGTCTAATCTCCCAGAGAAGATGGTATATTCTGCCGTGCTAAGGAAGAACGCCGTATGAACATTTGAGAGTTGCCAAATTTCCTTCTATAAAATGTTCTTTTTTGAGGAAAGCTATGAATATTTTTTCTTGAAATTTTCAGGAACTTTTGGTGAAATTGTGGACAAAATTATCTGAAAAATTGGAAGGAAAAGACTTACAAATTTTCCCTAAAATTTGTGATTTTCAAAGGAAATTTCGCAACGCTTGAGGGTTCATACGGCGTTTTTCCTTAGCACGGCAGTATTGTCAGTGGCGGGATCAAATCCGCATCTAAGTTTTGTCCTCCCACCACGGTCAGTAAATCGTCGCTCTTATGTCGTGAAGACGAATCTCAACTTCCATTCGAGCCTCGGCAAATATGTGGTCATACGGAGGAAGGAGGTTTTATCAAAAAGCAGTTACGCCCCTTTGTCAAAAGAGCGACTGAATCTTTATCTAATCCTTGGCTGAGAGTGACAACTTTTTTAGTGTCTTTTAGAAGTCACATAAAGTGCATATGTCATAATGACCGATGATCTCAAGTGTTACGACACAAATATTACGGGTGAAGCTATTGTGAGCCTACCCTATTGATACCTATGCTTTTGTTTGGTGTTTTTTTCCTTACATGCGCGGGATTTTAGTTAAAAACATTACATACTGCCATCATATTGAAGAAATAATGGAGAGTTTGCAGGTGTCTGAAATTTGATGGGTCCCGTGTTTAAATGGACGCTACCAACTTAGTTGAACACGAGAATACCCTTGGTTCATAAATTGAACAATTATTGGAGGAAATATGACAAAATTATCTAATCTGCTAAAATACATGCATTTAAATGGAAAATACCGCCAGATGACGTCACAAGGCGGCGCATTTTCTCACTTTTAAATATATTTTTATACTATTTACCATAGTCGAAAAAAATTATGAAAAATACCGTGAAATCAGCTCTTTAGGCACTTTCAGATGAAGCAATAAAAATATTGCGTGCAAATTCTCCATTGCAGAAAAAATATTGTGGCCCTTGGAGCGTGCGTTTAGAATAATTTGCAAATTATGGTTAACTCATCGCAGTGTTTTAAATTGAACTAATACACGGAAGCAGAAAACTACCGTTTACAGTTAACATTAAAATAAGTTAATTCAGAATTTGCTTTGTTGTAAGGAAAATCATACGCAACGTATTTCAAATCGACTGCGAATCAATTATTGTCTTCGGCAAATCACCAGCTTGAGCATATGATCGCGCACCATGTTTGGCGCAATGCATGAAGTATTCATGCAGTCTTGTAGGCGCTATACGTTTCACGCCGACCGCTGCTGAACGCACTGTGTTTGACGCAACGCGGGAAGTATTCATGCAGTCTTGTAGGCGCTATGCGTTACGCGTCGACCGTTGCTGACCGCGTTGTGTTTGATGCTATGCGTGAAGTATTCATGCAGTCTTGTAGGCGCTAATTTGTTATATGCCGACCGCCGAGGCGAGGGCGTCTCCTTTTCATCTGAAGTCCTCGTCATCATTGCTCTCTGCGCCGCGCCGCTCCAGGCCAAATTGCGTGTTTGGTTTCTCTCATAACTCGATTAATTAAAGGTGCTTTCTCTTGTATCACCGCAAAATGACAAAATTAGAAATTACCATACTCTCAGGAAATGAAATATATAGTCGTCTCTTCTTGTTTATAATTTTTTTACACCTAAATTTAAAAAAAAGTCGCAAAATTTGCCGCCATGTGGCCACCTGCTAAATTCGGCACTGGTTGGTGGCAGATTTTTTTACTTTAATTTCATTTTCTGTATTTCAATAGGAAATGGTAAACCTGTAAGGTGCCAATGCGTTTTGCATTTTCGTTTTAAATATTTTAGCCTGGTTTTTGCTCTGCATGTATATTAATTGAACGAGGCAGGTCATTTTCCCATTGAATTTTAAGAAAGTTACATATTGCTGCTTGATAAAATGATTGCTATTCTGCCGTGCTAAGGAAGAACGCCGTATGAACATTCGAGAGTTGCCAAATTTACTTCGATAAAATGCTTATTTTTGAGCAAAGTTGTGAATATTTGTCCTTTAAATTTTCAGAATCATTAGGTGAATTTGCAAACAAAATTCTCTAAAAAATTGGGAGGAAAATATGCATAAATTTACCAGGAAATTCGTGTTTTATCTAAGGAAATTTAGCAACGCCTGAAGGTTCATACGGCATTTTTCCTTAGCACGGCAGTATTATAGTATGGTGTTCGAAACCAAATATCAGAAGACGTGGATTCTGCACTTGAATTTTAATGGGTCTAATGAACCATTATTACGGAAAAAAATGTGAAGAATCAAAAAAATTCGCGCTATTTTTTATGAATGTTTCTCAGATTTTTCACTCATGTCCTCATGCGTGATCAACACTATCGCACCCTACAAATTCCGCACCAATAACGATAGTATTCCGAGTCCTGTAATCTACATTCATACACTTGAAAAAGTGACAAACTGCCGTCTATCCATCAAAACACCCCACGTAATGAGAATAAATACCCGAGTACAACGGCCGCGGATAGAACGAAACCGTTTTGTCTTCACGTGCGCGAATAATATTATGACATTAGCCCGTTAATATTCCGGAAACGGCGAGAACGGACGGGTGCTGTTGCTGTATTCATCAAGCGAGCAATAAATCACCTTGAGCCTGACAAATGGCGCAGATTATGGCAAGTTGCAGACAATGAACCGCCGTCCGCTGCGGGAGGGATTCGACTGTATTTCAGAGTTTCGGCCCCCCCCCCCCCCCCCCCCCCGGGCCGAGCAGAAATTTTATCCAATCGGGAGGATCGCATAACAATGATACATCGGTAAAATACTTTCACCGGCTTTTTCGCAGGATTTCAAGTGCGAGTGAGACGTGAGAATGGAAGTGTTGAGT
Source organism: Bemisia tabaci (assembly GCF_918797505.1). Lineage (NCBI taxonomy): Eukaryota > Metazoa > Arthropoda > Insecta > Hemiptera > Aleyrodidae > Bemisia > Bemisia tabaci. Next base: position 31,019,276 of record NC_092797.1, on the reverse strand, counting down.
AAATGAAAAATAACAATCTAGCGTGTTCCTGTTTTTGAATTGTTGGTCTGGATTACGGTGAGCTGGCATTGCCTCATCGCTCTGGGGCCTCTGCCCCCGGCACACGACGGCACACTCCGGCCTCCGGCAGTTAAAATAATTATCTTAGAATAGTCTGATTTAGTGGCTACGTAATTCGATATAATATTGAACTCTGGCTTCAAACCAAAACAAACTAACATAACCTCGTTTACGCATTATTCATGAGTTAATTATTGTGTGTTAAGGTGCTCAATTCCCCAAGATTTGTGGTTCGACATAGAGCAGTGGAGGTTAGGAGTCGTAGAGTGTGAGGGAGTGCTGTAAAGCGACTTATACATATATGTTCTTAATTATTTTGTGAATTCATTAGAATTTAGTCATTGACCGGTCATAAATTAATTAAAGACTCATTAAACACGAGAAATTTCGATTTGAAGAAACACTTGGACGCATCTTACCATCATGGCGCGAAGGTTGCAAATCAGAAATGAGGCTCTGTGTTTGTTTACATTTGAACCAAGGGTTCGATATTGCATCAAATGACGTACCCACTCAATCAGTCTATTACAAGGGTTTATTTTTAAGTTTTTAGAGACTTGGTCGTAGGCTGTTGAGAGTCGATTACCCAATTGGGATAGAGCACAATCCATTTACGAGTAAGATCCTCCGAATGTCTATTAAGGACAAAAACAATTTTAAAAGAAGTGTGGTCGGTGAATGCGACAAGGACGCGGATTTCAGCCCATCTGGAGACTTTAACGCATGGGATGTTGAAAGTCGATTCTTTTGATTGGAGGACGATCCATTTATGAGTGAAATCATCTGGACGTCCGTTCAAAGACAAAATAACTTTAAGAGAAGCTTCTTTGGCGAAATACAGTGAATACGAAAAGGACGTGAATCTGCCCTATCTGGAGACTTAAACGCGTGGAATGTTGAAAGTTAATTCCACGATTTAGACAGAGAAAGATTTAGAACAGATCTGAAGATCACTAGAGAAGTCGCATTCAAATCAAGTGCTGAACCATAAAATACTCGCTAACTTGACTCATCATCTGTTTTTTCCGAAACTTTTCTTGTCTTCACCGGTAACTGTACTTACCAGGTACGTGTGTAATTTGACTTCCCTTCACCGTATCTTCGACTTGCCTCATGGCAAATTTTAACCGATTCCGAATAATCAGTCTGGATTTATCGGCCTCTGAAACTTTCATAAGAATGAAAGCATTGTGAATGCATTGTCATAGATGATAAAAGCCGATTAAAATAGTCAGTTTGACGTGGCCATTTAGATTACCACGCTATTTTATCTACCAATAAATATGACATGAGCGTTCTTATCGAGCTTTTAATGATGTGCGACAATCGAAGGGAAATCTGTGAGAACAATAGCTCGCGGTTTAGAGATGGGAAAGAGTTCGTCAAATTTCTACCACGGCTTCAATGCAGAAATCTCCAGTTTGCGAGGAGAGAGCGTGTATGTTTTGATCCTGTAAACATTAGCATGAAACGTTTGCTGAAAGCGACGCGGGGAGCAGTTTTCCACCGGTGACGGCGGCGCTCGCAGGGAGCGCTGAGTTCGCGAGCGCGAAGAGTCAAACGTAAACAACGTTTACATACTAATTAGTAAAACTTGGAATAATAATGTTCTTATAAATCTCGAAGAGGGCGCCGAACGCCAACAGAAGCAGAGCCCGGGAAGGGCTCACGAAACTCCCACAAGATTTCACTTTCGTTTCTTCTCTCCTGACTCTCCCCTCTCCCTCTCTCCCCTGACGGAGTTCGAATCATTGTCGGGACTTCAACTACGTACCATCATTGTCGGGACTTCGGAGTTAACAACGGTTACGGGTAGCCCCAGGTTGGCATTTACGGGGAGTGTTGTCCGTTTTTCGACTCTCTCCAGAAAAGTTGTACTTTCTCGCATGAAACACTATCGGGACCGTCCCGATATTGATAGAAATAAGACGATGTCCCGACTTTGGCGGTCCCAAGACGACAAAAATTTCTCTCTTTTCCATACACCGCTGCCAAGCCGATTACCTGTCACTGCTTCGAGGTCACCCATTGCAAAGGCGTCCAAACTGAATCCCCTAATTTGTCACGCCTTTTTCGCACGCTGTCCTTTCTCCTTTTAGATTTTCCGATCTCTTTATAAAACCGGAATTGCCCACTCATCCGGGAACTACTTATTTTCGTCCCATCTTGTGGTCAGCGTTGTCACGCAGCGCAGGCAGCTTCATTTCGTGTATTTAATCCGTTTGCCCCCCTCGCCCCATCTCCACCCACCGCGCTGAGTTCCGTTCACACAGCCGCCCTGCAATAAATATAATCTCGTTGCCTTGATGTGCTTTTCTTGAATTAAATAGCTTCTTATTTCTTTATAAGTATTATTTGCCTTGATTTCATTCTTATATGAATATCAAATTCAAACGCGCGCATCTTTCAAATACCACATATTAATGAGGCATTAATAGATTCATATTTTTCTTATCTCCTCAACGATTTAATACTGTAACAACTATTTTTCTTTAGTCGCTCAGTATGTAATTTTATGTTTTTAATTAAACCATTCGTGAAGTGTGCATCTGGTTCGAATAAATTTTAAAAAAAATAAATTAATCGAAAATTATAATTCCCTCTTGAAAAAATTTTTTTGTTAATAAAATGGAACGGATAAATAATTTTTTAAAGAGAAATAAGATCAATTGAAAATTTTGTCGGTAAAAGAATATACGTGTGCTTATATTTTTTTTGGGGAGACCGCATTCTCCAAATGATTGTGTCCAAATGTTTTGAAAAATAAAAATAAAAAAAAAAACAAAAAATAAAAAAAGTCTCGTACGTTCTTGTAGATTTTGAGGGAAATAGAGCCCCTTGTATGATATCAGTGATTTGCGGCGTTGCTACCCTCACCGGTTATACAATGATCACGACTTATTTCTTACATTTGTCAACGAATTAATTAGTTTTACTTAGTTTCGCAGAAAGCGTTTGAATACGTAAGTTTTCAAGTCCTGGCAAGAGTTCCTACTTCAGTTGGAGAGACAATCGTGATGCTACCGTCGTTATCGGAACTTCCTAAAAATTGTGAATGTGACGAAAATTGTTCAAGTTAGGATCTAGCTGAACATGTATTTGGATAGAACTGGAGGATACTCTTCAGCTGAAAAGCTAATTTCCTTGGATATCGATACTTTACGTATGGATTTTGCTTGAAAACATTGATTTCAGTCGATGCTGGTCACCGTCGCATTGCTGTCAGCTTTTCTGACCTTTAAAAGCAGCTCTACAATCCACAAGGATCCTCTAGATCCGCATATATTGCAAGTGCGTCCTCCATGCCGCGTGCTTAGGGCTGTCTCGGAATGACGTCAGGCTTTTTTCCGCGATTTTTTTTACCCATCCTCATTTACTCACCTAGATTTCAAGTCAAGTATATTTCAGTCAGTGTTGAACCCCAACCCTTTTTAAAAATTTTTGTCAGGTTTGGGCCAACCTCCCCCCTCCCCCATATTACTGTCAGGAGGTTTGGGATCTCCCATCGTCTACGGACCGCACTGTCGGGACCTCGCACGGTTCGTGACAATGTTTTGCGGCAATAACCATGTGTGAAACGCCGAAATACAGAAAAATTAGGCTTTAGGTAAACGACGATACTTTACCTAGATCTGAAATAAGGTTTAGTTCCATCCTTACTTGTACAATTTTTGCAAATTCAAAATTTTAAAGAAGTCCCGATAACGATAGTAGCTAGATGATTGTCTCTCCAATTGAAGCACCTGAATCATTGTCGAAATTTAAAAACTTTTTTTATTCGATCGCCAGCTATGAGACTGATTTGACCTTATTACAAAGATGACAGACGCAAGAAACAAGTATAGCGCGTTAAGTTATTGGCGGGTTATATTGTTCATTCCTTCAAACTGCAGCTCCTTTCGTCTCTTCATAAGATCCCCGATGACTTGCGCCTCCATCCAAATTTATAATCAGGGAATCTACATGACTAGTTGCCACTCCGTTCCAACTTACAATTAGACATTATATGCGGATATGTTTTTAGGTCCAGTTACACGATCAAATTGAGCCATCAAATTGATCGTGTAACTGGACCTTATCATAATTAATCCCCTCGACCTGCCACCCAGGGCCCCTCACATAGGGGGTTGGGGAGTGGAGGGTGTTGCCAGGACTCCAGCCCCGAGGCCCAGCAGGATCTCTTGGAAGCATAAAAGTTCGGAATCATAAAAATTAGAAAACTGTCTGTTTTTCGGAATACCCGCTGAAAACTCTGAAGCAAAATATGACTCAGTACATCTGCGAACGCATGATTTTATTTTCGACCGTAGGATAAGTCAGTTGTACGTAATTATGCATGGTAAACGTACTTATCTAAGTATGTTGAAGTAAATTAAATCACCGGGAACTATAGTAGGGCCCACGAACGATGATCCCTGAAAAGTCGGGCGAATGAACGTATGGACCATGCAAATGACAACGCTGCGAGGTCAAGCTTGCACATCGACGAGACCGGGTATTGTGAACGCGAAAAGTTATTGTATGCGAACTGCTGCTATTCTACCCCTATCTTCAGGTCAAAACTCTTCATAGGAAGCCCTTTCGTAAAAGATCAAATTCTTGTAATTTTGCCCCAATCTCTTCGTTCATTACATGGTTGGATTACTCGTCAAATTCTGAGCTAAATCATATATAATTGCAATATACAATTTTTATTTTTTCCTTCCTTTTTCTTTTTGAAGCGAAGTCCAATTTTTATTTAAAACATCGTATCTCGAACTGTAACTTTGCTGCTATTTGACCGATTTTTATAAACGAGGCCTCTTTTTACTCATGTTTTAAAGGAGAGTAAGGAAACACTTGCTAAAAAAATGTTACACAACTTTCAACAAATTTTGGTTTTTTTCTAGCGGGAGGGTGAAATTGGAAATTATGCGTAAGTAATTAGGGTTCGATTGTGGCTCGGCTCGGCATTGTCCGCGAACTCGAGACTCGGTCCGGGCCGGGGTGTCTCTGTTGCCAGTGTTTGCAAGAAGGGCTCAGGGCTCAGGGATCATCCTTTGTGCGGGCCCTAGTATACGTGAAAATAAATTAAATCGAAAGGGTAATCAAAGGGGTATTTCAGGGTTGCGGGCGGTCCAGAGAACGGGGAAAGTCAGGGAATTTGCGGCGACCATAGGAAAAGTCAGGAGATTGAAACAAAAATTCAAGAAATTAAATTTGTTTAGGCTTTAGCAGAAGTGATTTTAATTTAAAGAAAAAAAATAAAAGTGGAAGTTTTATTCGAATAATGTCAGGGAAAGTCGGAACCCGAAAATTTTGGAGTCAGAGAATGGCAAAAATGGCCAGGCAAAAGTTAGGGAAGGTCAGAGAATTTGAGCATGAAGAAATTATGGCAACCCTACATAATATGCAGAGAGTTTTCGTGGTACTTAGTTCCCTCTGTCGTTTATAATTTGCACGTACTTTCTTTTAGCTCGAATACGTTCAATTATCCCCACTCAAATCTGATATATCTCCGCGAGATGGGGGAAATCAAAAGTCAAATTGATTGTGGTGAGCCCGAGATGATATGTCGTTATGCGAAGATTCAGTTGCGCCACTTGATGGGGTAAATATTACACCAAAATCAAGAATCTCAATATTATGTAGCAAATCAACTTTTATGCGACGCTTCTGACAAGGGATAATCAAGGCAGAAATAGATGCCGCTAATATCAACCCCTCAAAGAAATTCCAGCCGACATTTACGCAGCACATCTAATGAAATAGTCTCAAACACAGTGAAAATGGCTTAGCGAGTATAAATTGATGAACTCCAAGGTACCCAGACAAGTAACGGCTCTAGGTATCGCGAGTTTCCGAGAGTTAGCGTGAAGTCTTTATTGTTTGTATAGCAAGTAGAAGCGAGAGGCTCTTCACAGTTCGAAGGTGGACAATGCAAAAACCCTGGACCCTCACAATGGAGGTCAGAGACAAAAAGGAGCGGCACGTTGGTTTTTTGTAGTGTGGTGTACCGTAAGGAGTGACCTTGCATTAGAAGGCGATGGAGGCAAAAACACAAAAACCGAACACTTACGTAAATCCGTCTCATGATCTCAAGTGTCACTTACCTCAGTGAATGATCACTGACCTAAGTGATTCCTATCAAGTTAGTGCCTCTTACCTCAGTGCTGACTTCTTGGGTGCCGCTGTCACTGATTTTTCACGCATTTGGGAAGAAATATCTTGCCAAAAAAGTAAAAAAAAATAACAGATATTGATTGAAAATGAGGGATTTTCTGCGGAAATTTGTTGCATGTGGAAATGGAAAAAGGTCGAATGAAGCCAAATGATAGTCCTCGATATTTCCATCGACTATTTCGGAAGATGCATGCGGCTTTTGAAACGAGTCCCTAATTACATTAACATTATTGAAAAATCACGCATGTCTAAGGCATTTTTTACACACATACGCGATTCTTCACAACAAAATGTTTTTAATGAACGGAACGATAAATGGGTTACGGAAATTGTAAGTCGATCGTCGTCTATAAGCGATCATTTTGCGGCAGATGCATGTGTATCATCGAATCTGATACAGTAACTTTTTAAAAGGAAAAATCGCACCTACATCTATAAGTTTTAAATTAAACGGTAAATTTTCAAACTTCTCGCATGATAATCCGACAAAAAAGCAAAGCGATAAAATTATTTTACATCATCAAGTAGGTAATAAAAAGGTCAAACGGTTCCAATCATCGGCAGGTCGAACTGCAGATCCAAAGAAGAATGAGACATTTTTGGAGGTTGTTAAAATCTGCGAAAAACTGTGTGATGAGCATGATTTTTGCACTCTCCTGCAACTTCAGAATGAAATGGAGAAATTTTGCACGTAAGCATAAATTGGAGCCGTATTCAACAAAGCATAATTAAAAAGAAAACTTATCGGTCATTTCAATAATGAACTCGTTCTTACTGTTTCTCAGGGCATAGAAAATGTAATATTTTTGAAACAAAAGACTGAAGACATTTTAAGTGATTTTTATAAAGAAAAGAATTCAGGAAACGAAGACGATTTGAAAAGTGAACTTTTGACAGCGGCAGGCAAAATAATAAGATCAGAGTGTAAAGCGTTAAAGCTAGCGACTGATTTTAACCCTACAGTTTGACTGACTCTTCTAAAAAATGTTCATGTCTTGGGATTCAATCAGGGCGGTTACGCGATTTTTAGAAAGCATTTGTGTGGGTACTGTTTTCAAATGAAGCATCAAAACCTAACGAAAAATGTGAGGGAAAATTTTTAATTGTGTAATTAAAATGTGGAGGAGTGTAGAATGCGCATTAGAGTGAGGTGAATCTCAATTAGATTTCGGGGATTTTTAAATCATATACAATTTACACATTTATGAACATTTCTTAAAATATAGTCCTGTCAAATTTATGATATGTTTTGACCCAGACAAGTGGGAAAATTGTAATTGTTTTTGAGATGGAAGTCAAGTATCTATTCATTTGACTTTCCGAATAAGTTAACATTCTGATTTAGAATTGGAACCCGTTGAACGCAACGGCGCTCCTCAAAAAGGCTCCTGATAAATGATCAGGATCAATATCTCTGCTTAAAGATTCCACGCAAAGAGCGCCGGATCTCCCGTCCGGATTTTTCTTGCGTTGCCGCAGCGCGTGAATCTTACCGTCAGTTTCAATAGGCAGTGGACGAAGCGGAGAGAGATGTGGCGACACTGCGCTTCGAAGGGTTCCGGCTACCTGCGACTTTTAAAAATCCCGCGCAAGGAGCGCCGGATCTCCCGTCCGGATTTTTCTTGCGTTGCCGTCGCGCGTGAATCTTACCGTCAGTTTCAATGGGCAGGAAACGAACCGGAGAGAGATGTGGCCACGCTGCGCTTCGGAAGGTTCCTGCGACTGCGGAGCGAAAGATATACGAGTTCTAGGGGCGCGCTTAGGCGCTAACTTGAATTTCTTCAGTTCTTACTAGTTTCCTGAAAAATACTAAAAATCATTTTTTGAGATATTTCATATATCTCTGGCCTTCTTCGAAATAATATCAAACTTTATTCAAATGTTAGAGGATAATTCATAGAACATTTCACTCCGTCCTCTAGAACTTAGATTTCTCCGACATAACCGGGATGATTTTTAGTCAGGGCCTGATTTATCATATAAGCACACTGGAATTGCGCCAAGAGGTCCTCACCACCAAAGAGCACACGTCAAAAAATCCTCCACTACCCCTCTCATCCCATACGTTCCCGTTAAACATCCGCCAAAAAATTTCTCAAACTGCGTTTATCTCGGTTCATAATTCGCATTTTACTTACTAATGGTGGCATTTTAACCATCCTCGCCTGAGAGTAAAAACCAACGCATCCCTCTTCCCAGAGAGAGATCCGCAAATTGGACTGCGTCTAGGGACAAAAAACTTCGAAATCCAGCCCTAACATAAAAAAGTGACGGGGTCTAGAATCTTCTAGGTTCCACATCGAGCAATATGAGCAAATCAAACTCCATATTCTTACGACTCAAATTTATTGAATGAAAGTGGCGCTGCAGTGGAATTTACTCCACATTTCATTCCATCAATAAAAACTCATGAAAATTGTATGCGGCATTTCGCCGTTTGGCAAACATTAGCATTTTTCCAGACGGAATTTGGCACTCTTATTTTGAGAGGAAATGCTAGGTGAGCAATTCCCAATTTTTGGCGAGCAATTCTGATCAATTCAAGGGCAAGTTTTGGACACCGGTTTGAAGTCGATCGGGCAATGTCGGAGGCTGGCTTTTTCGGGGGTCTATGGGGAATTTTGAATTGAATTTGGGGAGGGGGTGAGCAATTGCTAAAAAGTTGTTTTTCCACCTGAGCAAAAGGTGAGTAATTTCTTGATGGTGGGAATTTTATTTTTGGGGGAGGTGGGGGGAGGTAGGTTCACGGACGTACTCTAAATCACTAATTTTGAGCAAATGCTCCAGCCGTGGATAGTTAACTCAAGATTTCACTTCCATCGAAAAAGAGACCGATCCGAGGACTTGATTTTAATCGCATGCGTTTCACATCCTTTCCCGCCTTTCCCCGGGGTTGACAGCGGGCTACGCGTTCCGATCCCCGTCCAGATTTCAATACCGAGGTAATTCCCGGTGCAGTCTCCTCTTCATTCGTAAGGCCGAGGCAACTTGAATATGAGCGTTGTGGTCTCTGACTGGAACTCATCCCACGTGGACTATATTAAAAAATGGCGCTGATGAACTTCAGCGGCATACAATATCTAGAAGAAGGGGCTGATTTTCTCAAAATCTATTTTCCCCGAGTTTCCCTTGTCAAGAGCATGGCATGACGGTCACATGTCTAGCTGGGGCCGGGGGGGGGGGGGGGGGGGCTATCCCTATCCTCAAGAAAAATTTGATCGCATGTAGCTGCTCAATACCAGAAAATCTCTGTGAAGCCACATCGACCTTTCCCACGAAATGCGCTCGCCCCCGAGGGTAGGGTTTTTTTTACACCCTTCGATCGCAAAATACCGATATTGATTCGGCTGGCAAGTTTATCCTCTATTTGCTTCATCTTCCGTCAAATATTCATGCACTAATAGACATATCACGAGGAATAGTTTTGTTGGATGTCCAAAATACTAACACAGGATTTTCTGAAAAAGGGTTCGTTTTTCTGGAGAGGGTGTAAATAACAACGCTGCGTTTGAGTTTTTAAAGAACTTCCAGATGTTTTTTTTTAAAATTTGTGTCTAGGAATTGAAATGAGGTAAAATGGTAACACATGCTTGCAAAGTTTCTGTACGCCGTTGACGTTCAGAACATGATTTTTTCTGTAAATTGGAATCGCAGGAGATGCCTGGTTCTGGGACTAAGGACCAAGAGTCGTATCATGATCTTCGGCGTCTTCATGGGTGGGGGGAGGGGGGGGTTTTATTCACAGGACTTTCTTACTAAAAGAGGTTTCTGGAGAAAATCTTGGGATTCCAGAGAGCAGTATGGGCAAAAAGCACATTTCAGCTCGGTATTCAGAAGACTGTAAATCCCCGGGAAGTGTGAATCTAGCCCGCGAGATGGCTGCACTTATGATTTTTCCCGCCTTACGTTTGAAAAGAGCTAAAAACTGAATTTTCTGTGTAAATGATGGAATCAAGCTATACCTAATAAAAATTGAGAATTATGGCCTCGTGGGTAAAAAACCAAGCTATATCAGAGAAGATCAGGAGTCCATTCTCTTTGGGCAAAAAATGACTTCATGGAACTCTGATAACATGGTTCAAAAACCATGGATTTTTTCTGGACTCTCAGGAGAGCCGTGCGAAATCGTGTCATGATTCCCTTTCTTAGGTTCCTATGATCAGGGATTGTGAGCCCGAAGCGCATAACACCAGCCCGGACCAAAAGACGTCGCGGCGGCGCGGCGCTCGGTGCAGCGCAGCGAGCGACCCCTCGGCCCCTCGCCTATTCAAGATTTCCTTTTCTTTTTACTACCTGAGGAACAGCCAGTTCCTTGGTTCCATCCGCAAATATTTTAGGTCACCTGACTGGGGCCAGTCAAAGGCATTGGCACTGTACTTACGCCATTGAACGCCTATCCTCAATGACTTGCATTCAGTTGCGATTCCTCCGACGTGATTTATTGTGATCATATCAGGGAGGAGGAACGCCACGTCGCGTCGCGTCGTCGTGCCGTCCACTGCCTCATATAGAGTTTTCTTCCAAGAACCTTAGTATGTTTAAGGTGGAAAGTAGGAGACACATGGCTAATTGGCATTGCCTCATATTTAGGCAAACATATTGATTAATGGAGGCGAAAACTCAATCGAGTTTTCTTTCTTTAATTCTTGCAAATATTTTTATTGTACTAATCTTAAAAAACAAATTTATTTATGTAAGTTCAGAATCATGATCGTTAGCAAGAATGCTGGATGAAGGCGAAATAGTTAAAATCGATAACGGGAAGAAGAAAAAATCGAATTAAAATTGGGATTTTGACTGAGCTTTCATTGACATGCAAACCATTCGGTGCACTCAAAAAGAAACGTGCAGCACATCAAAGTAATAACTGTATAAATAATGATCATATAAAATCGTAAATTAAATAAGAGTATCGTGATCACACTATGGGTATACAGTTCAGCATTTTAGGGAAAGGATTCAGTTGTGAATGAAGCATAAGTCTTGGAGAAGCTCCTGAGAAGGAAATAATCTCATTGAATGGAAGAAAATATACATACACCAAATCACGTTAAAGATTTCGATCAGATTTTACAAGAATTACGCACAAAATGTAGGTACATAATACTTTCTAGTTTGAAACTCATCGTTGCTCCTTTGGCGTGAGGGCGTATCTCGATTCACGAATGAGTCCCAAAAAGCATGGGTTTACATGTAAAAGAGGGTTAAGTGGAAATTGAGATACGCCCTTACGTCAGAAGGCCAATGTCACGGGTAAAACTTGGGGTAAAAATCAGGTTGAGAAATCAGCAAAGAAATGTGAAAACAGGCATCATACCACTCTATGGATAGCTAGCTAATCGTATAACTCGGATCGACGTTATCAGATTTAAGCGTTTACCTTTTTTTTTAGCTATTTCGTAAAATTGCCTATTTACATAACAGCAAAAAGTAAAGGATAATTAAGGAAAAGCGAAGGGTCCCGGGAATGAGTATGTTTACTGTATGTTTACCGAGTTGGTGAAAATGGCAACGTCGTCAATGACGCCACTGAACCTAGAATTTACAGTCTCGACACTTAGGTACTGAAAAAACGTATGCCAAAGATTGTTTATAAAAATCTTGCAATTACAGTGAAATTGGTGGTATTGATGTTACACAGGAATCGCGGGGCAATCCCCTCCCTCTTTTCCAAAAATTGATCGACTTCTCAATTAACGGCCGATACGTACACTTTACTGTCTAGACCCCCTGAAATGAATGGAATAAAATGAGGCATTCATAGGCATATCACATGAATTACTTAGTATACTGTCCAGTTTTACAGTCTTAATATTGTCCAGGAAAGCGTTAGTTTTTCCGGAGTAAATGAAAATAACAGCTTTATCACTTAAAGCACCGAATCCAGAACAAAATTCTGCGTTCGTAGACATGCAGCAGTGTTCATTTTAACGGAATTTTATTTTTGAAATTTTTCGGGTTCTTTGAAAAATTGTGGGTTTTGCACCCTTTGAGTTATAGACGATCGCACACCCCCACTTGCTCGAAAACGCTGCTACGCGGTGCCGATGCTACAGCATGAGTCGCTGTTAAAGGAATCCAAGGTCTTAGGTTGTAGGGCAGTGAACTCCGTCAAAGACATTTTTAAAAGATCCGCGCATGAGAATCCATTCATGATAAATTTAGGTAAAGGCCCATAGCATCAGGGATATTGTGTAGAAGAAACAAAGGAAGCCGCAGCTCGACCGGACAGACAAAAGAATAGCGCGGCGCGAGCCGCGAAAGGAACGCGTGGGGCAAATGGTTGATTATAATAATCAAAACTTGTTTTACGTTTGTCAACACTGTAAGTAGTTCTGATTAGTTACGTAGATGGCGCTCGAATCAGTACGTTTTTAAGTTCCGACAATGATTACAATTTCAGTTGGAGAGAAAATCGTCTTGCTACCATCATTATCGGGACTCCCTTAAAATTGTGAATTTGATGAGAGTTGTTTAAGTTAGGATCTAAGTAAACATAATTTCAGAGATGGGAGGAAGCTACTCTTCAACGTCATACGTAATTTCCCTGTATTTCGACATTTTACTCATGGATTTTGCCTGAAAACACTGTCGGGACCCGAGTGAGGTCCCGACAATGATAGGGAGTCCCGACAGTGCGGTCCGTAGACGACGCTAAGTCCCGACAATGATAGCTACTTCATCTCTCCTCCATAATCGTCGCCTAACACCTTTGCGTTGCTAATTTTGAAACGTGTGCAATTCTGCAAGTTTCTTTCGTTAGTTTTTTACCCGCAACCGAAGCTATTTCGGTGTTGCCGATTTAGTGAAAACTGAGTGTATCGATGATCAAAATGTGATTCCACGTACCTTCATCGCGGCGTTTCAAAATTTCAGCTCTTAGTTTCTTTAGTCGAGGGGAAACAGGCTAACTTAATTGCTTAAAAACACGGAATATTCTGCTAATAGGGAAGAAAAATCTAGGAAGCTCTCACAAAATTACGTTGTCTTATTTTCCAAAGAAAAAATAAAGTATGACAGGAAATCTGTTACGTCGCAAACGCCAGAATAATTGGAGATAATTGGTTTTGCACATTAGACATAGATATGTACTTACCATTGGATTAGGTCCTCTTTTAGCCTCTCATGTAATTTTAAAGATGAGACGCCGTTCCCTATTATTATAACTTTGAAAATAAAAATAAAATGGACATGTCAGTGCTCATTGAAAATGAGAAATGAAACGTCGTAAAGTATGAAAAAATTAAAGAGAAGGGAACGCAAGTTACTGGATGCTCGTTCCGCCGTAGCACCTCCATCGGGAAGTCATGAACAGCAAAACGTCTATAATAGTGTTCTCACTTCTCAGATCGTGAGCTTAGCCAAAAAATCGTCACATTGCCTGAGCATAGTTATTTCCTCAACTCTCCTCGCATAACACACAAGTGCAAGGTTGAGTGCTCCTTCATTTTGGCGGTTATGCAATTGAGACTGCGTGGAAGTCATTACAATTGTGTCACACCTTTTCCTGGTAGCACGCGAGTTTCATTGATTTTCAGTTCCCAATCAGAGCTTTTCGAATTGATTCGAAATATTTCCGCCGGTCAGAAAATGACATTTCCATAATGGGAATAAATGACTTCCATCCCAACTCCAAATTCATTTTTCCAATATTAAAAGAGATGTATTTAGATTCTTGGTAGTAAGTGAGGACAATGTATGAACTTTTCAAGAAAAACTGTTCAGTTACTGTTTTAAAAGAAATAAAATATGATCAGAGATTTGCTACGTTACAATAGGAGGTACGCATTTTTCGACTTTAATCATAGTTTTATTAAACTGAAAAAAAGCTCCGGCTATGGAAGCTGTACTTACGGGCCATATAGACATAGCATCCGCGTTCCAGGCTCAGAGACCAAAAATTCTCGGTGCTACGCCCGGAACGAACGGTATGTCCATGTAGCCCGATGCTTTTGTTTTCAGTGTAGCGGCGAGTCGTATCTGTAGAAAAAGCATTGCAGATTTCACGCTATAATTTGGCAACAGTGGGCACGCCGAGGATTTGCTCGTCTTCCTTACGCACAATAATTTGTCTTCTTTTTATCGCACTCGAATCGTGGGCTGCAAAAACGCATCGCTGCAGCCGCCGGTGAAAACGCGCACTCATACAAACGGCGCGGCGCCCTGCATTGCTACGACGACGCTCGCTTGCAACAATCCTATCGTCTTCGAATCAATTCTTTTTATCTCTCTCCGACTCCTAATTCTTTTTTACGACTCCCGCGCTGTCGTGCTGAGGAAGAACGCCGTATGAACATTCGAGAGTTGCCAAATTTTCCTTGATAAAACATGTATTTTTGACGCAATTTAAGCATATTTCTCCTCGAAGTTTTCAAATATTTTACAGGGTGACTAGCATCAGGATTCTCCCGATTTTTCCGATTCTATCATGGATTTGAGGTCAATCAGGATTTAATCCCGATTTCATCAGGATTTGAGGAAAAATCGGTCGTAAAATCAGGATTTGAGAAAAGTCGGCCGTCCGAACGAATTTTTTTTTATCGAGCTATTTTTGTGAAGCTAAAGTTTCTCCGCCAAAAATCAGGATTTCATTGGGACTCTCCCAAATGGAAGAAACTAGACTCCCTGTTTTAGATTAAATTGCGTATTAAATTGACTGAAAATTTTGGGGGGAAAAAACATTTACGAGTATATTCTGTTTTTATCGAAGGAAATATGGCAAAGTATGAAGGATCATACGGCGTTCTTCCTTAGCACGGCCGCGCACCTCTCTCACTTCCTCGTGCCATGAGCGGAGCGCGAAGACAATCACTTTTCAGGTTAATGTATCCCTTAGCCGATATTCGATTCGCCATAAATCAAAGATGTCGATGCCGACACCTCAATCGGCCCCGATGATGCAGGAAATTAAGCAACGAGCCCATTGTATAATTTCCCCGGCCGACCTAATTAGCCTCTCGTAATTTAACTAACGAGTACTAAAAAAAATGTATTCCGACCTGAATTCGACGGAGGCTTTCTTCGTAACGTTCGAGGCGAGTTTTTTCTCTCTGAAATCCGGTCCTCGCAAATTGATTTTTCTTCGATGTCAGGACGAGGGTATAATCATCTTTGACAAATTGCAATCGTGAGCCTTATTCCGCTGCTACCGCACGCGGGAGAATTGGGGCGTCGAGGAAGATGGAGCGGACCCACATAATACTCGAGTGCAAGTTGCTTAAAATGCGAAAACCCCCTCTGATAATTGCGCCATCACTGTCAATGGACACTTAAATGGGTCGTCTTTGTGTGGAGGATTCGAGGAACTAACCGGACGAAGCCTTTCTTGTGTCCGGTTTTTGAAAAGTTACCCTTTAATTAAAGCAAATAATAAATTACAATACTGTCCTGGAGCTCATTCCCTCGGAACTCTCAGTCAATATCCTGAAATTTTCAATAAGACCTTGACATACTTATGAATTTCAAGATGTACACCTTTATGGGGCGAATTACTGTTTTATTTATCCTTCTTCTCCTCCTCCCGCCATATCTTACCCCTCTTTTTCTTCATCATCTCCTTCTTTTTCTTTTACTCCTTTTTATCTTTTTCCTTCCCTTTCCTCTTCCTCTCTCAATTTTTTTTATTTTCCCTCTTTTCTCCCCATCTCTCACCCTTACCTTGTCCGTTACTGAAACACACGATCTTCTTGAGAGGTATAAAATGAAGGGTACGTGAATTCAGGTCGGATGTGCCTCAAACATTTTGACCCATATATTACAAAGACTTAATTTTAAACATTAACACATCATATGATGACAAAATTTCTCGTCCACCATCTTTTGTCATCATATCGAGTGAATTTTGACTCTTGTAAAATTATCTACTAATTTGGAAGTACCAGCAATGGCTCTTATACACCGACCCTACAAATAAGTAAGTAAGTAAGTAAGTAAGGCCGGGCTGGCCGGCGAGGCGCCCTCAAGGGGCCAAGGCAACCGGCAACTACCGTCGTGCACCCCGAAGTTGGACCGTACTCCTTAACATATCTTCGTACTATTGACACATTGAGTATCATCTATATTCCCGCAAGGCTCAGCGGCCGTCTGATAGCCAATGGAAGGTCTTATCAAAGACTGTGGCAGACACTGCAGAGCACGGACTTTCGGAGCACGGCCATGCCTCCACCGAGTTGGACTGTGTTGTTGCAATCTACACTGATAGGTAGCGCTGGCAGTCGCGCACACTACGAGTGATTACCGATTTTTCACAACCCAGTCGAACAGTGCAGACGGATTACTTACTGGGTGACTATGTCCCTCCCGTACCCTGTAACCTCGAAGGGTCAGGGTATTGGAGTGGCATAGTCATCCACAGTCACGATGACTGATATTTGAGTGTCCTCAAATATCAGTCACCTCCGGGGATTGAACCCGAGACCTCAATGTTGGCAGCAAACTGCCTTGACCACTACACCACTGAGGCTGACTCCGACCCTACAAATAGTTATCAGCAAAATATCAGCATCATTCTAATCGATCATACTAGATAGTGTGTCCGATATATATTCAGCTTTGCCACAGTCAGAGAAAACCGGGAAATGTCAGGGAATTTTAAAAAGTCAGGGAAAATGACGAAAATGTCAGGGGAAATGACGAAAGTGTCAGAGAGAAATTGTTAGGTCATCTTTATTTACTTTTTAGAATGGGTTTGACGTTTCGAACAACAAATGTTGCCCGCAACACATTTCTATTTATGTCTTTTTAACCATCCGGCATTCCTTTATATTAGGGAAATGTCAGAGAATTTTATTTTCTAAATTTTGTGCTAACTGTGTATATTGCTGCCATATCCTGGAGTGTAATTTGACCGTTGCTAATATTCTTTCTTCTCCTTTTTTCCAGAAATTTGGGAAGGAGAGCCATGTGAAAGAGGAGCTCGAGGACAGGATGGCCCCGACGATAATGCAGTCGGACAACTACCTATCAGCGATGCCGCCTCTCTCGGCACTGTCGCCTCTCTCGGGGGCCGACTACTGCGGAGGCGGCGGCGTGGGCGGAGGGAGCGCTCTCTTCAAATCCATGAAGTACGCGGAGACGTGGCTCAACTTGACCGTGGCCGAGCGGGGGACGCCCGGGCACCGGCCGCGGCCCAAACTCCTCATCAACGACCGGCCCCCGCCCCCCTTCTTCCTGCCCGCCAACCTCTGCACCTGCCCGGACTCGGGCCGCAACACCAGGAGCAAGAAAGCCACGTGCTCCAAGTGCAAGGGCCAGCGCATCAAGTTCCAGCCGGAGCCCGCCAAAAAGACCCGCTCCGCCGACCAGTTCTACTCCGTCCGGATCCCCAAGCAAGCCCCCAGTCGGAACCCCATCTTCCGCTACGACGTCGACTTCTTCGAGGACCCCTACTCGGTCATGCGCCGGTGTCGCTTGCAGTCCCCGCCCAACGAGAAGCCCCTCGAAAAGTCCAAGAAGTCCAGGGCCAAGAGCAGTAGTCCCCCAAGCCGCCGGAAACGGAAGGAAGAGGAGACGCTCATCAAAGGGAACCGGTGCCCGTCCCCGGACGAGATTTCAAACCGCTTCGAGGACTACGTAAAACAGAAGGAGAAGGAGAACCAGATCCTCAATGGAGGTGGCCGCAGGTCAATCTTAGATTGTAGTGTTAACGCCTACGAGCTCATAAGACTGAAAAACGACAAAGGCAACGATTCGAGTCGGAATAGACCCGCTTCCAAATTCAATACCCTCACCTCGACTTTGAACAAAAACAAACTCATCAATAGTATCCTCAACCGCAAACCTTCGAGCGACGAAGCGAAGAAATCTAGTCCTTTAGGCGTTAAAATTGCCGGCCAAAGAATCAACGTCTTCGACGAGAGTAAGCCGCGGATCGACCCCGTCCACGATCGGATCGACGAGTTCGTCTACGAGTCGGACCACACCACCGATTCGTACGAGACGGTTTGTTTCAACGGGTATCAAGACCCCGTTAAGAATGGGTACCATTCGAGCCAAGAGAGGCTGTCGCCCGTCAGGAACGGGTACTCGACCAATCAGGAGACCCCCGTTAAAAATGGGTACTCCAGTAGTCAAGAGGCAATCTCATCCTCCAGGAACGGATATCACGACCAAGGATTGGAATCGTTCGGTCATAGGAATAGTCGGAAGGTTTCCCCCGTTAGAGGAAGACATCGAGACAGTCAGGACGCAGCTTCGTCCGTGAAGAGTGAGTACCAAAATAGTCATGAAGTTGAAAGGGATCGGTACCCGAGCAAGGATAGGCTGTCTCCCGTACGTCCTCCAAGGAGGACCAAAGGTCAGGGTGACGAAAACGAGAGCCCAACGACGGAGACGGCTCCTCCGCCTCCTCCCGCACTCCCTGAAGTCCAGCAGGAGACCCTGATCGTCCCGAAGAACCGTGTCAATTTCGATCTGAAACATGACAGTTTCAGCAATAAGAACAACACTCTAACATCGTCTACTTCCTTAGAAATCAAATCCATACTGAAGAAACCGCCCAATTTCAATAATCTCTTCAATTTCAATAGCATTCTCGCTGAAGATTCGACCCACTCTCACGAGAGGGAACAAGAACAAGAGAGACACGAGAATCCACCGCCGTCGGCCTACCAGTCAACGGTGATCGTTCTGGATGGCTCTGCCGCTCAGGCCGATGCCAAGTCCACGAATCTGAACAAGAAGAAGAAGCAGGTGCAGTTCAGGGAGAACAAGGTCGAGGTCATACCCAGGAGTCCGGAAAAGCCGGACGAGAAGACGAAGTTTAATGCGGCGATTGAACAGCCCACGAGTTCGAGGCCCGAAGAATCTGTGACAAGACAGCGAACGGAAAGCGATCGGACGCCCGATGATGATCTTAAGGGTCACTTTTCGGCACCCGCTGCTCGATCCGCCATCGAAGTCGATTCGACCACCCGAAGCACGGATGGCATCAACATCTCTCCAACGGGTGAGTTTCTATCGTATCCTTTCCTCTTTTTAAGTGCAATATGTTTTAGAGCGCGCTGGGTACGCATCTTTTTTTGTATGCGTTACACTGTCACCGGAGACAAGAGAGCCTCCACTGACCTCTCGACGACATGTGGAAGCTTTTACTCTCGGAGATTCAACAATTCCCTATGAACAATTATAAGGAAGCAACAGTCGTCACCCTAATTTTGGCTGTTGACCTACCTACACGGTGAATGATGAGCTTCGAGTGACGTCATGAGCCAAACAAGTTTCCCAAACTTCCAAAAACGAAACTGCCAACACGTTGTTGAACATCAACTATGTAGGTAAGTCAACAGTAGAATTCTGCAGTCCCGAAAGTAAAAGCTTCCACCATGGCCAAGATACTAGTGGAGGGTCTCTTGTCTCTGCACCGTCTTCTTAAGGGCGGTCCGGAAGTACTGAAAAAGTTCGGAAATTCCGAAAGGAGGTCCGGAATTTTCATCATTTTTGTCGCCATTTGAGCGAGAAAATCAAATTTTTGAAATTTTTCGAATTTCGTCTAATGGAGGTAATGAAAAAGTACTGAATTTTTCTATTGAAGAGAAACTGAATTTCTTAGGAATGTGCTGATAAAGTACCGTAAAAGTACTGATTTTTGGCCAGCCTGTCTTAGTAGACACCCTGCTCTTCTCGTCCCTACAGAATTGATAGTCTCCGAGGATTTTAAGGAGAAGACACTTGAGGTCTCTAAAATAGCGTATTATGCAATTGGCAAGACTCATACCTATGGTGCCCATACAAACCGTGTTGGCTTCAACTTGAGCAGTTCAGCCGTATATACGTGCGTGTACCAGAGCTTTTTTCATAAAATAAGTACCTCATATGCATAAGCCGATGCTTGAAAACAATGGAGCAGACGCACACTCACAATCAGCATAAAACGTAGGCACCGCGAAGCGTAATGTGGGTCGCAAACGCAACGCGTTGGTCTACGTAGAAGACCCCTGCAATAACTCATGGCGGCAGGCCAGTGAGATGCGCTTTTACCTAGATCCTTCTTTTTCTTCTTCTTCTTCCCCTCCTAAATAGGAAAAAAAATTCCGAAAAAGCTGCATTGAAAAAGTAAGTTTGGTCTTATGAACCGAAAGCACAGTGTTCTACTGGTATATAATTTCTCCGGAACTTCAGTTCCCTACAGAACTTATGAAATTTCAGTTACTCCAGGTTGCGAGTGTTATGAAACGAAATTTTCTCCCAGATTCCTTTCCCAATGGTTCTTTGAAAGGATTTCTCAAATTTTAATTCAAGGGTCATCTATCCATTTCAATAGTTTTGTATTTATGGGGGAAAAAATTCATTGCGCAGACCAAAGGCAAAAATCAAACTCGAAAAAATTAGTTCCACGTGGCTATTATGTCTGTATCTAAAGTCGAAAAATGCGTATCGAAGATCGCGAAGTTTTAAATCCCCGCTCATGTTCAATTTTTTGAAGCAGTTTTTATTGAAATTTCCCGTGAATTTTCTTTATTCAATCTGGAAAAAGTTAGGTAAATAGTTTTTCTTGAAGAAAAGAAAACGTAATCAGAGATTTTCAAACGTTGCAGTGGAGGAACGCATTTTTTGCATCTTTCTATCGATGCGGGTACGAAAAAAAAAATGTCCTCCCGTAAAAGAGATGGACAACTTTCGTATTTGAAACAAACGTGAATACCTTGGTTGATTTTTTGTTCAACTTGGCTAATTTAATCGGAACAAGGAAGTGTGTGTGAGTATTACGGCAAGTTCACAACCGAAACTTCCAGTCGAAATCACACGCCTGAGTGATTCAAGACCCGGGGAACACACGTAACAGTCGGTCTGCCGTTGATGTGGATTTAATGAGAGAACGCTAGATATGGTTACGCCAAATACTTTATTGCCCGGCGTCGACTAATGCAACAGCCGCGCTTATTACACTTGATTTTCCAGATCAAAAAGATGAGCGGCTGATTTGCATATTAAATTGGGCCTAAGTGAATCATAAGTTTATCGTTCATTCATCGGGGGAATTTTATGTATCGCGTCCCAGTTCCGCTGTCGGAGTGAATGATTTATATCCTGCAGAAGAACTTCAAGGAATGCCGCGCAGAGAGCGCCAATGAGCAACGACTAGAAGTGGAATAGAATTTTTTATTATATCCGACTCGATCAAAAAATACAGTTCCTCCCGAGAGATCAAACCTGCCGGTTTATTCGCAGAAAAGAAATCGCAAAATTGATACAACTTCAGTTCTACAAAAAAAAAAAAGTTATTCTTATATATATTCTTAGCCGTATTATACATTTTATTTAATTTCATTTCCTTAAAAATATCCGCAAAACACTGCGATGCAAACTGATTAGAAGGCGCCCTTTGCGTGGCCCCATATTTTCCAAAACGTTGTCTTGGAGCCCTTTTTTTTTTGCACGACCTGTCGGAAGGGATCGAAGTTTCCGGGGAACTCAAATGCCGGTAACGGGAAATAAACATTACCTGGGAATTGTCGGTAGAACTTTCGGGAACGTTCTAGGAGGCTTTTCAGCATCTAGAAGATTCCCGCGTATTGGAGTGTTTTCTGTCAAAGCTTTTCATGGACGTAGAATTTACTGAAGAATCCCCAGGCATGTTTCCTCGTCAGTCTAGCGCGAGAGGCTCACTGGCGCCTACAAACCTAAGTGGATACTTCACGCATTGCACAATGCTTGAAGTATCCACTTAGGTTTGTAGGCGCCAATGCGCGTATCGTCAAGAGTCCCTAATAATGCATTTTGCTCAGTTTCCGCTCAACGCGCGCCGACCGATTTTCGCGCGCATAAAAGTCGGATTTGTCTGTTACCCACGCCAAATAAAATCCCAGTGACATATCTTTGACGTCAGCCAGGAGGGGCATATTTTCGCACGCGCGAAATTGCCTAAAAATCACGATCCACCACATTTTTAACATTTCCTCTTTCGCACAAGCAGTGCATCAAGATGGCGCTTTTTACTCTCAAGCTTCAAAAAGTGTGATATTGTAAGTGCCTAATTTTCGCACTTACGAGTCATCAGGAGTCTTATATACGTTGCCTCCAGCGTGTAACGGAGCCCTCAAAATAAAAATTAAGAACATAGTGACCACACCTTATCAAATAACTCAAGTAATAAGGAAAAGGAATGTACGTCTGCTTAGATTTCGTCGTTAAGTTGTTATTTAATTAGAGGAGTCGATTGACGTCGTCTTACATAAGCGGGCGGCGCGGCGCGGCGTATCGAGTCACAGGACTATCAAACCGGAGTGGCTCATCTGTATAAAGATTCTCAGTACACGCGGTGTACTATTTAAAGCGAGCTGTCAAAAATGTCCATTTTACTGCTCAAATCGTGCGATGAAGAGATCGTTTTAAGCTGGAGCGATTCAAAATCTGATTCTTAATTCTTTTTCCTTTTAGCGGCAGCCGAACTTGACAGTAATTCCACTGACATTATTTCTGCAGAAAATCGTTTTTAGTAATTAAATGCGCTTAAACTGTCAATGAGCCTCGAAGCAAAAGAAGGACTACGATGATATGTACCTAACTGGTTTTCAATGACATTCTCATTATCACCGATTAAATATATCGAGGTCAAAAATGACTTCGCTCACATTAAACGAAGATCCGAACGTCTTAGTAAAGTGTTACAAATATTTAAAGTGGATATGGGATTTTTTTTACGAGGGGGAAGTTTCTGTGGAAAAAATACAGTTTCGTTGCATTGAACTTTGCCACAAGGGGAGGGGGCGGGCACGTATTCCTCAGGTGTGACCAATATCATTCTCAAAATATCAATGAAGCAATTACTATAAAAGTAAAAGTGTTCCCCTTTAAGTTAAATTGCTCTGCTCTATAGCTCATGTTTAATTAAAATTTCTTCAGCCGCTTACGAACTATCGAAATGAAAGGTAAATTAAAGCCGATCGATGGCTCATCAACTCCAGCAATCGCAAGAAAGGTGCAACAAGTAGATTGCAAAGGTCCACAGCCGATGAACTGTTATCTCACTGCAGAAAATGAGCGTCGGTGCATCGAATTATTAAATTCTCGACTTTCGAAGAATTTGATGTCTCAATCTTCTTCCGTTGATACAATCTCATTCGCGTCCTTTGCAGTTTACTTTCACTCAGCTCAATTACACTTAGGTACACATGTGGCAAAAAAAGGTCCGTCAAGAATATTCTATCACAAGAAACCACCGCGTCTTGTCAAAAAGACACTCGATCAATCTTTGTCGGCTTACAGAATCTATCTAAACTTGTCATTTTTTTAAGAATCAACCAGTTTATGAAGTCGATACTTGGTGAAGACGGAACGAAGGTATTTTTTCTTAGAATATTTCACTAAATAATCCTAAGTTTCAATGTGAAACATCTTCTCACATGTTTCATAATACACCATAAGAGGGTTCCGTTGAACAAAGATTAAGAGGTTTGTTCCCTCAATTCTCAAGTTTCATAATTCGTAAAAAAAACGTTCTTGCCGGCTTCTGGCTTCCTATAATTACTCTTCAGTATAACTATTTCCCTTTCGATGCAGTACTCAACTTTTTTTCACTGAAATGCAATTCTTGCCTCTGTCTATTAATGACTGATGGATGTTGTCTTAAATAGTTTGTGAAACTGATTCTTGATTCTGAATAACAAATCACTCAGAACATTAATCGTTTGTTTGGCGTATTATCCAGAAAAGATAGCGAGGGCAGCTGCTCACCACGACTCGTAAATTTACCACTTTTCAGACAATTTCGTTAATTTTTGACGAGACCTCAGAGAGCTCATGCAAATTTGTTCCCATCTTAGATAACTTTCCTATCTAATATTGCCTCTTACAATAATCACAATCAGCCGAAATGAACCGCGTTCAACAGAACGGAACCAAGCCACGTCAGCTATCACCAAATTTAACCGGACAATTCAATATTTTACGAGAGAACGTTTGTGCGGATCCCTTCGAAAATGTTAGGGAATTTGCTTCACACTATGGAGAAAATTCACTGAAATTTGCACAAAAATTCGCGCAACCGTTTTCATGCAACAAATCAAATTGCCCACTTAAAATTGGCAACAGCTGATCATTGGAAAAAAAACACATTAGATCTAGAGTCTAGACTCTTGAAAACATTGACAAGAAAAAATATTCTCTTGCTTCAATCGGATTTTTGCTTGAATCAAAACGAAATCCGCTTAAATTAAGAGGCTTGGTTCTTGATTTAAGCTAGATTCTGATTGAATCAAGAGAAATTTTACTTGTCGATGTTTTTAAGAGTCTGGACTCTGGATCCGATGTGCTATTTTTCCAGTGATGTGGCTTGAATCCTTTCTGTTAAACACGGTCCAAATGATGCCCCAGTCAATAGTTATAATTTGAAGAATATCTGACTTGTTCTTGAAAGTGACAAGGAAGTAGGAGGCATTCGCGAGACGACTAGGATGGAGGCATTCGCGAGGCGACTAGGATATTTTGTCTTTGCTTGATGATAGGGTTCCTCGCTTTTAAGATGCTGGGTTGCCTTGCCCATGGAATGAGGATTCTCAATTTTTCTATTCGTCATTTGCGAGGACCAAAAGCAGCGTGGCCAATCAGAATTGATTTCACTCTCGGCCCGGCTTTCTCCGCGAAGGGACACTATGCATACGGAGTCGACCCTGCAATTTGTGCGTCACGAGGTCGGGGCACCGCACCGCAATCGCGCTCCTCGTAAAATTCGCTCTGCGCTGTCAATTTTTAAGTTTCATTTTAATTGACTAACGGTTTGGCCCGGGCCGGCGCACGGTGGATCGAGTCATTAGGAGAGGTCGGACGAAATTTGGAAACTTTCAACGCTTATAACTCCGTTTATACGAATTTTTGATGTTTTAAAAGTGGTTCCATTGGTTTTCTCGTGCAATGTGCTTCTAGAAGCACCCCTTGAAATTTTAAGTGTGACGAAATAAACATCAAAATTTGCAGTTTTAGTAAATGATTTCATGTCCGACCTCTCTAATTGACTGTGCGGCGACGAGAGAAATGAGACATGTGCGGCCGACGCACGAGAGATCGAGTGAATTGGGAAGGTCGGACAAAATTTGGAAACTTTTAAAGCTCATAACTCCGTTCATACAAAACTTTGAGGTTATAAGAGCGGTTGCATTGGTTTCCTCGTGAAATTTTCTTTCAAATGCACCGGTTAAAATGTAAAACGTGACGATTCAAACATCAAAATTCGCAGTTTTGGTTAAACATTTCATGTCCGTCCTCTCTAATTGACTCGACCCACTGCGCGACGTGGAATCAAATCGTATATCTTCGAATGTAGGTTATTTGATTTACTCCGAGTCTTAATCCGTCACCCGCCCTCGCCTCCCCCCCCCCCCATTCCTCCCCGCCACCCCCGTTGATCTGACTCAAAACTGGCAGTCATGCTCTCCAGGTCACACCGATTCGACACTCGACCCACCTTCATTACTGCCGTGCTAAGGAAAAACGCCGTATGAACCTTCAGGCGTTGCCAAATTTCCTTTGATGAAACGAAAATTTCCTGGTAAACTTGTGAATATTTCCCTCCCAATTTTTTAGAGAATTTTGTTCGCAATTTCACCCAAAAATTCTGAAAATTTAGAGGAAAAATATTAATAACTTTCCTCGAAATGAACATTTTTTCGAAGGAACTTTGGCAACTCTCGAATGTTCATACGGCGTTCTTCCTTAGCACGGCAGATTAGCTGATGCGTTCGCCTCGTAAGTCCTCGGTCTAGTCCGATGCACGAATTTCGATCCATGGGGCAATCGCACGTGTCGCAGAATAGTTTTTAGAGATATAATAGTTATATAAATATCTTATATATAGTTAAAATCTAGGTACGATAGTTTTAATAGTTAAACCTAAAAAATTAGCGGAAAGAGAGAAGAGCTGTCTTGACGTAGGAAAAAGAGGATGTCATCCTCTGATGGAATGAGGATGCTCATAATCCACCAGAAAGAGCTTAATTACTCTCGTAGCCGAAACTTGTGTTCAAGTGACCTGATTACCCGATTCAAACTCTGTATCAAATCCGCCATCAATCTCTTTGGATAAATTTACGGGACATTAAATTAATCACCTCTCAAAAGGCGTTATTCGCGTAAATTTTCTTCTTGTGTAACAGTTTCTAAATAATTCCATAATTTTCAGAAAAAGCTTTGTATTCTCAATTTACTTTCCCAGAATTTTGTGTTTTGTTTCATGTACTCCATTAATGGTCCTTTTTTCTATTTAAAGTCTGCATTTTTATTATTTAGTTTGCGGACCTCACATGTTCGGTATCGACAATATGAACGTTTTTTTTTTTTTTTTTGAAAGAAAATAACTCCATATAAAAACTAATAATGCCGTTAAAAAATTTCTCACGCCTCCTTCAACTCACCAGATCCATAAAAAAATTCCCTCAATAATTCTCGGCGGCTATTTTTTTCTGCATGATGCGATAAACAACTGCCAATAAAAAAAGGAGAACTTATGTAGCACCTGAAATTCCGGCCCGCAAGCCTAAAGTCTTTAACTTTCCATTAGAGCGCCGAAAATCATAATGGCCATTCAAACGGCGATAATGACAAAGGTCAGCCACTGGTCACCTTGCCAGGCAATGACACTGAAATTGGGCGCGACTTTTTTTCTCCTCCTTCTTTTACACTCCCGTCCACTCCTCGACCGTAATGGCCGATCAATAAATTTGACAGGTCCAGAGACAATAATCGAATTGGAGAGTTGGCCCTCCACGGGTGACCTGGGAGTTTCTCCCAAAGACAGAATCGCCATGCTAATAAGAAACGACGTATCAGGTATTAACATTCGATTGTTGCCAAGTTTCTCCCAATAAAAAATTCATTTTCGAAAAGAGCTTTCATTGAATTTTTCAGATAAATTAAAGAAAATCTTATTTTAAGAATTTAACGGAGAAAAAAATGTTGTCTTTGATTTTAAGGGACATTTTTCTGCTCAAGACAATGTTTTTCCAGTCTCGAGAAAATATTCTTTATTGAATTAATTGTTTTCATTCAAATTAAATTCTTTCTCATTCAAGGGTAATTAAATTTGTCACCAATGACAAAGTTACTTGACTAAATAAAAAAGAATCAGTCGTTCAAGTTCAGTTTTAAAGTTAAAAAAGTCAGTCCCTCAGAAAAAATTTTCCTCGATGAAATAAGTGTTTCTTTAGGTACACTGGAAAAAAAAACACGTTGGATCTAGAGTTCAGACTCTTAAAAACATCGACAAGGAAAAGTACTCTTGATTCAATCAGAATCTAGCTTAAATCAAGAACAAAGCCTCTTAATTTAAGCGGATTACGTTTTGATTCAAGCAAAACTCCGATTGAATCAAGAGTATTTTTTCTTGTCAATGTTTTCAAGAGTCTGGACTCAAGATCTAATGTGTTTTTTTCCGCAGTGTACAAACCAAAATATTGAGCAACAATTCATCATTTAAATCAGTGAAATTTTATTTCCATTTAAAGAAAAAAGTTTTGAAGTATTTTTTAGCGTACGCCATTGTAAATATCAAGTAACATTCTCTTGAAACATTAAACACTGGAAAAAAAAACACATTGGATCTAAAGTCTAGACTCTTAAAAACATCTTCAAGAAAAGATACTCTTGATTCAATCTGATTTAAGCTTTAATCAAGAGCCAAGCCTTTTAATATGAGCGGATTTCGTTTTGATTCAAGCAAAAATCCGATTGAATCAAGAGTATTTTTTCTTGTCAATGTTTTCAAGAGTCTGGACTCTAGATCCAATGTGTTTTTTTTGCAGTGCATTAAAGAAATTAATTAACATTTCCCCAGGTTCTTCAGTTCTTCATGAGAAATTTGGCACCATACGACTGCTCATTCGTCGTTTTTTCTTAGCTTGCCACAAAAGCCCGGGCACCCGAATCCGTATTGCCCGCGTGGTTCTTCCCAACACCCAAAACCGGACGAACGGTGATTGATGCCCAAACAAAAGTGAAACCAGAGGTCAGCGTTTCGTCGCCCTCGGGGAAACCGTTGCCGCATACGCCCATCCTCCCAGCTACTCAGTACAAGAATCTCATTTGGTCTTAAGCACGTCGTAGCAAATGGCAACGTCTCAAGGGGATTTATTTCACCTGGAACTTGACCTATGCCAATGCGTTACCGAACGCCGACTGCGGAATGGTGCACGAGTATTATCCGAGCGCCAAACTTGTAAGCTGTAACTGGACAAGGATCGCCTCCCCTCCCCACCCCGTCCTCGCAAGTTCCTCATTTGCATTTCAGACTACGCCTTTCTAAGCTTTTCGGACGTAATAGCGACAATTCCTCTCAGTAATGATCGAGTGGACTCGTATAACATCGGAGCTCAGCGGGTGCTCGAGTATTCGATTGATCGGGGAGGGTCGGAGTTTTCTCGATCCTTTCGAGTCTGAACGGTTCAATTATTTCGAAAGCTATCGTTGCCTCTCGTGGTGGGTCGGGTCGGGCCCCGGCTGGATTCTACAGAATTCCTACGAAGTGGGGACGAGAAGTTCATTTTACGCCCTCTCAGAGGATAGAAAAGTAAAACTCTAATTTTTCATATCACACTGAAAAAAAAAAATCTCTGTGTATTTACTAAGAAAAGGGTAAAATTACCAAGAATTCAGGGTTCTATTTGATCCTAGTTTTTTCTTGGTAAAATTACCATTTATGGAATTGGTAATTTTACCGAGAAATTTCGGTAAAATTATTGGACTTTCTTGGTAATTTTACTGGACCTTGGTAAAAACGCCAATATTTTTTATCGACTGTGGTAGAATTACCGAGATAAAATGGCAAAGTTACCGGGAATTGATTACCAATAAAAGTGGTATTTTCACCTGAAAATATAGTAAAAATACAGGTTTTTAGTTAAGCTTACCAGTCTGTCTTGGTAAAATTACCAATAATTGGTAAAAAAAAGTGAGATGGTAAAGGTACCAACGGACCTTGGTAAAAACGCCGAGAATTTTTTTTCAGTGCAATAAATATAAGCTCTCCAATTCCCGATTTTTTTTAAATCAACCGATTTCATGATTTTATTGAGTTATTAATACTACTGCATAGGGGAAGAAAATCTGGAGATTTTTATGCAAGTTTGCTGAAGGCTCAAAAATGGAGGGTTTTATGACGTCTTGAAGTCATTGGTCAAAATTTTTCGAACATGCACGCAGGAACTGAAATAAAACTTTGCTCAGCTTGTTCCCATCCCAAGGTTTCTATAAGTGTATTTGCCGATGCTAGCTCAAAAGAAGCCCATTTTGCTGACTCTTTTCCTTAAATTTGGCCCTCTTGATCAATTTACTCCTCCTACACCTTAAGTGAGAATCGAGAATTACACAGGAAAGCTCGGAGACTTTAACGCTTCTCAGAAAAGTAAACCATTTCATGGTCTTTTTGAAAATCGCCGTGAACCGCCATTTTGAAAAACTTCGAATAAACCACTTTTGGGATGGAATTTTTGGTATTTTTCTCTCTTTTTTTTCTGTTTTATCAGAAACCTAGAGACTCTGTATACCAAAGGAAGAGTAGGCGCTAATTTGTTCAAGTTACAATGATAGATTTATCGGACTCAAAGTCCCTTTGCACAAATCCTGCCACAAATATTGTTCCAGTGGTTAAGTTTTGAACTTTCTCATTCAAACGATGTAAATTTTCTTCTTGGTCATGATTTATTCTAGAGATCTACTGAGCTTATTCGTATGATTTTTTCTGCTATTATTGGGTATTAATACCTGTAGGTAAGCCAGTTTTCTTCAAATTTCTGAAATGAAGCCAATGACAGCATTCTCCGAGAGGTATAAAGCGGCATAGCAGAGGGCATAACTTGAAGTATGCCGCATACTTCAAGTATCTATTATCCACTATCAACATCACATTGAGAGTGTCTCTGTTTGTAAAGATGGGCTAGGATACCTAAAAAAATAGGTGACGACAGATCAGCGTTTGTTTCATTCAGGTACTCGTAAAAAATTGGCATTCGCTTACACTTTTACTTTCTAACGATAGAATCCGTCTGTGAAAGAGACTCTTTATTTTAAACTTGAATAGCTATTCGCACCGTTTGGATGTTTAAATATTTTAAATTTCGCGAATCATAGCGAAAATGAGGACATTTTGTGGTATTTGAAGGCCGCGCTAACCTGAGCAAACACTTGAAATTATCTCGAGTTATATTTGCCGCACCTACTTAAAAAACGTCTTTGGCATCTTAAAATTCACCACGTCACATTTATTTTAATGTGAATTTATGGCATAGCTAAAGTAGCTTGCCTTACACGAGGGCTCATTACGAATTGCTTACGTCTTCGGTCCATGGTACGAAAAGAAATTTTGCACGACTTTTTTGATGAGGGGTGACATTTTGATAACGCAGGCGGCGCTGGTGACCTACTCTCTCTGTAAGACTTCGATGATTGCATCAGATCTCACTTTATCGTCGAATCACCGAAAGCCTGTTTCACTAAATCACATTTCCTCACCTTGAACCCTCCTGTCCCTCGCTCAGTGGCGCTTTGTGCAAGTGAAATTGTTTCTCACGAGAAAACTCTTGTTGATACTGAATTAATTTCACTGTTAGAAATGGGCCGTTTACTCCGAGTCAAATTCGGGAGTTAAAAAGGAGAAAAACATACATCTACGGGCCAGAGAGATAGTATACAGGAGGAAATTTGCATTGCCGCATTTACATTTTCAGTTACAGGTTTTCAGAGTTTATCCATCGTCGTCCAAACTGACTAATTTCCGCTGCCTCTCAGGTTACTCCTGTCGTGGAGAGAATGGCGAAAATAAATGAGGGGGTTTTCACGGAGCTTGGGCGTCCACAGAAGAGTCGAGGAGAAGCGTGCTGTGCTGCCGCACTTGAAAAAACATCGTATGAACATTAGCATGTTGCCAAAGTTTCCCTTGTAAAAATGTATTTTTGAAGAAAGTTGTGCATATTTTTCCTTGAAATTTTCGGATACCTACTTTAGAATTAATTTTTAATCAAATTGTTTGAAAACAAGGTGTTTCAAAACAGGTTGTCCAAAAATCAGTACTTTTACAGTATACTTTTTCAGTACATTCCCAAGAAATTCAGTACCTCCTTAAGCCACAAATTCAGGACTTTTTCAGTACCTCCATTTGGCGAAATTTGCAAAATTGGAATTTCTCGCTCAAATTGGGACAAAAATGAAAAAAATTCCGGACCATCTTGCGGAATTTCCGCACTTTTTCAGTACTTACGGACCGCCGGGAATATTCACAAATTTTCCGATAAATTCGTATTTTATCAAAAGAAATTTGACAATGCCTGAAGGTCCATACGTCGTTTTACCTCAAAAATCAGTACTATTTCCGAAAATTCCGGACATTTAGACACCCTGGAAAATTTAAGAGGAAAATATTCGCAAATTTCGCGATAAATTGGTATTTTTTCATAAGAAATTTGGCAACGCCTGAAGGTTCATACGTCGTTTTTCCTTAAAAAATCGGTACTATTTCTGGAAATTCCGGACTTTAAGACACCCTGTAAAAGGTTAGAGGAAAATATTCGGAAATTCCCCGATAAATTCGTATTTTATCATAAGAAATTTGGCAATGCCTGGAGGCTCATACGTCGTTTTTCCTTAGCACGGCGGTATGGACCCGGGAATAAATCACGATTGGGGCCCGGGCTCCGGATCCCATAAAAGCGCAATAAACTTCATTCAAGCGGCATGCCGCGCACTGCATCGAGAATCAGGCATCGTGACTTTTCCCCGTTAAACGGACGGAATTCGGAGACGTATTTATTGGCCCTCCACTTTCCCCGACACCCTCAAGACGTCATCCGGTTGATGGACTTGAACCGTACTCATTCATGTTTCACACGGACATTTGACCGCGTCCTCACCGTGAACCTCGCGTTTAGGAACTAATAAAGTTATCTTTTTCAGAATACTTATTTAATTTCTATCTAACACTGGAGAAAAAAAAAACACATTGGATCTAGAGTCCAGACTCTTGAAAACATCGACAAGAAAAAATACTCTTGATTCAATATGATTTTTGCTTGGATCAAAAGGAAATCCGCTCAAATTAAGTGGATTGGTTCTTGATTTAAGCAAAAATCCGATTGAATCAAGAGTATTTTTTCTTGTCAATGTTTTTAAGAGTCTGGACTCTAGCTCCAAACAGTTTTTTTCTAGTGTACTTAATCGGCCATGTTTATCAAATTAGTGTAGAACCTTTTTCCTACCGATTATTAAAATTCCTCACCTTTTTTTTGTGTGTGTGTAAAAACATCAACAATTTTTGAAAAATTGGTAAGAAAAAGGTTTTACACTAATTTCCTAAGACATTACTTCGCGGCTGAAAAGGCAATATCACCCTACGTACACTGGGGAAAAAAACACATTGGATCTAGAGTCCAGACTCTTGAAAACATTGACAAGAAAAAATACTCTTGATTCAATCAGATTTAAGCTTAAGTCAAAAGGAAATCCGCTCAAATTAAGAGGCTTGGTTCTTGATTTAAGCTTAAATCTGATTGAATCAAGAGTATTCTTGTCGATGTTTTTAAGAGTCTGGACTCTAGATCTAATGTGTTTTTTTTTTTTCCAGTGTTTTTTTTTTGTGTGTAAAAACATCAACAATTTTTGAAAAATTGGTAAGGAAAAGGTTTTACACTAAGCGAATTTTCGCGATCGAATGTCATTCATCAAACGAATTGATCAGTGCTGAGTGATGCCGATGATCGGTGATGTCAGGAGCCAATCAGAGCTCAAATTTTTTTCCTAAATGAAATTAAGAAGAAAATAAGAAAACACGAAACACTAAAACACAGAAATTGCGAAAACACCAGACTTGAATTGACGAAACACAACAACAGATAGAGATGACAGAACAAAAATTTTGGTGAGAGATGAAGTTCCTGACATCGATTGCATCAATTCAAAAATTGAATTCAAGTCCCGAGGTGAATTCGAAATTTCAAATTGATGGATTTCAACGGTCTCTGGTGAGACCAACGAAGAAGTCGAATATCATTGAAAAAAAAATGCACAATCGTCGAATATCATTCAACCGTGAATGATATTCGATCGCGAAAATTCGCTTATTAATATACTGAGAACTAATTTCTCGGCTGAAAAGGCAATACCACCCTACGTAGAAAAGAGAAGTTAAGAAGCTCTTGGATTCGCATTTAGCGCTGATGAGCCGGCTCGCGCACGGTCGCAATCGTTTCGCACGATTCGCGATCCGCGGTGGGTCGGTGGGTGCCGGGCGTTTTTTCGATTGAACCCAGAGCAAGACCTTTGCCGGGCCGGGCTCCGAGAGGAGAAATTTAAGCACGAAACGTCTCGTATCACTCGTAATTAAGCGTCTCTCTATAATCTATCGGGGTCTCTCGTGCGAAGTGAATGACAGCCCGGAGTCTCCGCTTGCCACGTCGAGGATCCCCCAACTCTGCCGTGCTGAGGAAGAACGCCGTATGAGCCTTCAGACGTTGCCAAGTTGCCTTTGATCATGGTGTCTGGAATGGAAAAAAACCGGGGAAAACCGGGGTTCATCAGGGAATGAAAATTTACAGGGAAAATCAGGGAATCTGTTCCAGAAACCAGGAATCTCTACTTCTAACGCTTTTAGGGATCATTTCGTTTTCAAATTTGGCGGTCTAATCCATGGTGTCTAGAATGGGGAAAACCGGAATTCATCAGGGAATGAAAATTTACAGGGAAAATCGGGGAAAAATCAGGGAATCTGTTCTAAAAACCGGGAATCTCTACTTCTAACGCTTTTAGGGATCATTCCGTTTTCAAATTTGGCGGTCTAATCCACGATGTATAGAATGGGAAAACCGGGATCCATCAGGGAATCTAAATTTACAGGGAAAATCAGGGAAAAATCAGGGAATCTGATCCAGAAACCGGGAATCTCGACTTCTAACGCTTCTAGGGATCATTTCGTTTTCAAATTTGGCGGTCTAATCTGATCGAGCGCTATTTTTGACTTCTTGAATGACACATTTGAAACTTCAAATCATTAAATGAATGGAGAAGCTTTCATTCACCCGATATTATAAACATCCGGAACCTCATCGGAATTAAAATCGATATTCATAAATGGAACTCTGGAGAGTTATATTCTTTTCCCCCAGAAAATCTCGGGGAAGTAGGAGAAAAGTACGGTTTTTTATCAGGGAATGAGCTCCTGTAAATCAGGGAAAAATCGGGAATAACCCTGGTCAGAAATTCTAGACACCATGCCTTTGATTCAATACCGATTTACCGGGAAAGTTATGAATATTTTTCTTCCAATTTTTCGCGCAACATTGTTCGCAGATTAATCTTAAATATCTGAAAATGTCGAGGAAAAATACGCAGAGCTTCCTTCTAAAAACATTTTATAGGAGGCAATTTGGCAACTCTCGAATGTTCATACGGCGTTTTTCCTTAGCACGGCAGAACTCCGCCCAGTTGGCGCTCTCGGCTATACATCGGGCTATCGAAGAAATTGGACACTCGCAGTCGGCTAGCCGCAGTCTCAGACGAATTATCGTGAAATCCGGTGGTTTTGCCCTAATTTAGAGATTAAGCTTAATTTCTCTATCGATTCTACGTATGATTACTCTCGAGCTAGATTTGATTCGGTAAAAAAGAAAGGAATGAAACAAGAAGTGAAGCTCTACTACGTTCGTGTTGGAGAAGCGCTCAGCTGTCTCCTATGTAGGCGCGTTTTAAAGTTCCATGAAGAGGATGAGCACCGTTGAGATGAAAGAACTCGCTCACCAAAATTTTATGCGAAAACTACACTACCGCTAGAAAAATAAATTCTCGAAAACCCGATCCTCCGTTCTTTGACATCAGAAAGCGAAAAATCCGCATTTTCAAAGTTAAGTTGCAAATCTCCGCTCATGTTTTATTCAATCGTTCAAAGGAATCAACCGACATTTTTTCTTGAAATGTTTTAGAATGTTCTTCACTTGTTCAGAAAGATTTGTCAAATGATTTCAAAGAGATATTGTGATTGACTTTCTTTGGAAAAAAATAAAATCAGAGATTTTGAAACGTTACAATGGGAATACACATTCTTCTTCTTCAGTCCCAATTACATATATCTTGGAAGCGTTTGACTGACAAAGAGTCTTGCATTATTATCAACTGATGAAGGTTATTTCGTGAATTGGTTTTGAATTTCTGTTCGACGGACTGATCTTCGTTCATTTCAAAAATAAAAGAAATTGTTCTCCCTTCTGCTCTTTATACAAAGCAATACATTAATAAAAAAATAAACCTGAGTTGTTAAATCATAATAACCAAAGTATGAAGCAAATTTGACTGCTTCTATTCTAATTGACTAACAACCGAGACGGTAACACTCCGGTTAGATTGAAAGATCTATCGGCGAAAAACTGTCCGAGAGAATAATCTAGAGGTATCCAATAGATATTAAGAAGAACCAGTGGCGTGCTTTGCGATTCATCGATTGATCTGCCATTTAAACCCATGGAAAAGTATCGATAAACAGGGCGTTCGCAACGAACACCTTAATAATCGATTCTTTACCACAGATTCAAGTGGGGAACTATCGATAATCGATCCTTCACGCCAGTGGCGTGGCGTGCTTTGCGATCTATCGATATTTCCCCATTTGGAGCTGTGGTAAAGAATCGATAATTAAGGTGTTCGCTGCGAACACCCTGTCCATCGATACTTTTCCAAAGGTTTAAATGGTCGATCAATCGATATATCGCAAAGCACGCTACTCCACTGCTTCACGCCTCGCCAATGATGAACCACTCTGATGAGAGATGAGTTCCGTTGCGAGTGGCACCGGGCGAAAATTGAAGCATCAAAGCATGACCACTCCTTTTGTTGATTCGATATTTTGGCCGACTATGACTAACCAACGGGTATTTGGATCTGTTGCAGATGTGCCAGTCCCGTGCGGGAGCGAGACCACCTTCTGGACAACGCCCGGACTCAAGCGGCTCCAGCGGAGCCTGAGCGAGCGGATCGCCACGGCATCGACCTCCAGCGCGGATAACGGAAACGCCTTCAACGACACGATGCGACTCAACCTCCGGATGGGCCGTCGAGGGGACAGCCGCGTCATGTTCGCCATCGACGAGAACGGCGTCACCCAGGGGAGCGCGCGCGTCATCAGCCCCAGTCGCTGCCGCCCCAAGGAACCACCCCCGCCGCCGCCGCCCCCGGCTCAGCGCGCCCTCTCGCCCCCCAAACCGCCCCCCAGGCTCATCTTCCCCTTCGCCAAGCGGCCCGAGCCGCAACCAGAACCCGAACCCGACTACAACTCCCAGATGATCTACATCGAGAACAACTACATCGACTTCGTCTGCGGGCAGCCACCAGACTCCCAGTCCATCAAGCTGGAGATCAAATGCAACGAGAAGGATAAAGTCGGGCAGGAATCCGAAGAGGAGGTCGAAGACGAGAAGGAGTGCAGTACTGTTTCGATCGTGCCCATCGAGGTGAGTCCTCGAAGGGTCTCGACCGTCATGATCGGCGGCGATTCCCATCCTCCACCCGAGTCGCCGTCGGTGACAGTCATCGGCCCCGCTGATAAGGCCGACGAGGTCAACAAGGTGACGATCAGCGTGGGCCAGTTCAAAGGGACCGATTCCTTTTACCAAAGCTCGATCCCTATCAATTGCGCGGATCGAGTTGCAGCTCCCCCCGACGACTGTGATACAAAGACGACTGCCAAAACAGAACCGGAATCGCCCACTCCCACACCAAGCACGCCACAAGCGGGAACCTCTAGTCGACTCGAGGGCATAGCTGAAGAGCCTCCAGATGCCGAGAAAGACTCGAGCGAGGCTGAAAATCTCATGAGCTGCCTCATCAGAAGGAATTACGACCCGGTGTTGGCCCTGCGGCAGAATCTGATCCCGCACATCTGCGGGAAACCCAGCGAGCCCGCTCCTAGTTTAGACAAATACCCTGAGGAATCTAGTTGGGAATCTTCAGCAAACAGTGTAAGCAGCGGGAAAGGCTCTAGTGCACCACCCACGCCGACCCCATCCACGGTATCGCTCTGTAGTGACAGGCCGGAGATCTTCTACTCCTCCAAGAACATCATCTCGGACTCGAACCACTACGAGTCGGTGTCGGACCCGATCTACGAGGAGATCTCGGACATCCCGCCTCCGCTGCCGCTCTCGCCGCCTCCGCCACTGACGACGCTCGAGGCCATCATCGACGACACGATCCCGACGCGCTCGATCTTCGAGGGCGCCTCCAAGTACGACATCCTCAGCTACCTGGTGGACGCCAAGCAGAGGTGCATCGCCACCGCGGAGGAGCCCGAGTACGTGATCGAGGAGTCGATCATGAACCAGACCATCATGGAGGAGGAGAACGAGACCGCGACGCCGGCCCACTCCCGGATCAACTCCCTGGACTTGAGCTGCTCCAGGCACAGTCAGGCCAGCTGCAGCGACTCCAGCGAGGACTCGGGCAACCACGTCTGCTCCTCCAACAACAGCTCCATACGGCACACGGATAAGGTAATGGTAAATTAAAATGGTTAACTTTTCTACCCTTGCGTTTGAGTCTCTCAAAACCGCACAGATCCTTAATTACCAGCTCTAAAACTTGCCATTCTCGAGAGTGTCAGATCTAGTTCAGGTGGATCCTCAGCTTCAAAAAATGCTCTCAATGACGGGAGAGTTCCTCAATTAGAATTTTCCCAATTGCTCTTTTCAAAATGTCAAGCAATTAAGTGAAGAAATCGTCACATAATGTTCAGGATAATGTAGGATTCCCTTCCAAGGGTTTTAAGCAAGCGAGTATTCGGAACATACTCCTATAATTTTCCTTTTTCTATATATTAGGTACTTTGCGTCAATGGAGATGTTGCATGTGTGAGGAATTTGCGATTTGACTGTTGATGCTTATGTAAAAGTTTGCGAGAAACACGATGGTACCGTGACTCTCCAGACTCTCCATGCAAAGACAGGGAGCAAATATATTGACAGGGCTGCCACTTTATTCGGAGACTCTAAAACTGAAAACGCACGGCATCACTGCTAATGTATTTGCTCCCTATCTTTGCATGGAGAGTTCGTCTTGATGTAGAGGTGGACTCTCAGGATAGCGTGGGATATCCCTTACATTTCGGCTTCAACTCGAGAGCTTTTTTTGAGCTTGGGAGTTAATTTCAGAGAAAACCAGTGGCACCATCGTCATTCTCGCCAACTTTTACATAAGAATTAACAGTCAAATCGCAAATTCCGCACGCACATGCAACATCTCCATTTTCAACCTAGGGCCTGACAGGCTAGGATCGTAGGAATCCTGGTATACGTCATGAGAGAATGTGTTACTTAGACATCTAAAGCGCATAATACGAAAAAGACAAGGAAGAAGAAGAAACAGAAGGGGGAAAGAAGAGGAGGAAGAAAAAAAATTAAAAGAAGAGAGAGAAGAAGGGAAATGAGAGGAAAGATAAGAAAAAGAGGAAGAAAAAAAGAAGAGAGATAAGAAAATAAGAGGAAGTAGAAGAAAAGAAGAGGAAGAAAAAGGAGAGGAGAAAGGAGAGGAGAACGAGGAAAAAGGGGAGAGGATGAGGAAGAAAAGTGATAGAGGAAGGGAAAAACTTAGACGATGACATGGAACAGGGGGAAGAGAAAAGAGAAATGGTGTATTTCCGTGTATTAGTGTATTTATGTATAGTGTATTTTTGATAAGAATCATTAGTCAAATCGCAAATCCCTTATACATGCAACATCTCCATTACAAAGAGAGGTACCATGTAAATCAGCGGAACTACAAAGGAACCAAAAAGAAAAGAAAAATTTACGCTGTTTAGATCCCTTAGTGGTGGAGCTCTAAAAAAACGAGTCTCCAACTGCAGCTTTACCTATTAAGTCATCCGACTTTCTACATGGTTTCAATCCCTAAGCCTCGTACAATGTTCATGTCTCGGAAGGTTCACAACAGACTCGCAGGATCGAAAGCGAAGAGCCCTCAATTTCTAAAGAATCGAACGAAATAAGTAGCTTTCTTCTTCGCCGCGGTTTCTCTCCGAAACTGCTCCGTTTTGCAGGGCTTCGACATCCACGCATCCCAGGGTTCATTTAATATTATAATAACGGATTGGAACGGCTATTAAATGCGATTACTTATGCAGATTCCCACCCGCACCAGATCAGTTGGGGGGAGGAGGGGGGTCAGTTTCTCCCCCCCTCCCCTCTCCCACCATAATTTCCCCCTTGGCGGGCTCCCTATCACGCCATTAAGTGCGGGCGATTGCTATTGTCCCGGCGTCGCATTGATTCGCACGTTCAATGCCGTGTGGCAGGTGAGGTGGATATTCTCACCGCTTGGTGGTTGGTATTAAGTCGAAGCAGGTGTTTTGATCAGAATCAAGCGCTATAGTGAAAAGAGACGAAATTAATCACGGAGAAATCCCTCAGACGCTTTCCATATATCGATGGACGAAGTCTGAAACCACGTATCTTACACAAATAAGAAATTGATTTATTTCATATAGGAGCCTTTTGGAGGATAGGTATACGTCCTATTTACATTGTAAAGAAACATGATATTATTTACGTTGCACATAACTGAATCAGAAGTGGAGAAATAAGTGTAATAAAAAGGAATCATATCACGAGTTGATGGTTTTTTTGTTTTTTTTTGTACGTCGCACTAGGTGGTTTATATCATAAATAGAAATGAAAAGTGGACAAATTTTTGTAATTCAATAGCTATTCGAAAATGGCACCATTCTTAACTCTGGTGTTTCAATTTTAGGTACGAAAAAGTTGCGCCGAGATCGAGAGGAACGACTCAGGAGTTGGATCAGAAACAAGCCAGTGCTCTCGTAGTAAGTGGCAGCATTTATCTCCAGACACTTTCAGAGAGGACCAACAGCATATTTGCGAAGACTGCGATCAACCAGTTGAAACGCAAGTCTCAGACAGGTAAGCAATTCAACTTTTATTTTACCATTCGTCTCAAATCCAACATTCATTTTCATCTGAGTAGCATGCAATAATTCAAAATGGCAAGAGCCACTGCTTGAAACCCGCCTGCGTGAATAGGGTTGTTTTTGCGTATTTGTTTTATCATTAGAGTCAATATCCGACGTAAAACGCGCTCACTTAGAGGTACTTGGGATGCCTCGACGAAAGTTCCTTCAATTAGCCGGCTATGCAACAAAACTACTTCGAAGTTCGAATAGTGGTATCATCCAGTTTTATTTTAAAGGAATTACGCATCCGCCTTTTCTATGTTCCAAGTTAAGTTTTTCCGGTCAAATAAGTGGATGCTTACTTAAAGTACTCGTAACACGTACCAAAACAGCCGTTGGCAACTTTTTACGTATTGAATTCGTGTGCTGTATAGCAGTTTTATATTATCGGGAGGACGGGAAGAGACTCCCTTTTTTTCAGGAGGGATTTATTAAGTGTCAAAAGAAGTAGAAATGAATGAGTAAAAAGCAGAGGGCTTAATCGGAGTCACCTAACAACTTATTTTTTAATTAATACACGTTCTGCATTGAAAATTTCAGAAAAAGGTGGTCCTGTTTTTATAGAAAAAAAAATAAAATAAATAAATGTTGCAGCTGTTCTCGAGTAAATGAATGAATTGCCAAATGAGAAATCGCAAACTTGTACCCAATGCACTTACGCCAGGGGGTAAAGCAATATGCTGGTATATATGTGCAGATCAGATAGAGGGTTTACATTCCTCAAATATTTAGTGAAAATTGTCAAAATTTCAAATTTCGAAACTTAGATTAATTAATATTCCAACGGACTGATTATTGTAATTGATGCGCAAAGCCGTCATGGTTGCAGCGTTGGCTGTAAAATCAGCAGGCTGATCGTTGAAATTAAAAGACAAAGCGATAGAAAAAGAAGACATGAGGAGTATGGAGCGACCCTATTGGTTGAAATGAGTGGTTCCTATCGACAAAGGGAGAAAATGATAGACTAACTGTCGGGTGTCTCGTGAGTTGCCGTTAGTCAGTCTATTACCTACCTCCTTTGTCCATTGCAACCACCCGCTTTCACCAATAGGATCTCTCCATAGCTCTTCTGTCTCCTTTTGTCTATAACTTTGTCTATCAATTTCAATAGTCGGCCCGCAGATTTGTTGATTTCTGAACCCATCCTAGAAATCGATAGCGATGATCGATGTTCAAATAACTGACCGTGCGGTGGATCGTTGGTTATTTTTTTTTTTTTATCGGATTTCATCAGTAAATTGTACGGAATAACCCGCGCAAGAACTTACTGTTGGGATAACCTCTTAAATTCTGCGAGCGCGAGCTCATTTATATGCAAATCGGACAAAACTCAGAAAGTAAGAGTATGGACGAGAGGAGAAACAAGTTTACGCGAGTTTGAGGTGAAATAATTACGCAGATGCTCGGGACGAGAGTTTGCTGCTGTCATAGGTCAAGTTTTATGTGACTGGTTTTGCCCGTGAATCCGGACGGAACGGTCAAGAGCACGAATATTGTTTGCCTACCGATTAATTATGAATTCGGTGCATCCGGTCATTTGGATGGTTTGTTTCTAGTCCCGAATAGTCGGAACCAGTGGCAATTGCTCATAAATCTGTCGTCCAGCACCTTAAGTTGAATCTCCGGTTCGGAACGACAATAGCTGTTGGCAAGTCAGAAAGCCAAGTTTCTACATTTCGCCGAACCCATTCGTTTTTGTTTGAATAAAAGTCTTCTATGTAGCTACACGGAAAAAATGCACTACTGATTTAACAATTTTGTTGTTAAAAAAAGCGACTGCTATGTTTCAAATGTACATTTTACAATAGTGAAAAGCTAATTTAATTACGGGGCTGGTTAAAAGTAGCTTCTTCTTGTTGTTACAGTGGCATTTTTTGTGGTAAAATCTACATTGAAACATCGCAATCTCTTTTTTTAACTACAAAATTGTTACATCAGCAATTCAATTTTTTCGTGTATCACATATTTTCCTTAAATAGCTGAGAAGCAATGTACCCACCCTGGTAAAAATTGGCGATAAGAGCTGCGTTTCAAAATACCATAGGAATTTTTATAGCCGGCTATAGAATGCTCCAGAAAATCGTATAGCTGGCTGTAGAATGAGGAGAAAATCATAGGGCCGGGCTATACGAAGCGATAAAAAATTATACAGCCGGGCTATAGTTCCTATCACCGGGCTTTACACTTTATCGCCTTGCTGTTGCTTTTTCGCCATCGATTATCAAAGGCTATAAGAAGTCGTGTAGAAATTCGTGTGCTTCGGAAATCATTAAGTTTGATACGGAACCACCTTAATATTTACAAAACACACGCTATATTTTCCTTTAACACATTTGTTTCATCAATTAAAATGAGAATAATTTACACAGGATGTGCAAACGTTTCAAAATCATGAGTTGAATAACGCTGACTCCGCCAGATTAAATATTAGAGACTAACACAAAGCGAAACGGCGACGCACTGGCGCCTACAAACCTAACGGGGATACTTCATGCATTGCGCAACGCGTGAAGTATCCTTGTTAGGTTTGTAGGCGCCAATGCGCGTATCGCGCTGGCTGCCTGCCTGCCGCGCCGCAGTGTGCCACAGCAGCGCTTGAAGCAACTATTTCACACCAGCCAGAGTTATTTCACAGTATCATACGAGACTTAAGGCGCTCTAATATATTAGGAATGGCAGGCATCCATCAAAAGTACGGAGCTTTCCTCGCAAAATAAACCTAGATACTACGGCTCAAAAAGAGAGCAGTAGTCCAAAAACTCACTAAGTCCTAGCTAGCATTCGGGCGATCTCAAGATGATGTTTTATTATTTTCTGTTTTAGCGAACCAATCTTTCCACACTCTTTTTTGACGAAAGAGTGCATGAAATTTTCAAATTTCAGGCTTTTTCATGAAATCTCGGAACGTTTTGAAATTTCACCGGCAATCTGAGGGTGATGTTTTATTATTCTCTGTTTAGGTGAACCAACTTTTCCACACTGTTTCTTCACGCGAAATTTCATACAATTTTCAAATTCCGGGCTTCCTTTTAAGAAATTTTGAACATCGTTAAAAGTCGCCAACAAATTTTTTAGGCGCCACGATGGCCCAGCCCCCCAATTTTTAGGCGCCAAGGCCCGATTTTTAAGAACATCTGGCGCATGGCGCCCGAGAACACAGAACCCTGGCTAGGGGTCTTATCTTACCCCCTATTTGAGTCCGCTAGAGGAGTAGGTACAGTTTGAGAGCTCCTTCTAAATTCGTCTTTAAACTGTGTGTGAATAGTTTTCTAATTCTCGGGATGTGTATGTTTCAGCGGTTTGATGTTCGCGCCCTTGGTGTGTCGGAAGTGCTCGAAGCGTCGGACGGAGCGTCGGGAGATCATCGCGGAGATCGTGGAGACGGAGGAGAAGTACGGGCGGGACCTGCACATCATCCTGGAGGAGTTCTACCGGCCGATGCTCGTCGCCGGCCTGCTCACCCCGGAGCAGCTCACCTTCATCTTTCTCAACGTGGAGGAGCTCCTGGAGAACAACGTCATCCTTGCCGAGAAGCTCCGTGACGCCCTGGAGATCGCCGTCGAGCAGGGCGACGAGGACCTCCTCACCGTCAACATCGGACGCATCTTCCTCGAGACCACCTCCATGCTCCACGCCTTCGAGTCCTACTGCACCAAACAGGTATGCCCCCCTTCACGCATCAAGCATTTTCCAACCAACAAATGCAGGGTGTCTACATGTCCGGAAATAGTAGGTACTAATTTTTTAAGGGCGATCCGGAAGTACTGAAAAAGTGCGGAATCCCGCACGAAGGTCCGCACGGTGTCTCCAAGTCCGGTTTCAGACAGTCCGGAAATAGTACTAATTTTTTAAGGGCGGTCCGGAAGTACTGAAAAAGTGCAGAAATTCCGTAGGAAGGTCCGGAATTTATTTATTTTCTTTTTTTTTGTTCTTTTTTTGTTGCAATTTGAGCGAGAAATTCAAATGTTTAAAATACTTCGAATTTCGTCAAATGGGGGTACTGAAAAAGTACTGAATTTTTCTGTTGAGGAGGCACTGAATTTCTCAGGAATGTACTGTAAAAGTACTGATTTTTGGCCAGCTTGTTTCAGTCGACACCCTGGTCTGGAATTTTTGTCAATTTTGTCGCAATTTGAGCGAGAAATTCAAATTTTTGAAATTTTGCCAAGTTCGTCAATTGGAGGTACTGAATTTTTCTGTTGAAGAGGTACTAAATAACTTGGGACTGTACTGAGAAAGTACTATAAAAGATCTGATTTTTGGCCAGCCTGTTTCAGTAGAAACCCTGTGAAAGGAACTACTTATGTGCAAGTGGAAAGATGGGGTGTGCTCGTGGTGAGCTGGATAAGAAACAATGTAAAAGTCGATGTAGTTCATTTTTAGAAAATGGAAATGGAAAAGCGGGATTTGACATGAAATCAAAAGGGACTAAGCGCTAACTCCTGAGCCGTGAACATGTGACAAGAGCCTTGTGGAACAGGGCTCATGAGTTAAAGCTGAGCAAGATAATCGCTTGGCGCTTGATAATCCCCATTCATTCATATGGCCCTCAACTAAAGACCACACCCCATCTTTCCACTTGCACACACAGTTCCATTTAGCATAAATATGTCCAAATGCAAATAAAGGAAGGGTACCGATAAGGGCCGTTTTCTGAATTTCCTCGATACACCAGACGATTTCTTGCTCATTGAAGGTTTTTATTTTACGGAGTGATTAAAAGAGAAATTTATTTTCCATTAAGG
Source organism: Bemisia tabaci (assembly GCF_918797505.1). Classification (NCBI taxonomy): domain Eukaryota; kingdom Metazoa; phylum Arthropoda; class Insecta; order Hemiptera; family Aleyrodidae; genus Bemisia; species Bemisia tabaci. Next base: position 30,974,390 of record NC_092797.1, on the reverse strand, counting down.
AAATATCTTTCGAGCACAGAAAAAAAAAACTCCGGCCGTGGAAGCGGTACTTATAAGCTGTATAGACATACCGTCCGTGTTCCGGGCTCGGAGGCCGAAAGTTCCGGGCATAGCACCCGCAGCAATCGAAGCTACGGCTCCAGCAGCCGGAACTTTCGGCCTCTGAGCCCGGAACGGGCGGAACGTCTACGTAGACCGTAACTTTTTTCAGTGAATGAAAGAGTTTTTCTTCCTCTATGTAGCTCACAGGAAATTAAATTTGTTATCTAGGACAGAGCTCCTGTGTTTGAATCAGAAAAACTCCATCTAAGCTAAAAAAACAAAATTATTATCCCTCAAAATAATGTGTCCTAAACGAACACCTCTAAGCCAAATAATTTTCTTGCAATGTGAGACAAATTTACTAAGTTTAGAGTTTCCTGACAACTTTGTCTAAATTAGAAGTCTTGTAACAATGTTTCCCTAAATTAAAAGTTTTCTTACAATTTTTTTCTCTGGTCAACGTGCGAAAATCATTAATAATTGTGTTAGGTAAAATTTTGCTTAATCGGCCTTTTCTCTTTTTTCAGGGAGCTGCAGCTATGATGCTGGCAAATCTAGAAAAAGAGAAGGAACTGTTGAGGATATTTCTTCGAGTCTCCCAGATGGAAAATAGTGTTTTGCGAAGAATGAACCTTAACTCATTTTTAATGGTAAGTTTCTCTCGTAAATGGACGAAAAAGTTAATTTAGCTAGTCTAATATCACTCTTTAAATTAAAGTTTACATGGTAGGCATATAGTTTTTTACGCCAACACTGTAATTTATTTTCAAAGAAAAGAGATTGGTAATAGGATGTACACCACCAAGGCATGCTAAGAGTGCTAATTCTTGGAGAATCAACAACAAAATCTGCATTTTAAAATTTCAGAGAATGCAAAAAAACTACCAATATTACCTACTTCTCCTGAACCTGAGGAACAGTTCTTAAATTAGTTTCTCTTGTGGATTACTTAAGGGGTGTATGGAGCATTCACGGACCCTCTGAAGAATTATACTCTTCATCTTTATCAAACTTCAGAATCCACAATCCTGGCGGATTTTACTTGGACTGCTAATCTTACCCATCTGTTGCGACTGTTTCCTATGACCCACAAATGATACATGTTTTTTTTTTTTCACCAAAGCAAATTTTTTTAATTATATGCCTGCTTACGATCATAGTGATAATTTATCCATGTGATGACTATTTTTTATTTGCGTAATTATTTTAATAGAAAAATATTTGTCATGCTTAATCATGGTCTTTCTTAATTATTTTAGGTACCAGTGCAACGTGTAACAAAGTACCCATTATTGTTAGCACGTTTGTACAAAGTTACTCCCCCACATCATTCGGGTCGCGAATTACTGAAGGAGGCCCAGCACAAAATTGAATTACATTTGGAACACATGAACTCGGTATGTTCTCAATTTTGCGTCATATTGTGTCAAAGATATATTTTTAATACATCAATTCTAAAAACAAAGCAATGAAAAGTCACACAGTATGACTTACTTGAAAATATATGTAGATATGTCTGTTATTACTAATTACTTCTTTTTCATGTTTTTCATGATATGGCGTTAGAATGGACTCACTTGAACCTGTCCCTTTTTCTTAATTTTTTAGGAGGGAAATTTTAGCTAAGGTTTTTTACTTGTTGTCATGTAATATTCAGCTAGCTTCCATTTTCGGCCTACCTTTTTACCGTGTAAAACATATAATCTTTCCCATTAATTTTTCAAGAGTCCTTTAAATACAACAACTACTTTTTGTGCTTTTGTGTTGATGCACTATGAGAATGCTGCTTTTTTCAATAAAATTAACTGCAGGAGCATCAGCTCTGTAGAAATGCAGTGTTGATTAGTCAAATCAAACATAGGCGCATATGCATAACTCATCTCATAAACATTATTGTTAGCCTCAATTTTTGAATTTGCTCACACGCAAACTATGCAATAAGATTATATTGTGCTGCAGCATTTATTGATTTTATGCTGTCTTATAATTGCAGTTAGCCAAAGATATTGGCTCAACGAAGCTCTGGAGAAGGATATCTATCATCAATGGTAGACGCTCCAATAGCGAAACTGACATGATCACCATTAAACTTCGAAAAGTGAGTTTTCCTTACTATTCCATCCATCCTGAGCTTTCCGTTATAGCTGGCTTGAGTATATTAACAGTGCGATTTTAATTACATGTTGCACTAATCCCTATCAGTTTTTTCCTGAATCAAGTGCAATTCATCTGAGAAAAAATTTAAAATTTTCTTTTGATTTTTCGTTGTTGTCTAGCAAATACTGCTCCAGTCAATGTTATTTGTGTCTTTCTTTCTTTAAATGAAGACAATTTTAATAGGGAGTCAGATGGCACCACTCTGGGCTGCATACAAACGGAGGGCTGTAATTATAGAAATAGTCAGCAGTTGAAGGTGGTAATTAATCCTTCTTGACTCAGCATTTTTCATACTTAGTTTGGTTTTATTGCCTAATCAGTAGTAGTTGCACCAGAGATATTCGCCATTTAACATTAACAATAATTCGAGATAATTCATTGGACTCTAATCATGACTCGACTTTACTCTGATGATCTGGCTGCAGGTTAATAACATCGGTAATAAACCGGAAAATTTATTTTTTTACAGATTGCTGTAGATGTTCTAGACTGGGCCCATGAAGATGTACGATTTGCCATTGAGGGACGACTGCTTTTTACTCAGCCCACCGACCACAACTGGCGAAAAGGGCGAACAATAAAACTAACTCCAATCAATGCCATGGTTGTAACTTTAGGAAAGGTAAGTCTGTGAATGAGACGTCTCAAATTTAGGGTTTTTACTCCTAAAATCCAAGCTAAGCAGTGGTCCTCCTCCCCTCGAGGACATGTCAACCGACCACTCCGAGGCAAACAATGATGAATGAATCTATAGAAGTCTGAGGAGCTTCACTGTACATTTGTAATTTATATTTAAGGCGCTATAAGGGAACTCTAAAGGGGGAACTTTCATGTAAATATTCTTAGGACTTCTTATATCTTAGCATGTATTCTTAGGCCTTTGGCCATTACCTGTCCAATAATGGTTCCACCTTTATAACAAAATTAATAAATATTTCGTTATCTTTAAAAAAAAAGGTAAGCAGTGGTGAGAAGTAAAAATCAAAAACTAAAGATGATACTACATTCATTGATTTTACAGAAGGGATTCATCATTAAAAAAGAGCATTAACAAATCTGAGCTTAGAGTCTTCTGGATTTTATTAATCAATCAATTAGTAATCGATCCATGAATCACAAACAGTGGATGCACTAGTTATAGTGATGATTATCATTTAAACAATTTTTATATATATATATACATTTCACTGTTTTTGTTTTTCAAAAATTTGAATGACGGACCCAACCAAATAACGAAGTTTCCTTCCTAAGTTTCTCATTCCTTTTACTTCATAATTTTCGATAATTTTTCATCACTCAATTTTTGTTCCAGCCGACTGAAAATTACCATCCAGAATCTGAAGAAATCCTCACATTCCCACGAAATCATGGCATGAAAGAGGCAACCTTGTTATTGCTCAAGGAAAAAAGTGGAAGATTTGCTTTGCTCAGGGTGAGTGCGTAGGATATTAAAACTGCTACTATGAATCAACAAATTTTTTGGTATTACTGAAACTACCAATAAAACTGTGCATACATTTTACTTTTCTGCCAAAATGGGGGCGTTTTGATGTGCACGGTTTTGAACTACATATTTTATATGTACCGATACATGATATTATCCTCCATTGAGTTTCAATATGGGGGATTCTGAGTGGCAATTCTTTAATCTAGTATGTGTCGTGCACCTGGCTCTCAGAGATTTTGTTGACCTTCTGAATGTTATGACTGCCAGCTTATTTATGTGTCAGCCTTGTTGCTTTCGATCTTCCATGAAATGAATCGCCATCAACGATTATCAAGAAAACTCTGGGTTCAGAGTTAGATAGAAGTTTTCGGTAGAAAAAAAAGGCTGCCAAAATAAAATAAATTTGAAAAAAAAAGGGTTCATATTTTAACTGTTTTGAGTTAAAAGTACAGGCATACCTAATTATTCAAAAATTTGTAGTATCAATCTGTTTTGGATATCAAAAAGTCCTATACATACATTAAAAATCGCACGGGAAGAGCAGGAAAAAAAAATGCTCGTTGTCAAAAAATCACTGCCGAGAATAAAAAATCTGCCTCATTGGTATGCCGAATAGGTGAATCATAAGATAATTGCAGGACGGCAAATGAGGGTATCAGTGTATTTTCTTATCTCAAGAAAGACTCCAATATACTTATGTGCTGTATTTTCCACAGGAGCCGCTATTCTTGGATCGTTGTATTGTGTGTACTGACAGCGAATGGGAAGAATATTTTGAGGTTCAAGAACTAGTGACTAAGGACACCTACATATTTAAGGTAAGAATTCATACAAGGATTGAGGATAACTATTGGGGAACGGGTCTAGAGAAAGAATTTAACCCTCTAATAATCGGACAATCATTCAAAAAGAAGAGAAAAATAGGAATTGTAAATGCGGGTCCATTCAGTATGTTCATCGTTTAGTTTTTAAGTGATCAGTTCTTCAAGAAGCAAGGCTCATTCCATTTTAAGCTGAATAGAGTTTCCCTTTTATTGCTGAACAGTTATAAAGAGCCGTATGCAAGAACGACATTTTTCGCCCTCCCACTAAAACTTATTCAAACTTCGTCTATCAGTTACTAATACTGGAGCGCTTCTTTCCCCAAATTTTCAGACCCCCAAAAAATTTTGGGGGGGCGCTAGGGGGGGTGGAAGTCAAAACCTGCGACCCTCGATATCTTCCGAACGAAACAAGATATTGAGGCCCGGTTTGGACGAAAAATCGTCTAAAATTGCATACTTTAAGATTCTAGAGGTCAAAATCCCAAAATTAAATTTTTAACTTAACTTATGTGCTTTTTTTCAGTTTTTGAGGAAAAACAATTTCTTTTAAACAGATTAAACTGAAATTTCACATTTTTTGATTTGAACCAAAACCAGTTTTTTAAATTGTTCGTCTTTTTCCGCATCCAACGAGTGGTCGTATAAGCTGGGGAACCGAACGGTTCCGGAGATATGATCGATTGAAGTTTCCGCTCAACGCGCGCCGACCGATTTTCGCGCGCAAAAAAGTTGGATTTGACTGTTATTAAACCAGATTTAATGTTCAAACTGAGCAAAATGCATTATTAGGGACTCTTGAGGGTCGCTGAGTCCAGAAATTACAGATACTTCCAAAAAATTCACGTTTTTAAAATTACAGCTCCGTACAGGACCACTGAGCGGCCGGTCGGCGCTCAGTGGGCCTCTAAAATAGCGCTACGGAGCTGTAATTTTAAAAACGTGAATTTTTTGGAAGTATCTGTAATTTCTGGACTCAGCGACCCTCAAGAGTCCCTAATAATGCATTTTGCTCAGTTTGAACATTAAATCTGGTTTAATAACAGTCAAATCCAACTTTTTTGCGCGCGAAAATCGGTCGGCGCGCGTTGAGCGGAAACTTCAATCGATCATATCTCCGGAACCGTTCGGTTCCCCAGCTTATACGACCACTCGTTGGATGCGGAAAAAGACGAACAATTTAAAAAACTGGTTTTGGTTCAAATCAAAAAATGTGAAATTTCAGTTTAATCTGTTTAAAAGAAATTGTTTTTCCTCAAAAACTGAAAAAAAGCACATAAGTTAAGTTAAAAATTTAATTTTGGGATTTTGACCTCTAGAATCTTAAAGTATGCAATTTTAGACGATTTTTCGTCCAAACCGGGCCTCAATATCTTGTTTCGTTCGGAAGATATCGAGGGTCGCAGGTTTTGACTTCCACCCCCCCTAGCGCCCCCCCAAAATTTTTTGGGGGTCTGAAAATTTGGGGAAAGAAGCGCTCCAGTATTAGTAACTGATAGACGAAGTTTGAATAAATTCTAGTGGGGGGGGCGAAAAATGTCGTTTTTGCATACGGCTCTTTATTGTGGAACTAAAAACCCTGTACTTTGATCACAGTTTTTCAAATTTCCAGCATAAACAAGCAAAAAGAACAGGGTTATTAGGGTAATTTGGTCAAGTATGACTAGCTCCTAAGAGCTAGGGAGTCCCTTTAACTGTAATTGCTGTGGCTGCTTGTTTATTTAGATGCAAGTTTTTTTCTTTCTGACTCTCAATACAGTCTCCCATCTTTGCATATAAAACTAATGACCCTTACGTTAACTTGTGGTGCTGAAGAAATAGATTTGATGCCATAGATTTTGTTGGAAATTTCATAAGCATTTGATAGAGAAAGGGCCACAGAGTATCATCCAAATGAAATGATTTTCTTAAGTCCAATATTCTTTATCCATTTTTGGATTGTTTTATTCTTTTTTATAAAGAGGGAAAGTAACCAACTTGGGGTTGAATACCTGCTTCCAGCATTCCATATGTAGAGATACTCATACTTGTATTTGAACGTAAAGTAAAACACTAGAAGGGAAAAGAGGCCAAAATCTACTCATTTCCCTATGTTATCTCATGAAATATGGCAAAAATAATTACATGCTACATCTTTTTTTCAGGCTGAAGATAGTGAAAAAACGAAATTATGGTACAGACAAGTTCAATATCACGCTCAAGGATTGGGGCAATGGAGAAAAAGGCGGAATGCCCTGGCGAATATTATGATCAATGGAATGCAGCTACGATCGTAATCACATTGTCCAGTAATCCATCGTGTGAACCGGCTTTTTTTACACATCAAACGACCAACTATTGAAAAAAGATGTGGAATACATATTCCAAGATATGTCAGCTAGTGTCCAGTATTGAAATTGACCACTTTAGCTCCCTCTTTCTTTTGAAAAGACCTTTCGATGTAATAGTTTATTTATTTTTCAATTTTTCTTTCTCTTCTTAGTCAACAAAACGGTATCATCTATTTTTGGCAGAAATTCTCTGCACTGGATATGTAAATTTTCTGGGAGTGGTATCGCACACAAATGTGCACTTTTACTTAGAAGAAAAAGTTTTAAGATGGCCGACTTTTACCCCATGTAGTAATTGGCTAATGAAGTAATGTTGTTTCCTCCACACAAGAATGAAACTAATGGCAGTTAATGAATGTCTTCACAAGTGATAGAGGATTCTTTAAGGTAAAGAAATTGGGCCTCGAGAGTTCATGGAAAGTGCAATATTTTTTTTTTTTTAATTTTGATTATTTGGTACCAACTTATTTAGGTATCAATTTCATTCAGCAATACAGTTTTATTATCATTTTTATTACCGTTAAAAGCAGGCTTTTTTCATGTTTGAAAAATGTTGTGAGTGATTCCACAACAGAGCCTATGTACTTGGACGAAAAATTACATCAAAAAGGAATGTTTAGAAACCTCATTCGAATGATGGATAGAGAAGTAAAGTTGTGATTAAAACCATAGGAGAAAAAAATTACAGAGATTTATAAGTGTTGAAACTTAAATAGGATTAAAACTAGCCTAAAAATTTCTCTGGTGAGGATGTCTGACTTGATACATAAATAAATTAGAGACTGTACTCGTTTTTTTTTTCCTTTTAATAAAAAATGATAAAGCATGTAAATGTATAAATATGTTCCTGATTGAATTTAACAATGTATATATTATAATGAATTTAATTTTAGCCATAAATAAATGACTTTTTGCAAAATAATGGTCAATCTTGCTTAATTTCATAGCTGATCCTTCCATATAATATTAATACTAGCTTACATTTTTTTAAAAAACATTTAGCTCAATTTGTGCTTTTGATTATGAATAAATGCGACCAACCACTGGAACAAGACCTTAGTTCTAGGTGACGATTCTTTGGAGAAAATGATTTTCATGAGGTTGCGTCAAAAAATCAGTATATGATTGAATTTTCGATGATAGTTTCTCTGGTGTATCCTGAAGAAGTTTTGATCAGGCCAGTCAATGTTAGTGCCCGAAAAATTTGAATTAACATTTTACTTAGTTGATGTTCAACTTTGCACAAGATTGAGCGAAATGTTACTGTACTTTTCCACAGCATGTTTTTTGAGCTCTAAATTTCAAAAGGCCACACTATTTGGACTTTTTATACTACATTTTTGTAAAACATTCCCCTATGCAATGGCAAAAATATTTTGTATTTTGTGGTACTTCAGCCCAGTCACACACACACACGCCAAAAAAAAAAAATAAAAAAAAAAAAAAAAAAAAAAAAAAAAAAAAATAAAAAATTGTTTGCTCAACTACAAACGGCACTCTTTTAAGCCTGTTCCAAAATAAGGCACCTTCATAGCAGAAATTGCTAAATTCATCATCCCCTGACAAAGGAACGTATCTCAATAGCGCTAATTCATACGATTTCATACGATCATTTTATTTTTTTACAAAAGAACTGTCATGCGAATTATTGGCTTGAAATTTCCAGGGATTTTTCTTTACTTTTATGAGAAAAGACTCGAATGTTTCTTGACATATTCATGCACTCATGAAAAAATAAAATGTCTGCAGAAATCAGTGCTGAAACAGATCAAACGAGGTAAGTTCCTTGAAGCAGAAGGAACGAATTGAGTGCTTACAGAATTGACTTAGGTTACGCAAGTACTATCAGTAGCAAATAACACACATTACATGATGCTTTAATCTTTTAAGGAATGTCACTGAAAATTGGGCTCATGGCAAAATATTAGCTTTAATTATAGTAATTGTCTGACTCTCAATATATCACAGAAAAGTCTTGAAACATACAAAAATAAACAGTTCAAAAATAAAAAATTAAAAGCAGAAAAAAATTGAAAGCACCTGAAAGTTGACTCACTGCTTCGATGTGCGAGAATTTTCTAGTTTCACACCCATGGAACCAAGAAGTGTACTCGTGGGACCAGGCTCTCCAATTTGTTCCTCATATGATTTCATCAGATTCTTCAGAGCATTCATGTCAACATTAACAGGCTTGAAATTTTCGATGTCAGAGAAACTGTCATCTTCCATGTGCTGGAACAATTGAGAAAGTTGATGGAATTTCAAACAATACATTACAATTCAGTATACAAGCTCAGTAAAATTGTCTCTCTGACAAGGATTCAACCTAAAAACGTGAAATACAAAGGAACTTTGAATCCCTTAAGTTAAAATCTTGTTAAAAATCTACCCAAAAACTTTAGAGGAAGCTATAAATTTTCACGAAAATCACAGAACGATCTGAAGGTTAATTCAAAAAGTTCTGTTTCGGAGAGTTTCAAAGAGTGCAATGGATGTCTCAAACATTAGTATATTTATGCTACAACTTCAAACTTAGTGCATAAAATTAAAATGTGTGAGAGGTTGCTTTTTGATTATTCTCTCAGCTTTCTATTGCACTAAAGTACATTAAATTAAGTTCATTTAAATGCTTGGGGTGGACGCACCATTAAAAAAATGAGTCAAAAATTCTGTGCTAGATTAAACCAAACTTGATACCTACATTAAACAGATGGAAGAGGAGAATTATGAAAAGAATATAGTGAAGCTGTGATGAGATGCTGAAAATGATACATGAAATAAAATCTTACCTCCTTCTCAGCAACTTTATCAAAGCTTTGACCGATAGTCGTTGATGCAAGTTCTTTATCCATCTGATCCATATACTGCTTCAACTCAGATACAGACATGCTTGGCTTGATGGCAGATTTTTCTATTAAGTCCATCTCATCTTCGTAGGAGCTCATTCCAGAACTATCTGACTCAAGGTCCCAATCATCCTCCGGCACGACCAGATCAAGAACATTTTTCAACTCGCACGCAAAAGCCTCTTGATCAAATTGAATCTGACTTTGAAACATGTCTGTCTCCAAATCTGATTTCAAACTTTTTGCACTATTCATGGCAGACTGAGATGAGGCCTTGTTTTTCCTAGGAGGCCTTTTTGGTGCTTCCACTCCAGAACTACATTCTACTTCATTTTTCTTCCTACAATTCAAAAAGAGCAGTGAACTTTAAAATTTGATTTTGAAATAGATTTACAGAAAACGGCCCATGTTGTTATAATATAAATCTTAAAGACATGGCAATACAAATTCCAAAAATGGAATCTTTAGTGCTTCCTGGCAACTTCAAAATATTTTTACTTTAACTAGGCAGCAATAGTATATTTTAAAACTGAACCATAAAAAAAGGTCCTCTCTCCATGCTGCTTTCATGTGTATCGCAAACTTTAACGATGAACCACAGGTGAAAGGTAATGAACAAAATGTGCATGCCAAACTTCGATAAAAATTATACTTGTTGCTATTTTTTTCCAATGGCAGGCTAACAATCTTTTTATCGATTTATTCAATCATTCAGGACTAAGATGCAGAATGAGTCACAAATTGAACTTACGGTTCTTCTTCTTCTTCAACGCCATCAAGATCAGACTGCCGATTGAAAAACGCCATGAGTTTGGAGGTGATTTGTTGAGGATCGTCAGTTACATTCACAACTTTATCCTTGAAACCAAACCGAGCAGCCAAGATGGAATCTAACTCCTCAGGGGATATGTTCATCCAAGAATCGTCTAGAATCGAACAAAATTGAATATAATCAATGCAAACAATTGAGTTTTTTTGTACAGCCTTGGTCAAAACAAATTATTAATTAAAAATTTGGAGCAAGTTTTATTAAAAAGAAACGTGGGTCCAAAATAGTAAACAGGAGTAAAAAATTATTACCCTTATATGTATACTCTCAAGAAACGGTACTTATATTTGAATCGAGGTATGCGAAAACGTCCGATGTCCATTTTTTTGGATTTTGAGTTTTTTGGCTTAACGTCATCTTCCAGGGTAGGCGCATCTATGTGTAGACGGATTTGACCTGTTTTTTGTTTTTTCGCCCCCATTTAGGGGTTCGAACCTCAAAAGTATGCGAAAACGTCCGATGTCCATTTACGAGGGTCATCCAATGAGGTTCCCTACCTCTTATCTTCCAAACGGAAAGAGATAAATCAAATCGGTAAAAAGTTCTTATAAGGCATACTCTAAGCTTTAAAAGAAGCTCAAGTTTTTGAAAATTGGTCGAGGGGTTCGCGAGGAAACTTAATTTTACTGCGACAACTTCCTGTCGCCGCGCGCCCACCTTCGGAGTCTGGATGCGCGGAGAGTCGATTATTTCAGACTTGGGTTTTCGCCGCTAAGCATCATATCAAAAAGAAATTTGAAGGTTTTTATTGAGTAGACCTTACCTTACTTTTTGACGAAGTCCCTGCCTCTGTTTTGACATTTCTGGTATCAATATTGCAGCTTCTTGATGCCTTCCGCGTAGAGGCTGGCTCTTGTCTTGGCACCGGAATCCGTCATTGACAGCGCTCTGTACTTCCGAATCATTCGGATTCCGCTTTCCACCGAGGAAGTTTTTCAGCTCAGTGAACAGACGAAAGTCACATGAGGCTGAATCGTAAGAGTACGGAAGATGGAGGGAAATTTTCTTATGCAAAGCAACTGATTCGGAAGTGTAGAGGGCTTGTCAATGACTGGTTTCGGTGCCAAGACAAGAGCCAGCTTCTACGCGGAAGGCATCAAGAAGCTGCAATATTGATACCAGAAATGTCAAAACAGAGGCAGGGACTTCGTCAAAAAGTAAGGTAAGGTCTACTCAATAAAAACCTTCAAATTTCTTTTTGATATGATGCTTAGCGGCGAAAACCCAAGTCGGAAATAATCGACTCTCCGCGCATCCAGACTCCGAAGGTGGGCGCGCGGCGACAGGAAGTTGTCGCAGTAAAATTAAGTTTCCTCGCGAACCCCTCGACCAATTTTCAAAAACTTGAGCTTCTTTTAAAGCTTAGAGTATGCCTTATAAGAACTTTTTTACCGATTTGATTTATCTCTATTTTTATTAAACTGACTACATTACGACTTTCTTTGAATATTTTCTTCGAGCCGATGACTTTAAATTCTGCGAAAACGGTACATGATAGCCCATGATTTTTGTTTAACAACCTGTATAAGTAATCGAAACTTTCCCAATCTTTTTTCAATTTTTAACTTGTTTAAGACGCATTTCAAAACCATTTTACTGACTGTAAATTTTTTATAGATGGAAAGTCATGATTAATGCTAAAGTTTCCGTCCGGTAAATGTATTACTCCAGTATTTGTCTTGTTCTTTCTCCTTAGCATGAGTTTTCCTGTTAAAAAGTTCACACTTTATTTTGTTTAACATCGATTCACCCTACTTTATATAATTACACTCGATTTTATGCATTCTAGGCAATCCTAGAGTAGAGCAAAAGAGTGGAGTGGTTGCGCGGACTGCACCGCCCCGGAAAATCCATTTTGAGACGGTAACTTTTGCAACGCTGGGGTGCCGTCTCGTTACGCTCTAAGGACAAGCTTGATACACGAATTTGTAGCATTTTGAATCTACTTTCATTTGAAAGGATCTACTTACTTTAAAGAATAGCTGAACAACAGTTACAAGCAAAAAACCATTAAAAAACGAAATTTTGAAAATTTTGGGCTATCTATGAGAACCCTGTAGTGACCGCAATTTTCATCAGAAAAATTTCAAACCGGGTTAAATAAGACCGAATTTTTATCTGCTTTCATGTGAGATCCACAAACTCTGTCTTAAAATCAACGGCTTTGGCGATAATAGCCGTAAAACGAGAGAATAACCTATTTTTGACCGTTTTTTTATCGGGGGGGGGGGGGGGGCTTGGAGGGGTCCCCATGATTGTTCGAGGGGGCAATTTTGGATTCTCGTTAAGGTCCCCCTATAGATGAGAAATTAAATGAGAAAAAAAGTTCTGCTCCCAAAACATGCGATGGTAGCCGAAAAACGAGAGAAAATAACCGATTTTTGACAGTTGTTTCGATTATGGAGGGGTTTTCGGGGGGGTCCCCATGATTGGTCGAGGGGGCAAATTTGGATTCTCGTTAAGAACTCCCTATAGATGAGAAATTATATGAGAAAAAAATTTCTGCTCTCAAAACGTGCGCTAGTAGCAGAACAACGAGAGAAAATAACCAATTTCTGACTGTTTTTTTGATGTTGGGGGTTTTCGGGGGGGTTCCCATGATTTGTCGAGGGGGCAAATTTGGATTCTCGTTCAGGACCCTCTGAAGATGAATAATTTCACCCTACTTTATATAATTCTAATCGATTTCATGCATTCTAGGCAATCCTGAACACATATCTTGAGGGGCAATCTCAAAGTATGCGAAAACGTCCGATGTCCATTATTTTTCTTCTTCCGCCGTCACGTAACTTTCACTGAAGCCTCGAAGAAAAGAGAAATATTTTTTTTTGTGTTACTGGAGGTCTGACATTATGTTTTACTCTAGTTTAAAGGTTTTTGGAGGGGTCAAAAATAATGGTTTTTGGGCAGATTTTTGCAATGTATGCGAAAACGTCCGATGTCCAAAGCCCTTTTTTTAAAATTACTCAGCACTGAATGGGAGTTGGAATGGGACACAGTTGTGTGCCTTTTCTACAACCCTTTACTAAGAAACACATGCCTTGATTTTCTTCAAAACGCCAATTCTAAAGGCCTCCACAGTTTTTTGCGGTTTACCAAAAGTTGATTTTTTGGACATCGGACGTTTTCGCATACCTCGATTCATTTATATTGCAAACATATCGTCATTTTCCGGACAAGGAACATAACTACATTCCAACAGTGCAAACTTATATTTCACAAATTCTATTTTTAAAAAACAACTTTTGAGAATTTTTAACTAAAAATGTCCCTATTTTTCATCCGATTACGCATGAAATCAGCAGGATTTTGGTCAGACGTTGCACGGTCATGTTCTCATAAAAAACTGAATTTATTGTAGAAAACTGAAGTATAGTAGCAGAAAGAGCCAATTAAAATAGTTACCATCAGGAGGTGGTAAATTCTTTTCTTCTTTTCTCATTTTTTCTTCATCTATATGCAGTGTACCAAGGAGATCCAAGATTCGTTTACCGGTGACCGGCTGAGATCGATTTTCCATTTCTAAGTAGTGATCCTGAGCTGTGTGCTCAAGCAAACTGTACTCTTTTGAGCCTTCCAATAATTCCTATTGGGCACAAATAAATATTTCAGTCCAAATATTTTTTCCAAAATCCAGTAAATAAAAATGTGAGAATGAAGATGTTCATGACATTAGTTCTCTATGGCATAGCGTTACGAATTCATAACAACGTAATTTTGGTGTTTTTAAAAATGGAATCTTTTCTCTGAGGCATAATTTTGCAAATTTTCATTAGAATTTCCTTTTTTTGAATAACTGGTTCCGCAAACTTTAAAATTTTGAAAAACAATTTGGTACTTCATGTTTTTATGCAAGCTTCAAAATAGTTTAGTGTCCCCCAGAATCTGAGGTCCAAAACTAATTCATGCCATAGAGGGTTAAGAGATAAAAAGAAAAAAAAAATCTGCAATGGGTGCAGTTTAAAAGAAGATGGGGACCTCCCCAGACCCCCAGCGGTGAAAAGCACTTATCTTCCTCCCGAACCTACCTTGAGAGGTGCAAAAATTTTCCGATAGGCTGAGTCCGTTTGATAAACTGCTTAACCCCCATTCTTACACAAGCTTCCAAAGTCTGTCTTTCATGAATGGCCAGCAGGAGGCCCGGATGGCAAGAGGACCAGTTAAGAGGTACATTACACATCTAGAAAATTTTTTGGGACTTTTCCAAAGCGAAAATTTTTTTGCAGAGAAAAAAAACGATAAATTAAAAAAATTGATGCAGGAAAGCACTCACCTTAAAATACCCATTTTTTATTAAACTTTGCTTGTATGTATGCCATCCTTTGTCGGTTTCCAAGTCTTCTTTAGACGCTGATGTTACTTTCACTTGAGATGCAAGTATCTCAAACCCACAAGCAATTTTGACTCCCAACATGTGAGACGTGAATGCGGGATCTGTAGGTGGAGATAAACGCCAGCCGGCTCTTTTATCTGGCATATAATTTTGTTGAGAGATCATGGCGTAGAGGCATTTTGTAAACTTAACACTGCGCAGCACAGAGGGTTGAGGAGGAAACTTCTTCATTATGCGGCATACCTGAAATCACATGGACATAAATAAATTACTGAAAAACTGAAATAAAAAACCTTGTGAAAGACTGATCAAGCATGAAAATGCTAAAGGTATGATTTGGGAGGTCGATATAATAAAAAAAAAAAAGAATTGCTGTAATCACAAATGAGAGGAACACTCTTTCATACTTATTTTAATGGAGAAAAGAACATAGAAATTACAGGAACAATTTTCTTAAAATGTGATAAGCTTTGGAAGGGTGATAAGTTTGGAGAAAAAAAACTCAGTCTTGTAATTGCAGTTATTGGTTTTTTTTCTTTCTTTCTTTTTTCATAACTACTTGAACAATAAATAGCAACTGAAGTGCTCGACTAATTTTCTGGAAGATATTCACAAGTACAAACCTTGACATCAATGGGATCTCGGTGACAGAAAGCAAGAACAGCGGATGATATTAGACTAGGACTAGCTTCTAATAATGCAGCAACAGAGACTGGTAAAAACGCATGAGCTTTGTGAAAAAGACTAGCCATTTTTTCAGGATAGCTGAAACGAGATGACCACATGACAAATTAAATTCCATACCTATCTTAGACAGCTATGATAAAAGCAAATCAAGAATACAGCTAGAAAGCAGCCAACCTTGCTGAGAAAGCTTTTCTGGTCATTTTTCCCTTCAAAAAAGTATTGACTCTGTAATTTTAGCCAAACGGAAGAATGTACTACGAGTGTAAACTCAGGGAAAAATCTAAGCTTTTAAAAGCATTCTGAAAGATAATAAACGCTGATGAATCAAATTCTGAGTCCTCCGGGGTTAATTTATATTTTGTAGTCATTTTTCTAAAATTAAGCAGTGTGTCTAATTTCCTGACCATGATGTATCATTGCGATTTATGTTCATTGTAAAATACATTTGTGAAAATATAATTTCTTAAAAAAGCCTTTGTTTATTGACTTTCTCTTGGTAGTTCAAGCTTGTACCAAAGCCAAGGCCAGAAACCAGTGTAACTTGGTCGGCTTCCGTTCAAATTACCTCATTTTGACCTTTATTAATAGAATATTATTTGACTTAAAAATATAGGATCAAGCTTAATTTTAAATTATTGCAATTAACCTGCTTATTTTTAAGACACCTACTGTGATGTTTGTTAGCTCAATATTATTTGTTGAAGGATTTCAAGAATATAACATTGAAAATAGTGTATTTCCTTCGGAAAATACACTAAAAATAAAAAAAAAGGCTAGGAAACCCTAAAAATGAATCCCAAGTAAACCTGGAAAAACATACCCATGTATTCTTTTACGAATACAATCCTGCACCGATTGACTAGCTCTGGTCCACTCAGGATGGTTTCTAATTTGCTCATGAAAATCAACCGATGCTGGAGTTTTGTCATTTTCAGGAGGCACAAGATGAATTTCGCCTTGAAAGATAAAAACTCGCCCTTCACATTTTTCAGGCACCGCCCAACGAGGTAGATAATCAGCTGATTCAATAAGTAAAAATTCACCATCAACGTCAGCAACTCTACAATGGAATAAATACAATGAAAGTCAAATGACCGTACACTCACTTTTAAAGAGTTGATGGGCAAAACATGACAGAAAAGGAGAGATAATAGTGATATTTTGGATTGAACATATAGATTAAGAGTTTTTTTGCAGAAACTTAAAAGTCCTATAAGGTGCTTCTGCTAGAAAGCATATCCAAAGTGTAACTACAAAGCGCACATCTTGGTCTGCAATGCTGCAGAACTGTATACAAACATACTTAACATTGTTGCTTGAAAATTGTACCAAGTTTTCTTTTCCATTGGAAAAAATATTCTTTGAAAATGTCTGTCACTAGTACTGGTGGTTCAGTCTCATTTGATGACATAAAAATGAAGCACAGATTATGAAACACCACATACCGAGATATGCGTTTTTACAGTCTCAATGTTGATATTTGGATTAGGTAATGATGATCTGATGTTCGCAATGATATAAAATAAGTTTGACAGGTTCCGCAAGCGGAAAAAAATCAGACTAGTTTAGCAGAAAGTGATGTAACTTCTAAAAAGACAATGAAGGAGACTGAGAGAGGAAAAGGATGCTTTAAACAAACAAGTAGAAGAGAGATTTATTGTTGGATGTTCTTTGTTCCATCGGTAAACTTGTGCTGTTTCACGAAATGGAGACAAAAATGCAAATCTGTTTTCTGCCATAACTATCATAAAATCTGTTTCCTGCAATAACTATCGTAAAACCAGTTTTCTGCAATACTTAACTATCATAAAATCTGTTCATCTGGCCAAAAAATGAGGATTTGGTTGCTGGTTAATGCTTTAAAAAAACTTCAGAAAACATACCTTGCTACTAATCCAGGCATATTTTCAGTTAGCCGCATAAGTAGGAAGACTATGAACCATTCATCCTCAATATTATCTCCATAGTGCGTTATGCCATACAAATGGGCAGGAAGCTCTGAAAATTGAAAATTGAATTTTTTTAAAGAAAATGTGCTTGGAATTAAAATTTTAAAAAAATCATACAATATAAAAATCATAAGTTTAAAAAAATATTCAATTCTAATGCATGAAATATGTTCCAATTTCCAAGCTACCAACTTGCACAGCAGCAACAAAAATCAGAGTTTTACACATTGTTTAGGCATGGTGTTCGAAGAAACTTCTGACTGGTAGCGCATTTTATGGGCGTCCAATTCAATTAGAAAATTAGTTGGTAGAACCAGTTGGCTTCTCCTACCTTCATGCATGGCAACAATGCTGTGTGTCCAGTGTTCGAAACTCATCTTAGAGTTTTAGGAGCCATTTGTTCAATCAAGCTCAATTTTTAGAGGCCGTTGAAGATTTGTTAAGGGCTAAATTAACTGTTCGCCAATAAATCACGGCGCATTTTGTGGAAAGTGTGAAAGATTTTTTAGTTACAAAACTACTTAGTAGCTGGAACTTGTAACTTTCGAAAAATTACCAAACAGAAAAATTAGGATTTTTTTTAGGCGCATTTGGCGCCTGTGAGTTTCGAACACTGTGTGTGTTCTAATTGCTCACATGAAAATGTCAAAATATTTTATAGGGGACAGAGATTTATTGATACACATTTCATGATCAGATGGTGATACCACACAATTTAAGTGGCTTCAGTAAGGAGAGCTAGAGTTGATTCATTAAGCAATAGTTTTAACGCTTTTTCAAGGGTTCTGCACTGCAGAGAATTACCACATTATCCAGTACAACCAGTTTGATAAATTCCCAGGGTGGTTTTTAACCAGTTTCATGCAATCCTAACCTCAAGCGGAACCACTTGAAACTTCAGATATCCCAATTTATTGCGCTTTATGCCTTCATTGGATGAAAAAAAGCAGTATTATGGATAGCTTGTGTAAAGTCAGCAGCCTAAGTGTATGTTGCCTCTACTTGATACAGCTCTTCGACTCCCTGCAGCGACCTTCTTGACAATTATTTGGCACCTAGCTGAGTAAAGAAAATCAGTATTTCCGAATTGATTCGTGATCAATTTCTGTATAGCTGTTTACCTGTGTTTCCTTCCAACGATGGAAGGGCAGATCTGAACTTGGAAGGGCGAAGGTTCAATTTGAATTCATCTTTGTGCCAAATATAAGGCTCAACCAAAGGATTCACAATTTTTGAAATTTGATCAATGACATGATGTAAGGAATTGAGTTCCGATTCTGATGAGTTGTTCTCAATTAATGGAAACAGGAAATACTCAACAAAGTCTTCCTCACGAGCACACTCTAGAGCACTTGCCATTTTAATCCTTAAGATTCTTCTCTTTTATTCTAATACACGAAATTTACCATCTCAGCACAAAATGATCATAATCAGCTCTCTTAACTTAGGAATTTACACTTGCTGCACTCAGAATAAAATAAAAACCAAGTACTTATTTCTCGTTTGGTGTCGTAATTCCATGTGTTTACTATTGACAATCACATAACCTAAAAATCTTTTGGTTGTCGTTTGCAGTATTGCCAATTTTAATAAACACCTGTTTTTTACTTATTTTCTCAATTATTCCTCTTTTCGAACAAAAGGAATTTTAACGGCAAATTCTGAACCAGAGTCTTTGATTGGTCCAGAGCGGTTCATTCCATTTATTCCGCGTTGAACCAAAACGAGCGGGAATTTCAAATAATTCCGGATATCCTGTTACCACATAGTTTCCGTTTCCGGCGAAACAGTGTTGCCAGTTTTATCGATGTTCGTTGGGTGAAACTGGCAACACTGTTTTAGCGGAAACGGAAACCACACCATAACAGGATATCCGGAATTATTTGAAATTCCCGCTCATTTTGGTTCAACGCGGAATAAATGGAATGAACCGTTCTGGACCAATCAAAGCCTCTGGTTCAGAATTTGCCGTTAAAATTCCTTTTGTTCGAAAAAAGGAATAATTGGGAAAATGTAGCAATTTCAACCACAGATTAGTTCAGATTTGGTCCAGATCGCTAGCATCGCCGAAAGAGCATTAGTAGTTTTGAGAGCGCCATTGGCGGGAAAATCCGTGGACGTTTAAAACTAGAAACCACTGCCATTAAAACTGCATGCTTTTACGAGAAATTGTGGGATTTACCAATCAAAGACGCTGTTCCCGATACATTTCAAATTCTGAGTACCTATTTAAATTGATTGATTGAGCAGCCTGTGCCTTCACTGCTGCAGGTCAATTATTAAAATGATATATCTAGACTCACTATATCGCAGCTTAGTTGTGTGACACGATCGACTAAAAGTGAAGTGTATTTCCTGGTGAAGAGTTGTACTTCACTGCGCTGTGTAATTAATTCAAAAAATTATTTGGTTCATGACCTGGTATGTGACAAGCATGCAATTTACATCATCTTCGATATGTGGCTTACTTTTGATAGCACTGAGAGAGTGCATCAATCTAAGCCTTAATGAGTGCCTCTCGTAGATCCTGTCATGTCTCTGTTTCCGCTTGTAGTACACCTTACCTTCCCCTTTGAGGCCCGAATCACACAGTTCAATTTTTCATCCAACTTTTCCTCCAATTCTATTGAATGGAAATTTTTTCTATCTAAGTTACACACACAAAAAAAGTAAAAAAAGTAAAAATTTTCATTAAATAAAGTCTAGAGAGAAGCTGAATGAAGAGTTGAACCATGTGAATTGGGCTGAACCCTCTGAAATAGCATCGACTTTGTTTTTTTAATAGATTGGATTTAAAGCGATTTTACTGAACAGATGTATACTCTTAGTTACATTTCAAGGTCAATTAACTTCTTCTCATTATTCTTCTGACAATTTTTTATGTTAAAACTTGTAATTTTATACTCTTCTCTTGTTTTTATGGTATTTTACTATAATAATTCCCTGATGAGAGGAATTTCTTTATGATTTTGCAACCGCTGGGAAAAAATAATTCAATAAATAAAGCAAATACCTCTAAAATTAATATTTCTGAAATAGTGCTTCCTTATCCTTAAGCCAGAATACTTCTTGACCTAGTGTAATGAAACTAGGATCTGATGACGTTACCGCACAACTTAATAAAAAATGCAAGTGGTCAGATTAATATGTTCTACTTTCATCATACTGGGCTGATAAATTTCATATACTTAAATGGGATTGAGGATTGAAAAGAAAGTTAAATTATTTATTTACAAGAAGCTCCCATTTAATAGTAAAAGGTAACAGTCTAATTCTATGAGTAGCTAAGTAAAATACATGATTGAATTACAGTATAAAAAGGATTATAAAATAACTGATTAATTTTGAGACATCTACTCCACAATATTTTTATTTTTTTACAGACTTGCTTAATTCATAGGATACATAAGACACTTTAGTGTTTGGTGTAATTTCAGAATGTTAAAATTTTCACTTCACTAACTTTTTATTCTCAATTCTATTACGAGGCATCAAAACTATGTTCAATACTTACAAATGAATGGTTCATATCAGATAAATCTGATGCACTATAAGGAGCAGTAGCTAAATGGCCGAACTCGAAACATCAAGATTGAAACTGTAAGTTTACAATACTAATAGTTTTACACCAAAACAATATTCAAATTACATAACTAATCAAAGCTATTGGGTATTCAAGGATGATATACTTTCGCATATTTCGGATTCGGCTTTTAAATGAAATGTAGTGCGAATATTATTGCTACAAAGAAATGAACGAATCAACATTTTTGGAAACTTGGAATAAAAAAAAGAATAAGCAATTTTTCTATATTTTACGATTAAAGCGTTCTAATTTTCAAGCTGCTTGAGAAAGATTAAGAGGACTGCAATACAGAATTATTAACAATATAATGCAAAAAAATCTTATTTCTTACAAAATAGTTTTGATCTGAAAAAGTTCTGCAGACTACAAGACAGGAGTCTTTAATTCCTTGATTTTACAGGGGAGAAAAGATAAAGCTACAATTCATCAAATTCATTTTCTTATTTTTTATTTTTAAAAAAAAATTGTTTTTTATGGAGAATTGACATTATGATTAAGTTTACATTTCTCAATTCCGATGGCATTCCATAAACTTACGCGACAACTATCAGAAGTGTCTCCAAAAGAAAAAGTCTGCATTTCCAATATTATTTGCAGCTTCATTCAGGGCAGAAAGTAGGCACTCTCAAAGGCAAAATAATAATCTCAACACATTTTACTTTGAAACGAACTTCAAATGTTTTAATACGTAATACTTTGAAGCTTAAGATACTCAAACTTGTAAAACAATCAGACTGGGGGATTATAAATGAGGACATTACATCGTTTTTAAGCTTAGAGTACAAAATCATGGAGCAAATCACAGGATTCACGGCAATTCTTTGAATACAACTTAAACAATCCGAGTAGAGCACCAATTAAAGGGGAGGAAACGACATTAGTTTCTTCGGTAACAAAGCAAAAAGCAACATTTACAGAGTGACCAGGGTTTTATATGTATAACAATTGAAAAATTGACATGAATAACGGAAAGGTAAAACAAATGTTATGAAAAAAATAAGAGAATAAACTGAGTGAAATATTTATATGTGTACTTACAATCCGTACTTTGATTGAAACTACAAAGGGAATTAGAATGCAGTTGAGGAATTAGTAGTCTTCAGACCTATAGTCTTTAATTATTGTAAGCTATACTTTCAATAAAAATTAAAAATGAACATGATTATAACATTCAGATGTAAAATTTCAACCTTAAAAATGTCTCCCTCTTTTCTAATTACATAGCTTGAGTGAATCACTTGTTGAACGTACAATTTTACGTCCATATGAAATGTCGAGTGATACCCCCTCACAAATTGTTCAGGATTTTTTGTTCACAACAGCTCCAGTGGCTTCGACAAAAAAAAAGAAGAAAAAAATAGACCTGACACATATTTCATACTTAATTACAGTATGGGTGACTGCCAATCTTTTAACAGACGACAGCCAAAGAGCTAAGAGAGATCCCTAATATGTCTTTAAAGAGAAAGGAAAAATTAATAAAGGAGAGGAGAAGAATATTGTTCCGAGTTCAGTGATACTGACTCTAATTGAGTAATGCCTAGCTTAGCAATACGATGAAGGACAAGGAAATATTCTAGCTTACGCAAGTTTTGAATTATATGTACACCATTACACCAAGCTGAATCATTA
Source organism: Bemisia tabaci (assembly GCF_918797505.1). Taxonomy (NCBI): domain Eukaryota; kingdom Metazoa; phylum Arthropoda; class Insecta; order Hemiptera; family Aleyrodidae; genus Bemisia; species Bemisia tabaci. The sequence continues at coordinate 30,951,731 of NC_092797.1, read as the reverse complement.
GGCACTTTTTGGAAGCTTAAATTAAAGTTATCGCTGATCCTGTTAAGAGAAAATTCTACCTGCTTAATACAATCAGTTCTCTCTTAGCGGTTCTTAAGGCCTTGTTCACTTGCGTAGAGTTCTCGGAACTTTAGCTGAATAAGTTATAACTTTTTCCATCCATGCGAAAAAAAGGTGAAAAACGATGCGCAGCCAAAAGTTCTACGAACAATTGCTCAAGTGGACAAGACCTGATGTATGAGCCTGCCATTTCATTTGCATTTCTGATTGTGAATTTCCATGTATCCAGCACTGCCAGAAGTAAATGAATAGGTTTTGTGATCTAAACAGAGTAGATCAGAATTTTAGGTCTATTTTTCGTTTTTGAACTTCAAAAAACCAACGATGTATGTCCTGGAATTTTCTTGGGATCGTCTTCAATGCTCTAGTAGCGATGACTCGGTTTTGAGTTTACAGCGCCCGTCCCTTGCAAAAACTGGGGCTCTCAAATTGAAGATAATTCTATGACATCTTAGCCATTTCTGCACGAAATCCTTGAAAATCTCAAAATCCAATCTATGATGTATCTCAAACACATTGGTTCCTTTTAAAAATCGTCAGCCTAAATATCTTTGAAAGGCAACATTCAACGAATCTGATAGTGAGCGTCTTTGAAGCCCCTATTTTGTGCGTGGGACAGGTGCTTAAGTGAGCTATGTTTCTTTTTCTCTTGGGCGGTCATATTTTAGTACAAACATTTAAGAACAAATAGGCACTAAAATAGGATCAAATTCACTAACATTTATCATAACTGAATTGAGTTTTATAACGTCTTGTAGGTAAAGTTCGCAGATATTGAAAACTGTCATGAATTACTCGTCTTTTTTCTTTTAACAGATTTTTTAAGTGAAAGCTGCTAAAACCCCATTTGCCTGCGTACTTTGTGTTGACAGAAATAGATGCAGTTGCATCAGATGCATCTCATTTTTTGGGGATGAGATTAAAAACTGAAAGTACTTCCTACATTTTTAATGCAATTAAGTAAAATGAATAAAAAGAGTTATGCGACCATGATTGGCTAGAATTAACAAAGTAATATGAATCAACAACACTTTAAACCAAAAACACTTGTGCTATCACAGCTAAAACTATCCTCCTTCCTTTGACTAATGGTATATCGAAAGGAGGATACTTGCTACCGAACAGTACACTATGATCAACCTTTGACTTCATTCAAGAAACTCTATGAGTTTACAAACATAATTCACAAAAAAAGATAAAATCAGGCAAACCTGCGCTTAATGCCACTGAAAGTTATTAAAGATGTGCGTTTTGTAAAATCACAGGATATGCAATTTTAATGCGGCTAAGTTTTTTGTGTCTACAAAATTCAAAATTCCCACAGAGTAAGGAATAAAGATCTCTTTTCATTTAACCTTCATCAGTTTCTGGGTCCTACTTCCATTAATGACTGCTTCGTTAAGATAAGATTTCTTGCTTGAATATCTGACCACTTGTAGCAATCAACAAATGAGGGTAAATTTGAGGCTGGAATTTCAAGACGCATAATGGAACCAACAATCTTGCCTAGAGAACTACTTGAGAGTTCCTTGTGGGCCCTGAAATCTCTGCATTTAAAAATTGTCAAAGGTGATTGCAAGTCCAAGAAGTTTCGAGAGGCATTTCAGAATTTTGGCCTTTATCTCTTAACTTAGCGAGATTCTTTCAAAACGAGAAATCCAATTTACTTCACTATGATAAGTCTTTCAGGAATAATTGTATGCAGCTATTGCATACAAGACCCATATCTAATTGATTGCTGTCACTCAAAAATTGCATACACACAACCTTAGAATCAACAGAATTAATTGATAGAGAGCTTTTGCAGGTCAATGAGAGAGCTTGAGTTAACAGTAAATCACACGAATCACGATCAGCTGAAAAGCAAAGTTAGGGCCTGGGGGAGCTGACTCCCAAATAAACATACAAAAATTTGATTCTGAATATTGTATCAAAGCCGTGTGACTCTCTTTTTGGTGAAATCATTTCATAAAAAGCATTTTACACTGCTGAAATGATAGGAGGAAAAAACGAAACTCTAGGCAGACTTATTGTTATGCGCACACTTCCTTCATAGGATTTTAGCCCACCAGTGAATGTACATTTTAAGGCACCGAATCCATCATCAGCACTGATTTAAATGATCCTAGAACGACCAAAAGGGTACTATAAAGAATGATTAATAATAAGACGAATATGAATCATCTTTTTCATTTTTAAGAAGCTAAAAATACAAAATACAACTACCATATTCTCAGGGTAGAGATAATTCATTGGGTTGATTAGTTGTATTTTGAACATTTAATTGGTTGAAGAATGTTTAAATTGTATTTATTTATTTGAAATATGATGCATATTAATCTTTTTATTATTTTTCTAATTTTTTTTATTTTTATTTTTTACAATGATTCTGGTATCAAGAGATGTGCAGACATTGATGGACTTAATTCTCGTGGACAAAATTAAGGCATAACAGCAAATCTGAGTGTTATTTCATATTTATTACTTTCATCCATGAAATTATTTAAAACTTAAAAAAAGCTGACAAAACAGTTGGATCTCAAAATTTTGATAGCTCATTCAAAATTACAAAAAAACAATTTTCCCTTTCAGATACTGACAACTAGCTGAAAAAGATCAACTAAACATACAATGGACAAATCTAGCGCAAATAAAGAGAAAATTCCTGATAACTTTACAAAGGTGTTCGTATGGTAAATAGCGTGCCGCCACAATACTATAACGGAAAAGGAGCTCTAAGAAAATACTCTAGTAAGCAAAAGGATACAATTTCAAAAATTTTCTACTTCAGCATTTATTTATTTATTCCTTAAATTTTTTTTCTTCTTTTTATTTTTTTATAAAATTACTGTTCAAAATATATAACATTGATATTAACATTCAAGCTTCACAGCCAAAATACATAATACATAATTGTTAAGTTTTTGAAACCCTTAAAAGCTTAACTGCACCATCATTCACCAGACCCGCAAAACGGTAATTTGCTGCCATAATTTACAAGACCTGCAAAGCAATGCTTGGCATGAACAAACTTTCTTCATATAACTGATCGATTGAAAATACCATTGCAGAATGCGAGTTTTTACCAAGTATTATCAAATTCTTCTTTTCTAAATCAAAAGTTGACAGAGAATTTAGTTTATGGATGATATATATATAAAAAAAAAAAAAAAACTGCAGCATTCAATTTCGCAAGCATGAGTATTACGAAGAAAAAAAAGAAATAGAAAAAGAGGGCAGACAAAGCAAAAAAAAAGACAGAAATTTTTGAAAGGTATCAGTCCTTTGAAATATTTGCTAGGGGCAAGGCAAAAATATCGTTGAAGAGCCGACTATCTCACACACAAAATCACAAGTCTATTAAATAAAGGAGTTTTTTTTATTATTTAACAAAGCCTAAGTGGTTGTTTCAATTTTTTTTCTAAAAGTCTACTCTAACCTATTTTTTTCATGCGGCTAAAATCACTTGGATAAAACTAAAAACAAAAAACAAAGTCGGTTCAAAGATTTGTCGGAGAACATGGGTAGTGTTTGGGACATACAATTTGATCCAGATTTCTTGAACAGAAAATAATCATTCTGAATTCATGGAAACGTATAACTGAATTATGAACAAACAATTAGCATACTCTAGGATGACCTTAAATAATAAGTTTTGCAAGATTTGTACAATTCAAAAAAATTGATGAAAGTACCCAAGATACTGGTTACAATTCGAGAGTCACTTATCGCACTTAACTAAAGCTTCTTCTTAACAACAGACACTTATTTTCCAACAAAAAATTAAATTTTTATGATTTAAATATATTTGCTTTTTTTCATTGCCGCAATATAACAAATGAATAATATCTGATGATGATATTCCGCTCAAGGTAATCCTACAATCAAACGAATATGGGTACATGGGACTTGAAAAAATATTCATTGCATATCTTCTAATAAGAAGAGAGATATTGAGGTTTGTTTTAATTCAGACAAAATGGCTCTTTTAAACTTAAAGGCTGTTGATAATCTTGCGCAAATAGCAAATTATCTTGAAAATACATACATTCACAAAACTTGATACAGATTGACAAGATGACACACTGTGAACATGGTTGATAACAATTAATACTTGTTGTTAATCAACTAAATCCTCTCCTTTTGGAGAATGACAAAAGAACATTACACATGTAAGGAGTGAATGAGAAGATTCATAAAAATGGGCACAGATTCACATGAAATTGCTTGGATATGAAAACTGCAATCCATTGTCCATTGAATCACAATGGTAATAAAATATGCTGCTTATAACTTTCAACAACATTTTCTAAAATCATTAGATCTGTGCCAATTAAAATCTTCATGCACCAGGAGGTTGAAAATTGCAGGACTATGAATGAACAGTGTATGTATTAATCACTTTTACAGTGCACTAAAGGGCTCTGCGACACCTAATTGTCACTGGAATCTGTCAAGATTAAAGGTCTGAAACTCAAAAAAAGACAGAGAGAAAAAATAAAAATACTAGGAGTGAATTTAAAGAAGGGTCAAAGATTCTTGTTATTTTAGTCAATCCAACAAAGTTTACGAAGCATAAAAATTTTCATGGCAAAGTCAGATCTACTTAACATTATATTTTGCAATTCTGGCTTAAAACCTAATTTGTTTCACATACTTGTCTGTATGCCTGTGTAACAGTACTGACCAAACTGAGTCAACGGTGAAAATTTCCAATTTGGAAAAAATTGACTTGAAAATCGGCACAATGCAAATTGTTGGTAAATAAATAAATAGATAAGAATATGATGTCAGGAATGCGTATCAAAATCAAAGGGTGAGATAACTCTCAAGCTAATATCCAGAGATAAGAGGCATTCAGCCATTTATTATTTGCAACGCTACAAATCTTAGTGAATCAATTTGTTCAAGTAATGCGTACGTTAATGTGATTATTTGAGCTGTTGAAGCTATGATAAAGATAAATTAAGGGAAAACACAAAAAAAGGGTTTAAAACTTAAAGTAATTCACTCCTCGGAAATTACAATAATGAAATTTGATGTTTGGATTTTAGATGATGATTATGATAAAAAACTTGATTATAAAATATGACACAGGATTGACAAAAAAAATATGACTTAATCAATAATAAAATTTGTTTAATTTTTAATATTTCTAAAATTCTTTTAAGATATTTAAAATCCCTTCTTAAAGAGAGAAAAAAAGAAAAGATTTAGTAAGGAAATGAAAAACTCATGCTTGAGACAGCAGAACATAGGATAAAGTTTTGAAATGATCTGTAGAGAAAAATAATTAGGTGGAATGAGTAATCGGCTCTGAACTAGAGCATATTTAAATCTTGAACACATTTTACATGTTGGATGCACTAGAAGCTGAAATAGAGGCACAAAAACTGTATTCAGGGATGGTTAAATGCGGTGAAAAAAAGCAATAACAACAAGAGTTTACAAAAAAAAAAACAATAGTGGACGAGAGACGATATGTCTTGCGTAGAATAAATATCAATCACCATAATGCTTCAAGGCTAATGTTTTGGAAACCAGGATTTTTCCGTACTTCCCAGTACTTATTTGTGAAGTCCCACGATTCTTCATTGTCTTCATCCCTCCTAAAAAAAAAAGCAAGAATATTTAACAAATTAGGCAACGGACACACAATGCAATAACATAAGCTCTATTTTAAACAAGTAAGTAGCAAACACAGAAAATTTTACAGTGTCAAGAGGAAAGTCTTGTCAGGGTATTTTCGAAAAAATAAATTTCCCTGGATAAAATATACGTCTTTGAGAAAAGTTATGCATATTTTTCCTTGAAATTTGTAGATATCTTGTGTTGAACTAACGGCAAAATTGTCTGAAAAATTGGGATTTTTTTTTAACTTTACCAGAAAATTCGTGTTTTGTTAAAGGAAATTTGGCAACACCTGAAGATTCATACAGCATTTTTCCATTGCATAGCAGTATCGGTGATCAAGAAAAGCCTCTGTTTCCTTGCTGGCCCGGAGAATAAGAAAGACAAAAAGAGTCAGATTCCTCTGGATGATAATTGTAGTGACTGATAAAAGCTAGTGACTAGCTTTCATGCGATTAGAGTTTTTATAATGAGCAAAAGTTCTCAATGCTGATACTCACGAATCAATACCACAATTTTGATGAATACTTTTTCTACCATTTCGTCAAAATGAGCTTTGCTACATCGCATCATGCTGAGCAAAATCTGTAAAAATAAACCTCAACTCTATCAACAAATGTTATAAATTGCTTGTGTTTGTGATATTAAATGAAACTTACTTGAACCATTTTGGCTCATGATGAATGCCCAATTCTTCAAACCGTTTTCTCCTATCACGCTGAGCTTGTTCTAACTGTAGTTTTAATTTTTCAGCACCATCTAGATCACCTTCCTCTAACAGCCTGTAAGAAGGCAGATACAAATATTTCATTATTCTTTCATCTCTTAAATTAGTTGTCATCATCTGCATTTCCAAGTGAGAGAGAGATCTTATTTCCTAGATTTTTTTCTGATTCCCATATGAGTTTCAAGGAGCTAATTCAAACTAAGAGAATTCAAGAGTTCATGACAGAGAATATACTCTGACTTCCTCAGACGTAATTGCAATGGGCCACTAAACAGTATCTGGGCCAGATAAGAGTCCCATATTTTCTCTTCAAAATCTTACCTAGAAAATGATTCACACAATGGGAAGTTCAGAAATTAATTTCTTGTATTGATGATTGTATTCTTAACACAGATAAACTGGAAGTTAAATGATACAAATGACGACACATGTCCTTTTTTCGTTTAACCAACATTAATTGTAAACACCAACTTCTTCAGGGTGTAGGTAGTTGATTTCCAGACTTCGCTTTGTGTGATTCATTTTCCTGGTGAAATTATGGAGAGAAAATATGTTGCATGGAGCTTTAACTCATACCCATTGGATTTTACTGTTACATTAATTTCCATCCCAATAGAAGAGGTAAGTAAACTATATCAAACTAGAGATATAAAATTTGGATTTAGTCCTCTCCAAGTATTTAATGCTGAAGGGCAGAGAATAATAAATCGTAGTATCAAGTTACCGCTTTTACTTGTGAATTTACGAGTCTTGTTTTGGCAAGCTTTGATTCATGTGTATTTCTGTCAGAAATATACTGTTAGTGATACATTTTGATTCCACTATTAGAAGTTTGGAAATAGATCATGTTTGAGTTTCTTACCTTTGATCAGGGCGAAACCTGGTGTCCGTGACAGGTAAAATTTTGGCTGATTCAGCATCTAATTCATTTAACTCGATAGCGAACCTGGTAAAGCCATAATACAACTCATAATCTTCTGGCATTGTTCCTGCAAAATCAAGACAAATATTCCAGTAAAGACACTAGTACATATGAACACACTTCGATTGAAACTCTCGTATCAAAAAAGCCTGACTCTGAAAAGAAAATTAAACCTTCAAAACAACAAAATAGGATTCAGCTAAAAATTTTAGTGAATGGAAAAGGATTTTGGTGCATGTTAATCAGTTCCTGGAAAGAGCCCGGCACGAGCATTGCCTGGCAAAGAGTATGAGGCATCAGTGAACATATCCTGTCTGTTCCATGAAATTTTTCTTTGATGCATGGCCGATACAATTTTATTACATCCTTTGAAAGTATTAAATGAAATAAGCTTATTGTTTTTTCCCCAACTTTTCTTGACAACCGCAACAGGGAAAAAAATTCACTCTAAAGTACAAAAAATTAGGGTAGCAAAAAACAGGGTTTGAACTGTGTGCTCGTTGTTTTCCAATCAACGGTCAATACGGTGGTAAATTTTGCAGGGAAAAATACAAGGCAGAAATTCCTCTCGAGCTTGAGTGACCCATTTTGTTTCAGAGTATTATTGATTGAAATACATAGACTCATGCAGGATCAACCCACTTCACAAATGATTTTCTATTTTATTGATATGAAAATTAGACACAGACCTTGTCTCCAAATGCATTTCGCTGAAGGTGCAACACCACAGTAAAGAGCTTCGCTCCACTTGCCGAAGAGCTTCCTCACCACTTTCCCTTCGTTTTCATCGATTACTACACCGTGAACTTCATGTCTTTTTGCTGACCAATAACTAGCCTGTGAGAAAAATGAGAAATTAGTATTTTTCAATCAGCAAAAGATCAACAAAGGTTAACAAACTGATACAAACACAATAAATACACAACATACAAACACTTTCATAATACTGAGAGAGAGATCTTGAGTAGTACAAAGTCGAAATTTAAAAATGTTGACAATTCCAGAGCTGATGATTCCGTAATAGTAATACAAAAATCATTTACCTATTATATCAGAAATTAATTGTACCTGTTACAGAAAAATTGCTCTCTTCCATTTCTAAAAATGTTATGATTACATGATTCACAAAGTGCCTTTTTGATCTGGGTGCTAAGCAAATTTTTCTTCCATGCCGTGGATTTTTTTTTTTTGTAGGATCGTGCAAAGCTTGAATGTTTCTTTTGCTGTAACACGGAAACTAGATATAAGGCGTCTCACTGTGCAACAGCCAAGTTGTGAATTTTGTGATCCTGCTGTGACAAAAGGCTGGGTAGGCTCAAAGCTCTAAATCAGTGATTGGCCACTTAATTTTTGCATCTCATATCCTACAGTTTTTAGGAATTTTAAACTTTGAGGAGAGCAGGGGCATTAGAAATTAATTAAGTGCATTCAAGATTTGAAAAATAAATGTTTTTTTTCGGAGTATTGGACCTGTTTTTCACGGAACTCTTGGACAATCTTGAATTAAGTCTAGAATTTACTGGAATGATGACTGTATTTTTTTGATGAGGAAAGACAGGGAGATCTTGGTTGATCTTGACCTCAGCTATAATAAAGTATGGTAAATTGTGTGAAGCGGTGAAAAGGTAAATTAACACTTGGACAACTCACCTTAACAAATGTTAGTTTACAAGTAATATTTTTATCTACATTAACAATTTTCAATTCACCATACTGGTCTACCCATCTTTGACCGCTAAACAAGTTGTGAACACAGGTTGTAACCTTGTTCCACCGGTAATGATCCTTCTGATCGGGTTTCAACAATCTTACATTGATAAAACCTGAAAGAATAAATTTGGTAAGTAAACATAAAACATAGAAAACATAATTGATGAAGGAATGTAAGTACTGTTGTTTTGGCAGTGAAGGATCTTTTAACCTTAAATTGTAAGCATTTTATGATAGAATCTAATGAAATTAGTTTTTTGCTGTAATTTGAAGCTTGGTGGTAAAATCACCTAGACGACATGTGCATCAAACTGCAATCAGTCTGTATGTAGTAACACTACTTTGCTAGGGTTTTGATAGAGCTGTTTGGATAATTCATTCACTAAATGGCCCAAGTTTGCTTGTGACGCAACCGCATGCCCAAACCTCAGACTGGTTTACACAAACTCGGCAGAGGTAGATAAACAGGAGGCTGCGCTGCACTATAGATGGGTCCAATTAGACCAAAAATGTGTCTGTAGCTGCCTTCCTGATTGGTTGACGCTATTGGCACCAAATATCATGACTCCTCGAGAGAAAATTTAAGCCTTAATGAAATTTTACACTCTGTAATAAAAACATAAGTTTTGAACTGAAATTCAATGCACACGGGCAAAACCATCGACACTCCAATAAAATGAACTTTTTCTAGCAGTTCGTAATTATTCAAATGCACTTCCATTGGCTTAGCATTCATTATTAAGAAGATCTCAACAGGGTCCTGGGAGGCGCGGCTCAATTTAAACAAATTTGGCAAAGACAAGGCGGCAAGGATTGAGAATAAAAAACAAATCATACCATTTGGTTGGAATTCCATTGATTTTCCCCAAAATTTAGTCTTAATTCTGACATCCTGCCAAAATATAAAATTCCTCGAGTCAGCATGACAAACACTGACAGGTGGATGATGACTAACCTGCAAAAGAGAAAAATGAAAACAATTTTAAAGGAAGTTATTCTCTGATGAAAATATTTCACTCTTTAAAAAGCAAAACTGTGAGGAGAAACCAGATTTTTTGCCTTGTTCATGTGAAGAAGACAAGACACAGAAGGGGTTTGGGAACATGAGAATTTGTTGTATTAATATTGAGAGACTTATCTACAAAGTCTAGGGTCTACTAGGGCAAGAGGTCCAAAAAATCTTGTCACTAAAATTCTAATGTCAATATAGACTTCAGCTAGAGCCCAATGAGTTACACGACTTATCAAAACCAAATTAGTACCAAAAAATCCAAAGCCAACCAACAAATCAAAGATGTGATTTTAACACACACATCCCCCACTCTTCCAATCAACAGGAGGGGCAAGAACTTCAGCGAATAACCACTTAGATAGATTAGAATCTATTCTGAAAAACTTACTTGTTCAGCTACGAACTTAAATCCTTTATCCTCCCGAACACATTCGTAAGTTTCTCCTAGAAGAGGATTGAAAGGCTTAGATCCAGCTCGGTAATATGAGGAACCATAACTAGAGACCGCAAAAGCAGCGACATGTACCATCCTTTCATAGGGGTCGGTAAGCTCTGCAGCTTTGTCTAATAATTCACTATACTCAAGTTCTTCACACATTCGCTGAAAAAATCAGAAACAGAAAAGTAAAGAATAATTATAGTAGATACGTTGATTACCTGCTAATTAATTTGGGTATCTACTACAGAGTTACTTGAAGTATCATCAAACAATACTGGAATCTAGACTCAATTCACAGATTGTAGGTACTTTATTTAGCTCCTCTTACTTTGAAGCGATACGACTTTTCTCTTCGGACTTTTTCTGAACTAAGAATTATTCCATGAGGGTGCAATCAGTCAAGTGCAATTAGTGTATAGAATAAAGATGTACTCTGTGAAATGCAGTTATTCAAAACAAATTTGAATCAGCAGGTGAGTTTAAAGTTTTTAAAATTTTAACATTTCCTCATCCATGATTAAAGTTTACAGTAATTCAAACATCGAAATAACACTCTAGTGACTGCAACTTTCCAATAAAAATCGAATGAGTATTTTTTTGAGCTCAACTGAGAGAATGTAGGCTCTCAAATGCATATACTCAACTTTTCAGAAAAAAGGATGAAGGTTATTTTACACTCTCCTCTGAATAAAAAGAAAAACTGAGACAGGCAAAAAATTTCTTTCATACTTTACCTGTAACATATTTAACGGTTCATTGAGGGCGACAGGCATGGAGACTTGCGACAAATCTTTACCAATATTTTTACACAGCAAATTCCACAAGGAAAGACCCTCTGTATTTGGCCGAGGACATGGTAACTTGGTTCTGCGCCCAGTCATGTTTGTTGAAACGGAACCATCAACTGTAAAAAAATTAAACACAAAAAATGAAAATAAGCAACTGAATTCTTCTTGAAACCAAATTTTTAAGTTTGATAATATCAACAGCATGTAACATTAACAATAAGAAAACAAACAATTTGAGTTAACAAACTCTTAAGGGCAATTATCATCACTGTCTCCTTGAAAATATTTTATGGAATCTAGGTGACTCAAATACAGTCACACCCTTTTATAACATTCACAAAGGAGAGCTAAAAGTAGGTTGTTGCTTCCAGAAAGAGGTTATTTTCGGAAACACTGCGATGAGAAACAACTGGTTAGGACTTGAAAAAATGAACATCGTTGGTAGAAAGTTGTCATTTCAAGAAGCCTTACAATAGGATACAACTATAAGATGATATCTTATTTGATTTCTGTAGGGTATCTACTGGTGCGTCATCATCCTTGCTGTTTGCATGCCTTTTCTTTACTTTCTCCATAATTTCCAAGATATCTCTCTTTTAAAGGTTTTCTGAAATCCTAATTTTTTCATTGCCTTTTCCTCTTTTTTTCTCTACCTGACACGCATTTTGAACTCTAATGAGGACATATTTTTGTAAAAGATGAAGAAATTCTGATTTAGAAAGTGAAAAGTGGGAATGCTAGAGGGATGAACTGAAAAACGCAGAACCTAGCTGAGATTTCAAGGGAATGTGATAAGATTGAGTACGCATGAAAATTGCATACCTCCGGGGTACTTTTTTTGGATTCATGAAAAAAACCTTGAATTTCTAAGCTTTCATATGAAAACTGCGTGCGTTTCCTGTATTTCTGTACCGCTCTTTCAAAATCTATACTTTCTCAGTGTATCTGTGCTTTTTCTGTACAGTAGACACCCTGCTTCTAGTAAATACAGGACTGAATTTCGAAAATTCATCGATTATACTACCATAGGCAATTTTTGTGGGAAATTTGGACACAGTAATTTAGTTATTAAAAAAATGGAGCACTTACTATTATTATGTGCATTATAGTGAGAGGGGGCGAGCTCACTGTTTTCACTAGACAAGGACCCTTCCTCACTGGATATAGAGCCTGCTTCCGAAGATGTGTCTGAACCTTGAGTTTCTACCACTCCAGATGCACAACGTTCCACGATATCAGTATCAGGCCCGGTATTATTCAAGTACTCTTCAGCATCAAAGAACTGTTCATTTTGGCTTATACACGAAGAACTGTAAGATAGGGATGGCCGTAGTGGTTTCTGAAAAAAAAAATCAGTCATAAATATATCAAAGTCAAAAAGAAAACCCATCTTAAGAAGGAGAGGAGGCGGTTAAAAAGATTGCGCCGTGAGCAAAAACTTTAGAGTGAAAATGAACGATTGATTCTATGGATCTGTCATGGCAAAAAACTTCAGACGAGCTTCTTTGAATTTTGCATTCTTTCGTATTCCTACAAATCACAAAGAAGGACAGAATTTAATTTAAAAGAAATTAGGAGGTTTGGAGAAATGGCACAATAGCTGTGACTGAAACACATAAATCTGAAATAATAGGTGTATGATATCTGTCCCACCTTCGCAACAAGAGAGGGAGAACTCTTCGTCATTAATAATCTGGCAGTATTGTATTTGTAAACTTTTTTAACCCCATTTTTTTCAAAATTGATACTTGGAAAGTTTTAATTTTAAAAATCAATAGATGCAGAATGTCAAATCAAACAGTGAAAATATTTAACTGACTTTAACTTCCTTTGGATTTTAGGATAACTTCTTTCAAAATGCCGTCAAGTCATTAAGAGCAGTTTATAATGTTGCATCCAGTTTTTTATACTAAACTAACTTGGCAAGGAATCTTAAGAAAAATATAGTTTGCAGTTTTGACTTACAGGCTCTGTTAAATCGCTGACATCGGCTACTTCATGAATTTTGTTCAACCTTGCTCTCAATTCAACATTCTGTTGTTGCGTTTGAGATAAGATGCTACGCAGTGAGGATAAAACGGCAGAACTTGAATTGCTTCCAATATTTGTTTCACTTTCTAATGCTGATTTTAACCTATCTTTTTCATTATTTAACGTATACAATACAGATTTTAAACACTCATTCACTGAAAAAGAAAATTTTGAATCAAGAATTAGAGTACAAAGAGAAAGAAAAAAATTCAGGACAAGTATGTATGAGTTTTTATTTACACACTAAATTCTGATGAATCAAAAACTTTCTGAGATATTACCAACATTACTTTGATTGAGATAACAATTTTTAATGACTTGGATTTTATTTCTAAGAGAAAATATAAGTCAATCGAAGATATTAGGATACACTTCAAAAGCTTCATATTTTTGTTTACTAACCCTTTGTTTTGGTTCATTGGTAATTGGCACTATCAACCTGGCTTTCAATAAAAAAAGAATAGAAGAAATGCAGCACTCATTTTTACAATTTCATGTGACCGAAGTCACCAGTTGACCGTGTTTTGTGACCTCTCTCACACAATTTCTTGCTGTGTCAGGACTGCATGTCCCTTGTGCATCAGATGTGAGGCAGTAAAATTAATCACAGGATTTTTGAAACTCCTAGCATGATTTGCTCTCTTACTATCATCAAAATCTGCTTGTATTTTTCCATTTGCAATGCAAAACTGCATGTGGTCACTACATGTAAATATTTCGTATGAATATTAGAGAAAATGATTATGATCATCTTACCATCTTTGGCTAGGGCGAGAAAATCTCCATGACTCTGAGATTCGCTGCTAGATTTATAATCAACTATAGGCACATCTCTCTCAGAACACGTACTTAAAGAGTGAGGTCTTGTTAAGGTGCAGAGAGTGGGGTTACTGGAACTTAAATTATTACTGGCTGGAGATGTTGACAAACCACCAGAAAAAGAGCATGTCTTGAAAAAAGAAAAGGAAAAAGATAAGACAAAACCAGGAATTAAGCATTCGTACAGTTGCAAAAATGAAACTTATCACATTTTGAAGAAAATAAAAGAAGAAAAAAAAGAAAACTTACACACACATCTGCCACATGATGGAATTACTTTAACAATTTTGACTAACTTGACTTAAAGGTGTAAGAAAGTGCTGTTCATTATTCATGTTTTAGGACGTTACCAATAATGCACACTACTGATAATTTAAGCCTTTGATAATTGGCACAGTTTGATAAAAAATTGCAGTGTGGTATGATACCAGAGACTAAAAGAAAAAACCCAAACAAAAATTTCTAATCAAAAGCTTTGACCGCAATGACCTATGACCATCAGAGTGTGATAATAAAAGCCGTAGCTCTCGTGAGTTAAAAAAATTGCCATTTTGTTATTCACAGAGGAGGCTGGAAAACATTGATAAAGATTTGCATTTGATTTTGGATAGTTTCCAAATTCTTGAGACTGATGTTGTTTGACCAAAAATCCTTGATTAATCCTTCATTCCTTCAAAGATGAGTACTCCAAGCCTAGTAAGATTCATATTTCTGGATGAAATCATTGACAGGAGGCAGAAATAGGCTGGAATTTCCAATTAGTTTACGGATGAGTCTGGAGGATTAACTTACCGAAATTGGTGAGGCATCCGAAGGTTCAAAGTTTTTGTTAGGACTTGATCCTGGCGGAGGGAGAGCGTTATTTGATAAATCTATCGAGCAATGACTATTTTTACTACCACCCCAACTACCTCCACTGCTTTTCTTCTTCCGTAGTCCAAACTTCTTGCGGTCTTTCTTAACATTCGGAGACAATCCATCTGCTAAATTCTGGAGGGTTGAAAAATTTATCAAATTAGTATCTTGATTTTTATACACAATACAAAGTTAATGACATACAACATAATAATCAAGAAAGAAAGGGGAAAAGGGGGGAGAAGTACCAAACAGAGCAAACATACGTCCACTGAACATGAATATCACTTGCTGAGTCTAAAATCGTCACGATGATAGAAAATTAAAACCGTGAACAGTTTCCGTGTTTAAAAAATTTGTCTTCAGACTGACCAGATTTGAAAATTAGGAATGTGTGGCTGACAGTAAAAACAGAGTGGAGTTTTCATCAAATGGAAGTCTGTTCTTTTCATTAATTTTAGAAATTTCGTATGTTCTATTGATTTCCTTACACATACAAGTGATTCTGTGAATGCGTGTATGCACTTGGCTCCTAGTATATGAAAGCTATCCAACAGTTATATTCAAAATTTGGATTACAAATAACGGAAAAAATTAATGGCTTGCTAACACTAGCAAAAAAACACTGGGCTCTTCAGATCATGAGATAATTATGAACAAGCTCATTTCTCCTTCTGACGGATGAAAGAGATAGGTTTCCAGATTTTCAAGTACAGAGAGCCTGTGTAGAGCAGGTTGGAAAAATTCTACTTCTACTTTTAAAAAACGCAGAAACTAAACGATGAAAATAGAATCAAAGATAAAGAAGAGCAGAGAATAAGAATAACAATATCTGTACTCACATTTTGTCCGAGTTCACTATCCGTCGCAGAGGCCAATTCAATTTGATCTAAGACTAATGACAATTGCTGTAGATTTTTCTCCACTTGGTTCAAACGTTTAGAAGCTTGATCAAGAGGTGATGCTGAATCTATGATCCATGCAGCTAACCGAGGCATTCCAGGAGGAGGCGAACATGCTTTTACCGAAGAAGCTAGTTCTGTTGTGGTTAGTTCTGTAGAAAAAAACCAAAAAAAGGCTTTAAATAACTTCAGCAAAAACTTCTAAAATCAGCAACACATTACTGATGAGTATGAACACTTTCACTGCGCTCAACTAGACGAAAAATATCAATTTTTGCACAGCTACCTTCATCCACTCTAGAAAGCAAGTTCAGGAAGTCAGGAGAACAATACAAATAGTAACATAGTTTTCTCTTGCAGTCAGATTTTAGGCAAGTCCTGGGTAGTTGCATTCTTTATCCATGGATTTTAAAGATTGCTCTCTCTGAAAAGTTGTGTGAAATTTTTAAGGGGGTGATTTTAAATGAACTCAGTGTGGATGATTATGAACAATTGAATAAATTAGCTCGGGATATTAAATTTTTGTCTGCAGCACTCCCCCTGTGGCTTGGCACTGTAATTCCGAATTTGATGTACGCCACACCATCCAGACCGATGGTTAGAAAAAAAGTATTATTGAAAAAAGTGGCGACTAGCAAACTGATGTGCTCTCTACTGTCCCAAACTTGACCCTTCCATATTACAGAAAATAGCAGAGCCACTCAATATGAACTGATCCAAAATGTAGTTCAGGAGCTAAAAAAATTTGATGCTCCTTCCATACGGCCCACAGATGAATCCAAAAGACAGCACATTAGCTAAGAAATAATAATTTTCGATTGCAGCATCCTGCCACAGTTAGCAAAAAATAGTGACACAGCTAACGTATTTAGCAAAAAGTAATGATTTACACAATGAGTACAAAAATCCCAATAAACATATTTGAAAAAGCTTACTTGATCGATTCTTATTCACAGATTTTGGTTCGGCCGCCAAGCGATCTCCTCGGCCACAACCAAAAGTAAGGACATGCTGCCTATATAATCGATGTACTTTCAACTGCTCTACCCATTCTTGAAAAGACTCAACAGTTTTAGCCTAGAAAAAACAAAAGTTATTGAAGGAAGATTAATAATTAGATACCAAGAGACAGGACATGAGGAAATATATTTTCATCAAACATCGTCTAGAAGAGCAGGTCCTGGCATTAATCTCAATATTTACTATTAGAAACTCTTGATGAACTTCCACTTAACTTTAATCCCATTGAGCTCTGTAATATCAAATTTCAAAAGCCATACCAGGTACGCCTGCGAGTCCAAAAATTATTTCTCTTGAATGTTCCTTTGCTTTTTCATTCGAAATGTTAAGAATATTTGAATGAAAAAGGACTAATAATCGCAGGTTGATGAGCAAGATAATGACATTTTTTCCTCTCCTTTCAATAGTGTGTGAGTTTAATTGTTGTAAGAGTACACTTCCCACCAAAAAATAAAAAAAAAAAAGTTTAAAAGTGTTTAATTTTCACCAAAAATGCCTGAAGAAGATGGATCCTTTCCATAAGAAAACTGAGAAACTCTGTATTTATCATTGTGAAGTTTATCACGTTGCACACTTAAATTTACATCACACGATGTTAAATAAGGAAAGACAATAAAGTGAAAAAACCAGGAAGTTCAAATATCACACTTAGATAGATAAAATTAAAAAAGAAAACTCAAATGATTTTGAGCGGAAGTTATGAGCACTGAGATTAACCTGCAAGAGGTCAACGAATGAACTATCTATCTTAGAAGAAGTATAATAGGACGGGTAGATGGAACCACTCATCACACAGGTAAAATTAGATACCCCCGGCTTGACAGAGCACCAGTCTAAACTTGCATGTCTTATCAGTTCATCAATAAGTTCCAGTAAACCAATTCAACCCATTTACTGATAACTTATCACTTGCAAAAGCACTCCTGAATTCTCCTCAGAAAAACTCTGATACACTAGGGAAACCCATTCGTTTTCATTCTAAAATTATTGCTCTTCAACAAGGTGATATCAGAACTCAAGATTGTCACTGATAATTTATCTAAATAAATAATAAATCCCCATGATCTTGAAGGAGGCACATTTAGGTTTTTCGGTCTGTTCACTTGATTTTATTTGTTCATGTTCGAGGGGGAGTTGATTCTCAGTGGTACTTATCCACATAAGATGAAATGACAGAGGACGGGATAGTAATTTAAAAGGGACAATCAGGTAGGTTACATAACAGAAAAAAGTCTGACAATAAGTCGATATGTTTTTTACCTTTAAATGATAAATAAATTCTTCAGCATCAATATCAAGCCGCCTCCTTTTCAGTTTAGCTGAAATGACAGAGAGACCAATATCTAACTGACCATGAATTTTGCCCCGAGCAACATCTCCTGGACTTTTTCCATAGACAAGGATGCCTTTATCTACCATAAAATAGCGCTGGAAGAAAAAAAAAAATATCGTGAAAACTTAAATCAAACTCAGAGACAACATTAAGTAAAAGTGGCAAAGCTAAAAAAAAAGCGATATCATATTATTAGGAAATTACTTATGGTTAAATATTGCCATGTTCAGCTAGAACTACAAAATATTAAACCCCCCCCTCCCTTCTCTTTTCCCTCCAGATGCCACTGCTGTTATAAGTAAGCATCATCCTCATAAATACAATTTGCGTTATATTAAATAATTACTCAAAATCAATTAAAGGAGAGAAAGAAATATACTTAGAAATATCGGCAGTTTGGAGTATGGCACTTAGATGTATTATCAAGGTTGCCTGTCCTTGAGATGTTCATTGGGTCACGTCAAGCACAATTTACTTCGGTAGGGCTCTGCTTGAAGCCTGTAATAGCTTGACAGCAATTGAAGCATTTTAATTGTCGGACAAAGAGGACCGCTTTAGAAAGTTAAAAAATTGAGGGGGGTAAAATGGTAAAACTGATAACATGATTTACTGTCTGGATCTGTAGCAGTAACCTTCGGTAACGAAAACGAGGCAGATGCCTGAATACTGCTTGGAAAGCAAGGTCTTCGCAGCGGAAGGAGGGGAGGCATTTTTTCTCATCAAAATTCTGAATTAAAAATCCTGTTAGGATTTTCGGCACTCATAGCAATTTTTGGAAAAAAATTGTAAGTGCCTTTTCTGGAAAAAATATTCTTTGATGTTTTATCTGCAAATTTAATGAGTGATATCGAAACAATGGCGCCAAGGTAGTCAAGTTTTCTAATTTGATTTTCGAATGACTAAGTTCACAAAATTTAGAGACAAACCTTATGCCAGCCTTTCAGAGGAAATTTCCTTTTCTTCATTAAATAACCAAAAAATACGTCAGGTTTCCTCTCAAATCTTTGTCCATCTTTCAGTCCTTCTAAGATTTCCCATTCAGAGCCTCGTCGGTTCAACTTCTTGGGACCTGAAAAAATTCAAAACATCCAGGGTTAGAGACACTTTATAATTCAGATGAGGGAGATCAATTTTCAACGGAGGCTCCAGGGGAGCTTGGAGACCCTCCATTAGCCACTTGCTGACAAATAGTTACTTTTACTTTTGAATTCCACGATCGAAGCCTTAAAATAATACTCTCTTGTCGGCAGTTGAGTGATTTTTTTAGCCACTCGTATGACTAACGTGCGCACTGCGCAATAATGCGGAGCGATGCGATAGGATGTGACATTGTTTCATATAACTGCTCCGACATATAATTATGCAGAGACTCATATATGTACGGTCATCCTATGCCGGCGTTCCTGTATGAATTTTGACCGTGAGGTTGACATCCTTTTTTTAACTTGCACACTTTTTGTTTGAACTTATGAAAAAAAAAATAGGAATCCTTGCGGATTGCAAATTAGACTAGTCTCCTTGACACCCACAAAAAAAGTGAATTGAGACGAACTGCAAATTTTGCAGCGATAACGAGACTGATTAAACTTGGTGCTTAAATTGCTGAAATTTTTCGTTTGCCAACACTTACTTAGATTATGATATCTATGACGCATTTTATCTGAATGGCAGACTATTGTTGCTGGATTAGTTGGCAGAACAATGAATGAAGTCTCGGTCAAAAAAAAGAGAGAAGAAGGGTAAAAAATTCAATGATTAAAAAGTTACTTTGTCTTATAATTTCCATGATCTACGTTAAAAAAAGTTAGTGTCCACTTCAGCTGACCCTAGCTGGTGCTGTTGACAACGAAAATCGGTGTTTCTGTTTCATAGACCACGAATCGGTGCTACGAACCAACTTCGATCATTCAATCGACTATAGTTGTTAGACGCACAATTAATTAAGTTCTTGGCGTAATATACATCACTAGTTGAGTTGGCTGGGCCAAAATCAGCCATTAATTCTGTTATAAACCCTCCTTACATTTCCTAAAGTTGATCTAAATTGCCCTAAAAAAGGTTCTGGCTTCCGCCAAATGACACAACTGCCGCTGAATGTTATAAGCTCTATGAACGTTCCCTAGGGCGAAGGTTCAATTCAGAGACTGGTCAAAATTTTCAGAAAACCAAGTGAAAATGAATCGGAAAGCATTGTAGCCAGAGTGTCTTGCGAAAATTTCAAACGGGATTTTCTTGATATTTTATATGAAATTTCTTGACGTTTTGCGCGAATAAATTGACACTCGTTTGACTTTACGAACCAACATATAAAATGAATTGAACCAAATGTTCCACTTTTGCATGCGTTTGACGTACTCGAAAATTCCTGATCCGTGACAAATTGCACAATACGTTGTAATTATGCATTAAGAGCTACAGTGTCTGAATCATCCGTAAAAACAATTTAGTGCATAGGGAAACTAACGACACGCACGCTATTTCTAAACTGAGCCAGAAATCACAGTTTCAAATTGCAAAATGAGGTCCAATTTGTCTGATTTGATTTTTCCTGACGACATGAAAGTTCCTGATATTTTCCTATTTTCCCCCTTATTACTAACCCACAGTGGATCGAGTCCATGTGAGAGGTCGGACATGAACTTTTTGACTAAAACTGCGAATTTTGATGTTTATTTCGTCATATTTTAAACTTTGAGGGGTGCTATGAGAAGATATTTCACGAGGAAACCAAAGGGACCACTTTCAGAACCTCAAAGTTTGTATAAACGGAGTTATAAGCGTTTAAAGTTGCCAAATTTGTCCGACCTCTCCTATTTACTCGATCCATTGTGTGACGGTGGACACCCGGATAGAGTTAAAGCATCGTGACTGCGGCGGCTAATGCGAGACCGCAAAGGTTCTCAAACTTGGGAATCCAGAGCGGGTCGCCACCGCGTCGGCCACAACTACCTAAAGGGAACTCGCCCTGCAGAGGGCGACCGAGGGGGGTGCGGGGGCGGGGGCAAAACAAGACGGACGAAAAGCTGACAAAAGTTGGACGAAAGTCCGTTCCGTTGTCAGGCCGACAAAAGCTGGAGCGTTGGGTGAAAATTGAGTGGGTCGGACGCGGGACGAGGGGAATGCAAATGGAGCAAAAACGCTGGTCTGTCCCGTCCCGTCGCGTCGATAGGTCAAAGGGATTGAGCGTCGGGCGGGCGGGCGGGCGTCACGACGCCCGCTGCGGTGGTGCGATGACGTCGATGACGTGTTCTTGATGAACGGGAGTCGTGGCAGAAAACAAACCGGTGCGGTGCGGTGGCGGTGGGCGCGAGTCGAGTTGGAGTCCACGGATCAATAGGACGATGACTTGACGTGCACGGAAAAGATAGTGAAAGTTGAGTGGGAATCGTCCCGCTGACCCACTGACTGACTTCGGGACTTCTTCCCCGATCCCGTCGAAGTTTTCCCGGTCCCCTCTCATTCCGCGGGGTGGCTACTCATAATCACTTTTCCGAAAGGAGGAGTGGACAAGAATTCATACTTGACTTTTCTTCAAAGAGGAGGGGGAAAAAGTAGAGAAGAGACCTAAGGAAAGAAAAGAGAAAGGAGAGGAGGAAGTAAAAAAGAGGTATAAAAACAAGGAAAGTGAACGGGGAATAAAGAGAAAAAAGAAGAAAAAAGAGAAAGAAGAGGAAAAAAGAGAGAAAAAAGAGAGGAAAAAGAAGAAAAAAGAGAAAGAAGAAAAAAGAGAAAGAAGAAAAAAGAGAGAAAAAAGAGAAAGAAGAAGAAAAAAGAGAAAGAAGAAGAAAAAAGAGAAAGAAGAAGAAAAAAGAGAAAGAGGAAGAAAAAAGAGAAAGAGGAAGAAAAAAGAGAAAGAAGGAGAAAAAAGAGAAAAAAGGAGAAAAAAGAGAAAGAAGGAGAAAAAAGAGAAAGAAGAAAAAAGAGAAAGAAGAAGAAAAAAGAGAAAGAAGGAGAAAAAAGAGAAAGAAGGAGAAAAAAGAGAAAAAGGGGAAAAAAGAAGAAAAAGAGAAAGAAGAAGGTAAAAGAGAAAGAAGAAGAAAAATGAGAAAGAAAAAGAACATGAAACCGATTGTGAATCGATTGATCGAGAGAAATGTTGACTGATCGACATCGATTCGGTCGGCATGGAGTCGATCGACAAACGACGAAAAAACAGTTTTGTTTTTAAGTATTTTTCGATGGAACTATGTCGATCGGAACGATACCGATCTAATATTCACAGCCAGAAGACAAAAGTTCTCTGCTGCATTCACGATCACATCCGCAAACATTGTGCATAGTTGACATTCAATCTTGGAGCAAAATAAAAAAATGCCTTCAAAATCCTCAGAGGCAACCAGTCATACACTTTCTTGGCTCCGAGTCGGAGCAAAAGACGAGGTGCGAGGTGTGACCTCGGCGCGCTCTTATCAAGTCGCTACATCGCGAATTAATTATTTGAGTCAGAGAACGGCTAGAACGGAGAACGGACGGGCAATAAAATTTTAATAGAGTTATCTTTCGCAGGAATTTGATGCCTCTCAAGTGCGACTTTCAGCTTAGGTTTCTTCGAAACGACCTGATATGAAACTCTCAAACTGAGTGGCGCCGTAACTTCAGGGTTTACTTTGCCAACAAATGAATACCTCAAGTCTGAGTGATAACCTGCTGCAAAATATTGCGAGGATCAAATGTTGTTAGATTGTTAACCGTGTGATAATACGCAAGAAACAATCAACATTACCCGCCAGGAAAAATTTTGAACTGCTCGACTCAAACACGTTAAGCTTTCCTTGACGATCCTCCTTTGATGAAAATCGGAGCTTTGCCCAGTGGTGCGCGCCCTGCCAAGTCATGTAATTTCACAATCACGTAATCGATTATTCTTCCGAGTATAGCACTAGGAAACTCTTTGATAAAAGCACAGACTAAATTGACAATTTGAAACACAGCCACTGGCCAAGAGACTCAGATGCATTTTTCTGAAAATATGCATCGTTAGTAGAATGCGTGTCTGTCTCATTAAACTGAATGACATCTTGATAGTAATCACGAGTTCCTAGGCGATAACTGGCTATTATTTTGTGAGACTCTCTAGTGTAGGGTTGGTAAGTGACATAGCTTACGCTGCAAATTTAAATAAAAACAGAGTACGCGTAAATTGGGCCACTAGAAAGGCGATATTTTTATTATTTCCCATAAATACGTCGGAAGGGAAAGCAACCCGTTTTGTTATGAAAAGTAACATCCTTCCATAATGCGGTTGAATATAGCTCCTTGTGACAGCATTCACACCTGACTTATTTGGACCATTTGGACTTATTTTATAAGCAGAAAGGAACCAAGCCACATCACCTATTGCCAAATTTAATTGGTAATTTAATTTTTTACATGAAAACGGTTGTGCGGATTTTTGTACAAATTTCAGTGAATTTGCTGCATAGTAAGAGGCAAATTCCTTAACATTTTCAAAGGAATCCGCACAAACGTTTTCTTGTGAAAAATTCAATAGCCCAGTTAAATTTGACAATAGCTGATGTGGCTTGGTTTCTTCCTGCTAAACGCAATCCAATTTTATACCCGTAAAAACTGCGCATACAAAAAGGGGGGACGGAAAGAAAGATGCGGTTTGCATATAAGAATAATATCAACTAGATTCGTTAGGTATGACATGAGGAGGACTGCGTCGAGTTACAACTACAGCTGGTACTGATTTATCGGGACCTTGAGAGCTTTTAGACAATTAAAAAGAAGAACCCTGTTGGCAAGAATGAGAGTTCGTGGTAAGCGATTAATTCTAGATTTTACTGTAGCACAATGCCAAATTCTCGGGCCGCTTCTGGCAAATTGAAAACTCAAACTCACAGTTTGCGCGTGTTTTCTGGTATGGATCCAATTTGATGGCTTCAGAGGTACTCGATAAAGAACAAAAAAGAAGAATTAAATGAAATTACACACACCTGCATCTTTGAGGGTTACGCTTTTCGTGCTTGCTGCAATATCGTTGTTTGAATCGACAGACGGACTGTAGCTTTCTACACTCCCATCCTAGAACAGACAAGAAAATCAACACATTAGACTTGCATTGCAAACGACAAAAATGAAAATCAAGGAAAGACACGTTCCGAAAACCAGGGCTGTTTTACGTGTAATAATACTCCAGGGGGATATATCATTCCTCTCCTCGAGGCCACATTCACTTAAAAAATGTTTTTCTTCGAAGATGCTCGCCTGTAGGTATGTGCCGAGGTTTTTTTCCTATTTTATTTTTGTTGGTTTGCATTTACTGTAGAGA
This sequence comes from Bemisia tabaci, assembly GCF_918797505.1. Lineage (NCBI taxonomy): Eukaryota > Metazoa > Arthropoda > Insecta > Hemiptera > Aleyrodidae > Bemisia > Bemisia tabaci. The sequence continues at coordinate 30,927,208 of NC_092797.1, read as the reverse complement.
AAATAGAAGCCATACGACGCCACCGTATGATTATGTGATTTTTTTGTATCACAAGATCAGGAAATCTCCCAATGAATTCAATTTTCGCTCTTCTTTCAGTTATGTTTATGTAAAATAAATAAATAAATAAATCACACAATATTGGTAACATTGCCGTATCTTCTTGGATACTTTCTGCACGTTGCAGTCATTTATTTGAGGACCGTTTCAACTTACTCTGAAGCGTGCAGATGCAATATTGTAATTTTTATCAGACTATGCACTGAAAAATATATTTCGATGGCTAAAATATATACATAAAGGTGCACGCATCTAACATCTAACTGTAGCATTACCTATCATATGAAGAAAAATTTTGTAGGTAAGTTGAATATTTCGTGGAGTGATGTTCATATCTGGAGAGAGCAAATATTAAAGAAGTTTCCGGTGGCAATTGTGAATTTTTCATTCCGATGGTGTGGGCAAGTTTGCAACATCACATATTGTTTTATCTTTGCCAACCCCGACTTGCAAGAAAAACAAAATACAAATGTGGGCGATTACGTCCAGTTTCTGATTTTTGGCCATATGAGGCCTTATCTGTAACAATGGCGGATATAAAAAATTACCTTTTCGAAAAACGCTTAAAAAACTGTTTTGGTCACACAAAAATCTAATATGTTTGGCTCTAGCATAATGCACAGATCTCGAGGATCTTATTTCAAGTATTTTCTTAAAATTTTCTCGATGCTAAAACAGTTTTTTGAACATGTTTCGGAAAGGTAATTTTTCACATCCGCCATTGTTACATTTAAGTCCTCATATATTCATGGTCTTTGCGGAGGTTGTCGAGTGAGAACTTTTGTGTCATCATTCCCAGCGAAAGCGTTTGAAATTTACACGCATACAACTGCAGAACACCCACCCTTACACACGCGTACAAGCACACGAATGGTCAACAGGTCAAAGTCACGGTCAGAGAGGATTTGTGAATGAATGTCCACAGAGTTCCTCGCACAGACACAGCATGAACTTTAAAGGCACTAAAACAAGAGACGACTAGCTTCGCCTTGTTTGAGAGTAATGAATGTGGTCGATTTACAATGCGGAAGGTCGCGAGTGCAATTTGATCGGGGAAACTTGTGTCTGTGCCGTGTGCCGTGGGCTGTGTCAACTATTTTGACCTAGAACAAATCATTTCCTCGGCGATCCGCAAAATCAGTGGACATTCCACATTCCTGCCCGCAGGCATCATGCGATCGAGGATCGAGTAAAAATTATTGCGGCAATAGACCACAAAGCTGAGTAAGATTTGGACAGAGTTTAACAGAAAGGAACCAACCCACATAAGGTTGAAACTGAGAAAAAGAGGTTTGAAGTTTTATTTCTCCATAAGGCTCAATGAAGAAAATAAACTTTAACCCCTCTTGACACAGACTAATATTTTTTTCTCGACTCCGAGTTTTTGGGAGGGGAATATATTGGACTAGAGGAACTCAAAAACATTCCTATCTCAATTTTTTCGAAAATGTGGTTTGGTTCCTTTCTGATGAACTCGGTCCATTTAGACCTACATAGTACATCAATCGCTCTGTAATAGTACATCATGTCTATCAGGGTGTCTACTAAAACAGGCTGGCCAAAAATCAGTACTTTTACAGTATACTTTTTCGGTACATTCCCAAGAAATTCAGTACCTCCTCAATAGAAAAATTCAGTACTTTTTCAATACCTTCAATTGACGAAATTCGAAAAATTTCAAAAATTTGAATTTCTTGCTCAAATTGCGACAAAAATGACGGAAATTCCGGACCTTCTTGCACTTCTAATTTCGCACATTTTCAGTACTTCCGGACCGCCCTGAAAAAATCAGTACTTTTTCTAGACTTTCAGGAAATTCCGGACTTCAAGACACCCTGGTCTGTGCATGAAAACTTTGCGTAAAACACGTTTAAAACATTAAACCTGCCGATATTAACTCGCAAGAAAGAAATTGAAGTGTCAGCCAGTAAATTTGAACTTCCCACTTGCGAAAAACCCGGAGAAGGTCAAATAAGCCACAGAAAACATCAAGTACATTTTGAGACTAACTGAAACTTGATTTTACACACACAAATTCCCGTTTTTATAAGAATTGCCTAAGTACAAGTTGAGTTTGAAAATTCTTAAACAATTAGTGATTCATCTACATACATTTTAATTCCTTTTACTTCGAATGAAAACACTCGGTTCGGTACAGATAGAGCAAGAAGTGATAATTTCCAAGGAAAATGTCAGTGAGAGTTTGTTATTACGCGAACCTTTGGGAAGTCCGCGCGAAGTGGACTTTTTTTTTATGGGAATCAGATAGATGGTTTTGCATTTCCTCTTCCGTTGACTACTCATGAGAGAAAAGGGGAAAGGATGTAACGCCTTAATAGAAAAAAAGAGAAGAAAAAAACTCGTTTCCCTTCCCACTGGCAGCGGCAAAGCATGAGTTCATTGCCAGAATACCTTACCAAATCAATCACTCCATAATACTGTTTTCTGTTTACTCTGAGATTCACAGCACATCTGCCAGCTTCATTAAGAATTGTACTGCCTGGAATGTGTATCAGAATATTCCGCGGAATTCGAAATGGTGAGCAGAAAGTTTCTTGTACTGCTTGGTATGCGTGGAATTATTAATTTTTCCGCATGTTCTGTTTCTTGCAGCAGGTTCATGTGCTAAGTGATAAATATTCAACGCTGAAGAATGAATGCTAATTTCTCTCATAGGGTCTCCAGCTTTTTTCATGTTTCACTTTAGACGGTTGAGGCTAGGCGAATTTTTTGAAAACTATCACTACTTTCGACACGACTTTGTTCCCCCTTCGAAAAAACCCCTTCGGCCCACACTGTAATATCGTGATACAATAATTTCCTATACCCACTCGGACTTGAAATAAGAGCTTCAAACGTGTCCGTCCGCCCAAAAAGAAGATAAAACGGCTTCATACGAAGTATTTCTGCCAAACGGAACTGTGCGCATTTTGACGTGCGCCCTTCTAAGCATAAAGTCTTATGGGTCTCAGGGCTCACGTCTCAATGCACATAGTTCCGTTTGGCAGTAACACGTCCACTTATACATCTCTTAACAAACCATCCCCATACGAAAGGAGATGATACGGCCCATTGGTTCAAAGATAAAGGAAGCGGGTGCTTCATCTTTCACATGGGGGAGGAGTAAGTTCAAGGCTGTGTGCGTGACATGACATAATACGTTACTTTTCACCGCAACCGTGCCTTGAATGTTTAATTCTCGATGGAAAAAAACAAGGCGCGAAAGAGTGAGGGGCAAGTCGTAATAGAAAGGCGTACATTCAGAACACCTTAAGCTCCACCAGGTATTGCTACTGCTACGATTGTGCATGATGTAAATCAGACTGAAACCTCGAGTTTCAAAACATAGATTTTTTTTTCATTTTCGGAAATCCTGATTTTTGATTGCTAAATCCTGATTCCGTAATTGTTCCAAATCCTGATAAAATCCTGATTTTTCGCGGAGAAAAATTAACGGACGAATAGCGGATAACTACCGGAAAATAAGCGAGCGGCCAACTTTTCTCAAATCCTGATTTTACGTCTAATTTTTTCTCAAATCCTGATGAAATCGGGATTAAGTCTTGATGGACCTTAAATTCTGATAGAATCGGAAAAATCCCACTGGAAAAAAAACACATTGGATCTAGAGTCCAGACTCTTAAAAACATCGACAAGAAAAAATACTCTTGATTCAGTCGGATTTAAGCTTAGATCAAGACCCAAGCCTCTTAATTTGAGCGGATTTCCTTTTGATTTAAGCAAAAATCTGATTGAGCCAAGAGTATTTTTTCTTGTCAATGTTTTCAAGAGTCTGGACTCTAGATCCAATGTGTTTTTTTCAAAGAAGGAGGAATGGGCTTGATCCAAACTCCAGCTAGAGCAAAATGAAAAGCTGACTCTTGTGAAAAAGAGCTGAAAAATCACAGGCTGGCCAAAAATGGCTTTTACAAAAAATGGCACTTTCACAGTGCTTTTTCAGTACATTCCCGAGAAATTCAGTACTTCTTCAACAGAAAATTAAGTACTTTTTCAGTACCTCCACTTGAGGAACTTCGCAAATTTCAAAAATTTGAATTTCCCGCTCAAATTGCGACAAAAATGAAAAAATTCCGGACCTTCTTGCGGAATTCCGCACTTTATCAGTACTTCCGGACCGCCCTTAAAAAATCAGTACTATTTCCGTACTTTCCGGAAATTCAGGACTTGTAAACACCCTGACTGAATATCCCCGATGACGGCGAATGCCACGACTTTCCCGGTCGGCTTTTCCAGACCGGCGGAAACCTTGGAAACTTGGGGAATAAAGACACATTCACACGAGGGGCGGCGGAAAACACGCGATAAAAGGGCGGGCTGGGCGACGAGGCAAGGGCGATGAGGGTGCGAATCCGTTGTTTGCAACTTGTAATGAGCCATAAACACGGGTCGGAAGCTATGCCCGATGCCCCCATGCTCAGGCTCCTTAATTCAATTAATCGGGGGGTCGTCGTCGTCGGGCGCCCGCACGGGGGAGGGCGTTCGGGATTCGGGATCGTGCGTCGTCGTCGATACAGGAAGCGACCGAATCGATCCTGGGTCGACTGACAGCGACACCCGCCTCATGACGCATCCTTGCGTGGGCTCTCATCCGAGTTCTGACCTAGGTTCGCCGTCTCCGCCACGGCTCGGTCACTCCATCATCGCCGTTCGCATCTCGTCGAAATGGGATCCCCAAGGTCGAGATCGTCAGATTCCGGGTAAAGGTAGATTACTGACGGATAAGGATCGTATTCGATAATGCATCGATGTATCGTTCACTAGAAAAAAAAAAAAAAAAAACATTGGATCTGGAGTCCAGACTCTTGAAAACATTGACAAGAAAAAGGACTCTTCATTCAATCAGATTTAAGCTTAAATCAAAAGGAAATCCGCTCAAATTAAGAGGCTTGGTTCCTGATTTAAGCTTAAATCTGATTGAGTCCCGAGTTTTTTTTCTTGTCGGTGTTTTTAAGAGTCTGGACTCTAGATCAAATGTGTTTTTTTTTTTCCAGTGTGATGTCAATTTGTTCTCCTTTAAATAAATGACATACACTGGAAAAAAAACACATTGTATCTAGAGTTTGAAAACATTGACAAGAAAAAATACTCTTGATTCATCATATTTAAGCTTAAATCAAAGGAAATCCGCTCAAATTAAGAGGATTGGTTCTTGATTTAAGCAAAAATCCGATTGAATCAAGAGTATTGGCGCGTATACGTAGTATACCGCCTTTGCGATCGTTTCGACCCCCCCCCCCCCCCCCCCTCGATACAATAACCGAGTCCCCTAGTTCCTTACCGAAAAGTGACTACCGCGAACTTCTGAGATTTTCCAAAGCGTGTAAAAAGTTTACTAATCCGTCAATAATAATGATTAAAATTTGTTTCTCATTCTGGGGCTCGCTAGTTTATGTGTAATGAATACCAAGAGTCTACGTTTCTTGGTTTTTTTTAAAAAAACCTTAGAATGGGGCGCGCTGATTTAAAATATGCATATATAAGCGGAAGCAAGCGAACTGATTCGAGGATGGCTGACCAGTTCGGCACTCCTTGAATGAGAATTTCACTCACTCCGTTTTGTTCACAACGTTGCTTTGACATATCTCCACAACACTGTTATCCTTTTCAAAAGTTGGTACTCCTTGCTCTGATAGCCGGGGCCACCAGGATAGTGGTAAGTGCAATCTGTGATGAGCCTCGAGACTCATTAGACCATTTGCTAAACGTGGCTCATACAGGAGTCCACTAAGCCCTTTCGTCCCCACGCTCCTGATCACTGCGTCGGCGTCACGAAGAACAATGGGCCTTGGGTCCCAACGCGGCCGATACCCGTACCCCAATTACTCACGCTTCATTAACCATTTCACCGTCACGCTAGGATTCATCCAATTTTCAAAAAAAATTGTTTCGCATGTATTTAGCAATTTTTTCCTTACTCTCCGTTAAAACACAAATAAAAAGAGACCTCATTCATAAAAATCGGCCGAATAGAAGAGAAGTTACAGTAATCGAAATCCGAAGAAATCAACAAAACCTCGACTCCTCGATACGAAAAATAAAATGAAGGGGAAAAAAAGAAAGTATAAATTACAATTAAATATAATTGACCTCAAAATTTGACAAACAATTCATTTATATACCTAACGCTGAAAAAACTGGGAGAAATTACAAAAAATTTGCCTCTTGCAAGGGGCTTCTTTGTAAGAATTTTGACCTGAAGACAACGGTCGAATAACAGCAGTACTCCATACAATACACGGTGTGCCTGAACGAGTTAAACATTTTTCATACGTCCAAATCGAAAAATCTTTATATTTTTAACTACAATGTTTCTTGAATCGTTTAAGCAAAAAAAAAAAAAAAAAAAAATTCCGTCGAGATTCTGGAACGCAAAGGCGCTTTAAAAGTATTCTGGGGCTATAATAGCTAAATCACCGGTAGTAAATTCGTTATATTATTAAAAAGAAATTGACTCCATAGTTTAATTCCTTAGTTTCTTGAATACGATTATTTTAAGCACTTAAACATTTATACCACCAATTTTAGCCATGGGGTGATTTCCTGAGAGCCGATAATATCACGAATTTCTCATAGAACCCCTCAACAGTGGCTTGCTTTTTTGGCAGCCGATTCGGCCATCGAACCGGAGTTTAAATGGAAGCTGATAATAACCCAAAGCTCTGAGAAAAATTTTGAGATGAGTATAAGAACGGTTTGTTGTAAGTAGCGAGGAGAGGCGGGCAAAGCGGCTAAAATCCTATCTAATTTTTACAGTTTTTCTGTTGAATTAATGTTGCCGCGGGCTTCTGACTGTCCACACATAGTTCTGTTCAGCATATCGATACATAAGTATTTACATTTTACATACGTAGAATCTAATTTTCACGTCGGGGAGTTGACATATTTTGATTTTTTCGATTTTATACGGAAAATTGATGGTTTTTCGGGATTGAAATTATTATTGTTTCATGAAAAATAAATGCACCCAAAATGACTATAGCATATTGATTCTTACACATTTGCACTCACAAAATTGGTTGGTAAATTCAACGAGTGGGTGCATCGACCTGGTATATCAAGTTTCTGCAATTTTTTACGGCAAATCAGTAGATTTTCGGGATGTAGATTGCTTACTTTCAATTCATGAATGAATAAAGCAACGACATGGTTGAACTTCTTTGCATGGAAAGACGTTTAAAATAACAAAATCAAGACGTATTTAATGCAATTGCATTTATATCGAGTCAATTTCTTTTCAATAATATAACGGGATTTTTACTACCGGTGATTTGGGTATTTTAGCCCCAAAATACCTTTAAATCGACTTTATCTTCTAGGAGTTCGACAGAATTTTTCCTTTCTTCGCTTAAATTATTCCGTAGCACTTTTCTTCAAGAATCTGATAAGATTTTGCTTGAGGCAGATCAAAAAACTTAAATTCGATCGAATAGCTTTCTACTTTCACAATACACGGTCTCGTCAAGGTGCGTCTTTGACCTCGCAGTGTTGGATCGTGAATTCTCTTTTTATGCTGTTTGCCTATTTTGAAATCTCTGTAAATGAAAACTAAAGGGGTTGATATGTGCGAGTTAATGACGCGCCTTATCAACACATTGTGTTGGAGTTCACTGCTTGTTTTTTCTTGTCAATGTTTTCAAGAGTCTGGACTCTAGATCCAATGTGTTTTTTCCAGTGTATTCGATAATGGTTCGATGTATCGTTTGGTTCAAAAACAAAAGAACATAAACAGGGTGTCCAGTTTTTTGTTTCAATTAGGGAAATCCTGATTTTTTTCTGATTTTTGGCCCCTATTTCCTGATTTCATATTTTTTCCAAACCTTGATCAGATCCTGACTTTTTGCGGAGAAAAATTAACGGACGGATAGCGGATAATCAACGGAAAATAAGCGGACGGCCAAGTTTTCTTCAAATCCTGATGAAATCGGGAAAATCCTGATTCTAGACACCCTGATAAATTTTGAACAATAAAAAAACACCTCGGACAAAAATTTTAGGATTTAAGTAGGAAAAGCTGAAAATGAGAAAATTCCTAGCGATTTCACATTTCATTGCCATATTGTACTCATAAGAGTAAAAAATCTGTTACAAAAAACCCATTCGCTCTGATTGCTCGGTTGACTTTTGAGGCGATGTTTCCAAGTTGAACCGATCGATATCAATACAATCTCACCTATTTGATGTATCGAACACGATCCATATGAAAATAAATGGCGTTTTGGAAATATCCGGCTGGTTCGCCGACAGTCGGATCAAATGAATTCTTTTTGCCGTCTTGGAAAGGGATAGAGACAGATACGGATCAAAGTTTCCCGGTATAGTCAAAAGCCGAAGACGGGATTGGAAAAGTTCCCGGTAGTGTACGCGGGGGCTCTTTCAGGGCGTGAGTGATTACCGGTGTAAATGTGCAAAGTATGTCGGCGGCCAAAGTGAGAGACCACGTATCACTTTTCTGCCGTGCTGAGGAAAAACGCCGTATGAACATTCAGGCGTTGCCAAATTTCGATTGATAAAAACCGAATTTCCTAATAAACTTATGATTATTTTTCTTCCAATTTTTCAGATAATATTGTTCACAATTTCACCTGAAGTTCCTGAAAATTTCAAGGAAAAATATTCCTAACTTTCATCAAAAATGAACATTTTTCCTAAGGAGATCTGGCAACTCCCGAATGCTCATACGGCGTTCTTCCTTAGCACGGCAGTATTGCGGTGGTTCAAAATCGGTCAAAATTCAGTTATGCTTATTTCTCTTTGAATTTTTTGTTTATTTTATTCAAGCTTTTGTTTTTTCTGTTTTATTAACTCTTTACTCAAGAACAATTTAACTGTACCTACGTCTATTTACTTAATGATACACGGGCGGCAACGGAGATTTAGAGCTATAATTTCCTATCTTTACCAGGGTTGCCTTGATCAATTTCGAGAACAATATCCCGATTTCTGAGAAAAAGAACTTTAAAAGAAACAATTTATAGATTTTCCAATCCACCTGGAAGAAAACTGCGATGCTACAGGACGCGACACGTGAAAATAATAATACAGACAAGAACTTCCATCTAAAAATCAGTGCGAATCTCGATCGATGTCGCAGCCTTGGAGCGAATATAGGTGAGTATCGCGAGCAGGAACTGAATTCACTTTATTGGATTAAATCAAACAACTGCTAAGCCGAGGATATCAACAGATTCACATTCACTTCAACAGCTACTTACTATTTCGATGCTTTCAACGTGATTAAGGCGAATAGACGGCTAATACTTTCACCTGTATATTTTCACGAGTCATCCCATAGGGAAAGACAAAATATCGATGTCGCGCGGACTGTTCATAATAAAAATCTCTACAGGGTGTCAACTAAAAAATGCTGGCCAAGAATCAGTACTTTTACAGTACTTCGTCAGTACATTCCCGAAAAATTCAGTACGTTTTCAGTACTTCTATTTAACGAAGTTCGAAAAATTCCAAAAATTTGAATTTCCCGCTTAAATTGCGACAAAAATAAAAATGAAAAAAATTCCTCGTCCCGAAGGATCTCAGGATGTGAAAATGGTATTGGTCTTCTACCCTTTCTTTCTTCAAAACAACCACCACAAATATTCCTAACCCTACCCCCCCCCCCCCCCCAAATAAATCCTACTCCTAAACAATTATAATAAATGTCTCTAGATAGCTGTAGGCTCCTCTCCTGGAGTAAAAGCCACTAAAATAACAAGTAAAAGAAGAAGACGAAGAAAAATTCTGGACCTCCTTGCGTAATTTCCGCACTTTTTCAGTACTTTTGGGCCGCCTTTAAAAAATCAGTACTATTTCCGAACTTGTAGACACCCTGCCTTATTTTCATAATGAACTGGATGGAATATAGCATTGAATCATAGTTGCAAAAGTTTCCCAGAGAAAACTTAAAATCAGCCGAGCCTTTATCTTGTATAACTATGATTTAAGTGACTGGTATAATCCTACAATTTTAAGCACGGGTAAAGTCTATTTCAAGTCGAAGGGATAAGACGATTAGTATGGTAAACCACCACAAATCCGTGTGAGCATATTTTGAAAGCTCTAAGACGGAGCTTGGAAAGAGTGCTGTTGAGAGGATTTCGGAGCATGAACTGATAATCAGAGAAGACGAGTGGGACATGTGAAAGATTAAAACGACGAAACACGCCGGGATACAATGCATAAAGCTTTCGAGTATGAGCATAATTCACCTTTGTCGGGAACTTAATTTCTCAGCAAGGTGTATACGTATGCGTGGCTACGGAGACACTACGGGTTATTTGGTTTCATTATTGCATGCAAATTAAGTTGCAGAGTGCAGCGCGGTTTAGCGTCTATCCATAATAGCGACTTGGAGGCCGTATTTAATTCATGCAGCATTCCAGCATCCAAAATAATTGCTCGATGGAGGCGCTGAAATCTGACACTTGTTTAGAAGCAAGTACGCATCGTGCGATATCGTCAGGAGGAGCTTTAAAATTTAAAAAGACTGGATTAACTCTCGAGTCATTTCTGGAATTATTCATAAGTCAATCATGATCGTAAAAGTGAACTTGTATTGGGGAAAGTGTTCTATGGTCGCAGCGGTTGATATGAAACATATTCTTGAGCATAATTATTATGTATCAATATTGCTTCCCTCCTAGCAAATTTGGACGTTTCGCGCCGTAACTTTAAACTTATTGATGACAAAACCTGTATGTATATTCACCAGCCAACCAGCCTGACGATCTTCATACAATATTAACGTTGCTTCAATATAGTGTGAGATTTATTGAAATCAAATTCTAATTTTACGACAATTTTAATATAGTTGACAAAGCAGAAGAGGATAAAAAAACAAAAATTACTTAAACGACAACATCGTGAAAAACGCTACCTAAATCGACGCCATTGACCATGCAGAATCGGCCACTGCACTACATGCATGCTTCTTAATTTCTTATCGTGTTTTATTTTCTTGATGGAAAATTAAGCAGTACTTTACACTAAAACCTCTTGAGTATTCTATAGTATTCTTTGTGACCTGGAGCAAAATTTACACATATAGCTTCAAAGCTTTCATTTCCTCCATTTTTAGTCAAAAAACAAACTATGAGACAAAGTAAGGCAACGTAAAATGCAGTCAAGCTGATCCTGATTGATGACGTCAAAATGGCGAAAATCCTTTCTTTGAGTAAAATTTTGGATAAGTTAAATTTAGGGTAAGGTTTTGGGTAAAATTCTAGGAGTAACACGCCTTCAATCAGCATCCGTAAGGAAATTTTAGTAGGGTTGTTTTTATAGGGGAAACCAAAACACAAAATTAAAAGGAAAAGCAGCGAAGGAAAATTAGAACGCAGAATCAGTTTGAAAAACACAAAATGACTAATACTGAAATGGAACACATTCTTCGACGAACGCTTCGCTCCCATCGTGCTGCATACATTTATGAGAACTTACACTCACTCACTTACTCACTTGATTGGTTTGCGATGATATCATTCGGCTGCCGCCTGGCGGAAAATTAGCGCCTTTATGAATAAGCGTGAATTCGCTGTCTATTACCTACCTACTTCACTTCGGAGTTGTTTAAACTATTATCGAGTGTTCTTCACCCACCATCGAAAGTAAAGTGTTGCTTGAAGATTAACAGAACTTACCTACTCAGAAAGAAAATGAGCCAAAGACCATGCCAAGACTCCACCTTGGAATAAAAAGCGAGAGAAAGAGGAGGAACTTTCAGGCGACAATCTGGCACGACGGTATGCCATAAATTTAGAGGTCAAAATATTAGACGGGAGAAAATAACCTTTGCCGGCACCCAGCGGTATTGATTTTTGTGACGTTTAATTATGGTTACACATGATAACGAATAAGTAGGTAAAACAAGACCCATGCAACTGGGCGACCCATTAATATCCTCACGCAGAGTTACGATAATTTATTCTTCCCGATACGATCGCATAGCATTTGCGGTTTTTCCCCTTACGAAACTGAAAAAGTTTAAGAGACTCGATTTTCGGAAGGGGAAAATTCACGAACAAAAATTAAAATCAGGAACGATGTCTAATTTCTTGGTGAATGGTCGACTTTTCAAATTCAGTGCCACCGCAAGTTTACCTGAATCTCAACATGCTTCACGAAAAAATGTTTTGTGTTTCATAAATACATTTTTTCATTTGTCTTCATTTAATTAATTTTGGGAAGGATTGAGACAAAATGAGGATCATGCTCATTTTTTACTTCGCCGAGAGATTTCTTATAAATGTATAGTCTCAATCTAATTCAGAACTTTACTGAGATTCCTTTCGTCATACATTCTTACAAATTTTAGAGTGAAATTCTGTGTCGCACACAAAAAAAGTTTACACAGCGCCGAAAAACCTCGAGTTACTTACACTATTACGGAGTGGAATCTACTCTTTAGGCGGAGTGTCATGCGCTTTTTATGGTGCTAATTCCACTTCGCATTAATATCACTCGCGGTCTTCGGGCCCAATTTCGACTCCGGCACCGAATTTCACTCCTCGATTTTTAACAGTGCAAAGCATTTTCACAGGAGCACTGAAATGCCAGGCGAATCGAGTAAATAAACTGTCAATATTTTTAGATCAAATGTATAAGATGACTTTTTACCTAAAATATGCATGTGCGTTTAAGAATGTAAAGGTGTGCGTGAAAGTTCCTCGACGCAAAAAATCATAACAAGTAATTTTTTGTGGATTCGAGAATCGGCTCACCGGTTGTTGTGAAATTAAGGCTGAATGACACCGATCAAAAAAGTAGCCGAGAAAATTGCGATAACTTCAATTCAAGGCTACAGAGAGTCAAGCTATGAAAACCCACTATTTTCCGGTTTCCTCTAGTTCGTTTGTTGTGGTGGTTTAGGGGTCGAGTCGATGTTTGTCGCAGGAGGCATTTGTCAAATGTCTAGGCAAATAGTTAAATATTCTTACTTATGATTTCAAATCTTGATTCTTCTGCTAGTTTTGGACAAAATAATTCATCGATCAAGTAAGAAAGAAATCTCTGTAAAAATGTGCATCATAGGATAGTAATTTAAAATACTTTTAGCTTCTGAACGAACAATTATCTTACAGAAATTGCAAAGTGCCACATATGAAACACAGATTTGTTCAAATTTTAAAACTTAAATATAATTATGAAGGACTTGAAGAGGAAGGAACAAGGTGAGAATCTGATGAGTCATTTTCTCCAAAATATTGAAAACTCGTCAGCTTTTCGTCTTTTTTTATTTTTGGAGTACTAACGTTTATTCAACTCTCACTGGAAAAAAACACATTGGATCTAGAGTCCAGACTTTTAGAAACATCAACAAGAAAAAATACTCTTGATTCAATCGGATTTTCGCTTAAATCAAGAACCAAGCCTCTTAATTTGAGCGGATTTCCTTTAGAAATAAGCAAAAATCTGATTGAATCAAGAGTATTTTTTCTTTTCAATGTTTTCAAGAGTCTGGACTCTAGATCCAATGTGTTTTTTCCAGTGCTTTATATTTTGGAATGAGGGTAGACAGTACCCTCACCCGAAATGAGAAGAGTGTGCATATGTACAATATTCGGAGAGCTTTTCGTCTTAAATTGACAGAATTTCGTAAACTGTCAAAATTTGACTATCTGCTTCCGCCTAGGCATTCGACAAAATTCCTGATTTAACTAATTTCCTGCGATATGTCCAATCTTTGTAAGCCAGTCATCGAGCCTTAGACAAGTAACGGGTTGGTTTGCAGCGGGTAAGATCCGGCGTGACAACAACAACAACACAACAACAACTGCGAACGAGTTGGAAGCGTGGTGGCCGGTAGTCACGCGGTTTACTTGGTCGTTACATGAGCACGGGGTATGCCGTAGATTGGTGCAAAAAACTAATTACCGGTGCAGTAATATCTCGTCTCGCCCGCGATTGGCCAATGCTCTCCGCACTCGATCATTTGATCTCCTTCCATTTAATTGACGCTCTTACGGAGCCTACTCCAGCGCTGTGCCCTCCTGTGACACGATTAGAAAAACGAAAAAGAGGAAACCGTAAAATCTCGCGAGTACTTATCCGCACTCTAGGCATTACCAAGGCGGAAAAGGAGCTATTTGAAAACCGCACGGTGCTTCGATTTGAGAGCACATACTTAATTATCGCCAAGACCGATCACCGTCTAGAGGTTTTTTCCTCCCATTCAATCGTGTTTGGACGTTAACCTTCTGATATAACGTACAGTTAGACTGCCGTCGCTTAAAGGAGGTCATATGAACTTACTGGAATTGGTTCTCTGCTAATGTCTGAGTCTCGTTGAGATTTGTAAACGGATTTTAAACTATGAAGTGGAGGAGACAGGAAAAAGCCAGACGGAATCGATGAGAATTGGAACAACGGCATCAACGGGTACTTCTCAACAAAACCACACCGGAAAAAAAAAACACATTGGATCCAGAGTCCAGACTCTTGAAAACATTGACAAGAAAAAGGACTCTTGATTCAATCAGATTTAAGCTTGAATCAGAAATGCGCTCAAATTAAGAGGCTTAGTTCTTGATTTAAGCTTAAATCTGACTGAATCAAGAGTATTTTTTCTTGACGATGTTTTTAAGAGTCTGGACTCTAGATCCTATGTGTTTTTTTTTTCCAGTGCAAAAGAGCCTCTCCCACTAACAAGAAGAATCTAAGTTAAATCTACTTTGAAAGTAGCACTGGAGTCACTATGGTTTAATGTAGTTATTTTAACTGTGATGTGCTCATTGCGATTCTTCCTAGATAGGATTATAGGAGCGCAGAGTAACTTAATTGAAATTTAAGTTTTAGACAAAAAAGAGAGAAAAAAATCCATAGGGATGCGGAAGTGTCTAGCCTTCCGAATATAAAACAATATTTTTCTCCAAAATTGCCGCTGAGATGAAAAGTTTTTATTTTGATTAGCAGATTACGATTAGCGATTTTCACGCGCTTTCCTACATTCCTGCAATCGCAGTCAGGTGGTCGAACAGTTTCTGCATCCTCAAACTTTACGACTAATAAATTACGGCAAAACTTGAACGGAAAGTTTGTCTGAAAGCTGCTAAAAAAACTTGACATATCAAATGAAAGATTATACTTTTAGTTCCTGAGACGAATTCTGCCGTGCTAAGGAGAAACGCTGTATGAACATTCGAGAGTTGCCAAATGTCTCCAGATAAAACATGTATCTTTGAGGAAAGTTATGCATATTTTTCCGTGAAATTTTCAGATATGTTGGATCAAATTACGAACAAAAGTATTGAAACATCGGGGAAAAAATATTCAAATTTTTTCCTGTAAATTCGGTTTTCGCTAAAGGAAATCTGGCAACGTCTGAAGGATCTTACGGCGTTTTTCCTTAGCACGGTAGGATTATTAGTATCAGGCTTTACAGCCTTTTTAAGTAGTACGTTATATCAAAGAAAACGCAGTTCTTTAGCCGTCGCGACCATTCGTGGACCTTTGCGTTGGCGTAGCGTCTATTTCGTAAACAACTCAAATATTAAAGGAGGAATTGCTCAATACTCAAGGAGTCCCGGCGGCCGATACTACAAGTGCCACGTCAAGCTGCAACAGGTTATCGTGTCTGGCTTTGCTGAAGCGCGGAAAGTGAAACAACACTACTTCATACGAGACAGCTTCCTATCTTCTATCAACAACATCTCGAAGGAACGAGAGGCTCTTCAGAGATGGATCAATGTTAAACTTCCTGCACAGCGATCAACTTCAATAAAAGCGAGTCGTTGAAAAAGGATTCGGGTTGGCTCTTTTAAAATCCCAGCTGCATTACTTATTTCTCTACGCCTTACGCGCGGATAAAAGGTTTCCGGCGAGTACTGCCGTGTTAAGGAAAAACGCCGTCTGATCATTCGAGAGTTGTCAAAAAACTTTTGGTTTTTGAGAAAAGTTATGAATACGTTTCCTTAAAATTTTCAGGAACTCAAGGTGAAATTGCATCATCTGAAAAATTGGAAGACAAATATTCATAAGTTTACCAGGAAATTCGTGTTATATGAGTGGAAACTTGGCAACGCTCTAAGGTTCATACGGCGTTCTTCCTCAGCACGGCAAAGTAGTGCCGTTGGCTACTCAAAACCCCGGGGCTCTTTTCTCTGCGAAAAAGTTATCCTCGCAAAAAAAGGATTCAAGTTAAATTATTGGGGGAAAGAAGAAGTAAAATCCAGGTGAAACTCATCTCTGTCTGCAATTCCAACCTTGCATTTTGGTTTTATTACTTAACTATTGATAAAATATGAAAGTGTGAGCTTTTTCAACTGATCACAAGGATACTGGTGTTTTATATTTTGTATTTGGTGTCACCGTCCGGCCAAAGTATCACAAGCGCCATGCAGCGATTAAAATTTTTTGCCGCCATCTTGTTTTTTTGTAGAGGAATTTTTCAACGAAGCTGTCCGAAAATTTCACTGAATTTCCTTTGTGCTGCCGATAAAATTCAGTGGAATTTTCAAACAGATTCAACCTACAATTTCTGTGTAAAAAAAATAAAATGGCGGCGAAAATTGTTGAACGTCGCATGGCGCTTGTGATACTTTGGTCGGGAGGTAACGATAAAAAAATTAAACAAAACAAATACTTTTTGTCTAGACAAAATGAAAATGAAAGAAGGGAAAAGATAAGAAAACATCAGGGCTCATTTTTCGCTATTAAACGTCAATATTTCATCTTTAAACGCATTCTTCTCGAAATTACAGAAGTATCGCTTAACTCCTTCATCCTCAAAACGTCCCCCTTAAAAACTATTACAGCGTTTTATTTAAGCAAGGCAGTGAAATATAAAACATTATTATTTGTCAAAAGTCTCGGCCAGTGAACGCGAGGTTGATTATAGCGCCTGGATACAACTATTCGTACTCGAGGGCTGCCAGTGTTGCATACACGCAAAAATGAAGGCGCTCGGATTTTTACTGCTCTCGCGCCGATTTGAAGAATGCGAAGGCGCGTCTTGGCGATGAATGTAATTTTTATTCCCGTTTATGACACTGTAGAGGCCTAAAATACGGTAACCAATCAGAAATGGATTCACACTGTCTTGACTCTCAGTATAAAGGGACTCAGGGGAAATTGTGCGTTGAAGAGAGAATTCTAGACATTTTTGATAAACACAACTCTATTTCTTGTGAGACTCTATCTCAATAAGACTGCCTGTGCGAGGTATTTTTAAAATTTGTCCCAGATTCGAGGCGTGCGTACAATACGAGTGCGCGGTGGGTGTCGCGGCGGCGGAAATGGTAAAAGGAAAACCGCTGCAACTGAAAAGGGAAAAGGCGTCTCTTTGTCGAGGGCGGCCGCGAGCGCAAGCGGGAGGCGAGCGTGGAGCGTGTGGACGGAAGCGTTTGCCTCCAAGCTCGACTTCCGATATCCTGCTTCGCTCGAGTGTTTTTTGTTTGATGTTTCGCAGACAGGCAGGCGGGCTCCCGGCTCCCGGACGAAGAGATTACCCGCGCGGCACCTATCATTCTTCCTCCGCGAGCCGTGATGTCAACTTGCGACTGTACGGCCGTGCTACCAAAAAGAGCAGTATGGTGTCTACATTGGGACAAAAAACACATTGGATCTAGAGTCCAGACTCTTGAAAACATTGACAAGAAAAAGGACTCTTGATTCAATCAGATTTAAGCTTAAATCAAAAGGAAATCCGCTCAAATTAAGAGGCTTGGTTCTTAATTTAAGCTTAAATATCTGAATGAATCAAGAGTATTTTTTCTTTTCGATGTTCTTAAGCGTCTGGACACTAGATCCAATGTGTTTTTTTTCCAGTGAACTATACTCCTAGCTGATTTTTGCGCCAGTTGTAAGAGTAGTTGCACCTGCTAGAGGTACCTACGGTTGAGTCAGCCGAAAGTATGTATACTCTGATAACTGGGGTTAGAATCAGCTAGGAGTGTAGGTAGTTGAGATTGTGATTCTTTTATTTTTCAACGAATCTCCGAACCAACCATTCAAACAAAATTGGATCACAGTTTACTAAAATGAACCACTTTTTCTAACTCATTTTAGAAACAACATTTGCGCTATCGGTCCCCCAAGCAGACAAGTACGTGAATTTATGAATGAGCCAGAAATAGTAGCTTTGCACTGCAAAATGAAGTGCAGTTCTGTGACACGCGTTTACTCGTGTTGAACACATTTTTAGGGAAAGCCCTGTCAACACTACTAGCAAAAGGTCACGGAACTTTGCGCGAAAGTCAAGTTTCGTAAACCTATCTCTAGTGGACAAGGCCTTCCATTCATAAGAAATGAACGAACACATTATGTAAGAACGAACACATTATGAAAGAACGAACACAAAATTTGGTTTAATGATTTTAACTTCCGCCGCTGCGCGCCGCGCCGAACGCACCGTGTTTGGTGCAATGCGTGAAGTATTCACGCAGTCTTGTAGGCGCTCAGCGTTTCACGCTGACCGCACTGTGTTTGGCGCAATGCGTGAAGTATTCATGCGTTCTTGTAGGCGCTATCCGTTTCACGCTGACCACAATAACCGCAATATGTTTTATGCAATGCGTGAAGTATTCGTGCAGTCTTGTAGGCGCTAATATGTGTTACATGCCGATTGCCGCGCCGAGGGCTCCTCCTTTTCATCTCATGTCCTCGTCATCATTTCTCCCTAAGTCGCGCCGTTCCAGGCCAAATTGTGTGTTTGGTTTCTCTCATAACTCGACTAACTAAAGGTGCTGTCTCTTATATCACTAAAAGACGACAAAATTAGTAATTACTATACTCTCAGGAAATGAGAGATTTGGTAGCCTTTTCTCGTTAGTAATTTTTTTTCTCTAAATCCGATTTTTTTTTTATACCTACATTTAAAAAAATTGCAAAATTTGCCGCCCCCTAGATTTGCCGCCATAGGCCGCGGCCCATGTGGCCACCCCCTTAATACGGCCCTGGGAGGGGGGGGGGGTCGAGAAGAGCATCAAGTCATTTTGATTTTACGTGTTATAGACGTGTTATAAGACGTTTACCGATTTCATTGGTAAAACGGCAGAATATTAGCGCCCATTACATCATTTTTCACATAAAAATCGGTCAATTTACATTGGTCTTTGCTCCCAAATTGGACTATGGGGAAATCGACCTATTTTACCTTCAAAGTTACAAGTATGGAACAGTGGCAAGGTGTGAATGATCGATTATTGAGGTGTTCATTGCGAACACCTTGTTTACCGATCCTTTTCCATAGGTTTAAATGGCAAATCAATCGATAAATCGCAAAGCACGCCACGTCAATGGTATGGAAGAAAGAAGGGACCCGAGAGGGACTCCTTCCTAGAGTGCTTGAGAACCCTCCCAGAGAAATTTTGACATTTTTATAGCCGCTCAATACTAACTACTGGATTCTCGCAGAGAGAAAAGGGTCCCACGGATAAAATAAAATTAAACTGGGCCAATGTTGGCAAGTTTGGTGAGATTTCGAGTACTTTTATGACTTCACTGGTAAAATCTCTGATCAATATGCCAAAATGTTCCGACTTACTCCCAAAAAATCCCTGCCCACAGCGTACAAATCTCTCCACGCGATTTTTGTCAGGTTTACACAAAAAATGCACGTTTTCAAATCAAAAGAAACTATCTCCAATATCACATAGGCTTTGTCATGCATGCATTCTTATGGGTTCTAGGGCCCACGTTACAATAAGTTCAGTCCCTTTTGATTTTAACGCGTCAAAACAATCCCCAGGGCGTTAGCCGAAATTCCCCGTCTTTCCCGGAACAATCCCTGGCTTACGTATGCCAAGACTCCTGCCGTTGCGGATAAAAATCCCCGATTACCATAAACAAACAAAAGCACGGGGCGATTCGCGCTGCGACACACCAAATCCAAACATGCCTCTCCTCTCCCGCTTTTTGTATAATTACCTGCCGTTTCTCGGTATTTTCTGACCCTTTCATATGAGCGTGGGAAGGGCGGGGGAGGCAGCCCCGGGAGAACCTTCACCCCCCCCCCCCCCCCCTCCGAATAGTTGTGACCGCAAGTTGTCGCTCAATACCACTTTACTCCCGCGATGAGTAGTTGGTCCCTTGCTAACCCCCCCCCCCCCCCCCCCCCGGAAAAATGTCTACCTTTGCCCATGCGCTCGCGACCAGGTTTCACCTTGCGGGGAAAAATGGTCGATGATCGTAAAGTTCACTTATTTGCGAAACGCTGGGAAACTTAGCGCGCAACTTCTAAAATATTCTTCCTCTGGACACGATATTCATTAATTAAATTTAATGTTGCAAACAATAGTTCTCCTTACTCTACACTATCACTTAACTAAGTCATGTATGAAGAAGCTTGTTTGATTAATTATAGTCGAACGATTTTGGGCCATATATTTGGATTGGAAGTTCTGACATTCACGAGAGCCAAAAATGAAACTATCCATCACTTTCTATCAGCGATAGGAAATTTTAAAAATTTAAACTCAGATTCCTCTCATTCTAGATAAATATTTGACCGAATTGATCTGAGAAGGCCCTAAAAGATTTCAGAGGTAAATGAATTCACCTCTGACAGGGTCGCAAAAAGTTCTCTGGAGCAAAAATCGGTCGCAATTTCTGGTTTCAAAATTTCTTCACTTCATGAAACATTTCCTCACTCCACAAAAAAGTTAAAAGCACGCACTGGGTGGAAAAGCTTGAATATAAGCGCTCCTTTTCTCGTTTACCGTTTTTTTTTTCAAACTCACACTATTCCATAAAAACCTTTCCGCGAAAGAACCTCCTTACGATCTCACGGATTTCCTGAAAACACGCCGAAACATGCGCGCTCGAGCATCTTCAGCACCCCTAAGCTCAGGTTTGGAAATTTCCAAAATTTCACATTCTTTTTGAAAAACGTCATGAAATTCCGCACTAGTAACAGGGTTGCCATCAAATCTAGAAAACGAAATTCCCTGACATTTTCCTATCACGTTTTGGTGAAATTGTCTGACAATTATAGATATGCCAGATGGTCAAAAAGACTTAATTAGAAATAGTTTCCGGTCAAAATTTGTTGTTTGAAACGTCAAACCCATTCTAGAAAGCAAAATAAAGGTGCTACTCAATTTTCCCCTGACAGGGTTGCCGCAGAATTTAGGAAATGAAATTTCCTGACATTTCCCTGACACATTTTGGTGAAATTCCCTGACAATTGAAGATGTGACAGGTGGTTAAAATGACATAGTTGAAAATCGTTTTCAGGCAAAATTTGTTGTTCGCAACTTCAAACCCATTCTACAAAGCAAACGAGGGCGATTTAAACTTTTCTCCTGACATTTTCGTCATTTTCCCTGACTTTTTAGAATTCCCTGCCATTTCCTGGTTTTCCCGGATTTCCCTGACTGTGGCAACCCTGCCCTGAGATTTTCGTCATTTTCCCTGACATGTCCACACTTGAAAAAAAACACATCGGATCAAGAGTCCCAGACTCTTAAAAACATCGACAAGAAAAAATACTCTTGATTCAATCGGATTTTTGCGTGAGTCAAGAACCAAGCCTCTTAATTTGAGCGGATTTCCTTTTGATTTAAGCTTAAATCTGATTGAATCAAGAGTATTTTTTCTTGTCGATGTTTTTAAGAGTCTGGACTCTAGATCCAATGTGTTTTTTTCCCAGTGAGGTTTTCCCTGATTTTTTAAAATTCCCTGCCACTTCCCGGTTTCCCCTAACTGTGGCAACCCTGCAGTCAGTTTCATGAAATGTTAAATCCGTGACAATTGCAACGTCTCGTCGTCATCGCCTCGGTGCATGCAACGCGCAACGCACGCGGGCGCCCGGAATAGGTTAAGCGTCTCCTTGGCCTAGACCATCACGGCACTAGGTGGCGCGGCGTGGCACATTGCATAGCGTCGCGACGCGCGGCAAGGCACTTGGTGCTTCACGCATCGGCATCGCCTTTTCCAACTCGCCGACATGTTGCTCTTGATCGCCACTATCCAGTCATACCTGCCCATACCGGATCGTTGCCAGCATGGCCACATCAAAGCCACACATTCATTTACCAGGAAGAGGTCCGGATGTGCGTGTCACAGAACTGCACTTCATTTTGCAGTGCAAAGCTACTATTTCTGGCTCATTCATAAATTCACCTACACTGGAAAAAAAACACATTGGATCTAGAGTCTAGACTCTTGGAAACATTGACAAGAAAAAATACTCTTGATTTAAATGGAAATCCGCTTAAATCAAGAGGCTTGGCTCTTCGATTCAAGGAAAAATCCGATTGAATCAAGAGTATTTTTTTCTTGTCAATGTTTGTAAGAGTCTGGACTCGAGATACAATGTGTTTTTTTTTCCAGTGAAGCTACTTTTTTTTACCAGTGTGAGGGACTAATAGCGCAAATGTTGTTTCTAGAATGAGTTAGAAAAAGTGGTTCCTTTTAGTAAACTGTGATCCAATTTTGTTTGAATGGTTGGTTCGGAGATTCGTTGAAAAATAAAAGAATCACAATCTCAACTATACTCCTAGCTGATTTTGGCACCAGTTATCAGAGTATACATACTTTCGGCTAACCGTACCTCTAGCAGGTGCAACTACTCTTACAACAGGCACAAAAATCAGCTAGGAGTATAGTTAGACTGCATTTTGCAATTTGGAGGTATAAATTCTGGCCCGGTTTAAAAACAACGTATGTGCCATTAGTTTCCCTGTGCACATAAGTATTTTTTCAGGTGAGCCAGAATTTATAGTTCCAAATTGCAAAATGCAGTCCAATTGGGATTGTGATACTTTTTTTTCGGATGCCAATCTTAAATCGAACGATTTGAGATTCAGATCAGGATTTGAGACAGCTTTTCATAACCAAAATGAAGAGCATTAAATAATTCTTCGTGGGGTTGCAATTTGTAAAATCACGGACTCCTGGTAAAATTCTCTCCCCCCCCCCCCCCTCCTATCCATCCAATACGTCAGACCCGGAGGCAGCGTTGAACCCCCTCGCCACTTAAAGATTACGTCACATTCAGGTCAACCCCCCTCCCAATCACCCACGAAAAATCTATTCTGAGAAAAACAAAGCGAAGTTGCAGCAAATGAAAGTTTCCGAGAGCGGAACTTAAACTACTTTTAAACTTTACGGGTCATCGGAGAAACGACGGATACCGGTGCATTGGATAACGTTCTGATTGAAAACTCACGACCTCAACGAGTTGTACGACTATTTCATCACAAGTCCAGTACTGAACAGATAAACACACAGTGCTTTACGTCATATCCATGGGACATATTCACTAAGATGGTTTTGAAAACTTTCGAATTTTTAAAAGTTAGTTAAACAGTGTTGCATTACAATATCCCTGCTGATGGCAAGAGACACCACTGGAAAAAAAACCCATTGGATCTAGAGTCCAGACTCTTGAAAACATTGACAAGAAAAAGGACTCTTGATTCAATCAGATTTAATCTTAAATCAAAAGGAAATCCGCTCAAATTAAGAGGCTTGGTTCTTGATCTAAGCTTAAACCTGATTGATTCAAGAGTATTTTTTCTTGTCGATGTTTTTAAGAGTCTGGACTCTAGATCTAATGTGTTTTTTTTCCCCCCAGTGAATCGAAAAGTATCACTGATTAACTATAAGATTATATTTAGGACAAGCAAGTCACAAAATTCAATGAATTTGCAAAATTCTCAACAAAGACGTTATCCAATTCTCTTGCTTGTCTCAGTATAGCCTCGATTTCCATATGATCTATATTTTTTTTCCAATCCACAAGACTTCAAGATGAATGTATGTACGACAGCACGGTTATACAAGTACTGCAACTGACTCATTACCACGCGCCCGTCTTATCTTGCGTTTCTAACTATAAATGCACCAATAGCAGTGACGAGTGATCAAATTCGAGTTGGTAGTGCAATGGCAGCCACTATTATGTCACCATAAAGTTAATTTTAATAGTTCCGTCTTAGAGAGCCTTGATCCTACACCAGCTGATCAATGAACAGTGTCAGTTTGGCAACAGAGCCTCGCCCTAAATAATACAAGTATTCTCCTCTGCAAACCGCACCCAAGGCCGGATTCATGCACGGGCAGGGTAAGCCGTTGCCCGTTGCGACACTTTTTCAAGGCCGATATCCGAGTATCGGTAAAATTTAGAGTTTTCAAAATAAAAAATAAAAGAAAAATCATTGAAAACTCATAGAGCAAGGATGAGACAAAACGTTAAGACAAAATATGAAACGGGAGAAATAAAACATGAAACATTGGAAATCAAAATGGAAAAAATAAAAGATACAAAAATTTAAAACATAACACGAAAATAAAAAACATAAAACACACAAAAAAAAGTCAACAAAAAAATAGAACAAAAAAAAAACAAAAATAAAGAAACGAAATGAAAAAAAATTAAAAATAAAGAGAATTACAAAGAAAAGAGAAAAAAATAAGTAAGAGAATGAAGAATTAATTTATTGGCCGAAATTACTTATTTCCTACCCAAAGGAAAAAACCAAAAAAAATCAAGAGAGCATACGTATTTTTAGATTCTAAACGTACGGAAAATACGGCGAGCTTTCGGAAGAGCTTTCGACGAAACTGAGCACTAATAAAGCTCCTGACGGAGCCGGTGGCGCACTCGTCGGCAAACGATTTTTCAATAAACACGGCCATTATTCGACGGAAAAGTAAAAGCAATTGCACGCAATCAGGTTCCACTTGCAGTTGCCGTTACGGGGCGAAAAAGCTCCCGACCGAGGCTGAAAAGACGGGGGAACGTCAGTACGTCGCGCGAGGAACGACAACAATGGTTCCATCCCGCAGTTACGATGCACCAGTGATTACTATGCTCCCGTCGAGGATGAACGTTCTATGACACTTTACACGTTGCCAAATTGTATTAGATAAATCGCGAATTTCAGGGTAAATTAGGAACATTTTCCCTCCAATTTAACAGAGAATTTTATTCGCAATTTTATCAAGAGGATCTGAAGATTTGAAGGGAAAATATTGGTTACTTTTTAAAAAATTAATATTTCAACTGGAGACAATTTGGCAACGTTCGGATGCTCTTACGGCGTTTTCCCTAAGGACGACGGTATGATCCCGGTGCTTGTATTTATGACGCATCATGAAAGCGAAAACACGCGACTGGTTTACGAGTCCTCCGACGACAACTGGCGTCGAATCGCACGTGAGATTCATTCGCTCGCCGCTTGAAATCGCGAAAAATTATCAAATAAAAAAAACGACACAAAGAAGCTTGGAAATAGTCGCATCGACGAAACAATGAGTTCGGGGGACAGAAACGCGAAAAAATAGGAGATCGACAGCTGTCGTCGCGCCGAAAAACTTACAATCGGAATGCTGCACCTGCGGCATATCATACGCTCATTTAGTGGGTACGCCATTCTTTGGGATTTTCGATGGATCTAAGTTCGATGGTTCCCATGTAAACGAGGACATTAATTCTAGTCTCGAAGGGGATTACAGATTTCAAACGATAAAATCCTTAATCCCAATCGGGCCAATTCGGGTTCCTGCCTCCTCAGCCACATAAGCCTCTTCCAACTCACTTTGCCTATATCCTTAAATTCAAATTCAAATTGTATTTCTAATCATGTTCTCTTTAATATTCTGTGTCCCATTCAATCTCTCTTTTGTAATTTTGTAAATCTTTGTGTACATTGATTATTTGTCTGTCTCTTCTGTGTCGTATCTTTTTAACGGTAGCTTACAAAAATGAGGATGCAAATAGATAAATAAATAAAAAAAGTCCCAATTTTTGGGTGAATTTTTTTTTTCATGCGAGAGAAATAAGAGGGAAAAGCTACGAAAAGAGAACTCCTTTCCTATAATCCAAAAAACTCTATTTCTTTTATTGGTTGAACTCAGTCCATTACTTCACATTGGTAATTCATAAAGACTTCGACAATAATAAACGATGAATCTATTAATGACTCATATCCAACATAAGAGATGTTGATAACGAGAAAAACATGAACGCAACCGATGATCCAACCACCCCCACGTCAATGCAACGAGGTCCTGTTTCTGTTTACAATGTAAACACCGAAATGAGATTTACATAGAGTGCTATATGAGTTCATTAGCCTCAACTCATTTCTGAGACTCTGAGATGAGGTGTTTGTAGTCGACGGATACTTGGACCAAGTTTAACAGATACACACCATGTCGGTGTCGCATCAAGTTCGAATTGAAAAGAGGAGATTGAAAGTTGCGACTGGTTGAATGCAAGAGTACACCCCTCTTGTTTTTTCCCAAAATGCGACTTGGACTTATACTGTTAAAAATCAGTCCACTTGAGAGTTCATTAGGGGTCTCGATAGATTAGTGGCGTAAACAGGGGGGGGGGGGGGGGGTCCAGGGGGTCTGGACCCTTCCTTTTTTAGCCTCGTTAATTGTACCTCTATTTTACTTTTGTAGAGCCTTTTCAAAAATATTCAAATTTTCAGCGAAAAATAGCTCAAAATTGGACTACATTTTGCAATGAGGAACCACTATCTCTAGCTCTTCCATAAAAGCACATTTTTGCCCAAGAAAACCAATGGCATATCTGTTGTTTTTAAAATGAGCTAGGAATAGTGGTTCCTTATTGCAAAATGTAAACCAATTCACAGTTTGGTTGGA
This sequence comes from Bemisia tabaci, assembly GCF_918797505.1. Classification (NCBI taxonomy): domain Eukaryota; kingdom Metazoa; phylum Arthropoda; class Insecta; order Hemiptera; family Aleyrodidae; genus Bemisia; species Bemisia tabaci. The sequence continues at coordinate 30,900,574 of NC_092797.1, read as the reverse complement.
CAATTATGACAATTTTGCGGGAGAGAAACCCCCAGACCCCCCGGTGAATGGACCGCCCCCTCTCTTAAAGAATTCCTAGCTACGCCACTGCGATAGATGAAGATATTTCTCATTGAAATCGTCGAGAGCTCCATTGCGAGCATCTTTGGCGTAATCGTTGATTTGATTACGAGAATTACGTTCATTGCTGCGGCGCTACGCCTACGCCAAGTAATTTTAACCGAGTCGCCAACGATGTAATGGCAGCATAAAAACGTTGAGGGAGTCTCGGATTTGACGAGATTAAGAAATAACACCCTCTTCAATTTCCGGTACTGAAAGTGGAGCGGAAAAGCCGGCACACATTGATAACGAAGCTGATGAGTACCGGAACGTCAGTTTAGAGCTCCATGAATCAATGATTTAGTCGTTAATACCTGTAATTTGTCGTACGGATGTCCCGCGCTGAACTTTCGTTGACACAACTCGACGAGTAAAGTAACTGGGTGACCAAAAAGTAATGTTCGCGTTGATTTCATACCCGGCACGCTGTCGGAACAATGTCGGAAGCCAAGGAGAAAGACGCAGTAAAAAATTATGGGGCAACCTTGAATTTATAAATTCAGACCTGTGAGATAAATGTTTACTAATCTTTAGAACGGTAATTAAAAACGCAGTGAAGGGGATATGTATCGAATTCCCCTGGATTTTCTCCACAACCACAAAAAATTTCATTTTCAGCGATTTTAGGAATTTTTTGCCTTCAGTCTCCTTTTGTATAAAATCTTAACCATGCGCACCCGGCCCGCTTCACCCACTGAAACATGTTTAGCTACATCGTTAGCGAGATGAGGATATGACAGTAAATTATACGACACGCTAAAGGTCTCCTACATACAAGATAACAGATATAGGAGAATGCCTAAGGCAATAAAAAGATGGATGGAATGCAAAATTTCCCATCGTCCCATACGTAAGTACATACCATGTAGATCCAAAATTTATGCAAAAATGCAAAACGCATCGCGTAATTGTGTACTATTTTATCAAGTTTTTTTTTTCATTTAAGGAAATCCTGATTTTTCTGGATTTTCAACAGCCAATCCTTATTTCAACATTTTTCCGAATCCTGATTCTTTTGCGGAGAAAAATTAGGCGAATGTAACTTCACAAAAATAGCTCGATTAAAAAATCCGATCGGACGGCCGACTTTTCACAAATCCTGATTTTACGACAGAGTTTTCCTTAAATCCTGATGACATCGGGAAAATCGTAATGCTAGACACCCTGTTTATAGAGGTTGGGAAGCTTTTTTTCCCCTTGTATTATGAGGCTGACAAGAAGTCTGAGTCAGGCTACTGCTCGGAGGAAACACGCTTTTCTTCTGATATGCGGGCGAGAGTAGGCAGAGGCGGAGCAAGAGTTGAACGATTAAATCGAAGGAAATCAGGAACAGACGTTAGTCGCCAAATGAGCTTCTACTTCTCATGCTGCCAAGTGGGCGTAGCAACTCTTAACTATTGGGTAAATCTACTTATAAGCGACTGGGGTGTGTATTTTCTCGGGGCGAGAAGAGTCAAACTACAGAAAATTCAAGTTGGGGTTTAAACCTTTCCTTCTCTGACAGACATTCGACATGACTTTCGCCACATTTAAAGTGCATATATATAAATGGACCACGTTAAGCAAAAAGGAACCAAGGCACATCAACTATTGCCACATTTAATTGGACACAGTGTCCCGAAACTCACAGGCGCCAACGCGCCAAATGCGCCTAAAAAATCGGCCATGGCGCCTAAAAAATGAGGGCTCTACGCCAAACGCGGCCCCTAAAATTGCTCCCTAAAAATCTGAATTTTCATAAAAGGTGATTATTCGAAATTACTAATTTTATTTCTTCAACTGTTCGTGCTTTTTCTATTCTTCACGATTTCATTCTAAGTGCTTTTGTCTTCCTCAAGTTACAGCTACTCACTAGTTCTGTCACGAAAACATCTTTCGTCTAACTGTTTACTAAATGCGCCGTAATATGTAGGCAAAAAGTCGATTGACCCCTAAAAAATCTTCAATGGCGCCTAAAAATCGGGCTTGATGCGCCACATGGCTCCTAAAACTCAAATGTGAGTTTCGAACACTGACTAGGTGATGCCTGATGCCTCGAAGATTTCCTGGGGTAAAAGAAGTAACGCTATCCGGTTTAAGAGGAACTGTGGCAACACTCTTTAAAATTTTACCAAGTTCTGACCACGGTTGCGACATTCCCGACTGGTAGGTGGTAGAGTGACCGAAGCTCTGCGTTAAGTTCGAAACGATTGTGGTTCCGTTCGACAACCGAGTTTAGGACACTCGTTATGCGACCTTGACTCGCCGTACTCCTTCCACTCGGAAAAAAACGAGAGAGAGACGCGGATTATTTTCAGACGCAACAAATTACGTTCGCGAATCTTAATTTCGCGAATTTTTCTGAAGGTCTCGATATGAAAAAATAGCCGGCGAGATGAGCACGGCGCGAGGATGTGGAGAAAGCTTCATTTTGCTCGAGACGCTCTTCAAATGCGGTTGACTTTATTCGGAACGACAGAAATACGAATGCCGACAGATCGGAATATTCCTAGGACTCTACAAGTTTACAATTGAGACTTAGTGATGGATTAAACTATGATGATTATAGATAATGTTTAATTAGACGTGACTTAGACATTTTGCCGCCACAACACAGACTAACGAATTCGACGTCTTTGATAAGCTTTAATTACTTTTGGGACGTTAAATATAGTTCGCAAATTCTGAAACATGTTTTACACATCAGACATTTTTGCACGGGCGGATCCAATTAGTATTGAACGGTCGCCAATCATTCTGAGAGCATGCCTGCCCCTTGCCAAATGTTAAGAAAAATCGATGAACCGATACCATTAAGAGAACTACGGAAGTTAAAAATGGTAAAAGTAAAATATTTATTTCCGAAATTTTACCATGTAATGATCAGATTTTCATTTAATTATCATCGTATTTCGCTCACATTTGCATTCGTTTCGCGATCTTCTTATGGCAATCTGTTCGACTGCGCCACTTCTGCGTGAAATTTTACATTTTTTTGGACCCGTTCATGAAAAAAAAGTAGGGGTGGTTGGATGATTTGGACATTTTCATTAATCGTGGTAGTACCCCAATAAATTAGGTTACTGATCCAGATGTGTTGCGGTACTGTCACAATTAATTGGAAATGTCCATATCATCCAACAGATTGGGGCAGCACCACAATTGAATCAGTGAGAACAAAAACACACCAACTCGGAAAAAGGAAAGTAATCAAGACACACACAAAACTGCACAGTAGATGAAGAAATTAGTCTAAGAAAAATATTTTTGGTGCCGAAATACAAGCACTTAAGGACATTTTACAGGTCCAAGTTGGAACAGATGCGCTAACCTCAATGACCGTTATAAAAATTGACAGTCTTTAATGAAAATTGAGCATTTTCGAATTACCGAGTTGGTGTGTTTTCGATCTCACTGATTCAATTATAGGGGATAACCCCTAACACTTTTTTTCCGTGTAGAGAGACTTTTTCCTGACTTCCAGATTCATCATAAAAACACCTGACTTTTCCCGGATTTCCCGAGCTTGCAAACACCCTGGAGACACAAATAAAGTTGTAAGAAAGACTTGCCGGAACTCCGAGGAGATTAGCGAGGAATTCAAAGGGACGCTAATCTCATAGACCGGATTTCGATGACGTCATGGGGGGTTGTATGAATTATTGATAACTTTCTTACAAATGAATATCAATTATGCAAAATGATTGCAGGAGGCGGGCTGCCGGCTGCGGAAGTTTGACTCCGAACTGGGTGAGCAAAACTCGTGCAGTTTTACCACCGGAGAGGGGGAGGGGGGGGGGGGGAAAGGGGCGCGAGGACCCGGGGGCGGGGGTGGCGCCGTGCTGCTCTTTGCCCTTATTCCGGCGCAGCACCTACCTCTCATGGACCTTCCCCAGCGAACGATTAACTATGCATTAGCTTCCTATGCCTCGTCTTACTAAATCGTTCTACCAAGTAATTTCAAACCTACTGTATGGCTCATAACGAACTTTTTTCCTCGTTGCGAGAGACCTACGGAATTACCATACACTGGAAAAAAAACACATTGGATCTAGAGTCCAGACTCTTAACAACATTGACTCTTGATTCAATCACATTTAAGCTTAAATCAAAAGGAAATCCGCTCAAATTAAGAGGATTGGTTCTTGATTTAAGCTTAAATCTGATTGAGTCAGGAGTATTTTTTCTTGTCGATGTTTTTAAGAGTCTGAACTCTTGATCCAATGTTTTTTTTTTCCCCCCAATGCATCGGGTTTGCAGACTTGCATTGAGTTGATTTATTTTCGCTGCTGAGGCAAATCTATAAACTACACAACTTCTTCTTCTACTACCTACTGACAGAATCATCGCGGACAATCGAGACTTTTATTTATTTTAATTACTCTTTTTAAAATGAAATTCTCTGACATTTCCCCAATCTCCCTGACACATTTTGTTGAAATTCCCTGACAATTGAAGATATGCCGGATGGTTAATAATACATTATTAGGAACAGTTTTCAGACAAAATGTGTTGTTCGAAACGTCAAATCCATTCTAGACAGCAAATAAAGGTGACCCACAATTTTCCCGGACATTTCCGTCATTTTCCCTGATGTTTCCGGCTTCCTCCCTGTTTCCCCCTGTTCCTCCCTTGTTTCCCTGACTTTTTAAAATTCCCTGACATTTCCCGGCATTCCCTGACTGTGGCAACCCTTCTAAACATGGAATGCATTGAATTTCAGACACCTCCAAATTCTCCATTCCACCGTAACTTCCGATTCCTTGCTTTTTGAGTTTTTAGAAATGCATAAACTGTACAGGGGTGCACGAAAACAATGAAAAACGTGGATAAAATCACAGGTTATTGAACGCACAGATAATCGGTTATTAGTCTTGAGATGACCTAAAGAAGCGGCGGAAAACGCGATACGGATTCAGGCTCGAGGTGATAACAGAAGAGTAATTAGCCTGTTACGTGAGTCGGTACCGGGGGCGCGGGGGTGCGGTACCGGGGGTACCGGCACTTGACAGAGAGCCAGCTGAGACGCCATCGCATCGTTGCGACGGACATTGTGTTCATTCCTTGGGATATTGAAGGTTCAATGATTTATTTACACGAGCAGTATTTTTAGATCAACCTCAAATTAGATTTTGGTCTTCTTCGCCCCTCCGCCGGGGTTCCGCCCTGTCCCGCATCCCGACTAGATGCTACAGCTGCCGCATGCTCATTCACCTATTGTTACTCTGTAGACTCATCGCTCGATCTTCTCGTCGATTGACATTGATCTTTTGATTCATTCAGCTCATTAGTGCGTCTGGGAGTTCGAAAAAAGAAAACTGTGTGATTCATATTTTCATGTATGATAGATGGAGATAAGACTCTTTCAAACTGAGTTGTGTCATCGTTCTCGAGTGCATGCACTTCTCCAGGAAATGAACTATCGACTTGGAGAGATCATCTAAGTTCAGAGATAAGAATAATTTAACTGAGAGGATAATTTTTCTTACCTAATTCATATATCCGAGACGTCTCGCTTAAAAGGTTATTCTATAGTGGATCGTCCCAGGGTGTCTAGGATTTTTTCATTTTGGGAAATCCTGATTTTTCCTGATTTTTGATTGCTAAATCCTGATTTCATAATTTTTTCAAATCCTGATCAGTGATCACATCCTGATTTTTTGCGGAGAAAAATTAAAAGTTCTGCAGATGCGTATGCGAAACCATAAAATCCGATAGGACAGCCGATTTTTCTCATAATCCTGATTTTACGACCGATTTTCCATCAAATTCTGATGAAATCGGGATTAAATCCTGATTGGCCTCAAATCCTGATGGAATCGGGAAAATCTGGAAAATTCTGATGCTAGACACTCTGCGTTCCTACTTTCACCCTTTTCTGAAAGTAAGAAAGTGTGTGATGCATAGGTAGATTGGGCTCTAAAAAAGTGTACGCGCTACCCTCTAAAGGACAAAAACGTACCTGTTTAGCAGGGTAAGGGTTGATAATTTCCCGAGTTTTGCAATCTTTCGCATCGCAGAGGGTTTGTGGAAATTTTCGGGGATTTTGTTTTTATTCCTCGTGGAAAAATTGGGGCGTAATTTTTTCGTCTGTTTATTTCCATTCATTTTCGGCTCGATAAACGGCTGACGGTTTTCAGGTCGGGACGAGAGGAAGTATACAATGTATCGCGCTGCGTTGACCTTATGGTGAAAAAAAAATAAGTCGGAGAGGAAGCGGGGTGGGGAGGACTGTGATTCGTTCGAGAGCTGTTTTTTTTCCTTTCTTTCTTTTCTTTCATTCTTTTTTCATTTTCTTTTCTATTTTTGAGCGGAAAGTAGTCCATGATCTGTAGAAGCGACGTATGAACTTCAGTGCAGAACTTAATAAATTCCTCGTTTGATAGATTTTCCGCGAATTGCCTGGCGTTTCCCCCGATCAATTCCCGACATTCCCGATTATCCAGATTGCTAATTCATTTGTCCACTGAGGAATGCCTTTATCTCTGAGCTGGATACCTACCAGGGTAATATTTCAATTTTGAAAATCCTGGAAACGGAAAACTCTCGGTCGATAGTCACGAGAGAGTCAGGACGCCTACGATTCCGGATCGTAAAGTATACACTGCCGTGCTAAGGAAGAACGCCGTATGAACATTCGAATGTTGCCAAATTTCCTCTCGGAAAAGATTTAATTTTGGAGAAAATTATGAACATTTGTTCTTGCAATTTTTAGATTTTTTGAATCAAATTACGAACGAAATCCTCTGTAAAATTGAAGAAGGAATATTCACAAATTTTCCTGAAAATTCATGATTTTTCGATGGAAATTTGGCAACGCCTGTGGGCTCATACGGCGTTTTTCCTTAGCACGGCGGAATAGATTGGCGACGGACATGAATGAATCGGAGCTGAGCGAGGGAAACGGAACGACTCGCATGCGCGTTTCCGATGCACCCTGGAAATTTGGCAGGACTCCATGCGGAACCGACGGGCATCTTAGCGGGCGCCCGGCCGCCCGCGGTGGAAAACGGAATGCAGCAATATGCAATATGGTTACGCTATAATGCAACTGCAGAAGCGGCCCCGGCCCTATCGCACGGCTCCCCGGGCTCCCGGCTTCCGTCCTTGAAAGTGTGTCAAGTTCACGGTAAAGGCCCAGCAACTTAAACCCATCGACTGGCAACTCCAACATGAGCTCGAGGTTTCTACATCGTACCGTGGCCAAGTTTTACGATACCTTCGTCGCCTCCCTTTCTTAAAACACACTGCGCCTTTACTATAATTTCAACCCAACTATAATTTTCAACCCAGGGCCTGACAGACTTCTGGACTGTAGGAATCCTAGCATACGCCACGAGAGAATGTATTACTTGGACATCTAAAGTGCATAATACGTAAAGTGATGAGGAAGAAGAAAAAGAAGAAAGAGGAAAGGACGCAGAAAAAGAAGGAGTAGGAGGAGAAGAAGAAGAATCAGAGGGGGAAGAAGAAAAAGAGGAGGAATGATAACAAAAAGAAGAGGAAGTAGAGGAAAAAGAAAAAATAAGAGGAAGAAGAGAGAACGAGAAAAAAGGAGAGGATGAGGAAGAAGAAGAATGAGAGGAAGGAAAAAATGAGACGATGACATGGAGCAGGGAGAAGAGAAAAGAGAAAAAACAAAGCAGGAACGAGAAAAATGTCTTTTTCTTCGTGAATATCTTTCTTTTTCTCCTTTCCTTTTCTCTATTCTCCTTCATATTTTTCTCTTTCTCTGCCATATTCTTCCCCTGTTCCTTCTATGTCTTTTTCTTCATCTCCTCCTTCATCATTCTTTTCTTGCAATTGAAAGTTGATCTGCGTATGGGTAAAATTTTGGTCAATTTGGGTGAATTCTGGGTCATTTGAGGTATTTTTGGAATCCTTCCCCTACCTCTCTTCCTGATCAAACGCCTCCTCCAAATATCCCCGAGATGTGGTTGAAATGATGGCCATGGCGGTAGGATGCACGGCGACGCGACGTATAGCGGGTTCTTAAAGTTCTCCAGAGCTAAAATCAGCTGCAACCTCAGCATCAAAATTGTCGCTCCCTTCGAACGTTCCCCCACCCCCGCAAAAACGTATAAGGCACCTAAACGTTAAGCGGATACGTTCAAAAACCATCACGCTATCCTGTTTTTTCCCCTCAAGAAAACAAAATAAGAGGAGGAAAAAAAAGTATTTTCAATCGAAAAATGTTCTCTTGCCACACGTGAGCTGGAGCTACACTGGAAAAAAAAAAAACACATTGGATCTAGAGTCCAGACTCTTGAAAACATTGACAAGAAAAAGGACTCTTGATTCAATCAGATTTAAGCTTAAATCAAAAGGAAATCCGCTCAAATTAAGAGGCTTGGTTCTTGATTTAAGCTTAAATCTGATTGAATCAAGAGTATTTTTTCTTGTCGATGTTTTTAAGAGTCTGGACTCACGATCCAATGTGTTTTTTTCCAGTGTAGCGCGCTTAAGCATTTTCTGGACCCTTGGTGGTTAAAACAAGGGACGCCGCGAGCTTCAAATAGTTTCTTTCGGTGGTTTTCGAGGTCGCAAGCTTGGAAGTGCAACAATTTGTAGCCAGCCAAGTACGAGTCAAAAAATTTAAAAAATTCTACATATAAACCTGTAGTTATCATGACCGCGTGATAAGAAATGCAAAGAAGTGCTGTTCGTGGAAGCATACGCGTTCCCACGGCCTTCAATCAAACCCACGGTCGCTATCCGTGAAGACTTCCACACATGTGCAGCAGCATTTTTATAACTTCCACGATTCGCACCATATATACACGCACACTTCCACGTACCCTAACTTTGTTCAGGTTTTCGATAAATAAACAGATTTTCCCTAATTTTTACAGATCTTCAAACGTGCTCAGATGTCTTGCTAAATGGCAGCTTTATGAGCGTATTTAAAACTGAGAGCAGGGAACGGGAAAAACTGAGGACACTGGACATAAACAAAGTTTCGGTGAGCAAGATTGCTCTTTGTCGGTAGTGTGGTTGCCTCCATTGAATTTCAAGTAAAAAAAAAAAAAAAAAAAAAAAAAAAATCCCGATCTACGAATAAAAATCTATAACCGAAATCCTGGAAGGTCGTTTCATTCCTTTTCTCATGAAATGCATTAAAAAAATAGGTGCAGCTTCTCTAATGTGAGTGTACCCACAGACTATTTACGAGTTACATGTCTGATATTTGAGGGATGGGTATCACTTTTGAAAAACACACCGAATGACGGGAGATCCGCCCCCTTCTCATTCGTTTTGAAATACCAATGAAAACCATCAAGTAAACGTGCCAGCGGGGGAGGGGTGCAAAAGACTCGTTTACTCGTGTTGGACATATTTTTTGTGAAAGTCCTGTTAAAACTACTAGCAAAAGTTCACGGAACTTTGCGCGAAAGTTAAGTTCCGTAAACCTATCTCTGTGTGGACAAGGCCTTCCATTCATAAGAAATGAACGAACAAATTATGAAAGATCAAACATAAATGTAGTTTAATGATTTTAACTTCCGCCGCCGCGTCGCTGCACAGACTGCACTGTGTTCGGCACAATGCGTGAAGTATTCCGACAGTCTTGTAGGCGCTAAGCGTTTCACGCTGACCGCACTGCATGTCTTTGGCGCAATGCGTGAAGTATTCATTCATTCTTGTAGGCGCTATCCGTTTCACGCTGACCGCAGTGACCGCACTGTGTTTTATGCAATGCGTGAAGTATTCGTGCAGTCTTGTAGGCGGTAGTATGTGTTACATACCGATCGCGTATTTGCACGAAATTGTCGCAAATTGCGTGTTTGGTTTCTCTCGTAACTCGACTTATTGAAAGTCCTGACTCTTGTATCACTAAAAGACGACAAAATTAGAAATTACTATACTCTCAGGAAATGAGAGATTTTGTCGCCTTTTCTCGTTTGTAATTTTTTTTCAGAATTCGATTGTTTTTAAAAAAATTGCAAAATTTGCCGCCATGGGCCGCGGCCCATATGGCCACCCCATAAATCCGGCCCTGGATGGAACTATGGTTTTTCCGTCGCGAAATCAAAAAGAAATAATCTATTGAATTGATAAAGCAGGAGACGCGTGAAAAAGGGGTAGGAAGCGACACTTCAGCTATGCTCGGAAGCGTTCTAAAATTATACATTTTTTCAAGGGTAAACAGGATTGGAGGCAGGAGGAAATAGGGAGCCTTCCGCACCTTTCCCATCCCATCTTTTCATATCACTACATTAACTCTGAAAAGGGATCATGAACATCGTCTAAATCTAGAATAGAGATGTCGCAAGACCCAGGAATTGCCTTGGGGTTGCCATTCCGTTCGCCCGAAAAAATCCCTGGGGGTTATATTCCAGACCCCCCAGGACCCCCCGGTGCGGTGGGTGGGGTTAAGAAAAAATCCGTCACTCTCGTTCGAAATGTCTGGATCCACCAATAATGATCGAAACAAACGATTGCATATCCAAGAAACGACAAAAATATTCACTTAAAACAAATATATTATTACGAACACGGTCGAATACATGACCTCTCGTCACAATTATTTACTTCGACCTGAAAGTAAATAAGGAAATTAGCATTTCCCAATACTTAAACCAACGTGGGTGAAACAGGTAGAGTGTTTACTACAATTTCATTTTGGATTTTCAGGATTGTTCCTGATATTTTAAATGAAATTGTCTGATTTTATGCGCAAATAAATTGACACTGGTTTGATTTTACAAACCAACAAATTCAAAGAATGGAATCAAATGTTTGAAAAATGCTTGAGGCACTCAGCATTTCCTGATCCATGGCCGATTTTCCTAATTTTTCCTAATAACATCGAATTTTCTGATATTTCCCGGTTTTTACGGATAGTAGACATCCTGTGGAAGGATACACGGCGATCAATTCTTTTTGTGACATCACGAAATCAGTTGGCTCGATATTTTTCCGTATAAAATGTGGTTGCATCTTACATCTATAGCGACTTCGAAAGTCTTTCTCTTGACTATTTCATTAAATCACCGAGAAAGTCTCATTTTTCACGTTCTTCCCGAAAGTAAATTCACAAAAAGTTGTGCGACAGCCCTATTCTGCCGTGCTGAGCAAAAACGCCGTAAGAACATTCGAGAGTTGCCAAATTTCCTCTGATGAAATGTTTATTTTTGGGAAACTCATGAATATTTTTCTTTCAAATTTACAGGAATTTCAGAAGAAATTGCAAACACAAGTACATAAAAAATTGAAAGAGAAATATTGATATGTTTACCGAGAAAATCGTGTTTCGTCAAAGGAAATTTGGCGACGCCTGAAGGTTCATACGGCGATTTCAATTAGCACATGGTGTCTGGTTTCCTTGGCAAAGCTCATTCCCTGATTTTTCCCTGATTTTCCTTGATTTTCAGTTTTCTCCCACTTCCTCGGATTTTCTTAAGGAAAATAATATAACTGTCCAGAGTTTTAGATATGAATATCGATTTTAATTAATCTTACAGCCATTTCTTTGGCGCACGTCAGATTAGACCGCCTTTGAAAACGAAATGACCCTTCGGTGGTTGGAGAGGAGATTACCGGTTTCTGGAACAGATTCCTTGATTTTTCCCTGATTTTCCCGGTAAATTTTCATTCCCTGATGAATGCTGGTTTTTAAAAACTAGACACCATGCCTTAGCACATCAGCATTGCACTGCTCCTACTCGGGGCATTATCTAGTAGGTACACAAACGAAGAGAAAAACATCTCTGTGACATGAGCCACTGCGCGATGCTGGGGTGACCTGCATCCATCCATCTTGGATTGACGAGGTCTGCGCCGGCGCCGCGACGCTGATGATGCGATGCCGCATCGGCAGTTTGGCGTCCGCCTCCGAGTGCACCTCCTCATCCTCCTCCTATTTACACCGTATTTCTTCACGCCCCGATATCGCCGCCTTGCCCGGTGTCTGCCCAAGCCCGATGACGTCACTGCGGGCATGATTCATGATTTTGCAAATGTGCACACCGGACTGTCCTTATTCGACGGGTTGCCTCAAGCCTCAAGTCCGAGACGCGGTGCTGTCCTATGTGCCAGTGGCCATGATGCTGACTTATCCGTCGAATTGTTTACCAGGAAAATTTGCGTTGGCGTTCCCATCAAATCTACCGGAGCTTTACGTGAGAGAATCCGGTAGAGCTACGGCATGCCTGCGAAAATAAGAAGCTCGGTGATCTCACCGCTGAGTCGCAATATTTTGACCACTCTAAATTTATTTGTTTATTTTTTTCCGGTTTTGTTTGAAAAGATGTATGGTTGGGGTTTTCCTTCGTTTTCTTTTCTTTTACCTTCCTGGAGGGAGAGGAAATTGCATTTTACAAGTTTCCTAAAAATCCGTCAAATACCGCATTGCTAAGTCAAAATTCGATGAGATGCGTTTCTTTCCTTCTCATCATGCACGTTTTCCACGCAGCGCCGCTCAACACTCTTCATTCAAAATAAGAGAGCGAGATTCAATGGGGTTGTATCTTTGGGAACAAGCCTTTTAAGAGCAATAAGAAACTCGTTGATTGCTGTACGTACACTGGAAAAAAAACCACATTGGATCTAGAGTCCAGACTCTTAAAAACATCGACAAGAAAAAATACTCTTGATTCAATCAGATTTAAGCTTAAATCAAGAACCTAGCCTCTTAATATGAGCGGATTTCCTTTTGATTTAAGCTTTAATCTGATTGAATCAAGAGTCCTTTCTCTTAACAATGTTTTCAAGAGTCTGGACTCTAAATCCAATGTGTTTTTTTTTTCCAGTGTATGATTGATACTGCACTGATTTGTATGAGAAACTCTATGAAATGATAGTAAAAAATGTTGATGCTCCACTGAATGGAGTTTCCTTTTCCAAAATGGAGCTCCTAGAAGCCCCTTCTAGAACTAAAATAAAGGCGCCCCTCAGCCGTCATCGCATTTTTAGGGTGCTTGAGCATTCTTGCATCGCGTGCCCGTCTAACCTTGCCTAACCCTACATCAACAGTGAAACTACAAAAACGTCCAAGTACCTCGGTTTGGGACGCTGCAGACTTCCTGTCATAATTTTAATTAATTTTCTAAATGAAGGAAAAAAATCCCACTGTCACCATTTAATGAAACCTTCCCGGATTTGTCCATTTGGTGTGAAGAGTATTCTATGAAAGTATCAAGGGATGGTGTCGGTCCGTTCTCCTTCAAATAAAATAAAATGAGAGCGAGTTTTGGAAGCACCGAAGACGAAATACTTACATGTTCTTACATAAATCAGCGTCTACCTGTAAGTAAAATCAATACGCAGAGTTCGGACTGCAAGGAAAGTCTGCCTTTCGCGTGACTTAAAGTAAAAAGTGCGATTAGTTCGAATGTTATTTTGAAACGCTTAGCCCGCACACTAGAATACCTGAGGCTAATTACTAGCGGTTAAAACTACCATCGCGTTTAACCGACTTATACGCATACAGCTGGGGAGGGGGTGAAGTCAGGATAGCGGCAACTACTAACGTTTACGACACGCTTTGATCCAATGAAATTGGGCTCATCCACGTCCCGACGTCCCGGTGATCCATAAAATTTATTGGCTTCTGGACTGAAAGTTCCGAGACGCTTCCTAAAGTCGCCCTCCTCTCACAATAATCAGGTTATTTTGAACACTGGCGTGTGGTGACATTACACCGCGGGTTGCCTAACTGACCATGGTTGCTCAACACGTAAGCGTGAACCGGCTTTTGAGGCCTTCACAGCGTTGCCTTGTCTTTTCGCAAACAGGCGATGGCCAACGTGCAAGGAAAGAGCAAGGATTCAAGCTACTCCCGGTCGATATCATTTACCTCTTTCCGTCCACTTACTTTTAGCTACCCTCATATCAAGAAGGCTATTGCATTTTTTTTTGTTATGTTTTTTTTGTTTGTTCGCCATCCAATAAGGTTATTACAGAATTAAAAATTTACATCAAAAGAAAATAGAAAAATCACTAGAGACAAAATAAATATAAATACAAAATGGTTACTCAATTATTGGGTGGCTGCCGGAATCACCGTTAGGCAAAACATCAGCAGAAGGCTATTGCATGCAGATTGCAGTGGCGTAGCCAGAAATTTTTCGTGGCACCTCTCCTAAAGACACGAAGTTTTTAAGGGGGAGGGGAATATTTGCCGGTCAAGGGGAATGGGGAGGTCCACTAGGGCGAGTCAAAAAACATCGACTTTCGAATTTCAAAAACGTATAGGGGGGAAAAGTTGCGCCTAGGCATCAACCTAAAGTGTGCCAAAGCGTTCCTCGAAAAAAAAATTTCTTGGGGTGCCTCTCCTGCAGTTTGTGTCAAAAAATCACGTGATTCATGCTGTTTTTCCCGATTTCATCGCACTATTTAAGCATAATAAAGATTCGCTAGAGCCCTGAATTTTGGAGCATTAACTCACTACTAGTAGTCATTTAAGGTGTACTAATTAATTTTTAAATCAACATATTTTTTGTGCCCCCCACATGCCCTTAAAAATGCAAAAAACGCGATTGCGGCCGAATGCGCTTCGCGTATTTCAACGATTTTATCGATTTTTTTAGGTGACTTGGCATCCACGCAAAAAGTCAATTTTCGGTTTTTAGGAACTATTTATATAGATGATAAGGGAAAAATATTAGTTTTTTAAATGCGGGCGGTTTTTCCCCGCTTTGCGAGCTCACAGTTAGGCCGTATCACTCGATTTGGCCGAAATCACATCGATTTTCGCTATTTTTTTGCACGACTTGGCAAGCATGTAAAAAATCGGACATTCACTTTTCGTAGACTCTTTTCATAGTAGAATAAGAGGATATAATAATTATTTTGCTGGGGATGTTTTTGTACCTCTGCGGAGCCCTTAACAAGCCAGAAAAACACGATTTTTAGCGACTTTTCAGCTATTTTTGACGATGTTTTTCAGGGACCTGACAACCGCGCAAAAATTTGACCCTTCAATTTTCAGGGACTCTTTTCATGGCAAACTAAGATACCGTAAAACGTTTTTTGTTTAGGTCCTTTTTTGTACCTCCTCAGAGGCAAGAAAAAGATGACTCGTGACACCCATTCATCACTATAAAAACCTTAAATATTTTAACTCTTTTTTACGTATTTGAGCTGTAATTGATACGAAAGTTCATAAAAATATTTCATTATTAAATTTTAGTGATTTAATTTATTATTTATTAAATATTATTCATTATTATTATTAGTTTTATTTAAGTATTGTATCTAAATATTTAATTCATTGCAGGTTTAATTTGTTACTTTACCTGATTTAAATTAAAATTAACAATGATAAAGTAAGAAGTCTTTTGATAAATAAACATTTAATAAGCAATAAAAGTTAGCTATACGTAAAAAAAGAGTTGAAATATTTAAGATTTTTAAAGTGATGAATGGGAGTCACGAGTCATCTTTTTCTTGCCTCTGAGGAGGTACAAAAAAGGACCTAAACAAAAAACGTTATACAGGATCTTAGTCTGCCATGAAAAGAGTCCCTGAAAATTGAAGGGTCAAATTTTTGCGCGGTTGTCAAGTCCCTGAAAAACATCGTCAAAAATAGCTGAAAAGTCGCTAAAAATCGTGTTTTTCTGGCTTGTTAAGGGCTCCGCAGAGGTACAAAAACATCCCCCAGCAAAATAATTATTATATCCTCTTATTCTACTATGAAAAGAGTCTACGAAAAGTGAATGTCCGATTTTTTACATGCTTGCCAAGTCGTGCAAAAAAATAGCGAAAATCGATGTGATTTCGGCCAAATCGAGTGATACGGCCTAACTGTGAGCTCGCAAAGCGGGGAAAAACCGCCCGCATTTAAAAAACTAATATTTTTCCCTTATCATCTATATAAATAGTTCCTAAAAACCGAAAATTGACTTTTTGCGTGGATGCCAAGTCACCTAAAAAAATCGATAAAATCGTTGAAATACGCGAAGCGCATTCGGCCGCAATCGCGTTTTTTGCATTTTTAAGGGCATGTGGGGGGCACAAAAAATATGTTGATTTAAAAATTAATTAGTACACCTTAAATGACTACTAGTAGTGAGTTAATGCTCCAAAATTCAGGGCTCTAGCGAATCTTTATTATGCTTAAATAGTGCGATGAAATCGGGAAAAACAGCATGAATCACGTGATTTTTTGACACAAACTGCAGGAGAGGCACCCCAAGAAATTTTTTTTTCGAGGAACGCTTTGGCACACTTTAGGTTGATGCCTAGGCGCAACTTTTCCCCCCTATACGTTTTTGAAATTCGAAAGTCGATGTTTTTTGACTCGCCCTAGGGTCCACCCCCCCTTCTCCTCGCTACGTTACCGATGGTTTAAAACGTCCTAAAATTTCGACTCATTTTTATTCACCTTCACTGGAAAAAAGTGCCTTGGATCTGGAGTCTAGACTCTGAAAAAATTTGACGAGAAGAAATACTCCGACTCAATCCGATTTTTGCTGGAATCGAGAGCCAAGACTAATTGAAGTCGATTTCATTTGGATTCAAGCAAAAATCCGATTGAATCAAGAGTAATTCTTCTTGAGAAATTTTTTGAGAGTCTGGACTCAGAATCCGAGAGACTTTTTTCCAGTGTTCATCATCGTAATTATCATCATCACAATTACTTAAAGAAGAGCACGTTATGAGTATTGCTCAAAGTTTTCGAAGAATTTTTAACTTCGTGAAAGATAGGTGAAGGAATAACACAGAAAATTAAACCGTAGTCAGTCACTTTCGCGAGCTAGTGATGAAAAATAATACATTCTAGAATCAAGGCAAGACCTTATGACTAGATGTTTTTGAATAGATGTTAAAGCTCTATTACTTACAGTCAACTGAACATTAGGTAGGTGTAGACTGTAGAGTCCCTCACACGCAGTCTCTAAGGGGCTACATTCTAACTTTTGCATCTTATTTCAACGTCAATATCACAATACTTTTCTCAAGAGAGAATCGAGTAAATGTTACTGAACATTTTGCTGCCATGGTCAACAAATACAAAGATTGCAATTGGGGTCACTTGCTTTTCAAACATCACGCTAGACTAAAATGAGTGATACAACTATTTCAACTCCTGAACTGTGCAAATTGCATCCATCGAGTTGAAGACACACTTCCGCTCACCATCTGCGGAGATTCCTCACTCCCATTTTCAATTATTCAGATAGGTAAGTACAAGCTTGAGAGGAGTAATTAGATACCTTAAAATTGAAGTAATGCACAACTTGTGGATTCAGTGCTCACAACGCTCGCCTGACACCAAGAAATTTCTGGAAACTCGGCAACACTGATCTACAGTACAGTATGCAATGGATGGTTCAGCTGTTGAGCTACAGCCCTAAGAATTTCCCTCATTTTCCAGGTTGTTTCGTTATTCCCTGACTTTTGCAGATTTTTCCTAACCCTTGCAACCCTGAAAACTGAGCAGGAAGAGAGCGTTTGCCCCCAGCAGTTGCAATAAGGATGCTTTGCTGAGGATTCTATTGAGAGACTCAACACCAATTTTAATCTTTCGTGAGAGCTTCTGTCAGTCACGCTAATTTCAAAAACTGGAATGCATGGATCCCGCACTATTCTTTCATCCAGTTACTCGCAGTATTCAGGCTGTATTACAGTATTTTTGTCATTGCTAAAACTAGTACAAAAACGTCTCCAAAATGGCAACCGCTAATGATCTAGCAGGTAGAAATAATAACTCTGTCACAGCAAAGTTCCTCATGATCAACGAACTTTCCTAAGGCTATGATAACAAACAGCTCCATACCCTCCATACCACAATAGGGCAGCCTTTGTCAAGTATTGACTTGAAAACAAATCAGCTCCTCAGATTATCAACACACCTGAACATTGGACTTGAGTAATCGATCCTAACTGGCGATTTGAAACAAGTGAGGCTGGTGGCAGGCTTACCATCAGATGGAATAAGTATGATACTCCTCGTAACTTGAATAGATACGACTAAAGAGAAAATGCTGAGATAGATCACTCAAATGATAAAATAATCAGGTGCTCAAATGGACAACTTCTAATGCTTAGGATTATCATAGAATTGAACACCGTAACACCTGTAGATGTAAAACTATAGGCTCCAAACTACAAGTAGATAACCACTATTCCATTTCAAGTCTAATTTACATGTATTTAGAATCATATATAGCCAGAATCAACAAATACACACAATTTTGGGACGGAGACAAGCGGATGAATGAGAGAACTTACCGAGTCTGAGGCAGTTCCGACAACCGACCGCATTTTCTGCTTCAATTGAGGACTCTTCTTCTTCTCCATGCCAGACGTTAGTGGTTTCAACTGTAAATTAGCAGGTTCTGATGTTATATGGCGCAAACCTGTGGTCATTTTGTGGACCACAGCCAAAATAACCCGCGCCACAATGCACTTGGTTGTCACAATAGCACGGTAAAATCAATTCTGTGTCAACAGGAGCGACAACAATTATGCACATAGATGTAACCAGAGAAAACCATTTTGTTTACTCACTAATTTCACAGAGAACTTGGGCTCCGAGTGATTCTCCCAGTCTAACCTTGACTAAAGAATAAGGTAGAACATGAGAAAGAGATTGGTAAGAACTTAGCACTGACACAGAAAAATGGTAAATTAAAGTCATTCAGGGCACTATTTCACGCGTCAGGGAGTTCAGAAGAGAACTATCGATCGCATCAGATATTCCGGGATTAACACTTCATTTCACTGTATTTACAAGCGATATAAGGGAGTTATTGAATAAAAATGGGACAATCATATTTAAATTCAAGGTTAGTATGAACATAGCAGCTCACAACATTGACTACCGACGGACGACCGAACTTGATCGAGAAAAACAACGCAACTGGCGACACTGGCAGGTGGCAAGGGAAACTGCAGAGGCAAGTTATGCACTTGATAAAGCACTACAGCCACCAGCACCGCTGAAGTATGACCATGACGATGTCGAAAGTCGAGACGTAAAAGTAATTCTCACTCACGTAAAATTACTTCATAATGTTAAAAAAAACACTATATTTTCTGCGAAATCAAAATCGTTGTGGTGCGAGTTTTCTGAGATTCTGAGGGAAAAACCCCAGCTCAAGCTTGGATAGTGTTTTTGTTACGCGGTTGGTAACTTCGACAGGGGATCATTTCCGGTGGTCACACAAATTACAAAATAAACTCTCTATCTGTAGTTCATCTACTTTTCTTACATGCACAATAGTTTCCCTTGGATTTGTAAAACAAAGTTGAAGCCAAGTCAAACAAGAGATCACAGAACTTTTACTTAACAATAATGCACTAAGTAGCATCCTTCACTCTAAAAAAAGGCTGTATACTCCGCAATACTCCGTCATTAACTTTATGGGATTTCTCCCCCCCCCCCCCCCCCCTCTCGTCCCAGGCAATTTCGGAATTTAGTTGGAAAAAAGGTCACCCTAACACTTTCTTTATGTGACTGGTCAGTTATATACGATGGGAAGCGCCAGCCCTCAGTAAAAAACAACTACAATCCTGGTCTAACGAATTCTTTTAAAAATTTAAATATTTTCTTTCCACCATGTCAAAAATTATTGATCAGATAAAGAGTATAGGTATAGACGCACTATCTGTGCAGTGCAGATATAAATTCCCCACTCGATGCGTGTCCCTGCTGAAGACAAAAGAATGCTGACTAAGAGATATAATGTTATAAAAGATGCACCTCATTTCTAAAGTATTGTGACTATAAAATATTTGAAAAATGACTTCATGAAATCAGCTAGGTTTCAAAAGATTACATACCTACCTATTTAATGCGGCAAAATGTTGTAATTTGGATAACTAAATGGAATTCTAGGTTGTTTAGATAAATCTCACGAATATAAAAAGAAACGCATTTTCTATTTTATAGGTAAGTACATACTAGGATTGATTTTTCAAAAAAATTGGAAATATATAACTCACCAGTATGCTGACAATTAAAATACTTTGAATTGTTTTTGAAGGCTACTCCAAATAATCAGTATTTATTTTTGCTCCTTTGACAGATTTGAAAACTACAATCTTTTGCATCATTGCATAACAAGGGTGAATGTTGTTATTAGAACATAACTTTGCTCTCTTTGTTACATTTTTCTTAAAGACTGTATTGAATTCAAAGATCCTTGATTTGTAATTAAATGGTCAGGTTCAGAAACTGGTCAAGTCCCTGGATCCATTTCTTCTTCATGTGTCTGTGAGGATGAACTCTCGTAAAATATAGACACTCACATCCAAGGCAGTAGAGATATTCTGATCATGTCAGTGCTTTTTCCTATATATTAGAGCTGTCATCAGTCTTACACCCTTCTGCATGTTTCTCCTGCTTTTCAAGTTTCACTTTATTATCTCCCACCAGTGGTTATGTCACAATCATAACACTCTCTGAAAAGCTGCTAGCGATGGAGACTAAGAAGCTTCGCTCAGTTAGTACAGAATCCCTGATTCCTGGAAAGGAGATAGGATGGCAAACAAGGTAAAAAAAAAAAAAAAAAAAAAAAAAAAAAAATTATTCGAAGTGTATTTTCAAACTTAAGGATTTTATTTCGTGTCTGTCTGAAATTTATGCTGTACAAATCTTGACAAAAGCTTCATTCTCACAATGCATCTTTTACCATTCAATGGACCACTGGACAGACTATAAAATTAATCCTAAAATACATGTTTCCTCATCGAAATTATGCATGAAATATGATGGACGCTTTGAAACTTTCAAGTTCAATTCATAAGTTTGAAAATAGCATTTCTTGTGTGCGTACATTCACAATTCCTGCTCACAAAAGACCAAGCCCTAATCCAATCAAATTGAGCATTGAACTAATTTCTGAATACTTTTCGATGGGAAGATTTTTCTGTGTGCTGAAAAGGACCTTGTATCCGAAGAGGAAGTGTTTGTGAAACCATGCCCGAGTTATTTGCCTGACACATTGGTAATTTTTTAATGGCTGCTTGGACTACGTAGATCATGGGTTTCTGATGAGTGGAACGTTTGAATTTACTATTTACAATGTAAAATACGAACATTAATTTTCCACTTGTGACTTGGTTTTGGAAGTTCTGATGTATTCTGTGCAAAATTTTTATCAGGAAACATGCCTTTAAGACATCTGATTCATATCCCATCTCAGGATCCGTCACGAATTTAAAAAAATAGGGAATTTCTTCACCACTTGGACCAAGTCAAATTTACAGATGCAAATTATGTTTCAATTGAAGCCTATTCCCTCAGTGTTTCTTAAGTGCCCCTATTGCTTCTAGAAACTACAGCAAAACCATGGAGATATGATGAAACGAGTTGTTAAATATATAACAGGATTTATTTAAAGTATACATACTTACAAACTCAGATATGGTCAATTATAAAAATAAACTACACATGATAGTTTACAAGACTTGACAAAAATGTATTACCTACTTATGCTACACTTAAAGAAAAGGGTTTTTCTTGGGAGTAGGCTTGCCAAAAACTTTTCCCTTGTTCTTTTTTGCAATGGCTTTAGAGATCTTGATTTTCTGATTGGCTCTGAAAAAGAAAAATATTTAAATGGTTAGGAAAGGACATTTAAGTAAGACAGGAGAGTATTCAGAGAATTAGAAAGTATGCTTATTAATAAAGAACATAAAAATACTTAGAGCTGTTGTATAATTCTTGGAGGTACGTTGGAACTGACAACACATGAGTTCCTTTATTTTTCACATTATCAAATTTTAACTAAGAAAAAAAGTTGCCAAAAATCCAACACTGTTTCAAGAAAAAAATATTGTATTGAAAGATTTTGTGGACTCCCATACACATTATATTGACTGCTCTTTGTCTCCGACAGGACTGTTTATGTCCTGGAACATTCTGCCATTTGACATTGAAAGCTGCTCCCAAAATGCTGTTTTCACGGTGAACAGCCTCTTTTCAGCAAGTGTTTACTTTTTTGCATGAGTTTGCATTAATGAGCTAGCCACCTCTTCTCTAATAATTCTTACATCAAATTAAGTAACAGCACGCTGTGAGACCACCGTGTACATGGGTACATAAAATCCTTAAATTTGCAGGAATGAACTTTCAGCATTGTAAAATGCTTCTTTTCGCAAGTTTTGTTTTAATGACAACTTTGAAATATAATGACACTTTTGGCTGGTCTGTTCACAGGCATTGCATCCAGCTTTGACTGAGTTCTATTTGATCCTTCAAAAGTATTTTGATTGACCCTTGCAATCCTCTTGATGCTTCATGCTTATGCTTTCATGGTTAAAGCAAGCAATGTATGTAAAAAACAACAATGGTAAAAGTAAATTAATAATTGGAAAAAACTTACGGCGCACGGAATTTATCAGCAGACTTTTTACTTGTATTAGTGAAGGCATCATCAAAGTATGATTTCTTTGTATTTGTTTGTTTTCCATTAGCACCTAAAAAGATGGAATAAAGAAGCAAAATAGGATTAGACTTTGTTACATAACAGCAGATCCATCAGAGGAATTAGCATAAAACTAGAAGTCTAATTTTGCATAGCTGTATAAAATCCAGATTCGGTATCACATTCTAGTTTTTGTGGCAACCAAGAGAACAGCTCTCTATCACAGGACTTTATTTAAATTGAATCATACAGGAACGTAAATCTTTTGTAACTTCCAACCGTCCAAAACTGACCCTTCTCTTGTATATTGGATTTTGTGAGCTCTGGAATTTTTGCAATTTATTACTCATGGTCCCTGTCATTATAATTTTTTACCGATCAATTCCAACTTTATGCTTTCTCAGATTTGGTGGTTTGGCAGTGCTATTTTGGCAAATTTTGGTAATTTTGCATACAAAATGCATCAGACTTTGTACCTACATATACTATCAAAAAGACAAAACAACACCAGTCATTTGAAAATGTATTTTTGACAGACACAGGTCATACAATTAGCACCAAAAATACAAGAAAAGCAGATAAATGTAACTTTTCTCCTCTTAAATTTAGGGTCAACTACGCATCAAACGAAATTTATAGGTACTAAATGTAAAAAATAAATCAATCTTGTTACCGAAAGTTGACTTCTCTCGATAGGCAGTTACTTTTTTCCGTTTCATTTGAGATTTGGCCATTTTAGCATGGACTTTTTGTTCCGCTAGCAGCTTCTTTGTCTCTGGATCCACAACTTTCTTGGACTTTTTACCTTTACGAGAGGCTTCCATTTCTGCTCGTTTTTCTCTGATTTTCCTTCGTAGGTCAGCTGCACAATGAAAATATCATTAATTACACTGATTTATATTTAAATGCTTTTAGACAGCAGAAATATGTTTGTAATTTCACTCTCTACAATTCCATAAAAATTCTCACAGTCCTTTTTACCCCTTACTTTTCTTCTGGCATTCATGCGTTGATGCAAATCCTCAATATAATGTTGGTTCCGTCACACTGATTGTAATAAAGCAATATCAAATTACAAACATGATTTTTAGAAGTCCCGCTAAAGTTGTTTCTTCATTAAATGATTGACTTTGGTGAAAAAGATCTTTTCCAGAGCAGTTTTACGAGTACAAAAGGTATAATTTCGTCCATAAAAATTATAATAGTACTTTCGGGTTGGAGATTACTAATAATTGATAAGACTGATAATTTATTCACACTGCTAGTATATGTATGATGGTAGTCATTACAACTTGCTGATCAAAAATTATTTCTTGTAAAAAACAACTGAAATACCATTACACTGGTTTTTCATTGGTAATCGTGATTACCTCCTGATAGACTTTACTCATTCCAAAAACTTACGTAGCATTACCGTAAAGATCAATAATGCTAACTTAAAAAAAAAAAAAAAAAAAAATGGAACAAAAAATGAATACCCTTGGCTTTTTTCCTTTTTTGACCAGTTTGAAACCAGTCTCTAGGTTTTTCAATGCCTTTGACAAGATTTTCAGCCTTATTTGCTGCATTTTCTACTTTAGCCAATTGCCGCTCTTCATATTCTTCCTTCATTATTTTTTCTACTTCAGGACTTAATGCAGAGACGCGTTCTTTATACTTGTCGATGATATCTAGAAGTAAAAAAAAGTTAAAAGATAACAAAATTTATTAAGGAAAATTTTAAAAATTTTAAGATGAAACTTCAAAAATATCTGCCGATACATTAAGTGCGTTTTGATTAAAATTGAATCCGGTTGAAACCATCTAATCAATTGTCACATCATTTTTAAAATGCTGCAATGGATTTGTCAAATTCTCACAAAGATTTTTTAGAGTTTTTAGCTTAGCTGATTATTAAAAGGAGCATTACATTGCATCATTATTAAGTTTTTTTAGTCTGTTTTAAAACCATTGATTACTATTTGACACAAGGCTGTAAATTAGGGAACTCCGACCATCAAATTATGACAGTATTCAAGGGGTTCAATCCATTAACTTTCTAAAACCTGAACCGAAGTCACCGATACAATACCTTGAGGGATAGATCTACTCTTAACAGAGTTCTTGGCTCTTTTCACGATTTCTCTGAAAATTTTCCTCTCACTCTCGCAGACAATGGAGACTGATACACCAGCTCTGCCAGCACGAGCTGTTCGACCGACTCGATGAATGTACTTGTCAACTCCAGTTGGCATCATAAAATTGATCACCTAGAAATCAAAGAGAGAACATCATGCATACTTAAAAAATACAAAAAAGAAAAACAACAACAACAACAGCAAAGCGAATTAAGGACAATCCCTCACTCTGAATTTTGATTAAAAAAATCCTAAAAAGTATCATTAAAGATATGTTTATAGGCGCACTGAAGCACAAATATTTAAAAAATATTTTGTGAACAAACTGAAAATCAGTGTGAGAGATGTCATGACTTTCTACTTTCTTGCTCCCCTTGCGGCTAAAGGAAATATTGTCATCCTACTTCAGGTTCAAGGTTAATTTTAAAGGGAAAACACTGATGAGTTAATATACGAAACTCTTGATAAAACTGATTGCAAATAAGGAGTTACTTTCACTGACATTCTTGAATGATTAAAACAATATTTGATCAAGTCTACTTTCAGGTAAGCTTATCTGAATAAATGCTTTAAAAAACAATACAATTAATTTCTGAATCATGCCAGTTTTCACAAAAAGAAATAGAAGAAATGGTCACGACAAATGTTATTTTTCTTATAATACTCACAGTTTTTACTCCTCTTATATCTAAACCACGGGCAGCAACATCTGTAGCTACTAATATATCTAATTCTTCATCCTTAAATTTCTTCAGATTCTCCAAACGTTGTGGCTGAGTTAAATTTCCATGTAACTCTCCAACCTGCAATACAAATAAGCGCATACATGAAGACCTAGAAACTTCGTGATTATTTTTCAAACCTTTTTCGATGTCCTGGTATGATCTTGGGAACATAGGTTATGGGTTGAGAATGTGAGATTTAGGTTTCTAAGATTCATGATCAAGTCCGCCTCTGCAATAAATAACAAGTTGCAATAGGACATTTTCAGCATGTTTTTAGACTCCATTGCGATAGAAAAATTTGTGAAAATAAGGGAAAAATTTTGTGAAAAAATGAAAGAAATTCAAGAACCAAGGTCAAAATTGTTTTAAGTCCAAACTTTGTAGACAGTTCTAGTCAGTTTGCTGATATCAATTTATCATCAGTTGATGCTGGTGTCTGCTGTCAGTTTGCCACTGTGAGGCCAAAGGTACACTCTAGTGTAGAGCTCATGAGTTTAACATTGCACGCAACACATTAAAACAAACACAAATGCATATGTGTGTGTATATAACATATATAACATGTATACGAATATGTATTTGTGTATCTTCTACACAAATAAGTGGAAAGAGGCATAATCATGGGTGGCAGTAGCCACCTCCAAACAAAGTCTAAACTCGGCAACAATGGAAGCAGTCTGAAGAAAAGGTGGCAGCCAACCATAGACACAAGGAACTCCCTCATACTGGAAATTGATGATACAATTTGAGAGAGATGGAGATGGGTAAGAACACTCGTTCGTGCTCCAGTTCCAGGCTAAGGTAAGCAAAAGAATGCGATTTGTGTAAAACTTTGAATTTAAAAATAAATTCGTTTTGAGATACCCTGAAATGGACCTTGATATCCTTTGAATTAAAATAAGAGAGAGCATTAATTGATTGGAATGTGAACTGGTATCTTACCTTAAGTCCTAATAGTCCCAAGAGAATATGAACTTTATGTGCTTGAGCTTTTGTGGCGACAAACACAATTGTATGATCCCGGAATGTTCTGCAAACTAAAGCTGCTAAAATTGCCTCACGATCATCTTCTTTATCTTTCCGTAATCTGGAAAGTAAAAAAAGGGTTAAAAATAAATATTTCTTTGGTTTGAGGGTTGCTTCTATGAGAGGAATCTCATCAAACTACAATTTCAATGAATTAAAAAGTGGAAGAAGGCTTTTAATTTGGGTAATTATATGAAGATCTAATCATCTGACTGCTGAGTAATCATTAGCTTCAACAGGGTGAATTAGTATGTAAAGAAATGGATATTCAAAAAATGAAGGATTTTTTCCTTTCGGATGAAAGTGGCCTGATGCCAAAGTAATTTAGTGCTGCTTCAGAAATTATTACTGTAAGTTTGTAAATAAAAATGATTTGAATGAAACTGGAAGCAGACAACTGGGAATAACTTCCTTTTCCCTTTCCTTGAGTTCCCCCAAAATCAAATTGTTAACACCCTCGAAGTTCTATGAGGCTCAGACAAACACAAGAAAACCACCATTGAGTGAATATTGACGGTGAAGTTGCAAAAAAACGTACCTCGGTTACAGTGTTTCTAAATCTCAACTCCTATTTAATTTTTCAAAAGGAGACCAACCAACATCACGGCTTGAATTTTTCACATAATGTTCCTCACATAGAGCAGAAGAATCTTTTAAGTTTCAAAAAAATGACATCAGGTAGTTTTTCATGTAGAAAATAAAGAATGGCAGGAGGAGTGCACTGTCCCAAACCGAGATATACGTTTCTGCAGTTTTGACATTGATGAGTGATATAATTACAGGTAGGATCAAGCTTGTGTAAAAAAAGTACAGATGGAGTGGTGGTTTACAAACTCAAACAAGGTTTCATAGAGAAAAATATTGTATTGACTTACCGAATGAATTCTTGCCTTAAGTTAAATGCAACATCCTTATTACTATCAACAAAAATTTTGACCGGTTTTGTCAGGGAAAGAGAAACTAGATCTTGAACTTCTTCTGTCATTGTGGCGGAGAACAATAAAGTTTGACGAGTTCTTGAGCACATTTTGATAATTTCTGTCATCTGATCTTTGAAATTTTCATCCAGCATTCTAGAGAAATAAGAGATAATGAACATGAGAATAGCATTATTTGAAATTTCTGAGGTCTTCATCACAAACTCCATTTTGAATTTGCTAAACTTTGTGTGAGGGGGGTGGTTGGTAGGTTTTTGAATAATGAAGAACGAGGGCTTTGCTGACACATATTCAAATTGTATTCACTAAATTTCATTTGGTGTTTCACACGTACATATATAATTCTAAAGTTCCAAGTATATGCTAAGAGCTAGCACGGGTCCGGGCCGTGGAGAGAGGGGGTACGGGTCTTTGCCGTGGATACAAACGGGTCTAGGCCGTGTAGGAATACGGGTCTGAGCTGTGATGAATACAGGTCTGGGCCGTGGATAAATACGGGTTTAAGGAGCCGAGGACCGGACAAGAAGTCTCTTTCACATTCTGACTAATTCTGTGTGTCTGGCCTATGCCCTGGCCACTATTTATAGTCGGTCGCCGACTCCCCACCAGGCTGGTTTGCACAGCTTTGCGATAGGGAACCGAGCAATCGAACTGCAACTAGCGGCCGAAGTTGGAATTGCTTCAAGCAGGCGCATCACGCCACGCGCATCACTGAGAGTATGTATGCGAGTACCGCGCCGCCACATTTGCATCTCTGTACTCAGTAACATCTTCCAATGTTCTTCAGTTACATATAAAATTGTATCATTAAATTGGAGGATTGCCTACCTTTGAGAATATACCCAAATGGTTAATATAAAGGCCTGCAGATGATCCACACCTATTTTCCGATTTTACACACACAAAAATTGTAGTGCAGGTAATATGTAGAACTTTTTAATCATGTATTATACATATAAGTAAAGGTTAGCAGATAAAAATCAGGGTGTGGATTGTCTGCCGGCACCTTAAATACAAAACAATGAAATACATCAACTGAAAATGACTCAGCAATGGAGAGAATTAATGCAATATTCAGTTTCGCTCAGCATACTGTGGCTGCTTTACTTGCTAAAGACCTGGTAAACAAGGAGGCATATTTTTCTAAACCTCAAGCATTGGCAAGCAGCAACAGTAGCAAGAAAATTGTGTCATCTAATGGGTGAATATCCGAGCCAGACAAAAAACATTAAATAAAGTTAAACATGCATAGAAAAATATGCTTAAAAAATGAAAACCCACCTATCAGCTTCATCAAGTACCAAAATTTCTACATCAATTAGAGTAAATGAAGGCGTGTTTTTCAAGTGATCGATTAAACGACCAGGAGTGGCAATGACAATATCTGGGTTTTTCCTGAGAACTGCTTCCTGGAATCAAAGAAAACAAATCGTGGATTCTATAGAAAAATATTGGGTGGTTGATGGTAAAATGGTACAGTATACATATTGGGTAATGGCTCTTAGTATCTACCTTCTTCTTACTAGGGTTCTGAAAAATTGAGATCTTCTGAATTTCATGCCCTCTGTAGCATTTAGTAGGTAATAGGGTATATGGGGTTTAAATATGTTTTTCGTAATAAAAAATCTCAACTGATGCAGCAATTTAAAAGCAACTTACAACATATAGTTGAATCACTAAATTTAAAAAGGGCACATGTCCAGAAAACCAAATTGTTCAGGAGACACAAAAAACTGTTTATTTCGTGGTACATATTTTTTGGAAAGTTGTTATGTTTACAAAAACCGGCGCAGGGCGAAGCGGAGCGCCGGTTTTTTTAAACATAACAACTTTCCGAAAAATATCTACCACGAAATAAACAGTTTTTTGTGTCTCCTGAACAATTCGGTTTTCTGGACACGTGCCCTTTTTGTATTTAGTGATTCAGTTGACGATTTTATGAAGTAAAAAATTTGAGGAGAAAATAATTAAAAGATCTTATAATACATCCAAGAACAAAAAAAGTACATACTAGTTGTATTTGATGGTTCAGTTACACTAGTCACAAAATTAAGTTTTGACAATTTAAACATATATGCTTAAATTGACAAAAACTAAGAGGATCGGGTCAACGTTAAGTTTCTACGTCCAACATTAACAGAGATATTGCTCATTGAAAAACACGGCGTACGACACCATCCACCGCGGTGGAGCATATTACGTTTTATCAATCAATGATACACACTATTTGCACTGGTTGCTGGACATAAAACACCGATGAAATCAAGGTGGAAGAAACTATGATATGCATTATTACGGTGGATGACGTCATACGCCATGTTCTTAGATGGACAGAACCTGTGTTAATTGGGCGTAAAAATTTAACATTATGACAGATCTCATTAAACTTTGCTAAACTATAAGAAGGAACTATCAAAACATGATTCAGACTAGCGCAACTGACCGCTACCTTGGTGACAAGAGAATAAAAATGAAAGAGGTGCATGCAGAATGACTTTTTGTTTGAAAAATAAATCCTGAAAATGATCAACAAACCTGGTATTTAAGTTCAAGGCCACCAACTGACAGACCGATTTCTATACTGGTAAACTGAGCTAATTGTTTGGACACTTGGTACACTTGAACACCCAGTTCTCGAGTAGGAACCAACACCAAGACTCTAAAATAAGAGAGAATGAATAAACTAGCTTAGTTTTTCAAACAATTTCGCCATGGCAAAAAAAAACTTGTATTTCTTCCTGTCTGCACAAGACCTTAGGAGGTCAGATTCTTCAACCGGCGTGTGCAGCATAACAGAAAAAAAAAGATGAGAAATTTAGAAGGCTAAGAGCGGCATGCGCCAGATGTCACTCTCCATTGCTGAAAAATTCAGCTCCATCAATACAGTGGCGTGCGGTGGGTTTAGTGACAGGGCAAGCTCTAGTGTTCGCCATCCGGGGGGGGTTTAACGTAGCCTCTTTCCCCTCCTCAGGGAGCCTCCCTAGAAAATTCTTAAAATTTTACTCTATTTGCTCTGTTTTGCGGATGAAATCTGATGGAACTTCTTGAAAAACTGTGGTTTCATTTCTTTCTCTCTTACTTATGATTTCGTTTACTCACCTTGTTTCGAATGTTATTGAGCATTGGAGGACGGCTCCATGCTCTTAAATCCTAATTTTGCCATGCCACTTATTTGAGGTATCATAGTCTTTATTCTATGGCATTTAGAATTTTTTGAGTTACTTAAAATTCCCCCAAAAAACAGCTTTCTGCGTTTAAGACATGATTGTGAATTGTCTAATTCGTCACCAATAGATCCAAGTGAGCGACATTTTATAGAATTTAAGGGCATTTGCTCCGGAGGAGCAATTATAACCGCGACGGAAAGAGGGAACAAGATAGCGCATCGGAGGCAGAAGCAGCGCGCTGCGGTGACGGGCCAAGAGATGGCCAAGAGAAGCGAGCTGCGATCGCGCAGCGAAGGGCTCGGACTCGGAACGTACCGCACTCCCCGCCTGCCTTGATTCCGCCGCTGAGCAGTGGCGCTCCGCTCAGCTGATCGCAAGCGACTCTCCAGCGCATGAGTTGGCCCGTGTTCAGGCCGCGCAGCGCGCTGCGCCACCTCCATCCTCTCTGCCGCTTTCCTACTTTCGTGGCTCTATACGTATTTCTGTCTCTTTCTCTTTCTGTTTTTAATGCAATTTACTTACTGAACACCTTATAAATTATATTTGCTAAAATGTAAAACATGTAAAAGGTGTAATTTTCTTCTTTCTCTTGAAATCTTTGGGCAAGCAGTGCTTGCCTTGCTTATCCGGACCGCACGCCACTGCATCAATAGCATCAACACCATCGCCAATTGCTATAACAGTTTCAGAGCGAGTTATGTCAGACTCCATTAGTGTAAGTATATATGCACGAAAATCTGACCATCTAGATACACTCCTTATCATTTGTTTTGATATTGATTCTATCCGTTTAGTGGAGATAGACTTTCTAAAATATTGCCAGTTTCAGTGTGTGCACCCAGTCATTGGAGTGTCTGGCTATTAGGGCTATGAACACAAGTAAACCTTAGACGCTATGCCGGGACCTAGGGACATGTCCAGCCATGAGGTGTGTTCGGCTAAAGTAAGTATGCATTTGCAGAGGTTTTACAATTGAGGTTTATTTGTTGCAAACGGAGTAATTTTACAGCTTATGTCTATAAACTTTACTTCAACCAGCTTTGTAAAGTGCCCTGCTAAGAATCTGACAATTTCCCAACAAACCCAATGAGAAGTTTCGTGATCATCATTCATAGAACTGTTATTGAAAGGATTCAATGCCAATTCCTTCTCGGTGAAAATCAGGCATAATGCTTTTCCCTGGAAATTGGAAGAGTGGCATTAAAGTCTGACTAAAAAAAGACGCAGACAATATCTAACAGAATTTTACCTTGTTACAGCTGTGTCATTCACAGGTCTGAATAATAATCTCTCAAGAACAGGTAACATGTACGCAGCAGTTTTTCCTGTACCAGTCGCTGCACAACCACAAACATCTCGACCAAGGAGAACCGTGGGAATTGTTGCTGCTTGAATAGGTGTTGGTTGAACATAATTTAGCTGACCAATAGCCTAGATTTAGCAAAAACAAACAGGTACCTAAAATTAGATGGATTTCAGAGATTTTTGTAATGTTAAGAGTTTTTGCAGTTTTACTCATTTTTTTTCGATTTTCATTACTTTTAAAGACAAGACTTCAATTATTTTCCTCAAAAAAGAAGGGCTCTTAGAGAGTGAATTTAATAATTTTGAACCATGATAAATTGAAAGAAAAATTTCTCATTACAAAGATTAAATGGAGTAGTGATGTATGTAATTAAATATAAACAAGAAAAAAAACACTAAAAAATGGCCCGAACTGTATGTAACAAGGTGGAGAAATGGTGCTGGGTCCATACCATTTTGAGGGGAAAACAAAGCCAAAAAATTCCAAAAATTTATCAATTAGAGTCAAAAATTTTGTTGCTATAATGAGTACCAGTACAAGACTGAGGGGGGGGGGGGGGATGTTCAGCTCAGTAAGCGAATCTCAGTGGTGGAATTTTTTGGCTTTGTTTTCCCCGCGCAATGGTGTGGACCTGGACCCAGCGCCATTTCTCCACCCTGATTCAGTAAATATAATACATATCCACTCATACTGATTGAAATTAGCCAAAGGTACCTGGTTAAAAAAAAGCCTGATTATGTTCTTTACACAAGACAAAAATATTACAGCAAGGCTAACCAACATAGTTGAACACCGCCTGATTGAGGATGGCGGGTAAAGAGGTCCATGCGAAGTTTCAGTTTCATCACTGAGCAACTGAACGCTAAAAACTGCATTTTTAAACCTTCAGAGATATTTCTAAAAAATAAATGTCTTTTTTTTTTTTTTGACCTGTTTTCTAATTTTTTATAATTTCAACCATTTCTCTACCACTGGCCAATTAACATTCCGTCAACATCACAAAGGCTGATGAGCTTGTCATTACTCTAAAGAAGATCGGCTTACACACCTTCATCAAAGGTCTGGATAAATTCATTTGATAAAACGTAGTATTTTCATCGAAAGGAGGAGCATCATCGAAGAATTCATCATTTTCGTCATCTTCCTGTTCCACTGTTATGCCATTGTGATTCTCGTCATCACTATCTTGGAACTTTCTCTGAGCCGCTAATTTTTTTCGTTTTTTCTTACCGATTAATTTCTCTTTCAATTTAATATCATCTGCAAATCAATAAATCAGTAGTTAAATCAAAATCTAAAAAAAGCTAAGAAGCAACAAAAAAAAAAAAAAATGAGCTAAATATTTCAAAGAGTACCTAAGATTTTGAAGAGGACGGGAACTTCACACTGAGGACGGATAGTCCTCTCAATTGCAGAAAAAATATCTACGTTTTAGATGAAGTCAGCGCCAGTAGTACAGCCAACATGCTTACATTATAGCTATATATTCAAATTTATTCATTCAAAATTACAAATCGAGGGCTAGGAAACACTTCAATTTTTGCGAAAATGAGTTAGCAACTTGACTGCATTTTACAGTATAAAATATGCAAGCTGATATTTTTAGTTTTTTCCAACTCCATATGGGAGCTCTTTAGTGATGCCGTTATGTTGAAGAAAAATTGCAAATCTAACCTCAAAATCACAAAACAGGCAAATTTTTTTCCTTGTTCTGTAGAATGATCAGTTTGCAGATAAGCAGAATTGTTCTTCAGCCACTGATACTTAATTTTAGTACATGCACTAATGATGAAACTAGAAAAACATGTGTCTCCACTGTGTTTCCATTTGTTTCCGAGGAAAATACCCTATTGCATTCTCCCATGATGTCGGACCCAGACCTGAGACCTTGTGGAGAGCACCGATCACAGGTCGTAGATCACCAAAATATATGCCATTCAAATTCATGTGTATCAGTATTTCCACCTTTTTAAGATGTTTTGATTTTTGAGTAGTTATATCTTTCTAACGTTAAAAGATATATTGACCAATTTTTTTGCATTTAGTAGACTTATTAGAACTAATAATCTGCGAAAAAAAATTGAGCTTTGTTTTCTCAAGAAAATATTACTTGATATCTTAGCGGGAATTCTTAAGTGAATGTTTTGGTAAAGGCAAAGAATGATCAGAAGAAATTTCATTCAATAGCGGTGACTGGCTGTCCTTCGAAAAGATAAGAACAACAAGTAATTTGCACAGGCTCCTCTAGCCTAACTTCTATCCCTCATTCCTTCCTAGAGCCCTCAGGAGCCCCCCCCCCCCCCCCCCATAAATTTATGCTCTTTACTTGCTAACAGCTTCCATATATAAGGTTCAGGACAAAAAACTTAAAACAACTTCTTTTTATTTGAAAACAAAAACAAAAGTAATTTGCGAGATCACAATTAAAGGAAAGTGTTTCTCAAATTTCATTACATTTCGCAAAAGCACTACATTTTTTGTGTACTTCATAAAATAATATATTCTTTCATTTACTTACTTTCTCCTTGTATCTCTTTGTAGCTTACTGAGTAACGTACTATGGTGCTTCCAGATTTGTAGTAGATAAATATTCATGCTTACCATGTTTCAGTTCATCTTCTGAAAGAACTATTTCATCATCTGAATCTTTGCCTTTTCTTAGATTAGAAAGTTCAGGATCGGCATTGTTCTCTTCTTCTATCTCATCTTCTTCTTCTGCCTGTGGATACATACTTAGATTAGAAATTGCTTGATTTCTTAAAATATTAAGGTATTTAAAACGTCTTAAAACCGACAAAAAACACTGAATCCTTAAAGTATAGAAAACGGAAGCAAAAGTAATGGCACACATCATTAATATACTAACTTGATCACTAGGACACATTCATATGATCAATTCCAAACTTACTTCTGTGATGATCTTTTTATCTACTTACTTGGATAGGTAACTTGGCAAAAATGACTACTACAAATCTAAATGCAGACCTGAGTAATTCATATCTGCAGCAAAGGATCAAAAAACTGAAACTAAACATTCACCGATTCGATTAATCAGGGGAAAACAACGTCACAGCTCCATTGCCTGCAGCATCTTTTGCAAATCTAAAAGCCCTGTATCTTGGGCCTGGTGTTCAATATCATAGCCAATTTCATTATTTACAAAATTAAATCTCTTACAAAATATGCCCAGAATGCAATAAAAAAAAAAGAAAAAAAAGGAAACGTCTATTTTTCCTTTATTGTTACCTAATTACATTTTTTTAGTTCTTATCTAAGTTCAAATATGTAAACTTGTGAATAAACAATTCATTTAAAATGATGTATGATAATAATTTAGTATGGACAAGACCACCTAGCAATAGATTTGACCGTGCATCGAGAGAAAGAAATTATTTGGGTGGTTTCCAAAATACTCTCAGGCTTTCAAGACAGTGATAAATATATATGGATTATAACAGAGTCAAATGTGAGATTAGCTTTGTTTTACTTTGGTAATTTCTATCCAAAGGCAAAAAAATCAGGGCATAAATCTAGGGATACCTACTGGAAAGTGGTGAATATTTTCTCGTTTCTTCATTTGAAAATAATTGCCTTCCTCTGAGTAAAAATTTAAGAATTATGATGAGAAAATATGAAAAATTGAAAATAAGAAAGTTCTTACCACGCCTTTTAAATTTCTTCGAGCTTTTTGTATCTTATCATCTGTTTTACTCCTGACTTTGCGACGGACATACTTTGTTAAATCATCCCAGGTATCCTTGTTATACTCTTTGGCGGAAGATACAAACTGAAAGTCCGGAGCGAAGTATTTCTTCTGGACTTTTTTCTTCTTCGGTTGAAACTAAATAAAAACAACAAATTCCAAATAAGAATATTAACATCTGCGGAATGGTTTTGCTTTGTCTGGTTTGAGCTCATAAACTCGGATTAATTAATCAACTTTGCTTCAGTAAAGGAACTTGAAGTTGAGAATCAATGGAGGGAAAGGTTATGAGCAATTAAAGTGATGATATCTTATGAAGAAGGGGCATGTATGTACCAAGAAAGACTGCATCAATCCTTACCACTGAAAGAATCACCCAAACCACTAGTTTGTAAATCTCTGCAAGGCTTAGCAAAGAGGTTGTAGCTGAATTCTCCAGAGCGTAGCTAAAGGGGCCATGGGAGGGGACTGGCTCCCAAAATGTCATGATTGCCATGTGATCACTCAATACCAGTTTACCCACGTCAAGGGTAATAGACCCTTGCATACCCCACCTTCTGCAAAATTTTCTAGCCATGCTCGGGTCAACTCTAGATTTTTCACTTTTTTGAGGACACAAAATATGAGTGGACAGCAGTTTCTTATTTAGTGACTTGAAGGTCAGAACTTTATCATAGATGCTGATTTTTTTCATGATTTCACTGTCTTTGACTTGCACTTTAAGATCTGGATTTAAGGAGATGGATGGTAAGCTTCAGAGCCCTTTGCAGTGCAAGGTAAATCAATTTCAAAAGAAATGTTGGACACATTTTTTTACTAAATACAAAAGCTGTAACATGGCTCCTTGCAACATGGTGCTTGTGCTGAGGGCTCAAGCCTGCACTTGCGCGTCATCGACGAGCCAATAAGTCAAACGAACGACTCAGGTTCGTTCTCAACACTGTCCATATTTTTTAAGTCTTTTTTCCCCTTTTGCTATTCTTTCTGTGTCTTGTCGAGCCCTTTCATTTGATAGAATAGCCAACTCAGACTATATATCGAAATTCAGTCAAGGACAGACCCTTTCTCTCTTTATTGACTACGTCTTTCATTTTTGGGAGGGTCAACGACTGCCCCCCCCCCCAAAGAGCACCCACTGTTGTGTTGTGTAGGTGGTCTGCACGAGATCTCTTTCCATAGAGAGACCACAGGCGACCACTGTCCGACGCAACAGTCCCCCTGGAGCCTTGTGAAGTCAGCTCGAGATATCTCTAATTAGGGACGTCCCGTCGGCTGATATCACAACGCTCCAGCTACGTCCCCTTATAGACCCGTAAACAGGGTCATCACAACTAGTTCTACAGGACCCTGAACTTCCGCGAGAGCAAATGTGAAAATCTGTAGGCACTTACTAGTGCTGAAACTTCTGTTGGGATCCTTGCAACTAACATGTACCAAACGTCAGAAAAAATCAGTAAACCACAAATATCTGCCTTAAATCGGTCTTGCTTATTCATATGGAAGAGAGGCAAGCCATTCCTTACTAAAGAGGGTCGGAAAATGTCAAGAATCTACTTATGTTTCAAATATTTTAGCCACCATACTGTTGAGTTTTCAACTATCAGTTGAATCTACTCAGTTTTAGAGCAGGTGATGGATGGGTTGAGTCAAAGGGGAGGATCCTTAAATTTTAAGAGGATTTTATGATAGGTTGCGCTACGATCAGCGGTGATACCAGTAATTCATCCTGCAGAGCTCATCCCTGATCAGTGGTAAAAATTGCAGATCAGTCAAAAAATTGGACAAAGTTATAATCAATCTGATACGCTGGCCTTCACTCAGCAACCCAGTACATTCCAAGAGTTTAAGTTGCCCTCTACAGAAGTTGTGGAG
Organism: Bemisia tabaci; assembly: GCF_918797505.1. Taxonomy (NCBI): domain Eukaryota; kingdom Metazoa; phylum Arthropoda; class Insecta; order Hemiptera; family Aleyrodidae; genus Bemisia; species Bemisia tabaci. The sequence continues at coordinate 30,863,320 of NC_092797.1, read as the reverse complement.
GACTAGAGCTATTTGCACACCTAGAAATGGACATGCTGGCATCTTGTGCTTGTTCTGAGTTTTCCTGGTTCATTGTTTTTGAGTATCTAGCTTTTGAAGTTAAATTATTTGATGAAAATTATGAACAAATTAAATTCCACAAGGTTTTGCAGTAACGACAGATAGATAGAAAGGAAATCTTACATCTTCGTTGTCATCCGATTCGTCTGAGTAGTCCGACACTTGTTCATTTTCATCCAATGATTTGAGTGTATCGATTTTCTGCATCATAGACATTTTGGCAGATTTCTTCTTCATTATTGAACAGATTAACAGTTACTCTATGTATAAAAGTGAAATACCACAAACTAACTCCAACCCGCGCAGTTAATTTACAATGAAATGAAGTAAATAAATACTGAAATTTGAATCAATGGTCAATGCTCTTTTATGAATTTTGAGGTTAACTTATGAGCATGGTGAGGAGTTTCATTGATTGGTTGAACACCTGGAGCGGGGTTTACTCACAAACGGATTGTGATTGGTCCATGGACGTCAAGAAAAATAGCGCGGTTTTTTAAAATGACGGAACTCTCATCCGACCGTAAGGGTCATCAGGCCACCAGTGGCACTTGTCAGATTGATTGAACCCATGCACAGAAAATATTTCGACTGCATAGCATTGAAGAACCAAGATGGTGGACGGTCCTCTGTCTTCCGAAAGTTTTCCGACTAAATGAGACCAAAATTCAGCAGATGTAAACCAAGCCACGTTATAAGTTAGGGAAAAAAAAGGTTTCAACTATTCTCCATGAAACTGAAAGTCAAGGATTAGATTAATCCAATATTTTCCCATTCAAAACATATTTTTCTTACTTTTGATTAAAGATCAGGGAAAGTCAAGGAACCGAGAAATTATAAAATTACGGAACCTTCGTACTTAATTTCAAACTCTTTTTGCACGAAGCAAACTAATATAGGAAAAAAATCCTAATAATAGTCACAACCTAAAAACAGGGACTATTTTTACAAAGACTTTGAATCCTTAACATTGATGGCTGAAAGTGAAAAAAATGTGTATCTCCAATAGCAACGTCGCAAATCTGTGCTCATTTTTTATTCTCTTAAAAAAATTAACCAACGGTTTATCTCAAAATTTTGTGTGAATTTTCTTTACCTATTTATCCAAATATATTCACAGAGAGTTCCGGAGATATATTTTAGTTGCGGTGGCGTAACGGGCGCCCCCGCAGATCCCGCTATGCAGGGGGCCGCCGAGATTTTTTTTTTCTCTCTCTTTGATGCTCAGCTTTGGTTTCAAACTTTGGGCCTTTACTTACTGAGATGGGGCTTCCTCCTCTGATTTTTATTGTTAGCTCGAGGTTTTTAATACTTCTTTTGGGCTGTTCCTAACTTTTTGTTTGCTGGAGGGCCCCTGCCTTCCAATGTCAACTCAGTGATTACTAAATCATTTTCTCCTTTTTGTCACTTTTCGTATTTCGGGCTTTGGGAGGCCCCCCTGTAGATCCTTGGGTCTGGGCTGGACCCCCTATAAATCCTTGATCCTTCTTTAGGGGCCCCATTTAATCACTTTCATTGACATGGGGGGGGGACTGTAAAAATGTTTGCGGGGGGGCCTGGCGGAAGTCCGTTACGCCACTGTATAGTTGGTTTCTTTTCTAAAAAAAAGAAACACAAACCTCAGATTAAGATAATTTTTTTTCTCTAATTGCGTTGACTGTAGCCAAGGTATGGGATAAGTGTTCACCTCTATTGATACAAATCAAGAAAAAAGGCGCTCAGAAGTTGCTCGCGATCTCTCGAATAGCATTGGTGAAGGTGCGCTAAGCCGAAATGTAACTTGTAAAATTCCCTGGCCTTACAGTTACAGATCACCAGAAACCCAACATGTATGTTTATAAACATACTGACAAACCAAACAGGAGGAGTCTTCTCTGTCATTATAGTCCTCTCACATTATAATGTGCTTTTTCTTCTTAAGACTTGAGAGCATGTTTGTTCCAAATTATCAATAAAAATGAAAGTTGACTTTGGACTCTTATGGTGAGTTTTCTTATCATTCTTCTCCATGAAATTGAGAAAATGCTTTAATTTCTTAACTGCACGTTTGCTCCATATTTCATTATACTTGTAAAGAAAAGAAAAAAGAAGAAACAATAATAAAAACAACAATTGAAAGTCATTGTAAAAATGAAACTTAAAAAATAATTTATTCACAAATAAGATATTACACGGGAAACAAACTTAAATGTACATAAAAATTACTTACACATAAGAGAGAAAAACTAAACTAATATGAGACAGGAGAGAAAATTTAGGAGGCAGGCGCGTCTGGTTTCTGAAGTTCAGCCAGAAGTTTTTCTCTCTTTTTCTTGGATTCCATAATAAGTTTCTTCTCTAGGTCCGTTAAGGGAGGTAAAGTTTGGGTCACAACACCTGTTCCAATAGTTGTTGAACCTTGTCTCATCGTGAATCTCTGACCTTTTTCAAAGTACATGGACCTCAGTAATCTGATCTCGAACCTAAAAAAAACCCCAATAGTTTAGAGTGTAGAAGAAAATGAAAGAAGATTTGAAAATCATACTTATCATAATTCGTTCATTTTTTCATTCCTCTTTTTCTTCTTCTTTTTTTGATGCAAGTACTTTGGATGAGAGATATTCACCGCTGGGTTTGGAATTTTTTTGCTATCCCTAAAAAATCACATTGGATTATTTAATTGATTCCAATATATCGAATCGTATCACCAAAGCAAGATTATGTTGTTCAATGTGAAACTCGGATGAAAGCAAGGTAGAAGAAACCAGGGGTGTCACTACCACGGTGGATGACGTCAAAAGCCCGACTTTTCAAAGCGTGATATCTCTGTTAATATTAAACGTAAGAAGTTGCCATTTGGACAGATCTTATTGATTTTAGCTAATCTACAAGGATTAAGCTTCAAAACACGATTTTGTGACCAGCGCAACTGACCCATTATGAAAATACAAAGGAGAGAAAAGATACTTACGTGGCATCTTCTCCGGGCATGACCATTTCTTTGGATGGATGTAACTGGCCAGTACAATCCCATGTCGAAGAGAAAATCGAAACGTTTTGCCAAGGAAGAGCAGGTTTGTTGTTCCCACCTTCATCTTTCTTCAACATGTATACCTGAGCTTCAACGTGATTATTGACTTCTGCAGTTCCTGGTTTGCAGATCACCATGCCTCTTTTAACATCATCTCTCTTGATGCCTCGAATCAATGCCCCAAGCTGATCACCAGCTTCAGCATATTCCAATGTTTTGTGAAACATTTCAATACCTGTGTAAAGATAAACACTTCTTTATGACATGACACAGAAGTGATAAAAGATTGTAGATTTCTACATCAGAGCACACTGAATCAGGGTTTCTACTTTATTTCAACTTTTCAATTCCCTGGATTTTCTTTGTGTTTTCCCTGAGTGATGGCATCAAAAATTAATACTCTACTTAATTTGGCCCTCTAAATTTCTTGTTCAACTTCACTACCCCACAATCTTACTCTAAAAAATATTGGATTGTATTCATGTGTAAATAAATACACTTCCAAAATCCATGCTTCACAGACATTTCATGATAATTTTTGACTGCTTCATGTAATCCGATAAATAGTAATTTTTCGACATCTGAACAACTGACAAAAAATTGTGATTGAGTCAGGCAAAATGGGACTGAAAAAGAAAAAAAGAGAAAACTCTATCATATCTCAAAAAGATTAATTCTGCAGATTATGGCACAAAGAACTTTAAAAAATTGACTGTGCGAGAGTATTTCAAAGTTGAAGAATGATACTACGCAAACTTGAGAAATACAGAGTTCAAGTTTGCTGCCTTTGTTGCCAGTCTTCGAATTTATTTATTTCAAACGCTAGTAACATTATTCATAATGCAAATTTTGACCAAATGTTCATGGGAGTAAGTAATAGAGAGCTTTTGGCATCGAAAATTGAAAAATCAACATTGTAAGTCCCATTTAACCTGTAACACAGTTTTTCATTATGTTTATTAATCTAAGAAATCAGTATACGCTAGTAATTGTGGATAGAAATTTCAACTAAGAAATCAATCATTCTTTTTCTTCCAAAACTTTTGGGAAAACTCCAGCAAATTGTAAGTTTGCAAAATGGTAAGTCTACAGAAAAAACTGAGGGGTAGAAAGAATTAGGTATAAATTGATAAAATAGAAATTCATGAAATTAAAAAAGCTGGAATTATTTTTTTGAAAAAGCGAAAATTCCAGAAGGCGATGTCGAATTTCCTCGATTTTCCCTCAAAATTCTATTCCCTGGGTTTTCCCTGTTTTTCTTGGTAGTAGAAGCCCTGACTGATGCATAAAATTAAAGTATAGTCATTATTTTGACTTTTTCTGATTATTTCATTTTTAATAGTACATGCATTTTCAGATTCCATAATTAGTTTTTGGTTTTAATAGAATCAAGAATAGCATGAAAGCCAAGTTCCCTCCATACCAAGGTCTCTGAAAGTTCTTTTGTGACTGAAAATAGAGTTGGGCCGGGTATCCGGCGATTATCCGGATTTCCGGATGTCCGTCTGGAGCCAGATACAATTCTTGCGGGTATCCGTACCCGGCCGGATAATCGCGCTATACGGTTTTAGAACCTGCCGGATAGTGCTTTTTCGGCCGAAAAAATTTAAATAAATCTTTTGTGATATTTGGATGCGTTTTGGCGCACTTTGACTAGACGAGGTAATTGTTCAACTTTTCGAAACTTGTTATTACCGGAATTAAGTACATGTTCCGCAAATTAATATGATCACAACATGATTCTTAATTTTAAGTCCGCATCTTTCACTTTCAAAAACAAAGATGCAGGTGGAAGAGACAAAAAAAAACAATGCCACCAACATGTGTATAAGTTCCCCATTGGTGACGTTTTTAGTCCGAGCGTAACTCCGCAATTATTGTAATGTCACAGAAGTTTGTCATTGCAGTATCGAAATAAAGGCCGATTAAGTTCGTGATCCTTTGAAAAATCCATTTCTTCTGTTCATTTAGAGATTCTCATTAACAGAGATTAACCGAAAATTTTGCCATCAAGACAGGCATGCAGAAGTGCTGCGAATTCTGACCGGCAATCGGTGATGGTGCTCTCAAAAGTGTGAAGTTTTTTTATTGTTTTTTTTACAACTTCAAACAGCCCACGAGGGCTAATCCTTGCGCTTTAGTCCCGTCCCCCTCTGTCCCTACGACCAGTCTCAGGCAACCATTGTTCCAACCAGGTTGGCAGCACTGTTTTCCACTTTTGTCTTGTGTACACTTCTGATAATATCTTTCTTCCTGCACATTGTGGCCCATCACACCGTGAATCCAATGAAAGCTATGCTGCTCATCTGCCAAGTCATTTTTTTTAGAGCTCGTTTTGGCGGGCCGACTCATCGTGTGTCTTAGAAAAATAAGGAGCTTGCCGGTACACAGGCACACACATCGTGGATGACGGTCTTGATGGTCTAATTCACAGTGTGCCTTGCGCAAAATCGAGAGATTTTTTTCACGGGAAAAAGCATTATCTGGGTCCTGTATTTTATCCGGTTCCGTCTGGGTACCTCGGCGAATTATCAGGTATACGGCTCCTGTTGGGCACAAAAATTGGTATCCATATCCTGAGACGCGAAAAATCCATTTCCGTTTAACTCTACTGAGAAGGTTCGAAATGTAACTACATGTAAGGTTGATGGACCCAGGTCAGTTCGTTAACAAGATGTTCTTTGGAATTCCCTGATCTGACAACGAATTCTCCTGATTAGCTGCTTCACTACTTCCCAAACGTTTCCTAGATTTGCGCTGCTCCGTTGCACAGTTCTGCCCTAACCTCCAATAAGAGCAAGTAAGACCAATGTAATCAGGTTGGGGGAACAGCAGAGTGGGAAGAGCGAATCAGGGGAATCTGTCCGCAACGCAGACAGCTCTCTTTTCTGTTTGGCAAAGATTATCACATTCAACTTTCCTAATGGACTTATAGTGTTGTAAAAATGTTGCTTCTTCATAAATATCTGGAAAATCTCTCAGAATTGCAAATAGTTTTTGCCTACCACCAACAAATTGTTAATTATAAAGGAAAGTAATTGTGTAAATTTAAATAATGAACAGATATTGGGTATTTTTAAACAGAAAGAAGTTGCACGATTTTGAAAACACTGTTATCATGCTGGTTCCTTCTCGCTAAATGCAATCCAATTACTCTTCAATGTGAGAGATCCGTTGTTTTGTCACAAATTTTGAAAAGACTTGCGCTGTTTGATAAAAAAAAAAAACATGAATGAAGGTCATAGTGTCCTTGTTTCGAAGAGTGGATCGTAGGTGAGGGAGAAACTCATCTAAATGCACCGCTTTACTCAGATACTTCTTTTAAAAGGCTCTTTTTGGGGAACTTCATTTTCTTAAAACTATCCTCCAATTGTAATATGATGTGTTTGTTGGTTGAATTTTGCATATTATCACTTAAAAAGAAGTATTGATGTAAAATATTTTTAAAACTTAGCAATACTTAGTGATAAATAGTTTTTGCCAGTTTTTCACATCAATTACCACAGTGTGCAGCACTGTACCGCAAGCGCGCTCTTCCTCGCGCCCTATCTTGCGGCGTCGCAATGTCCGCTATCTGCTAGATAGCGTTAATGCACCCACTTTAAGACATTCCGCCAATTTTCCTCATCACTCAATTTAGACGACCTCCCAGCGGCGCGGCCCATGAGAACCTTGATCTGCTGTACACCTACGCTGTAGACTTCATGCTCTAAATAAGAGTACTCCCCACACAGTTGCTTCAGCTTAGCTGTATCACCTTCTCATAATAATTCCAGATACACTTGAATCATTACCAGGACATCACCACCAAACCAAACACGGTTACTACATCTTGGACCAAGACCTGTAAGGAGCTTAGCTTATCACCAACACAGTGCAAGGCTCCTGTTTGCATCCAGCCATTTCACCGTTCAGCAGTAGCACTGTTGACTGCACAGTGGTTTCCATGCTTGGCAGCTTGCCAGCACTGCAAGGAGCAAACCTTCAATCGTTCCGTAGTGATATATGCCGAAAGTGATCCGCTTAAGCAAGCCTTAAGGGTATCCCTTGAAGGTCTTCACTGTCCCTCGAGTGCAAACTGAGAAGACTTCGCACTCACTGTCACAGATTGCCTACCTGCCAAGCGACCATTGCTCGGCCCAGCTGATTGCCTACTTTCAGGCGTTAGTCAGTCTGTTCAAGTGTTTGGATGAGCCCACTCTTCCGGCCTTACAATCCGGATCTGCTCTTCATCCAGTGCGCTTATATTTCACGGGCTTACAAGTACAAGGGAGATTTGAGGGGTCACAAAATAATGATTGTGCATGGGTTCAAACGTCGGATGATCTAAAGAAAAAGCTGCTTTGCTGAAAATGATGAGGGGGGAAAAAGACCACAGTCCAATAAGACCAGTAGTCGTTGAACCTCTAGAAACTTTGAAAAGGAACATAAATGGATAGCTTCTGGAGATTATTTTGAATTAAAATCTGTTATGCTTTTTTCTTAGAATTGAACTTGAAGCAAACCTGTGATAGTTGTTTTGAGTGCTTTGTCATATCCAAGAATTTCACATTCCATGCCTTTCTTGATTTTTCCTCTTTCAACTCTTCCAGTACAAACAGTACCTCTTCCTGGGATTTGATAGGTTTGCTCAATTGGAAATCTGAAAGGTTTGTCTAAATCTCTTATTGGGATCGGGATGTATCGATCTATTTCTTCCATTAGTTTTAAAATGACACTTGAACCTACAGAAATTAAAAATACACAAGAAAAAAATTAGACACAACATTTGAGTGCAAGACATAAAACACTTCACAACAAAAAAGTTCTACGTTTAAAAAAAGAAGAATGCATATTGGATTTTTTTTCCACTATGATTATTGAATCATAGTGGAAAAAAAAATCCAAGAAAGAAGAAAAAACTACTGAATAGAGATTTTGCTAAAATTAAAGTTTTGATCATGTAAATTTGTTTAGAAACCATATGTAGATTCAATCGATCATCAATTGATTGTCATGGATGCAAGTTTAGACAACTGAGTCTGAAAATAATGTAGTTTACTTTTGCATTTCATGAAATTGTGTTTATTTTGGGAGGGGCAGAAGTCCAAAAACTCATGAGCCCTGATTTTCATTGTTTATGGTGTCCAGCAGGGTATACGAGTACTCAGACTTTCGCTTTTTTACATGATGCATGCTGAAATTGATTTGATATTTCAGCATGCAAAAAAGGCAAAATTTAAAACACCTGTGTGCCATGCTAGCTTTATCGATTGATGAGGCTAGAGCTCCAGAATTGGTGGACTTTCTCTTCTAAAATAACATGATTCAGTTGTTTATATTCAGGTACCCCACCGGTGATGAGCCTCATTAAGAGTTCAATAAAAAATAAGCCTGATCATTAAAAAAAAATTCTGACAAAGTTCAGTCATAGCAAAGTGATTCTTCGGCAAGACTTCACCTGTATTGCCACCTTGGCTGCATCACTTATGCGTATTGGTTTTGATATGCAAGAGCCACCACAAGTCTTAGTATTGCTGATTGATGAACCTAATAGGCAGAAACGACGGCATAAACTTCAACTGTTGACGACATCTCAAGTTTTGGGAAAAGCAAAGTTGATGTCTGTTAATAATTAAGTAGAAATTTGGAACACTGTGAGTACGATGCAAGGATTTCATAATGTCTTCGTAGTTCAATTCCCGGACTTTTTGCTCCTCTCTGACTAAAAAATTTTCAAATTTTCTCACTTTCTTTGACCTTTGAACAGCTTTTCTGCCTTACCATATGGGCGGAAACCATGCCGTTGATACGTCTATCGGTTGATTTAATCACTAGTGCAATTGAGACATAGCACTCATGATATATTTTCACACTTGAAATATACCCACACAAAAGGAAAGGACAATATAAAATGGAACTTAACGAGCCCCAATGAGTTATCAAATGGTCAATATTTCTCCTTACCGATGTCGGGATCAGTTCCTTCCAAAGCTTTGAGGGCTGACCCTTTGATAATGGGAATGTCATCTCCAGGGTATCCCATTTCTGAAAGCAGCTCTCTAATTTCTATTTCAACCAATTCCAACATTTCAGAATCAGCTGCATCGACCTAGAGAAGAATTCACAATGTAATAAAACAAAGCATTTGTGTGGGATGATTCACAAGAGTCGGATAAAGTTTATGATTTTGCATTTGTAGATATTCATGTTAACAGGGGTGCAGAAATTTCCTGCCCACTCGACTCGCTGGGTGCCGATCGCATGAAATGGGAGAACTCCTGAAAGAAAAGGAAAAAAGAGAGGAGCCCTATGTGAAAAACTGCAAAACAATCATGGTTCGTGAAACAACTGCGTCTGTCTGGACCAAACCTGAGGGTGTTATACCCTGATTCTACATTGTGGAAGGAAAAACACTCCAAAATTCAGTTACCCCAGCATGCTGCCAGCCTTTTTTAGATATGAGGAGCTACAGCCACCTGACTTGGAGCCACTGACGCACTTACATCACTCATACGTCATGATGACACATTTTCGAATGAACTTCACAGAATGCTGCATATATGTCCTGGAATTTTCTTTAATAAGAGTATAATGTGTGTTCTTCCACAATCAATCTACTGAAGCCCTGTAGAGAATTGGCTGAGAAGTATAATAAGGTCAACAAAAGCCATAATTTGTAGGGTAGGAGGAACAGTATCATATTAAGCTACCCAGAATCCAAAATGGGTAAGAAAAATTCCAAAAAGTTGTATCTACGTGGATTGAGGTCACAAAATATTAGATCATGTTCTTTTGTCAGTCTTGGTACGACTTGTGGATCCATCAACTAGAAAAATTAGACGAAAATGCCACATATCATAGATAAGACGTTTTTTTGGGTTGCAACCAACTAACTGTACTTAGAATGGCTTTAGAAGCATATTTCTTAATGGAGCGATCGGTTACCGATTATATGGTATGGTGAGCCAATGGGTCAGTTGCGCTGGTCACAGAATCGTTTTATGATGCTTGATTCTTGCAGATAAGCTAAACATAATAAGATCTGTCTAGACCGCAGCTTTCTGCGTTCAATAATAACCAGGATACTGCCCTTTGAAAAGTTGGGTTTTTGACGTCATCCACTGCGGCAGTGACACCCTTGGTTTCTTTAACTTGCTTTCGTCTTGCTTTCGTCAGTCAACGTGACTAGCAACAGCACTATGACGTGTTTCACAGCTCGTCATCTTCTGAGCATTATCTTTATATTAGGATTTTTTTGATAAGAAGCTTCTGCATCAACCCCACAACTTACTCCCCAGAAAACTCAAAAATTGCTTGCACATGTCTACCGTTTTTTGAAGCTCAAACTTAATGTTTTCTTTAATTTACTCTGTAATAGCTGTGTCTCAGGCACCAAGGATTAATCCTAGTCAACACGTACAGCAAACAAACTGGAGGCTTCAAGAGAACGATTGATTTTGGATGTTTTGTCTCTATTTATTAGAAATTGAAGTTGTATAAAAAATCGTTAAATCGAAGGTCAAGCAATATAGCAAGCAAGGTTTCACCTTACTAATTAAATTTGCTGCATGTTTTCCTATGTTTCTCTGGAAGAACTTTCTATTTGAAATCGAAACTTTCCATTTAGAGTCTATTAACTTCTTATTAGAGAATTCTTTTCGATAAAATTGAATTCAATACTCACTTTGTTAATGAACACGACTAAATGCTCAATTCCGATTTGCTTCGCTAGCACAAGATGCTCTTTTGTTTGAGGCATGACACCATCTGTAGCAGCCACTACTAAAATGGCACCGTCCATCATGGAAGCTCCTGTAATCATATTCTGAAGGAAAAAAAGAAAAATGTTAAAGGAAGAGGGAGTGAGAAATTAATTTGATACATATTAATACGGTATATTCATTAAAACAAAAATTGCGTTCATTGTATTCAAAATACAAATTTACATACCAAACAAACTAATTACATACCATCAGATTTGAGTTCAAAAGCTCTTGTGAGCTTCAAAAGCTTTGAGTGAAACTGTGAAGTGAATCGATGGAAATTGATTATTTAAACTCGAGTAGATCAAAGATTTTTCTTCAAGTTTAAACACTCCTTTCCTTGATATTTAATATAACTGAACTATGTGTTCATAAAATTAATTTTAATTTTTGTGAAACTAATCATGATTGCAGGAATAAAATGAATGATTCATGATTAGAATAAAAAATTCATCCCTTGCATCCAGAAGCTAAATTCTGACTTACAGTTGTATGCAGTCTTTCATTCTGTTCCTATGTTTTGAGGATTCAGTACAGAAAAGGATGGGCCAGATCAAAATGATCTGGAAGAAATAGAGAAATGTATAAATGTCGCAGGCAAATAGTCAAATTAGGCATTTGGTAAAATGCCTAGGCAATAGTCAAATATTCTTACTTAGGGCCAGTTCTATCACCTCTGGTCAAACCGCTGGTTACATTTGACAAGAGGAAAAACACCAAAGTAGCGTTTTATCACTGCTTATAGAATGATACGAATAATATGCACTGATAGATAGGAATTTTGTTTGATGAGAGGATAAACAATTATCCTCTGGTTACGTAGCAAGCAGATTTGACTAGGGGTGATAGAATCGGCCCTCAGACTGAAATTCTGATTATTTTGCCAACTAAGGACAAAATAATTCTCTGATCATGTAGAAAGGAGTTCTCTGTAATAATTTACTTCATACAATGATATAGAGGTTTTTTCTAGTTGTTAAATGCACATTTATCTCAAAATATACAGCATTGTATAAAATAAAGTGTTTCCACAATTTGGATGGTTGAGGAAATATGAGGAGTATTTTGGAACGGGAAATACAATGACAGTCTGTACTTTTATAGATTTTTACTTCCAAAATATTCGAGATGTCTTTGAGAAAACATAAGAAGCCTCCTAAACTCAGAAAATTCAACTATCTGCCTTGGCATTCGATGAAATGCTTGATTTGACCATTCGCCTGAGACATAAATAAATGGATAAAGAATAAATTGTACCTTAATATAATCAGCATGCCCTGGACAATCAGTGTGGCTGTAGTGCCTGTTTTCCGTGTTGTATTCAACATGAGCAGAGTTGATGGTTATTCCACGAGCTTTCTCTTCTGGGGCTTTGTCAATATCTTCATAGGTTTGAGCTTTGGCAAGTTTTTTATCCGCAAGAACTATAATAAGAGAGAATGCAACAGAAATGAATTGTTATAATACTTTTAATTTTCCATTTTGTAATATTGGATCTATTTTTTTGCCGGAACTAAAAAATTCGACAAAACTTGCTTCCAGGGTATCTGGCAATTTTCTAAGAAAAAAAAATCCCAGATATATCCCTGAAATCCCAAACAAAAACAGTAAATAAAAAAACAGTAAGAAAATTTAAAATTTCTTTACATTAAGTGTCATAGGTATTTCAAGTTAAAGAAATGAAATTCCAGGTTGAACTGTTCGGTGTGTTTGAGAAAAAAGTGTCATGATTTACCCATCAATCTCTTTAGAAAAATCTGAAGATTCAATTTCTAAAATCTCCGACGCATAAATTTTTCCTTCTTTGCAAGATATTTTAGATAAAAAATGAACCCCGTGTTATTTTCCATAAGGGCCCCAGAAAGTGGGCACCAGGCAGATCAGCTAATCAGAGACGACTCATAAAAGTAGGGGACGCCACTCAGCCCGCAATTGCTGTTCTTGTTTTCTCTTTAATCTTCATCAGAAAATCGTTTATCGATTTTCGAGTCTAAACTCTAATAGACTGATTTGGTGGCTACATCATTGATCGCATTGATTTGAATCAGAACAAAGAAACATAACCTCACAACATAAAAATTCGATTTGAGATAATTGTGTTAATTTATACAATTTAGTCATTAATAGGTCATAAATTAATGAAGGACTTATTAAACACAAGAAATTTTGATTTCAAGAAACACTTAGATGCACTTTACTACCATGACGCAAGTCACAGACAGGGTTATGTCTTTGATTACAATTGAACCATGACGTAGCCACTAAATCAGTATATTAAGGAGGAAGGGCAGGGAGGAGAGAGAGAGAGAGAGAGAGAAAGAGCGGTTGATTCTCAATAGGAAAAACTGACAATGTTAAAATTGGACTGAACTGAAAATTGCAAACCTTTAGTTATGGCTGCAGTTAGGGTTGTTTTTCCATGATCAACATGACCAATAGTTCCAACATTAACATGAGGCTTTTCTCTGGCGTAAACAAGTTTTTCTGCGAAGTGCCGCGATAATGACAAGCAAGGCAAAGAGACGTTCAGGACTTTTCCACTGAAATTCTGTTGGGGAGATAGAAGAGAGAAAAAGATGCGGTTATATTGTTGAACATTTTTTTACAAAACCACGAATAGGAAAATAAATGAACGCAACTAAGTTGAAAAAAGCCACACTTTGAAGCAAAGAGTCAAATATAAATTTGACAGCAAACTTTACTTGCACCTCTGTCAAATGATTGTAAGTACAAATATTAATATAGCCTTAAATTAATTAGATACAAACTTTATTCTGGTCTCTGATGTGCTTGTCCAAAATACCAGGAAAAAGGTGTGTGAAGGGTGCTTTCAATACTGATGTTTCTTTCTAGGTATTTTAACTCTCAACAGTTGTACTTCAAGTTGCTACTCCACAAAACGAGCTAGGCTCAGGGTGGAGATAGAACATTTTTGTAATTATTCGTGTTTTTTTTTCAGAATAAATAAATCTAATCTAATCAACTGAAATAATGAACTGTTCTCAAAACTACCACAAAGTAAAAACTTCTTGGTCAAGCCATCATATGATTATTTTAGAACAAGCATGGAGTATTGAACAAGATTTCAGATGAAGAGTTTCATGATGTATCTAAAAATTCAGGTCTCAGATTCATGAGGGATAAAACCCCCGAGAATTTAAAAAAGATTAAAACAGCAAGAACACTTCCACAGAATAGTGGCTGCTGAGAGGCATGACACTGAAGAGATCCACTCTCAGATTCATTCATCTTCTTTGTGCATACCGCCTGAGAGCAAAAAATTTATGTTCTTTCAGTTATGATACTTAATGAAAATAAAAGATAATTTTGAGGAAGAGGCATACCGAATAAATAGAGATATCTCTGCTGAAAAGTAACTGCTTCACAGAACGGCACGACGCTGAAAAATATGAAGTTAAGAATTAGCTTACGCAGAATATCAAATGCATCCTCATCCTTGAATTTTGGAAGTGATAGATTAGGGAAATGAACTTCATTTCATGCGCGAGAAGCTTGGTAGCTCGCTGAAGTATCTTGACTGATACATGACTTGGTTGATTTTTTGTGTCTAATTAACAATAATGAAGTACAGTCATATTTTAGTGTGTGGTCCTTATCAATGTCAATTAATCTGATCCAGAATACTAACTTGATCATAGTACCAGTAAGCCAATTCTTATAGAGCAGCCATGCTACTCAGTGACTCTATAGGGACTTCAGTTAATCAATTTCCGCCAACATGTTGCTATGTAAACGATATGTAATAACGTACATACATATAATATGAAAATGAAAACTTCAAAAGTGAGCTTGAGCCTCCCTCATGAGTACCAATAACTACTAACGCAAACTAGGCCTACGGCTGAGCTAGCAAACAGGAGGAGAATGTGAGAGCAAATGAAGCGGCCGATAAAGAGAATGATGAGTTCTCAAGGCATGCGGTAAACAATTATTCATGGCTTTAATGTTGAAGATTACATGAAAAGTTTTTCGGTAGAAAGATGGGTCGAGTCGCCATAATTAACACAGATTACAGCATGGTCTGCAGGTATCACAGGCAAGGTGGAGACTTCGGAATGCACCGGGTGAAAGAGCAATTGAAATTTACCTGTGTTCACGATTAATTTCGCGGACATTAGAGATGCCATACTGGAGAATGGCACAAAAACTATCCGAGGAAAAATCGCTTTCTTAGCCTGTGATAAGCGAAAGAAAACTACACTTTCCCAAGTTTTTTGCACTTATCGGAGTTTCTAGCAAACAAATTTGATGAAAGTTGAATGGTGAATCATATGGTGAATGATGCACTTTGTCGCCGCATAATTCTTTTTAGGTTAAGTGTTTGTTTTGATGAAATTTGTTGTGATATGGCATCAGGCACCTAATGCCAAGCATACAGTCGAAGATTTTTAGAATATTCTTTAAAAATTCATTCCCTTTCACATTATTTTGAAGTTTGTAATATAAGGATGGACAGCCTTTTACTTGTAAGTGTTTGAATACATTCTACTCATCCATATATTGCTTTGGTACGGCAAGAATGGCAGCCAACTCATCCCAGTCTTGGCTTTAGCTTGATGGAAGTCAAGCATTCGACAGTGTAAGACGGCAATCACATAACTTGTTTAGGGTGTCTGAAAATCTCCGCCTCTAAGTTATTTTTTTAAAGGAGAACAGGGTGTAGTTCGGTACTCGGGCTCCTTTTTAGACCCATCAACGGTACTCCCTACGCAGTTCGGTACTCGGGCTCCTTAATTTAAACTTATTTAGAAGAACATACGCCATGACTTGACGCGGCGCCTACGTAAACCCAATATCCACAAGCCTGAGTAGCCCAACCTAAGGTAACTTACCTGACGTAACGTAACGTAACCTAACCTACGGGCCCACAAGTTAGGTCGCGAAGCGACCTAACTTGTAGTCCTGTAGGTTAGGTTACGTTACGTTACGTCAGGTAAGTTACCTTAGGTTGGGCTACGTAAGGCAATGCTCGGGTAAGTTAGGTTAGGTTAGGTAAGGTTAGGTTAGATTAGGTTAGATTAATTTATATTTCATTTTTTCCTCTAAATAATACTTTTTATTACAGAATACACGACAACATCGTGAGCAGTAACGAATAACAAAGAATTCTTTTAATAATGAGAAGAACTTTTTTTCTCGTGTGAAAACACGAAAATTAAAATCAATTAAGGATTAAAATTAAACAGGTATTGGGGGAGTGTGCGCGACATTTGCAATTGCGACCGGAAACGGAAATTGAAAAATTACGCTGAGAATTGGACTACATTTTGCAATTTGGACCCATAAATTCTGGCTCATCTGAAAAAACACTTATGTGCATAGGGAAACTAATGGCACGTACGTTGTTTTTAAACCGGGCCGGAATTTATAGGTCCAAATTGCAAAATGCAGTCCAATTAAGCGTAGGTATGTGAAAATAGCCCCACTTTACGTGAACTCCGGAAACCATCTCGGCAAAGTAAATTTCATTCAAAATGTGTTTGTGATTGATTACGGGCATCGTATGTTCTTCTAAATAAGTTTAAATTAAGGAGCCCGAGTACCGAACTGCATAGGGAGTACCGTTGATGGGTCTAAAAAGGAGCCCGAGTACCGAACCTCTTCCGGAGAACAAATTGGCATCATTTCTTGAAGTTTTTCTAGAATTTTCTTCGCATAGAGAAGAAAAATCACAGCGGTCTTAAAGAATTGCCGTTGAGTAGTTTTCCGTTTAAAAAATAAAGTATGATAGGAAGTCTGCGACGTCGCAAACCGAGTTATGTGAGTGCAGACTTACACCGTTAATTTGTTGACGCTTGAAGTTGTGGAAAAAAGCAAGCTAAAACTCATCAGTAATGAGATGACATAGTACTGATGCTTCTGAGAGCAATTGCATGTCTGGGAATTCAGTTTGGCATTGCTTTTAGAGACCAAGGCTTGTCTTCTTCCCAGATGAGCAAATGCTCTATTAAAGCTTTGTTGGCATAGTGCTCTCCATTTGCAATGGAATCTCATAAGGCCGTGAAATTTTTCTGTCAGAAGCAAGTCTCTATTGGGGCAGATTTACTCCACGGAAGGGAGAGCAGCCGCCTAAAGTGCAGTAAGAACAGAAACAATTTTCTCATCTAGCACTTCCCTGCAAGTATTAATATTCTGATGTTGATTCGTGAAAGATAACTGTTGCAAACTATTTGGAGACAATATTACCTGATGTCAAACAGCCAAATTTTTGGACTCTATCTGAAGTACCGCATGACCCCAGCTTACACAAGCATGAAATAAAATAACTGAGAACCCTGCATACACACTCTGTTAAATTATATAATTTTAATAATATTAAGTATGTCTTTACTGATATGCTTGTTCATAGTGCTTCAAACCTACAGACGCCAAATGCGCCTAAATAATCAGTCATGGTGCCTACAATATGAAGGCTCTGCGCCAACACGGCCTCGAAACCCTCCCAAGAAATCCTAATTTTTCTGTTTGTTGATGTTTCGAAATTTCAACGCTTGGCACTAGATTGAACTAGCAAAAAGCCAGCTCGTGTGCAACTTTCCAGCCTTTTAAAATTTGGCCTTTGGCCCTTAAAAATCGGGCGGGATGGGCCTCATGGCTTCTAAATTTCATAGATGAGTTTGGAACACTGCTTGTCAAATTTTACAAAAAATGGTAAGTTTCGTCTGCCTTGTACAGGTGAAATAAGTCTGCTTTTTACAGAATTTGACGTACTCGTTAGGGGAAACATAATTCTAATATTTTATTAGTCACGCGCATGTCATCAATTATCTTATACGCATGCCTAACATTTCTTTCTGATTCTCATTGGCCTCTAGAGGTTCATAAGACTATTGAGTTGTGTTCAGTAAGCACAACCTAATATTATCGGATAAGTTTACTAAAGGATCAAAAAGCCCATTATAACAAGCATATTTCAATATGGAAATTTTTCATTCAAACCGGACGCGTTTTGGACCGTGGCCATTATTAGCATGACAACCAAAAATATCACAGTTTAAGAACAAATCGAATTAGAATGCTTAGTTTGATTTGATCCATCTGTATATTTTATATGTTCAGGTAAGTGAAATTAGTTTTCTCATTAAACTTTGTTTGATTTTTCAGGAGCCCACTTTATATACCATCAAAGGTATGGCAATTTTGGACAATGACGGGAACCGTATACTTGCAAAATATTATAATCCATCCACATTCCCAACTGCAAAAGAACAGAGGGCTTTTGAAAAAAATCTCTTCAATAAGACCCACCGTGCAAATGCAGAAATTATTATGTTAGATGGTTTAACTTGTGTGTACAAAAGCAACGTTGATCTCTTCTTCTATGTGATGGGCTCATCACATGAAAATGAAGTAAGTCGCAATATTAAAGACTTTATAACCAGACTCAAGTTCCCCAATAATTACGTAAAGTATCTATCAACACTTTCTCATATTTTTGCCTTAAATTCTCAATTTTAATTTTCATTTCAGACTAGTCAATAGGGATGGCTGGATTCTGTTCATTTTTCGTATTTTCACTCCTATTATCTAGCCATCATAAAAAAGTCATCTTATAAAATTAATGACTAGACTTGCAACTGATAGCTCCACTGATTATAGCCAGCCAATCACGTATAGACTTGAAGTATCCCCACCCGTGACGTCATCAAGTCTATACAAGCAAGTGCTGCCCAATATTCCAGGTCTTTTCCATCCCTGACCCATGTGTATACATTTTACAGTCTATCAAACCCTTCTAGCGTACTTTAGTTTATAGTGTGACTTCTCTTGTAATTTCATCTTTTTCAAAATTCAATACACACTCTTTCGACTTCTCAAAATTTTTCTATTTTCTTCAGCTCTCCCACAATTTCTCCCAAAAGACTTCCAAGTCTTATTTCTAACATGGTGCCTCAATCTAATCTTATTTATTACAGTATCATTATTGTTCTGAAGTCTATGTTCGCCTCCGTATTCTGAAGGAGAGATTACAATTTTAGCGCCAGTGATGTAAGCGCTTTTGAAAAAAATAATTGTGGAACAGGCTTACTGCCATTTGTTAGTGATTGATGTCAGCCTAAATCGCGTTCCTATTCACTTTAAAGCCAGAGTTAAAAGTTATGCGACTGTTCCAACCACTAATACGAAACTTGTTGATATTTTAATTTATTTACCGCAGTTGATCTCTTTTTTATATTGTGTCTGGGTGTTTTTTTTTTTTTTTTTGTTTTTTTTTTTTTTTTTTTTTTTTTGTTTTTTTTTTTTGAGAATCTGAAAAGGTTCATTGAGGACCATTGTAATGTTCCATTCATTTAAATGTTCATAATTTTTTTCCCTATGATTTTTCAGCTCATATTGATGAGTGTGCTGCAGTGTCTCTTTGACTCAGTTAACCAGATTTTGAGGAAGAACGTAGAAAAAAGGAATGTAATGGAAAATCTAGATATAGTAATGCTAGCCATGGATGAAATATGTGATGGAGGGTGAGAAATGTTAAAATTACAGTTTTAATCCCACTGTATCCTCCTTTCAATAAATGTAATCCTAAGGGTGCAGAAAGTTCCTAGCCTTACCCCATTTTTAACCTAAATTAATAATCATTTCCTCCTGAAGACTAATAAAAATACCTTTATATCCACAGTTGGACTTTTCTACTGTTCGATGTCATAGAACCGTAATATTCAGTCAAATTAGATGAGCTAATTTTGCCTTCGCTAACAGTGGTCTCCCTGTTTTTTCCATTCCCTTAGGGGTTTCCCCATTACATACTTCCGTGTGGGTGGCTCTGACATTTCTGCACACATGTGTAATTGGGAGTTACATCAAACCAAAATGAACTCATTGATGCTAGAGGAACTATGTAAAAATGAATAAAATCAAGAGGAACTTTAAATAAATTCTTCGTACGTACTTAGTTCCTTTTGATTTTATTCATTCGTACATGGTTCTTTTCAGCATAAATACGTTCAAGTGACATACCCAAAGCATTTTGAGAGGTTGTAGGAAGCAAGATTGCTGAAGTGCTGAAAGGAATCATGGATTTTTTAGTGAATTTTATCATAGAATACCGCTAGAAAAAAACCTCGCTACATATTCTCATGTTATATTTGCCAATTTGAAGAAACCGTAGTTAATTGACTAGATTATACTAAGTCAAAAGACGTCTTAGTTTCACTCATATCATTTTCATTTCTGATATGAGGGATTCAAACTCTTGAAAAATCCAGTGGATGAAAAGTAATCTTACGAGTATAAGGGTGCGTGAGAAACCAATATTTTACTTACATTTTTGGAGTGATTAGGAAACCTTCTGTTCAATGGGAAATTGAAAGCTGCTTCTGACTTAACACTTCTTTTGGTTCTCTTCCAATCATTTACCGTTCATTAGAAAATAACAGGTGAACTTTTCAGTTAACAGTATGTTTGAGGCAGATAAAAAATAAACCGATTATTTGCTAACCAACATGTTCTTTCATAATGACTGTACCAGATTTCAAAAATATGTTTCATATACATCCATTCATCACAAAGACTTTCCATTGAGTTTGATTCAGTACTTTCTTTTATTTCTTTTTCAGAATTATTTTAGAAGCAGATCCTATATCTGTAATGCAAAGAGTAGCAGTAAGGACTGATGATATTCCTCTTGGAGAACAGACGGTTGCTCAGGTAAAGATTTTTTCTTTTGAATATGCTTCATAACTACTGTTTCTCCTGGGAATGAAGACTCTTATACGCTGCAGGTGCTTTCTCACTCTTAAACGTTTTAATGCAGTTTAAGTGAAAAAATTCAAGTTGTGTTCAGGGGTGCAGAAAAAAATTTCCTCACTAAGCTGTGTGGAATCCCAAATTTAGTTTTCGTGAAAAAGACTCTAATTTGGACATACATCTACCAAACAGAACTATGTACGAGTGGGAAAGATGGAGGTTGCTTGCATTGAGCTGGATAAGAAACAACGTAAAAGTGGGCCCGATTCCTTTTGAAGAATTGGAAAAGTGGGATTTTAAATTCACCAATCGGAACTATGTGCCAACTGTATGCAGGGCTCATGAGCCAAGGGCATGGGACAAGAGTGTGTGGACAGGGCTCATGAGTTTAAGACTTGTATCCATAGAACGTCGGCTCGGTCGTCACGGCTGACATCACTGGTGCTTTACAATTTTCATTCATTCTTAAGGCCCTCAACTAACCAGCACACCTCATTTTTCTACCTGCACATAGCTCTGTTTGGTAGAAATACGTCAATTTAGGGAGTTTGATGTATAAATATGACGTATGTCCTGATAAAGAATTGACAAAGATTTCTGTCATTTAAGCAGCTATCAGTAATAGATTCTGCACTCCTACCTTGTAAGGAAAGGAAGACCATAATTTGCTGGAAAACTTAAATGCAATGTCATCGCTTTGTATGGTACTGCTCAAGGATATGCTCAACTTAAAAATTAGCTCCGCTGATGAAAGCTCTAAGTTATGTAATGAAGTTTTTCTATCAAGCTTCTTAAATGATATTATTGGCTGGGGTATATTTTATTTTAATGTCTGCTGACTTCTGATTTTCAGGTGTTTCAAACTGCAAAAGAACAGCTCAAGTGGTCTCTACTAAAATAGCTTTCCACAAGTACAGATAAGATTAAAAATCTCATATTGTACAGTTTTTAAATCCCATTTATATTGTTTTTTTAAATCTATTATATTTACTTGTTATGTTGTCTAAAAATATGTGTGTGGTTAAGTAAAAAAAAATGAAATAAATAAGCAGATATATTTTTAGGCTGTCTGTATTTATGGAAAAAATAAAAGTCTCTCCATCCTGAAGATCCGAGTTTCCTTCCTTGAATGGTGTATTGATCATATCTGTTTTTACTGTTGAGAGGGTTCCTCTTGTTTCAGAAAAGTTTACCTTTTTCACCTGTTCATGCCGATACCGCAACAGCTATGCATGTACACAGATGAAAAGGGTTTGAGCATATTTGAAACAGGGTTTGTTAGTTACTTTTATTGTGATAATATTATTTCCCTATTTGTTCCGTAAACAAAGTGCTTTCCTGGCTTCTGCAAAGTTGAGCAGGGTCTCCCCTCAACATCACTAATAATTATGTTAAAACTTCTAAAGGCTGTAATTATAGTGGTTCCTAAAACGGTTCTTTTCCTAGAAGAGGTTAAATATGGTTTATGCTGTGACTGAGGGAGATTTTGAGAAACCTGTTACACAGCATCATAAAAAAGGATAGTTTTTGCGAACTTCTGATAAAATTCAGCAGTATAACTTTGGCAACAGATTCTTGTAAGATATTACAATGATTTGAACTGTAAGAAGTACAAAATATAAGTAAACAAATTCTACATGGTGTAAGAACTTAGAGGTATAGTTATAGATGTACCTTAAAATTTGCAATGCTTGAAAAATATATTTTTTTAATTGTGTTTTTTGTAGCGGTATATCTTTGTTATACCTTGCAAGAATGCATTTTCAAGGTTATGCTTCTGAATTTCACTTGAAGTTTCCACAAATTTTCTTTTTCACTATTATATGTTGAGGGCATCCTAAAAACTTCCTCAGTCACAATGTACACCATATGGAACCTCCCTGGAGAAAGCAGCTGATCAAGGAACCATTGTGGAAGCGACTCTGAACTAATTGAAAGGTGATAATACAATTTTCAATGCGCTCAGGGCCAAAAAGAAAAAAAGAAAAGGGTAAAATTATTCTTGGATGTCACTTAAGAAAATAATTTTTTCTGATCCTAAATTAAATAAAAAAACATTTTGAAAGGAATGAAAAAAATTATATTTTACATTTTACGTCAATTATGTATAAATTTATTATACAATACCCTCTCACTAAAATTCTTGGAGACAAAAGCCTCATGAGAAGCCATCTGTTTGAGCAAAAATAAAATCACAGTTTTATGTACAAGCACTAGTGGTTTTAGAAGAATTTTCTTACTGCAAACTACTTGCAGTCGTTTATTTGAGGGCTCAAGCTTTACTTTATTTTTTTTTTTAAAATAGAAAACTCTCCCTTAATTTTATTTTCTGACTGAAAAATAACAAAAAAGTAAAAATTGACCAGGGGCCAACCATGTTCAGTCCAGCATTGTGTGCCATTATGCTGCAAGGTTTTTCCCCACTATTTTCAACTTAGAATCTAGATTATTTGATATTTATTTATCCTTTGAATCCAACAGATGAGTTTTCTCAACTCTTCTGAAATTGTTGCCTATACAGCGGAAGGACAAATCTCTCAGCCTTAAACTTTTTATTATATTTTCTAAGCTAGCAGGTGTATGGTTGATTGCTACCTGTGGTGATGCTGTCTGCTGATAATGAGATTAACTACAGTTTGGCAAAGTCATCGCAAGTTTCTGCTGCAGTTGTTATTAAAAGCCATGCTCAGGATTCAAAGGATTGATATTCACTCTTTCGCCTTCAGATTTTTTCGAGACACTCGTACTTCATCAGTTTTCAATTGAAAAGCATTGAAAAATGGTTGCTTATGGCTAAAATTTACTTCCTGTTTTTTGTCTTTTTGCATGTTATTTATGAACTATCAGTTTCAGCGACATGTTAGTTCTGAACAACGGAATTTTTTTTAGTATTTTCAACTTTTGACAGGATGAAGTCACGGTCGGTGAGGGGAGAGCTTGACCTGCACAAAAAGTGTATGCCAAGGGAAGAGGGAAGTTTTAAAACCTAATTTTTAGCAGGATGTAATTTGAAAAGGGTCTCCAAGACGGCAAAAACACAATTCCTACATCTGCAAAACTCATGCATCAAATAGCTTGTGGCGTATTAAAATGAATTGTCTTTTCATAGATGACATAAAACTCAATACATATGTAAATTTAAAGAAAAATACTCATGAAAAAGACATGTAAACACACGAAATGCCAAGGTCAATCTTTTGGTAATAACTTCTCTGATTGTGAGTGAGCAAAATTATCAAAAAAATCACTTTGATAAAAAAAGAAAAACGAGGAAACCTCAAAAGTTGTCATTTTAAAATACAATAGGTTTTTAGGAATATCACAAGGCATAACAGTGAATAGCTTTAACAATGTGTTTATAATGGCTGACTTGAAAAAACATGTACCTTCGAATGTGATGTTGCAAGTCTTCACCGGGGTATTATCCTTTTGGAAAAAAAAAACACTAATCAACAATTTTTGTTTCAATTTTCCTTAGGTTTTCTCTACTCACTCAAAAGTATTTGCAAAAAACTTCCAAGAGGTATATTAGTTACTTTCTTTTTGAAAAATTGAAGCATAGTCAGATCAAAAATCTTCTTCTAATGTTGCAATGGAGGTACATATTTTTTTATTACAGTCATGGATACCAGATATACATTATTATTCTTATTGCCCTCAGATTTTGTGAAATTCCACCACAAAAAAAAAAAAAAACAGCAAGAACGTCGATCCAAATATTCGAGCACTTCCACTATGATGATGCTTGTTTTATGTGTAATGGAATTTTGTTCTTTGATTTAGAAGGCTCATTCCAGGGTTGAATCTTCCCCGAACCAAAAACAGCGTAAATTAAGCTTGATGTCATCCCGATGACAGCAGTTACCACAAACACTCTTCGCCATAACTCAATAGAAGACTGAAATTCCAGAGAAAAAACGTTATCAGTAAAAACAATGATGGGTTGACACATATGTAGGAAAATTTTGGAACTATGTACTGAAATGGACCTTAATTTTTTACATTTGAAAAAGGAATAGATAGAGGCCTTAAAGGGTAAAGTTATGGAATAGGTATGCCTAGGGTGCGGCTTATTTTCGTCATGTCGGAAAATCGACGAGGTCCGGGTGGCAATCGATGATACCTACGAAAATAATAGACTGTATAAAATTTGAGCCAATTTGAAGCTTTTCTAGTGATGCTCAAAGGGATCAAAACTAAGGGGCAAAATTACATTGGTTTAAATGGGCGGAAAAACGCCTGATCTGCGCAAATGCGTTTTTTGGATCTAAAATGCGCTTGAATGAAGAAAACCTGACCAACTCAGAGAGAGGCATCTAGGGGCCCATTTGAAACGAGAAAATCACACTTTTGACCCATGAGTGGGCACAGGGGGGTCACGGCGTAGCCGGTTTTGAGGCGCCGCGCCCGGAGCTAAGAATTCGCTTCTGATCGAACTCAAAATAAGTGTTCCAAAGTTGAAGAGGCAAATTTATCTCACAACTTGATGAGAAATAAAGTATAATAGTTATTTTAGCCCTTGAGAACTATACTTGGCCCTTTACAATGTTACCTCGCATACTATTTCTCGAGCCTGGAACGAAATTGGTGTATATATTTTATCTTGCACTCGAGTGATCCCCCTACCCTCACCCATATGGGTCAAAAGTGGGATTTTTTCGTCTCAAATGGGCCCCTAGATGCCTCTCTCTGAATTGGTCAGGTTTTCTTCATTCATTTTAGATCCAAAAAACGCATTTGCGCAGATCAGGCGTTTTTCCGCCCATTTAAACCAATGTAATTTTGCCCCTTCGTTCTGATCCCTTTGAGCATCAGCTAAAAAAGCTTCAAATTGGCTCAAATTGTATACAGCCTATTATTTTCATAGGTATCATCGATCGCCACCCGGACCTTGTCGATTTTCCGACATGACGAAAATAAGCCGCACCCTAAGGTATGCCCCTAAAGGATTTTTTTGAACTAAAACAGTTGATATGCGAGACAAATGTCAGCAAAATAATAAGTATTTTGCACGCAATCGACAAGGGAAGGCTGAGAAGTGGCAACCTCCAATTTTGAAGTAGTTTGTAGAAATTAGCAGATCACGGAAAGTTGATTGACTGATGCTTCCCAGTTTTTGTCACTAGGCCCCTAAAATTCCCTAACCATCTAAATGATTGTTCACGAGAGGTAGAGTGATTGTTAGCCCGACATGTATCCTTCAGTGGCAGTGCATTGGTTCAATATTCGCCTTGCAGCCAAGCGGTCCCATTTTTGAGTCCCCTGGCAGGTATTGGTTTCAAAGAACGTATACTGCATACAGTTAGACTTACTAGCGCATAGGTTTTACAACATGTGAACGCATTTTGTTGGCTCGCACTCTGGCACCCTGAGCGCAACTGATCTGTCTGTTGTAAAATCTACGCACATGTGAGACTATTTGACCGTAATATACGTTTTTTGAACTATTGTATGTCGGGGTCTCTGAAAATTGTATAAATTGGTTTTAAAAATTTAATGTATTGAGTCCCTGGGGCAAATGTTTTCACAAGATGAAAACGGAGATGCTCACAAGTCATAAATTCAAAATCTGGATATTCGCTCTGATCTAATCAATAAGAAATACACGGACAGTAAAAAAGATTCACTTCTCTGAAGTGAGTAGTAACTTGAAGTAAAAGATGCATTAGTTTTAGTGTTTTTAAAGCTGTTTCCGATATCCTCTGAAATGAGAGAGAGAGAGCAATAAGATTGAGAAGAAATATACTCACAGGATCAGAGACCATGAAACCAACTGTCGTAGGTGAAATGGTTGTGGTAATCATTTCAAAACCATTGCATATGCCCATTAGCACACCAGCAAAATTAGGTGTTAAGTCAAGATGATTTATGTTGAAGCCGATGAAGATAAAAATAAAGCATGTTGCAGCTGTCACCATCAAAGCCATTACAATTGTTGGATTATTACCAACACAAGTCATAATTATGAAAATTAAAGGCCCTCCAGACAATGCTGAACAAATGAAACACACAATTATGATCAATAGCAAAAACAGGAGGAAAATGTATACATGCAACTACATCATCAGATTTATGGAAAAGTGACCTCATTCTTTTCAAAATCAAACCAAATAATGCATATTGGAGATTCATTCAGAACCATTTATACGGTTAAGTATTTTTTTAAACCCACAATTCCAATTTCATTCAATTTTTTTTTTCATTTACCTAACTCGAAATTGGACCACGTCAAACAAAAAGGAACCAAGCTACATTAGCTATTGTCAATTTTAATTAGGAAATTTAATTTTTAATGTGAAAACGGTTGTGCGGATTTTTGTGCAAATTGCAATGAATTTTCTGCATAGTACGAAGCAAATTTTTTAAAATTTTCAAAAGAATCCGAACAAACGTTCTCTTGTAAAAAATTAAATTGCCCGTTTAAAGTTGGCAATAGCTGATGTGACTTGGTTTCTTTCTGCTAAGCACGGCACAGTTCTGAATCGATTCGTGAAAGTAGCGATATTCCACCATTAGATGCCAGCTTTAGGTGTTGATTTAAATTTTGCCTCAGAGCAATTTTTCTTGCGATTGGAAGTGATATGAAAATACATAAAAATTCTCAGAGTTTAGAAAAACCCTGTTTTTGACCCCTTAAAATGGCTGACAGCAGTAGGCGCCCAATTTTTTCAGCAAAATTAGCTATTATCTACTACTTGATGCCTGCTGTAAGTGATAAGCTAAATTGACTGAGAATAAAAAATCAGTCCACATACTCGTTAATACTTTTTACACACCTTCAAGTGACGGAAGTTTTCCTTAAATTATTTTTTGTTTATATTGATAAAATAATTCTGTGATAAATTTTTCCTACACTAAGTATCCTCTGTTTTGAATCTGTTAATTTGAGGATTTTTAAAAATACACCTGAAGAGGATTATATAATGACAGTAAAACAACAAACAGTACATTCAAAACTTTGAACAGTGATGGATCAAAATGGCGATTAATGAAATCAGCCATATTTAGTCTTGAGTGAGTAGTATTATTATTACGTTCTTGTCGTAACTTTAACTCTACAACTGCAATTTTTCTGAGGCTCTGATAGCACAAACTCCAAATACTGATCAAAATGCAAATGAGGTTAAAGTCTAGCAATCTTAGGTGAAAAAAACTTGAATTTAAAGTGCTTGTGAGTAGAAAAAAATTGCAATCCAATAGTTCTTTCTTTGTCTATTACACTTTCAACCAACTTTCAGGCCAAACAAACACCTTCTAATATTCTCAGAATTTTCCAATTACCATCCCACGAAAGTGTGTTAAGGGATAAATACTGATGTCCCTGGACAATTTAGCTCATCTCTTTCAGCAGGCACCTAATATCAGAAAAAACACATGTTTCGCTGATCAAGTTGGGGGCATTCCACTTTCGGCTTACATTAGGGGCCATAAACGGCCAAAAAGGCTTTCCGAAATTCTGAGAATTTTTCTCATACCATCTTGTAAAAAAATATTTAAAAAAAACATGTTGAAGAACTAACATGCTCCTGAGCTATTTAAATTATCACTAAAAGCAAGCATCTCATGGCAGCAAATCACTATTTTTATAAATCAAGGCTTTCGGCAAACTTTAGCAACTATAGGGCCCTCCAAAAATTTGAGAATTTTTTTGCCATGCTCACAAGAAAGTTGTAAAAAAAAGTGCACTAGGGCACAGAGTATATTTCATCAGTATCAGGAGCACTTAAGGGACGATTCAAAATCCCAAAAGAAAAATTTCTAGGAATGGAATGAAGGTACACAAATTCCTTAAAAAAGGCTCTCAGGCACCACTGAACATAATTCGTCTTTACAAACCATTTTTTGTCTTACGCTATTTCTCAGAAGCCACCAATTCAGGGAATGAGACTAAAATATTTTGCTAAAGTCGAAAAAAGAATCATCCTGACATTGCAGTTACAGTCAGAGGTTGACAAGCATCTAAGTAATGAGATAAAAGAGCATCCACTTTACACTTAGATACAGTCTTAATTTTGTCCAAAGTTGATGGTCTTTACAGCCTTGATCTGGATTTTACCCCACTGCTCTGATGCAATCATTACCATGTTATTTTTCTTATTTACATATTTTAATGTTTTCATTGATGAGTGGTGTCTAACAGGTTTTAAAAGGAGAAATAAACAAACAAAAAATTACCAATAGCAGTCCAGAGTTTTCTTGAAACAGTCTTGGTTAAAATTTCTTTGCTAATAAGCACATCTCCCATCCAACACAGAGGAAAAGTCAAGACCCACATGGAAAGGAATGGTAAAGCTGATAAGAGACCATTCTGAAAAAACATACATATCAAAGTTGAAAAGCCTACAAGTCAAAGGTAAAAATCAAGAATAGACAGAACTATTGATTCATGGATTTAATGAACTTGACTGATTGAATTTAATTATTATAATACATATATTTTCTCATCAAAATATCACATAAAACAAAATGTATGCAACAAAAACTATTGAAAGTAATACCTGATTTCTTGTCTGCAACTTGAGTTCTTCTTGTGAGCAGGAAATTCAAAGTTTTCGTAACCAGTGATACAAGAAAATATTGATGTCTTGGTTTCGAGTTAATTTCAGAAATAAAGTTCTATGTGAAATTTTGAAGAGGCAAAATGCATAAAAATGATTAAATTTTTGCCTTGTCTAGTGGTCCATTAATTCTGTTTATCCTTTAGGAATACGTTATATTTACTCTAGAGAATTAAATACAGTTCACTAAGTTTTCAATTGGCATGGGAGATAAGCTCAAATTGATCTATTTTTGCAGAACTAATAAATCCAGTTCAATCATTCCATTAAATTAATATAAAGTTTAATTTCATATTATACAAAAAAAAAAGAAAAAAAAGAAAAAAAAAATGTTTCCTCTATCAACTCATTCTTCAGAAGCCGAACCTATTTATACATCACTTTATAAAACAGTGGAATTGATGATACACACCTCCTGAATATTGAAACCTAAAGCTGCACTGATGAATGAAGGTAATTGTGTAGTCAAAATGCCAAAGGCCCATCCATTTCCTAAGTGAGCGCAGATTAACGCCCAAACAGGTAGTGACGTAAAAATTGCTTTCCACGGAGTTTCCAAATTCTGAAAAAGATTGATGAATTGCTGTGATTGAAGCAATGCCAATATCAGGTTTCAAAATATTATAAAAGAACCTTTAAGACAGGCAATTAAAAAATAAATAAAAAAAAGAGCTGGGATAGTTTTCTTTGACTGTTCCATCCCATTTCTCATGGTTTTATCTTTCTTTCTTTTTTATTTTCATGTTAGAATAGGTGCACTGGTAGAGAGGAGGTAGGGTGGACAATCAAGTGCTGTAATTTTCTCTCAGAATAATTGTATTAATCTCATGAAATGTTAATTGTTTTTTTGGAAAGGTGTTATTTTAAAATATGTAATTTGGTAACCACCGAGATGCTTGATGGCATGTTACAGTGAATTTAGGATTAATGAGATTAATTGTTGAACAGCGCAGATGAAAATTTATAAAAAAAAGAAAGAAAAAAAGTAGGGAAGAGTTTAAGGTTAATTTAAACCAATCATTTTTATTTATTTATTTTTTTTTTTAAAAATTATGCGTAGTGGGAAATTAAAATAAATTTGCCAATTTTTAAAAAATATCCTCTGTATTACTCATTTAATTAAGGATAACTGCCGTGAGACCTCGATGCTCCTTTAAAGGACCACGCACACTCTTTATGGGAATGAATGCCATGTTTGATTTTCAATTTTTTTTATTGCATTAAACTTATCTATGGATGCTGATCCTAAGTCATCTTTGTCGAACTTTCTATAAGACATCATTTTCGCAAAATCTGCTATGGAAGTTTCAATATTTCCTTGAATAGATGAAGGCAGCACAGCGATGAAGAGTCAAAAAGATGTCTCTATCTTTCAGCACCAGCTGAAAACGAGATGAAATCAGGAAAACCTCAGCGTATTTAGGTACCAGTATAATGCCGAGCAGTAGTCTTATAAGTTCCTTCTTTCTCTCTCCCACTCTCTTCCTTCCCACTCACCAGCTGGAGTTTCCCTTGTTAAATTGTGGCGCTGCTTTCATCTATTCGAGAAAACATTGAAACTTCCATAGCGGATGGTGCAAAAACGTAGAAAATTGGCAAAATGATGACTCTTGATCGGGATCCATAGATGAGTTTAATGCAATAATAAAATTGAAAATCGAAAACAGCACACATTGCCAAAAGGAGTGTGCGGGGCTCTTTACAATTTTTAAGTGAGGAATATTAATTACTGAATGTGCTCCTCTTTTTTATAGAGTAATTTATGTTATAATTTGGGCATGATTGACAATAATTTTTAGAAAGATAGATAGATGGATTTACAGGATGTCTACTGGTGCCCTGCCATTCAAATTCCTTGCTTTTTAGTGCCTTTTTCCTTACTTTCCCGAGAATTCCTTTTTTGGCAATCCTCAAAAATCCTTGCTTTTTCCTTACCGTTTCCTAACTTTTTCTTCACCTTACACGCATTTTTAACTATATTCGGATTGGAAAAGTGGAATGATGGATTGACGAAGGAATAAATTGAAAAACAGGAGGATTCCAACCGGGATGTTGATAAAGGGATTATGTTAGAAAATCGCATACAGCCAATGCTACTTTCTAGAGTTTGTCACAAAAATCTTGAATTTCCGTACGTTTTCACCGAAAATTCTACCTTTTCCATACTTCCGTACCAACCTTCCAAAATCCGTGCTTTTTCGGTGTATCCTTACTTTTTCGGTACAGTAGCCACCCTCATTTACTTGCTGGAGGAGAAAGCCCAAAACAGGGAAACTCAAAGACGTTTATTGTGATCGGTACAGGTTATATAGGTTACACCTGTGAAAACTCTGTTCTCCTACGACGATACAACAGAGCACTTGCAAAAACAACTTTTACAAACCTTTGAATCATCAACGTCGTCTCCTAACGAGTTGATAATGAAATCTCGTTCTTTCTTAGATATTTTGGGATGTGAGGCAGGACTATCAGCACCATAAAAATGCCAAAATAGATTCCACAAGAATCCTAAAAGCCCGGCAGAGTAAAACACAGATGGCCAACCGAAACTGCTACCAGCAAGGTATCCAGCCATTGGCATTGCTAGGCAAAGGCCAAGAGTTGCACCTTAAGTTGGAGGGTTAAAAATTAAAATTAGTATTAGGTAAAAGGTACACTAAAAGGACCAAACAGGGTACTACAGTACATGTTTCCTCATCAAAAACTCACTGAAGATGTTGATAGCTTTCAAAATTAGGTCATGAGTGAGAGGTAAATGTTAGAAGTTTACGAAGGTAAACAGTAAATTCAAGCTGCCCCCTGGGGAAAAATCATGATCAACAAGGATAAAGTTAGGCATTGAAACCAACAAACATGTTATGCAAAAAACCAGAGCTTGGTTTTACACAAGTTTCCTTCCTCTTTCAATACAAGGTGCCTTAAATCTTGTCAAAAAAGATAGTGTGTACACAGGAAAATGTTTTCACCCTGAAACATATCGACGGTGTAAGTCGGCAATCACATAACTCGGTTTGCGACGTCGCAGACTTCCTGTTATACTTTATTTTTTAAACGGAAAACTACTCGACGGCAATTCTTTAAAACTGCGGTGATTTTTCTTCTTTGTGTGAAGGAAATTCTGCAAAAACTTCAAGGAATTATGTCAAATTGTTCTCTTTTAAAAAAATAACATAGAGGCGGAGATTCTTAGACACCGCAAACGAGTTATGTGATTGCCGACTTACACCGTCGATATGCTGATGTTAGTTTGGTGCTCAATCTGACTTGAATAGACTCTACTTAGTTTTTCTGTATTCATCAAGAGTGAATCGACATCGGCAAAAACTGTTCTTTGCTCACTTAAAGGTTGAATTTGGAAAGGTTTAATGTATTCATCGTAATCTATGTAAAATTTTGATAAGAAACATGTATCGTAATTCTTGACTCCGTACCCTGTTCAGTGGTCTATTGGATCATGAGACAGAGAAATAAGATTAGAACAGTCTTTGAGCCACGATCTGCTGAAAAATTTAGTCTAAAAAAAATGGGGACCATTAACCAGTTAATAAAAGGATGCTAATTTTATAATTTTTACGTTCATGGATGTTTTGTTTTCTTTTTCTTATCGTTGATGCTGTTGCTTGCATTTTTCTTTTTTATTTCAACCTTTTTGAGTTATGTTGACTCTCTCATTGAGTAAATATCATAGATAAGTGAGTGAAAATTCAACAAGATCTGAAGGAATTTGGGAAACTAACTCTTTTGCAGGGTAACAGTTTTCATGACACAAACACACCACGTGGAGAGCGAATAAAGAAGGAGTACTCTTCCTTTTCAGATAAAGAATACTTATTCAGATAAAGAATACTTATTCAGGTAAAGGAATTATTTTTGTAAAATCTGCAGTTGATAATAATAAAAGAAGAAGAAAATAATTATTTTTACGTAATTAAAGCAGATGGCTAACCATTCACAGAGAATCCAACGAATCGATTCCTCTCATTCGGAGGAGACCATTTGGCTGCTAGAGTGTAACAAATTGGCGTCAAGAATCCCTGAAACATAATTGACATATGTTACTGGCAAAATAAAATATGTTGGAGGGTAATTTGATACAAGGTGAGGCAAATGTCTTGTAAGGACCGAATATTTCTTAATGGTTGTGAATGGATAGGGGGCTGACATTTTAGCCTGCCTTTAGTTGCAATCTTTCATTTCTAAAGGATATCCCTTCTTAGAATACATTGTTGGAGATAATTTAACAAGAATAAGAAATTTGCCGTCATACCAGTCACTGTTCCAAAATGGTAGCCATTCATGATTTTTAGGATTTCAACTTTCTCAGACAACCATTTTGAATTCATGATACATAGATATAAATGCCAAATTCTCCGAAAAAGCTTCTATTTTATATTATCCTTTTGATGAAACTACAACGTATGAGGATTGCTCTTTTATTCTTTTTGCTCCTTTTGGGGGAGGACCAATTGTAAACTTTTTGACATCTTTAAGAGAAATACATGAATGGGAAATGGATGAAAAAAGTGACAATTTTTTAAATCAGAATATGACTTTCTTGTCTAAAGCCAGTTTCAAATGATGACATGGGAAAGTTAAACAAATCTTTGACACATCACTGTTGCGATGAAGGGTAAATTAGAGGCTTGGAGAACAAGGCGCGTAAGTACAGTTTTTGCGATTTCGAGAAATGTGGATTTGAAGTTTCGAAATTACATGGACCCTCATGGCGGAAAGAAAGTTCAAACTGAGTTTTTGATGCTTAAAAATTAGAATTTGGGAGTGAATTTTTCACAGAATATGCATTAAGATTAGCTTTACTTGAAATCATTCATACCTCAATTTTTCCAAAAACTGCACTTGGGCGCCTTGACCTCCAAGCCCCTCAATTAAGATACCAAAACATAGTAACTGAGGGACATGATTGAATTTATGAACTTAACTGGATCATAGCAAAGAGAAAAATATTAAAATTCAGAAATACCAATTTACTTGATTCAATCCTAGCAAAATTCGTAGACCACAGAGTGCTTTCCATCCGCCGATTGGAATGACGAAAGGAGTGATCAAACACAAGATACTGCCCTCGAATAAGGACAGCCCAAGCAGCAATTTGGAAGAATATCTTAGTCCGAGCTGACCTGCAAAAGGCAGCATGAGAAAATAACCCACATAAAAAGAACTCAGAACAGTTCCTTTTTCAGGTTCAGTCCAATTGTACACCTGTCAAAACAGAATAAAAACATGGATTAAAGAACAAACTTCTACTCTTCACATAGATAAAATTTTGATGAATTATGATGTATATTTCTGGAAAAATTATACTTTAAAGTTATTATTTTAGTTGTTAAGAAGATAGTTTGTTGGGAGATACCCTCACTTACTATTATAAAGTTTTTTCAAAGCCAAAAAAAATGACTTCAAAATTACGATTCAAATTTTAGAAGAGTAACTTTACAAGCTGGTTTCAGCTTTTACAAGCTGAGAAATGATAAAAAAGGAAAAGTCTCTATCTTTTATGGGACAATTCAGGTGTATTTTTTGGTGTAAAGCACCGATTATTTCTATCCATTTTTCAAGAAGGGTCGAAAATCTTTTGTGAGGATCTTAACAATAATTTATGCGGCCACTTTCATTTCTCAAATGAATGAAGTTCTAACTTGAGGTTTTTTTCTGGATGAGCTACTGGGACTATGTGCACCTATGTGTGAGGCATTATCTTGATGCACTAAACATACATAATCCTCTTAATGTCGAGTGGTTTCAAGCAGATGAGTTTTTGTGTTTTGACCAGAGAATGTTGATATGTTGCTGAAAAGTAATGACTGAGAGGCAGAGTCAGGTGAGCGGCTCCCTTTATTATTTAAGGGCAGGTATATTGGCTCATTCAGAGGGCCCAAGCTCACCCTCAGACAATAGATCGAGTCACTCACCTAATTCTGCCCCTCAGCCACAACTTTTCATGTTAGAGAGTATAAAAGATTACAGATTTTGAATCTTGATTTTGCATTTTTTTTTCCCTCTCTCTCTCTCGAAAAACTATCTGAAAATAAAAAAAATGGAACCCTTAACAAAAGATTTTTACAGCATTTAAACAAGCGTAATTTTGAACGGAACAAACTCTAAAAGTGCTTATTTCAAGGCTGATGGGTTACTCTTTAGTGCTATGCAGGTTGAATTTTGCTGGAGGTTAATGTTTGTTTGTACGGGCACCAGTCGCATTGTTTTCCGAACGACCTAGGTGCATATAGGGTCATTCCATATAGAACCTACCAGCCATGCAACCGCCCGACTCGGATTTCGATGATAAATTTTTTTCTTGATCAGACCACCAAATAATGAACTTCTGCAAAATATTAGGTCTCAAATCGAAAAACTCACTGAGATATGAATTTTGGAAGTTTTAAGAATTTTCAAGAAAGAGACGTTTCGAACTTCCGAGAAAGAGAGGGTCATTTTCCCCAAAAAAATTCATTCCGCGCCCATTTTTCGTCAGATTGAAGTGAAAATTTGACACAATGTCCATGAAAGTATGTAAATTTGAGAATAAAATGCATAAAATGTTCGACTTTACTCATTGATGTGCTGCGGTTGATTGTTCGTTGTGATTTTGTCTGATTTTAGCGATAAAACCTTCCCCTCTTCAAATGCCCATAACTTTTGAGCTGCAAGTTATTTTTTGCTCCAATTTTTTTTAAAATGCTCCTAAAAGTATTAGAAAGACGCCTAAAGAACAATTCTGATGGCGTTTTGGGCTTTAGTATCTTTTTTTTTCACTTTTGTCCGAAAAAGGCCTAAAAAACTGGAAATAACACCAAAATTGTTCCGATAATCGACCATTACCCTGAAAAGTCAACTCAAAAATCGCTCAATTTTTGCCAGAATGGTCCTTACTGTATGTACAATATGTTTGAAAAATAAAATCAATGGTATTTCGGGTTTATATATCTTTAACTTCGAGTTTTTACCGAAAAAAGGCCAGCAAAACTGAAAAACACTGAAATTACACAAATTATCGGCTCTAACGTTGGAGTAGCAACTCAAATATTGCTCACATTTATACTGAATGGTTCTCACTGCATGTGAAATGCGTCTGGGGAATAAAAGTGATGGTATGTTGGGTTTCCATAACCCTTTTCCCAACATTTTTACTCAAGAGAGGCTCGCTCAACTGAAAAAAGCGCTAGGAAAATCTCATTAACCGACCATTACATTGAAAAAACAATTGATTGGGGGCCCAGATTTTCACCGAAGGACTCTTGTTGTATGGGAAGCACACTAACTTGAGGAGTGAATATAGCAAGGGATTCACTCTTAAAGGGAGGGGAAAAATATGTACAAAAATCATGTATTTAGATATTTTACGATAAAAAAATAGAATGTTATCAATAAAGTAACTGTAAGGTTTGCCCTTGATTTACTCAATTCAGAACTTAGTTTCTTTTTCAACTCGAAGCATTAAATTTACTCCAAAAAACTTTTTAATTCACGGACGCGGATGGATACATAAATGAAATCTCAAAGTCTTTTTCTTCCTCTGATTTGGATAGAACAAGCCCAAAGAACCAATGCCTATAACGCACACACGCAACAACGAATTTGTTGAGATTTCTAGCATAACTTTAACTTACTCTGGGTTAGATTAATTATTCAGGGCAATCAAGATCGTGATCTATATCAGCAACAGTCTAATTTATAGATCTGAAAATTCAAAAGTTTTTTGAAGTAAATTTAATAATAATAATAATAATATATCTTTATTTGTTTTTTGGCTTGCACATGGCTTCTACAAATGCGTCGAATTTTTCTAAACAAGAAACAAGAATAAATATATGTATATATAAAAAAAAAGAAAAAAAAAAGACAATGATATCAACCTGTCCCCTTTAAAAAATCGTTGATTGAATATGGACATTCCTCAATTAGATAATGTCTGACCAGGGCATTGTGGCTTCGGGGCTCATCTTTAATTTTTTTCCTTATGTTTGATGGTAGTTTAGAGAAAAAGTTAATGCTTTGAGTTGAAAAAGCAACTAAGTTTTGAATTGAGTGAATCAAGGGCAAACCTTACAGTTAGGTACTTCATTGATAACATTCTATTTTTTTAACGCAAAATATCCAAATACATGATTTTTGTACATATTTTTTCCCACCCTTTAAGAGTAAAACCCTTGCTTGAGATGTTGAGGAAATAAATAGGTAACTCAATTTTGCAAAACTATAATTACAATACTTCAACTCTAGTCAGCATGAATAACCTCCCTCAATTTTTAACAATTTAATGTTCTGATAATTCCTATTAGAACTTTTTATCTTTTCCATTAATTTTTATTTCAGAATACATTTGAAAGTTATTAACCTCATTATGATGCCATCCAGGAGTCAGTAAATCACATTTAATGTGAATAGGGATGCTGTCGACACCTTCTCATCTTTTTGCCTTACATTTTCGAATATTTCTTATTAATTTTAGAACACTCATTAGTGATGGCTGGATTTCGTCCACTTTTGTCTTCTTCACCCCTATCTCCCAGCCATCACCAAGAATCACCCATAAATTTAATTACTAAACTTGCAGCTGATAACTACATAGATTATAGCCAGCCAATCTTGTGTACGCTTGTTGTCTCACCACCCGTGACCTCAGCAAGTCTATATAAGCGTGCGCTGCCCTAAAACCTAGGTCTGTCTGTCTTTTCTCATCTCTTAGACCCCAGGTTCTTTACCATCTAGACCCGTACAAGTACGTTTGTGCCCACTCTCGCCTTCTTGCACATTTTCTGAGTGACTATTTTCTTTACTGTTTAACTCTTGTGATTCTGTGCTATCTCTTTTGACTCAGTACAACTCTAGATTTCATCTCCAAAAATTCAGTGTCTATAATTCTCAATCCATTCTAGTAGTTTGTTGATTCTACCTTTTATTAAAAATCAACTGGTGCCGAACGGTCTCACAAACTTTCAACCCGAATTTGAGTCTATCACCCGTGATATACTCATATTCCATAACAGATGCCTATCAGTTGAGAGATACCTACAGTTTTATTTCCTTACTTTAAAGCCGATCGTAAAAATTGGAGTGAAGGGGAAAACTACTACAACCAAGAATACACTATATTCACTCCTCAAGTTCGTGTGCTTCCCATACAACAAGAGTCCTTCGGTGAAAAATCTGGGCCCCCAATCAATTGTTTTTTCAATGTAATGGTCGGTTAATGAGATTTTCCTAGCGCTTTTTTCAGTTGAGCGAGCCTCTCTTGAGTAAAAATGTTGGGAAAAGGGTTATGGAAACCCAACATACCATCACTTTTATTCCCCAGACGCATTTCACATGCAGTGAGAACCATTCAGTATAAATGTGAGCAATATTTGAGTTGCTACTCCAACGTTAGAGCCGATAATTTGTGTAATTTCAGTGTTTTTCAGTTTTGCTGGCCTTTTTTCGGTAAAAACTCGAAGTTAAAGATATATAAACCCGAAATACCATTGATTTTATTTTTCAAACATATTGTACATACAGTAAGGACCATTCTGGCAAAAATTGAGCGATTTTTGAGTTGACTTTTCAGGGTAATGGTCGATTATCGGAACAATTTTGGTGTTATTTCCAGTTTTTTAGGCCTTTTTCGGACAAAAGTGAAAAAAAAAGATACTAAAGCCCAAAACGCCATCAGAATTGTTCTTTAGGCGTCTTTCTAATACTTTTAGGAGCATTTTAAAAAAAATTGGAGCAAAAAATAACTTGCAGCTCAAAAGTTATGGGCATTTGAAGAGGGGAAGGTTTTATCGCTAAAATCAGACAAAATCACAACGAACAATCAACCGCAGCACATCAATGAGTAAAGTCGAACATTTTATGCATTTTATTCTCAAATTTACATACTTTCATGGACATTGTGTCAAATTTTCACTTCAATCTGACGAAAAATGGGCGCGGAATGAATTTTTTTGGGGAAAATGACCCTCTCTTTCTCGGAAGTTCGAAACGTCTCTTTCTTGAAAATTCTTAAAACTTCCAAAATTCATATCTCAGTGAGTTTTTCGATTTGAGACCTAATATTTTGCAGAAGTTCATTATTTGGTGGTCTGATCAAGAAAAAAATTTATCATCGAAATCCGAGTCGGGCGGTTGCATGGCTGGTAGGTTCTATATCGACGGTGAAAGTCGGCAATCACATAACTCGGTTTGAGACGTCGCAGACTTCCTGTCATACTTTATTTTTTAAATGGAAAAGTACTCAACGGCAATTCTTTAAAACTGTCATGATTTTTCTTCTCAATGCGAAGAAAATTCTGCAAAAACTTCAAGAAATAATATCAATTTGTTCTCCTTTAAAAAAATGACGTAGAGGCGGAGATTTTCAGACACCGCAAACGAGTTATGTGATTGCCGACTTTCACCGTCGATATGGAATGACCCTATATTAGAAAAAGGAGAAAACAGTATACACCTGCAAAGGACAAATTATTTTTCTTTCACTCACCTCGTATCCTCCATTGGTGTTATTTTTACTTGTCATTACAACTATGGCCATAGAGAGGCTTGCTCTCATGTAGAAGGAAACAAAAAAACAAGAAAATAGTAGTAAAGCTTGAATTTGCCTTGTGCCCAATAATGGTGTGCCTGAAAATAATACGTTCAGGTTAAAAAAAAATGAAAAACCAAGGGGTTTTCATAAGAAAGTTAAACATGCAAAATCGACTTTTACGAAGAACTATAATGCCTCATTGAATACTGTTACATGGAGAGCCTCCTAGGACTTGACCTAAAGGAATAAACATTTTGAGAGCAACTGGTGGACTTGTGACAATAGCACCAAAAACTGGTGTAGTTGAGCTTTTTTTATTTAAATTTTTTTGTTTGGAGTTATTTTCAACTGATTTTTGATAAATGATCTTCTGGGAGTTTTAAAATAAAAAAAACCCCAGTCCTATAAAGAAAGGGACTTAACATTCAAGCCATTCTTCAGTCTTCACACTTAAATAAATTTTTCTCATGATGAGGAGACTTGCAGCCGCAGCCGCAGCCCCCCCCCCCCCCCCCCCCCGATTTTAAGGCCACGAAGACGAAAGTTATGCTGTTGGGTAATTTATTTCTATGCTATGCTTTTCATAAACAAATATAAAAAAGTAAATATATGAAGTGTTGAGAAGTATGCATTTTTTAAAACAAAATTCCAAAGGAAAAACTGGAAAAAGGAGTTTATTGCTCTTATTACTAATCATGGCAAAAAAAACTTCTTGAGTCTTTAAATTGATACAATCCTATATACCTAATTGAATCATGAGTTACTTAATACTTACTAGAATCTGTAGCTGGAACAGATTTATTTTCAATTGTTGAGTTGTTTTCACCATTTGTCACTTTCATGTTGTTGTTATGGCCATCTTCGTGAATAGTTTTGTTTCCATTGCTGACGTTAATTATATCATGGTTACTTTTTTGACTCACATCTTCGGTGCTACCTTCATCTATTCGATATACTTTCTTTTCTTCCATTGTAGGAAAGAACCCTGAGACAAAGGAGGAAAAAAGAAAATTAGGCGATTATCAAGCTTCCTCTGAAACAACTATAAGTAGTTTGATCCTACCACCCCCCCCTCAACCCCCACCAAAAGACCCTGAAAATTTAAAAATTCAGTACTAAACTTTGTTATGCTCCGAATCATAATAATTTGGATACTTAAAAATACGTACTTCCTTTTCAATACATCTCTGACCAACTTTAATTTCCTCGGATTCTCTGGGTCTTGAATTTTTTTGATACTTCCCGATTTTCTTGATTGCTGGTAATTCTGCATCGTAAAGCTCCAAGTGGATAGCACTTCTTGAGACACAGCAACCCATACAAAAAATGTGATTGATAGCACTTATTTTTTAGAAATCGTTTTAGAGCTTCCTTACACTTCTAGGTATTGGCTAAAAAGTATCGGCACTAAAAGTGGAATCCCGCTCAGATGAAAAACTGCAATAATTATGAGGAATTTTGCAACGTTGAGTTGTGATGCATCAAAGAAGGCTCACAAATAGTTGACCACTGTACAGTATAAGAATTTTTGCATTGCAAAAGTATATTCCCTCGTCTGAAGATCATGAAAAACACATTGAATAATCGAAAATTTTCAAGATCAACTCGGTACGACAGCGTATCGCGTTTTTTATTCACACAAATATTATCAGTGCCAACTTCTCGCCGATGAATAAGGAAATTTTTTTTTCTAGGTCAAACGGGTCATATATTCTTAACGAACTTATCATTGAACATGTAACTATGATTAGGTTCCACGCTAAGTTCATTCATTCTCTGATGCAGGATATTTGCAAACTTGCCTGAAACAGTTCGGACCAATGAAAAAATTATTGCAATATGAATTGCACTAAAATTAGTTCAGTATCCAGGATACACGTAAACTTTGGTTATTCTGCGAGCGGTAAAATCGAAGTTAAGAACACGAAAAACAGTAATTTTCACTCATAATTTAGAGGAACGTCCAGTGCGTCCACGATGAACCTCGTGCAATTTCGAATGGAAGACACGTATCGTGATGCATGGTTTTCCATGTCTTCCAGTGGTCCATTGCTTCAGGAAGGAGCCAGGATGACGATAGCTTGTTTTAAATAAAAATTCCCTCTTCGAAGCATTAGGTAGTATAAATGGCGATCTAACGTTAGAGAAGGGCCGTCTTTCAAGGAACAAATATCTACCGTAAGTACTATATTGTAAGTAGCGTATAATGATGCTTTTAGCCTATCCTTAAATCTTAAGGCACAGAGCTCCGATATCTCTCCTTCCGATTCAAATTCAGTTTTACGGGTCACCTGGTCACGCACAAGAAGTGGTGCCTCACTTTTTGCCTTATTTTGATAGTGGCTATAGTCAAAAGCTTAGTCAGGTTTAATGTTTTTTTTTTTTTTTTTTTTTTTTTTTTTTTTTTAATATTTATTTTTTCTTTCTTTAATCGTGTCTCCGCCTCCTTGGCCGAGCAGACTTCATAACACAATAACCTCTTTCGGCCTCTGACCTCGGCAATCAGTAACATCTGAGCATCATCTTCACACTTACTCGGAACCCTCGAGGACAACCGCTTACACGAGCGCTTGAAAAAATGAAAACCTTTATTTCATTTCATAATTATCTCTCATTCAAAATATTTTTGAATTTAGATGCCTGCCGCCCTCTTATTTTGTTTTTCTTAATTGATGTATAAAATTTATTATTTATTTCTGACTGAGGTCCGATTGAACGTCATTTGTGATGCCATTAGATCGGCACTTTCCGGGTGCAATTTGTGTTTTCAGGTCACTAAAATTCCAGTCAACTTTCCGTCTTGCAAACAAAAAACAAAGCAAGTATGACGTGAACATCCTTCTGTGCACAAATCTATTTCTAATATATTATGACGCTACAAATGCATACGACCGTTAAAATAGTTGATAATGGTAAAATGACGCATGTAATGTTTGTAAACAGTGGGGGACAGGGACAGAGCACTGGTCTGACGCGGAGAAATAAGTGATAATGAACTATCAAGATTAGTTCCAAGCTAAACGCTAATTAACGTAGTCAATGATGCGATAATTTACACACAAACTGGGCCAAAATGAAGAGAATTGACGTAGTTAGAGAGCATTCACCCGTAATATTGAGAGGAAAATACGGGAAATCGCACATGTAAAGACTTCGGATTCTGCGTTTTAAGTTTGCGAAAACGCTTCATCGATAATGTTTTAAAAAATTAATTTATTTTCCGAGACGAGGAGTGCACCAAACTTAATATAGACTCGGCGTCTTTCATCGTCTGTTCTCAAATGAAGGAACGTAACTTCATTCCAAGGTTGCAAAATTTACGAGGAAAAATGGATTTTTCACAAAAATATGACGACGTAATTTCTGTACAATATTTGATTGATTCTTGCGAGTAATTAGGAGAAAAATTAGTAAAATTTTCGGTCAGAAATAATCAATAGTTTTCTGGCAAAAATACGACCCACAAGAAGAAATTTTGCGACATTGAAATGTAAACACGTTCTTTCATTTGGAAAATGTCGACAGGATTCCTTGATAAATTCCGAATGACAGCGCAGAATGGAACGTTAGAGCGTCGGTAAATTATTAGGTAATATATTTTCTTTTCTTTTTAAGATTAGAAAAAAAGAGTATTTACGTCCCTGATTGAAATATGATGGAAAAGAGGAAACATTTATAGGTTTGAAATCTCATTTTCAGACGTAAAAAGGCCCGGCAAACATCAGATGGGCACCGAGCATCAACATATACAAACTTCAAAAATCTTCTTAGAGAGGAACCTATTGCTTTGCCAATTTTGAGACTTCACGAATGCAAGGAACTA
The DNA here is from genome assembly GCF_918797505.1 of Bemisia tabaci. Taxonomy (NCBI): domain Eukaryota; kingdom Metazoa; phylum Arthropoda; class Insecta; order Hemiptera; family Aleyrodidae; genus Bemisia; species Bemisia tabaci. The sequence goes on along the minus strand of NC_092797.1, from coordinate 30,819,891 downwards.
TACTGCCATGCTAAGGAAAAACGCCGAGCCTATAGGCGCTGCCGAATTTTCTTGGACACATCACTAATTTTCAATAAAATTTGTGCATGTTTTTCTTCCTATTTCTCAGGTAATTTTGCTTGCAATTTGATCTAAAAAGTCTGCAAATTTCAAGGAAAAATATTGAAAATTTTCCTCAAAAATCAACATTTTATCGGAGGAAATTTGGCAATTCTCGAATGTTCATACGGCGTTCTTCCTTAGCATGGCAGTATAGGCTTACGCCTGCAACACGGTCCAACTTCTAACGGGCACTTTGTTATACATTATAAACGATCGCTGACCATAGTTCGAAATTTTTGGGCACCGGGCACAATACCTGAAGACTGTTATCTGCCGATAACCGAAAAATCATAAAAGGAGGATCGATATACTTCTAAAACAAATTGACCATAAAACGAGAGTATTTGAAAGAGTCTGCGAGCTGAAGGTGGCGATGCTCGATGCTTATTACTTGCCGGGTAGTGCAGCAGTGGCGTGGCGTGAATGATCGATTATCGATATCTCGCAATTTGAAGCTATGGTAAAGAATCGATTTCTAAGGTGTTCGCTGCGAACACCCTGATAATCGATCTTTTTTCATAGGTTTGAGTGGCGTATCAATCGATAGATCGCAAACCACGCCACGCCACTATAGTGCAGGTGTTTAACTTAGTTCTGATAGCGAGTCAATTCAACCGGTAAGATGAAGGAATGTTAATTTGAGTTCGGCCCTAAGGCCTGTATGAGTTAAGTCATAGGTGCCGACCGTAGACTAGCCTACTTTGTACATACGGTCGGTGTAAACGTTCTTCCTCTGCTACGGTTACAAAACATTATGAACGTAATTATTCTCATTTCAGAACTGATCCTGAAAGCAAGGCAGCGTTCAGCGAAAGAGTAATCGGACGAAACAAGGATTTAAAATTGAGAAAAATAGGTTTGAAGTTTCATCTTTTCACAAGGTTTGATGAAGAAAATAAATTTTAAGTCAAATTTTCATGAGCAACGTACGATTTAAAATTTAAAGTAGGAGAAAACACGGTCATAGACGAACACAAAACCATTGATGTCTCGATTTGGAATCATTGGTAGCGAGATACTTTGGTTTCCCTTTCGGTATACGTTGCCCAGCTACCCTTTCGTAAACTTTTGCAAAGTTATATTCTTAGTCTCTTCTTCCTAAATTTTCAATTTCTGTGGACCATATACCTACACACTCGGACCTCTGCGGACTGACAATGAGTAAAAAAGCCACGCGTTATCCCTGAATAACACAACAGGAGATTAAAGATACGGTAGGTGCAGGAACTGCAGAAGCTTTTACAGTAAATTAGCATTGCAGGCAAATTTTGATCTTTTTGTGTTGAAGAAAAACAGCATAAAAATTCCGCAGTGAAGAGACAAGATAGAAAGCACTGATTGTTATGCTCAGAAGAAAATGGGACTTTTTCTCTCCTTCTTGGATGCATGATACCAGGTAGCACACCCGATGCGTGTGGTGAAATCAGTGACCCCTCAGTTCGGTTTGGTATGGATAGGCAACTAAACTAACTGCCTGGCAAAGCGGAGGGTATCGTCAGACTTTGAAGGCGCTCTAGCCCGAGTTTGTAATTAGAGGTTATTCATCAATGAAACCTTTGAAGATTATTGCAATTTGACGAGTTGAAACGCATGTCGCGTGTAAATTGCCGGCAATTGCTGACTGTCTGCGAAAATTGTACAAACAATAAGTCATAAGAAGCAATCCCGCTACAATTAGGAACAAACGGGTGTTTAGTAGTTAACATACAACAAGTCCTTTCAGCTCATCTGCTGAGGCCATTTGTTCAGAAAATCATGGTAACAATGAACGGGAAGAAACGCTATAAAAGAGGAGACTTAAATTTATATTACATGAAAGAAACAAAAAAATTACTCTTTCTCCGTGAGCGGAGAAACTCTTTCTTCGTGGTGAACTCTTTATTACTCAAACGTTATTCCGATTTACTTTAGATTCAATACTTCATTCTATGAAAAAACGAATAATATTTCTGAGGGAAATTGTTAGCTGATAAATGCGAGAAAAAATGCCCGAAAAACGTTAACATACGGCGACGCATTTCGAGGAGGGACATACATCGGCCGCGCAGCCCTAACCAACAAATAATGGAGGTGAGAGAGTGGATTTCGAAAATGATAACCGTAATCTTGTTGCTTGAAAAATTAAAACCACATGGAGGTCGAGAAGCGAAAAGAAAAGCAGAGGAGGAAGGAGAAGAAGAAAAGTCATTACTTCCGAAGTTTAAAGGATAAACACTTTTACTAGTACCACGCAGCAAAATCGTGACCCCCCCCCCCTCCCTTCCCCGAAAATGGGGCCGCAAAAGACACCTGCGGCCCACGTACGAATTAGCCCCTGTCAACACGTGATGTGAATCAATTTCTCGAAAAAAAAATTAAAACACAATAGGAGAAATATTCAAAGAATAAGCTGCGTGCATTTCCACTCTTCACAACATGCGGTGCAAGATTTGCCCAGACGCGAAAAGGAGTACTTACGGTGTTTGAATCCCGCGGAGAGAAGATTCAACGAAAAATTTCTCATGGCGGACGCTTGATAATACTCGCTGTGATTCTAATCTTGTCCTTATCCTTCTCTCTTCCACTTCTTCTTGCAAAAAAAAAAAAGAAAAAAGAAAAAAAAGAAAAAAAAAAGGTTCGCCGCTTTCTCACTTTTAAAAGGGGTTAAAATCCGACTTTATGACGTCAACGGGTTAAAATACGCACAAGAGGGGGGGGGGGGGGGGAATCGCTACGGTTAGACAAACTTGGGTGCGCGACACATCCACGGATTCACGGAATAGTCTGAAGAGCAACGGAGTCAGCGGAAATTCTCGGGGATTCTTGGCTAGGAACGTGGACACTCGCCATGATATGCATCCAGAAATTCGAGGAGGATCGCACATTTGAAGGAGAGGGCGAGGAGCTGAAGCGATGTTATCAGGGCTCGCTGAACTCCGGCGCGAAGGAAGACATCGATGGCAATTCAGACGGATGACGGACGGCGGAATCTGTTCCAAAGGCTGTCATGTCGGGGGGCAAGATTCCGATTATGAGCAGTGGGTAAGTAGGAAAACGGAGCAACCGGTTTCAGCCGCCGCATCGACCCGTCGCTTAAAATCGACCGCGTCTCCATAAAAATAGTATTTTAACGAGAAAAATTTGCCAAGTTAACCGGGGCCTTGTCACTGATTTTCAAAGGATTTAATCAGCGCGTGAGGTATCATCTAACGCTAACCCTGGTAGGGAAGAGCGCCGTATGAAAATTCGAGAGTTGCAAAATTTTACTTGATGAAACATGTATTTTTGACGAAATTTATACATACTTTACCTTGAAACTTTCAGGAATTTTAGACTAAATTCCGTACAAAATTGTGTGAAAATTTTGGGGAAAAATAGTCACAATTCACTCAGTAAATTATGTATTTATCGAAGAAATTTGGCAACGTTTGAAAGTCCATACGGCGTTCTTCCTTAGCACTGCAGGACGGATGTTTATAAATAGTGCGGTATCGGCCATAGGGTGGCATGATATATCGATAAGGACCTCTTGATACAGCCTCATATCGATTGAGCGACACCTAGGTACGGTTGAATAAGTCATGATCATAAATAGGCAGTTCGTTATACAGGGTGTTTCGGTAAAAGAACCGAGGATAGATTGTGGGATACCTTTCTTGCGCATTGGGTCAATTAGCGAAGCTCGTTTCGCTACTGGTCGACACAAATTCTCCTTAATTTTGTACAACTTTGATACCATATTTGTCCGCATTAACGATGCTAGACGTTATGATTCCGTTTCTTCCATGACTTCGTAGATTACGATAACTATTGCTTTTCCAAGACATGTAACCGTATCAGCGCAATCTAGAGGCGGACCTCTGGATTCACCCTAATTATGAGAATCAAGTGATTCGGAGAAAGAAAATCGCCCTTAGCTTCTCAAACGACAGTTTGAAATACCATTTTTACTGGCAACATGGATTACGTATGGAATTTTTAGGTATCATACGAAGAAAAAAATGTTGATTTTTGGATGGAAAAAGGGTTCTACCTACAGTACCTAGGTACCTGTCGGCGAGAGTATGGAAAGCTCGCTTTATGTAGGGCTTAGGGCCCAAAAGGGCAGCCGGCCTTAGCCGACCAAGAATGTTCATAGATGAGTGTTCTTCCGCAAAAATGAGTAAATTTATGCAAAAACTAAGTCAAATACGTGCATTACAAATGCTGAGTCGTAAAAATGTAATAATAAATCGTTCTGGATTTTCTGAATTCATAGGTTGGCTGCCCTTTCAGACCCTAACTTTATTCGCAGAGGCATCGGTGAAGGCTTGATGGATTTTGAGAGTTTCACACCTGTCCATACTCTCGCTATACAGGTACTCTAGTTCTACCATGAAGTATAGTGTTTAAAGATTTTCCTCTTCAACTGACATTTATTTGCCAGAAAAATATCGATGGCTAAAAAGCGACACCACACATCTCTATATTGCGGCGTTTTAAAAGCTCAACTTCTGCTTTAAATTTTTGAGGAGGAACAAGTCACCTTCGTGACCTGAAATTCAAACGGAATATTCAACTGACGGAGAAGGAAAATCAAGGAAGTTTCCAAGAAATTATGTAGGCTAATTTTTCATGGAAAATGTGAAGTATGACTGTAAGTCTACAATGTCGCAAACAAAGATGCGTCGTCTCGCACGTTAGCCATCGATATATTTCCGCACCATTTCACGATACAATAAAACGATAAAAAGACTATTCTATCGATCGTATAAGTACTATAAAAATTGGTAAAAATGAAGAAGTTATGGCGAGAAAGTTTCCGACTTTAAGAGGAGCGCGTACAAAAAAGAAAAACTGAATCAACTATACATACATAAACTCGAATGTTCAGACGAAAAAAATGAGCTGAGGTGTTCAATTCCCTGATAAAAATTGGCAGTAGAATCTGTGTTCCAAAATACCATAGACCTACAGCCGGCTGTAAGATTTCCAATAGCTTCTATAGCCGGCTACACAATTTCTTATAGCCGCAGCCGATGGCGATTAAGCCAGGCGATAAAGTGTATGCTAAACGTTACTAATTACGGATGCTAGGACTTAGTGAGTTTTTCGAATACTGCTCTCTTTTTGGACCGTAGTATCTTGATTTATTTTGCGAGGAAAGCTCCGTACTTTTGATGGATGCCTGCCATTACCAATATATTAGTGCGCCTTCAGTTTTGTGTGATGCTGTGCAATACCTCTGGTGTGAAATAGTTGCTTCAAGCGCCGTGGCACGCTGCGGCGCGGCAGGCGGGCAGCCGCGCATTGGCGCCTACAAACCTAACAGGGATACTTCACGCGTTGCGCAATGCGTGAAGTATCCCTGTTAGGTTTGTAGGCGCCAGTGCGCCGCCGCTCCGCTTTGTCTTAAGCTCTAATATTTAATCTCGTGGAGTCAGCGTTGTTCAACTCATGACTTTGAAATGTTTGCAGACTCTGTATGGATTATTCTCATTTTAATTGATGGAAACAAATATGTAGTATAGGAAAATATAATGTGCGTTTTGTAAATATTAAGGTGATTCCGTACAAACTTAAGGATTTACAAAGCACACGAGTTTCTACACAATTTCTTATAGCCTTTTATAATCGATGGCGAAAAAGCAACAGCCAGGCGATAAAGTGTAAAACCCGGCGATAGGAACTATAGCCCGGCTGCATAATTTTTTATCGCTTCGTATAGCCTGGCCGTATGGTTTTCTCCGCATTCTACAGCCAGCTGTATGATTTTCTGTAGCCTCCTTTAGTCGGTTATAAGAATTCCTATGGTATTTTGAAACGCAGCTCTTACCGCCAATTTTTACCAGGGTTTTGTCATAAAAAAAGCTTGAAACTAGTTTACTTGGAACTTATTGATTGTTCAATTTCCGGAAACTAGTTACGGTGGCAGCCCACTTTGCCGTGATTGTGAAACGAAGCGAAGCGCCTTCAATTTTTCGCATGCAACAATGGCATCCGTTAAGCAGGAATAGTTGTATCCTACGTTTCGATTGACGTGAAATGTTCCTGGAGGAACTGAATGCGTCCCATCTTTCACGGTGACAACGTTGCATTCTTTTGAAAACAAAAGTATAGCGCGAACAATTTTCCATTTCATAAGAGAAAAAGTTCAGTAAGAAAAGCTAAAAACTTGATTTGTAGCACTCCTTTGTAACTAAACGCATCTTAAGGCACTTAAAATTAATATGTTTGAAAGAGGAGTTAAAATATTTTGATGTGAGTAAGTTCTGTTGATTCATTTTTATAACTCTCGCTTTTGCTTTTTGGAGACGGCGTTTGAACGATTTAATCGAAAGACAGAGGGATATAAGAAAGGATGAAAAGCATAAAGAATGTGGAATTATGAGCTGAAGAAATTAAGATTCCTTGCATGCTGCGCGAGAGAGAATTATCTCAATTACAGTCGTACCGCACTGGAAAAAAAAAACACATTGGATCCAGAGTCCAAACTCTTGAAAACATTGACAAGAAAAAATACTCTTGATTCAATCAGATTTTTGCTTGAATCAAAACGAAATCCGCTTAAATTAAGAGGCTTGGTTCTTGATTTAAGCTAGATTCTGACTGAATCAAAAGTACTTTTTCTTGTCGATGTTTTTAAGAGTCTGGACTCTAGATCCAATGTGTTTTTTTTTTCCAGTGCGACGCTGTGCCTTCTTTGTAACTATGAATCGATAATCCTTTGAAAGACAATTGTAATGTGGTTAAGGAGTTGGATACAATTTGCGACTCACCGATATGAAATCCGAGATATTAAGGAACTATCGGCACGTTTTCACAAACATTAAAATTCGCCAAACAGCACACCCCAACTGTTGAGTTGAAAGAACAAACTCGAAGAAAGCGATTATATCCAATCGATTGTTCTAACTTTTCTATCGAGAGAGGAATATCCTGAGAGAGGGTCACTACAGCAGAAACATACACATTTGGGCACTCCACATCCGCACGACTTGAAAGCGAGAGTCACGTTCGGCACATCGAAAATATATGGGAATTTTTTTCAAAGACTTGAATTCATCCAGCCGAGGGGGCAGGCAGGGGTAATTGGCCGGTCAAATTATTTAAAGTAGTCTGTGCACAATGAACACACAATGTCGGAGAGGGAGACGACGAAAAGGCGAGATGAATCATCGCCGAAAGGACGACGAGGGAGAGACAAGATCAAAAAAGAGATAAAGGAGAAAATAAACAGAAAGATGAGTTGTTGCCACACGGAGCAACGATGTCCCCTTCGAAGTTAAAATGATCCATAAGAGAGGACCACTCTTATCGTCCGAATATTTTAATCTTCTTGGATTTCCATTCTTTCTGAGGAAATATTTTTTTGATGCATGAATGCTTCGTTGCTCGCGAGATGCGCCAAAATATTGGACTGCATTTTTGCGACGAGGAACTAAATTTCTGGCTTATTTCAGAAACAACATTCATGCCATTATTTTCTCCGTGTGGATAGATGCTTTTATAAATTAGCCAGAAACGGAGCCGGTTTTAGGTTTTTGCCGCCCGGTATCAAAAAAATGTTTGCCGCCTCCACCACCTCCCATGCAATATCTTATCGAAACACGCGATACCCACGAAATATGGCGAGGTTTGTGAGCTTGAATTACCGCACATTTTCTCTTGTCAAACATTCCAAGAGGGATTTTTTTTTTGAAAGTGAAAACGGTCACTGACAATGAGCTTCATTCTGGCTGAATGTCTTGAAGAGGAATAAAATTTCAAATTATTCCGCGGTTTGATCTTTGTGTGACGGATTCCTTTCTATTAAACTAGGTCCTTTTGTGATTTGGGTACCTGCAGGCTGATCATTTAAATTGAAAGGCAATCGACAAAGCAGTAGACACAGAAAACAAAGGAAAATTGGAGCGATGTTATTGGTGGAATAAGCGGGTGGTTGCAGCGCCAACAAGAGACCCTATAGCTATGTAGTCCATCATGTTCTGCGTTTGTCTGTAGGAACATTGTTTCAATCAATGGGATCTCCCAATTTTCCTTTTGTCTTCTTTGTCTATAGCTTTGTTTATGAATTTCAATAATCAGTCCCCAGTAAGCAACTTGAGACAAAGCCCAAAACACGTCTCACCAATACCTGACGCGGGTGAAATCGACTGTACCTAACTAGGTGAAGTTTGGGTGGATTTGGGCGCAGCAGAGGTGTATTCAACCCATTCAAGTTGAAAGTTGTGAAAGCAGACACACTTCGGCATCTGCAACTTCTCGGCTGTTTATACAAGCAAATTCGCGCCGCTGCAACTACTTTAGACGTTCAAAACGAAGAGATACATCGCATCGGTTCGTTACCAACCTAAAATGCAAACTCAAGGGAGATGTCATCCCCATTTCGTTAATTTCAAAATTGATCGGAGCATTTTTTTTTCACGAAAACGGCAACTGGGGATCCAGGAGCTTTTGGATGGTTATTATCAAGCGATTGACGAATGGTGACTGGAGCTTATAAATTAGATTAATTTGGATTCGCCACTGCTTAATTTGATTGGCCGAGACAGGAGTGATAAGATTGACATTGGCCCTGACGGCCAGTGGTCAGGTCACTCATTGGATTGGGCTGGGCGATGAGACTGGCCGGTTGCTGTCCTTCTGCCGTGCTAAGGAAGAACGCCGTATTAACATTCGAGAGTTGCCAAATTTCCCTTGGTAAAACATGTATTTTTGACGACGTTCATGTACATTTTTCTTGGAAATTCTCAAATATTTTAGATTAAATTTCGTACAAAATAGTCTGAAAATTTTGGGAAAAAATATTCACACTTTTCCCAGTAAATTCGGTTTTTATCGAAGGAAACTTGGCTACGTCTAAGGGCTCATACGGCGTTCTTCCTTAGCACGGCAGTCCTGTGGTTTGGATATGATTCCTACTTATTCGCTTTGATTGACGAGGAGCGACAAGGTACGGCGTGCACAGTGGATCGAGTCGATAGGAGAGGTCGGACAAAATTTGGAGACTTTAAACGCTTGTAACTCCGCTGATACAAAACTTTGAGGTTCTAAAAGTGGTCCCATTGGTTTTCTCGTGAAATTTTCGATCAGAGACACCCCATAAAATTTAAAATACCACGAAATAAACATCGAAATTTGCAGTTCTAGTGAAAAATTTCATGTCCGACATCTCTAATCGACTCGATTCACTGTGCGGCGTGGCTCCCAAACTACGATAATGGACTCGACTTGATGAGCTTTGGCTCGGGTCAATTCTTCAATCGTTGACCCCTGCTCCTGCGAATTTCCCAATTCGGATGAAAGCTTCCGACGAACACTTGCGTGGTTTCCGCAAAAAAGTATTTTCTCAACTAACCAACCATCCGATTCCGCGTTGTGGCAGGACATAAAGGAGAGAGCTTTTTTCTACACTTCATTCAGGGTTTAGAAAATAAAATTTCCTGGCATCATCTACCCCAAATTACCTGACACATTTTGGTCGAATCCCCCAACAATGGACTACTAGACAAGGTACGAATTTAAGCATTCTGATACATGTTTCTTAACCAGAATTTCACGCAGAGCACGATTCGCGCAACGAAAGTTAATGAAACAAACTCCAAACGAAGATGTTAACGTTTTTATTTCACATTGGTTACGAGGAATTTGAACTGCCCTCTGACAAAAAACTCAAAGCTTTATGTGAGTCAAATCGCGTACTACAACGGTTTCAACAAGCTTTTCAATCGATTAATGTTCATTTCCCACCATGTGTTATTCAAACTATAAGCAATTTGCTACAGCTAAGCCAAAGCGTCAAGATTGAGGTTGTCAGATTTTTATATCGCAGAGACCGTCATGATAACGTTTAACGCACGATGTGAATCACGCAGAGCATTGAGTTTTCATGAGCGGCTGGCTTGAATTCACGTATCAAGAATCATTAAATATCTTTGGAAGGAGTTGATTTCGGTAATTTTCGTTGTGCACGTCGTATTTTACGTGAAATTTTAGTTAAGAAACATGTATCAGAATGCTGAAATTCGTACCTTGTCTAGTGGTCCATTGACGATATACGGAATGGTTAAAAATTGCCGATTTTAAGCCCGGACATACACAATTTGTTGTTGGAAAAGTCAAACACGACCCGGAGAGGAAATAAAGATAATTTAACGAATTCTTCCTGATGATCACTAACTGAGGAATCTTATTCATTGCTGGATTAACATGACGACGGTAAAACTACCAAACCACGAATCTCGGTTTAAGACGTTGCAGGCTTCCTGACATACTAAGTATTCATTTTGTAAATGGAGAACTATTCAAAGTCAATACTTGAAAACTTTCGTGGTTTTTCCTCTCTGTTCAGGGCAAATCCTGAGATAACTTCAAGGAATGATGCTGATTTGTTATCCTTTAAAATATTATAACAGGAGCGGAGATTTTTAAACGAAGCAAACGAGATACGTGGTTTGGGAATTTCACCGTCAATAAACAAAAACCCTCTCTATTCAACTTCGATTTTTACATCCAACTGCACCGTTAGTCATTCATCGATTGGAGTACACTATGCAATAAGTAACCACTATTTCTGGCCCATTTTAGAGACAACATATTCATTGGTTTCCCTGCATTGTTATTGGCTTCCCTTTGCAGATACGTGCTTTTATGGGAGAGCGGAGATAGTGGTTCTTATTGCAAAATGTAATCTGATTGTAAGTCTGTGTTAGGAGAAATTTTCTCAAATTGTAAGTTGAAGTACCTCCGAAAAACTAAAAGAAAACGTTGAAGTTATGACGATAAATCTATGAATCTCGGTATTATTAGCGAGACTAAAAAAGTTCGCTCGAAATATAGATTCAGCGTAATTTTTTGCACTTGTGTTTTGAGATCTTTTCGAATATTTCAGTTAGGGTTACAAAAAGTTGAAAAGAAAAAACCGAATTTGTTTCAAAATAATTGAATCAGGGTGCCTAGTATTTTTTAATTTTGAAAAATCCTGATATTTTCCTGATATTTTATAAAAAATTCCTGATTTTTTCATTTTGGAAATTCCTGACATTTTCCTGATTTTTCTCCGGAAACAAAGACGGAGCGACGACTCCTGGCACGGTAGGCAAAAAGCAGTAAGACTTCTCCGCTGAGGAGATTCGCGTAAGAAAAATTCCTTATAAGATGTCCGATTTTTCCGATTTTCCTGATATTTTCCTGAATTTTTCTTGATCGGCCAAAATTCCTGATATTTCCCGGTTTTGCCGGTTTTTCCTGATGCTAGACACCCTGTTGATCTTCTCTAGATGTAACCAGCTGGCGAGTACTCCAAATATTCCATAAAGAGAAATCTATTATTAGTGAAATCTTCAGAAAAATTAAGCAGCTTTTGAGAGGAAATTCCGTTCACTGTACTATTTGGCTTTCATTTGAACGTATTTATGCTAAAAGGAACTATATGTGCATAGGATTTGCGTGCAGTATAGTTCCTTTTAGCATAAATACGTCCAATTACGTACGAACTCTAGCGAAATTATAATTAAAGAGCTCGGAAGCAAGAAGCCGCAGAGGCGGAGCGGAGCGCGCTTGCACGTAAAGTGCCTTCAAAACTACGTATAGACTACAAGCCATACACACAAAAAGAAATCATATCAATTCAAGGGGGCGCGGCGCGGCACTGCGGCAGGCAGGAGCATCGAGTTAGGCGCAGTAGATCGAAATGAACTTGGAAGTTGGAGATATGGCGAGGACTTTAATTTGAATATTGACGATATTATGTACACTCCTCTGGTACACTCACTTCGGCGATGGGGAGGAAAAAAAATAAGTTGTGATCGAAGCCGCAAAATTTCCCCATTTTTGGAGCATTTCCTCATTGAGCAAAGAAAGAAAAGTAAATGTTGTGACCCAGAGAGTAAATAATGACGCTATAGTTTCTGTTTGTTCCCATTTTTTGCCTTAAGAAGAAGGAAAATAAAATCTTCACACATTCGCGACTTACAGATTACAAGGAAATGGTGCTGGTTTTTTCAAATTTGTTTACTCGAAGCGCATTTTTGATATTTTTGAGGACTGCAACTGATTTTTGCTCCAAAGAAATGTCTGCATCCCTGATGAATACTTTAGTAATGTTCGCTTTCTCACAAAAGAGCTATTTTGGTTTTGAAAAAAATTATCAGACTTGACATTAAAAATGCGATGGAATTATATACAGCTTTTAAAAAGATATAAATAATGTCTCAAAACAACTGTCCATTGACATCACTCTCAAGAACTATGAAAGATATTAACATGTGGTTTATAACTTATAGTATTCTTTGAATGCTTTCTATTAATTAAATCAGTGATGGCAAAATTTTGATTCACTTTTATGTATACTTTTTGACAATTTTTGTGTTGCTCCCTGATTTTTTCTTGAGAACTTTGTGTTTCTAATACAGTACACTAGTTTTCCTATGTATTCCTAGTCGATTTTGTGGGGAAAACATTATCAAAGCTGTTTTTTTACGTTACAAAGATAGTTCTCTGTAAAAACCATGCATGATTTAACTCGCAGCTTTTTTCACCATACAAAGCCAAGAAGTGTTAAAATGCTTTCCTTTGAGCCGATCGATCAAGGAGAGTATGCCCCACAATACTGTACAAAAGTTCTTAAATTTTAAGAATTCATCAATTTTTGTCTAAACTGCACGATAATTTTATGTTTAGATATTTTATTGGTGTTTTTCTCAACTTTCATTTCCATTAAACGTGGTTATGCAAAAGAATTATTCAATCCTGGTTCTTTACTTCTGCATGATTTTCTAACTTCTATACCAACCTTCCCAAGTTCATGCTTTAGTAGAGTATCTTCTGACCTGTGTCTCCTTTTCCATCCTAAAATGTCTTTTCAGGGTTCAAGGGATATAGCACCGTTCCAGCTCAAAAATTACTATGCTGGGTATTTTTTTACAAGAAGAAGACACCGCAAGATTTAATTAAGCACAAAAATCAAGAAAATTGACCTGATGAACTCTATAAAAAGAGATTACAAAGGGTCCCTACCTATTTATTTACATAAAAAGATACCCTTTGGGACCATCAAACAGATTGCTCCATAAAACTAAGAATCACTTGTCTTATCAGAGCATCCCCAGAGAAATAATAAAAACTCACCTGGGACTTGGAGATTTGGAGAGAGAGGGCAACAGATGAAAAAACTGCTTCATCTTTTGTTCTTAAATTTGTTCTTCAATTGCGAAAGTCTAAGGGACCAACTGCCTTGATTAAATGAAAGCTGGTGATGAGAGTTCAGCCCTTGTTAGATGATCTGAAAAAATTAAATTTGTCTAATTTGTTTAGGGTGCACTAAATTGTACGGATGTTGGCTCTAACATTTTTTAAGTGCATAAAAATGTCTGCGCTTTCACGCTTCAGTGATCTGATGTGAGCAGAGAGTAAGTACATATCAGTACCGCAGAACGAGAGGGTACCTAATTCCATTTCAGTCTTTCCAAGATATAAGGGAAAACCGCGCATCAGCCTAATTGATTTCAATGTAAATCGCAATTTTTGAAATTCCTTATCTCATAACTGGCGTAAGATACGGCTACCAAATTTTCCACACACACAGAACTGTTAATAAAGATTTTGAAAATGCAAATAATTTGATTTTTCAAAAAATTTGAGTTAGGTACCTTTTGGTTCTAGGGTACCGATATGATTGATTGATGAGTATGATCACTCAGCATTTCGGTAAAGGTTGTTACAGTCATTATATTACAGCAATACTTAAATCAGGGATTTTACTGAGAGGAGAGCATTTATGGAAGATCTCTCGTATTAAGGTAACTGCATTTAAAGTTTTATTTCAGCCACAGGATCCTCACATGTTTGTGACCTGGCCAACCAAAATCATTCTTTTGTGATATATGTGAGGTTGCAAAAGCCAAGTTAAAGTACATATCAATGGTGTAAGTCTGCAAACATGTATATCGGGTTGCAACGTTGTAGACTTCCTATTCACACTTTATTTTTTAAATGAAAAAGTACTCAACGGCTATTCTTAAAAACTGCTGAGATTTTTCTTCTCTGTACAAAAAATATTCTGCAAAAACGTTAAGGAACAACGTCGATTTGTTCTCTTTTAAAAAAATAAAATAGGAGCGGAGATTTTCAAACACCACAAACGAAATACGTGGTTGCGGACTTACACCGTCGATGTGTGCTACAGCTCAGAGTTCATACAGTTCCAATAGTGCTACCAGTTTCTGGGAAAAGTAGTTCTTTCCATGTTTATCACCATTCCAAAACGAGCGGAGCCAATGGAGGAATTCTTTTGAGCACCTTTATCTTTGAGTGTTAGTTATTCAATCATTTTCATTATTTTACTCATTTCATTTTACTTGAAAGCCAAATTGGAGAAAGTTATCAACCATTATTTTTATTTGGCCCAAATAATACTAAAAAACCATCAAACATATTTTCTTTCATCCATGCCTGAAAATATTGTTCATGATTACTTAGGCCAATGTCTTTAATGAGATTTGTCGCAGAGAAAAGTCTCACTTACAAAGTTGAGACAAATATTGAATCGTAGTACCAAGTAGGGTCCTTGACTTTACTTGAAGAGATCCAAGATCAAGTGATGGAAGAGGAAGCGAAAGCAAATAATGTGATCCTCTGTTTCCACTCAATTGTTCCCATTTGTTAAATTTAAATAATTTTTTATTCGTTGATCATGTTCAATTATTACCTACTTTAACCCTGTTTAAATACCTACTCAATTATTACAAAGTCATTTTCCCATGGACACTTGTCGCAGGGACGTGAAAGCTTCCTCCTGGAGAGACAGAAACAGAGATAAATCCCTCCATTCGATCCTGCGACAAATCTCATGAAAATGTCCCGTGGAGAAAAGGCCTCATTGAGTAGCCAATGAGTACTTACGCTGTTTCAATGATGGTTACATTGAAGCAACTTCCTAAGAAGTACCCGTAATCTATGCGCAAGATAGATCTTCTTATCAATCCTGTTTTGAGCTTCATAGTGCTTCACTTCATCTTCCTTGACTGTCCCTCAGAATTTATTCGGATTTGGGTTTTCTGCCGTCCACATACTTGTTCATTTAACAGCTACTGACAGTGCAGAATATGGAGGCTGATCTTTTACAGAATACATTGGGGTGGAGTTATGCCAGCGTGCAAATCTGTAATGATTTTGTAAGAAGTAAACCAGCGTCCTGATTGTCATTATGGGATGAACGGCAACTCTCTGCAAACATGTGAATTATCAAAGTATTAATGAAATCCTTTGGATCTAAATTCATTAAGTTTTTTCATAGAGTCAACGCCAAATTAGTTTATGCACTTATAAACTGCGACAGTTGATTGTCTGATGTCACTTTTACAAGTGAAGTAAATGAAAGAATCAATAAGGCAGATCTTCTGTCACAGTCTACAATTTTGTAAACTTATTTGGGATGGACTTTAAAGGTAATGAAGTTCAGTCTGTTTCTGACGCTTTGGGTTTTTTTTCTTTTTTTTACTCTATCTTCTGGCAGAGCAACTGCCACAACAAGCAGTTGTGGAAACCCTCTTTTGACATTCATATTTGACGAGTTATTACAGGCAGCACTTTGACGGTGTAAGACGGCAATCACATAATTCGGTTTAGGACATTGCAGACTTCCTGTAATACCTTATTTTTTAAACGGAAAGCTACTCAGCGGAAATTCTTCAAAACTGCCGTGATTTTTCTTCTCTGTGAAAAGAAAATTCTTCAAAAATTTCAAGGAATGATGTCAATTTTTTCTCCTTTAAAAAAATAACATAAAGGCAGAGATTTGCAGACACCACAAACGAGTAATGTGATTGCCACCTTACACCGTCGATTTCCAATAGTGTTCTTTGCCACACACTTTGAGTAGATGTTGATTTAAGTGAAAAGGATACTTACGTTGTCACAGGCAGAACTGACTACATTATAAACGAGCAAGCTTTTTCCTTCGAAATTAAGAGTTTTCATGGAACTTTCGTCAGAAGTCACGTGAAATCAGCATATCAAACTGGAACTTGTTCACAGCTCATTTCTGAAGGTCTACCACGTCAAAATAATTTCAGGTTATCAATGAAGAGCTTAGAAACACTTAATTGAGCGAACACAAAGTAACATTTGAAAAATCAAGCAAACACTTTAAAAAGCAAACACTTTAAAACTTTAGCAAAACCAGAGCAAAGCTAACCCTAATTCTCAATGATGAGTTGTTTATGTCTTCCCTTCTCTCCTTTCTCAGAGCGAATCAGCTGTGAGCTCTTTCCTCCCTTGGAAAATGGATGGGAAAGTTTATGTACGGATATATATGTATATACCATCGTCAACAATCGATCCGTGTAAAAGTCCGTTTTCCAATCTGAAAAGCAACTTTCGTCTCAGTCAGTTTGCTCTCTACGCGAGGAGTGTACGGTCGGGTCTCTAATTTTTTAGGGAAGCTATAATAAAGTTCGAAATCATTTCACAGAGTACCCCAATCACTCGGTCACACAATTTTTCATTCTCTCATTCCCTCTCCGTATTTACATGCTCGGTCCTCTCTCTCAACTTGGCGATTGTATTTCGCGTATATATGCATGTGTATGTGTGTGTGTTCTCTCTGTTTAGATTTTTGTGCTCCTGATAAGTGCGTCTCAATGACCAATTCGTAGTGTTTACTTATCATGTGAATTTGTGTTTTATCATCGCGATAGTTGCATTATGCATGGTTTAGTTTGGATGATATATCCATTTAAAAGGAAAACAATCATGTTCAGCTTGGTATTTTTGTGATTTAAGTTACGTGAATTAGGCCCTTGGGCCTAACATTGTGAAGTGGAATTGTTTTCGTAAAATCAGATAAAATGGCTGATTTAGAAGCTGTTTTAGCTGATGTCAGCTATCTTATGGCTATGGAAAAAAGTAAAGGCACTCCTGCTGCAAGGGCAAGCAAGAAAATAACGCTCCCAGATCCCAGGTAAACACTTGGTTCTGATTAACCTACATTTTTACTCTCTAACCTCACTTATCACTATCACTGGATAATATTATTTTTTCATGACATTCTACTAGTTTATATCACCCGAAAGATTGAATACAAGTTCTAAAATTGTATGAGACTGTATTATTTTCCCATTCAAGGCCATTGGAAAGGGATTAGCTGTAAGTGATATCGGACGAGACGTCCCAAATTAGTTCGCTGGGTTTAGCACGGTAAAGCTGTCAAACTCTCATTTTCTCCCAAAAATCTCTCTGTTGAATCCACTTTTAATTTTAACAATCAAATTCTGCTTATGAGTGTCATTACCTTAACTATACCTGGTTTGACTTATTTCTTTCGAAACAGCTGAGTGACTTGCACTTAAACGGGGATTTTTCACGGTCTCATTCCGCTGACATGTATTGTGTTTTACTTGGCTTTAAGTGCATTCAGCCACTGCGTACTGTGATTCAGTGTCATTTATGCTTGAGTCACCAGTGTCTTTGTTTTCGGAAGTTGCTATTAACTTATGATATAAATTTGAGTTGGCAAAACTCAGCCGTCTGAATTCTGCCAGCGAGCAGGACCTCTGAAAGTACCAGGTCACAGGACTGATCAGTCGTATGTCAAGGTTGTGAATATTTTCAATATATGTTATTGTTTCTTTTCCATCCTTTTACTTTTTTCTTTCATTTGCAACTGTTGACACTTTTAATTTAAGTAACTTTTGTAGTCTTATTTATCAAAAAGTCAGTAACTATAGAAAAGTCTCTCCATAAGTCATTCACTAATTTTAAAGGCAACTCTTAGGTAGCTTCAATTTCGCTGACGTATGTCTGGGTTTTAGGCATTTGTGATAGAAATGCAGATATACGACACCCTTGACAAAGAGTTTCAACTCATTGAAAATTTCTCAACTTTTCCACTTTTCATGAATGTGCTGGTTGAAATTTTTACCTACTTTCAACCTAAGACATCTCCTCCCTGTCTTTTTTTCAAATTTCATCAAAATCATGCGTCATGTTCCATCTAGTTTGGGTTTGACCCTTAAAAATTTAATCTCGGAGAAAGTGAATAAAAAATCAAAGTCCTTACCTTTTTCTTTCATCAATATTTTAGACATTTTGGCCTTTGGGTTTTAATGTCTTTTCAGGGAACTTAAGCACTGCAAATTCCTCTACATAGGAATAATATTCTTACGTTTTTTCTGTGTTCTTGTTCAACATTTTTAGGATTTGCAACGTTTGCCCTCCTCTTCATAGGATCCCATTTTTCAGATATTGATCAAAGAAAGTGTGGGTTTGAGACTGTTATTTAATACATGATTGCAGAAATGCTCATTTCTGTATGGTTCTGAAGCGAAAGGAAAATAGCACCGGAAGCAATTATGAATCAAGAGATACAAGAGACACATAGCCAGGTTAATGGAAAATTTGATAATGAATCACTGATAGGCGTTGCCAATTTTCGAAACTTATGTAGCACTTAAGGGGCTACTTTGGCCTGCTTGATTAATATCTAGGGGTCATTAGGGTCTTTTTAGGGGCAAACATGTTTTTTTCAGACATGATTTTTTATGAGAACCTGATGTTTTTTAGCACCTTCAAATAGGGCTGTTTCTAACTGATAATGCATTTTCACTACGAATTTTTACCACCCAATTAAATTCTGGCTGAAAGGTCTCCAATAGATTTTAGTACCGATCATAAGTTAGTCATGGTTCCAGTGTTTTCATAAGTGCTTAGGCGGTCGTGAATATGTAGGTGCCAACTTTGGCCTACTACGTACAACTATTAATATTCTATAAACTGCCTTTCCTTCCATCAAGTAATCGTTCAAAGATGGCATAATGAATTGTGGGAGCAAAGAATTTTGTTGATCTTAGGAATTTTTGAGTAACAACAAATAAAAAATTACTCAGACAGTTCCTTAATGCAGGTCCAAAATTCTAGGACAGATTACAACAGGGCGCAAAATTGACTCGAGGAACCCAGATAAAAGGTGTTTTTTAGGTAATTAAATGCAAGAGAACTGAATAATCCAATTGATGGTATAATAGACGAGCCCTGGATCTATCCAGTTTTTAAGCTCAGGGCCCCCTAATATCTCATCAGGGAGGCTCTGGGGGCCTCGGGATCGTCAAACTCGGATTCCCTGGGGTCGATCATTCATGAAACACCTTTTTTCCAGGTCTTTGTGCCAATTTTGTGACCCAAAATTTCATCGACAGGTGCTCTATCCCTCAACTTCCGGGGTCAATGTTTCTAACAGGGATGGGCCTGTTTGGGCCGCAGGGATTTTTGTTTTTTTAGTATGGGTCTGGGTCTGGGTCAACATGTCCCTTACTTCTCGACTTTGATTAAATAATTTCAAAATTGTTACGGATATCTAGGTTCTCAAACATAGCTCCCCCCCCCCCCCCTCCAAAGGGGAATCGAGGGGGATCCGGAAGGGAGAAATTCGTATCCCTTAGGATACGGTTATATATTATACGGTTTATTTTTATACGGTTTATATTTATACGGTTATAGCCCTTAGGGTCGATTTCCTGCTCGTTCCTGCGGTCCGCGACTTCGTCGGACCCAAAATGACCAATTAAAAAAGTCCGGTACGGATGTTCCAGAATACCCTGTAAAAATTCCCGTGGGTACCTTTTATTGATTGGATGAAATGGCATGAGTTCGTAAGGCCCAGAGTAAGGTGTGCTGCAGTCCATTTCTGCGTATGATCCTCTAGACAGGTATCATCAGTATGTCTGGTATTTTCTGAGGTCCTCCACCTTTTCCATCACTTGTTAAGTTGATACCCAATAATCCAATCCAAAATTAGTGATACTGCTTTATGCTGCTCGTCTCTTTCAAGTCATCCTTCCCTTGAAACCGTCTCTCGAAACTTTTTCGAACGTTTAAAAGGAGGCGTGCTTGAGAAAAACTTCAAATTAGTACCATTGGTACTGCATCAATGCGTGGAAACCAAAACTAAACATATATCTGCACCTGCAGTTGATCGAGAGCCAATCAGAGAAGTCTCCCTGGTAAAAATTGGCGGTAGGACCTGCGTTTCAAAATACTATAAGAATTCTTATAGCCGGCTAAAGGAGGCGATAGAAAATCATATAGCTGGGTGTAGAAAGCGGAGAATATCATAGAGCCGGGCTATACGAAGCGATAAAAAATTATGAAGGCGGGCTATAGTTTCTATCGCCGGATTATACACCTTATCGCCATCTGCTATGAAAGGCTATAAGAAATTGTGTTGAAATTCGTGTGCTTTGAAAATCATTAAGTTTGATACGGAACCACCTTAATATTTACAGAACACACATTATATATTCCTTTAATACATATTTTTTTAATAAATTAAAAAGAGAATAATCCATACAGAGCGTGCAAACATTTCAAAATCATGAGTTGAAAAACGCTGACTCCGCCAGATTAGATGTTAGAGCCTAACACAAAGCGGAGCGGCGACGCACTGGCGCCTACAAACCTAACGGGGATACTTCACGCATTGCGCAACGCGTGAAGTATCCCTGTCAGGTTTGTAGGCGCCAATGCGCGTTTCGCGCTGGCCGCCCGCCCGCCACGCTGCAGCGTGCCACGGCGCTTGAAGCAACTATTTCACACCAGAGGTATTGCACAGTATCATACGAAATTGAAGGGGCGCTAACATATTAGGAATGGCAGGCATCCATCAAAAGTACGAAGCTTTCCTCGCAAAATAAATCAAGATACTACGGCCCAAAAAGAGAGCGGTAGTCCAAAAACTCACTAAGTCTTAGCATCCGTAATTGGTAACATTTAGTATACACTTTATCGCCTGGCTGTTGCTTAATCGCCATCGGCTATAAAAGGCTATAAGAAATTGTGTATCCGGCTATAGAAGCTATTGGAAATCTTACAGCCGGCTGTAGGTCTATGGTATTTTGGAACACAGATTCTACCGCCAATTTTTACCAGGGCTGACATGAAATTTTTAACTAAAACTTCAAATTTTGATGTTTAATGAGTCAAATTTTGAATATGAAGGGGTGCCTTCTTAAGAAAATTTCAAGAGGAAACCAATGGAACCACTTTTAAAACCTTAAAGTTCCGTATGAACTGAGTTATAAGCTTTTAAAGTCTCCAAATCTTGTCCGACCTCTCCCATTGACTCGATCCCCTTTGCGCGGGAACCAGAATCCCGAACTCTTGGACCATTGGAATCGGAAACGGTTCCGAAATTGCAGCCGAGTATTATTGTTTCCGCGTAGAAGATTTGAATATAAAACATTAAATTGATGAAAGAAAAAATTATTTTGATCTGCCTTTCAATCAAAATCAAAATTTTTTATTGGAAGCTATCGGTTTACTTGCGTTGTCCCAGTAACCTCTTTACTTTTAAAAAATCGAAAATCAGCCCTTGCGAAATTTGACTTTAATCAACGTTTTGAAGAATTCCAAGAATCTACTCATACTTAATCTACTTATTCTTCTACTATTTCAATTTTCAAGGTGTCTTCAATTTTACCAAGTGATTTCCTATTTTCGATCCATAGAAAGTTAAGTGATGCCCACCGTCACCAGTGTTCGAAACTCACAGGCGCAAAGTGCGCCTAAAAAATCGGCCATGGCGCCTAAAAAATGAGAGCTCTGCGCTAACGTGGCCCCTAAAAATCTGGATTTTTACAGGATGTCACATAAAAAAAGAAAAACAGATAATATTTGAATTTAAAAAACACAGAATTCTCAGCACTACAAGTGAAAGCTTGCTTTTTCTAAATTTTCACTATTTTATTCTTAGTGCTTTTGTCTTCCCCAAGTTACAGCTACTTACTAGTTCTGTTACGAAAATATCTTGCGTCTAACCCCTCACTAAATGCGCCGTAATATATAGGCAAAAAGTCAATTTGGCCCCTAAAAAATCTTCAATGGCGCCTAAAAATCGGGCTTGATGCGCCACATGGCACCTAAAACTCAAAGGTGAGTTTCAAACACTTCTCACCACAGTTAGGCAAACAGCACCCGATTTCTGATTTTCAGCTCATGTTTGAACGGGGTTCGAAGAGACATTTTTATTTATTGTTTCACTATCAAATAATACGCATGCGACAAGACTCCTATGCATCACACGTGGCAACAATATCAAAATATTTCAGATAAGCCTTTTTTCTAATCTATCAAAACTCGGCCATTAGCTTTTTTTGTAGTTACGGCCGTCTATTTTCAATGGAATACAGTTGGCCCCTTGAAAAATGAAGATGTCAAAGCAGTTTCTTTCCCCTGTTTTCCCCTAAATGAGATCCCAGAAACTGATTGTAAGTGCCGTGTTCAAACAGAAACTGTTGTTACAACCGTGGCAACGATGTCTCACGAGAGAAAAAGTCTTGTAACATCACAGGACGTATGACACCGCGACACGTCCATCTGGAAACATCACCGAAGACAAATAGATTACACGACGTGAAGCTACGTACGAATAGACGTCACCTCTCATATCTCCGAGTGCATTCATTGCACGCACGGACATTATGATGACGTCACCGTGCAAGTTATCGCGGTACATAGTTTGAAAAACATCTCCCCTGTTATCTCTCTTTTACGTACACAGCTGCAGCTTGTGTGATTAAGAGCGACTCTACAAGAGGGATGGGTGCCCTGCTCCCCCGCTGCAGTTTCGGGTGTTTTTTCTCGACGTTTTTCGCCCCACTCTCACCACCTTCTCATCCCGTCCTCGTTTTTCCCTCTAAATATTGCAAATGTATCACCAAACCCTGGAAAATAGCACTGTAAAAAAAACACATTGGATCTAGAGTCCAGACTCTTAAAAACATCGATAAGAAAAAGTACTCTTGATTCAATCAGAATCAGAGCCAAGCCTCTTAATTTAAGCGGATTTCGTTTCGATTCAAGCAAAAATCCAATTGAATCAAGAGTATTTTTTCTTGTCAATGTTTTCAAGAGTCTGGACTCTAGATCCAATGTGTTTTTTTTCCAGTGAGTCTCTTGGATCTAGAGTCTAGCCTTTAAAAATATTTGACAATAAGAAAATACACTCTTGATTCAATCGGATTTTTTATTGACTAAAAATATCCACTTGAATTAAGAGGTTGCACTCTCGATTCAAGCAAAAATCCTTGTGAATCGTGAGCATGTTTTTCTTGTCGAAGTTTTTAAGCGTCTGGATTCGGGATCCAAGAGACTTCTTTATTAAGTGCGGGAAGATACATTCACCTCCCCGATTCACCCGAATAATGCTATTTCTCCGATGAATCCTGAACCCCACAACTTTTCTTCGGAGTAATTCAGGAATACGGGTTGACTTTTTATGACTCGATTCTTCACCTCACTACAATACTTTTTCGGTATGAAATGTTTCAAAACTCTTTCATCTTGCCAAAAACTGTTACGCTTTCATTAGGGACGAACAGATCGCAAAATTAAGAACACACATTTTAACATGCTTAGCTTACTCAAAAAAAGATTCTAGTGGATGCATCCATATTTAGGTCATTATAGAACTACCATCTAGTCTCAAAGTTAAATGTAACGAATTTGGTCCTCTTATTTTTAACCCCTCCCAACACTATCTTGTTTTTTGTCCATCCTTTGAATGCTATGAATTTTCCGCCCTGTGAAAACTCGCATCCAAAAGCAGTATATTAGCTAAGGAACAAATAAAAAATCGGAAGTATAAAACTGACGAACAACTAAGATCTGTGACACTGTGATCTGTGTCACTTAATCTTTGGTTTAGATAAAGGTAAAAATCTCAAAGGGACCAATGCTCTGCACACATAAGATACTTCCACGTATGTTTCCTTCAATTGTTAATTGTTCACATTTAATAACAATTTCTTCTATTCTGTTTTTTCAGCGTTCGGAGTGTCATGCACAAATATCTGGAGAAAAAGAATGAAGTCAATTTTGATACGATTTTTAAAGAAGTACTAGGTAAGGAATTTTTCTCCTCCTGCTTTTGTTTCGCGTTTTCTCTTTTGCTGTACCAATCATCTAGGTACCATGAGCTTCTTTGAATAACTTACGATTACGGATGTTAGTGAATTCAATATATTTGCATCATTACGTAACATAAACAACTTACGGTCAAGGCCAGTGGCGATTCTGTCAAGTTGGCAACCCTGTTTTTCCTCCGCTTAAGTGTTATGTAAAACTATCGATTCTTGGTGAGGCAGCTTACCTCACTTAAAATCGATATTTTTAGTGGATGTATATAGAGGGAACACTGTGTTGCCAACTTGAAAATTCGCCTCTGGCCAACACCTGGCTCTATCACCTCCGGACAAGCTTCATACTCTAGTTAAAATGTGACCGACTTTTCAACCACCTGTGAATTTCAACTGGAGGTCAAAATTTTTAGCTCTAACATTTCCCACCCTTGTCGAAGGTGTCATCCAAATCCCGAAACTGTGCAAGCTTTAAAGTCCCGCTGAACGGCATTGAAATTCTGTTTTGGCGAGAAACGTTCTACTAGCGAAACTACCTCCTCAGTTTGTCAATTCCTAGACAAAAGAACAGTACTGAATTTTAACGGTGCAAAATTTACACTCGCAATTGTATTTTAAGTAAGGAAATTTTGAACGTTTCTGAATGAAAATTTCACGGATTTTTTTTATGAGCGCTCGCAAAAACCAGCAAAATCTTTGACAGAAATCGCACAGTCGTATGCTTGCAATAATTGTATTGTTTGAGTCAATTTTACAACTTATGAATGAAGTTACATTCCTTCGTCTGGGAACAACAACATTATGTGAGGAATGCCCCCCCCCCCCCCCAAATAGGTGAAATTAACAATAACAATAAAAAAAAATCGCTAGATCCGAGATGCTTTGACTCCTATCAAGGACCCTCAAAGGGGATATTCAAGTAGCGGTACATATTCGCTTCTCGAAAAATTCGTTGATCAACTTCATCCACCGCGATAGTGAATTCCAATTAAGGTCTCTCTCGCTATGGTTTTGTCAGCGGTTTACGTGACGCAATCGAATGTGTGCTGTGCATCATTAAATGGTGAGAAGAAAGATTGGACAAATGCATTAATCAACAGGCGAGGGCGAGATATTGTGACTGTCTCCATGGTTTTCAAGAATGACATCACTATTTTGAGAAACTTGACATGTGGATTGATCGCATTATTTTCCGCTGATGGAATGTATGTATGGAATTTAGTAATGAACGCGAGGTTCCTCAATGAAAACGACTGGACCTCTGAAAAGGCATCTATTGAGTTATAGGACGATTAAGTGTATTGGAACACCCGATTTCGAGCTCTCGTTCTGCCAGTTCTAGAATTGACGCCGCAAACTGGCTGACCAAGCTTAATTGACCTGTTTTTCCTTAGTGAACTTTTTGGCGGTTCCAAATAATCAAGTTACTATAAAGATAATATCTCAAATAGGGTTCTCCTGGACATTCCGCGAAAAATGGTCTTTACCGAATGCCGGGAAAATGTTTCGTTCGCGTGTTCTAAAGCTTTTCCGGACGCAACATGTATATCAGGGACGCGAAGTCTTTTTCCCGAGGCTATCGCGCGCCGAAAAGAATTCGCACCATAACCTGCCACCTGCCATTAGAGTACCTATATTAAGAGAGTATGGCCACTGGTGTTACTACCTCTGATTCGCTCAGCCATCTTAGGCTGAATGGAGCCCGTAGGACCCTAAAATGGCGGACGCCATAAGTTAATGTAATGCAAAATGACTCAAAATGTAGTTTTCTTTGCTTATCGTAACGAGAAATTTACCCAAATGCAATACTGCGACTTCTTTACATATTTTTACGGCTAATCGTGTGCAATTTTCGAGCAACATTATCTTAGATGTAGTAAGGTTGGCAGCAAGTGCGGTTGGTGATAACCGTCAAAAGTTGGCAATGACCGCCCTCCCATCCTCAAAAAACAAAACAAAGCACCGCCATTTTTGGGTCCTAAGCCTCTCCATGCGGCCCAGTGGCCATACTCTCTTAATATAGGTACTCTACCTGCCATTGGTGTCAATATCACCCAAGACTGCATGGCGAAGTGTAAAGCAAACCTATCTTTCACCGTCTACGATTTCATGGATCAACCTTGGAGGGGTGTCTTCAATGTCCTTCAGAGGCTCCTCGATGTGGTGCCCTCCTGCTCCTCTCCCCGTGAAAATGTCCTAGCAGAATTTTCGTGGACAAGGCACAGAAGTGCAGTTTTTACCATTTCGAGGAATGTGTATTTTAAGTTTCGAAATCAAATGGGTCCTTATGAAGGAAAGAAAGTTGAAACCGACTTTTAGATGCTTAAATATTGGAATTTGGGAGCGAATTTTTCACAGAATATGCATTAAGACTAGTTTTCTTGAAAGCATTAATATCTCAATTTTTTCAAAAACTGTACTTATATGCGCTTTGTCCTCCAAGCCCCTCAATTATACTTTGCAGTCTAAAGACTTACGGCAAAATATAGATTTACTGCCCTTTTACTCAGTATGGCTACACTTTTTTTGAAGAAAATATCCAAAATATTCCCAGGAATTCGTTACTTTAAGGAAAACAATATGGCAACGTCTGAAGGCGCATACGGCGTTCTTACTCAGAACGGCAGCATACTGCCGTGCTAAGGAAAAACGCCGTATGAACCTTCAGATGTTGCCAAATTTCCATTTATAAAACACAAATTTCCTGGTAGACCTATGAATATTTTTCTTCCAATTTTTCAGATAATATTCTTTACAATTTTACCTAAAGTTTCTGAAAATTTCAAGGCAAAGCATTCGTAACTTTCTTCAAAAATAAACATTTTATCGAAGGAAATTTGGCAACTCTCGAATGTTTATACGGTGTTCTTCCTCAGCACGGCAGTATGGGATAGATGGGAGCCGTGGCGCGTGGAGCGGGCGTCAAAGTGTGAGCATGGCTCGTCGCACAGTGGATCGAGTCAATTAGAGAGGTCCAGCACGAAATTTTTTACTTAAACTGCAAATTTTGATGTTTATTTCGTCACATTTTAAATTTTGAGGAGTGATTCTAGAAGAAAATGTCTCGAGGAAACTAACGGAACCGTATTCAAATTCTCAAAGTTTTGATTTAACGGAGTTGCACACTGGAAAAAAAAGAAGAAAAAAACACTTTGGATCTAGAGTCCAGACTCTTGAAAACATTGACAAGAAAAAATACTCTCGATTCAATCGGAGTTTTGCTTGAATCAAAACGAAATCCGCTTAAATTAAGAGGCTTGGTTCTTGATTTTAGCTAGATTCTGATTGAATCAAGAGTACTTTTTCTTGTCGACGTTTTTAAGAGTCTGAACTCTAGATCCAATTAGAGTACCTATATTGAGAGAGTATGGCCACTGGAGTTACCACCTCTGATTGGCTCAGCCATCTTAGGCTGAATGGAGCCCTTAGGACCCAAAAATGGCGGACGCCATAAAGTTAATGTAATGCAAAATGATTCAAAATGTAGTTGTCTTTGCTTATCGTAACGAGAACTTTACCCAAATGCACTATTGCGACTTTTTTACATATTTTTAAGGCTAATCGTGTGCAATTTTTGAGAAAAATGATCTTAGATGTAGTAAGGTTGGCAGCAAGAGCGGTTGGTGATAACCGTCAAAAGTTGGCAATGACCCCCCTCCCATCCTCAAAAACCAAAACAAAGCACCGCCTTTTTTGGGTCCTAAGCCTCTCCATGGGACCCAGTGGCCATACTCTCTTAATATAGGTACTCTAGATCCAATGTGTTTTTTTTTTTCCAGTGATTTAAAGATTTCAAATTTTGTCCGACTTCTCGCATGGACTGGAAGCACTGCGCGTCGGACGTCACATGCCATGCGCGTTTATACGTCTGCGGCTGCATAATGCCACCGCACATTTGGACGGAGTTAAACAGAAAGGAACCAAGCCACATCAGGATCGAACCGAGAAAACGAGGTTGAAAGTTTGGCTCCTGCATAAGACTCAATGTAAAAGATAAACTTCAAGTTCAATTTCTGCAAAATTTGCTCCAACAAAAACTTTGAATTTTTGGTGATGGATAGTAGAGCAGTGGTTGAGTTCAAAACCACTCATAACTCAATTTTTTCCAAAATGTGGGTTGGTTCCTTTCTGCTTAACTCAGTCCATTTATCAATGGCCCGGAGCCGGAGTATTGTGACTGGGTCCACTCGGCGTCGCGTCGGCAGCACTCTTTCATTCAATAAAGCCATCACACCCGTCATTCGCTCATTCCACGGCTTCTTGATTGACTTTTCATCCGCTCATCCGGCTTCGGCTCGCCGTTCCATCCAATTCCAAGCTCCAGCTCTTCACCCGACGCCGACGCCACTCTGACGTACTTACTCTACGTCCTTTTAGTGCGAAGGCCGAGTCAAGTCCAAGAATGACCATAGATGCAAATTTTAGATCATCTAAAAAATTTAAATAAACGTTGGATTCGCCAATATTATAATAATAATGCAATTACTCACTGTCGGCTTCCTTTTTGAAAATTCATGGCAGACGCGCGTTTAGCCTATCCATATGGGGCTTCTTCAGTGCCGAAACTGATAAAAAAAAACTAATATACACATATAAACACAAAAATACTTAAAGCACTAAAAGCGCTAAAAAACACTACAAAATCCATATTTTGAATTCACTTATCCTTAACTATTTTCAAATTTCAAAAATGAGAAACTTGTTGCTCACGTTGGTCACTCACATGAAGCATCACTACAAAAATAAAACAAACTGAACCCATCTATATAGCATTCAAATACAGCTAGGGAAAAGACGCGCTTTGATGACGGCGCAGAGATACAACTATTCGTACTTGATGGATGTCCGTGATGCATCTCCGAAATTGAAGGCGCGATGGCGCTAGGCGTGAACTCGAAATGCTCCGCTCTGTGCCGCCAATGAGGTGTCGCGTCGGTCGGATTCGGGAGAAAGGTCCGTGATAACGGCGGCGTCTCGATTAAATCTTAGTGTGTTTTAATATCGTTATTACTTTATTCTATAACACAAAAGGATAGAGAATCAATATTAGAGGAAGCATCGAACATAATAAATGAATTTACCCGCAATGACCGAACACAAATAGGAACAGTTTTATGAATGAGTTCGGGTGACTGATGATTCATAAAGCATTGCAGGATGTAGACAGTTTTAGATTACAAATTATTCTTGAACCATTATGTCGGTGTCGCAACATTAAGACTTTACAAGAAACTAACTGTGCCAAAGTGTCAGAAGGGTTCAGACTTAACAATCTCATGATGCAGATATGCGTGATATACCGCAGTTCATCCATGAGATAGGGAATCTCTCACATTAAGAGTATGCCGGCACGAAGTGTCTTTATTCCCGACCGTTAGGTTTTATCCCCAAAAGTCAACTCTTAAAGCACGTTGCCTTTCACGATATTTTGCATGAAGGAATGATAATTCAAATGATCCCTTTTAATTAACAGTAATTCACGTTTCAATTTTTAGTGTTTTAGTTGGATAATTTAGAAATACTGCGCAACGTTAATTTTTATTGAGCATGTAAAACCAAAGAAATAGATCTAAAGTAAAGATTTCAAAGGATGCTATAGTATACCTTTGTATTCCACCGCCCAGAAGGGTTGTTCTTGCTTCTAAAACTTAGAGCGAATTTCTGCGAGTGGTTTTGGTCGAATGTTTTCAACCAGATCAGCAGGGTCACAAGCGAAAAGAGGAAATCGCCTTGCTGAAGTCAAGAACTAAACTCAGTTCTGCCCTGCTAAGGAGAAACGCCGTATGAACATTCGAGAGTTGCCAAATTTTCTCTCAGAAAATAGTTATTTTTGAGGAAAGTTATGAATATTTTTCTTAGAAACTTTCAGGAACTTTAGGTGAAATTGTGAACAAAACTATTTAAAAAATTGGAGGAAAAATTTTCACAAATTTTCCACAAAATTCGTGATTTATCGAAGGAAATTTAGGAATGCCTGAAGGTTCATACGGCGTTTTTCCTCAGCACGGTAGAGTTACTTGATGAATTTTGGCAAATGTTTGCATCCATCCACTTTTCAGCCCACCTCGGGAGGTGGTTCGAGAATTTTAGATGTGGTCGTCATTCCTGCCAGCATGAAAACCCGATGTTGTAAGCGCATTGTCGCCAGGAGGGAATTTCATTTTGTTGTAACGGAGGTTGGCAGTAAGTGAAAACCTTCAACCAAATCCATTCGCTAAAATTCGCCTGAGGGAATGTTGTTACAAAGCAGGAATTTATTATTTTCCCGTACAGACGCGTAAGCTGAAAAATCAGAGTGTTCTAAGGTTTCCAGCGATTAGATTTTTTAATGGATGAACGAAAACTTTCCGGGGACGCCCTCGTTACTCGCGTCTATCCCCTGGCCTATTTTCGCGAAGAGCTTTCGTTTCGAGTTTATTATTAATTTAAAAGTTGGGATTTAATTGTGATCAGGGCTGCAGCGGAGTGATAGAGAGAAACGAAAGCATTTGATGGGACTCTTTGCGGAGGTGCTGGGCCAGTATCAATATCATCTCTCATCAGTCGAATTAGAGGAAGGTTTACGGAGCTTTGGAAAGCTTCAAATGGAACGAACATTAATCGGGGCAATCGAAAAGTTTGCAAGCTCTCCTCTTTGTCAAAGGGAGTCTCCATTCTCTTATTAAATTCAGCATTCAGCTGCACGGGTCCCCCACCCTCACTTACCCCTCCCCCCACCCCTACCCCCCACCCGCCGCCCCCGCTCGTTCCCCCCCCCCCCTTCAAGTGCCTTCGCCGTTGTTATTAGGTCGCCGGTTTCTGCCTTCTGAACTTTTCCTCTTATGGAGTTTTTGTAAATAATTTAGCAGTCTATTCTCAGTCGTGGATTTCGCGCTTGTTAATTAGGGCACACTTGAAGGATGAGGGGATACCGAGATGGAGGCTCCGGAACGGAAAAGTTTGAATTTTCCGAGAGGTCGTTGCACTATACTGCCGTGCTAACAAAAAACGCCGTATGAACCATCAGGCGTTGCCAAATTGTCTTTAATAAAACACAAATTCCTCGGTAAACTTATGAATATTTTTCTTTCAATTTTTTAGAGAATTTTGTTCGTATTTTGATCTAAAGTTCCTGAAAATTTCAAGGGAAAATATTCATAATTTTCCTCAATAATAAAAATGTTATCGAAGGAAATTTGGCAACTTTCGAATGTTCATACGGTGTTTTTCCTTAGCATGGCGGTATACATGAAGTGCTTCAGGAAAAGACAGGATTCTAAGCCTTACCAACGCAGACTATTCTTATTATAGTGAGTCGGATGGCCACGTTTACGAGAGAAGATAAGAATAGGATCGAATTAGACGGAGAGAGATCGAGTACTTGAGAAACATCGAATGGGTCACTGCCGGGTGTCTACAACTCCGGAATTTTCGGAAAGTCCGGAAATAGTACTCATTTTTTCAGGGCGGTCCGGAAGTACTGATAAAGAGCGGAATTCCGCAAGATCGTCCGGAATTTTTTCATTTTTTGTCATTTTTGTTGCAATTTGAGCGGGAAATTCGTCATATTTATTTATTTATTTATTATCATATTTGTTATTTATTTATTAATTTAGAGGCTAGACAAACAGGTTCACAGCCCTAGTCAAAATGTAGAGGAAAAAGAAGAAGAAATTCAATTTTTTTAAATTTGCCGAATTTCGTCTATTGGAGGTACTGAAAAAGTACTGAATTTTTTTTGTTAATGAGGTACTGAATTTTTTGGGGATGCACTGAAAAAGTACTGTAAAAGTACTTATTTTTGGCTAGCCTGTTTTTGTAGACACCCTGGTCAGTCTCGCTGGTCACAGAATTGTGTTTTGATGCTTGTAGATCAGTTCTAAACAATATGATTCGTCCAAATAGCAACTTTCTACGTTCCATATTAACCGAATATTGCGCCTTGATGACACAACTGAGCGTTGAAATTTTTCTGTAACATCCAGTATAATGAAGAATTTCCACCCTCAACTCCTACAAATTTCAACCCTCTTCCTTCCGGTTAAAGCTTCATGCGACTTGGTAATGTTGAACTCGGTCCAACTCCGCCGGATGAAAGCACTATCGTGTATTGTAATGATCGGAAATCGTAACTTTGAAGAATTGACCTCGACAGGAAATATGAAGGCAGCTAATACGGTTGGAAAAAATTGGTCAAATTGACTTTTGAGTAATCCTTTCTGCACATAATGTTGCGAAGTATTTGCTCCGCGCTCTCTTATCCAATACGGGCAGCTTGAATAAACAGTTTATCTTCCTTTCATCTGTTGCTGCGGTCAAAACGCAAATCTTGATGAATAGAAGTAAAATGAGAATGGATTAACTCATTCCTGACAGCAGAATATACACCCCGTTATACTTCCTTTTCCGAAATTTCCAATTGCTTAAAATTTGGTGAAAATAGTCATCAGGCTTCCAATTTATGACCCTAGTTAAAAATAAGAAGTTTCGATTTCTAAACAAGACTGTTGTAAAGATCCTTCTGTTTATGTTAATTGATTAATTGCCCCAGTTAAACGTGCCATTCCGAAATTGCCAAATCTTCGAGTCATGGAAAAATCGGATACATTGGCAGCATACGTAGTGGCTAGTATTTTCATTTCATCAACTTCACTAGCTAAAGTTTGGAATGAACGAAATTCTCCCAAGAAATGCATGTTAAACCAAAAACCGCATTGAAAATAATCAAACCGAAAGTTTTGTATCATCAGCATGGCAAAATATATTTTACCCTATAGATGAATATATTGTTCTTAAGCTTTCTTAACAATTGATACTATGAAAATTGTTACATTGATCTAAAAATTCACGGGAACAGTCAGGGAAAACCGGAGAATGTCAGGGTAAATGTGTTAAATCACCTTTATTTGCTTTCCAGAATGGGTTTGAGGTTTCGAACATCAAATTTTGCCTAAAAACTATTTTCAATCATGTCTTCTTATTCACCTGTCATATCTTAATTTGGTAGGGTAATTCACCAAAATGTGTCAGGAAAATCAGGGAAAGGCCAGGGAATTTTATTCTCTAAATTCTATGGCAACCCTGAATTAGGGTTTTGATTCACTCCTTGCCTCGACGACTCCGTCTCAAGACCACTCGGCTAACCGTGGGCCGGAAGCCTTCCTTTTCCGTGATCCCAAACCCACGTTCGCCGTGCTATGGAAAAACGCCTTATGAACATTCGAGAGTTGCCAAATTTCCCTTCTTAAAATATTAATTTTTGAAAACAATTATGAATATTTCTATTTTAAATTTTCAGAGACTTCAGATCACATTACGAGGAAAATTCTCGGAAAATTTGTACCAAAAATATTCACAAGTTTTCTTGAAACTTCGTATTGAACCAAAAGAAATTTGGCAACGCACGAAGGCTCGTAGGGCGTTCTGCCTTAGCGTGGTAGTATATTCGCCGGACTTAATCGGACCTCATTGCAACATGCGCTGCGTCTCGTAGGCCCGAGCGAGATGAAATGAAAAAGAGCTTTGCAAGGAAAGCGAATCATTGTGAGACTCAAAAACCGGGAGTCCGTGCGGTTCGTGCCCGTGTGCAGAGCCCCTGAAAGGCCCTGGTCCGTTGTGTGTGCAGTATGCAGTGTGCAGTGTGCATTGCTCAACGACAACAATCGATAATTGAACGGTGAGAGGTCTCCGACTCCGATCCTATCCGGGATTCTTGTTAAGCCACGCTTCCACAGGCGGCTCTCGACGCGAAAATTTCCGCGCGACCGAGTGTGATGTTTTCAACCCTACCTCTTTCCACCGATGAGGCTATTTGCGTAGCGAATATCAGGACCTAGAGTCCCTTTATACTGAGAGTCAAGACAATGTGAATCCATTTCTGATTGGTTCCCGTATTTTAGGCCTCCACAAAATCGGGAATAAAGATTACATTTTCACCGATTGCAAAGATTATAATGTAGAATGGACCCGGGAATAACGGGTATCGCAAGGAATAAACGGAATGAGAGAAGGAACGGAGAATGGAATTTGAGAATGAGCCGAGCAAAGATTACGAAAAACTGCCAATTTGTGTAATCTTTATTCCCGTTTGTGACTTCATGAGGGGGTGTTGTTTTGACTCTCATTATGAAAGGACTCTATCAGGACCTGTGTACGAAAAGCACAGACATGTCGATAATTTGGAGGTTAGGTAATGGAGCTTTTAGGGCCCAAAAAGGCAGCCAGCGAATGAATTCGAAGTATCCAGAGTGATTTATTACTACCATTGTTACAACCTGTCGTTTTTAAAGCACGTATTTGATGTAGTTTATGCGTAAATTTACATATTTATGCGGAAGAACGCTCATTAATGAACATTCTTGCCCATCTTGGTTTGATATTGAAATTTGAAGGTTGGCTGAGACATTTTTAGTGTTAGAAGGACGTCTACCCTTTTAGGCCCTAAGAGCTCCATATTTCGACCGGTCCGTACCTACTTTCTCTCTGTTGGTACTCAAGCCAATATTGATGAGAACCTATATGGATTTATAGTGAATCTACTTCTGCAAAAAAATTGCATTTACGTAATCTGATCAAATTATAGACCGTCGAGTTTTAATGCCTCATGATTTAATCGAAGGTTTCCAACAAAGATTTATATTAAAGAGTTATAGCTGATGTGTGCGGACTTCGGACAGTCTTAATCTTTCATTATTGGGTGAAATATAAAAAGGATGCAATAGATTAGTAAAATATGTTCAATATCTTTATGCTGTCTCACTTCTCGTGCAGATTTTACAAGGGGGTGGGTCCCGTTATCAATAGAATTGAGAACCGTTTTTAATGAAGGGGAAGTATGTCAAAAGAGACGGAGCTCTGCAAAATTTTTTGAAAAGTGTCAAATGGGGCTCCAAAATTTGGCCAAGGTTTAGGGTGCGATTGCTCCCTAGCCCTCTTAACCAGTTCGTTGAGCCGCCCCGAATTTATTTCAAAATAATCGCACCCGGTCGCGGGGGTGGCCACCGCCCAAAAGCGCAAACCCCAAAAGCGTAAACGCGTAGACCAAAAGCGCAAACGGGAAGTTGAGAGAGTCACCCCAAAAGCGCAAAAGGAAAATTTGCGCTTTTGGGGATTGCGCTTTTGGAAACTTACCGCGGGGGTGACTCGCCGTCGCGCCCCGCCGGTGAAAGCGTGGCTCCATGCCTTCCTTGTTCCGCTTGATCGTGTCCTCGCTCCTTGCTCCTCTCTTATGGAAGTTTTCCCATTGAGCTTTTACGGAGACCTGAGGTACCGTTCGCCCGCCCCGTAGTATTCGTCGCCGCTCGACTCATGCCGAACAGGTTACCCTGCTCGCCTCTTCAACGCTCCTTCCGCTTATCCTCGCAACTTGCCTGTGCTCCACATCTAGAGGATGGTTTGTATCGGGAAAAAAATGAGTGTGAATTGTGTGTCGCGTTCCAGGGGTGCAAAAAGTCCTTCGGGGCATAAAATTGTCGCAATCGCAGCCGCAAAATTTCTTCACTCTTTGAAATCTCGCACTCCACAAAAAAGGTCAAGAGTATGTATAGACTGATTTAGTGGTCACGTCATTCGATATAATATCGAACTCTTGGTTCAAATGTAAACAAACACGGAACCTTCTTTATAATTCGCGCCCTTTACGCCATGGTGGTACAATGCGTCCAATAAGCATTGGGAAAAAAAAACACATTGGATCTAGAGTCCAGACTCTTAGAAACATTGACAAGAAAATGGACTCTTGATTCAATCAGATTTAAGCTTAATTCAAAAGGAAATCCGCTCAAATTAAGAGGCTTGGTTCTTGATTTAAGCTTAAATCTGATTGAATCAAGAGTATGTTTTCTTGTCGATGTTTTTAAGAGTCTGGACTCTAGATCCAAAGTGTTTTTTTTCCAGTGAGTGTTTCTTACAATCAAAAGTTCTCGTGTTGAATGAGTCTTAAATTGATTTAGGACCGGTCAATGACTAAATTTTGATTAATTAACGCAATTAACTCATGAAGAATTCGTGCATGAGGTTATGTTGGTTTTTTTTGCTTTGAACCAATATTTTGATATCATATCGGATGACGTAGTCACTAAATCAGTCTATTGAGCCAAAAAATGCCAAAAATTAGCGCAGCTCTCAGTTTTTCCTCCTTCATTATTTGTTCAAAAATGAGAGTTAGTCTCTCGTTAATTTGTTGCTTCCCGCACAAAAGAACGTAGATTCCAATGTTGCGGAAGTCCCCCTCCCGAATTGCATTTTTATCAGGAGAATCTTGGGCTTTTCTAACTGAAAATTTTACCGATTTTATTTTCCCCCTTGATCTCCCCACTTGTCTGCTACGGAGCCTACGGTCATGTTAATAGGATAACGGAAGAGAGGCTGCCAAATAGGATGCTAGATCAGGTATCTCCCGGGAGGAGACGAGGGGGGGCGTTCATAGTGAAAGGGTGGCGACAGGGGGTTTCAGATGAAATGAAAGAGTGCCAACTCCTTGATGGGTTGTGGGAGGACCGAGTTTTTTGGCTGTTAGGCGTCGCAGATGGAGTCCCTTTATACTTAGAGTCAAGACAATGTGAATCCATTTCTAATTGGTTCCCGTATTTTAGGCCTTCACAGTGTCACAAACGAGAATAAAGATTACATTTTCACCGATTGCAAAGATTATAATCTGGAATGGACCAAGGAATTACGGGTTCGGCAAGGAGCAAACGGAATGAGAGAAGGAACGGAGAAAGGAATTTGAGAATGGGCCGATCAAAGATTACAAAAAAGTTCAATTTCTGTAATCTTTATTCCCTTTTGTGACTCCACTAGTCGCAGAGCGCCAGAGAGCGCTGTGAAAGCGACTCTTATGTACTTACGTATCCCATGTGAAATTTAGACACATTTTTGACAAAAATGGCACGGGTATATTTTTGTAAAAAATTGAATTATGCGAGTCAATTTTGCAACCTTGGTACGGCGTTATGTTCCTTCATCCGGGAAATGACGAATTGTTAAAACCGTCAAAAAGCGGGTTTTCGAAGTCGATTTTTTGGCAGAGTAAACTTGAACAATAATCTTGTTCAAGACCATCAAAATCATTTTTACTTACCTTTTTTTAAATTATTGCTAAATGCAGCAAGAATTTGCCATCCTCGTTAGTTAATCGGAGGCTTTAATCAGTGTACTTCATTTTTCCTCTGAACCCACTACCTGAGTATCGGTTGAATTCAACGCTTCTTCGATGAGTTAGCCCTCCTCAGAGCGTAGTTTTTTCGCACCGAAGAAGAAAAGAACGTCGGATAATGTGTCGATTTCTATCACGAAAATCCGAATTTATTATTTACACACATCCTTTCAATAAAGCAGAACACCCTCTTAGCAGAGAATGATGTCATTTTACAAGGACGAGCTGAATTTATTACGTTCTCCCTCCGCTGTGTGGATGGCAACTGCGCCTGAGGATTTTATATAGACAGGAGATATCTTAGGAGTCAAGTCAGAGCTTTCCACATCCCCCCGCTTTAATGGCTTGCGAGTGGGGTGTATTGATATCAATCCGCATTTGCGTCAACAATTTCGCTCAAATTTCGGGGGAGCGAAGAGTCGACTGTTCCTGTTGCTCCCTCGGTAGACCACATGTCCTTAAGTTTTTCCTCGCTTCGCGTCTCCTCCTCCTCCGCGCGAGGCCACTTCGCACTTTCGCGATGCCTTGCCGATAAAAAATAATGGCTCAAAAACTTGGGAGTACGCTAAAATGTACACGTTTGCCAAACTACGAACGGGTTTACTCTTTGACGATTTTTTCTAAGGTCATATTGGTAAGGTGCGTTGGGATTTCGAACTTTCTTTACGCGATAACTGAGCCGATTTCAGAAAGTTAGAGCGAAATAATTTTTACCGAAGTTACTGATTTTCTTAAAAAAAATCTTTAAACAGAGTGTCTAGCATCAGGAAAACCCGTAAAATATCATGAATTTTGGCGGATCAGGAAAAAATCAGGAGAATATCAGGAAAATCGGTAAAATCGGACGTTTTATCAGGAATTTTTCTTACGCGAATCTCCTCAACGGAGAAGTCTTACTGCTTTTTGCCTACCGGGCCAGAAGTCGTCGAAAAAGTTAGGTAAATATCAGGAATTTTCAAAATTAAAAAATCAGGACTTTTGTACAAAATATCAGGAAAAATCAGGAAAATATCAGGATTTTTCAAAATTACAAAGTACTAGACATTCTGTTAAAATTTTTAAGTCAGGGTGTCTTCAAATCATAGAAATGTTGGAATTCCGTGCAATGATTGCTGTTATTCAATTTCAGCCGTGTAACTGGAAGAAAAGTTTATGGAAGTGCTTCTATCTTTTCATTATACAGTATCGCGCATGATGAAGCGATAATGTATGACCATGCGACTATGTCAAATGTTAAAATTACGCTTTACATCCTTCTAGATCTTTGTTTCTCACTTAAACTAAATTTTAATTCGAACAAGAAAGTAGCGTAGACAATGGGTTACTTGGTTACTACATTCTAATTTTTCTGGAACATTTTTACGAAAAAAAGGGACGTGAAAGAGAGGATTTTTCCAAAGTGCGGAACCACGATGTGTCAAAATTTCTGCCTGTATATTATCATTTCGAAGAGAATTTTATCTCATATTTTATACAGAATGTTCTGCTAACAGAGGAGATAAATCAAAGCAGTTCTCAAGGAATCACGCTGACCAGTTATAAAATAAAGTATGGCAGGAAATCTGCAACGTCGCAATCGGAGATACGTGGTCTCGCACTTTGACCGTTGATATACTTGTTTTCTGTTCCTGTTGGTCGCACTTTTTTCTCTGTAACCAGACCAAAGCCGTTCGCATTTACCATATTTTCTGACTTGTGTAGACAACTTGTACGTACAACATTTGGTAACGGTGGCACATTGTTTAATTTGGTCCAGCCTGTAAACGTGGTGGTTTGGATCATAGCGGGAGGGAAAGAAAGGGCGGGTGAAAGGCAGCTCGGGCGAAAGCTGTCGATAGGAAAGCGGACGGAAATATTCTGCCCTTACAGGATGCTCTCTACCCTTTTATTTTTGATCCTTCGTGGCTGTTTTACGAATGGGGAAGGGTAGGTAAGCCCTCACGTTTTTATTCTGGCGAGCCGTGAGTAAACATCCGATACCGTTCGTTCCTCTAACTCATATCTTCAGAATCGAACCCTCGCCAATTGCCGATATGCTTCCTTACCTCTTCATCTAAAATACTGAGTGCCCCCTGACACCGCCAATACTGAGTGAGACTATTTTCGTCTACGGAAAAAAAAACGACCCCAGGGCTGGGTCGTAGAGGCCCTGCCGAGTGCTAGCCCTTGCTGTACTTTCGTAGGATTTCTTATCCAAATTCTCAGTTTTTTAGTCGCGAGCACTAAATCGGTTTTCCGCGCGTCTTTGGCTTTTTTGTCTAGTCTAGTTTATTAGTATTCGAAATTCGACGCACCTAACTAATATTTTTTTGTCTTTTTTCATGGTAGGTAGTTTTTACTCCTTTTCTTATCCAATCGATTTAACCCCGCCGATGAAATTCAGTGACATTTCCAAACAGATTCAACCAAGAATCTCTCTGTACACTGGAAAAAAAACACATTGTATCTAGAGTCCAGACTCTTGAAAACATTGACAAGAAAAAATACTCTCGATTCAATCGGATTTTTGCTTGAATCAAAACGAAATCCGCTTAAATTAAGAGGGTTGGTTCTTGATTTAAGCCAGATTCTGATTGAATCAAGAGTAGTTTTTCTTGTCGATGTTTTTAAGAGTCTGGACTCTAGGTCCAATGTGTTTTTTTGTTTTTTTCTAGTGTAAAAAAATAAAATGGCAGCAGAAATTTTGAAACGTCGCATGGCGCATGTGATCCTTCAGCCGGAAGGTAACGAAATCCTCTCGCCGATGTCCTGAACAGGGATGAACAGACTGCGAAGGGAAGTTACCGGACCGTAAGTCGTCCCGGTGGCGACTAGAGCCGGGATGAGAGCTATTAAGCCGGAGCCTCCCTGCCTCGACTCCGATAAGACTCCAACTCGGGGGGACGAGAAAAAAAGGGAGGGCACAGGGACGCGGCGAGGAGCCGGGAGTCCCGATGACTGAGGCGCGAAAAGACTGAGGATGGCGGATAACGGATAGCGAGCCGTCCAATTCCGAGACTGAGACCTCCGAAAATTGTCGCCGCGAGATTAGGCGGGGAGGGCGAGGGGTTAATGATGCCCCGTTAAATCACTGCTCCTCAAGTTTCAACAACGATAATCCGAATCAGCGAGATTACTGGCCCCGGCCCAGAGGCCCCTTTTAATTCGGATGCACGTCTCAATCTCATCCCCCATCTGGATCTGGATCCCAATCGGGGGCCGGGATCCGAGTCGAGTACTGCCGTGCTAAGGAAGAACGCCGTATGAACCTTTAGGCGTTGCCAAATTTCCTTTGATAAAACGCGAATTTCCTGGTAAATTTATGAATATTTTTCTCCCAATTTTTCAGGTAATTTAGTTCTCAATTTCACCTAAAGTTCCTGAAAATTTCAAGGAGAAATATTCATAACTTTCTTCAAAAATAACCATTTTCTGAGAGGAAATGTGGCAACTCTCGAATGTTCATACGGCGTTTTTCCTTAGCACGGCAGAGTACCGCTGGATCCCGGTCCGATTGATAAATGATGTGTGAGCCAACCGCACTTGGAGATTCCTCTTCATTCCAATCATCAATTACGTCTCGTTTGAGAAAGTCCCTGCGTGCGATTCCCGGGGCGTCCCGTCACCCGCGCCCGCCACGGGACGGGGACGTATTCCGCCGTGCTAAGGAAAAACGCCGTACGGACATTCGAGAGTTGCCAAATTTCCCTAGATAAAACATGTATTTATGACAACATTCATGCATATTTTTCCTTGAAATTTTCAAATATTGTAGATTAAATTGCGCGCAAAATTTTCTGAAAATTTTGGAAAGTAAAATTCACAATTTTCCTACTAAGTTCGGTTTTTACCGGAGGAAACTTGGCAACGTCTGAAGGCTCGTACGGCGTTCTTCCTCAGCAAAGCAGTATTCCCTTCGTCGCGCCCTTACTTTCGTCTTCGACCGAGCGACTCTCGTTGGTTGGAGCTGGAGCTTTCGACGCCCCTAAATCTTATCCGATACCGCTGGCTTTCGGCAGACCTACAAAACCTTTTTCCAGTCCTTTCGCCACAGGTAAAGTGAGTAGAGTAGCTCTCTCATGGAACATGGGCAGGCCCGGAAAACTGTGTTTTTAAGTATGGGATAGCTGGCAAAATCGCGTTATCAAAACGACAAGTTTTTCGTAAAATCGCACTAATAGATCGTATTCGATACATCAAACGGGTGAGATTGTATCGATATCGATTGGTTCAAAACGTAAATATAGCCTCAAAAGTAAATTCAGAAATCTGAGGGAACAGGTCTTTTGTAACAAATTTTTTATTCTTTTGAGTACCAAATGCCAATGTAATGTGAAATTGTTGGGAATTTTCTCATTTTCAGCTTTTCCAGCTTAAATCCTTTTAGTTTGGTTTGAGGT
This sequence comes from Bemisia tabaci, assembly GCF_918797505.1. Classification (NCBI taxonomy): domain Eukaryota; kingdom Metazoa; phylum Arthropoda; class Insecta; order Hemiptera; family Aleyrodidae; genus Bemisia; species Bemisia tabaci. Next base: position 30,778,405 of record NC_092797.1, on the reverse strand, counting down.
TATGTTCTATTGTTTTGAACCTTGTTTTGTAATGAACCTGTGATACTTTGGCCGGAAGGTGACGATTTGAAGTGTCGCGTTGCCTTTATGGCCTTGTCTCTTTGAGCGCACCCCTGCCCAGTTTGAATAATTCCGCAATTCAGTAAGTGGCAAAGTAGCTGATTGCATTATCAGGGTGTCTACTGTCAGCAAAAACCGGCAGAGATTAGAAAATTCGATGTTTTCAGGAAAATCAGGAAATTCTGAGAAAAATCGGTCATGGATCAGGAAATTTTGTGTGCTTCAAGCATTTTCCACACATTTGATTTCATTTATCAAATATTTTGGTTTGTAAAATTAAAAGAGTGTCAATTTATTCGGAAAACTTCTAAAATGAAATTTTAATAGACACCCTAATATCAAAATTCGATCAAGTGCGCAACTGATCATGAAAAATCTGGTTCTATAATCGCGGTTTAATCGGCAAAAGCCTATCTCCATTACCATCTGTCAATTTCACTCTACCGAAATTAGGTGATGATTTTACGCGCATCGAACTTTTAGATTTACACTTTAATGTCTGTACACCGGTGTCACCAAATGTTGCTCCTCTCAATTTTTCTGGTTTGCTTTGCTGCTTTCAAAGGAGATAAAAAATGTCTCACACCACACTTATTTTTAAGGAGAAAATTGGACTACTTTTTGCAATTGAGAACTACTATATCTGCCTAATTTTAGAAAGAACATTTGTGCCATTTGTTGCCCTATGCGTGAAGGAATATTGTTCCCTGTGGTATTCTTGCGGATGGGCCCGAAATAGTTTCACATCACAAAATGAAGTCAACAGTCAGAGTGTCGTTGTTGACAGGACGAAAAAAAAATTTGTGTCGTGACCAGGATTCGAACCTGGGTTACTGCGGCCACAACGCAGGGTCCTAACCACTAGACGATCACGACTTCTGATAGCGGGTAGCAAAATCAAGTGAATTAAGGGAAAGCAGAGCATTTCATGGTGCAAATCACCGTTCCGTTCATTATGACCAGTCGAGAGAAAGGAGGAAAGAGAGTGGGGTCTCGGGTCTGCCTGGGAGGCCGCGGGCGGATAGTTGACACGCTTCGGTGATTCTCGGGACACAAAAAAAGTTGATCTCTTTTTTAACTGTGCCTGGCCCAGGCACCCAGTAACATCACTGTGCAGGGTGTCCACAAGTCCGGAAATAGTACTGGTTTTTTTAAGAGCGGTCCGGAAGTACTGAAAAAATGCGGAAATTCCTCGAGAAGATTTGGAATTCTTTTTGTTTTTTTTGTCATTTTTGTCATAATTTGAATAAGAGATTCAAATTTTTGAAATTTTTCGAATTTCGTCAATTGGAGGTACTGAAAAAGTACCGAATTTTTCCGTTGTCAGAGGTACCGAATTTCTCGGGAATGTGCTGAAAAAGTAGTGTAAAGGTACTGATTTTTGGCCAGCCCGTTGTAGTAGACACCCAGCAGATCACAAAATGTTGTATTTTTCATCAACAAGTATCGTTACTTGGTTAGTCTGTCACAAATTACGCCGAGATTTTATCATCCCACCATGGATGTCTTAGCTTAAGATTTTCAGTTTGATAAAAAGTACAAAAAATTCAGTCCTAATAAACATGAGGCAGCGTAGATCGAGTGAACAGCGGGGAATGCATCATGATCCAGCACTCATTTACTGAAAAACGCGAGAATTCATCGGCCAGCAGTTGACGTCTGCAGCGTGCGCGTACGTGGCTCCTTCAAAACTCGTGATACTTCCCCGCCGTCAATAGAACACGAATAGTTGTATCACCGAATGTGTACTCAAAACAATTAAAAAATGATCCATACTGAGACGATGCCTCTCTCGCTAATACCATTATAGTTTTTCTCTCGCGCTCCCACATTTTTAGAATAGTTCAAGTGATGGAAGAACTAATCCTGTGCTCGGTAAAAAACCGTAAACCGTTTAAAATTCGGCGTGTTCCATTCGAAATCAACTTATGAAGCTTCCGCCATCATCGTCGGTCGTCCAAAATATTTTGTGCAGGTGTATTAACCGTGGCAAACGGACAAGCTCATTTAAAAAACTTAATCGGTGGCGAAGAAACGATGCCGCCCTACTGATAATTTTAGCAACATTGAGTGAGCGGCTTTGCCGCATTCCGCAATTCCAATTACGCATCAAAGCGCTGTAATGACGCTGTATTGCATTATAAAATACCATATCAAACCGCAAAATTACAAAAATTTCTTTCTCCTGTAAAATGTCAGTTTGCAGATAGGCGTTATTGTTCCTTAGCCATCGTAATGCAGGTATGACTGGTTTGCTTGATCGAATGAATTCATGTCAAAAGAAATTATTCGGAAATGAAAGTAACCATTTCCACAGAATTTGCATGCTACATAATTCCTATGGATTAAATTCTTCAGCACATATTTCTTTCAATCATAAATACGTCCAATTAACGGTATATATGCTATCCAATTCAGTCGCACTGGGAAAAAAAACACATTGGATCTAGAGTCCAGACTCTTAAAACATCGACAAGAAAAAATACTCTTGATTCAATCAGATCCAAGCTTAACTCAAGAACCAAACCGCTTAATTTGAGCGGATTTTCTCTCGATTAAAGCTAAAATCTTATTGAATCAAGAGTCCTTTTCCTTGTCAATGTTTTCAAGAGTCTGGACTCTAAATCCTATGTATTCCTATGTCTTTTTTTCCCCAGTGTGATATTAACCGTTTGATGAAGATATATCGGTGCTCCCACTCTGTGACCGTCAAAAGTTCCGGAATTCTTGTTAGATTTTTTAAATGTTCCGAGAAAGTTCCGAAAATGTAAAAGATCCGGAAAACCCTGAAAATTTTTAAAGTTCCGGGAAAAATTCAGGAAAATCTCAGAAGTTCCAAAATTCGGTACCAGTTCCGAAAAATGGGAGCACCGGAAGATCTTTGAGTCAAGAGCCTAGTAAGTTTAGCGAGGACTCTTTAAGCTAGTTTGATTTACAATTAGTTCAGCTGAAATACGTCTCGAAACGAGAGCAAGAAAGCTCGGTTCGGGAGTCGAGGAACTGGGATCTCCTGTGGGACGCATACTTTACCCATGAGCTATTGGAGTCGTCAAAGTTTGTAAGACAATGAACGACCTATATTCCATATCCCCTTCGCTCTTACCCCCCGAGATAGTGAGGCCTCAGCCATTGTTAATTTAGTTGTCTAGGTCTCATCCTCCCATCTATCTATGAAAATATTTGCTCCCTCTTTTCTCCTTAAGTTTCGCTTCCGTTTCACAAATAATTCTCTGCCTCCATCGTCTTATCCGTCTGTTTTGGACTCACAATTCCTTACCTAAGTATATCCTGAGCATTAACGAATTATATGTATGGATCAAAGTTATCAGTGAAGCCTTCTTTCAGGCCAACGTTGCATTCTTGCACATGGCCATAATCCCAGGCTCTCCTTCCACCATTCGTATCGTATCGAATCGTCGTTTCCGTGAAGTACGTAACTACATTTCATTGCTGCCAAATGTCCCCTTGTAAATTGAATTTTTACCAGTAGAGTTTTGAACATTTCTAACTGAAAATTTCATCGATTTTTCTTCCGATCTCATGTAAAAATCAGAAAAGTTTTGGACAGAAATTGCATCGGTACATTCTTGTAAAAACTTGAATTTTTTGTGTCAATTTTGCAACCTTTGAATGGAGTACGTGTACGCTCCCTCGCCCGGAAAACAATTTTATTCTGTTAAAAATAATTCGAACATCAGGACTTAATGATATTTGTTTTTCCTTTTCGGCGGGGTAGTTGCACTCGTCACAGAATCGTGTTTCGATGGTTTAACTCTAATGATTAGCTAAAAGTTTTAGCGACTTTATTCCCATTTTCCCTCTTTTTTTATACAATATATACATCAAGTACACTTTGTTGTGAGTTTTAGCTTTAAGCGTCAATAGAATCTCAGTGCAAAAAAGTACTTAACGCCATTTCAGCCTTGTCGGATAGGGAAAACTGTGCGTCCACCCTATTCATTCCAATGTAAATCACAATTTCCGGAACACCATCTCTCGGAAACGGTGCGAGATAGAATTGCAAAACGTTTTTCGTAAGCGGATTCTAGATTTAAAATTGCCAAAGGGTGAATAGATATTTTCTCCAAAGTTGTGTGTTATGTGCTATTTTTGTTCCTATTTACTAGTACGTTTTTACACAAAACCACCTGAATCTTTTTTTAAGTGAAACCCAACCTCATGTAAACAGTAGAACTATTCAAATGTGCGAAAACTAATCAAAGAGAATATATCGACGGTGTGTAAGTCCGCAGTCACATATCTCGTTTGCGGTGTCTGAAAATCTCCGCCTCTATGTTATTTTTTTAAAGGAGAACAAATTGACATCATCCTTTGAAGTTTTTGTAGGATTTCCTTCGCACAGAGAAAAAAAATCACGGCAATTTTAAAGAATTGTTGTTGAGTAGTTTTCCGTTTAAAAAATAAAAGATGACAGGAAGTCTGCGACGTTGCAAATCGAATTATGTGATTGCCGACTTACACCGTCGATATACAACAATTTTAAAACTAAGGAGAAGCATGCGGTGATGATGTTTTTGCAATCTTCCATAAGAAAATCCCTGATAGAATCACCACTCATCGATGTTTCAAGGTGTAGACTACTTTGTAGGAAACTCGGCTTGTTGCCCGCACTAGCGTTTTCGGCAGGATATTGAATACATTATCAAGAGAGACAATTAAAATGCCGGTCTTAAAATAACGTGCTGAAACCGGTCGTCATGGCAACCTGTGTCATGTCATTTGAATAAGCGTCTAAGAATATAACACTTCGAATTTAATTTTAAAAGTCTGTTTCGAAGCGTGAAAAAAGGGGGAGTCGCGCGGAAAGTTAATTGAAATTGTTTGTCTTTCAAATTAACTTGGATACGTCGGTAAAAATCTTTGTTTATTTTGAAATCTCGAGCTAGAGAATCCCACTAGTTACGCGTGTGCCGCTAATATACCTCACGCCTTGAGCGCTTCGAAACGAAGTTCACTTTGGTTTGAAAGTTTTTCATTATCATCCTATAGTTCATTATGATCATATTTTGTTGTCTCAAAAAGTCGTGTCTTAAACGCAGTATTTGTTGATAAACGAGACGTCACACGACCTACGATTAATTTGCACGTAAAGAAGTCACCAGTCAGCCTCTTTGAATTTGCCAATGTCGAGAAAGTCCATTTGTTACCATTACAGACTTGGCCAACCAATCAACTTCATTGAGTTCAGCACTTTCGAGGAAGTCGATTTTCTTTTTTTGAAGTTTAAGTCAGAGACTGGAGTGTAGTTAATGTCACAACTGTATGCCCTTCTTGTATAAGGTGAATAAAAACAAATTATTGTCGCGCAAATTCGAAACTTTCAGAGGAAACTTGGTGTTCAGATATTTTAGGCGCTTAGGTAAATTATATAAGAGGTAGAGTACAAAACAATCAGTACAATTTTCAGTCAGAATGTCCAACAGTCTCCTCGTGAAAATACAAGTCGCAAGAAAATATTTTACTATTGATACGTTTTTTTTCTAACGGATCGACGAACTACATTTTACCTGAATGCACCGTGCAGAATAGAGTATAACATTAGGAAACCTGGAGGTCTGGAAAAGCTGGAAAGTTAGAGAGAGAGTCAGGAAATTCATAGGAAAGGTCAGGGAACTTCGCGAGTATCGTGTTGGCTCAGCAACTTCAACCGCCGCACAGAGGATCGAGTTAATATGATAGGTCAGACATGACTTTAAAACTTCGAAAGGTTATTTCTTCAACAATACCAAAAAAAGAGGTTTAAAAGTGGTCTCATTGGTTTTCTTTAAATTTCCTACTACATACATGCCTCTAAATTTAAAATATGACGAAATAGGCATCAAAGTTCGGAATTTCAGTAATAATTTCATGTCCGACCTCTCTCAGAAGCTCGTTCCATCGTGCGCCGCGCCGCCGGTGCCACTCAAGGGAGCGCGTACAACTTCCGAGTGTCTTTTCCATCTCGAGCAGTGGAAATTTCACCCAAGTTTAGCAAAAGTCAAAGAAGTTGGAAGAGAAAAAATCCAAGGAAAAGCTTTGTTCGTAGATCAAGGAATTCAGGAATTTAGATTCACGGGAAAGTACACTGAAAAAAAAAGTTATGGGCTGTATGCACATACCGTCCGTTCCGGTATCAGTGGCCAAAATTTTCGGGCACTGGAGCCGTAACTTCGATTTCTCCGGGTGCTACGCCCGGAACTTTCGGCCTCTGAGCCCGGAACGCGGACGGTATATTTAAACAGCCCGTAAGTACATTCCGTCCGCTCCGGTCTCAGCGACCAAAATTTCCTGGTTCTGGATCCGTAACTTCGATTGCTCCGGGTGCTACGCCCGGAACTTTCGGCCTCTGAGCCTGGAACGCGAACGGTATGTCTATACAGCTCATAAATACAGACCGTCCGTCTCGGTCTCAGCGGCCAAAATTTCCGGGCACTGAATCCGTAACTTCGATTGCTCCGGGTGCTGCGCCCGGAACGCGGACGGTTTATCTATATAGCCCGTAAGTACGGCTTCCTCGGCCGGAGTTTTTTTTCTTTTTTTCAGTGCAAATAAAATCAGAGTAAATCAGGGAATTGGAAAATGAAGAAATTAAGTAAAGCCTAAAGAGTCTGATCGAAATATGTGCTCGGTGCATGATTTGGAGGGGGGTGTGCAGCTAGCTGTGAATGGAATCGGAGGCGAATAATTAGGGAATATTCATGAAGCGGGAGTCCGAGAGGATCCGGATTGGAAGGTGGATTTATCAATATCTTCAGTTTTCATTCGGATCCGCGATCCCCATCCCCCCTCCCGCCATATTCCTTATTACAGTGATTTTCCGCTTCGGAGGCCCAGCTCGGAGATGGACGAATTTAAGCCGATTGAGTCATTAATTTGGCGCCGCGAGCTGGGAGTCTGCAGATATTTTCCGGAGCACGAATAAGCCCAAGTCGCATCGCTGCGTCGCACCTCCCGCCCCCCGACCTCACCTTGGCTTGCGTAAATTTTACAGGCCGTCTCGTAACGCGTTTAAGTCGAATTTCCCGCCAGGTGCTGCGCTTTCCGACACGGCCACTTTCCTATTTCATTCTAATTACGGTCGATGCGAGGCCGGGAGGGGGATCGGGGGCAGGGGTGGAAATTGTTCCAGGCCTCCGCAGGTTTATGCAACGCGCCGGGTTTTTGCAAAATGGTCAGTACAACGTGTTGATTATAACAGGGTGTCTACAAGTCCGGAAAGTCCGGAAATAGTACCGTCTTGTTAAGGGCGGTCCGGAAGTACTGGAAAAGTGCTGAAATTCTGCAAGAAGGTCCGGATTTTTTGTCATTTTTGTCGCAATTTAAGCGAGAAACTCAAATTTGTGAAATTTTTCGAATTTCGTCAATTGGAGGTACTGTAAGAGAACTGAAATTTACTGTTGAGGATTTCCTGAATTTCTTGAGAATGTATGTACTTAATGAGTACCGTTATAAAGTACTGATTTCTAGCCAGCCTGTTTTAGTAGACACCCTGTTATAATTGTGTTGAATTTTTTGGTAATTTTAGAATGTGTGCCAAAGTCGCATTATTCCACAAGATTTGACAATCTAAAAAAAAAAAAAGAAAAAAAAAGTGTCTCAGCCTCAGCAATTCATCTAACAAGCACCATCAAGTTCTATTTCTGCCTGTAAGGTATCGACTTTGGAATTTTTTCAATTTCAAGAGACTGCATGCCAATTTTTTGAAAGAAACTTTTGAAATGTTATTGGGAAGTTGGGGAATTGTATGTTCTAGAAACTTGAAAAGTCATGGAAAAGTCAGAAAATGTTGGATTCCAACGAAACTCATCACCGTGCAAAATTGCACTCATAACACGGCAGATACGTTGAAAAGCTCTTTTTTCCCTGAAAACTTTTATCAAAAATCATGTCAGAATTATTTTATTTAAATATTATCTAAAAGTCGGGGGATTTTATGATCCAGAATCTTGAACAGTCATGGAAAAATTTGAACATTTTGAAATTCAAGAAAATTTATCACCCTACAAAATCACTAGCATAGCACGGTGGATACATCGCTAAGTTCTCATTTTTACCCCATAAGCTAGAAATCAGTGTTTTCCGTTTACTCGTTAAGTGGGCTCAGAAGCGAGTAGAATGATGAAGTGCGATAATCGCTATTTTTTGGATTGGAAACTAGAATCACCCCCCTCTCCAATCCATATCCGTAAGGGGTAGTTGGGCCAGCTTCCAATCGGATGATGGAGAATCTGAACGTCCAACTGGACTGAAAATAAACGTCAAATAACAAAATATCCTCTACCCATTCTATGTAATTACCTCTCAATTGGTATTTTTTATCCCCACCCAGAAAATAGGAATAACAACTTAATTTGGAGAAAGACTACACAACAAAACAAGAGTTAAATAAAAACAAAACCTGGAACGTTTCGAAATGAATGGCAATTTCATTTTCAACCGGACAAAAAAAAGCGAAAAAATGCGTCGCCGATTCGCTATTATTGCGAGACCGAAACTTAATAGTTAAATGCATCCTATTAAATGTTTCTCCTCGTTTTTTCAATTTATCTCCTGTTGTCGCAATTCGGGTAAAGGATAAGTGTAATAATAACAACTTTAAAAAAAAGACATTAAATGGACGCATATATGCCGAAAGGAACTAAATGTAGAAACATGTGGAATCTAAAGGAACTAGTTACATAGAATTGAGTAGCGTCATAGTTCTTCTTCTTCTAATTCATTTCTTAATAGTTGTTTTCAAGCACAAATACGTCCAAATAATCAATAATTTCTTTAGTTTTGTATTTTCCCTAGAAATGTACAATATAAAAAGGAACTCTAGGCTAATCCTCTTTAAGCCTCTCTTCTTTTGCGAAGAATTTGTCTCAATTTCGCTAGAAATAGCTCTGACGAAAGCAAGATACTCCTTTAATCCGTAGCAGTACAAAAAATGTCGAGACCCACGCTTTTCCCAGGTAAATAACGTCACAAAAAATGGACCACGTGATAAGGTAGGGCGGTAACGTCAAGACGAATTCCTCCCTCATATAAATAGGAGGAGTTTAATTTTTAGATTTCCCTAAAGTCTACCGTATTGACGTAATAATGTGTGTGGGCCTCTCCGTGCGCTGATTTAGATCTTAGGGAATTCGTCGCGAGCCTCGGTTTCGGACTCTCGTCAATATTCAATGAGGCAATCGAGTAAGAAAAGAGCCTGGTTATTTTCTCCCGGTAGCCGCCCGCGATGCTCTGACGGTAGCCGAGTTATCGATGTTTTCCCGTTTAAAAGTACGGTTAAGAATCGATTATCGAGGTACACCTCGGTGATCGATCGTTTTCACGGGTTCAGACGGCGGGTCAATTGATTTATCGCAAAGCACGATATGTCTCTGAAGCTGAGGCACCGGGGGACCGGGACCGAAGACAGAACGAGTCTCAAATCTAAAAGCTTCGATCCGAGACGCTCTGCGGCGCGGCGCGGTGCCTCCCCTGTTCCGATGTTTAGTCGTACATTTTTTATGAGCCATCAAGCTTTGTTTCCTTCAATTGCCGGTGTGCACTCGGCTTTGACCCATATTTCCAGAAATATTATGAACACGTGCTCTCGCGGCACCTTACCTGTTCCCCAAACGTCGTCGCCCCCCTCCCCCTCTCCGCGCCCCCTTTCCACCCCTCTCTCGCTCGGTCCTCCTCTTCAACTCGCGTTTTTCGTGTTAAGGGGCCGTTTATAAATTACGCAAGGTTATTAGGAGGGAGGAAGGTCAAGAGATGCCTTTGGGGGGTGGGATGCGGGAGGGGCTGTCAGGCACTGCCTTATGTAAGGCAACATGACCTCTTGCGGGAGAGAAAATTTGCTAGACTGTCCTTCCAAATGTCCAACATTTTCACATTAAGTTCAAAAATCTTCAAATGTTTCAAAAAAATTGTCAAAAAAATAAATCGTATTTTTCTCCCTATCGCCTATCTCCCGAATCTAGGGAGAATAAAAATAGAATAATATGAAGAGAACGCAGGAATTTTTAGAAGAGGAAAAAATACACTCCCAGGCAGAGAAAATGTTAATATTTTTGTAACTTCAACCGTAAAAATAACAAAATATTGAACTGCATAATTCTGTTTCAAAGATGTTTACCTCCAGCCTTATTTTTTCCGCGGCGCAAGGAAATCTTATGAATAACGGCGAGATGCCAGTGTTTTCCTCTGCCAACAACTGTTTTCATTAGGTTCCAACCGTTAAAATCATGAAATAAGTCGAGTAAAACTTCAACTTGGCAACAAAGTTTTATTGTGCAAACCGAGTACAGTGCTCTGATTACACATCAAGAAAAAGTGGAGGATTTTAATTTTTTCCCTCTGAACTGGCAATAAGGCTACTTGCCGCCCATTCATACCCTATGAGCCACACCGCAAGCTTAAAGCATCCCTCAAGCATCCTTCATCTCTTTTGGCTGAAGAGCGTAAAAAAGAGCTTCTTCGTGTCGGAGATTATTCTTTTTTCTTTTTTTAGCCTTTCCTCCTTACACGAACATCCGTTGCGATTATTCCTTTGAGATTAGAAAGTAGAACGTATCCTCTAAGATAAAATCTAATCGAGTGAATACTTGTCAAATTTTGAGAAATGCGCATTTGAACATGCATCATGTGACGTAAGCATTCTTCTTGGTATAATTCTGATGGAAAAATATTCAAACTCATGGCGGAGAGTACATCGAAGGAGAGGAATCCCACCTGAAATAATGTGTTTGAACAAAAAAACACCTCACACGTTTTGAATTCCTGTAATTATTATTTTTATGAATTGAAATTTTTAGGTTTGGGTGAGAAGAGCTTTAATGTTCCTCTGTACCCTTTTTCCCCAATGAAACTGAATCTGGATGCTTGGTTTTGTTGTGGGACCAAAGGATATCAGTGGCGTAGCCAAAAGAAAAAAATAAAGGGAAAAAGAGTCCCGGTCAAAAATATGTTAGGTGAGAGGTCCAAAGGTAAAATAAATTTCTAATAATTACGAAAGTTTCCCTCTTGTGAGAAAATCCTTTAGTCGCACAGTGGATCGAATCTTTTAGAGAGATCGGACACGAAATGTTTGACCAAGACTGCAAATTTTGATGTTTATTTCATCACATTGTAAATTTCAAGAGGTAATTTTAGTAGAAAATTTCACGAGTGAACCATTGAAACCACTTTTAGAACCTCAAAATTTTGTATAAACGGAGTCATAAGCTTTTACATTTTCCAAACGGTGTCCGACCTCTCCTATTGACTCGATCCACTGTGTGTGGGCTAAAGATTTGCACCTGGTCTTTTACAAGTGGATCTGAATCATGGTGACACACCTGGACAGATTTGTCTATTGCGTATTTGTGAGTTAATTCCAGAAACTGAATGTCTAGTACAGGGCCGGATTTACTTACTTCCCGCCCATGGACCGCCTGTATTTTGCCGCCACCTTATTCACATTCGTTTTGAAACATTAATAAAAACCATCCAGTGAACGTGCAGCAGGGAGGAGTGCATGAGACTCGTTTACTCGTGTTGGACACATTTTTTGCGAAGCCCTGTCAACACTACAAGCAAAAGTTCACGGAACTGGGCGCGAAAGTTAAGTTCCGTAAAACTATCTTTGTATGGACAAGGCCTTCCATTTATAAGAAATGAACCAAAAAATTATGAAAGAACAAACATAAATGTGGTTTAATAATTTTAACTTCCGCCGCCGCGCCGCGCTGACCGCACTGTGTTTGGCGCAATGCGTGAAGACAGTCTTACATGCGCTATGCGTTTCGGGCCGAACGCTGCTGCACGCGTTGTGTTTGACGCAATACGTGAAGTATTCATGCAGTCTTGTAGGCGCTATGCGTTTCACGCTGCCCGCTGCTGACCGCAGCGACCGCACTGTCTTTGGTGCAATGCGTGAAGTAATTGAAGTATTCATGCAGTCTTGTAGGCGCTAATATGTGTTACATGCCTACCGCCGCGCCGAGGGTTTCTCCTTTTCATCTCACGTTCTCGTCATCATTGCTCTCTGCACCGCGCCGTTCCAGGACAAATTCAGTGTTCGGTTTCTCTCTTAGTCTTAACTTGACTAATTAAAGGAGCTGTTTTTTGTATCAGAGAAGGACGACAAAATTAGAGATATACTCTCAGGAAATGAGAGATTTTGTCACCTTTTCTCGTTCTTAATTTTTTTTTTCTGAATTCGATTTTTCTTTATAGCTACATTTAAAAAAATTGCAAAATTTGCCGCCCCCTAAACTTGCCGTCATGGGCCCCGGCCCATGTGGCCACCCCCTTAATCCGGCCCTAGTCTAGTAACGATTGAATAGATTTACCAACGACTCTAATTTTTGTTTAAATTTGATTTTGTTCACAGGTTTTCGATTATTTAAGGAATTTTGTGAGTCCATTCCCGACGAGCCCATCCCTCAGTTAAGCTTTTACGAACAGGTAAGACTTAATTTTTCTGTCTCTTTTTTTGAAAAATTTAGATTTATGCTCTATATGTATGCTATTTTTATGTCTCAAATCATAAATTAAGCGTTGTTGGTACACTTCTACGCAACCTGAATAAAAATCAGTCGGTATCATTTTAACCGATTTACTAATAAAAATTAACGCTTCGTCTTGTCACCTAATACTCAAAGCCATAATAAATAATGCTGGCAACATTAATGCGTTCGGTTATTCTGCGTCGTCAGAAAGTTGTTCCTTAGACCGATCTTTAGGTAAGCGTATAAACTCCAGGCGTCAGTAAATTGAAATTCGTCTTATTCTTTTTTCCTTTTTCTCTTTTTTCAATTGTAGATTAATGAGTATAATTTTCTATCATGTTCACATTGACTCAAACGGTGCCTAATGCTTTCAGTAAGCGCGTTTGTAAAGCGTTTATGTATTAACGAAAGCGAAAACGTAACCAATTTGATAGTAACTCCTTGTCGCAAGTATTCCTGCCCTAGGGATGTCCGTGTTGCGCAATGCTACTTTAACCATTATTGTTAGGTAATTTAACCACGGGGATAGTTGAAGTAGCATTTTTTTGTTGTAAAATCTACATTGAAACATTGCAGTCACTTTTTTTTAGCAATTGAATTGTTAAATCAGCAATTTAATTTTTTCCGTGTGATTTTTTCGAATATTAAAATGAGTATTTTTGCGGTCGCTTTAAGAAAATGTTTTTTCGAGCTCGTGTTGAGAAAATAAAAGCAGGCCCTTTTAAAGGCGGATGAAGGCTCCGAGCCCTCGCAAGCAGCGGGAGAGGAATATACTTTGACAGTGAACATGTAACTAATTGAAAGGGAGAAGGGTCTTCGTATACTGATCAAAACTTTAAGCTTTTGATCACAGTCTTAACAAACGGCAGATAGGTGCCTGCCTGAAATGTCTCATCGTGAACCCTTCTCAAAAGCCGTACCCTTCGCTCTCGTTGCTGGGTTTTTATTAGCTGTTTCTGGCAACGTGTTTTGCAACTTGGGGCGCTCATTATCATTTTCCTGTTGCTTGGTAGTTAGTCAGGTAGTTCTTTGTATTTTGAGACTTTCAGCTGCAGCGAATACTTCCCGACTTTTTATGCGTGTAAGAATTTTCTAAAATGCCCCCAGATGTCTGAAATTCCAGTGTATTGATCGTTATAAAAATGATACTGCTACGGCCCAAAGGAATTATATTACTATTTTACTCATGATTTTTTTTGAAATATGCTTCTATTTTTCATTTGGAGACTGAAGCAATAGATTTTAGTGCAACGCCTAACTGGAAAAAAACACGTTGGATCTAGAGTCGAGACTCTTGAAAACATTGACAAGAAAAAATACTCTTGATTCAATCAGATTTAAGCTTAAATCAAAAGGAAATCCGCTCAAATTAAGATACTTGGTTCTTGATTTAAGCAAAAATCCGATTGAATCAAGAGTATTTTTTCTTGTCGATGTTTTTAAGAGTCTAGACTCTAGATTCAATGTGTTTTTTTTCCAGTGCAAGGATTATATGGATTGCATTTTGCAAAAAGGAACCTAGAGTACTCCAATGTCGCTATGATTGTGCGGCTTTTTTTACCTTGCAAATATAGACGGATCTCCAGGGTGTCTACAAGTCTAGAAATTCCGGAAAGTTCGGAAATAGTACTGATTTTTCGAGGACAGTCCGGAAGTACTAAAAAAGTGCGGAAATTCCGTCAGAAGTTCCGGAATTTTTCATTTTTGTCGCAATTTGAGAGAGAAATTCAAAGTTTTGTAATTTTTTGAATTTCGTCAAGTGGAGGTACTGAAAAAGTACTGAATTTTTCCGTTGAGGAGGTACGGAATTTCTCGGGAATGTACTGAAAAAGTACTGTAAAAGTGCTGATTCTTGGCTTGCCTGTTTTAGTAGACACCCTGATCGTTTAAACAAATATCGTTATTCCTAGTAAACAATAAATTCAAGACGAAAATTACCTTAGTAATTTTAATTTCCTGCATAATTTCAGTAATTTTATCGGAAAGAATGTAAGTTGCACAATCCTAGCAACATCGGAATGCTCTTGGTCCCTTCTTGCAGAATGCAATCCATATTTCACCCTAAACGTAATTTTCACGAGCACCCGGGATACAAGTAACGACGTAACATGTGTAATCACTTGAGGCTTCATAGTGGATTACCCTTCAAAGTTGGATATACCACAATCCTTGTCAGAAATTGATGTGAAAAGAGCCTGATGAATGAACGAACGAACGGCTCCTGATCCTACCAATAGATTGAGGCGAGATTGAAAGAATTGAAAGAAAATCTGACATCGTGAAAGGTCGTGCGAGAAAGATCAACAACCTTGTGCCCTTTCACGTCTCGTCGCTCCTCCGACGGAAAGGCGTATCTCAATATTCTCATGAGCCCTCTTTCACATGTAAAACTACGTCTCCTAGAGCTCATGCGGAAATCGAGATACGCTTTTACGTCTGAGCAGCGACCATCTTTCTTCCTCAGCGGATGCACTCTTCAATTTCGTAGTATTATTCCTGTATACGAGTATGTGTACGTTTCCTTCCCTGTTCCTTGCACATATTTTTTCGGCCCAAGGAAGTTTTCCACTTTAATATCCACGTTCTTTTGTACTCGGTTTCATTCTCTTTTTATTTGTCTTCCCATTTCCGCGCCGTACGTTAGCCGCGTCTCCTTTTCGAGTGTTTCTCTCCCGCGTGAATTGAACGTTTCACGTGATTTACACGAATTGCCAGAAGTACACTGGAAAAACGACTCCGGTTGTGTAAGCCGCACTTACGGGCTATATAGACATACTTTCCGTGTTCCAGTCTCATAGGCCGAAAGTTCTGGGCGTAGCACCCGGAGCAGTCTAAGCTACGGCTCCAGCACTCGAAACTTTCGGCCTATGAGCGCGGAACGGAAGGTATGTCTCTATAGCCCGTAACTTTTTTCAGTGTAGAAAATCATATCCAAGAAGTAGACATTAGTGTGTGGAGGCAAATTAAGGGCATGGAAACTTTGCTTTCATAATTTCCAGTCTAAAGTTGATGTCGGGGTTACATATTCTCGTTGCAAATAATCAAGGAAATGAATGTTGCTCGCTGTAATAAAATACTGATATTTTGAAAATATCTGAAAGTATTCGATGAAAAGGGCGATGGAATCGCAGGATGAAAAATGTGATTTGGAGACAGCATAAGTGTATCGCATTTAATGCGTTAATAGACAGGATACAATTAAATTTTCAATATTCAGGCAAACTTTCACTTGATAAAGCTGAATTGACCGAAAAAGGGGTATCGATGACGGTCGTCCGTGGTCCCTCCTGGGTAAATTCCGTCAACTCCACGATTTATTGCTCATTGGGGGTCAATATTTTTTGCGTAATGCATCAAGATTTGATCATTTTCGGTCTCTTAGTAGGTCTAGTGCGGACCTGAACATAAGTCTGAAGGCCGATTCTGGTGTAAAATGCGGATTTTTCGGCATTCGACCGCAAATTCAGTGGCGCAATCTGTGGTTTTATCATTGGTATGAACATGGTTATTAAGGACGCCTTTTAAAGTCATTGAACGGCGGAAACATTTTTTACGTAACAACCCTTGCTTTACTCTGAATCCGTATTCTTGCGGTTCACGTAAGAGGAAAGAATTTTCCGCAAGGAAAGTCAGGCCCGCAAAAAAGTCGCAGATCGTCCGTTTGAGAGTCGCAATAACATCGTGACAAAAGGAATCGAGTTCGCAGTTGTCAGACTGTCAAATAAACACAATAAAGTGCTACAGGTCGTAATATTTCCGTCCTCTCTGGCAAAAACAATTTGGTTTCATCATTCTACTGTGATGGATCAAACATATCAACGAAAAACCGATGTACAGGAAAGTAAATATTACGCAAAAAAAGATAGAAAGAATGGCAAATAACCCCTTAATATGACCAAATTAGTACGACTTGATCGAGTAAAGTTGGGTCCGTCGACGATTGGAGTCGCGAAACTCGTATTTCGATTTGCGACGTTGCAAATCTCTTTTCGCTCTCATTTTTTCAAAGAAAAATCAACGAACTTATACAATTTTTTCAAAGTAAAATTAATGTATTTAGTTATTTCGAATTCTTACCGATTTCTTTTCATCCTGAACAGAATATTCTGTTAAAATTTTGAATAAGCAAAATCACTGGCTTTTTTTGAAAAAAATAAAATAACAAGTAAATATTTTGAAACGTTGCAGCAGTCGGGATACCATGTTTTGGGACTGTCACCATAGCCATACTACTCAACACCTTTCAACAATGAATTTTCTTGCAGAGTTGAGCGAGCATGAGCATTATTAATGAGTACCGTAAAGCCCTCTTGCGATGGCATGGTCAGGCCCCTTCACTTCATGGAATAGGCAAAATAAGCTCCTCTCAAGCTTCAATAGTCGTACTACGTGATCTGATTTTGCTCCACGATAAGAAAAGGTTGAACACACGCTGGCCCAGACAAATAATTCGAAGGCAATGAAAGAAAACGTCTGCTATTAATGAGCCGGACAATTTCAATTTCAGTAGACTTCGGTGAAGGTATGCAAGCTATACGTGGAAGTTTAACCAGTTGATCACTTCGAAGAATAATGGAAAAGAATGAAGATGTTTTATAGAATCTATTGAGTGTACAAGTCAAATGATGCTTATTACCATTTTCCACATCCTCAATTTTCCTTCTATTGCTTTTATACTGAGAAAATCAATTTTTGTTTCCATAAAACTAAACCTCCAAATAACATGCGTTACGCGTTATTCTTATGATTTTATGTAATGGAGTAAGATTTGGTCGATTAGCCAAGTCTTTTCGGATCTTCGATTGTTGTGATTGATGGGAAGGAAGCCATGATACCTCCCATAGACGCTAAGTATTTTAAGATCACGCACCTGATAATGGATATTTAATCAATGTAAACGGGTGAGACAGAAGTTAATATCGCAGATCATATATGTTTCGCTCAGTGAAGGATCCGAGATTCGTTCAGCATTATATTCGCCCGGTGACAACTGATGAATAAGTGCAATACTCAATACCTCTCCCTCATCCATCTTGCATATCCATCTTCATTATGTAAAAAGCAGTGCTGATCTCGAAAACTAACTCTTACACTAGATGTAGCCAGCTATGTGGGATTCCAATGATAGTTTGTCTTTTTGATGATACCCAATTTGTTCCTAGGCTATCGATGTTCCAATTTAACTGGGTGTCGTGTGCCAAGTATGTGCAATAATTGGGCTTTGGCGCAAAGAAAAAGCAGCGCAGCCCTGATTTCTTTTATATCGATCGATACTTTTGATTTTCACATCTGTATTATTCCATCAAACATTTCGTTGGCTCCTAAAAATTTAATCCCCTGAATTGGAAGAGGGGGAAGAAAATACTCGACTACACGAGCCGATAATTTAAGCAGCCGTTTTTCAGTCAGAGGAGTAACAATAAGCCTCTAGGCGCGCGAACCGATCTTTTCAATCGACAGAACCGAACTTAGATTCAGTGAACCGGCCAAAGTTTCAGTTCACCGAACCGAAAACTTCAGTCAAAGTGGAACAAGTTTCATTTAAACAGAAGTTCTCTTGGTCTTTGAATTGAACTCTAGATTCACTGAGCCACTGTTGCACAATTTAGTCAATCGAAGGAATCGGTTCGCACGACTAATGGTTCAGTTTTCTGAACAAAAAGCGGCTACCGAAATCATACAAATAAAATCGTTTCTCTACATGGGCAATGGAGACGTTGCATGTGTGAGGAATTTGCGATATGACTGTCGACTTTTATGTAAAAGTTTGCGAGAAACACGATGGTGCTACATGGTTTTCTCTGAAATCAACTCCTAAGCTCAACAAAAGCTCTCAAGTTGAGGCCAGAATGGAGGGAATATCCCACGCTATCCTGAGAGTCCACCTCTACATCAAAACAATCTCTCCATGCAAAGATAGGGAGCAAATACATTGACAGGGCTACAACTTTATTTGGGGATTCCAAAACTAAAAACACGGCATCCCTGCTAATGTATTTGCTCCCTATCTTTGCATGGAGAGTTTGTCTTGATGTAGAGGTGGACTCTCAGGATAGCGTGGGATATCCCCTCCATTTTGGCCTCAATTTGAGAGCTTTTTGAGCTTGGGAGTTGATTTCAGAGAAAACCAGTGGCACCATTGTGTTTCTCGCAAACTTTTACATAAAAGTCGACAGTCATATCGCAAATTCCTCACACATGCAACGTCTCTATTGGCGTCTCCTAACCTTTTTACTCCCCACACGCCACACGTGCCCGGTTAGGGCTGCAACACACCCCGGTTTGCATCTCATAATCAGTCTCGAATCGCCACGTGTGGAACGCAAACAAGTTAGGTGACTAAATCGACCCACCATCTTCGACCCGAACTCATCTATCCGCGTAGCTTGAAAATGGGATGGGCATTTTCGCGGAAATGGTCGTCGTGAGCGCATTCGTATTGAGCTTTCGCATCCCGTTGTCGCAGCAAGGAAGAGGACCGAGACGTTGAGATCGGCTCGGTTGGACGTGTATGAGGGAGGAAAGGGGGGGATGGGCCGCGCCGGCGAGAAAGCGGATTGGCAGCCCGCACGACACGACATGAGCCGTAACGAGCCGATGCCGATGAGACGACAAGACGCAAGACGCGAGCGCGAGACACGCGTGTCGCCCTCGCTTGCTTATTATTCGCGCCCAATTGCAGTCATTATTCAATATATTCAAGCAGCCAGCAGCGCGCTCCGACGCGCCTCCGCGCCACGACGATGCGATGCGCCGCGCTGCTGCGGCCAACGTGCCCCCACCCCCGGCCGCCCCTCGTTTCCGCCCTCATCGATTTCGCGTTCCTCACCCGACAAATCGCGAGTTTTATTCGTCGCTGAAGTGTGCAATCATGCGGAGGGTTCCCGGCCCCGGAGAAATGAAATTAAGGAAGATTGGCTCCGTTGTCTAGTCTGCGTCTCTGCCGTGCTAAGGAAGAACGCCGTATGAGCTTTCCAGGGTTGCCACGGTGAAGGAAAACCGGGAAATGTCAGGGAATTTTAAAAAGTCAGGGAAAACCGGGAAATGTCAAAGAACCTTAAAAAAGTTCGGAAAAACTGGGAAATGTCAGGGAATTTTAAAAAATCACGGGAAACCGGGAAATGTCAGGGAATATTAAAAAGTCAGGGAAAACCGGGAAATATCAGGGAATTTTAAAAAGTTAGGGAAAACCGTGAAATATCAGGGAATTTTAAAAAGTTAGGGAAAACCGGGAAATGTCAGGGAATTTTAAAAAGTTAGAGAAACCCGGGAAATATCAGGGAATTTTAAAAAGTCAGGGAAAACCGGGAAATTTCAGGGAATTTTAAAAAGTCAGGGAAAACCGGGAAATGTCAGGGAATTTTAAAAAGTCAGGGAAAATTTGTTAAATCACCTTCATTTGCTTCCTAGAATGGGTTTGAGGTTCCGAGCAACAAATTTTGCCTGAAAACTATTTTCAATTATGCCTTCTTAACCATCCGTCACATCTTCAATTGTCAGGGAATTTTACCAAAATATGTCAGGAAAATCAGGGAAATGTCAGGGAATTTCATTTTCTAAATTCTGTGGCAACCCTGGCCTTCAGTCGTTGCCAAGTTTCTTCCGATAAAACCGAATTTACTGAGAAAATTGCGGATAGTATTTCCCATGATTTTCAGACAATTTTGTACGCCGTTTAATCTAAAGTATCTGAAAATTTCAAGGGAAAATATGCATGAATGTTCTCATAAATACGTATTTTATCGAGGGAAATTTGGCAATTCTCGAAGGTTCATACGGCGTTCTTCCTTAGCACGCAGGTCTGCCCGTGACTCCTCGTCAGGGAGCGCTCGAGCGTTGCGTAACGCACCCGAAGGGGTGGTCGGCGCAGTCTACGTTACGGTGCGTGACGGGGGAGTGGACTCGAAGCCGTCGTTACGCAACGCAATGAGCGAGGGAAATTGGACGTATTTACGCAAGGAGGAACTTTAAAATGCGTTGAATTAATGAGAAGGAACCATGAAATCCGCGAATCTACTTCCAGGGTTGCCGGCGGCTCAGAAAATCAGGGAAAGTCAGGGAAGTTCTGACATATTTACTAGCCACTAAAATACATCACTGATCCTACAATTTTTTTACCATTCCTGGTCTTTCGAAGGATCGTCATCTTTTGACTAGCCACTGAATGCCTTTTTCTATTATTGAATCCTTAAACAAGGAAATTACGTCCAAGTTTATTAAAAGTCAGCCTCATAAAAAAAAAAAAAAAAAAAAAAAAATGGTGGAAATTTTGTTGAAAGCTTAGGGAAAGTCACGGAACTAGAAGATTTCGGAGCCAGGGAAAAGCCAGGGACTTTGAAGATAAAAACTCCATGGCAACTCTGACTACACATAGTTTCCTTCAGCATAAAGACGTCCAATCACGGGCTCAATCAGGAAAATCTATGTGGAAAAATCATGTAACGTACCAGGAGGGTGAAGTCGCCTGAGACCTCCGTTTCTGTGTATCGCGAAAGGAGGGGAGGTAAATCGACTCGTTATACGACAAAGTAGTCCAGGAATATTTTATTCCAGAAAAATGTGACTCCGTTTGGAAAGAAATTGTGGTAGCGGTGAGGCTCTCCAGTTTTAGTTAAGTAGTTAAAAATGTAGTTTTGTAACGGCCTACTGAACCATTCACAAGTTAAGGGAGGGTCAATGTGGTATGAACATTTCTTGACTTCAAGGGTCCGTACGTGCGAAAGGTGTATGAATTTTGGCTTTCGAAACTTTGCTACCCATATGTTCATTTTCTTCATAAAGACATTTCAGGACCGTCGTGAGAGTAAATTTCACCTACGCCAACAGCAGATTTGGCGTGGGAAGCCACTATGCCCCAAGCGAATGGGAACCTTTTGTGCCCCTTGAGACGGGCCTAATGCTTTTTATGTCGTGTGCTTTATTTCACCAAGAAAAAGTAGTTGAAACGTGGCGAAAACGTGACGTGGTTTATAGCCGAGGCGTGCCCCGGTAAAACACTTTTGGCAACAAAAATCTCAGTTCAGCAGGTGTTGATACAGCTCGTTAGTCCTATGCGGGTTGCTACTTAGACTGGATCAGTTGTGCTACTCATATAATATTGTTTCAAAGGCTGAAGCTTACAGATTAGCAAAAACTATCAAGATCCGTCCAAACGCAAGTTTCTACGTCAAATATTAATGCAATGGAGATAATTCTTATCGAAAAACACAAAGTGGAACGCGCGTTCAGCAGAAAGTAACCAAACCACATCGGCTATTTTCAAATTTAATAGACACTTTAATTTTTTACATGAAAACGGTTGTGCGGATTTGTGTTTAAATTCCAGTGAATTTTTTGCATAGTGCAAAACAAGCTCCTTAAAATTTCTAGAGGAATTTTCCCGAACGCTCTCTTGTAAAAAATTGAATTGCCTGGTTAAATTTGACAAAGCTGATGTGGCTTGGTTCCTTTGGCTAAACGCAGTCCAAGTATGACGTCATCTACCGCGTTAGTGCATATCATTGGTCGCTCCCACCTAGGTTTCATAAATCAAGGATACCTACACACATTTTTATGCACTGGTTGCTCGACGTAGAACACGGATAAAACAAGGTTGGACAAAACAATGGCACGCGTCACCGCGGTGGATGACGTCATACATCGTGTTTTTCGGAAAGATCTTCGTTAATATTGGACATAGAAACTTGGTGTTTTGACAGATTACTATTTTTTGCCGAATCCGAAATCATCAAAACACGACACTGCGAGTAGCGCAACTGACCCATTATTCCGTAACGGGTTTCAGCTGAAACCTAGTCTCTTCCTGGTGCTCGTCTCTCATGCAAGCATGCCATTTGGCTAGCTTTTTCTGCATGTTACACCAAGGATACATTTTTACGGGAATTGAAGTTTCGAAACAATGACGAAAGAAGATTACTTACGTAGAAAGGTTGAGATAAGGGTATCGTTTCCTGACTTTCATACGATGGTCTCTGCTATAACTTGAATAATATTAGTTTTCAATGGTCCATTCTTGCCAGTTGAGGTAAGAAAGGATATTAGAATGAGAAAAAAGAAAAATCGCGCCCCTTACTTACCGTGTCTTAATTTTGTACAATGTAAAATTTGTGACCATAATAATATTACTAAAAATCGTACAAAATTATTATTTACATACGTTATTTGTCATTCCGAACAGAGATTGCCAGAATCCACTATGGCCCGGCGATTGAAAGAAAAAGTGATCCCTTTGAGAATACCATTAACCCCTTTAAAATACATTTGTGTCCCGTAATTATGAGACAATTTAGGAGGGTATGCTCACTTCAACGTAGACAATTAAAAGCTAGCTAATCATTATTGAAAGCCAGGTAAAACCTGAAAAAGTCACTGAATTTTACTCGACCCTCAAAAGTTAGGGAATTCCCCTGCAGGATTATACAATTTTATCCTCCAGTCAAAACAATGCATCTTTTTCAATGATTTCCAGGAGCTTTGCACTTAAAAGTTTCTGCAAAGATTTTGTATGAGAAACTATATCCCCCCCCCCCCCCAAGAAAAAAACATTGAAACCCCTGAGAAAAGTTAAGGAATTTGATGATCAAAATCCCTAAAAAGTCGGTGAATCATGAGATCCAAGAAAACTTTTCACCCTGAATAATAAAGGAATACAAAAATTTTCCGATGTTGGCCTCAGCCCAAATTACGAGCGCCGTATCGAGAGCCTTTCCTTTCGCCTTGTAGCCTAAAGAATGCGAAATTAATAGATTTTGTTCGATAAAGTCTTGTCCGAAGTCTGCGCTTAATTCAAACTGCGGATTTGAAAATGGACGCTGTAGAGTTAATTACGATCGTCTCTCGCGAATGTGGTCTGGAGGGCATCTTCGCGAGTTGCCCGCTCTACCCATCGAGCCCCGAATCGAAAGGATATAGCGCTGCCGTACTAAGGAAAAACGCCGTATGAACATCTGGGAGTTGCCAGATTTCCTCCATAAATTTATCATTTTTGAGGATATTCATGAGTAATTTCTCTCGAAATTTGCGGATGATTTAGATCTGGCTGCGAATGAAATTATCTGAAAAATCCGAGAAAAAATATTCACAAATTTTGCTGTAAACTCGAATTTTATCGAATGAAATTTGGCAACGCCTGAAGGTTCATACGGCGTTTTTCCTTAGCACGGCAGAATAGGATCTCAGCGACAAGGGTTTTCGTGCACTATTAGTTTGCAATGGAACCCGGAACCGGGAACACAGCGTCGAGCAACCTCTGCGCAGCGCCGTTCCTGGAATTTGTTCGGTCTCGGCCAAGAATAGACTCGATGCTTTAATATGAGCTCTTGGCAATTTTCTGAATGACCTCACGGGACAGGGGACTAGGGGGGGGGGAGACCAGGGGGTGGCAACTCGGGAACCGAATAGTGCTAACTGCGGGTGTACGGCTCTCGTTCCCTCCGGTCGCCTCGCCCCCCCCCCCCTCCCCCCCTTCGTTTTCCGTCTTCTCATCCACTCCCAGCAGCCCCTAATCCAATTTGTACTGCAATCGAATAAGTGTAACGGAATAAACACACATTTTCGCTAATATTGTTTTGAAGCAATAGTAGTGGAAGTATTTACTTGCCAACGACGGTCAGGGTATCGGGAATAGTCGTGGAGTTGCCTAAAAACAGGAGAGTTGTGAAGTGATTAGAGAACTTCTTTACTCGAAAAGTAACTGTATACTGTCGTGCCTAGGAAAACGCAGTATGAGCCTTTAGACGTTGTCGAGCTTCCTTCGATAAAAACCGACTTTACTGGAAAAATTGCGAATATTATTTTCCTACATTTTCAGACAATTTCGTACGCGATTTAATCTAAAATATGTGAAATTTTTAAGGAAAAATACGCATAACTTTCTTCAAAAAAACCTTTTTTATTCTGGAAAATTTGGCAAATCTCGAATGTCCATACGGCGTTCTTCCTTAGCTCGGCAGTATAGATGCACAGATCTTTATAAGAACTTCACACTCACACGCATGCTCATATATACACGATAACTTTACCGAGTCAAGTGTATTTTAATAACCGTGAAAAGGGATGTCTGCCTATTAATTTGTTTGTGTGTTTATTTTTAATCCCTTTCTTTTTTATTTAGAAAGTTAAATCGACCGGAATTGTAGAAATTATGTGTACAACACAGGATTAGGGCGCCTTCAATTCGAGTGATACTTTCCGCTTCGCCGTCGAGTTAGTTTAGTTGCGTGACCTAACTTAACCCAACCCGTGACCTCAAAAGGTAACCGTATAGTTGCAGGGTCTAACTGAGAACCTCTTACTCACTCACACGCTCATATGTGCACGGTAATTTTACCGAGAAAAGTCTAGTTTATGAAAAGAGATATCTGCCCATTAATTTACTCCAGTGTTTATTTTTAATCCCTCTCTTTTTATTTAGAAAGTCCTATTGACCGGAATTGTAGAAATTGTGTTTACAAATACAGGATTGGGGCGCCTTCAACTCGAGTGATACTTTCCGCTTCGTCGTTGAGTTAGTTTAGATGCGTGACCTAACTTAACCCAACCCGACTCTGTTCCGATCGGTTCCTGACCTTCGTGACCGATCAGAATCTTAAAACTCGACGTTTGAGGATATTTGAAGAGGCACTGAACGGTTTTAATGAAAATTCTAACATACATCAAAGTAAATTTACGCTGAAAAAATTTGAAATCCCACTGGCTTCTAGGCGCTTTCCTTTTACACTGCTCTTTTACCGAGTTTTCCGCTTGTTTTTTCATTTTTTTCCTTTTCTATTTTTCATTTGATCATTCGGAGGAAAATGATGAAGGTTCATAATCTTTAGATCATAAACGCACAAGAGAGACAATAAAAGAACAGATTGTTAGTCGGTCTATTAAGGCGCTTTTTCAACTCTTCGGGCCCGCAAAGGCAAGGGCTATAAATTTCAGATATGCTTTTGTTTGCTCAAAGAATCTTACTCATACTTCTTTTTCCTTTTTTAACGAACGCCTACAAATAGACTTGAATTATTGAAATAATATCCCTCATCTTATATCAGAACATTGACTAGTATAACGTTTACCACTGCGTAGAATTCTATATCTGTTAGAAAAATAGATGTGTGAGAGACAATATCACCAAGTTCGATATGAACATTTAAAATTCAAAAGAATATGTAATCATTTGTTGAACCGGCTCAATCAATCGAATTGTATTGCGTACGCAATAAAGAGAATACTTCTAACCGAGAATAATTCTCTCGTAGCACCGTTACGATGTCATTCTACATATTTTTTAGAAGGAGAATTCTTTCATGATAGTATAAGGAAAAGCGTGTTTAGACAATCGGTATGTTATTTCCTTATGATCCTACACTGTTGAAACTGCGCTTTAATTCACGTGTTCCAGAGCGCCTTCATTTTCATTTGATACTGTGCAACACCTCAGTGCTGCAATAGTTGCACGAAGCGCCGTGTTCGATTTTGCGAAACCTCGATGGTGAGGTTATTCTTATGAAGAAAATTGTTTTCCAGCGCATATCTGAAACTTCCTTTTTCCAGCAACGATGATTCGCAAATCTGATTCTCTTCGATGTACGACTTCGTTGATGGTTTCTGCAGTTACTTCGTGCGGGAAAACTAATCAGGGTATTTGAAACCTACGGCGAACGTAGAAATTGTAAAGTTTACAGATTGCATACAGTTTCCTTCGACTTCCTTAAAAATCCGCGGTATAGAATTAAAAATGTGTTGTTATTTTTTGACAGGAAACTCTAATTTTAGTCAAATCTTTAAAATTCGAAAATTTAAGAAAAAGTCTTTTTGGATTCAGAGTTCAGGTTCTTGAAAATTTGACAGTAAGAAAAAATACTCCAGATTCAATCGGATTTTTGATTGAATAAGGGTTTCCACTCAAATTAAGAGGCTTGGCTCTAGATTCAAGTGAAAATCCAATTGAATCAAGAGTATTTTTTCTTGCCAAATTTTTTAAGCGTCTGGACTCTGGACCCAAGAGACTTTTCTCCAGTGCTAATATTTTCACATAAACAAGAGATTTGCAAGTTTTTAACACTCTCAGTAGGTGAAGAATTTGCGTTGTTAAAACAGTCGAGAGGCAAATTGACCCTATTCACAGGATTCAGCCTCGATTGCATGCTTTTTAGCGTAATGAAAGAAGCTCAACAATTCCCCTCTTTTTAATATTTCACTTTTTTCTCTCTTTCGCGACGTTAAATCATGTCATCATAATTCAATTGTTACGCCATTCGTAGTATGTTCTTGTCACCAAGGGGATGTTAATCCAATCGTATCCTCATTTTTTGCTTCATCCCCTATCGCAGTCGGTCCTTCTCTCGTCCCCCCGCTCCGCGATTCTCGAGTCGTCGCCACCGCATGGTCGGGAGCCGTAGCCGACCTTATCAAGAGCAGAGCTTGAGTGCTCCGTTAAAAGAAAGCAGTAAAAAAATGAAGGAGGGGAAAGAAAGGCTTTTCCTTCCGATTTTACTTTTTACGAGAAAGCACATAAAGTGTTTCGTTTTGTCCGCCCGTTCTCTTAATTTAAAGTATCGCCGCTGTTTTATGAGCGCCGCTCGCCGGCGAACTCGCCGGTTGAGCCCGAATAAACGGAAGCGTCCTTTCCACCCCCCGTGCGAACGCCCGAAACTTGGCGAGAGAGCTCGGAGTGCGAGCCACCCCTTCGAGGATCTTCGGCTCGGCGTGTTACAGCGGGCAGCTTGCGATTCTGTCTGATGTTTCAACCCCCCTTCCCCCCTACTGCTTCGCGCAACCTACTAATTCAAGTGCGAATAGCGTTTTGAACGGAACCGCCGTTATAGAAATGAAAAAGTTGGGGATGGCTCGCCGACCAAGACCATCACCGGAGGAATGGAAAGAAAATGCTACGTGCATTAAATGGAAGGCAGTAGGTCTCGCTCGAAAATAATGAATTGAAAACGATCGGTCCATCTATTCCCTGACGAACGTCCCAGGTTGCAAAATGGACTCGGAGAGTTCAATTTTTCTGCGGACCAAAACAGTGCAATTTCTGTCCAAAACGTTCCTGATTTTTACGTGTGGCGAGAAGATAGATTAGTGAAATTTTTAAGTGGCAATTTTGTAACGGCGAAATGGATTTCGTATTGAAATTCAAAACAACGATTTCTGGCTCATTTGTAAAAAGAATTACGTGCATAGGGAAAATGAAAGGTACTCTCTTAACTGAATCGGATATTGAGGAAAATTGTGCAACGTAGGAAATTGCAAAACGTGTTCTAAATGTAGTTATGTTCTTCTACTGGTCATACCACATTTCAAGGTACCATTTCCACATGTCCACTGGTACCCACATTTCAAGAATATGAAGAAATTATAACACAACCTAACCATGAGCACGTAATTTCTTTTGATTGAATTCATGTTTATAAAACTCTTTTAACGTGAATACACGTTCACTCGATGGTTCTCTCCGTATCTTGGACGATATTCCAGTCAATACTGGACGAAGAATGCTGGCGTTGCGGCGTCATTTTTGTTTCATTATTTTGATCTAGTAATTGAAACGCCGAGTTTAATTTGTGAAAATTACTAGTCATCCTTCACCTTGAGGGTTATGCGATAGTAGCTACAAGAAAGTCGAAAAAAACGTATCAAATATTTCGCTTCAAGCTCGCGTGCTTTAGGAGGGATTTTGATTCGGGGCTCCCTTAATCAAACGCTGGCGAGACACGACTGGTAAAAGTTTTAATATCACGGACCTTGGACTGGCGATAACTCTTTGTAGTTTAAAAAATTTGAATTCATATTACACCTTTAGTTTATAATACTAAGGAGTGAAGAACTAAGACACTCCGGTGTTCAAGAGACAAGCCACGAAGGCTTACTGTGCTTCGCTGTGGCCGCTTCGCGGTTGCTGTCGTATTATTCAGGAAAATGTTTACGAATTTAATCACTTCAAGTTTATAGTGACTCGTCACGATAGTCGTGAATTTAGGTCCAGGAAAAACGCGCCATGATCTTATCAATACTATTCGCAGAGGAAAGAAATGAAAGAGGAACTGAAACAATATGCATACACCAAGAACGCGCTGTACTCATGGAAGTTTATTCATCAAGGGTATCGACGGTGAAACTACCAAACCACGTATCTCGTTTGCGGTGTTTAAAAATCTACGCTCGCATTTTTATTTTTTTGAAGTCGACCAAATCAATATCATTCCTTGAAATTTTCACAGAATTTTTTCCGCACAAAGAGGAAAAATCACAGAAATTTTCAAGACTAGACGTTAAGTAGTTTTTCATTTAAAAAATAAAGTATGACAGAAAGTCTGCGACGTCGCAAACCGAGATACGTGGTTTGGTAGTTTCACCGTCTGTATGCTCTATGTATCTGATTAGTATTTTGACCAGTTTCCTAATAATATTGAAACTTCTAGCCCAAATATCCAATGCACGACAACATATAGCGATGGTGAATTTACCACACAACGTATCTTGTACAACAAATCAATATCGTTCCTTGAAGTTTTTACAGAGTTTTCTTCTATGGAAGAAGAAAAATCACGGAAGTTTTGAGGAATTGGTGTTGAGTTGTTTTTCATTTATAAATTGAAGTATGCAGGAAGTTTACAACGTCGTAAACCGAGATACGTGGTTTACGTCAAAAGTAACTGAACTAGATTCAAATGGCTAACTCAACTTCCCGGCTCAGGTGATTGAACTTTCCGATCATTAAAACGGAATTTAAGTATGTTTCTTGTAATGAAACGCGGATTTACTGGGAAAATTCTCCATTCTTTCCTTCCAATGATTCAGACAATTTTGTTCGCAGTTTGATCTAATACATCTGAAAATTTCTAGGGGAAATATGCATAAACTTCCTTTGAAATGAATCTTTTATTAGGAGAAATCAGGCAACATTCGAATGCTCTTATGGCGTTTTTTCTTAGCGCGGCAGTATTGGTGAAGGGAGGGCGCTTGCATTCTTAATTTTGTTCTCAGCTCCAAGTCCGATTTGAACGAATTGAATTCACGCTTAAATGCGCGCAGAACTGCACGGAAGAGGTTTCTCGCTCTCTCAGATTCAGAGTGGGACAGGCAACGAGGATACGAAGATATAAAGCTGCACAGTGTCAGCACTTTGAGCTCTAGTGCAACAACTCTGACCCCCCGTTTCTCTATTGATTTTTTCCGCTCAATTTTTGGTAATAACATATGTTGCGCTTGTCTTTATCGCAGTTATCGATACCTCTCATGTCTCGGCTGCTGAGAGCGTGAGTCTATGCGTTCCAATCAGGAGGTAGAAGTTGTTTTCATACTACGCCTTTATTTCTAAAGTCGAACAATACTTCTTTTCTGAGGACAATTACTCAGTGCTCCCCGTCAAAAAATAAAGGAAAGAAAAACCTCCGTCGAGTAGGAATACAATTCTATTCCAATTTCTACGTGAGCCCTGTTCTCCGTATAACTTCAAGCTGTCTGGAGCTCATGTGGAAATAGAGATGCGCCCTTACGTGAGAGGAGCGACGAGAAGATAGAAGTATTTCAGCTGATAATCGTATGCTTCAAAACTTCACATTGGAAAAAAAAAACATTGGATCTAGAGTCCAGACTCTTAAAAACATCGACAAGAAAAAATACTCTTGATTCAATCAGATTTAAGCTTAAATCAAGAACCAAGCCTCTTAATTTGAGCGGATTTCCTTTTGATTTAAGCTGGAATCTGATTGAATAAAAAGTCCGTTTTCTTGTCAGTGTTTTCAAAAGTCAGGACTCTAGATCCAATGTGTTTTTTTTTTCCCCCAGTGCAGTTCTGTTCACCTTTGTAAGAACTGCGAGTAAATATTTTCAACATCTTATTTTCCATTCAAACCATTCCCAACAATTCCAACTTCCGTCAGATTTGGTCCACGCTATGATGCCTCCATAGTGTTTAACCTATAGATGCAACGGTTCTACCTAATCTCAGAATTTTTTTAATAATTGACTTTCGACAGATCGGTGCTCCGTGGCCGATGAATATGGAAAACTTGCGGCCCGATTATTGAATCTATGTCCATAAAACAAGACAGTAGGCCGATGATTGAAGTTGATAGACAAAGCTATAGACAAAGAAGACAAAAGGGATATGGAGGGATCCTATTGGTCGAAGTTAGTGGTTGCAATGGACAAAGGACTAACGGACTATAGGTAAAAGACTAACTAAAGGCAACTCACGAGAGACCCTATACTTAGTTCATCATTTTCTCCCTTAGTCTGTAGGAGCCACCCAGTTCAACCAATAGGATCGCTCCATACTCCTTTTGTCTTATTTGTCTATAAATTTCAATATAATCAATCCTATGATCCCAATATTGACCATGTAAAATATCACATTTCGATGTCTTATTGTACTGTTTTAAACTTTCAATAGTCGGCCCGCCGATCTTGTGCCCATCTTCACGCGCCACTGAAACTGAAAGAAGCTATGAGGAATTTAATTAGACATGGATGACCCTGACCCGAATAGATACGAGATAAGGTTGGTTTGTTTGCCCTCGCTGTCTGCGCTCCCGCACCCACAGGTTGTGTACTCTCGCTACTAAAAAAGGAACAACCATCGTCATCAAAAAGATTCTTCTTCCGCCGCCAACTTTGATTCAGTAACCGAACGTTACCGTGAATTATTCGATTTTCAGTTTAGCTTCAAACAGGATTTTCTTTTTTGTTTCGCATACTCTCTTATCATACCCATAAATTGCATAGTGAAACTACGATAGCTTTCATTAGAAGGACAACGAGAAAAAGTGAGCCTATCGAGGTTGAAGTCAACTGCAAATTGAAGTAAAAAATGAAGAAGCTATTATTAGTTTACTCCACGCCCAACCGGGGCTGGAACCTGGTTTATTTGAAGGAAAACTGCATGTTTTACACTATTTGTTTTTTGGAGTAGAGAATCAATGGGAAAATTGACTGTAGCAGTCAAATAATGCGATAAATCTCTACGAATTAACGAGGCCTTCTTCGAGTTACTGAGGTAACCTACTAGAAACCGTGCACTACTGAGGTAAAAATAAGAACACTTTGAGTTATCAAGGTGAAATTTTTTGTGATAGGTCTTCAGTTTTGGCCTTTTTGCGGGAGAAATTAGGGGTTCTCTTTGAGTTATCAATGTTGTTGGGCTATCGAGGTTCGACTTTTATGTGCTACGGTATGAGAACAGCCATTAAAAATCGGAAAAAATAAGCGAGGAAAAGGGCGAGGAAAAACCGGGGAAAGATAGAGAAAAATAATATAATGACCAAAAAGTGAACAATCAGGAAACGTCTCACAGCCGTATACCAAAACCTTAAAGTTGTTATTCACTTTCGTTAATTTTCTCGTAGGACATGCAATGTCTTAAAAGTTGATCCAGAAAACCGTAGAAAAGGTATAAGAGCTCCAATTAGAAACTCTGCTGGGAGCCACCTTCAAATCAGTTAAAATTCAGTGCAGACATAATTGCACCAACAATTTCTTGACGGACATTTTTAGTCCTAAATGGCTAACTTAAGGCTAAGATAGTTGTCCAGGGGTAATCAGCGGCGTGGCGTGCTTTGCGATATATCGATTGATCCATCATTTAAACCCCATGGAAAAGGATCGATAAACAGGGTGCCCGCAACGAAGCCCTTAATAATCGATTCTTTACCACAGCTTCAAGCGGGAGAGTATCTATAATCGATCATTGACGCCTCCCTGGCGGAGGTAATGCTTCGAATGTGTTGGATGAGGGCTTTCGGAAGGAAATCAATGTATTGAACTACCCAAGCTCGCACGGAGTAGAGTTCAAACAACGCGGGGCAATGATGGTTTCCCCGCAGTTAAATCGTTAAGAGTTTACCACTTGACACGTTCTGTGTATGCATATTTTCGTTTCGAGCATTGTGTGAATAGCAAATGACGCAAATTCCGTCGGCAAACAAGGAAACTCGAGGCGGATCGTTTGTCGGTTCGGTTCGGTTCGAAGGTCGGAAAAACGCGGGACCAGGAACGGCTGAGCGAAAGCTAGACGACGCAACACTTCCAGCCGGGCACCCCGCTTCAAAATTCAACGCCTCGCTCCGCTCAAAAGATTTTCGAGGGCCTTTCTAAATGTCGCGCTGCATATTTCATGGGGGATCTCCCGCGTTAGCCGGCTCATTTTTTTCTACATCATTTAAGTTTTCCCTCCCGCCAATTTCCCGGCGTATCGTCCGTGTCCTTTCATCCCTTTCAGCAGCCCGCTCCTGCCAGGGTCATGCAATCGGACGTATTCCTATCAAACAGAACTATGTGCTCTAAGACACGGGCCCTGAGACCCGTAAGAATACATGCATTACAAGGCTCACGTCGTAATGCACGTAGTTCCGTTTGACAGAAATACGTCCAATTCAGCCTGCCGGCTTCTCGGCAATTTCCCGGATGCAAAGTCTGACGCTATTCTGGAGCCCGACGGAAAGTAGGCGATTTCACATGTAACTAACACTCGGTGAAGGTAGTTTCCGAGCTGCATCCGAGCGGTAATGTCTCTCAGGCAATTTAACGCGATGGGTATTCCGCCGTGCTAAAGAAGAACGCCGTATGAGTCTTCAGACGTTGCCAGATATCCTTCGATAAAAACCGAATTTACACGGAGAATAAAGCCTCGTGCGTGGGACCCGAAGTTTAGGTCATATGGATCTCTGAAGTTTTCAGATTGAGCATCTGAACACTTTATGTCTAGCTGTAGAGGTTCGGATCACACATCTGAAAGTTCAGTTCTTATATCTGAAGTACTTCAAATGTGAGAACCGAAGTTTTTCGGGTGTGAAAACCCAAGTACTTCAGATGTAAAAACTGAAGTTTCAGATGTGTGATCCAAACCTCAGCAGCTGAACCTTAAGTGTTCGGATGCTCAATCCGAATAAAACTTCAGAGATCCATATGACCTAAACTTCGGGTCCCACGCACGAAGTTTTTTTCCGTGTACTAAGTTAATTGTGAATATTTTTTTTTCCAAAATTTTTAGGCAACTTTGTCCGCGCACAATTGTGTCAAAAATGTCTGAAAATTTCAAGGAAAAATACGCATAATATTTCTCAAAAATGCATGTTTTATCCAGGGAAATTTAGCAACTCTCGAATTTTCATACGGCGTTCTTCCTTAGCACGGCAATATTGTGCATGGTATTCAGCTCAGCTCTGAGAAAGACACAGCGCAGCGCGCCTTCAATTTTTCGCATATACAACGAGGGCAACCGTCGAGGTCGAATAGTTGCATTCAAGGCGTTGACACAACCAAGTCCTCGGCTGATTATGATATCTGAATTTACGACCTGTTCCGCGCCCTCTCTTATGAATTTCGCGTTGAAATCTTTTGCAATGGCAGTGTTAATACAGCCGTAGCAAACATCAACGTGTGTGCTCCATTTTATTTTTAATCAACCCGCACCTAGAAGAAAAGATCGATAGGGAGAGATGTGGAGAGAGGAACAGAGACAAAACTGTCGGAATTAAATAGCATCGCATTTAAAAGAAAGTAAAAAATTCAACCGAAATCAGTCAAAATGTGTCCCACGTTGCCTATTTTTCTCTCATATTTTATTTTTTTGTTGTTGTAATTAAAATTAGCCTTATAACCAAGCAATTGTTACAAAAGCGTCATAATTTAACAATTTTGCATTTTTGTTTTCGTCTTATTATAGCATTGTGGTAATGTCCCCCCTTTTTTTTGAAGCACTGCGGTCATGCCCCCTTTTTTGAAGCGTATAATACCAGGGTGTCTAAAAGTCCGGAATTTCCGGAAATTTCGGAAATATAGTACTGATTTTTTAAGGGCGGCCCGGAAACACTGAAAAAGTGCGGAAATTCCGTTAGAAAGTCTTTCCAAAGAATTTTCCTTTTTTGTCGCAATTTGAGAGAGAAATTCAAATTTTTGAAATTTTTTTAATTTCGTCAAATGGAGCACTGAAAAAGTACTGAATTTTTTCTTTGAGGAGGTACTGAATTTCTCGGAAATGACTGAGAAAGTACTGATTTTTGGCCAGCCTGTTTTGGTAGACACCCTGGTATAAAAGTGTTACCATATTTTCATTTTCTAACTTTCGTAGTAACCCTATAACAGTTCCCGGAATGATCATCGAGACCTCAATCTTGATTTTTCAGCTTGCCTCGCCTTGTAACTCACAACCGGAGGTTCTTAACGCGGACGCTGAATTTAGGGGATGAGAGATAATTCTTGGCGCGCTTCGGAGTGCGCACCGCCAGGGCTGGGTTGCAATTAATCGAAGTCGACTCGAAGAAGATGACTCCCGGAGCTCCGTTTTTAATTGCGAGGACCCATTTCACCGCGATAAAATTCAAGCTGCGACAGCATCGCAACGTAAATATTGAAAATTTCGAACTGCTTGCACTCGCGATCGCCTCGACGACGTTAGCTCTTGACGCTCTCCTCTCCTCTTCCTCCTCGCCCCCGCCGCACAGTAGATCGAGGTAATAGAGGAGGTCGGACATGAAATTTTTGGCAAACATTTTAGATTTTAATGGTTTTAGTAGGGTGTCTACAAGTCCGAAATCTTCGGAAAGTCCGGAAATCGTACTAATTTTTTTAAGGCCGGTCCGGAAGTATTGAAAAAGTGCGAAAATTCCACAGGAAAGTCCGGAATTTTTCTCGTTTTTTCGTCATTTTTGTCGCAATTTGAGCGAAAAATTGGAACCTGTTTAAGTAGACA
This sequence comes from Bemisia tabaci, assembly GCF_918797505.1. NCBI lineage: Eukaryota > Metazoa > Arthropoda > Insecta > Hemiptera > Aleyrodidae > Bemisia > Bemisia tabaci. The sequence goes on along the minus strand of NC_092797.1, from coordinate 30,743,200 downwards.
CGCTGTTTCGTCACAATTTCAATTTCAGGGGGTGCCTCTGAAAATAAATTCCACAACAAAAACAACCGCAATAACCGCACTGACATCAGCGGGCTTAGTGCAATATACCACTCACTTTTTAAAAAGTCAGGTTTAGGTTGACGCCCCAGCGGCACCTATTGGCTTTTCCTTGAACTTAATTGTTTCACTGGTTAGTGCTGCCATCTGTGTGTGGATCGTGAACTAGCGTATCGGTCATTTTCGGTTACTGGTGCTGGCATCGATGTGTCTTGTTTGTTATCAATTTTCTTTTTTTCTCTCAGATCCCGGCCCCACCATGTAGAGCTCAGGTTTTAGCGTTTTTCTTTTAAAAATTTTTTATTGTTTCCGACTGAAAATGACTCAGTGTTGAGTCGAAACGTCTCGGGTTTCATAATTGTGTATTTTTAGCCTTGTTTCCCGTTTTTTTCATCTTTGTTGTTCCACTGTCAACAAAAACAACGGAACCACTTTTAATCCTTCAATTTTGTTAAATTTTTCGAATTTCGTCAAATGGAGGTACTGAAGAAGTACTGAATTTTTTTGTTGAACAGGTACTGAATTATTTGGGAATATACTGAAAAAGTACTGATTTTTGACCAACCTGATTAAGTAGACACGCTGTTTCGTCACAATTTCAATTTCAGGGGGTGCTTCTGAAAATAAATTCCACAACCAAAACAACGGAACCCCCTTTAATCCTTCAAATTTTTTAAATTTTTCGAATTTCATCAAATGGAGGTACTGGAAAAGCACTGACTTTTTCTGTTGAGGAGGTGTTGAACTTTTTGGTAATGTACTGAAAAAGAACTGCAAAAGCACTGCTTTTTTTCCAACCTGTGTAAGTGGACACTCTGTTTCATCACAATTTCAATTTCAGTGGGTGTTTCTGAACGGAAATTTCACAAAAAAAAACAACGGAACCACTTTTAATCCCCACCGCTTCATATTTTTGAAGATATAAGCTTTTAAAGTTTCCAAATTTTGTCCAACTTCTCCCATTGAATCTTTCCATTGAGCGACGCGCCCTGCTCATCCCTCGGTCTGGAGCGGACTCTTGGCTACAATAAGACTTGGAACCGCGGGACTTGGACCCTTCATCCCTCTCCCCCGCAAGTTTTAATTACGGCCGTTTTTAGAATCGGCGAGGAGAAGCGGGTTTCTTTCGGCGCAGTTCGTCGTTTCTCGAGCGGAGAACGTAACTAGTAACCACATTTCTAGGATGCAGAATCTTCACTCGTAAATTGTGTTTTTATTACAAAACCGTTGAGTGTTGTCGATTGGATATTTCACTGATTTTTCCTTTGGATACTCTCAAAAATCAGCAACACTGGGGGAAAAAAAAAAAAAACCACATTGGATCTACAGTCCAGACTCTTGAAAACATTGATAAGAAAAAGGACTCTTGATTCAATCAAATTTAAGCTTAAATCAAAAGGAAATCCGCTCAAATCAAAAGGCTTGGTTCTTGATTTAAGCTTAAATCTGATTGAATCAACAGTATTTTTTCTTGTCGATGTTTTTAAGAGTCTGGACTCTAGATCCAATGTGGTTTTTTTCCAGTGAATTATACAGAACCCGTACAGTTGTCGGCCTCCTGTGGTGTAGTGGTCGTAGCGTTTGCCCTATGATCGGGAGGTCCCGGAATCGATTCGCTACAAGGCGACCCGAGTTTGATGATGGTCTCAAATAGCGGAAACTTGGGGCTGGTTTATTTACAGACTGAAGGTGTGGGACATTGACTGTAAGCGTGGGTTATTACCCCCGTGGATTTAGGATATACCAGAAAACCCACCGAAACTGCCGAAAATCACTTCTAAATAGAAGGACAACAGCTCTTTGCGATTTTACAAAATTGACGAGGAAAGACCTGGCGAAGTAAAAGGATTGAAATTCTATAAGTCAGCGGCCACCCTGCTGCTTGCTTTCCGAGTTTTACCCTGGCTAGATCTATGTTGCCTCACTTAGGAAAAACGCCATGTAAATATTCAAACGTTGCCAAATTTCCTCTGATGAATATTTTGTTTGGAGCAAAGTTACAAGTATCTAATGTTCCGAAATGTTCAGGCACTGTAGCTTGAATTTCCACGTAAACTGTCCGAAAAATTGGACAAAAATATTTTTAAGCTTCGGATCCGTGAAAATGTGTGTTCTATCAAGAAAAATTTGATAAGATCGGAAGGCTCATACGGTGTTCTTGCTTTACCGAAGTATCAGTGATCGCGATAAGTTTTGTCTTAATCGGAGAATGTATCTCGATTCAATCGCTGTCGATTCATTGCAAAATTATCGGATAAAAAATTGCGATCGATTGCGATTTTCACCGTACAAATTTGCAATAAAATCGCGATTTCATCGCATAAATGTGCAATAAAATTGCATCGCATAAATTTGCAATGAAATCGCGATGTATCAACGGCGATTCATCGCAATATTATCAATCAACAAATCGTGATAAATTGACATGAAATTTCGATTTTTTATCGAATGCGATTTTACACAGTTAAAATTGCGACGAGATCGAGGATAAGCGCTCAAATGTTTACGACACTGGAAAAAAAAAAAAAAAAACACATTGGATCTAGAGTCCACACTCTTGAAAACATTGACAAGAAAAAATACTCTTGATTTAATCAGATTTTTGCTTTAATCAGAAGGAAATCCGCTCAAATTAAGAGGCTTGGTTCTTGATTTAAGCAAAAATCCGATCAAATCAAGAGTATTGTTTCTTGTCGATGTTTTTGAGAGTCTGGACTCTAGATCCAATGTGGTTTTTTTCCAGTGGATCCTAGCGATTTTATCGCAGAAAAATAGCATTTTCTTTCAAAATATCGCGATTTTTCCACCGGGAAGTACGACGGTATGTCCCTGTCATGCAGCGTGAAGCGGAGGTTTGCGGGGGAGAAGTAAAGCGGAAAGATCCGGGCAGAATAATAAAGGCGAGAGATGGTTCATCGAGTTGCCTCTTGCTTCCGCTCTCAGCCTTTTCTCACGCGAGGCACGAGTACGAGAAATCGTCGCTCCCCTGACGTAAGGGCATATCTCGTTACTCGCATGAGCCCAGAAAGCACGGATTTACATGTGAATCAGGGCTCACGTGAAAATTGAGATACGTCCTTATGTTAGGGGAGCGACGAAATGAGTAGTGAAGAGGACACAAACCGGGCGACGCGACGCGACAGTCCGATGCTGAAACCGATCCGAGCCGCCACCGCCGGGAATCGAATTGAGAAAATCATAAGCACAAACCGCCAATGCATCGAGATTTCCTTTTCCTCTCGGTCTCGCTGCCATCTGTGGTCGCTCCTGCCCGGGTCTCGGAGTCGTCGTAATACCCCCGCGAAAAACTTCCCCATACTATTTTGTCGCATTATAAAGAAAGCATGTGCCGTTTTCCGCTCTTTCGCCAACTCGGAGAGCCGGGCACGACAAACTTTCCCCAAAGTTTCTTGATAATACTTCATTCGGTTCTTTATGTTGTTGAAAATTTAGAGCTTTCCCCTTCCCTGTTCCCTTTTTCACCGTCCCTCGCCCCCCTGGGCCCCATGCCGTCGACACACCCGAGCGATCTGCGTTTCCAGTTTCGCTCGATTCCAGCCGTCTAATTTTCCAGCATTTCAGTTAAATTAATCGCTTAATCTTCGCTCAAGTCGCCGTTCCTCTGACGTAAGGGCGTATCTCAATTTCTACGTAAACCCTGTTTTCCATATAACTCCATGCTTTCAGGGCTCAAGTGGAAATCGAGATACGCTCTTACGTCAGAGGAGCGACGAAGTGGTTGATCTCCGCACCCTCTACTCGCTAACTTCATGGTAACTTGTGATAATTGCGAGTCAACGGTCATGTACACTGAAAAAAAAACACATTGGATCTAGAGTCCAGACTCTTAAAAACATCGACAAGAAAAAGTACTCTTGATTCAATCAGAATCTAGCTTAAATCAAGAACCAAGCCTCTTAATTTAAGTGGATTTCGTTTTGATTCAAGCAAAAATCCGCTTGAATCAAGAGTATTTTTCCTTGTCAATGTTTTCAAGAGTCTGGACTCTAGATCCAATGTGTTTTTTTTTTTTTTTCCACTGCGCTTACCCACGCATACAACCCATCAAAAAAGCATTTACGGTTTTGTAAGTTAAGTGTTTTTAATACATTAGTACCCTTATGCTCTTCTCTGTAATTCAATTACTTCATTGTCGACGGAGCCGTAAACATTGTCACTCATTTCTTCATACTCAGCTACGGAGAACATGATTGTGGAGTCGCAATTCCATCGCGGAGTACACACTGCCGTGCTTACCAAGGGCGATAATGTAGCCGGACGGACGTAGCAAAATAGCGGTTGCCGAGTTTTTAATGACGCAAACCGGGGGTATTCGGTCACCGGTTGTTTTTTACGACGGCGGAAACTCATCTCACCCCGCATCCTCTCCTTCCTCCTCGCGTCTTCTCCGCAATTCCTCTCCCCCGATTTTTCCTCGCATTCCGCTTTCATCCCTCTCTTTATTTATCTTTCATTTTCCCTCGCCATTCACCGTCGGAACCTGAAACACTGAGTGGACTAATATTTCATACGTGCTTTGTCGCTCAAAAGCACTGAAAAAGAGTATGAAGAAGCTATTCCAGAATTCAATAGTGGTTGAAGTTTTCAAGCTATGAATAATTCATCAACCCCCCCCCCCCCCGCCCCCCACGCAGGATCCCCCCCCCTCACTCTCGTCCGTTTGACTAACATCCTCGTCTTTTTTGCGCGATCAGGCGGGGTGTTATCGGTGCATAACATGTCTTTCATTATACCCCCTCTGAAAGTTTAAAATGTAGGTTTCATTCAACCTAGGTCATTTTCTGCCCTCTCTGCTTTGTTGACAGCCCCCGCCGTGGACAGCCTCCTTCTATTACGCAACTCCACTCATGGAATATTGTCTCGTCGACGATCCTTTTTTGCGTGCTGCGGAAACTTTTAGTATAAGGATGTCAGCCCCCCCCCCCCCCCCCCTTCAGATTCCCTCAAGGCCCCATTTTTTGTCGTGTCCCCTCTTACTGACCTTATATTCGTGTGTGGGACCTAAACCTTCTTTGTCAGCGGTAATTATAAAGGGGGCCCAAGATTCCATGATCAAGGTGTCTACAAGTCCGGAATTTCCGGAAAGTCCGGATATAGTACTGATTTTTTAAGGGCGATCCGGAAGTACTGAAAAAGTGCGAAATTTCGCGAAAAGGTCCGGAATTTTTGTCATTTTTGTCGCAATTTGAGCGAGAAATTCAAATATTTGAAAATTTTCGACTTTCGTCAATTGGAGGTACTGATAAGGTACTGAATTTCTCTGTTGAAGAGGTACTAAATTTCTTGGGAGTGGACTGGACAATTACTGATTTTTGGCCAGCCTGTTTTAGTAGACACCCTGTCCATGTTTCGCCACCACATCAATTCGTCGCTTGGCTGACATAAGGGCATAACTAAACACTGAGATAAGCCCGGAAAAGCATTACATTGTATGGAGAACAGGGTCCATTGCCGAATGTAGTTACGCCCTTATGCCAGGTAGGCGACGAATTCATCGAAAAATTCAAAATATATGACTGAGTAATTCCTACTGAAATGATTAAAATTAAATTTCAAAGATGGACGATATGCCTCGCATTTTTTTGTTTAGGAAAATCACTGTATTTTCCGGAGGAGAGCGGATTTCGGGAAGTTCCCCTAACATCCCCTTCGTTCCGCTCAGTATACAAAATATTTTAAGTTAAAAATTGTTTTGGAATTTTTCGGAGTTGTTAGACGTGATTTAGAATCTAATAACATGATCCGGCAACGTTGTTTTGCCCTCATTCTTGTGATTTCTCTCGTAGTTCTCGCCTTCTTCTCTCGTGAAAAATTTGACGTACGTCTTGAACTGGTCGAAGTTGGTGGTTCCAGTTAAGAAGGCGGAAATAGACTAACTCGAGTGCACCGCGGACACAAAGTTAGAGGAGTTGGAGTGATCGCCATTTTGCCAGTCCAATTTCGAGTTTGACCTACGGAGTGGCCCTTTAAAAGCTCGTGCTTTCTTCTTCCGCACTTGACTCCCCGCGTGCATGGTAACATTAAAGTTTATGCGCATGAACGGGCGCGGTTCGGAGAATCGACGCACGGAACAGTTCACCATGGAAGTCCTTATGTACGGCTCAACTATTTCTCAATTTTTATCGTCAATCAGCGGATCTTGGAACAGCGTCGTGCAGGGTGTTTACAAGTCCGGAATTTCTGGAAAGCCCGGAAATAGTACCGATTTTTTAAGAGCGGCCCGGAAGTATACTGAAAAAATGCGGAAATTCTGCACGGAGGTCCGGAATTTTGTTAATTTTTTTGTCATTTGTATCGCAATTTGAGCGAAAAATTCAAATATTTGAAATTTTTTGAATTTCACCAAGTGGCAGTACTGAAAACGTACTGAATTTCAACGAAATGCACTGAAAAAGTACCGTAAAAGTACTGATTTTTGGCCTGCCTGTTTTAGTGGACACCCTGGTGGTGCTGCACACTGAAACGAGCTAATAGAAGAGGTCGGACAAGAAATTTTCGGCTAAAATTTCTAATTTTGATGTTCATTTAGTCACAAATTCAATTTCAAAGGATGTCTCTGAAAGGAAATTTTGCAAAAAAACCAATGGAACTACTCTCAAACTTCTTTGTTTTTTATTTTCAAAAATATAAGCTTTCAAATGTTCCAGATTTTGTCCGACTTCTCCTATTGACTCGGTTCAGTGTGTGCCGTATCTCGGCACTTTTATTTGCATCGATCATGAGCAAATCGATTGACTTTTTGCTAATTGTCACGTTTCATTTTCTGTTTCAGATAAAGCAATATGAAAAATTAGAAACTGTTGAAGAAAGAATGAAATTAGCAAAAGAAATTTATGATAATTATATTATGAAAGAGTTACTAGCCAGTTCACACGTAAGTTTTGTTTTTAAATGTTTATTTATCTTTTTGTGACCTTCCACAGGAAAGGCAACCTCAGTTCCCTCGTTTCCCTCCTGACATGGCGTAACTACATTAAACGATGAACCCTGTCGTCCACGTTACTTAATACTTCCCAAGGCTCATCTGTAAGTGTAGTTACGCCCTTATATCAGCCAAGCGATACCCTGAGGCAAAATTTGCACTGGAGCAGCTTTGTTCGAGCTAGTCCAGAAATCGAGTTTCGAAATTTCGACTTGAAACTCCCCAGTCCTGAAGAATGAGTAGTAAGCCGCCAAACTTGTGACAAAGGAGGTGCATCGTCATCTGGCAATTTTATGCCCTAAACATGACACATAAAGACTTCTAGTGGCTTTTTCTCGGAACTTTGTTGTTTGAAAATTTTAAATTACCTACCTGTACATCCAGTTTAGTTCGACTTTTTTTTTTTTTTTTTTTTTTTTTTTTGTCTCAAAATACCCATAGAACGCTACTCTATGCTCCGAGTCGAATAACTCTGTTTTCAGTTTTTTTTGGATTGAGGTCCCTTTTCTCGTTGACTGTCACATTTATTTCGTTAATTTTATCTCTAAACTAAATTTATATGATCATTGATCGTAATAATCGTAATATCGTATAATCGTAATAATCGTATAATCGTAATAATCGTATAATCCATCTATATCGAAGCTCAACGTTGAAAATGAGAGCTCCAAATGGGAGTCATCGGCGAGTCGGATAATTGTTCCCCGAAACCTTTGCAACACGTGCAGTTTTTAGTAAATTGGATAAAACGAAGCTCAAATTTACAAAATTACGACTGCTGAGCAATCACTGATATGACTCATTTTTTATCCCGTCTCCAGTGCGCGAATGTCACATTAGTCTAAGGTTTTTCTGGAGATTTGTCGAGAGCAATAATAGTGAACTCAGTGAAATCTATTCCAAAAGGAAGTTCTAAAAGTCCCGAACACTTTATCCATAAATATGCAATCGAAAAATTTTTGACTTTTTAATCACGCACATCAACCTCTCTCAGGGTCGAAAAAAAAGTACTTTATCCTAATTCTTTCAATTAGCAATTACGGAAAATTCAACAGCAACGACAATCATATATCGTTGCAAAAGACTCTCTCTATTCATGAGTTGCTGGAAAAAGAAGAAACAAAGAGAGTGAGAAAAAGAGTAACCGGGAACGATTGAACCCTTTGAAGTTGAGAATGAGCTTTTCCAGTGCGCAGCACTTTAAAATGAGATTCGAAAGTCCTCTCTTCTCGCATGATTAAAAACCATTCATCAAACGTACAAATAAATTCGTTAAGATACATATGCAGCCTCCTATCTACGGTGTAAATATATTATCCTCAGCCTCGTAGTCTCCAAACAGTAGAGAAGAAAAAACGTGTAAGGAATGTCCCGTTTGTGTGTCCATTTTGCATTATTTTGTCACAGATACACTGATCGTATTCTCCTGTATTAATACTCGTAACGAAGGTTTTTGCGATCTCGCTTCCGAACATTCGTTATGACATTTTCCTCTCACACTCGCGGGAAAGCATAAACTCCCAAACCACGTATATCGGTTTGCGACGTTGCAGACTTCATTTCATACTTTATTTTCCATTTTGAGACCTACTCAACATCAGGAGAATGATACTCTTGTAGCTATGCTACCTTAATTATTTGTCGTTTTTTTTTTCTCTATTTCATGTTGCGAAGTACTTTTCGGCCGCCGCACTTTTCGCAGGGCTATCATCAACCAAGCAATCAAACAATCAAAGCAGAAAGAATACACTAATAAGTATAACATAACTAGACAAATGTTACGTAAAAAATCTTAAATTAATACAATCCTGAGCCAAAAAGTACTTTGCAGCATGAAATAGAAATAAAAACAACGAAAAACCCAGGTATCATGGCTACAAATATTATCGCTCTTCTGCTTCTATAAATAATAAATTGCTAGACGACCATTATGTTTGAATACTCAACTTAAATTCCTAAAATCTTGCACGATTTTTCTCCTCGTTCCAAAGCAAATTCTGAACATAATGGGACTGCGTTAAGCAGAAAGGAACGAAGCCACATCAGTTGTTGTCAAATGTAACTGGGCATTTTAATTGTTTACAAAAGTGCGGAATCCTTTGAAAATTTTAATGAATTTGTTTCGCACTATACAGAAAATCCACTGAAATTGAAACTAAAGTCCGCAACACCGTTTTCATGAAAAAAATTAAAGTGCCCTGTTAATGGCGGTAGCTGATGTGGCTTGGTTCCTTTCTGCCTGGCGCGGTCCATTTCAAAGTATGATTTTGATTTGTTCTGCAGCCTTAAAAAGATAAAATAGGAGCGGAGATTGTTAAACTCCGCAAACGAGATACGTGGTTTGGGAGTCGCGCCGTCGATACAATGAAATCACGAAGGGTCGCTGAAATATCCAAATCTGCTGGCATCGCAGAGGTTTTTTTCCTTTTCTTTCCTTCCCTTTATTTCACTCAAGCATGAGTCCTCTATCCCGTCGAATTCGAACTCGGGGAACTAACGCCGCGCCGCGCCGCACCGCTCGGTTATAAAACTTACTCCCGTAATTTATTCCAATATTTTAAGGAAGTTTGAAAGACTTATTGACTTTATCGGGCGGGAATACGAAAGCTATCAGCTGTCGCGAGACAGAGAGTCCAAGTAAATTATCAATGGGTTCTTTTCGGGACTCTCTCGATCCTCTTATCGCCCTTTCCTGCGACTTGAAGCACGCCCTCAGCCCACTCGCGCCATTCTCAGCGATCTTGCTTTCTCTCCACGTCAGCATTCGTGAGTTCTTCCAACTCGCATGAGAATCCACTCGAAAAGTAGCTGCGCATATCTGCCCTGCTAGCGAAGAGAGCAGTAAGTGTCAAATTTTCGAAACCGAGTTTCCTTCAAAATTCGTCTAAATTCTTTTAGATCATGGTGTCTAGTTTTTTAAAAACCGGGGAAAACCGGGATTAATCAGGGAATGAAAATTTACCGGGAAAATCAGGGAATCTGTTCCAGAAACCAGGAATCTCTTTCATTGACCCGATAATATCAACATCAGGAACATTTTTTTATTAACATTTTCAATGTGCACCAAAGAAATGGCTGTATGATTGATTAAAATCTATATTCATATCTGAAATTCTAGAAAATTATATTCTTTTCCCCAAGAAAATCCCGGAAAAGTGGGAGAAAACTTCGGTTTCTCATCGGGGAATGAGCTCCTACAAATCAGGGAATAATCAGGGAATGAGCTTTGCAAAGAAAACTAAGACACCATGTTTTAGATGAAATCACTGGAATAGCTAAAACAGCAAAATGCATCTTAATTGTATCAAAACTAGACATATCAGAAAGCCGTCAGTGCGCAAATAATGACGTATAGTTTTAGGCAAGACAGCAGCAAGTGGCAATATTTCTCCAGGGAGCCAATGAAAACCGTTCTTTCAAGTAAAATGCCGCCCTCCTCTGGGAATTTCTAACCTGTAAATGTGTTTGTTGTGTGTCCAAAAAACGCAACCACGGAAGCATGTAGAAGATAACATTTCCGGCTTTCCTGCCTAACAATAACCTAGCATGAACATGAAAAATACATTTTTTATGTAATTGAAATAAAATCAATCGATATACATTTATTAATTTGTAACTTCCGGTTTATGAGATATCGTGATAGTTCTCTGCGGCTGGGGAAGTCGAATTTTGATTGAAATCGCGCTTTTCCCGCGGAATCTGCAGTTATCTTAAAAACGACAAGTCTGAGGAAAAAAATCGCTCCCTCAATTCCAAAATAATCAAGTTGAATTTTTAGTATTTTAGAGGTCAGTTTCGACAGTTTTCACAGAATTGGCCTAGTACGTTTACGCCGACCGGCGCGGCGACCGCGCGCACTGTGTTTGGTGCAATGCGTGAAGTATTCATGCACTCTTGTAGGCGTTAATATACTTTCCGCGCCGCCGGCCAACGACCGCACTCGCACTGTGTTTGGCGCAATGCGTGAAGTATTCCTACAGTCCTGTAGGCGCTAGTATGCTTTTTGCGCCGACCAGCGACCGCACTGTTAATCATCCACGCATCGTGAAATCATTCTGTTACTCAGATGAAATCTTGAGAAATGGGTATGTGTTGATAAACTAAAGAATTAATGCTCTTATGATAAGGATTGATAATATTCGTCACGTTTAAGACTCATCACCATTGTATCTTAATTTACTCTGAATTTTTTTCTTTCTTCATCCTTCTTCTCATTTGTATTTATTTTTTCTGCTTCCAGGATTATCCCAAAGAAGCTGTCACTCATGTACAGAGTTTTTTAATGAAAAATGAAGTACCAGTTAATTTATTCGAGGTAATTATCTCTTCTCTGTTTTAGTAGTTAAGTTTTTCAAAACATCATTTAGTTTGGTTATCCTCCTCCTTTTGCATTATCAGAAAATGAGACGTCTTGGAAAGTCCTTAATTTTTGAAAATTCGCCAAAATATACTTTGATCGAAGCTTTGAGAAAATTTTTAATTATACAACATATTTTTGAAATTGCTCAAATGCTCTTGAATTTTACATTATCTGGTTAATTTTTTTTCGTCCGTTTGAAAGATTTAAATTTTTTTCCATTGCCATGAAAACCTCCAATATGGTATTTCCAAATTCTTCACCTTAACTAGCTCAGATTCGAAAGCCTAATTAAATATTTCAGAATTCTATCGAAGTGTTTTAATTTTAATTTCTTTTTATTTATAATTGTCTATATCTTATTTTTTTTTCTTCCAGCCTTACATTAATGAAATTTATAATCATTTAAGAGGCGAACCTTTCAAAAAATTTCTAGAAAGGTATGTATTTCTGATTTCTTTATTCATTTCCCTCTTAAAGTATTTAGATTTAATTGCAGAATTTATTAGTTAATTCTCCTAAGAATTCAAATTTTTAGCCACAAGTTTTCTTTTTTAATAAAAAAAGAAATGTGCTTGAAAGCTTCGCAGTTTTTAGACTGTTTTATGGAAGTTGTTGTCATACTTCCTTGTCAGTACCCACCCAGTCATCGTGTGTTGTTTTCATATCTGTCTCACAAAAATAATTAAGTTAACAGAAAATTAATGAGTTTAAAGTGGCTTGAAAATTGGGTAAAAGCTCAAAAGTAATGGTAGACGTTTGAAATTATTGAGATATTTTTTAATGACCACCCATGCCAATGACTCACATCAAGTGTCAGATTCAACATGGCGTATGAGAGGTTTTTCAGTCTTTAAACTATAAAATTTCTAATCTGAAATTTTGTTTATTTTTCCAGTGATAAATATACACGATTCTGCCAATGGAAAAATCTTGAATTGAATATTCAGGTACGTAGCTCCTTGGTCAATTCAATATTCAGTGATTTTTCAATGGAAGGAAAATATGTTCCTCTGTCTTCCAATCATGGTATTAAGATAGGAAGTCGAAATAGTTTCCAGAGTCTTTTGCTGTATTTTTAGAGGAAATATTGTGTCTTTTCGAATTTTCTTTTTTAATGATCATAAATATTAAAGATATCAATCTACAATTAGTGAATAGTTAAAAGACAAAGTAACTTATTTCAAGAACTCATTTTCAAAAGAAAATGAAAAAAAAATATTTTTTAAAAGATTAAACACAACCCCTGCGTAATTTAGGTTCAAGGAATTGACTTAAATTGATAATAATTCAGGAAAGTAATGTTTCACCAATCGTTCTGTAAAATTATTGTCAGTAAGACAAATTATTTCAATGTTTGAATGTCTATAAACAAAGTGATTTTGTTTAATTTGTGCTGGCTGAAGTATGGGTGTCTTTTAGTTTTTAGGCTCGAGACATGACTAGGTTTTTTTGAAGTATCTCATGCTCCATCTTTTCATTTTCAAATGCATCTCCAATTCAATCTCATCATGTGAATTTTCCTTATGTAGTCGTTGATACAAACTAAGGAAGCCAAGAGTGGACTGATAGAGTTGATGCCGCCTCTGACAATGTAGATAAACTTCATCTGGAGATTTCTATGATCATTGCACTCACTTTGGGCTGCAGGTTAACCTGTAGCTAGTGGTCATGTCCCTGGAATTCGACCAGCCTTGATGTTTGTCAAATTTGTGTGGAATATTAAATTCTAAAAAAAAGTGGAGTAAATGGTCAGTAATAAAATAGCATTCAGACTAGATAACGTAAGGGCTTTTTTGTCCAACTGTCAATGAAAACATACAAATTCATGGTCAGTTCCTTTTTAAAACAGTTGGTACGAACCTGCTGCAGTAGGTCCTTTTGCTTGTTACTTAATTAGAAGTTGATACAGTCTAATTTCTTAATCAAGTATTCATACTAATCAATGATGTTCTTATGATTTCAGTTAACAATGAATGATTTTAGTGTTCATCGAATAATTGGCCGAGGTGGTTTTGGTGAAGTTTATGGTTGCCGTAAAGCAGACACGGGTAAAATGTATGCAATGAAATGTTTGGATAAGAAACGGATTAAAATGAAACAGGGTGAAACTCTTGCTTTAAATGAAAGGATCATGTTATCTCTAGTCAGCACAGGCGTAAGTTTATACTCTTATAATTATCAAATTTTATTTCTAATTTTTGCATTTCTATCCCTCTTACCACGAAATATGTTAAGTAGCAGCGTGTGTAATTTTGTTTTTTTAAAGTTTGTCTCTGAGCTTTAGAATTAGCTTCATGAAACCACACATCTGTTGGAAATGCTGTTCGCTGATTCATTCTTTCTATTTTTTACTTGGTATATATTCATCTAAAATAAAGACAACTTACCAGAGGAGCCGCTGAGTAAGAAGAAAAATGAATAGCCCCAACAATTAAATCTTGTTAATGTTAAAATTTGAAATGAATTTGGAGTCATTTTTTCGTCTGACTGCCAGCTTCACTCACCTGACCGGTGAGGGACAAAAAATTCTGCAATCCATTGTAGTTTTTCCACTTCTTGCAAGTAATTTGATTTGTATCACACACATCACACACACCCTCTCTCTTTCTCTCCCTCCCTCTTTCTACAAATGTGCGTAACTTGTAAGTATCATGATATCCTGTTATCATCTAAAGTTTTTAAACTTTCTTTTCTTTTTCAGGAGGATTGTCCATTCATAGTCTGTATGACCTATGCTTTTCATACGCCTGATAAGTTATGTTTTATTCTTGATTTAATGAATGGTGGGGATCTTCACTACCATTTATCCCAACACGGTGTGTTTAATGAACAAGAAATGAAGTTTTATGCTGCCGAAGTAATTTTAGGTTGGTACTAATTTTCCTTGTATGCAGATTGGCATTGCCCCACACATTTGATAATCCTACCTTAGCCATTTAAGTCCTGAAAACTCTAATCATTATTTGTGTAGCCATTATATCAACTTCTTTTGTTCTTAAATGAGGAATTGAGCGGCTTGATGGACATGGCGCACAAGTGCAGTTTTTGAAAAAATTGAGTTATCATTGATTTCAACTGAAATTAGTCTTGAAATATACTCTGTGAAAAATTCGCTCCCAAATTTCAATTTTTAAGCATCAAAAAGTCAGTCCGAACTTTTTCTTCATCATAAGGATCCATGTAATTTTGAAACTTCAAACACGCATTTTTTAAAATAGCAAAAACTGCACTTATGCGCCTTGTCCTGTAAGCCCCTCAATTTTAAAACTGGGAAGATTATAATCATGGAAGCCAATTTTTATGGATAAGCAGGCGGCTGATTGAAATGCAGCATTTACTATTCTACTGCTTTAAGCAAGATCTTTACGGAACTCCACTCCAATTTTTAAGACTTTTTTAGACAGAATGCTGTACAAGAAGAAAGCCTAAGCATGTACATTTTTACAATGTGTGCTGTTCCGCGCTCCAAAATCATTGGAATTTTAAATACTTCACTCACTAATCAATGTATACAATTATCTTTCTTTCATCGTGCCAATCAAGGTAAGCAGAGCATCGCTTTCTTCCCTGAAATCGGCACCTTTCCTTCAGAAGTGCTGCGTTCTTTTTTGCATTAGTGGCTCACTGTTTTTTACCGATCCTAGTTTCATCCGATTTTACCTGAATTTTTCAAAAACTCATTTAATATTTTTCTGTTTGTAGGTTTAGAACATATGCATAAGAGATACATCGTCTACAGAGATTTGAAACCTGCCAATATTTTATTAGATGAACATGGTCATGTTAGAATATCAGATCTTGGTCTTGCCTGTGATTTTTCAAAGAAAAAGCCTCATGCCAGTGTGTAAGTTATCCGCCTTAATCATACCATTTATTTAAAAAAAATTTTTTCCTTGAAAAATTTGTATGGTTGTAAGGAAATAACTGAAAAGTAAGAACTTTTTGATCAACAATGAGAATTGCGTTTTAAAAATACATAACCATTATTACCAAATTAAATTAACTCAGCTAAAAATAAATTTAATTTTTTTAGGAACATTTCAAAGAAAAATTGACCAATTTAACATAAGACTCATTCACGAGTACAATATTAAATTTTAATGGATTTCATTTGAGCATCCCATTGCTCAATGAATTGATGCCATGATTTTTGTAGGAACTTGAGTTTTAAGGAATTTCCTCAATTTGTGGAAGATAATTTTATATTTCCATGGATGGAAAATAGTATGTATTGAACTAACTTCTTGATGTTTTGTTTTTCAGGGGAACTCATGGTTATATGGCACCAGAAGTTTTATCAAAAAATACACCTTATGATTCTAGTGCAGATTGGTTTTCGTTCGGTTGTATGCTTTACAAACTTTTAAAAGGGCACAGTCCTTTTAGACAACATAAAACTAAAGACAAACATGAAATAGATCGTATGACTCTAACAATGGTAAGGAATTTTTCCCCACGGAAGAAATTTTGCCTTTTTTTCTGTGTAGTTCTACAAAAAGGATGCTCCATTTACCGTAGTAAAGAGACTGATTAGTACGCCATCAATTTTTCTGAGAGAATCAAGTGTAATCATTTGGTGCTGCGGTTCAATAAATGTGGACCACAATAATTTTAGCATCAAAACGAGAGAACATTGCGTTGTGTTAAAACATTTTTTGTTTGTTCGTATTTTGCAGGCTAATATATGGGAGTAAGGCCTACCCACTTTTTTTAAAATTTTATTCATACGCAGCTGGCCACTCTGTCGCCCTAGATTGTTTGTTCATTGAGACTCAGCAGATTTTTGATAATAACCAGAACTAGGTTCCTACTAAATTTTTGACTGATTTTCATTGTGTTTGCAGTTAGAAAGTAGACTTTGATAGCTCAAAATGTCCTGTTTTTTTTCTCTTTATTTCTTTCTTTAATTTCAGCCTTGCTTACCCATTTTTTCCGTTTTTACTCTCTTGCTATCTGAGTTTTTAATCATATAAATTTAAAATAAAAATCAGCAATCATATCAAACAGATGGCTCTTGAAAATCAGTATTAAATTTCATCAAGTTGGCTTTTTAATTTTCGATTTATTACATCAATAGTGGATGAAGTCCCCACGATTTTATTTATTCCTTCTAGTAACTTCAATGCGTTCTTTTATTTTTGTCTGTATGTTTTCAAATTGTTCCTGCCTCCATTTTAATTTATACAAATTAATATTTCTTTTATATCTCTTTGTTTACTTTAGAATGTCGAACTGCCTGATTCCTTTTCTAAAGAATTGAGAAATCTCCTAGAATCACTTTTACAGAGAGACATTGATAAACGACTAGGCTGTCGAGGATCTGGGTAAGTGCACAGTACTTCCACACTTCTGTGTTGTAACGGAGCTGTGGTCTGCATTCAACATGACCAAGTTTTATTTTGAAGATTTCAGCCTCAATCATCTGCAGTAAATTATTAGTGAACAAAATTTCCAGGTGCAAAGTAAAATTAAAATTTTTCTTTCAGAAAATCAGTGTTAATCATGGAAAGAAGTCCTAGTGAAATAAAATTGCTATACGTAAAACTACCTGATGCTTTTTTCTCAGTCTCTAAGAGTTCACTGACTTTCTTGGACTTTCAGCTGTTCATTAGACGTCCAAGATCCCATTATGTAATTGATTGTTTTTTGTGATGAGCGAACCACGCATCATCAACCTCCAATGATTTTCTCCCCAAATATTTTTTACCTAAGCTAAACCTAGAATCAACAAAACAGTCTGTTGAAGATGAGTTTTTGACTTGATATTTCAGAGCCGAGGAAGTCAAGCAGCATGCATTTTTCGCTGGTATGGACTGGCATCAAGTTTATGTTCAAAAATATACACCACCCCTAATACCACCAAGAGGGGAAGTGAATGCAGCCGATGCTTTTGACATTGGATCCTTCGATGAGGAAGACACCAAGGGCATCAAGGTAAGTTCTCCTGACTTCATGTCAATGCAATTGAAACTGAACTATTTGAATGAGGATTTTTGAATCTCAATTTGGCATTGAGAGGCAGGCTGAAATTCTTGGAAATTTCTCACCACAGACCAATTGGAATGAAACTAAACTCAGAAAAAAAGGTAGATATGTATTCATTTGATACAGTCGTTTCTTGTTTTAGCGTTACTCAAAGTAACATTTTTCCGAAAACAGCATTCTAATTTTAATTCCCCCTCGAAAAAATTATTGCAACGCACAACTGTACTTACTTTTCATCTACCTTGGCGTTGTAACTCACAATCAGCTTTTTTGTTCATCCAATCTTTTTTTAAAACAGAAACTGCCAATCGATTATTAAAACTTATTCCCTTTTATCTACCATTGTTATTTGTCGATCAGGTTTCAGTAAGTAGCCTGATAGGTGTTTTCCTGTCAGTTAAAAATTTCAAGGGTTTCATATTAGTGTGAAACAAAGTGACGGTGAAACTGCATAAATGCATAGCTTGGTTGCAGTATTTTATCTTTTAAGAGGAGACTAAGTCAGCATCTTGGCTTGAAATTTTCATACAATATTGATGTCATAGGGAAGAAAAATCTTAACATTTTTCAAGAAATTAGGGTCAGTAGTTTTCCATGTAGAAAATAGAGTATGACGGGAAGTCTACATTGCCGCAAAGCGAGATACACATTTCTGCAGTTTCACCATTGGAATGTTAACTGGCACTGCTTCGACAACATCCTACCACTTCCATGGAAGTTATAGTAGATTTTGAGAGGATATTATGTATTCATACTTAATATCATCAAAGTATCATGTAACAAACCTCATAATCTCATTTATTCAAATTTTATGCTAGAAATATTCCATGTATCGATGATAAATGTAATTCTATTTTTTTCTCATTTCTAGTTAACTGACGCAGACCAAGAGTTGTACAAGAATTTTCCTCTTGTGGTGTCTGAGAGATGGCAGAATGAAATAGCAGAAACAGTTTTTGATGCTATCAATCAAGAAGCAGACAAAATGGAACAGAAAAAGAAGGCGAAACAGAAGCAGAGATTTGATACTGATGAAAAAGGTATTTTTCTCTTCTCTTCTTTTCCTTTTACAATTGTATAATGCGTTGGTAAATGTTCGCACTATTTCGAGAAAGGCCCTTTTATATACTCAGACCATTCACTTATTCAGAGCCGTTTTGTAAGAAAAGTAAGTATGAAATTATACACTTGATAGATTCTTGATTATTCAACACAATGCAGCGGTTGAAAATTTCGGATTATCGAAACCACCTGAAAAGACTGAAAAAATGCTGCCATTTCAAGCTCTGTAACCTAAAAGCACAAGTGTGGCCATTATTTTATTCCGTACGTGAAACAGAGTTTTTTATATGAAACAAATGCAAAAAATCGCACATATTTTTAATTTTGTGCCCAAATAACTGGGTCTCATGTCACAAATCATTTCGTGTCTGGAAATGCAACGCCTCAGTGTTAAAAAAATTGTGTCGGACAATGGAGGTTCTTCTGTACTTACATTTGAGCAAAAACTTTTGTCTGAAGAATTATGTATGAGGAATATGAGATAATGAAATGGTATGTAGTTACAACACTCTTAATAGGTCTGAAACAACAATAATTTCTAGGGCTGTTGGTCTTATCATTCATAATTTCTCATTTTTACATTTGTACTTTAATGCTTGTAAGAATTTTTCAGAATTTTCCCTGTGCATACTTTGTCTCCTTCATTCACATAACTTAACAATGTAACCAAACTGAATGTACCACTCTTGCAGTTTTATGGAGTGGTTCATTATAGCAACTGTTGTGCTAATTAGAGTTATGGTTTGTTTATTTACAGAGTCAGATTGCATATTACATGGATACATAAAAAAATTAGGTGGACCTTTTGCTTCAGCATGGCAGACTCGATACGCAAAACTTTATCCAAATAGGTTAGAACTCCATCCTGAATCCATGTCATTAAAACCAGAATTAGTTTTCATGGATCAATTAGAAGAAGTATCAGCAGACTTAGTGACAGTAAAAAATGAGCAATGTATAGTCTTAAAAACGAAAGATGCCAAAATTGTACTGACTAATTCGGTAAGTCTCTTCAGTTCATTTTTCATCTTCACTGTATTGGTTTGAAGTTACACTTGTTGTTTATATCAACTTGAGTAGTTGTGCGCAGCATTTCGGCTTATTCAGTTAGGAATGAAGAACTACTTTAAAACCTTCATATAATGACCTTCTGTTCAACAACTTTTTCAATGTAAAGACAATTTCTTCTTGTACAGTAGAATCCCAATACTAGCAATGTTTTTTTTATTTTAAGATACCATTGATCAAGTCTAGATTCAATATCCGATGATTGCATCAACTGGTGATGCAGATAAAGCTTCTTTTTGTGGAAAGCCAGGGAAATATTCCACCATCTCTAGCTGCAATGTTTGCCTAAAAAATTTCTTTCCAGGGATGAGGTATTCAGAAGCAGATTCCCTTACCTTCATTTTTCAATGAGTTTTCAATGACATGTATGCATTCAGCTGGATTTTTAGCAAAAATATCGTCTAATAGTGACTTCCTGAATAGCAGGCGGTTTGTTAAAATGAATTTTTCTATCGGGTACGACAAGCCTAAGGTCTAAAGGAGTTGTATGATTTGTCAGCTGTGGAGTATGAGCTTGCGGATCTCACTTTCTCAAAAATTTATGAGGTAGTTAATGAATGAGCTGATGGCATCCCTTCAATGATGGAAAGGTCAATTTATCGGCCTGATAAAGGTAGAGGAAAGCAGGATCGGCTAACTCATACTCCGCAACAGACCATTCTCTTATCTTCATTACTTTAGAGGCTTGGGACAGTCATGCTTTCTTTGGAGTACTTCCCTCCGATATTCTTGTGGATTGCATTGTGTGTTTAATTCATTTTCGTCGTAGAAAATTTTGTCTTGTTTTGTCTCTCAGTTTTTCTTAGTGGCTCTAGATTCATAATAACTATGTATCTTAAATTTTCAGGATGAAATTGGATTAAAAGAATGGGCGTTATCTCTTAGATCTGCTCACAAATGTTCGTTAGAGCTCTTGGGTAATATGGCAAAGAAAGCTGGTAAAATTTATGGAACAGAGTTGGATTCAGTAATCGCACCTAGATCAACCAATGGAAACTGAGCGAGGTTAGAAGTGTTACTCCTACCCTCCTTGATGATTAGTTTCCATTCTTCTATGCATTACAGAAGTCTGAAAAATAACGAAACTGAGAAATGTTCGACCCAGGAAAAAATATTTCACATAATTAATAGGAAATTTTTTATCCTCTCTTTTTTTTCATAATTGTGATTTTAAGTATTAAGTTTTAACTCTTTGTATTATCATTATCATGGTTATAATTTTTATTTTTATTACTAATAAGCTTTTCCTTCTCTTTTTTACGATTTATACTTTACTTAATTTTTCAGCTGTTAATTTTTTGAGGAAGTAGCCGCACGTCTTATCGTGTATCTATTCTTTCCTCAAAGGAGTTTGTCTCTGAGCATACAGTATTTTAGTTAACTGCATTTCTGTTGTCGGTAATCAAATTTTTTTACCTAATCTTCTCAATCACTTTTTACTGTAGTGTTTCTTCATTCATCAAACCAACTCATAGCTTAGTTTTGAACGATACTGTCTACTTTACAAGTAAACTTAAATGATCATCACATTTGATGGTCGCATCTGTGATAGTGAATTTGCTATATTTTTGAGAGAATTTTCAGGTTGGTCATGCTCTCAATTTTCCATCTTATTTCAGATCTCTTATTTAATGTTAGAAAAACATCATGCAGATAACAACAAACATGAAAATTTTTCAAATTTGCTCCAAATTGGAGTTAATATCTTGTCTCTCTTGCCCTTAAGTTTTAGTTATTCGTTAAAAATAGTTTATGAGAATCATATTACCTCTGTTCGTGTGTCAAACTTGTTGCATAATCATACACCACTGCAATTTTCCCCCTGATCTTCTCTCAAAGTGTATAATGAATGGTTTATTTGAAGATTAAACAATTCATTTTCATTTTAAATTTTGCCAATTTTTTAGTTTTTAATACATAAACGGCCAAATTTGCCCTTATAAATTAACAAAGTGCATCTAATTTACAAACAGAAGATGAAGAAGAAACTGTCCATCTCACAGCAATTCCAGTAAGACATGAAAATATCAACAAGATCATCTGACTCAATTTTTTCTCTATCTTTTGGCCAACTACATCCGGTATTCTTGGTAAATAATCACGGTTTTTAATAGCATCAGAGATGAATCATGAGTGTCATTGGACAGAGTTGCTTTTTTGGCAACCCTTCATTGTTGAAACATACCTATTTTAAGTGCCTTGAATTGCATCCCTTACTTTGGTGTTTAACACCCCT
This sequence comes from Bemisia tabaci, assembly GCF_918797505.1. Taxonomy (NCBI): domain Eukaryota; kingdom Metazoa; phylum Arthropoda; class Insecta; order Hemiptera; family Aleyrodidae; genus Bemisia; species Bemisia tabaci. The sequence goes on along the minus strand of NC_092797.1, from coordinate 30,721,489 downwards.
GTCAAATCTTTATTTTGCCTTCTTCATTTTCGATGGAAATGATGAGGAAAGGTTGACCAAAGTTCAAAACTGTCATCTAGATTAATTTTGGCAATCTAACCTCATAGCTCAAAAGAAAGTTTTTCTTTTATTTTACAAATTTACTCAATTGTAATTTAGCATAATCTATGGAAGAGCCTGTCTGAGCCTTGCTGAACATTTTATTTCAACTGGTAGAGATTTAGTTGTGACAAGAAAGTTTTTACTCTATTCAGGAGGGTTGTCTAAAAAGTTAGTTTCTACCTTTTTTTTCTTTTTCTTGCAACTATCACAGCTTGGGCAAATCCATAAAAGCAGTATTATAGATGGATAAGCTTCTAATGAATTAAAGTTATTATTAAAATTTGTCCTCTAGGCAATGAGAAATCACAGTTTTTTTTTGTGCACACCTATTTGCTCAATGGTTCTAAATCATTGTGTTGGGAGATTAGGAATTACCGATGCAATAAAAGGGATTTGTAGCAAATGAAAGAGCTAAATGCAAGGCATTTTATGCAAAAATGATTATGTCACCTTATATTTTTACATAGTCTCATTTGATAACCAAGCATTTTTGCCACTGTGAAATCAGCTTGGTTGTGATGCAATGATGGTTATGTCATTTGTGACACTAGTGGTATGTCTTGATCGCTGTTCATTGTGAGCAGGTCTTTTATGAATGGAACTCGCCTCTTGGCGCTGTTTGCATTCTCTTGCACTGAATTCTGTAAATTTACTCCAATTCCAATTTGGACCCACAAAGTACAGAAGTGCGTTCAAACTAACTATGATTTTTCAACACCCAAAAATCCAATTTTAAAAAACTTTAGCTTGTTGGAAACCCAAGGATACTAATTTTAAGCCGGATTTGCTTTAACTGTATTATTTGTTGTACAGAAATAATTTAGAGGGACTAACTTTTGAAACGACTCTCAGAAACACTTGAATGGAAAACATTCAGAAAATATCCAGTTTCCAAATTCCAACTTCAATACCAGTGGCATTCAACATCAGGTATTTTTTGACGGTTAATTCTTACTTATACAAATTCTCAATAAGTCATTTATACAAATTTCAAGAATATCCTAAAACGTCTAACAGATAGATAGAAAATGTCATTTTTCTTGTAAAATCCCCCCTTGTTTCTTCCAAAAATAGTCCTAATTATTAGAGAACCTGAATTGGGAAACCTAGTTTGCAGATTCATTCAATCTGCAAGAGGCCCAATCATTGTTTAGTTTTACCAAGATTACTGCATTTACTCCTGATTGTGTGAACTTATTCTTTTTTATCAGTCACTAAAGTTGGATTATCCATGCAAGGATCAGAACTTTAATTTTTTTACTGTGATCTTTTAACGACAGGAAGGTAAAATTTTAAATAGATAGGCCCAATTTGAATGTATTTTACTTGTAGCAATCAAGCATAATTACTGTTTAAAAGTTCAAGAAGTGTCTAGCTGTTCAAGAAAAAACCATTGTTATTTTTTGTCTTAGTTTGTAAAGAGCTGTTCAAGAGAATCCTGGATAGTGAAATTGCAAAAATGCCTATCTCGTTTGTTGTGTTCCAAAATCTCCTCTTTTATTTTATTTTATCCAAGGAGTACGAACCAACAACTTGAAATTTGCATAGAGTACTCCTCATACAAAGAGGACAAATGGGAAAGTTTTAGAAAATTCAGGGTTAGAAAATAAATCATGACAGGAAGTCTGTAACGCAGAAAACTGAGATAAGCGCTTTTGCAGTTCCATTCTCGTCCAGTATCTTCAGGTTTTTTCAGATGGTCACAGAGACTCATCTGTAATCTATATTTTGTAATTTTCTTAATTCCTAAATCAGCAAAATTTTAAGACCTATGAAAAACAGTGAACCTATCTTTGAAACAGATGTTTCCTCATTAATAAGGGGCCTGAGTTAAAAAGATATATTCTTTTACAGTTGATAAATAATGATTTTTGTATTAACTATTAATGCAAATAATTTCTTTTTCGTATGATCGATTTGGGAGAGCTTCCTACTAATTAATGCACAAGGGAGAGAATAATCTAACTTTAGTTCTGAATTTTGTTTTTTTTTGTTTTGTTTGAAAAACTTTATTCATTTCTAATCCACTGCTAAAATAACTTAAAGTTTTTAATCTCTTTAGTCTATTAATCACACAAATTCATTTTTCCATTCACCAATTTTCTTTTTAATATATCCAAAGCTTTTTCCATGTTCTATTCTGATGGTTGGCTTTTAATGTAATAGATCTGAAGGTTTCCTTGAAAATTATAAATCCATCTTGTGCAATGCACACCTTGAAAAAAACACAACTTTGGTTATTTCACCAACATTTGCTTTATAATTATTATTTGCACCTATAAATTTTCATGTAGGCCAATAAATCAAGTTTAGATTAAAAACTCGATTTTTCGGGAATTTTTAAGATAGCCCCTATTTACATGTATTTAACGTAAGGCAAACTTGCGTATGTACCATGTGATGCCTTGATGTCACATACTTTAGAGGTGAGGGAAAGGATCCGTTTCAAATCTCTTTTGACTTTAGGGAGTTTTTTCTCCAAGTTTCTGTGACTGGAAATTTTGTTAAAAATGCCTCAAAAAACCTCAAAGTTTCAGAAAGTGAATTTAAAAACTTTCATGTAACCCGAGGCAATAAGAAAAGGTGGAAAAAAATTGCCAATAGTGGCTGCTATTCCTAAAAAACAGTTTGACAAAATTCAATTTCATGCAAATAATTCAGGTAATTCCTTATTGCAAAAAAAAAAAAAAAAATCTGCAGTAAAAATGTCTTATATCAAACGTTTAAGTCTTGAGTGACCAGTCTTACGTGAAAATGGATTCCATTAATTTGTGAAGTATAAATTAACTATGAAAAGTCAGTGGATGGTGCAAAATTTCAGGTGCGCAAATTTTCCTCAAGTTCTGAAAAGATAAGAAAAATTTATTGTTCTCTTTTTTTAAGTTGATGTAGTTTAAAAATATTTATTTTTCGTTGGGATGTGGAATAATATGGATGCAATAAATTAAACAAATATTACCCTTTTTTAAACTGCTTTTACCTCATATTTTGCAATAGTGGAGAAATTTTCAACGAATAGGTACATACATTAATTAATTTATTTATTTATTTATTAATTTATTTTACTTTTTTATTTATCCTCTTTGATCCTTAAATTTAATTTAAAACTGTTTTATGTGATTTATTGCTGTTTTATTAGCAAGGGTGTTTTACTCAATTATTTGTTATTGTCATCTCTGTTTAATTGTTCACTCAGTGGCAGATATTCGTAGATGGCCTTAGTTTAAAACTTTAGCCAAAATTTTTATGTCTGGTTCTTAAAATAACCTCTGACTCTCTCAGTTGCTTTTTTCTTGTTTCTGTATCCTCTCAGATCATAAAAGAAATAGATTGCTCTCTGCTGAGTTACCGTTTTTCTCAGAAAAATGCCCCATTACTTATCTTTTGTTTCATAAGACTCTGTTTGTAGATTGAATGATAATTTGTCTAGTTTACCCCATGGATGCGAGGAATTCAAAACACAGGCATCCAAAGGAGTTTGAAATCCTACGTTTCTTCCTCACTGTCTCAGGTGCCTCTAATTTTTTTGTCACCTGACAAACCTAAAAGCCTCAGTTTCTATTCGTGGAGTTCATAATTTCCTCTCAATCCTAAGATTTTTTACGTTTTCCGCATTTTGCTTATCGCAAGGTACAACATTTTTGGCACGTTTGGTATACCGAAAAAACTGACTTTTTCGGCAATCAGTCGAGCATTTTACAAAAAAATTCAGTTTTCTTTAGTTTCTGCATTTAACCTCCCATTATTTGAAAAAATCTGGTAATCTGATGAAAGGTAGGACCTCCAGTACTGCCGTGCTATGATAGAATACCTTATGAGCCTTCAGATGCCGCATAATTCCTTTGCTTAAATAACAGGTTTCTGGGGAAACGTATTCTCTTTCTAATTTTACAGAGAATCTAATTGCAATCTAAATCTAATGGAGCTTGGAACTTCAAGGGAGAATATTCATAACTTTCGTAAAAAATAAATATTTTACTGGGAGAAATTTGGCATTATCCTAATAATCATACAATGGTTTTCCTCAACATGATAAAATAGGTATGAGTCATTGTCAAGAGGGAGGCTGTGTATACTGAGAAAAAAGAAAATTGGCATTCTTCTGATCAATCTTCTGCCAAGATGCTATTTTTCAATTGCTTCATGCCGCATCTTCATTCGCAAAGTTTTTATCTTACGCTCTCAGCAACAAATGCATCATCTATGATTCTTAATTTCAGTGTCTTTGCCATGTTTCTATTTTACTTATTTCATATTGTTTGAGCCTCAACAGAAAAACTAATGACAAATCAATAGTCTGTTTAAAATTTTTCAATTTTCTCTCTATACAGGCTGTCCTTGTCCACTAAAATACAGATTTTCAGAAGTTTAGTCAATTCAGTGTCAGTTCTGAATTCAAAAATTCAATCTTCCTGTTTTATTTACACATTGTGTAATGTGTAGTAATTTGGTGCTACTTTGGGGCTGGTCTGAGTTTAGTAAGTAGAATCAAGGTTGGAATCAAAGTGTCTCGCCTATTTGGTACACCCTGAACAAGTATAAGTTTTATGTAGGGCCGTTATTTGATTTTTCATCGATTTTAACCATCAAAACGAACAATACAATATCAAAACTAAAAATTTATGTCAGATTTGAAATTTTTTTTTAAATTTTTAAAATCTTAGAGGACTACTTTACCTTTGTAACACATTCATGTCAAGAACAGACAACATTTCAACATACATTTCATTATTGCGTATGATAGGGTAATATCTCAGTACCTCTAGGTTGCGAGTTCATTTCCAGAAATTTAGTTCATTCCGAGTGTTTTCCTTAAGTCAGCTTTATATGTCATGAAATCCAAGCCAAGTGTACAATATGTTTCTCTCTCAAAATGTTCAAAGCCTCTAACTTCCTTAAATGGTGGACTTTCCCTTTAGCTACAAATCAAGTTTGCACTCATGCCTTATCTGAGAGATTTACCTGTGAGAACGTATGACACCAGAAGAATTCCAACCTTGTAAAAAACCAGTCCCAGTAAAAATATTCCCCCTTTGATCGGCTTATTATGTAAAAGGTCTGTGCAATTGTGTCAAGTATTAGCAGGCTATTTATCATTGTGGCCGTATTTTTTAGAGAATATTTGTAGGGTAGCAAATACACCAATGTTGTTGGTTCATGTGTGTGAAAAATCTATCTTACTCATCAAATGCCGGACGGCTCACTAATCTGCTTGAACCTACATAATTTTTATGGTTGATAGAACCGTGCATTGTGTTTCATGTCATTGCGGAAGGTTTTTGTCTTGTAAACTATACAGTCACAATATTCAGTTAACACATTATATCTTGTGGCATAAGCTCCTTTCATCAGAAAATGATATGGACTCCATTCTGCAGTAGGGAAATAAAAATTTTTGGCTCATTTGACAAAAATGGCATTTGTGTCACTAATTTTCCTATGTGGATCAGAGGCTGTTTTTATGTTGGTGAGCCAAAATTAGTAGTTCCTAATTGCAAAATATAGTCCAAATGATCTATTCAGTATCCCTTTTCTGCAACTTCTAACTATGAGAAATGTTGAAGCTCTTTCACCTTGAAATGATTATGTACTTACTTATCTGTGTAAAATTTTGATAGCTCTGCTCTCTTTTTGTGCAAAAAGAAACATTTTTGAATTCTTGCTTTCCAGTTACAAATCTGTTGAAATTAGTGGGAAGCAATGAAAGCCTAGTTTTCAATGAATGTCTAATTGTAAGCTTATTATGGCAATAACAACGGACTTATCTCATCTTTTTTCTTCTCTCCACTGAACATTATTTGACAATTAATTTTTTTTTATTAAATTAATTAGACCACAGTTTTCAATGATGTACTGAACGATCCATTTTGCTCAGTCTTCATGCTTCAGTCTTTTTAAGTCGGAAGACATGAAGATCCAGACTTTCACCATCCATGGTCATTCTGCTTATTCTGCAAATTACTTACTTAACTGCATTAACTAACTGAGGTAGATGGTAAGTGCCTTACATTCATTGAATAACAGGTTTTCCAAGAAAAGACAATTTTGCAATGCCATACGTAATGTGTTGGATCCCTCTGCTCAGTGTGATGAACCAATTCTGTTTCTTTACTTGTGCTTCGAGTCAAACGTATCTTCTTTTGAAGTTTGTGAAAAAGATATTGTTTCACTATCTTGCCTCTTATTTTAAATTGTTTCAACGACAATCAAATTGTAAATTACTTAAATTAGTCAAATTTCATGAAAAGTCTTGAATGATGAAAACATTGGAAATAAAAGTAAATTTGATGGATTACTCATGTACTAAATGTAGGTAGCGATTTCTCTTTCAGTATTAAGCAATAGGCCAAATATGTCGTATTTGACCCTAATTCCTCTTATTTTTCTTTTTCAGTTTTAAGTGTCTAGTTCAAGTATGAATCAGTCGATGTACATTTAAGGAAAAAGTGAAAAGTTCTGTATAGTATATTTGATGTATAGTAAACTGCTTTTCTTGTAATTTTATTAAGTTTAACAGAAACCTCAGTTATTTCTTGATTTTCAGTCGAGAATGTTTGTATAAAAAATGTTCATACTTCAGGTGCTGTTATGAAGTGCACCTAATGTATTTGCTATTGTGTGTGAGAATGCTGGAATGTATGTTCTTCTAACCTCAGAATAAGCATTTTTTGGTGAACTTTTGCACCATTGACCAAAAATTAAAATTCATGAACTTTGAAGCTTTTTTTTGCTCAGTATTAACCAGATATTACAGCTGACTCGAGCTTGTTCAAAAAGTTATTCATAGCATGCATGAATGATTTTTGAAGCACATGGTTGCCTTTTTGCCGGAACCAGTAAAGTGGTGTGATTTTCAACTTAATATATATTGTCTCAGTCAAACTATCTTGCTGAGTCAAAGTGTCAACAACAAAGTTAGAACCATCAGTTTGAAGGCTTTCTATCTCAAATATCAGCCCAACTTTATTACCAATTGCCTAATTTTCTGCAAAATTTAATTTTTAAACTGAGATAACTGAGCAGCATGATGCGTTGAAAATTTGTGTGAATTTTCCATGTATGACAAAAATTATACCCACATATTTTCAAGGTAGAAAGTTGGTTAGCTCTCCCTTCAGAGAATAAGTCATGAGAGGAAATCAGGTACCATGTCATGCAGTTAGGCTGTTTAAATCATTAATAAACCATGAAACCATGACATAGTCAATCTTGATCACTATTACGATTGTACGGGCATATTTCATCAAAACCCGCAAATTTTTCCTGCTATTTTTCAATTTCTTCCTCAAACAAGCAGTTTTTCTCTTTCGCATAAAAAAAGTACCTGTAAGTACGTCTCGGCTTTCCTCTGAGTTATGGGATTCAAATTGATTTTACATGATTTTACATTTACTTAATCTCATAAAACACTAAATTCTCTGCATTAGCTGGGTCACTGCTCTATTAATGAGGATGAGCTAACTCTTGCTCAACACTGATCACTGTCCTTCTAAGATTATAGGAAACAACCGTTCATGCAAGCTGGAATAGGATCAACATGCTTTCAGTTCCCTTATCATATCACTCATGACTATTTGGGATTCTTCGTCAAGCATACAATACAGTCAACAATAACATAAACTGATTTTCCTCTACTTATGCCCGTTTACCATCAAATATTCAAAAGTTGTTCCATAAATGAAGACATCCAATCAATAGTGGGCTAAGTGCCAAAAAGTCAAGTTTCGGTTCTTCAACATTTATTTCCCACAGGTTGCCCGGCACATACCATGTATCGCTACCTACAGGGGCACTTTGCACACTACTATCATGGTCATGGCACTCAGTCCGCTTCACAGGTTGCTGTCCTTGGTACATAGAATGCTATTCGAGGTCTAACTCGATTTGGCACTTAGCCTGTTATTGATTTAAGGTCTTCAAATAGTATTTGTAATGGCTTGTTTTTACTTTCTTCACAACAACAAAATTTCTTGGAAAGTATTTCACTTTATAGCTCTGAGGATAGTAGCATGAGTCAGCTCTAATTGCAATTAGTTTTCGATCTAATCGTTTGCTTTTCGACATTCAGATAACAGTTCAGCTACTACTAATTGTGTAATGTTTTTAAAATTATTTATTCGAGGATCATCACTGTTGTTTGTCAAAACATTTTATCATCAAGCACTTCGTTTTTTTAAAATGAAAGGTTTTTTTTTTCACTTTGAGAAACATTGAGGCTTGAAAAAATTATTCTGTCCAACGCAGCCATTATAAATACTTAAAAAGTAGGTTTGAGATGAGTTAGTAGCATCATTACTACTGGAACACTACGGTATAATTCCATCTCCAAGGCCTGTCATGCATAATTCTTAAAAAAACTTGGAGCGATCAGAATCGTTTCATTTTAAGAACTAAGAACTAAGGGTGCTGGGTCAGATTATTATAGAAGAGATTGAAGTCTAAAAGTTCTTAATTAATGAATGGAATGATCCTTTTTCTTAGAAATTCATCAAGTTCTAACAGAACCACTTTTATGAATGTTGTTTAATAGGAAGATGAGAATGTTATTTTCATCATAACCCATGTGAAATTTAATGATCCCTACTATCCTACATAGAACTACAGTAATACCAGATTATCTGATCATCAATTATCCGACGCTTCAGTCATTCAATGGTCAAAATCAGGTCGGCAGACATAACAACAACTGCTTTTTTGTGCAAAAATTGAGTTTTCATGTGGTTTTTTGTTTTTTTTTTCGAATTTAATGACCACGTCTCACAAATTTGATAGAAAACTGGTCAAGCTTGTGCTTTTTTGCGACAAGTAGAGCCGTTTGGTTTGGTTTTTGACTAGGTACCCGACTTTTTCGATATCTGACTCAGCCCCTGCCACAAATCGTCAAACAATCGGGGCATAACTGTAGGTACTTATAATTTTTGCTGACCTTTCAAAATGTATGTTTTATTTTTACTACTTTTTACTACTTTTTTGTTTTATCATTTTTCCTACTTTTGATTGTAATACATGTGCACTCAGTTGTGACGCCGTCATTTTCAAATTGTGGAAAGCCCAAATTAAGAGCTAGCCCATGCTCTTACATGCACTCGCACTTCCCTCTCATTGTTTGTAGAAACCAAGTTTACTTGCAGAGATTTGTATTTATAGGAAGATTATCGGAATTGTATCACTCAACTAGAACTTAGTCGAATTTCTTGTATCCATTTCCCTTTGAGTTGTTGACTTTTAAGCCATTTCTCTCCACAACTTTACCAGATCCATATAACTTTTTGTAACATGATCCCGTTCTCTATTTTTCACAGGTCCCAAAAATGTTCCAATCTATGTTTCAAATTTATTCATAATATCATCATCGCACAATATTTTGGAAAATGAGCAATCAGGTTTTATTTAGTTCTTGTGTAAATTTTTAATGAAAAGCACAGGAACTGCATTAAAGCTTTGAAACCGAGATACCAAGACTCATTCAGTTTTTTTTCTACCAAAAAAGTTCCTTCTCTTTCTAAATTATCAATTTAAGTACTTTGCATTATATTTTGGCTCTCTACTCACTCTCTCTTCATCTCACTCCTTTCTGGATCCTTTTTACTCTTATTAATATTAGATGGCAGATTTCGAAGAGACATCTTTCCCTTTTTTTTGTCAGTATCCATTTGAACTTTATACAAATTTGATACTTTTATTGAAGCTCTTTTCTGAATGCAAGTATGGTTGTGTGTATGCATGTGTGAGTGTATGTAAATAATTGCACATGTTCATGTTATTCACACTCATTATTCTTTTTCATTTAGATAAACTGGAAACTGTAAATAATCATTGTTGTGTAATAAAGCTAGGATAAACATTTTAATTTTTTCTTTTTTTTTTCCACACTTGTCCTTTCAGCCCCATCTCAAAGTTTCTCCTCTCTATCCTTCCAGTTCATTATTTCGACTCTACCTTAGCTGTTTGAGACATTGGCAAATTGTAACATTGTTATAATGTACGAAATTTATGAAAGCTATGAACTTACAACTGCATTATTCAATTTGGCTAAATAGTGCAGGAATTATATGAAAGTTCAGGGGAAAAATTAATAACAAGCTGATTTTTGGCAAAGTGAGTCCCTATGACCCTCTGAGTTCCCAAAAAAAGTCTCCGTCGATAGTGTAACGGTTTGGGGATTTTTTTTGTCTCCCTCCTCCCCCCCTCCAAAAAAAAGCCCGCGATCAAGACACCCGCCTTGATTAGTAGAGGAACTCTTTGTGCCCAAGAGATATCTTTGTAGTTACGAATAAGGAATTGAAAGTGTTGCGTCCTTTTGGATCCTCGCATCACTGCCCGCCACTGCAGCGCCGCCGGCCGAGGGTGAAGCGGTGAGTGTCTGAAAAGTCAAAACGCCTTCAATTCTACGCATATGCAACACGGACATCCGTGGAGCTCGAACAGTTGCATCTAGACGTTTCCCTGAAATTCGCTCAGTGAGTAATCGTCGCGTGCAATACCAAATATACCCGAGGACGCTTTGCTTGTTTCCCTGACCCTTGAATTTGATTCCAGTGTTGCTTATCGTGCCGATGAAGTAAGCAATTACTGATTTTTTTCGTGATACTGTATATTCTCAGAAAAATGCATTAAAATGTTGCAGGTCCTGAAAATCGCAAAAATGTAGGTATCTGAGCACGATTTTTAGAGTTTCTATTACCTACAGTAACGAGTCCTTTGTTTGGACAACCCCCCCCCCCCCCCCATCCAAATAACACGAAATGTTGAATAAAAACGATGACCATTCGTCTCTCGATAAAACAAAATGCGACAGGAAAGCTATGACATTACATGCCAAAATACACGCAGGTATATGATTTTTGACTATCACTTGCGAAACAGAAGCACCATGAAGATGTTTTTAAATATTATGTATAATGTCCTACTCTTTCCGTCTGAAATGTGGGCCATGGCCGTTACACTAACCGACTCTGTCGTGCTGAGGAAAAACGCCGTATGAGCCTTCAGACGTTGCCAAGTTTCCTCCGATAAAAACCGAATTTACTGGGAAAATTGCGGATATTATCTTCCAAAATTTTCAGACAATTTCGTACGCAATTTAATCTAAGATATCTGAAAATTTCAAGGACAAATAGGCATGCATGTTCTCAATAATACATATTTTATCAAAGGGACTTTGGCAACTCTCGAAGGCTCATACGGTGTTCTTTCTTAGCACAGCAGCACGGACCTAAGAACGACGAATGCGGCAGGGTCGTTACATGGACACTTCGGAAAAATATTTTAGCGCGTATGTATCTCAACCAGGGTCGGATTTAGAGGTGGCGACACGGACCGCGGCCAATTTTGCAATTTTTTTAAATGTGGCTATAAAGAAAATTCGGATTCAAAAAAAAAAAAAAAATACAAAAAAGAAAAGGTGACAAAATCTCTCATCCTCCGAGAGAGTATAACTCTAATTTTGTCGTCTTTCTGTGATACAAAAGACAACACCTTTAATTAGTCGAGTTACGACTAAGAGAGAAATCGAATAGGAATTTGGCCCGGAACGGCGTGGCGAAGAGAGCAATGATGACGAGAACTCGAAATGAAAAGGAGAAACCCGCGGCGCGGCGATCGGCATGTAACACATATTAGCGCCTACAAGACGGCACGAATACTTCACGCATTGCGTCGAAGACGGTGCGCGGTCGCTGCGGTTAGCAGCGGGCGGCGCGAAACGCATGGCGCCTACAAGACTGTATGAATACTTCACGCATTGCGTCAAACACATTGCGGTCAGCGCGGCGCGGCGGCGGAAGTTAAAATTATTAAACCACATTTATGTTTTTTCTTTCATAATTTTTTCGTTAATTTCACATAAATGGAAGGCCTTGTCCACACAGAGATAGGTTTATTAAACTTAACTTTCGCGCCAAGTTAGTAGTAGTAACTTTTGCTAGTAGTGTTGACAGTGCTTTCGCAAGAAATGTGTCCAACACGAGTAAACGCGTCTTATACACCCCTCCTCCTCCGACACGTTCACTTGATGGTTTTTACTGATTTTTCAAAACGAATGAGAAGGGGGCGGTAAAATACAGGCGGCCCATGGGCGGCAAGTAAGTAAATCCGGCCCTGATCTCAACATACCTAATAGTTTTCGGGGAAGAGTTTCTAGATGGAAGTCCCATTCAGCCTGACTCCATCACATGTTTGAATGATAAAACTAGAGGTACACGTAACTTGGATGCTGAAAACTATGTAAAGCGCTTAATGCTTAACTAGAGGATAGTTGAGAGGAAACTGACAAAATAATAAAATTAAGAGTTAAAAGTGAAAAGTAATTTAATGTCTAATATTGGCACAGAAAAAATGCTTAGTTAGTAGATAATTAAGCACTATAGGGAAATGTTTTGGCATTTTTAATAAACGAAAAAGAGATTACTGAAGGTCTAAATGTTTTCCTCTTTCAAAATGATATCCTTGTCCTTGAAACAATTTTCAAGGAGCTAAAGGGTCATTAAGTACTCCTGCAATAAGAGTTACCGTTGTTTCCAAGTCAACAACAAAATAGATGAATGGACTTGCAGCGTAAAACTTTCTGTGGGCTTGATGAATCGGGATTTCGTTGTCTATGAAAAAACAAACAATCAAAACATCAGCAATAATGACAAGTATGAAAGAAAAAAAGAAGGAAGAAAAGAGGAAGAGAAAAAATGTCTATGATACCTATCTAAGGAAATTATACGTGGTGGCACTAAGTATAAATATTTAGTAAACACCTACACAGAGGAGGAAATTGTTTTCCGTCAAAAACGCAGTGTGCAACCAAAAACTTGTGGAAATTTTGTCCTGCAATATTGTTCCAATGCTCTTGCGAATTTTATTGGTTTTATTTCAATTCGGATTGCAAAATACCTTGTAAAAACTGAACATACCGTTTTGTGACAACATAAAGGCTACATGACAAATATGACATGAGCTACACTCTAAATGCTCACTTCCAATTTTTCAACGCCTCTTTTATCTTTTGGATTGTAATTCATCAACACTCAAGGCACCGAAACCTCCGTATTTTCCTTGCTTTTACACTGTATGTATATGACACTGGCTTTGAGCATAAAAAAATAGTGATTTTTAAATATATTGGACAGAAAGTTTCTTTCATAATTACTTTTTCTAACAACTTATAAAACCCAAGTTGGTGAAAAAGCTGAGTACAAAATTCTGTTTCCCCCCTATTATCACACAAGTGTGCCAGGCACAGATCGATCCGTGTGAAAAATTGTGCCGACAAAATTTAATGCTTACAAAAAACCAAGCTTCCAATCAAATGATAAACGGTTTAATTTTTCTGTACTGCAGGCAGTTCTTTTTTAGACCTTTAAGAAACACTTCATACCTAGATAAAATGTTGCGGGACTGAAATCCTTTAAGCTGTAGTATCATCGCATTCTGTCCTCTATATTTGACTCATTTAGTCAGACTTTGGCACAAAGGGCCAGGAATGGGTCAGTTGTGCTGGTATAACAGAATCGTGTTTTGATGCTTGATTCTTGTAGATTAGCTAAAAGTAAAAAGATCCGTCAAAACAGCAACTTTCTGCGTCCAATATTACCCGAGATATCGTCCTTTGAAAATTCGGGTTTTTGACGTCATCCACCGCGGTAGTACATAACATGGTATGTACTACCGCGGTGGATGACATGACGTCATAAATCGAGTTTTTCAAGGCGCGATATCTTAGTTAATGTTCAACGGAGAAAGTGGCTGTTTGGACGGATCTTATTTATTTTTAGTTGATCTGCGAGAATAAAGCATCAAAACACGATTCTGTGACCACCGCAACTGACCCATTATTATATGGGTCAATGCTTTTTCACCTGCTGCGACCAGCGAGCTTGAAGAGAAGCCAGCCGAGGATAGTTGCGAGTCCAGAGTCAGCGCGGTGGAACAACGAGGGGATCCTTCCAGTGCTTTTAAGAAACGGAAGAGGGGGCGGTAGGTCACAGCGCCGATCGCGGGTGCGGGGCGCTGGCCTGTTGCGAAACCGGTAAACGACCGAGGACGAAATTAAACAGGGATACCACTCATTACCAAAGGATAAAGGAGATCAAAGACCGGGCTTTCAACTGTGACGTCCGGACCGGGCCGCCGAGCACCGCCACGAACACGGCATCCACCAAATACAATGCTCCCTCGATCGCGGAGCCGACAGCCGACACTTCAATTGTTGTTGAGAATTTTTAGGGGATCCCAAGACACGAAACAGGATGTTAACGTGGTTTTTCATGAACTGGAAGGTTAATATCCGATGGACGACTTGAACGCTGCGAAGGTCATTGCTGCCTTTACGACGTTTCAAGGATCTGTGTTACCTACGTGACGTGACCTATCCTGTGTGGCCCCCCCTCCTTAGTTCGTTGTCGGCATTGTCTTCGCTCGGAATTTCTCCACGATCAATTTGCACAGAAGTCGTCGTCGCTCCTCTGACGTGGGGGCGTAACTTGATTTTCGCGTGAGCCCCAGAGATCATAGATTTGTATGTAAAACGGGGCTCACGTGAAAATTGAGATACGCCCTTACGCCAGAGGAGTTACAAAGTGTGCGTCCGCGCGGGTTGCAGTATCTGGGTAGCTGTATGACCATTGACCCGACTTAAATTGAGTGTCTTGCTTCGAAACTCCCTGACTTGGAAAACATGAGAATTCCGTTTCATTGCAGAAACATTTTTTGAAGGGTCGAATGCATCTTTTGATTTTTTTCCATCTTACATCGTGAAGTCAGGCATGATTTCTTAATTGCTTTTTAACGTATACCCAACTCCAATATTTAAAAACTTCCAATCCTACTAAAGGACCGAGAAATTTCAAAATCTTGGCGACGAGGTTCTTTTCGGGAACGGAACAACACGCATCAAGAACAAATTCCATTCAACGAAAATTTTCGGATGGATTCAATTTTTTCGTTTCCTGGATTTTTTTCCTTTTGGAGTGTGGTGATTATTGAACAAGCTATTCGATCACTATGAAAACAGTTAAAAGGCGTAAGACGCGCAAATTCAAACCTCCTGCTCATGAATAACAATAGTCTAACGTGAGTCAAATTGTGCACTAAAAGTTACGGAAACAGTTACTACAGTATATATGAAAGTATGGAAACCTCAATATCAGTGCTTCGGCTCAGCTGTTGTACGTTGTTGACACTCTGAAAAACAAAAGCTGGGAAATAACAATGCTCGATTAAGAACCTTGCCAAACCTGTTGTAGTGCGCGATTGGCTTCAAGTAGACTAAGTTGTTTTACCTATGAGCGTAGAGTTCAAAGTTTCCGTTATCAATAAACTAAAGACGTTAATATCTTGGTAAGAGGATTTCAGTTTTTTTGTTCTGCCACTCGTGATTTACGTGAAATTTTGGTAAAGAAACATGTATCAAAATGCTTAAAGTCACACCTCGTCTGATGGTCCATTCTGGAGACCGTTCCGCTTACTTTCTTATCCCCGCGTTCAAGTCTCCGAGGAATTTTGATACTCATATTGTCTGGGCCACATTCTCACTGTTTCCCCTTAATTTTATCATTTTCGTGGAAATTGGGGGTGGTTTAAATTACAAGAATTGATGGATGAACGACAAATGGTCGTATTATAAGAGTTCGGATCAGGGAGCATGAAGCCGGACTCCGGTCGGCGCGCGGTTGGCGGTAAGGGAGCACGTTAAACGCGCGCTGCACGTCACTGTTAACTGTAACATATTCTCTGCGGTATGAAAATAAGGCAAACACAATATCGACACTTCGGCTCAGCTATTGTACGTTGTTTACTCTTTTAACAACACAAAGTAGGGAAGTAGCACTGATCAATTAAGAAGCCTGCCAATACCGTTGAAATGCGCGCTTTGATTCAAAAGGATTATTGTTAGATACTCTTTTGTATTTTTTAGGAAAATTTTCTGCAACATTTACTTTCAAACTCGATCTACTCCAAATTACCTGTAATTAATTTTTTCCTCAAAAATGTCACTCGTATGATACCTTTTTCATTTGAAAGAAACTTAAAATGTTAGTACTTACATTTGAGTTGCTCTTCATACTTCCTTGCTGATAGAGTAACAACTTGCTCGATATTCCTCACATACAGAAACGGATCATATGATAAGGAGGTTAGATGGGCCCGATACGGGTCAAAAATAGCGTTAACTCCAAACTGGAAAATGATCAACAGAAAAATAAATTAACGAACGCCCACCTTCTTCAAAATCTGCTCATACCTGATAGCAGTAAATTACATCTAAGTAGCAAGGTATACGATATAGGTAGGTATTTTTTAATTTAATTAATACCTATAGGTAGGTGTAGGAGAAAAACATCTTCGTTATTTTCAGATCAATCGCGAGGTCCCAGAGAACTGCAAAAATGACAGCTAACCAATGCATATTGAATCCGGTCACGTCGCGCGCCTTCAGTCTTGGCAGTAGGCAATCGTGCATATTGTGGTGCAGAGCATATTATTTTTGATCAGACATAGAGTAAATGATTTTTTTCTTTACTTTAAAAGCCACGATTTTCACTGGTGTAAAGCACGACAGAGTTCAGCTGTTGGTTCTTGAAGCTAATCTTTAGCGGGTTTTTATCTTTCATAAAAGACAACCAAATGTATGCTCTTGAATTCAAAAGGGTGAGACACGCTCTGACATTTTAATCGATACGCAAGCACTGTCAACTGCAACTTCAACTTCATGTTTCATATAGCTCATATGAAGCAAGCGCTATTTTGAAATAATTGTGAATTACCTCGACTATAAGCTCTCCGTATAATCTGTATAACAATGTGGCATGGTGCGAAAACATAAATTTGTTCTCGCGTGAGCACTTTAGAAGGCCGAAAATAATAGAAAAGGTTAAAATGCATAACTTTTTAGTCCAAGTGTCGGACGGTAATGAATGAGGGGTCGTAAATAATAGTTAAAAATGTTTTTTACACTTTTAATTGGACTAAGCTTTTTGAGTATTCACAAAATTTTGATGATGATGGTATAATCTGTACAAATATTTCTTACATGGTACAACGCTGGAGAAAGGTCTAGTTGCTGGAATATCCTAAAGGTAGGCACAATTACATGGATGGGGTACAACCTCAACTGGGAGTGGATGGATCTGATTCCACATCTACTCGTCATATGGCTCAGCACGTGGCTGACGGATTTTCCACCGCTTGGCAGCACTATCATGAGAGCGTAGCGTGGATTCTAGAATGCAAAACATGAAATCGATGACAGTTTGCAAAATTTATTTTTCTGTTGCATGTATACTACGTTCCTAAATTTTTTTTCCATATACTCGCTTTTTTTTAGATCGGCAGGACGTCAAGGAAATTTCCAAATTTATTAAATTTGAACGTGAATCACATTCAGAAAGAGGGTATTTCACTTTCTGTATTTTGAATAAAGAGAGAAAAAGAAACAATTGTAAGTTTTGAAAAACTACATTAAATATTTTTTAAAGGCCACGTCCATCAGTCCATTGCTTCAAGGTATATAAAGAGGGGTATTGAAATTGGAAATACATAATTTTAAATTTCAGGGATCTTGTGTATTTACAAAATCTCAGAGCATTGGTGGTAAAGCCAAAAGGGAGGGGTCCACGGAGTTAAGCCGCCCCCTCCCCCATCAATGACCAAAATTTCCCCCTAAAATTTCATTTTACGTGATTATCAAGACTTCATCATTTATGAAATTCCCAGGAAACATTTCTGACTGCGCCACTGAACATTGGGTACTTTTTACACCAAGTTAATTTATATTCTTTTTTTGTAAATTTAATGTAACGTATTATGAGATATTTTGATTCCAGAATTTTGTTGAGGTAACGCACGTCTAGAGGGAGCTCCACCACATGAGAATGAATTGCAGGTACGTAAGCATATGGCAGGATCGCAGCGAAATTCATGACTGGCACAATTTTTTGATGACTAGAGAGTGGTGAGACCCAAATGGAAGTCTCCGGTTTTGATAGGTCGTATCGATTTTTGGCCTGCAAGTATCTCAGATCGTGATCCGAGGTGAATTTATGTTTCACCAGATTCCAGACGATTGGTGTGACATCATGCCCTGCAAAAGTGAAACGAAAATGTCTAAGCAGCGTGAGCATTCAAAATGTGAAAGAATAAGCGAATTAAAAATTAATAAAATTAAATGAAGTAAATTGAGGACGAAAGGAGACAAGAGAGGCGTAGATATAAGTATTGGACTTTTCAAATGAGATCAGTCTAAGTAGAATCAATCTATCACTGCATTTCACTTCCCAGTTTCCCAATTTTTTCTTGTACTTCATCTTTTTGCAAAAATACCAACTGAACGTATTCATGCTAAAAGTAACCGTATTCATATGGTTAGCATGCGACATAGTTCCTTTTAGCATAAATACGTCCAACTTTCTGTAAAAAGGCACATCGTTAAACCCGAAATCGGTTATTCCCTATAGAGTCGAAATTATTTCCACCCTGGATTTTTGTAACTCCAACATTTCTTGCGAATGCAATTGATAACCTCTATAATTGTAAGCTCTCCAAGAATGCCTGTGATCCAGGGATGTTATTCATAGTCGCTCTTTAGGCAATTTTTTTTCTCAGGAGATTCCCATTTGGTTCAAATTGTGATTAAAGGAGCTGTAAGGAAATTCTTATCATCACTCTATGAAGAGGACAATCTGAACAAATTTCGAGTAAAGCTCAACCGAATAACCCCGAGAAAAGATCCTTGCAAAGGTTAACAAGGGGACATCTGCTTGAAAGGTCTGTCATTTTTTGAGGACTCCTATGACTTCTATAGAGTCTATGATGGCCAAACCATTCGCGAGTGGATCTCTCAGTGGTCATACTTGGTCTATAAACGTACTCTAAGGTTAAGGATTTTTTTAAATCTCCCTGTAGCACAGCAGGGGACATCATAAGGTCTCCTAAGGAGAGGAGGTGTTTAAAGAACGACTGTGAATAAGGCCGCAGAACTCATCCAATAAAGAACATGTTCGTTTAAACATCTACCGATTCAATTGTGAAGCAGGACTCGGATGAGAGGTCGAAAACGCGACCTTGCGCGTGAAAAAAAGCAAGGCGCGCGAGGAAGCGAAGAGAAAGAGAGAAAAACGCAAGTGTGTCGAATATACTTTTGATAGAAAACAAAAAGAGTCGGCTCGTGAGTAATTGCTCGTTTGTTTTACTTAATTACGGGCCGAACGTAATGCAGAATAAACGCAGCATTACAGAGCTAAACCCCCATTTCCCGCACAGCGTCCCCCGTGGGGTCCCCCCCCCCCCCCCGGCTCATGACGTATGAATCGACCACTTGCATTCGACTCCCGTGGATAATTGCACCGATCCGGCTAGTTCCGGTGATTTTGTCATCGTATTAAAAAACGATGCCTATTCGCGTTGTCAAATTTGCGCGGCTTGCTCCCTCGCATCTGAACATCCCGGGGCACGGGCTAGAAATCAAGGCCTTTTATCTTTGTGTCATCATGTGCATTTGCGTGGGCTTTTCATCACCAAATTTAATGTTCGTCCTTAGATTATGCAGGGGTTTGCTGAAAAAGGCACTGGGAATTCGAATTTTGATTCCTATGTTCTTTTTAGATTCGAGTCTGTGATTTCCCGAGAAAAAAGAAAAAAATAGCACCAATGAAAACAGTCACACCAATTTTTCGCAAAATGCAATTTTCCAAGAGAAAATGTCTTTTTTAGGTCCACAAACCGAGTGTTTTTAGAAAATTTGATCCGAAGAATTTTCAGGGTAGGTTGCGAAAATTAAGGTCATTTTTGGCTTGAGCATAAAAAGATAAAATGATTTTTACGTTCTCTCAGACGCAAAAAACTGATTAGTTTTATATAGAGGTCAAAGTGCGATTAATGCGTGTTACAATAGTTGCTTCTGATAATTAAGCCTCGCGTTAACCAATTATTATTAATCTGAGATTATTTTTCCTTGGGGGGGGGGGGAGGAGGGCTTCAAAATATTGAAAAGGGCTGAAAAAATTCTTGAGCTCTAATTTTGATGTAGCAAAAAATGTTCGATTTTTGCGGTAATTTACGATTTTTTTATTTTCAACTGTTTAAAACTTGATTTTTACTTAAGAGAAAAATAGAAGGTGATTAGTGAGATAATTAATTGATTCCTTTCGGAAAAAAGGAATAATTTTTCGTTCCGTAAAAATTGACCGAGAATCAAAAAGGAGTAAAAAGAGCAGAACAAGTTTACCGTCTTCATAATACCTATATCTCTATAGGGCACTCCAATCTCTCTTCGATTATTGATTGTGCAAGTTACCAAGGAGAACAATGAGGACAAAAAGGAGAACAATTAAATGAGGAGTACTGAGTATAAGTAGAGTTGACAACGGCGGTACCTACTCGAAAAAATCCTCTATAGCTGAGTAGCTCGGTCTTTGGGTTAAACAGCAGTGTTGCCTTTCTAAGATCATTAGTTAAACAAAAATATATTTTCTTTATTAATTTTTTTTTTTTTTTATTTTATATTAATTATTTTTCTTTGGATGCTTTGCATTTCCTTGTTTTTCCTTTTATCTCGACGCGCGGAAGTAGCTTATGTCACTGTCATACTAATGTGAGGGAGGTCATGAGCGTAATATAGTATCTACGTTTAAATTTGTCCACAAATGTGAAAAGAAACATGACTGTTGGTCAAAGTGGCAAGTGCTCAGATCATTGACGTTAATGCCTATCAAACAGATTGGTGTTCGGACCTCAGTGTCAATCGGACGCTCTTCAACTTAATTTCAATTATTTAATAAGGAAAACAAATCATCATTCGCAAAAGAGTTTGATTCTAGATTCAGGCTGTAAAATTTTAAGATTAAATCTGAAAGATGTAGCAAATCATGTTTGTGTTACAAGAGAAACAACCAATCCCGGAGAAAATTTGTTCGATCCCAATGAGGGCAAGTGTTTAAAATAAGTTTCTACCGCTTTTACTTTTGGCTCGCCCAATCAGATCCCTGGGATAGGCTATTGCTGGGTGGATTTATAAATCTCACCAAGTTCCGAAATAATTTGATACTGAGTAAGTAAATTTCAACCGACAATTAAATCGCCTTGCCGATTCCATCAATTACTGTCTTCACCCGAGGCGTAAAAATTATGAAAAAATAGGTACACCTAATGCAACTTCCTGACATTATGAGGAGAGTGATTATCAGTTGGGCACCACTTTCGTTTTCTAAAAGAAAATCACAGATTTTCTGATGGTTTTAAAGTTCCTGTGGGAAAAATGAGTTGAAAAAGAAAATGATTTGGCAAAATGTACCTAATGACTATGCGAGTTATTAGTTCTTCATTTGGTAAAAGTAAAATTGCGTAGTTCTTACATTTTTTCACGATGCATTCACTTTTCTTTTGATGAACGCTGTCCTCATTAATATTTTAATATCGCGAAACCAAGCCGACAAAGAAACTGGAATGGCAATGATGCTTAGCAAGACCCCGACCATCGGCTACGTTTTTGCTTGGATGAAGAAAGCAACTATGCAAATTGCAAAGATCACCGTGCGATTAATGACTATTCGGAACTAGGTGAATTATCTCTCCGTTACCTTGAGGAAAACATTTCATCTACAAATTACTGGCCTGTCACATAATCCACCTAAAATCACAAACGCTCGGTTTACCAAAAAGAAATATACTCTTGAATGTAATAACTTGAAACATCAAAAAATTATTGAGGAAAACCATGCCCAGCCAAAAAAGTCGCCATTTCCCTAAGTAATAGTAGGTAGATGAGCTGGTGACTTAACTTTCAAAAAAGAATCATAACTTAGTTTTTCTGAATTTTGCCATTTTTCTGTTGAGAATGATCCTTCAGGCTCATGCAAAAGGGCTATCATCCTTTTAATGATAAGAATTCAAAATTTGCCGATATTTTTTTACTAATTCGATGGGTTACGCCCATTTATCAAAATTTCTGACAAATATTTCTCAAGGTTTTTAATAAAACTTCAAAGTATCAAGATAAAAACCAATACCATTTACATAAATTTACGGGTCCAAAAATCAAAGCTACGATTAATTTTTTCAATTTACTCGGGGAGTTTTTGGTAACAATTTACGAGTTCTTTTTACAAACCCAGTATCCGAGTGAATTACACATTCGATCAATAGAAATTATTTTTATCGAGGGTGAGAAGAATGAAATCAACAGAAAAAGATAGTTCTCTGCGAAAATACCCTACAAAGTTTGTTTAGAAATTACATATATTTCAAATGGTGGAAATCAGAAAATTCATGAAAGCATGAAATCTGTAGATCTATCAGAGAGAAGCACATCTTTTGCTGTAAAAGGATTAAGATGGTAATGATATCTCCAAATAGGTACTCTGTTCTTCGGATGCCACACCTAGTGACAATTCCCGTGCACTTCTAAGGAGGTGAGAAAAGCGAAAGTGCCTTCAATTTTGAACATGCAACACGCACATCCACAGAACACGAATAGTTGCATCTAGACGCTACAATCATCTCAGTCGAATATTTGTAAAGCGGAAGCGCGTATGCAACAGTGCAACACGCACATTCAAGGTACTGAAAATATAAACAAAATTGTAATAAAACTCCTAAATTTGCATCAAGAACTTTTGAGAAAAATAAGTTGTAAATTGTTTCGATATTTTTAAGTTTCGTTCAAAATCGAGAATCGCGAATAATTCGTCAGAAATTATAGATGTTTGGTAATTTTACCATTGAGGTAGTTCTTTCACTACATACTTTTTGGGTATTTTAATTTAACTGTTATTTCTTGTTCTTTTATTATTTTAATCAAAAGCATAGTTTACTCACAATGAACTGACCGGCTAGATCTCCTGGCGTGCTCCCGCGTTTCTTTCACAGATGCAGACCTCAAAACAACCGCACGCTGTTGAGCACCTCCGCGATCAACAGGCGGACTCCGTTTTTTCCGGCCGCATCTGATGTGACTATGTGAATACGAAGACTCCATCGAATTCGACTCGACAACTGCCGACTCCATGGTACTGGACTCCATTTCGAAGGACTCTCCATCTTTTGAATTAGCGCTCATTTGTGAAAAGTCTGTGAAATTCGATGAGAGCCGACTTTCATCAACACTGTAATGCTCAGCATTGTACTCTTCCTCCTCCGCCAAGCCGTTGGGCACCGACTTCATCATGATGACTGCGGAACGGTTCACCTCTGGAAAATGTGTACTATGACGTATCATCTCATTGGGATACGTTCTTTCCGTCGTAACTTTCACGCTCTTCGACATGATGTGAAACTCGGAGGGATGTCCGTTTTTAAACTTGTCGGTCCTGACGTACGCGGTCGAGACAGGGCCTCTGAACTCTCCAGGTCTCACAAGACTCGTTCTCATTCCCATCCTTGGGGGGTTGTTCATGCTGGGAAATCTTGCGCCCATCATTTTTGCCACTTTTGCACCGCCTGCTTTCGGCGGAGGCGGTCTTCTGTCCAAATCTTCCTCCATGATGACGAGGGTGTCTTTGTTTATTTCCGGCTCGCCAGTCGATATGGGCGGTATATCATGGTTTTGATTATACAGTTGGTCAAATGTCGTTAGAGGCATATCTGTGGGTGTGAAAATCGATTTATCAATATCTTTCAACTCTTGCCTATCTCGTTCGAAATTGGGTAAAGTCGAGTGCTCAAAGAAATCGTCGGAAGTATGGAAAGACGTCGTTTCCAAATCGTGAGGCGTTGTGATTCCTGGGAAATCGGTCGTCAAGTCGTGTATCTTATCGAATAATTGGAAACCGTTTCCCGTCTGGAAATTCTCACTACTCTCTGGTGTGGTCGTGATTTTTTGGTCGGATATGGGCCCATCGGTATTCTCGACAAGTTTTGGCGAAGGAGGTGTTTTTTCATTTTTGGGAAATTCTGCATTGGGACTTTCGCCTCCAAAATTAGGTTTATCAGTTATGAGTTGTGGTTCGGTGATCACGTTGATATATCTGAGATCTTCGATGTCACCAAAACTTGTAGCAGGAGGAGAGTGTGCCAATTGACCATGTTCTGTATTCGTGTGCTCTTCTTGGCTACGACTTCTTGGTGTAGATTCAATGTCACTAATTACATTGTAATCATTAAAATCATTGTTCCCAGTAGGAGTTGTTAATTCTTGGAGATTTTCATTGTTACCATTCGGATTATTATTTACAGAACTTTGAGGATCGGATGTTCTCTCTGGTATGACGGTCGTAAGTCCTTTATTATCAGTGGCCGACTCAATATCGTTGAGTCTATCGAGGTTTAGCTCGACTTGATTTCTTGGTGGGATATATTCGGTTGAAGTGCCATCCCGAGATGGATTCGTCGAAAGAACAATTTCAGGGGTCGTGATGACGGCGTCATTGACTCTTAAACCGATGGATGATGTCGGAGTTTGGGGCACGTCAAAAGTATTCTGTTGAGGAGCGGTTGTAATACTGAGAGAGGGATCGTCTGGTATCAGGTTATAGTCAGTAGGGAGTAATTCATTTCTTGAGGTTACCGATGGATTATCAGTCGAAATAAAATCATGATTTTTCAAATCCGTTGTTCCAGTCCTGGAACCGTCGAGATTATCTTTCATGGTGCCGTCATTTTCAGTGCTCGATATAATTATCAACACAGGAATATCATTCAGATCGTCGGTAGGTTTTCCAGTGGTTGTGTTCTCGTCGATGCGCATTCTATCGGATTCATTTTCAATCGTGGTCTTGTCTAAAATACTTTGGTTAGGCTCGGTTGTACCAGTTTGAGTCACGCCTTCAGTCGCCTCTTCCGTTGGCGAGTGAGTGCAGACTTTGAGAGTCGTCGTTAATTGATCGAGCATTTGCTCATCGGAGGAAACTCTGTTGATTGCCGTGTCGTTGGCTATGTCCAGTTGGCTTTGCGCCGGGGAGGAAAACGTCGTCACGGCAATCTCCTGGATCGGCGAGCTCTCCGGTTTCACGGCGGCCGACTCGGGCGGCGACGGTGGCGCATCCGTGGGCATCGCCATCTCGGCGTTTCTTTGCGTCTGGAAGGTCGATTCGGTCATCGGCGCAAGAGACGATGCCGACCTCGCTGACTCTTCGGTGGTGTTCTGATTACTTTCCGTTGTCGCAGTGTTCGCCTCGTCGGAAGAACGTTGCTCGGTCCTCTCCGTGATCACTTCCGTGGATAGTGCCATATTTTCAAGCATACCTCCGTTTGTGCTAGTCTCTTCTGGTGTGGTTAGAATTTTGCCAGAGACGTCTGCTTGTTCTGCCGGCGTCAGTTGGACATTCTGGTCTGGCGATGGAGCGGCCGAGGTTGGCTCAGCTGAAGTTGACATTTCTTGGGAGGGCATTTCCGTTTCCGGGGGTGGTTGTGAGGGGGAAGCCGTTTCCGGGACCAACTGTGGGGACGGTTCTGTTTCCGGAGCCACTGGTGGAGGCGTTGCTGATTCTGGGGCCGGCTGCGGGGACGTCTTCTGTTTCTGGTGTTGGCTGCGGAGACGTTGCCATTTCCTGAGCCGGTGGTGGGGATGTCTCGGTTTCAGGTGTTGGCGCCGGCTGTGGGGTCGTCTCCATTTCCGGTGCCGGCTGTAAGGATGTTTCCGTTTCCGGTGCTGGCTGTGGAGGCGCTTCCGTTTCCGGAACTGGCTGTGGGGACGTCTCTGGCGCCATCGTAGTTGCGGGTGGTATCGACTCTGGTGAAGGCGTTGTTGTTGAAGAAGGTTGTGAGGAAGTCTCGAGGGATGGACTGGGCTCAATAGTTGAAGTGGACGGAGGGGACTCAGGAATGACTACTGACTCCGTGGTGGAATTAGCGGCTGATGCCGTCGTGGCATTGGACGATGATTCTGTTGTAGTGGTGGTCGTTGATTCTGTCGTTGTGTTTGCGGTGTTTTCTTTTGGTTCGGTCGTGTTTTCTGAGGTGCCATTCACGGATGGTTCTGACGATGGTTGTACGGGTGCGGCCATTGTAGTTGTAGTTGTGGTGGTTGTTGTTTTTGCAGTCGTTGTTGTGTGCCTCGAGCATGAGTCGGGGAGGCTACCTTCTGGTTCAAATCCGTAGAATAGAAGGGTTTGTTTGTATCTGGGAAGCATACAGATGTCGTTCCTGCTGAAAATTAGTCCACCCAAAAATCCGTCACTCAAAAAGTAACTCTGAAACATAAGCGCACAACAATTGCTCTCAATTTCATACATATTGGAAACAATTAATTAGGTAACTGGCTGTTTTCAATGTTGACGGCTCAATTTTGGAAACAAGGATTCTGACCAGATTGAAAATTTCTGACCTTTAATGGTGCGTCACGCGCCGTGTCTTATGACATGTCGTGCAAAACATTTTAAGTTCGGGAAGAGAAAAATCAAAGCGCCTTCAGTCTCTAGGCATGCAACCACGACAGTCTATGAGCAAGTATAGTTGCATTCAGGCGTTAGCGAGTCCTTGAACTAATTGAACGCGCCTTGTTTAATTTACGTTCGGTGAAAACATTTCTATCATCTCTTTCCTCTTTCTTTTTTTTCTTCTGCCCCTTTTTTAACTTAATTTGAGACTTACGGCGCGGCAAATTTTGAGGGAAAAAATTATTTTTCTGAATAAAGGAAATAAGACAAAATGGGAAATACATGCTTTTCGGTGGTAACAATTAATGGCTGTTTCGGTACATAAATATGTTAAAAATTAATAAATAAATACTGCAAAGTCTCCTTTCGGAAACTTCCAAATTGCAAAATATTTGCATTCTGAGAGGATTTTTTGCCTGTCACTAATTACAAGCGATGTATGTGATTTGAAAAACATTGACTCATTAAGACGTAGACCCAGACTTTCATGGTGATGCCATCGAAAAAACCAGTCAATTAAAATAAGTCGCCACCACTAATGGTATCCATTACTTACTTGCGGACCAGATAAGCGTTAAAACGCGAATTAGTAGGTGCCGTATGCAATCGCGCATCATTTTTGGATGTCTATTAACTCCCAAGCAATTTAGCTCCCTTGGCAATTTTGATGACACATAACTTAAATTGGCCACTCGGTTGAGATAAGAGAGAAAAGATAAGAAAAGAATCATAACACTTGTATAATTAAAAATCAAAATATATGTCCTGGAGAAAGGTGGTCGTTGAAATACTTGAAATAATTTGAAGGAGAAAAATTCAATGACGGTCTCTGACTATAAGTGCCCTGAATGAGAGAACAATTCATTGACAAGCTTGCTGCCATAAGGTATTAAAATTCTTACCTTTAAATGCCTATGTAAGTCTCTGAAGCCTATTTTTGTAACTAGGATATCCCAGGGTAGGCGCAAAATTTTTTGTAGCTGGTATGCAGAGTGACCAGAGGCTCCCTCGAGAAGGAGGACGGCAACAGTTGAGAGACCATAAGGCGAAAAAGCCACATTATCTCTTGTCGTAGAAGATAAATACTGGAAACACAAGCACTAATTAAAATGTTTTCTACCACGAGTGAACGGAAATATAAATAATACAGTATTTTTGTACATGGGCTATTTTTTTGGAAAAGGTCTACTGGTGATGGGAGAAGAGAAATAGAGGGAAACATTTGATTAAATAGAAAGCAAATGTGGACCGCGTTAAGCAGAAAGGAACCAAGCCTCATCAGTTACTGGCGAATTCAAATGGGCAGATTAATTTTTAACATGAAAACGGTTGGGAAAACGGTGCAAACAGAGAATTTTCTGCACAGTGCGAAGCAAATTCCTTAAAATTGTCCTAGGAATCCACACAAACGTTCACCTGTAAATAATCTCTGGTAAAAATTGGCGATAGGAGCTGCGTTTCAAAATACCATAGGAGCTCTTATAGCCGACTAAAGAAGGCTATTGAAAATCATATAGCTGGCTGTAGAAAGCGGAGCAAATTATATAGCCGGGCTATACGAAGCTATAAAAAAGTATACAGTCGGGCTATAGTTCCTATCGCTGGGCTTTATACTTTATCGCCATTGGCTATAAAAGGCTATAAGAAATTGTGTAGAAATTCGTGTGCTTTGGAAATTATTAAGTTTCATACGGAACTACCTTAATATTTACAAAACACACGTTATATTTTCCTTTAAAACATATTTTTTCCATCAATTAAAGTAAGAATAATCCATACAGAGTGTGCAAACATTTCAAAATCATGAGTTGAAAAACGCTGACTCCGCGAGATTAAATATTAGAGCCTAACACAAAGCGGAGCGGCGACGCACTGGCGCCTACAAACCTAACACGGATACTTCACGCATTGCGCAATGCGTATAGTATCCCTGTTAGGTTTGTAGGCGCCAGTGCGTCGCCGCGCAATGCGTGAAGTATCCCTATTAGGTTTGTAGGCGCCAGTGCGTGGCCGCGCAATGCGTGAAGTATCCCTGTTAGGTTTGTAGGCGCCAATGCGCGTTCCGCGTTCTCTGCCCGCCCGCCGCGCCGCGCCGCAGCGTGCCACGGCGTCTGAAGCAACTATTTCACACCAGAGGTATTGCACAGTATCATAAGAAATTTAAGGCGCTCCAACATATTAAGAATGACAGGCATCCTTCAAAAGTACGGAGCTTTCCTCGCAAAATAAATCAAGATACTACGGCACAAAAAGAGAGCGGTAGTCCAAAAACTAACTAAGTCCTAGTATCCGTTTTTAGTAACGTTTAGCATAAAATTTATCGTCTGGCTGTTGCTTAATCGCTATCGGCTATGAAAGGCTATAAGAAATTGTACAGCCGGCTACAGAAACTATTGGAAATCTTACAGCCGGCTTTAGGTCTATAGTATTTTGGAACACACATTCTACTGCCAATTTTTACCAGGGATTAAATTGCCCAGCTAAATTTGGTTATAGCGGATGTGGCTTGGTTCTCATACGCAAATCTTATGTACATGGTTTCTTTTGATTTGATTCATTCATGTACAACTTAGTTTCTTTTCGCTTAAATATGCTCGGTTGGAGTTATTCAAATCAAAAGTAATTACATCTCCATTTTTATGTGGGCGGTCCTGTCATGCATGTATTCTGATGCTAAGGAAAAACGCCGTATGAACATTTGAAGGTTGCCAGATTTCTCTCAACAAAAGATTTATTTTTAGGGAAATTTATGAGTACCTTTCCTTGAAATTTTCAGATACTGTAGACTAAACGCGGACAAAATCCTATACAAAATTTGAAGGGAAATATTCACATATTCCCTTGAAACTTCGTGAGTTAACGAGAGAAACTTGTGAACGTCTGCAGGCTCATTCACGGCGCTCTTCCTTAGTGCAGGAGTATGAAGTTATGCACTGAAAAAAAATTCTCGGCGTTTTACCAAGGTCCGTTGGTACCTTTACCATCTCACTTTTTTACCTATTATTGGTAATTTTACCACGACAGACTGGTAAGCTTACCTAAAAACCGTATTTTTACCGTTTTTCTCAGGTAAGAATACCACTTTTATTGGTAATCAATTCCGGTAACTTTGCCATTTTATCTCGGTAATTCTACCAGTCGATAAAAAATATTGGCGTTTTTACCGCGTCCAGTAAAATTACGAGAAGTCAATAATTTACCGAGATTTCTCGGTAAAATTACCAATTCCATAAATGGTAATTTTACCAAGAAAAAAGTGGGATCAAATAGAATTCTTGGTAATTTTACCCTTTTCAAAGTAAATACACCGATATTTTTTTTTCAGTGTGGGCTTCAGGACTAATGGGTCACAATTAGTTCCTTGTTATTTAAATACGTTCGGTCAGTCTAATTGGGATGCTAAAAAAGAAATATCGTTATAAGTAAGCGGGGAGCAAGTGTTTACCTGAAGTACGCAAACTCCGAGGTCGTTGGTTAAATCGGCCACCGTGTCCATGGGCCGAGTGATTTTGGCGCCGCGGTCGCGGTTCTGCACCGTGGACGAACCCACGAAAACCATGGCATTCCAGCATCCTGGAGAAATGACATACCAGCTGATCAAACTCCGAACAACACCGAATATGCACTAGATTAGATTAAAAGAGCTCTTTCCACAGTTTCCCACAGTGCCCCCTTATATGCAAGAATAACTGAGATTAGTGGAGGTCGTATTTCATGAGCAATGAGCGTAACAATTCCGGAACCATGGAAAACTTTTTGAACCAATTTTGTGGGTAACAGGATGGGAAACCAAATCCAGGAAATTCAAAGATCAGAATTAGAGTCTCTAATTTAGTGACTCTAATACTGACGGTTGGATTTTATGGTTTATTCTCCACAGATTATTATGGGACCAGCACTATTCTACCACATTGTTACTTAGAGCACTAGGGCTACTTTTTTATGTTTTCCTCTTTTCCTTTTTTTCTTCTTCTTCTTCTTCCAAATTTTGTAGTTGTGCATTCTGCACATACTTGATGAGGGCGATCTAAGGATAAAGTTTGTCCAAAAGGGAATGAAGGGGGTACAGGGGAAGGATTAAAATAACTGCGCAATAGCTTAGAGGGGTCGGTTTTGCATTATTTGGCGCATTGGAAACCGAAACATCCCAAAAATTGACATATCATCAGCAAAACGAAAAAAAGTTTGAGGTAAAATCTGTTAAGGTTTGTTGGTACTGTTGTCACAGTTTTGAGAACGTTTCTTTTCAAACACTCATAATATCATTGATAATGCAAACTATGGTTGGAAACGCTGACCCAATGTTTTTTAAAGTAAATTAGGTACGAAGTTTTGAGCATCTAAATGGTAAATCGATATTCTTGACCCTTAATTGGCAATCCTGCTAAACGAAAACAATATAATTTTGAACGAAACATTATATAATTTTGAACTTAAAACACTTTTGCCTCTCTCCGTCACAATTTTTTTTTTAAATGTTTTGTCATCTGCACACAATAATGAATTAATGGAAAAATAATAGCCTATTTTCTCCTGAAAAGTAACTAGAAAGGAAGTATTTATGTGTCAAAATCGGTTCCATGTATGTATGCATCATATGTACAGTCATCGTCTCACGGAGAGCAAAGGCGTTGAAATTTTCAGACCCAGAGTGAGACATCGTGTAACAAAGGACAGTGTGTATGTTGCCTTGCAAGAGAATTCATCAATGGCTAGGCATATAGCCTTAATGATCAATGAATTTTTGAAATTCATTATTCTTCGTTTATTTAAGTATCGTATCGTTATCTTGTCCTCTTCAAGTTCGTGTAGCTCACTGTAATTGCTTGAAGTTATGTAATTTTCCGAAAGAACCATGAGTGTAAGTAGACGCAACTGAAGATAAGTTAATCACTCAAATTTGTCTCTGACCTACTTCAATCTAACATTAAAATCAACAGATTTCGTTGTATCCATTCAGTTATTTTTAAGCGTACCAGAATGTCTGTGAACAATACGAGTTCCTGCAGAGGATGTTAAAAGTGTATATTTTTCATATTTTTGGTTAATCTATGAAAAACTGAAACATTTAGTTAACATGTGCGGAATGGTATCGGCAACTAAGCACGAAGAGATGCACTTGTAGAGCAACTGTCCCGCGCTATCTTGTCTTAACTCTTTCTTCTCTCTCTTTCTGATAAACATACCTCTTCACTTAGTCGAGGAGTTCCATGTCTATGGAATCCGCGAGGAACAGTCATATTTTTTAGTTTTGCCTGCCAATTGCCATCGTATGAATTTATATATTTTCTAGTTAAAATTTTACGTTATACGTACAAATGCGTGCGGAATTCGCAATGTGCCTGGATTAAGTGATTCATTTTGCCAGATACTTATTTACGACAAAGTGAAAAGACCTCATCCAAGATGGGAGACGACTCCAGTGAGAAACCACCGGATAGAATCTCAAAACCGGTAAGAACTATTATACTTACTTATCATTGTAATCATGAGTATGGATTTCGTAAACTCAGTATTTTACCCTCTTAAAATTAGTAGGTATTCACTCGATACATTTTCCTTGTTATTATTGGTTCTCGTCAAATTGATGTTGAGTTTGCATAAACGGTCTCATTAGATAATACCTTATTAGCAGCTGGATAAATTAAACAGCACTATCCAACACACTCTAAGCTGCTTCGAAGGAAGATACGAGGATATGGCAAAACTATACAATTCCTCCTTTAAGACAAGGGGAATGAAGATTGTGTAGCGCATCCTGCTAATAATTCGTGACCTCTAAGTCTACTTTATAAGGTTAATAAAATTTAGGATTATATGTGATGTTCGAGAACACTATACAATATACATATAGGCACGAAAGTTACAATGGTTACTGCAATTTTAAAAGAATTTATCAATATGTAATTTCCAACGTCCTTATGCGAACTTTAGAGTCTTTCGGCAGGCTTTGAGAATCGGGGAACGTATGTTCCTGTGTATATGTGCCAAAGTCCGGAACATAAACAAGTTCAAGAGCCACGACAAGAGTTTAGGATGGATTAACAAAATGAAAAAGTAGGATTTGAGAATCAGGAAACAATATTTTGAGGTTTAAAATCAATGTAACTGTAGAATGTCCCTCTGCAAAGAGGCACATGATATTGATGTCAATTCAGACATTATCATTCAGTCTCATAAAAAAATGTTTGCAGAAATGAAACAAAAGAAGCAGAGTATTAAAGCTTTTCTTTAAATTAAAAATGCGACACAACGACGCATACCAAAATTAAAACGTATTATTCGTTACTTCATCTTCATCTACTTTTGTTAGATCAAATATTATGATGTTTTGATCGCAGTTGATGGCAGCGGTGGCTAGCTATGCATGCCAGTTCCAACTTGGTGCTATCCTTGGCCAGTCCTCCAACATGTTGCCTCAACTCCAAGCCGCGGACAGCCCAATACAGATCGACTATGATTCTGCCACTTGGATTGGTAAGATGCGAGCTCTTCCAAATGACAATTGCAATATGTTACCATGCCTTAAATTACCGTCCGTGGTTGAAATTGAACAGCGGAGCTGTGAGCTCTTCGTTAAAATTTAAGTAATGTGAATTGGATGACGATAATCAAAGTTTCCTGACACATAAAAATTGACATTTGCCTAGAATGATGCTTTTCAGTTGGGAAATAATGATAAGTTATGTTGGAAATTCAAGGAGCAAATACAACAATTGTTAATTTCTGAGCCCAAATTTTCTAGAGAAAAATTTTCTTTAGCGGACGGTTTACCTCATTCAATTACTGACCACAATTTTGCACTGTTAAAGATCGATAGCTGGGCCTAAATTGCAGTAAAACAATCTCAACTTGTGAGAACTTTGAGGGTATATTATTATTTACCGATTTTTAGTTGCTTTTGTAGTCACAACTCGTAAACTTATCTAAAAGGTAAACCCAATGTGCGGCGGTGCGGCTATTGCAGCCGGCATCGAATAAAGGAATACACCAATCGATTTAGAAAATAATAATATAAACATGAGCTGGGCTCAGGGCTAACATACGTAAGTACTTAAGTATACATCACGCGAAATATCCAACGCAGGACACATCAAAGTAAATTTCGTTGGTCTTTAAATTGCAGCTAGCATGGATGTTCTGGGTACACCTATCTCCTGTCTTCTGTGTGGCCCATTGACCGATAAAATGGGACGAAAAGCAACAATAAGGCTATTTCTGTTATTATCAGCCGTAGGACATGCTATCGTCGGAGTTGCTTCAGACGTTACAGAAATTCTGATTGGAAGATTTTGTCTCGGCATAGCTGCAGGTAATTAAATATAATTTTTTCAGCTTTAATTATAATTTCATTAAGCTATGAAAAAAAACAAGCAGATATATTTTTGCTTCGTTATTTTCTCATTTCTCCAACTAAGCTTATGGCTTGAGTAAATTTTCAATGACCAAGGTTAAAATGATTTAACACCCCGTGGCGGTAAAAATATCTAATATGGAGGCGGTTTGTCGTAAAAAAAATCGAAGACGGTATGGAGTGTGATCCGCGAAAGGGGCCAAATATGCGCGATGAGACGCCGAAGTTCTGTATCCTTTGCTCTAGTTCTAATTGCAAGGCTGTAAAAGTAGCATTTTACGTAGAAGTTTTTTTAACGTAAATTTTAAGTGTAAGCCATGCAACATCGCTGTAAGAGCAAGGAAAGTTAGAGCGCCTTCAATTTACTGTATACGCAATATCAACATCCTTTAAGCACGAATAGTTGTATCCTTGCGTTACGGTCAATGTCGCGTCTCATTGGCCGAGGAACTAGGAGTTTTGTCTGATGTCACCAAAATAAGGTGCTGGTTGACTATTGGTTTACTATCAACAACCAGTTAACGATTCCTGTAACTGCGGTTGGCAATTTAATTGAGATTTTCTGCAAATTTAAGACTTAATTTCTCAAGAATCAGAAGAGAAGCGAGAAGAAAAAGCAATATCTAGGAAAAAATTCAGTGACTCGGGGGTACTTAATGCATCACCACCCTCTTTTAATGATGCTTTTTATATAAGCTTCGAGAATGAGTAATGAACAAATGAGGAAATCTATGCAACAGGTAATGACGCATACACTTTGCAATATGTTGATAAGATTGTGTGACTCGATGCACCATATGCAGGGAACAACTTGAAATTCCAATTGAAATTTCTTCCTCTAAAATCTTATACAAGGATCGCCCAGAATCATGGCAGAAAACATTTTATTCATAAAAAATTGCAAAATTGGACGTATTTTCTTTGATAAATCAGTGAGCCTTCACCATAGCACATGAAAAGGTCGCAGGTCAAATTTGGTGTAATCGTGAAATCAGAACGCTAAATCTTCTTTATATGAATTGTACTCTGTTGTCAACGAGCTGCAAGTTCAGGATCACGTACATCAAAGATGCCGTCAAAGGCTACACAAACTGCACACTTTCCTGAAAGGAAAACTTTCTACGGAATTCCTTCCCGCACGGGCGGGATAATGTGAAGGATTATGAACGATTCAAGCAGAGTTGACGACGACACTTCAATTGACTGATTTTTTTTTCGATGCAGCGAATATCAGAGTAAACAGGATAAATATTGCAATTTTTTTTAGTAATAATATGTGCTTTTCTATGTTGAACATGACATTAAACCAACCTCAAGTCAGTTCTTTGCGATGAGTAAGTGATGCGGTGGCTCACATGTGCCGTGCGGGTCGGAAGAGCCGCTCAACAGTAAAAAAAAACCGCTGTTTGCGATAAGCCATTTCAAGATGTTGTATTGATAGACACTCACTGAGCCAATGGTTAGGAGGTGACGAGAATCGTAATCTGGTTGTTGATAGTATAACCAGCATATGACGTCGTGACATCGACCCTTTAGTTTCTCGACCGATGAGAGGCGACACGGATCGCAGGACGCTAGAATACAACTATACGTACTTAATGGATGTCGGTGTTGCATAGACGGGAAATTGAAGGCGCTTTAAATTTTCTTGCCATTGCAGCAAGTATTGCGCAGTTTGTGGGACAAAGTTTAAGGATTAGGGTCCAAGAAAGTTTAGGGGTTTATATTTGGACCACATTTTGCAATAAGGAACCACTATTTCTGGCTTATTTCAGAAACAACATGTATGGCATTGATTTCCCTATGCAGAGAGGTGATTTTTATGGAAGAGCTAGAGATAGTGGTTCTTTATTGCAAAATGTAATCCATTTATCGTGAAGAATAGCGAAAATGAAATAATATCGTGGTAAATTTAAAAACTTCGGCGATATAGCTACATTCTGAAAAAAAGTACACAAAGTTATGATAAGCTACACATCAATCTATCTCCAATACATCCATTTTAGAAGGAATGCATATTTTATTAAGTGATAAAATATAAGTTAGGATCAATTGACAGATAGCTTACACTTGCTTGCAAAATGTTTCTGAAAAAAAAGGAGAAATAAAAAATCGTTACGTGTACCTATGCAGAAACTTTGAGTGGTGAGTTGGTGAAGTCAAGCGTTATGATCGCAAAACTTGGTCCATCTCGCCTTACGGAGTGGCGCGTCAATGTATTCAGTCACAAAAGCTGCCAGGAACTGCAATGTAACCGAATAAATGCTCATGCATGCAGCCAGTTGAAAGGCTTGTAGCGGAAATTCCTGTGTCGCTAGTCTACGAACTGCTCACTCTCTCTCTGATCTTATGGATAATCAATGCATTTCGGATTATTCGGCGGATAAACTAGCAATCAGTAAATGTAGACAACGCTGTCATGCGCACGCATTGGTGCGTATAAGGCTGGCCTCTGACAGCGTTTTTCGGCAATGCAATTGATTACCGCAACGATGAGTAGGCAGTTAATCTGACTTCCTCAGATTATTCACCGCAACTAACTTACCGAGTTTCGAGTCTATAGAGTCTTTCAGTTTGCTTATTTGTCGATTTAGTTTCATTCATCTGTTAGAATGCGGAAAAAAAGTTCGTTAGGGTGGATGGCTGCGGCAACTGATTCCCCAAAAAAGTTTTGTGGATTCAAGACATAAGTAAAGGATTTTTGAAACACCACGCTTGGCCATGATGTGCAACAACTGGTTGAGAAAAAAAACCGAACTAGGTAAATATGGGAACTGGGTCAAATATTTTCTAAAGCTTGGAATCCGTGTAAAATCGCAATCAGACCGTTTAACTCAAATATGACGAGACAAAACACAGATTGTGTATGATCTATCATTAATCTGTGCTTTGTTTTATCATATCCGTAACTAATGCTATTCTAATATGCGGTTGATAAATAAACTCCGAGATTTAGATATTATTTTACTAGGACGCTTCATATTTACCTACTTTGTTTGGAAACATTTTTTAAAGGTGCAAATTGTGCACATTGTTCCGTAGGTATATTGTAAAAGAATATCTAAATACCTTCACTTCATGCACTTTTTAAACGGGGATTCCCTCTAAATGGTTTTATTTTTTGAAGACAAAAGGTGTTATTCTCAGGCCACTCACTGCATTCCCGTTAAGTGAGAGGAATAGTTGTACAGTCTTAGCAACTCCTGATGGCACTTGCCAGGTGCCAATTCCACTCTATATTTGCTTTGAGTAAATACCAGCGTTTAACGGTTATGAGGTGTGAAACGTTAAGTAGGAGGAAGAACTGAGACTCGAGGAAGGTCATTGTTCTCAGATTTTGCAGATAATTACTCCTGATCGAACAAGACATTGTCGTGACTCTTCAGGCTCAACTCGATTCAACTTTCGATAGCTGATAACATCTCTGGATCAATGACTCATTTTCAGGGTCGTCGCCCATGTATGAATTCGTAATCATGGGAAACACATTGTAAGCGGCGGAAGTGTAAAATATTATTAATTTCTTTCCAGCAGCATGAAATATCAGATACAGTGACACTTAAACGACAACAGTCTTAACTTGTTTTTTTACTTTTTATTTGAATGAACGATATAACGCTGGCGAAACTGCGAAAGAGCGCTACCTCGGAAAATGCGATTTTTCAGGACGGCAAAAAAATTCGCGTCAATAGAGGGGAAATAATTCTTGAGGATGGCTGGATAAGATGGCTTTTTAAGGTTTTATCGGTGAAAAATTTGTTGAAGTGTCAAAAAATCTGGCAGAAATAAGAACCCAGATTTGCATTATCGGCATAAAGAACTAACAATGTATCCCGGGATACGCGAATTTAGCATCAAGCCTCTGAGCAAGTTTTCCGCCTGATTCAATCGAATCAAGATCGGACAATATGTCCGGGAGAACATATTGCTTAAAACTTAGTGGAGGCATTTTACAAGTCCTAGAGGATCGCTGATTGCGATGTTGGGCTCTAATTTCGGTGAGTTGATAAAGGAACATTCACACAACGCACGTAGCGCAACCGCGGCGGTCGGGATGACTACAAATCGTCGTTTTTCGCATAAAAGAACGTAACTCCAATCCAAGGTTGCAAAATTGACTCAACAATTTTTTTTTACGAGAATGCATTTGTGCAAATTTTCTCCAAAATTATTTGATTTTCGTGTGGGATCTGAAGGAAAATTAAAGGGAATTTTCGGTTAGATATGTTCAAGATTCGATTTCCTAGGGAAAATGGAATTTGCGAGGGGAAATTTGGAAACATTGAAATGGGCTTACGTTCTTTTGTGAGGGAGACGACAAAATGAGCGATTTTCTATAATTCTTCACGCTTGATTTCAGCCCACGACACAGCAATTTTTTTCAGTGGAAAATATCAAAGCCATTTTTGAAACTTTCCTCATTTTCCACATAGAGGATATTCTAGCAAACAAGCATACCTGTGCTGATTCATCCTCTGATAAAAATACGGAAGGGGAGATTTAGAACACGCAAACGAAATACGCATTTTTGCAGTTTCACATCTCGTCGAAAAGTGTCATCAATGGATTTTTACATCGACAATTGGATTGTATTTTGCGATAGGAATTAAAATTCGTGGTTCATCCGGGAGCCACAAATATAAACACGTTTCCTACAGACATATGTCTGCAGGAAAACCATTGGTGCAAACGTTGTTTTAAACCGAACCAGAAATTATAGTTCCTGATTGCAAAATGTAGTCCAATTAGTTTTTATCGAGATAACGGCGATGCGTGACAATTTTGGATGTTTATTTTCCAGGTTTCGCGTTCCCATCGATCGTCTACATCTCGGAGATCAGCTCGGTCGAGCACCGGACCCCTCTCCTGGCCATCAACACCATCTCCTCTTCCTTCGGGCTCCTCTACGTCTTCATCGTGGGCGCCTTCATCAGCTGGGACATCATCTCCCTGATGACGTCCCTCATCTCGGTCATCAGCCTCGTCTACGCCTTCTTCATCCCGGAGTCCCCGGCGTGGCTCTTCCAGAACCACCGGCTCAACGACGCCATCGACAGCATCAAGTGGCTCAAAGGCGACGACTGCGACATGACCCAGGAGCTGAAGCAACTCAAAGACGCCTGCACCGAGGAGCCCAAAGGCACCGGGACCATCTTCCGACACTTCACCGGCGTCACCGTCGTCAAGCCCTTCTTCATCCTCCTCGTCTTCGCCTTCCTCCAGAACGGAACCGGTTTCTACATCCTACTCCACTATTCCATCAACTTCATCTCCGAGTTCAAGATCGACTTCGACCCCCGCTACATATCCATCGGTCTCGCCGTGGTCCGACTTTCAGTTTGTATAATGGCTTCGTACTTTTTGTCGCGGGTCAACCGGAAAACAGGCCGGAATGGTTTCCGGCACGGGTATGGTCGTCGTTCTTGGCGGTACGCTCGTCGCTATGTATTTCATGATGGGCGATGCGACGATGTCAACCGGTTACTCCGTCATCGTGACCGTGGGGTTGTTGGCGTTTATTTTCGTCTGCGGCCTGGGAGCCCACCCCTTGCCGTGGATCATGATCTACGAGTTGTACCCGCTCCATGTCCGCGGCACCATGTGCGGGGTTAGCAACGCCATCAATTATGTTTTCATCTTCATTTTCATCAAAATGTACTATGTGCTCATTTTGAATCTCCAGATCCACGGGACTGTCATCCTTTTCGCGGCCTTTTCGGCTGCTTTCGCCGCCTACTCGTTCTTGATCTTGCCCGAGACGCAAGGGAAGAGCCTCGTCGAGATAGAGCAGGGTTTCCTTCCGAAGAAACAACGGCAAAATGGGAGCGCGTAGGTGTGGCTTTGATTTTGATTCAGAGATATGGGCTCGAGAGAATTTAAGAATTGGAGACTTGTGATTTGACAGAAAAAAAGGTACGAAGAATTTTGTCGAAGGAAGAAAAGCGTTTTTAAATGGGAGAGATGCGCGAGTCATAGGATTATTTTGACGCTCCTTCTACATTAACAAACAAATATTAAGATCTGTCCAAACTTTTTAAGCTCGATATTACAGGAATTATCGTGTGTACAAATTCATAAACAGTAAAAAAGGTGAATGACACCACCCACCCTTTTAGTGCTAGTGCATGCCATGCCTTGGTTTCTTTTACCCTGGTCTAATGAATGAGGAATGAAGAAAAGTTGCACTGATGAGATCAAGGTGGAAGGAACATAATGCATGAAACATCAAAAGAAAAGGTGTATCATATTTTTTATATTTATTAATTTAAATACATTCTAGTGCTGCTTTATTTGTACAACACTTGAATAATATTTGATAAATTCTTCTATACCCCTACTTTCAACCCACCTAGGTAGACCGACATAATTGACCTGAGTCCAGAAAAGAAATCAGAAAAAATCGTAGAATTGGAAAGATTTTGGCGAAAAACAGAGGGAAAGAACGTTTTTGGATTATTTTAGAAAAAAATCACCCTTCTATAGACGTGTCAACTCACTTGGTTCTTTCATAGGT
The DNA here is from genome assembly GCF_918797505.1 of Bemisia tabaci. Classification (NCBI taxonomy): domain Eukaryota; kingdom Metazoa; phylum Arthropoda; class Insecta; order Hemiptera; family Aleyrodidae; genus Bemisia; species Bemisia tabaci. Next base: position 30,681,222 of record NC_092797.1, on the reverse strand, counting down.
CCTTTGAGAGATATTTGACCCAATCTGCCCCTAACTGATCTTTATTACGTACATAAAATAACTAATATGTAAACCTCTTCTGTTGCATCTCTTTGAGCACCTGAACATTGTGATACGTCAATGCCTTTAAAGTTTAAAATTCCTAATTTCTCACTCTGGCCTTGCTAAGTTAAAAGCACACTAGAGTAATCGTGTCAAAATGTTCCTTATTTTTACTAACTAAAAATTTGAAAATAACTGGAGAGTTGCGATAAATTCAGGCAAACAAAGAGGGACCCAGTTCTTACCGATAAAAATAAGAGTCTTATTTATTGTAACATTCAGACCTTTAGTTTTTTATCTGAGGTAGAGATAATTTTTTTTTCTAATTATTATTTTGCGATACGATACACGATACAGTTAGATCTGGAAAACTCACAAATACGACTGTTGAAATTCATTAAATTTTGGAAAATATATTCGATCCTCTCTCTGCTAACGATAACTATTTCAAAGTTTTTTGGCTTAGAGGTCTGGATCCCCTAAAAATTACAGCACGCTTTGATTAATACTTGACGTCTTTAATGTAAAAACATTAATGCATTTTCCCAATTTCTCCACACCAAAGTCCAGAGCATCTTAAAAATTGCCACTTTTTTATGCTGATGCTTACCTGCCTCCGCCTTCTCTACTTACGAGATGCCATTGAAAAGGCTCTAAATTGCATTTTTCCAGAGATAACTCCAGGATTCTGTGCTAGCTCACATAATATCCAATCTTAATTGCTCCTCCTCAAATACGTGGGTACAAAAATTGTGATTCCCTTGTAAAGTCTGGTCTTGTATCTATTCAAATTTGTATATATTACACTTCGGTTTAACAGAGAAACTTTGGCAGTTATATTTTCATCCCTCTCATTTCCCATATGCGGGTCGATTCTATGCAAGGTCGCTGCACGATTATTGATCGTCATCGAGCGACAGAGGTGGCTAATAAATCTTATGGATCAGGGGTGGTCACAGGAACTTAGAATTGGAACTCTCTGATTTTTCAAGTTTCCCTGAGCAATTTTCAGAGAGTTCCTTAACTTTATAGATGACATGGAATGATAAAAAATAATTTTAAGATCGTCTGATTCAAGTTTGAGACGAGTTGAGGCTATCTGATGCGATGCAGAGAAATTCACCACTTTTCGTCAACGCAAATATTTCCCAACTTTTTTCAGCTTTTCCCGACTAAGACTACCCTAAAAGAACATGTTAAACGATTTTTTGGAAAATTGATAAAAATTTGATTATTCTGTGCGGAACTACTCTCAGCTCAAAGCATTACACGGGAAAAATAGAATTTCAGCGTCCCATTCATAGTTTCATAGCTTTAGTTTAAACTTCCTTGAGACCGTCAGAACTTTTTTTATTTCTTAACTTAAAACTTTTTTTATTTTTCAATTTAAACTTTTTTCTTTTAAAAAACTTAACATTTTTACTTTACATACTCATGATGTACGAACTGTTTTTTATTGATTAGCTGTAACGATAGAATCTCAGAAATCTTACTGCTGGGTTCAACTTCACTTCAAGAAATTCAAGAGGTATTAATCAGTGGACTATGGCCGATGACCATGTGTATAGATACTCAGGTAAAGAGAGCACAATCAAGGCCTAAAGCACGTGCGAGTACCCAGTGACTTCAGTTCAGCCCGTCAAAGCTGAGGCACATTGTACTTAAGTAAGATGAATCATTTTTTCCGCAAGATTCAAGCGTCCGCGTGGGTAAGCATATAAACACAATAAAACCATAATTGTCTGAGGACCGAATAAATAGAGATAAAACTAGCTTAATGGGAGTTGGTAAAACACTCAAGCGCGCCACGCCGCCAAATTTCTCTCAAATCATTCTAGTTTATGCTCCTTACAGAGGTAAGAATTATACACTTCACCACTTAAAATATAATTAGAATGTCGCAACAAAGTTCGAAAATTTTCCTTTCATGACCTTGAATTTTTTTCATAAATTCATGTACCTAATATTGAACAATATACGTAAAACAATGCTTCGAAAGGTTTTGAGAATTATTCCACCGTATTTCGCCGACGGAGAGTTGACATCATTATAATCTAGCTAACTTGGTTCCGCTTGTAAAAGTGCAATCACCATGCATCCGGCTTCACGAAATTATGCCAAATTATCTCTTTTCTCGAGTGTCGTTGATTTAATTATTTCTGCAGACCAGAAAAACTCGCGCCTCTTTCATACCCTCTCTCCTCCATAGAGATACACTTTATTACCGAGCCACGACAGAGAAGGTCATACCTGCGCTGTTTTAGTGAACGCAACATCGATTGGGAGAAAGATAATGCGAAATAGAGGAAGGAAGAATTGAAATGTTGGATGGAATAAGTATCCGTAATATACACTGATGGTAGATATATGTTTACTTGCTACTCATTTTGTTCAGACGGACATAAAATATTTGGAAAATATTTACAAAGTTTCAACGAATATAAATGGTAGGCGCCGCACAGTGGATCGAGTCAATCAGAGAGGTCAGACATGAAATCTTCGACTAAAACTACAAATTTTGAAGTTTATTTCGTCTCATTTTAAATTTTAAACAGTGCATGAAGTAGTAAATTTTACGAGAGAACCAATAGAATCAGTTTTGGAACCCTAAACGTTTATATAAACGAAGTTATAAGCGTTTGAAGTTTCCAAATTTTGTCCGACCTCTCCCTTTTGACTCGATCCACTGTGCGTCGTCGCGTCGTCGGAAGAAGAGAGGGAATAGCGAGTCGATTGTTGAATCGTTATCGAATTATCCTGATCGATAAATCCCTATCTTAGCAATGCTTTCTATCGATCATGGTCATTCGATATAGATTGTTGAATCGTTATCGAATGATCGTGATCGATCAATTCCCATCTTAGCAGTGCTTTTTATCGATCATGGTCATTCGATATCGATTCAACAATCGAGCCAAACTTTTGCGGTCTGTTGAAGCTACACGAAGTTACAGCTACATGGATTCAGTAAAAACCAGACAAAACAGGATACTTGGTTTTCGTTTGGACGGAACGAGTTTACCTTCATGGATTCATTGTTTAAAATTTTGAATAATTTGACGATAACATTGAATGAAAAATTGATTCAGAAAAGCGAGAAAACAGCTGATGGTAGATAAAGTTCTACACGAGGAAAGTTAAGAGAACAGAAAGGCCAGCGCGCGGGGGGCGGGTAATTTTAAATGGCGGCCTTTAGGCTAGCCAGAGGCACCAATGTGTCGTCCTCCGCGTTTGTCACTGAAAATACTCACTGTCCCGAAGGTAAATAAAGCAAAATAACTTATCCTAATTGCGTCACGACCCCTGATAATGATACAATCTGATGCCATTACAGGGTCATACGGGAAGGCAAGTATTCTGTTTTTATTCGGCGCAGTCTAGTTCATCCTTATTTTTCGAGTTAGGCAATACGCGCACTCCTATGCGTCAAAATAGTGGCATCGGGAAAATGTAACCGTATTGAAGGCTTACTTTGGGTTACAATGCCTCATAAATCTCGCTAAACGACGCTTATGTTTTAGCTCATGCGGCTGAAATTTTGATGACTAACGTCATCGATTGCGACGTTGCAAATCTCCACTCATATTTCATTTTTTGAGGAAAACAAACGAACGGGTTTTCTCGAAATTTTCTGTTTCATTTAAATAATTGAAAACACGAAACATTTTTGGAAAATATTTTAATGGATTTCCCCTCCCTCTCCCATAAACATCATACGATATAACATATATTGGAGCGCAATGAGAGTAAGTATACATTTTGCGACTTTGGTTTGGCCATCAAGACGTGAACTTTCAGGATGCTGATTCACGAATTATGTCTGCGCTGTCGCAATGAGTAAAGTCGTGTAGTGTGTTTAAAAACATAAAAATAATCGAATGATGGACGGGAAAAAATGCGTATCTACAGTTTGTGACGTTTCAAAGTGTCACAACTCAACGCACGGTGGACGATACATTTGTATATTTATTAGAATTTTTTGTGACAAACTTACTGAAAAATTAGACCTAAACTAAATTCAGATAAAATAATACTGCTTGTTTTGAAGTTAACGAGCTTGTTAGGATTGTACATTTTATTTGTTTGCATTAGTCCTGTGAGTATTTTTGAGTACTTACACATTTTTTTAACGTTATTGACCATTACCTTTTTTTATGTATTATTATTGTAAAACCATTCAAATCACTGCAATAACTGCAAAATCGGCTCATATTAAATTACTTGACGGTGCTAGATTCAAATGAAAAGAGGTGAGAACCAGAGGAATTTCATTGCATTGAAATTTGCAAAGTTTCATTGGAAATCGATTCACTTAAGCACGGTTACAATATTATTATTTCGAAATTTTGTGGAAATTTCCTCTGAGGGGCTTGGAGGACAAGGCACATGAGTGCAGTTTTTGTAATTCGAGAAATTCGTGTTTGAAGTTTCGAAATTACATGGATCCTTATGGCGGAACGAAAGCTCAAACTGACTTATTGATGCTTAAAAATTGGAATTTGAGAGCGAATTTTTCACAGAATATGCATGCACTAAGACTAGCTTTACATGATATCATTAACATCTCAATTACTTAAAAAATTGCACTTATAAGCCGTGTCCTCTAAGCCCTTTCTTTTTAATTTAACGAAAATTTCCTGAAATACTTGATGGAAAACATAAGTCTATAAATAATAATAAAAAAAAAGTTGTTATAACTTTGAAAAGTTGTTATAACTTTGAATAACTGCGGAGTGCTATGAAGCTTCGCTGACTCTCGCTCCTTCAATTAACAAAAAAGGTAATCACACAGGGTCAATAGCTTAGTAAAAGGGATAAACATAGTCCGGCAAGAGCAGGTGCCTTCATGAGAGGAAAAATAAAAAAAATCGCCGAGCGAAAAGTGAAAGGCTAGGCCATCGATTTTACCGTGAACGGGGTTTTGATTTCATAAATAGGGATTCATTACTTCATCGAGTCGCGTGTCTGGCTGTAATGAGGGGATATGAAATTGGGTCTATCTGAGTAGCAACGTGACATGAATTCACTCACCGAAAAACGCAAGCAGGAAGATCAATATGCATCTCATCGTCGTGAAACATATCATTCTTCGGAATCATCTAAATTGTATGCAGGTCTTCTTTCCGTTGTATTCTATCTTTAACGTAAGTATGAGCCACAGGTAACCTCGGAAATCTTTGATTAGGGAAGGATGTCGTCTAGTCGTCGGAGAAGGTCTTCACACACACTAATTGCAAGCTGATATCGAGCGATGAAAACTAATTATAAACATCCTCATTGATGATTTTGGAACGCACTTTACACTTTCCTGACCAGAAAATGCAAAAAAAAAAAAAAAAAAAAAAAAAAAAAAAAAAAAAAAAAAAAAAAAAAAAATCTAATCTATTTTAAACTTTGCGGTCTGTTCTGGGCACACACAAAAAAACACATTGGTTAAAAATTTTCAATCAAAATCATCAATCGATGTACTTAATCGTAGAATTCACTGCATTTTTACTTCGCGGTGGAGTTACAGAATAAAAAAAGATGGCAATTTTTTGGGGATGGATTTTAGGAAACTGTTGGGAGTAAGATTCAAAATTACCGCGTAGAATTTTGAACGAGTGCGTGAGATAGACACCGAGGAAATTAAAAGGTATCTTAAATTTGTTCTTTTTTACAAAATGAGCAAAAATCTTTCACTTTTTCCGTTGATTGAATAATATAAAAAAGACTACTCTGCCTATTAGGAGAGAGACGGTGTTATTTTAAAAGGTGTCAACACGCAATACTATTTAAATTTACTGAAGTTCGATATAATTACCGATGAAAACTTAATGCTTGGTTTTAATTTCAATGCGATTTTTAAGAGCTTAAAGTTAAACTTTCATTGAACCCTGTGCAGTCTTTTCAGGTCATTTGGACAGCATTAGAAAAATAACAATCCTAAAACATAATCCCTCGGTTGGATTGAAAATTGACATGCCCTGAAAATCTACCCACTTATACGGTAAGGATCTTGAAAAAAAGCAACTTTCAAAGGACGATACCACCCTGCAACAGCAACGATTTAACGAATGGTGGCAAAAAAGAGTACGTAAGTGATAAGTGACGTCCGTTGCTAAAGACTTTTCGGCAATTATTGCTCAAATTGGAACGCGTTAACACACATTCGAATGGCGAAAAAACTCCCCGGGTTCAATTAAGCGGCGAAATGACGAAAACACAGAAGCGCGGACGCTTGGTTGGAACACCACTCAGCGAACTGAGACGCGGTGGAAAAGGAAAAACAGGTGAACCTCCCGACTCTGGTCTGGACAGTCGCCGTGGTTCCGCTGCTGCACCGCCAGGCCCTTGAATCAGGAAAACTATACTTGCTGCCTTTCAGATTAGGGACTATCCTGCCGTGCTGAGGAAGAACGCCGTATGAGCCTCCACGCGTTGCCAACTTTCCTTCGACAAATCACGAATTTTCAGGTAAAATTGGGAATATTTAACTTCCGATTTTTCAGAGGATTTTGTTCGTAATTTCATCTGAAGAGTCGGAAAATTTCAAGAAAGTATATTTACAACTTTCTTCCGAAATAAATATTTTCTGAGAAAAAAGTTGGCAACATTTGAATGCACATGCGCGTTTTTTCTTTAGCCCTTGAATCAGGAAAACTATACTTGCTGCCTTTCAGATTAGGGACTATTCTGCCTTGCTAAGGAAGAACGCTGTATGAGCCTCCACGTGTTGCCAACTTTCCTTCGACAAATCACGAATTTTCAGGAAAAATTGGGAATATTTTCTTTACGATTATTCAGAGGATTTTCTTTGTAATTTCATCTGAAGAGTCGGATAATTTCAAGAAAATATGTTTATAACTTTCTTCCGAAATGAATATTTTCTGAAGGAAAATTTGGCAACATTTGAATGCATATACGGCGTTTTTTATCTAGACGCAGTGTCCATATCCTCCGTATTGCTGTCCCAGGCAGCCAGCGTGTCCCCGACGAAAGAGCTTCTTGCTGAAAATTAGTTCACGCGCAGAAAACGGGAGTCATCAGTCGTTGCTTCGTTAATTTGATGTTTATTTGTTTGTTTCCTCCTATGCAAAGCACCAAATTTATTCGAATTGGTCAGGAAAACTGATAATTGTAGCCGTGTTGCGTTCCTAATCCTCGCGGGGACGATTGTTGAATATTATGCAGCAATATTTTCAGGGGACCACCCAATAACGTGTAGAAGACTCGAGTTCATTAGCTCTTATTTTCAACGTGTGCACTAGAAGCATAAAATTATTTAAAAATAAATTAATACAAATAATTTGTTTTTTAATTTTTAGCAAACGGTGTGAGATATTTTCAAAATGCCAAAATGTTCAAAATTAAAAAAAAAATCCTTGAGTTTATTGTAACGAGGTGCAAGGAAAAACATGCATGTGAAAATGAAAAATCTGGATATGATAATGTGAATGTAAAATTTTATTTAACAAAAAGATTAGAAACAACTTACAAATAGAAAAAGAAAAATTATTTACACTAAAATTAACAACAAAAAGGTCCCTAAAGTTAAGCTCTTTTCCGACGGTCTGGGCCTAGAGGCGCTTTTCTTTTTTTCCGCGAATTCCTTGAAGTAAGGATCAACTGAGTATTCGGTAAAACTATATATTATCTTGATTAGGGCGCATGACAGTTTTGAAAACTAAAATAAAGTCAAGTACTTTCAGAGATTTCATGGATTTTCGAAAAAAGATTTCACGGACTTTTCTTGGAATTTGAAGATGGACAAAAATTGTTTTAAAATCATTGAATAAGAATGCCCAGAATTGGAAGTTGCCGTCTTCCTACACGGCTCATATTCGGTTATTTACAAAAAAATAGGTTAATTTATGATTTGAAGACAACGCTGTATCTGATTAATCCAAAGAAAATAGAGTAGAGGGAAAAGTATCAATTTTCTAGAGATAGTAACAAAATGACCAAATAATTCAAAATTTAGGGATTCTTAAGTGATTTTGTTTTCTGAGATAGTGAGAATGTTCAGAAACTTGAAAATTTAAAAACAGTTTCAAGTTCTTATATTCAAAACCTTTTCAAGGCGTCACAGACCCTTTTGAAAGGTCATTTTTCCAACATTGGTTGGATCTCTTTCGGCGTAAAATTTCTGCGCGATGCTTGCAAATACACTCGTAAGTAAAATTGATACCTACAATCAATTGTTTTGAATTTTATAGATAGTCAAGCTTCGACGCTCTTCCATCAGATGTAACACCGATATGGGGGCTCATTAATAACAACACAATAGGTAGCGAACAAAAAATAAATAAAACTCGTTCAACAAGTGAACGATCGACTAAGAGTAATAACGGAATGATTAACGAAAATTAAGACCTATTAAAAATGCAACAATGAGTACGGAGTACCCTCATGGGCCCTTTAACAAATTTGGAAGGATCCAAACACGGATCCAGGGATATAAAATATACGGGAGGTTGGTATACCTTCACCGGAAAACCCTTGTTAACAAATACAATTTTCCTTAGATTTGCCAAAAAGTTGAACACTGATTTTGGGTAGAACTGAAGTGCTCATTCCGAGAGAGACCTCCATTTTTCGGCATCAGTTCGTTTTTGCTCGATTAATCAAAATCATCTCCAAAAATCTAGTTCTTCTCGGAAAAATCCAATTTGCCAGAAAATCTGTACACGGTAAAGAAAAAACGATGATATTTCTGATAACGAGGCTTTTCCCGTCAAATGCCTCAGTCCGTCTGTATACCACCACGTGAAGGTTTTTCGGTTGTTTCGCATTGGAGAGGACAGCACATTTTTTTCTCTGATGTCTAATGAGGTGACCTTCCCTGGTTTTTACCATCGAAGTCAAAAATTACCTAAGGCTGTTATCCAAGAAAATATTTTGTTTAAAAGAGGTTCTCAGCTAAAGACGCCCTTCCCTCTTTGAAAATTCAATTTTCGGAAAAAAACCTGATTGGTGCTGGAAGAATAAAAGTCATTTACGATTTGAATGACAAAGGATTGCCCCATTAAAAACGAAGGAAAATAATAAGTTCCATATTTCCTGACGCAAAACAATTGGATAACTTTACGCAGGGGTATTTAGGCCGATAAAGCATTTTGATAGGTAAAAACGTCGTTGATAGAAACCGCAAGGCGTATTCGTCGACATAAGTCGCTACTGAATCCGGAAAATTTTTCTCCGATGTCGCGGAAAAGTTAGATTTTTTGAGAAAATAGACTTTCCGGGCAAAACCGAACTGATGCGGAAGAACACGTTTCCCGGTCAGTTTCGGAATAAAAGCTAAGAATTTACGCAGATTCTAACCGAACCTAATTGAGAAATCAACCCGTGTTAACCAGTGTTCTCAACGAAAATTTTAAAGGCGCGTCGTGCTTTGCGATAAATCGATTTATCTGCCATTCAAATCTATAGAAAAGGATCGATTATGAGGGTGTTCGTGATGTAAACCAGTGGTGAGGCGTTAATGATCGATTATCGATATTTCCTCATTTGAAACTGTGGTAAATAATCGGTTAATAAAGGGTTCGTTGCGAAAACCCGGTTTATCGATCCTTTTTCATAGGTTTAAATTGCAGGTCTATCGATAAATCTTAAAGTATGCGTCGCCACGGACGTAAACCTAAGAAATCGATTCTTCGCCATACTTTCAAACGGGAAAAAATTTATAGACAATGATCAACAGCTCGCCACTGAAATTTTTGACTATGTTAATCGCTGAAAAAATTGTACCTTCACCACATAACAAAGAGAAAAAACAATAGGATGAAAAACGGGTAGGTAAAAGGAGCTGCGCCAATACCTTATTTTTCTCCATCATAAAAAAGTACCGACTCATCTTCACAAGTGCTACCGAGTTTCTTCATTTTTGAGTGTGACTGAGAGGCTGGAAGCAGAGGAGCTTTCTTGGTTCGTTTTTGAGACGTCTGCTGAGCCCGTAAACCACCTTTGATTAGTGGCATTTTCGCGAGATACTACAATAAACATTTCTTTCTCTTTGCTGTCGAGTTCCTCTTGAAAATATTTCACCAAATCTGCATCCTAAGACAAAACGTAGAGGTATATACATTCAAAATTGAGTAGGTATTCGATACATATGGAAGTCTCTTTCATTGGCGACTTCAGCTGTATACATTTATTTATCATTTTAAATGGCAGTGATTCATAAAGAGTGTGCTAGGACTTAACGGTGCGAACAAGTTGGAGAACGCTGACTCCGCGAGTTGAACTGGTCGCGCCGAACACGGTGCGGTCGACACGGAACGCACATTAGCGCCTACAAGACTGAAGGAATACTTCACGCATTGCGCGTTCACTACGGTGCACCCGCGCCGCGCCGGTGCGGTACGCACTCGGCGCATATTAGCGCCTACAAGACTGCCAGAATACTGCACGCATTGCGCGTTCACTACGGTGCGCGCTTTAATCGTTCAAAATTCGCCAACTCTCTGTGCCGGACCCATCGCGGGGTACACCATTTCCTGCCAGTGTACAACACACCCCCAGCCTGCAACCTTCGGATCGAGGGATCCTAGACATTTTGCACCCCTGAATGGTACCTTAGTCGATTGAGTCATTGATGTCGGAGTTCGTCCTCCTTTTCCTGATCGACTTTTGGCATAACGAGAACTTCTTAAAAACGAACAAATCGGTCGGTCCCTTGAGTTATCGTTATAGAGAGGATTATTGAGGGTAAAATTCGAGTACCGACTGACACATGGTCTATCAGGTTCATTTGAGGGACTGAGAATCAGAAGGACTTAATTGCGTTGCAACGTTTGGAATTTTCGAATGAAAACTTGTTTCTTTTTATTTCTTAGCGAAAAAGTGTTTTACATTGAAAATTTCAGGGAATTTCCATCAATTTATCAAAAAAATAAAAAAATTAATAATTGTAATAAATTAAAAAATAAATTAAATTAATTTAAAACATTTAGAGGAAACTGTGCACCTGTTCTTGAGTAAATTCGAACATTTTCGAATTAAATTTCACGACGGCGCAAAGCAATTAAGTCCCTCTGGCTCTCTCTTCCTTAATGTGAATAGTTTATGGCAATTAAAATTTGAGAAAAGAGTGTTAAGAGTTACAGAGGACGAATAGATTTACCTGTCCAATAAGTTTCGGGTGATCTAATTTTGAGTCCAGATTGTAATAGTTCCTTTTTATTTTTCGGACAGCTATCCAATGCTTTATTTTCAGAGGCAGTCGTATTATTCCCAACTGGCAAGGAGTGGGGACATTCAAAATAAAGCCTTCGATGGCTTCCAAATTTAGACAATTAGCGTTCCTGAAAAGTCAAAGAAATCGTCAAAATATTATTTATGTGCAGTTAACGGATAGTCACGGAAATTTGGTAGCATCGAGTATTAAGGGATGTTTTATAATGGGTAGGGAGAGAACAGTGTCATAGGTATATGTACACTATGCAGACGGAAATTCCTGCGATTTTAAGCGCAGTTTGTACGCATGTTAAGAATAGGCAGTAGGAGTAGGTACTAACATCTGAGTCATTTAGGTAAATAGGATACTGATAAAAAAATTACTCAAACCCAAGATACGTCATGCAGGGACGGACTGGCCGGGGTGGCGATGGGGCGATCGCCCCACTTTCATCGGCCAAAAGGGGCCCCTCCGGGGCCCCTTTTGGCCGATTTGAAGGGCCGTATTTCGCCGTTTCGAAGAAGCGCCCGAGGGCTTTTTCGGTTCGTCCTCGAGAAAGGGCCCCGAGACTCCTGAGAGGACAGGACACTTTATTGCCGATTCGGAGAGCGCCCTGAAGGAGCTTTTTTATGCCGTATCTAAGGGCGTTGCATTTTGAGAGCCCTTTTTTCTGATTCGAATAAGTCCAAAGGGGTCCTTTCTTGTCATTTCGGAAGAGCCGAGACTATTTATTGCCGATTCGAAGAAGACTCGATGGAGCCTTTTTTTGCCGCTTCTAAGGACCTTAAAAGAGCCCCTTTATCTGATTCGAAGGAGTCCTTTTTTGCCGTTTCCAAGGGACCATTTATTGCCGATTTGAAGAGGCCTTGATTATACCGCCTCTAAGGACCTTCAAGGCACCGGGCTCTTTATCGCCGATTCGATAAAAGGGTCCTTTTTGCCGGGGGCCCTTTGGTACTGATTCAGAGAGGCCTCGAGGGCGCATTTCTATGCAATTTTGAACTTTGGAGGCCCCTAGTAGGGAACCTTTCCTACCTTCCTCAAGGGATTTCGTAGGGGCCTTCGGCGATTTTTCCCCCCTTTAGCGAAATCCATAATGGGGGCTGTCCATATAATACGTAACGCAGTTTTTCCGATTTTTTTACCCCCATCCCCCCTCCGTAACGCATCGTAACGCAAGCTCGAACCATCCCCCCCCTCAAAAAAAATAAATAAATACGTAACACAAGCCTCGCCCCTCCCCCCTATTTTGGTCAGTTTTTTAAATTAACAAGGAAAAAAAGGTCTTACGGCAAAAAAGAGTTACGTAACGTTGGGCTTGACCCCCCCCCTCCTCCCCCCTTAATACGTTACGTATTGTATGGGCAGCCCCAATGACTTTTTTCTAATTCAAAAATTCCCGCGACATAAGGCCTCTTTTGACACATTTAAGACGCGCGTGCGAGTCGATTCCTTCAAATACCATAGGGCTACTTCACTCACTCACAAGGCTCGAGGCTTGTCTGGATCGCGAATGCCGCCGGCGCCACACAGTTGTCATTAGTGTATGGCTCGATATTACAAGACCGGTAAAGTGTGAAAAACCAATGGGAATGTGAACAATCCGAGCGTCAAGACTTTTTCGTAAAACTGTGTTTCTATTTCCAGTTTAATTAACACAATAATTTTCAAAGTGTCAGATTTTTGTCAATTTTTTGTTTGTATTTTTATTTTCATTCTTATTTTTATTTCGATGGCTAAATTCTGAAAACACGTATCTCGGAATCCGCATCATTAACTCATGAACCCTGAGACTCATAAGGATACACGCAAAACATGAGCATCCTTACGAGTCTCAGGGTTCATGATGCGGATTCCGAGTTACGTGTTTTCAGAATTTAACCATCGATTTATTCATTCATTACGCGTCATTTAACTAGTAAACGGCACTGATTTTTCTATGAGCAGAGCGAAGAAAGGATCCAATAAAACGTTCAAAAAAAATTAAGACAGTTGTCAATTTTGGCGGCTAAAAAGTACATTTAAAAAAAACAAACGAACAAAAAAATCCGAACTGTGTTTTTCAGAATGTGTTCTTTTTAGACTGTCACTATTACTATTCTACTTGATTCTATGTATCTTCTGTATACTAATTTAGCTTTGGCACAATTTTTCGTTGGAAGAGGAAAATAAAAGTTGAATTCCAAGTATACAACGGATTCTCATTTTTTCATCCAGTTTAAGTAAAAATATACTAAGTTTTGCATTTCTGGTCTCTTTTTGGATAATGTTTCAAAAATAATATTAAAGAAAAGAATAGGGTCTAAAATAGCGTAAAATTCATTCTAAAAGGGCCTAATTTTCAAAATTTTCCGGAGGAGGGCCCCCGGACCCCCCTTCTACTGGGGGCCCCCCAGACCCCCCTAGGGGCCCGCCCCATACTTAATTTAGGGCCAGTCCGCCCCTGACGTCATGACACCACGAAGCTTTTTTATTAATTTTTTCCCCCTTTTTGTATAAACGCGGTAAAATTATATTGATTGATGAGTGATGTTTTTCAAAATTCATGCCTATGTATCAGTATCTATGTCGTTACCCGAGAATGATGGGTGTACTATCTACAAAGTTTTTGACGAACTGATGAGAGGAAAATAACTTTTACAAAACTCTTGTTGTTATCAATTGGTCATCCAAAGTTACTTAAGGGCCTTCCATATATTACGTTATAGGCTCTCAGATGGGAGAGTGGATTTCTAACAGCCTTACGGTGGTGCCGTGCAAGGGGGGGGGAGGGGGTAGGGCTGAGCATTTCGTAAGCTTTCTGGCCTATTTTCGGAGAAAATGCAAAACTCCATTTTTCGTCAGCTTGATAATAAAATTCAAGATGAAAAAGAGGAAATCAGCACATCACCATTGCTGACCGATCGGACCATGCTCCTGTCATTTCTCTTGATTCCCCCTTTACCACTTGGTGAGATGATGAGTAGTGACTTCATCCGTACGTCAAAATACTTTTAACAACTATTCCAAAGACAAAAAAACCCTTCAATTTTGCTCCATGTATTTTTGTTTATTAAACTAATTATTGTATCATTAATATTTCCGATAAACTTACTTCAAAAATTTAATTTCACTAATAACAATTTTGGCCTAAAAATGCCATTGTTTTTCTAAGAAAGAATGTAATGCATAAATCTGCAATAATCGCGAAAAAGGGGGGGGGGCAGTCGAGCCTTACGTAATTTTTAGAGGGGGAGTGATAAGGGATACCTTACGGTGCCTTCAGAGGAAGAGGGGGGGGTCTAAAAATGGGAAAAATGCCTTACGTGATTTATGGATGGCCCTGACTCTGATGATGAGTAGTGCAATACTGCCGTGCTAAGGAAGAACGCCGTATGAACATTCGAGAGTTGCCAAATTTCCTTCGATAAAATGTTCATTTTTGAGGAAAGTTGCGAATATTTTTCCTCGACATTTTCAGGATCTTTAGGTAAAATTGTGAACTAAATTATCTGAAAAATTGGGATGAAAGTACTCACAAATTTACCAGAAAATCCGCGTTTTGTCACAGGAAATTTGGCAACGCCTGAAGGCTCATATGGCGTTCTTCCTCAGCACGGCAGAATAGAAATGACATGGGACTCACTTTCGTTTGTCGAACCAAATGGCCTCGTAGCCATGCTTGTTGAGGGCCGCCATGATCACATTCACATCGTAGTTGCCAATCCCAAGTACGGATCTATGAGGGTTGATCCAGACGTCTGGCGCCAAGGAAAGACAGATAGAGTCAAGTTCCACCTTGGTAAATTTTGCGTCTTGAAATAAATTGTTCAAAGCGTGCAAAGCGCATAGTTCCTTGATCTAAACGTGAACACAACAAAAAGTTCCAAGGTGATAATACGTGGCATGATTGGATTCGATCAAATGTGAAATTAGTGCCGGTTGTATCATTTTTTTGCCGGATAAAAGAAGATCAAGGTGATTTGACGGACGCCACTTTTTGTGACAAAGCGATGTGCGATATACCGCATCGATTCGTATTGTAATGTCAGCTACTTGTCATTCTTTTGGAATTTTGAGATCGCGCTTTTGCTGTGGTGCGAGACGAAAGAAATCATGTACCACATTTGACAAAGAAATTCAACGTAATGGAGGCAGGGTTTTTTTAGAGGAAAAATATAGCATTCGATACTGATATCGAAACTGCACTGCTGAAGTGCGCTCCAGCTAATATTGTATTTAGCAAATGGGTGCTTTATATACGAGGAATAAAAATAAGCAAGTCGTACGGAATAAAACATAATACTAGGAACTTTGCAAAACGATAATCCGGGTATCGGAACTTGGCTGTTTGAAAACGCCTTCAATTGCGGCGTGATACCTCACGCATTCCGGAGAATTCAAATAGTTGTATCATTGCGCCTTAGAGATGCGACGGAAGATTACAATTGAAATAGCCTTCATGCACGCTGGCCTTTTTGATTTCCATTAACATTTTTGCAGTCGTGAATGCATAGCATAAGTGCGCTCAAGCCAGATTTGTATTCAGCAAATGAGTAGTTTTTATAGGAGGATTGAAAACGAACAAATGGTAGGATATAAAACATAATAATAGGAACTTTGCAAAACGATAATCCGGGTATCGGAACTTGGCTGTTTGAAAACGCCTTCAAATGCGGCGTGATACCTCACGCATTCCGGAGAGTTCAAATAGTTGTATCATTGCGCCTTAGAAATGCGACGGAAGATTACAATTAAAATTGCCTTCACGCACGCTGGTCTTTTCGATTTCCGGTAACATTTTTACAGTCATGAATGCACAGCTTAAGTGCGCTTCGGCTATAATTGTCTATAGAAAGTGGGTAATTTTTATAGGAGGATTATAAATAAACAAGTGCTTAGAAATGAAAAAAAATAATATGAACTATGAAAGACGATTATCCGGATATCGGAACTTGAAAGTGTCAAGCATCGCGATAAGACGTCGAAATGCGATGGACAGAAAACAAAAATTGCGATTTGCAATGTTAAAATAGGACTTGATCTTGTCTTGTATCGACATAGATTCAATAATCGGGCCGCACGTTTACCTATAAAGGAGTGGACGGGCGGAGTATGTCATTAGACTGGAAAAATCTCGATGTCAGACACAGTGAGGAACAGTTTTTATGACTACGATACATACTGTCTATTGTAATTTTGGCTGCTAAATTGGATTTGTCAACATCATGCGATAATTTTCCTGCATTTTTTACGAAAAACTTGTATCTTGACGAAAATATCGAGTTTAAGGAAAATTGATACGTGAAGGGAAATAGTGTGGGTATATCCGTCGGAAAGCCTCTAAAAATAACTTTTTCCACCTGTAAACATTGACCTACGTGGGCGAATTATTTAAATAATTTATTGGTTCTCTAAACATTGGTTTTAAGGTTACACGAAAAGCAGCTGTGAAGTTGAAATTAAATCGTCAAATAGACAATTCTTGCACCCAATGCAGTGGTCGGAATTCCTTAATTTGGAACTGTGAGAATGTTCCTTGTTGCTTTACCCGCGGAACTAACATGACATATGTGTTTGATGGCTCTAATCATCAAAGAGGAACCGAGTGCGTTGGTACATTTGGACGTATTTCTGCCAAACGGAACTAAATGTATTAAGACATAAGCCCTGAGACCCATAAGAATATGTGCATAACAGGGCTCACGTCATAATGTGCGTAGTTCCGTTTGGCAGAAATACATCCATTTGTTAAAACACCTATCTGCCCTTACTTCATCCTTTCGATAAACAAAGCATATATCGACGGTGAAAGTCGGCAATCACATAACTCGTTTGCGGTGTCTGAAAATCTCCGCCTCTACGTCATTTTTATAAAGGAGAACAAATTGATATTATTTCTTGAAGTTTTTGCAGAATTTTCTTCGCATTGAGAAGAAAAATCATGACAGTTTTAAAGAATTGCCGTTGAGTAGTTTTCCATTTAAAAAATAAAGTATGACAGGAAGTCTGCGACGTCGCAAACCGAGTTATGTGATTGCCGACTTTCACCGTCGATATGTATATCAAATACATCGACTGATTTGGTAGATGATGATAGGATATGAAATTACAGCCTCAAAAATTGTAACGGTGGGTAAAAGAGTGGGGTTATGATCAGTATGAAGGTCGTGCTGACGAGAAAGTATTGTAATTTATGAATAGGCAGATGTTACACTTATGAGCAAAAATAAGATTCAGATCTTGTTTTGGGAAGCTTCCAGTCACTTTGACTGGAAGAAAATGAATCGGAATATTATCGATTATTTAGGAACATCAAAGAGACTGATATTCATTTTACACAGGAATGAAGCAGGTTTTATAAGAGAGGAGGTTTTGAGAAACAGCAGTAACAGCAAACCGATAATCAGTGTAACAAAAACATTATACTTTATTTTTCAACAATGTTGACATAAAATTAAAATTTCTTTGACTTCGAATTGAATAACAAACAGAATAAAAGAAAGATGCAATTCTTAGCGACTAGTTTTAAAGAGAAAATACGGCTCCAGAACATTGGAAATATCGACGGTGAAACTCCCAAATCACACACCTCACTTTGCGACGCACGGTGGATCGAGTCGATAGGAGAAGTCGGACAAAATCTGGAAATTTTGAGAGCTTCTATTTTCGATAAAATAAAACAAAAAATATTAATAGTGGTTCTATTGTTTTTTTCGTGAAATTTTCTTTCAGATACACCCTTTGAAATTAGATTTGTGACGTAATAAACATACAAAATTGACATTTTAGCCAAAAACTTCATGCCCGACCGCTCCTATTGATTCGTTCCACTGTGCGACGTTCAAGGCTTAATAATTTTTTAAATAAAGAACAATTGGACGTTGAATTTTTAAAACTTCCGTGATTTTTCTCATTTTTGGGAAGAAAATTTTGCGAAAACGTCGGGGAATGGTGCTGATTCTTTTCCTTTCGAAAATACAAAACGGAAGTGGAGATTTTAAAACACCGCAGACGAGAGACATATAGTTTGGGAGTTTCACAATGGAAAAAAAACCACATTGGATCTAGAGTCCAGACTCTTGAAAACATTGACAAGAAAACGGACTCTTGATTCAATCAGATTGAAGCTTAAATCAAAAGGAAATCCGCTCAAATCAAGAGGCTTGGTTCTTGATTTAAGCTTAAATCTGATTGAATCAAGAGTATTTTTTCTTGTCGATGTTTTTAAGAGTCTGGACTCTAGATCCAATGTGTTTCTTTTTACCAGTGCGAAGTCGATATTCATTAATTGGCCTATGTTCGTTATGCACAACATAAGAATGAGACTGACATTATATTGGATGCTGAAATGCCATATGTTCATTATAGACTTGTCTTGTCTTGTAGGAGCGGTCACACAATCCACATTTAAAGTTCCTCGAATTATTATGAACATTGCTCATGTGCACTTTGACGGCTGTACCATTTTTAAAGGTTTTATCACAAATAGGGCAAGGGTGGTTTCTGGATGCACCATGAACATGTCTCACATGACTGACGAGAGTTCTTCTCAACGTAAACTTCATATTACATTCGGTACAAGAGAACTGATACAAATCTGAATGCATACTCTGCACATGCATTTGGAGTGAACATTTGTTGATAAACGTCTCTTTACAATACCTGCAGGTTGGTTTAAGACCTTGCACCCGAGGTTTTGAATGAACGAGAAGATGTTTAGGCCTTTTAAAAACTCTACCACAATCGCTACACTTAAAGCCATCAGAGTGATGGTATCTAACGTGTTCATTGAGGGCGGAGGCGAGAGAGAAATGTTCCCCACAATGTTGACAAAGGTGAGGCTTTGAATCAGAATGGACCCGCACTGTGTGGTAGTCAAGGTACTGTTTCCTTTTGAACTTTTTTGGACACAAAGGACACTGTTGCTTCGGCTGATCTGAGTGCGCCATCTGCAAATGCTCATTCAAGTAGGATTTCCTCACAAAGGATTGTGCACATTTTTCGCACTGAAAAGGTCGATTATCCGATGGATTGTTGGAGGGGGGATGTTTAGCTAGAATGTGATCTCTGAGGCTATATTTTGAGCTGAAAGTGTTGCGACAAGTATCGCACTCAAAAACAGGTTTCGGCAGTTCCAGGGCGGCGTCCTCAGTGGTTTCTTCATACTGATACAGTTGGGAGGGCTGCAAGGTCTTGAATTTTGCTTTCTTTCCCTCTCTTGATACTTTTCCCACTTTTGATGACTCTTGTACGTTATTTCGTAATCGTTGCTTTTTACAGGGTTTCTTGCAGATGAGAACACTTGATTTTATGGAATCTTGATGGGTAGATGACGCTGTAACGATGGCTCGGCACGTCTCTTTTGCTTCTTCGTTTAAAGACGACTTATCTTCATGCGGTTCCTCGTAAGTTTCAATAACTTCTACAAAATGACTAAAGTCTTCACAAGAAGATTCAGTCTCGGATACATCACGTTCGTCTGAAATTAATCCCTGACGACTATTGGACGCTTGCTCGAATGGTAAAAGTTTATTGATCAATTCTTGAGAATGTTTTTCATCGACGTACTCGATTTCACTTAATATGGAATTTGTGAAGGCAGTCTCGATGAAAGACCTGGGATACGTTGTGAAAATACGCTGAATTTTCGGAGGCGATCCTTTCAGTTGGCAAATGAAGAGGCCAGTTGACGAGTCATTTACCGAGTCCAATTCATTACTGGAAGAATTCGTAGGGTAATTATTCTTTTTCTGCGAAATTGGAGCATTTATGTTATCATTCCAAACATCTCTCGCCTCTACTTCATTGATTTGTAAAGATTGGATTTTACTGTTAGACGCATTTGAAGGACTATTAACAACATTTAGAGGCGAATCTGAAAAACTATTAGATTGAACACACACAGATGAGTCGTTCGAAGCTTTACGTGTTTGAGATGCTTGCCCAGACACAGAAGAGGACGTTGTGCACTTTTGGGAGGAACTTGGATTATCAATCATCTCGATTTCTGTTTAATGCGAATCTAAGTCACAATTGATCGGTAAATCTTTTCAACTGACGATGCTATCATTAAGAGAAAACGTCATTGGGAAGGGTAGCTTCCTCAGGTGACCAAAAGATAAACCCATATTTAGCTCTGATTGACGTATTAACATAAATCATTAATACGCGTGACAATCATACGGAAAGGAATCGCTTTAAATACATATTCATCCGATTTTGCTTCTTTTGGTGATGCCAAATATTTGATTTTTTGATCCTAAGTCTCCGATAAGAGAGTTTTTTTGGCGCATCAGTTTTCTTAGGAGCAGGTGAAACAATTACGAATTTTGTGATAGAAATTCTGAAATGCAAAGAGGAATACGAAGTTAATTCTACTTGAAGTAAACGAAAATAAAAGTACAGAGATAGTAAAATAGAAAACTTCTCCTTCGAAATTGAGGATAGCTTTGTAATTAGGGGCAGACTTACAAAAACGAGAGATAAGAATTATAAAGTAGGGACAGCTTATAAAATACGTACAAATATCGATCGTGTCTCTATCAACAGCATTTGATGATTTTGATCTCAACATGTTCCTTTCATTATGACTGCTCGCATTTTAGCTGTGTCTCGGTGAGACTTTGATAAGTGTGATCAGGAGTGATTCCCAACAACTTTTCTTCCCGTCATCTAACTCAGGCAGATCTGCTTCCAATTTAAGACTAAGCGATGGGAGTAAGAGGAGATGCATTCTAAGTTCGGATTCACAGCTGAAAATGTATGGTCTTTATTCGTGCATGCCTTCATTTTGGGTCTGAAGCCACCAGAAACGTGCATTCAGAGTCGCTAGTACAAAACATTCAGTGTGGCATAGCTTTTATGGGTATGTGGTTATATGCCTCAAATTGAATTGCAAGTACCAAGTGCACTGGCAAACCTTCAGAGCACCAGACTTGGTGTTTCTAAAATCTCAAATTTTCACAGTGCTATAGCAATTTTTTTTTTTTTTTTTTTTTTTTTTTTTTACCATGTTAGGTACTAAGTTTTAATCAGAATATAGGTGAGTAAATATATATAAAAAAATGACGCTAAATGCAGTTGTGCAAGGGCTAAACAGCAGCGGATAAACTGATCTTTTATGTGTAAAGAGGCTTGATCCTTGCATACCCTGGTAAAAATTGGCGATAGGAGCTGCGTTTCAAAATACCACAGGAGTTCTTACAGCCGACTGAAGAAGGCGATAGAAAATCATATAGCTGGCTGTAGAAAGTGGAAAAAATCATACGGCCGGGCAGGCCGGGCTACACGAAGCGATAAAAAATTATACAGCCGGGCTATAGTTCCTATCGCCGGGCTATACACTTTATCGCCTGGCTATTGCTTTTTCGCCATCGGCTATAAAAGGCTATAAGAAATTGTGTAGAAATTCTTGTGCTTTGCAAATCCTTAAGTTTGTACGGAATCACCTTAATATTTACAAAACGCACATTATATTTTCCTTTACTACATATTTTTTTTCATCAATTAAAATGAGAATAATCCATACAGAGTGTGCAAACATTTCAAAGTCATGAGTTGAAAAACGCTGACTCCGCGAGATTGAATATTGGAGCCTAACACAAAGCGGAGCGGCGGCGCACTGGCGCCTACAAACCTAACAGGGATACTTCACGCATTGCGCAATGCGTGAAGTATCCCTGTTAGGTTTGTAGGCGCCAATGCGCGTTCAACGCTGGCTGCCCGCCCGCCGCGCCGCGCCGCAGCGTATACCGCGGCGCTTGAAGCAACTATTTCACAACGGAGGTATTGCACAGTATCATACGAAATTGAAGGCGCTCCAACATATTAGGAATGGCAGGCATCCTTCAAAAGTACGGAGCTTTCCTCGCAAATTAAATCAACATACTGCGGCCCAAAAAGAGAGCGGTAGTCCAAAAACTCACTAAGTCCTAGTATCCGTGATTAGTAACGTTTAGCATACACTTTATCGCAAGGCTGTTGCTTAATCGCCATCGGCTATAAAAGGCTATAAGAAATTGTGTTGCCGGCTATAGAAGCTTTTGGAAATCTTACAGCCGACTGTAGGTCTATGGTACTTTGGAACACAGATTCTACTGCCAATTTTTACCAGGGTACAAATAAGAATCTGACGACAGTTTTGAAGGGCTGGGAAATGGTAGGATTCTTCGAAATTACTCACATTACGAGAGAATTTTTGTATTATGCATGAGGCAAAATCATATCACTATCATCATTACCAAGATTGTCAGCCTAAAATTGAGCCACCTTTGGTCTTCATTCAATGATGTTGATAATAGTATTGAAATACTTGTTCAAATATTCAAGTATTATCTAATAATATTATCATACGTAACTTAATATTATTTATTCCAGGATATGACGACATTTTGGCGGAGAACAACACTCTCATAAGCTCATGGTATGAACCCTTAGATGCCGAAGACTTATTTCATACGCGAAAATCGAAGTCGGGACAAATTGACCCGTATTGTAATAATTGTTAGTTTCTGACGTGTTATCTATGTTATGTCTAAGTTTTTGAAGATAAGAAATACTTATTTGGTGAGTCCACCTTTTTGTTACATCCTGGCGCTTTTTGCCCCCTTCGGAGAGCTTGAGAAACCTTTCAACATTTTCTTTTTTTCCTCCAACATGATTATTAATTTGGCCACATCATAGCACATTAGTGAGAAACTTAACCATAATTTTTCTCAAAATTCAAAGATTGACATACAGCAGCGCGCGTTGACGACGGCGCAGAGTTATAACTAATTGTGCCTGATGGATGTCCGTGTTGTATTTGCATAATTGAAGGCGCTATGGCACGAAGCGTGAACTCGCAATGCTCCGCTCTATGCTGATTGTGAGGTGTCGCGCAGATTCGGGAGAAAAGTAAAAGCACGAACCGATTACGTCTCTTCTATCTTCGGCTGTGTTGTTCACGTAGCCCATAGAGCACCACAAAAAATGAGACAAACGGAAACAACACAATATGGGAATAGACCAAGCGAAAGAACGCGCGTTGATGACGGCGCAGAGACACAACTATTCGTGCTTGATGGATGTCCGTGTGGTATCTGCCAAGTTGAAGGCGCGAAGCGTGAGCTCGCAATGATCCACTCTGTTGCTACCAATTAGGTATCGCTCAGATTCGGGGAAAAAGCTTAAAAAACGAAGCCCGATAACGTCTTTCCTGTATTCGGCTGCGTTAATATTCGATTTTCCCCCTTTATCCCATTTGGTGTCCGATTCTTTTTTTACTATGTATTTGTGGACCTATGTCGAAAACTCGTATATACCGGCCCCATAACTCCCCCAGAAAAGATAGTTGATCCCAAATGACCTGGCTTGGGATTCCTAGGGGTATTTGCCGAGAAGAATTCCCTGACACCCGATTTTTTCCTATTTTTCAAAGTCATGTCCGATTCCTTTTCTGTAATGTATGTACACCTACATGGGAGGCGTGTATGCACCACTGCATCAGCCTCATACAACCCACAGGAAATGTGTTTATGGCCAGCCTTGGGTCAATTTGACCTGCTTTGAGTATCTACGAGTTAAAGAAAGTGATAGAAATCCAGTTATAAAATCGAACAATCTTAAAATACTTCAGAGGAACAATATTATATGACCCTTAAGGACACAATGTTTTCCCAAAAATGAGATAATTCATCTGAAAACTCAATAAGTGGGTACAGAGTTCAAAAAATAAGATTTTTATGGAGAGAGAGAGAGAGAGAAAAAAAACCAAGTCTAAGCACCTTCTGGGAATTTGTGAGAGAATTATCTGTTGTCCAGAGGTGTGCGGCAAGTTGGACAGTGAGACAAGTCGCAGGCAGTATGAAGAGGATATCGAAAGGTCTCATTCAGAGATTTTAAAAACTTGGGGACCACTTACTCCACTTTTTTGCAAATTTTCCCTAAAAATCGAGTTACAAGATTTCCTCATCCCATTTTATTCTTTCCTCTCTTAGGATCTCGAGAAAGCAGTAAAAAAACCCTCTACGGAATCACTGTAATATTGGGCAAAATTTTTCCTCGACCACAATGAAATTCCTCATGAGATGAAAATGGGGAACATCAAAACTTCGCAGCATCCGTACAAAGTAATCTAGCTTCATTCAGACAGCGAGTTGGTACTTGAGAGTTTTGTATAGGTACCACAATCCCTTCCTTCATTGTTTCTTTTTCATTTCGTGCTTTAAAAGGTCTAAGGAAAATCATTCCCTGACCCAGTGCTTTGGTCTATGCAGCATGGCTCGGCTTTAGATCGAAAGGTCATTTAGCTGATACTACCAATTTTTTTTTTTTTTTTTTTTTTTTTTTTTTTTTTCTATTGTCAGGGCCAGATTTACCTTCTTGCCGCCCATGGGCCCCCTGTATTTGGCCGCCCCCTTCTCATTCGATTTGAAACATCAATAAAAACCATCAAGTGAACGTGCCGGAGGGGGAGGGGTGCATAAGACGCGTTCACTCGTGTTGGACACATTTTTTGCGAAAGCCCTGTCAACACTACTAGCAAAAGTTAAGTTCCGTGCGCCTATCTCTGTGTGGAAAAGGCCTTCCATTTAGAAGGAATGAACGAAAAAATTAAGAAAGAACAAACACGAATGTGCTTTAATAATTTTAACTTCCACCGCGCCGCACTGCGCCGCGCTGACCGCACTGAGTTTGGCGCAATGCGTGAAGTATTCCTACAGTCTTGTAGGCGCTATGCGTTTCACGCCGCTCGCTGCTGAACGCAACGCACTACACACTGCGTGTTTGACGCAACGCGTGAAGTATTCATGCACTCTTGTTGGCGCTAATATGTGTTACATGCCGACCGCCGCGCCGAGGGCTTCTCCTTTTCATCTCAAATCCTCGTCATCATTGCTCTCTGCGCCGCGCCGTTCCAGGCCGAATTGCGTGTTTGGTCTCTTTCTTAACTCGACTAATTAAAGGTGCTGTCTCTTGTATCATTGAAAGACGACGAAATTAGAAATTATTATACTCTCAGGAAATGAGAGATTTTGTCGCATTTTCTCGTTTGTAATTATTTTTCTGAATCCGATTTTTTTTTTTTACCTACGTTCAAAAAAAAAATTGCAAAATTTGCCGCCCCCCAAATTTGCCGCGGTCCATTGGCCACCTCCTAAATCCGGCCCTGTCTATTGTCAAAATATTATCTTGGCTGCTGTCACATGCTCCCATGGTCGAGGATTCACTATATCTCTAGAAGCCAATTATTGAAACTAAGTCTTTGCCTGCTGGATAAGAATATACCTACAAAGGTGGAATAAAGCTACGACAATGGTCAGCTATGCTGGTCAGATGACTGTCATTAGCAGGAGAGCCCTTCAACAGGGCGAATAATTGCTTAGTTGTTGCTTTCTCAGGAAATAAGGGTCATTGGTTAGTCAATTATCAAAACAAATACAAGGCTCTCTTGCAGATCTTAGTCATCTCAACGGCTAGTCTAGAAGACGAACCGGTCGTAATTTTTTGGTCGAAACCAACGAGCACATTTCTAAATAAAATCCCCCAACACACACGCCGTAAAATCTTCTAGCGAAGTCAAAAATAGTTTAAAAACGAAAAAAACTCTTTCTTTTCATCTTTTCAATTTTTGTCGCTTCTTCCTTCACTCTTGCCGCACATCCTGCGGTCCGGAGGGAATTCGTTCCCGTAGGTAAAGGAGAGACGGACGGCCTTAGGCCGTCTGTCGCAGCCTTGACCCAAGGTACAGTAGCCAGCCCGTAAAAAGGCAACACAGCAAACTTATCAGAGAGCTCTGCCCCACCTTCGTCAACTTGTCTTGTCCAAAGACACACACATAATTTCAATAATCTACTGCAGGTCATACCTAACTCTTGGCTTTTTCAATAGATCAGTAAAAATAATAACAACTATTTCACCCGAACATTAGGTGAAGTGACAAAATATTTGGCAGTTGTGCCTGTATGAAGATTTTTGGGAAGAAGATTTTCCTAAGGATCTATTGAGTAAAATTTGTGGTAAAAATAAAATTTCTCCTTCAGAACTTTTTATGGCACCTGTCTTGACATGCCTATGGGCAAGTCAGGAATACAAAATCGGTTACGCACAAATTACTGATTCAGCAATTCAATTTTTTTTACATAAATTTAAAAATCAAATAAATATATTTTTTACATTTATAAAAATGAATTTGACTTACTTGTTTTTCGTGGTAAACATTTTCAAGATCAGAATCATGCCGATTCATGGTGGAGTTAGAGAACTTGAAGCAATTCGAGAACCATTTCGCACTTCCTGCACTCATGCTGGCTTTCCCCACCTACAAAAAAAATCAAGGGTAAGTAAAATTTTTACCAATTTCAAGAGTGAGGAAAAATGTATCATTATCCCAGTCCTCACTTAGTGGCTGAGTGAGCAGCTGCTACAAAATCACTATTTATGCCGATCGCTGCTACTTGGGTACAGTAAAAATAACCATGAAGCTAACCAAATTTTCAAATTAAAATCTGTGCCAACTAAGTTTATGTACTTTTAGCATGCACCAGGAGATCCACAATTCAGATTCTTGTATTCACTTTCAATGATAAATTGAGGACAGCTTTTCTTCTCTTGCACTCTATGAGTGCGTAAAATTACTTGGCGTAGATTTTAGTTAGACTTCTCTATCTTCTGCCACAAAACACATGAGACTGCTAGAAAGTAGTTGAAAAAGATGAGCTCATCTTAACCAGGGTCAACTTTTTAAAAAAGTCCTGCCCCTGTGAAGAGAGTAACAGAAGCCCATTTACCGCAGCAGTTGAGATAGCAAATGGCCCACTCGGCTCTTACTTAGTCATCAAACTTTATTTTGCAATTAAGTACCTGAATTAAAACCAACTTGAATGCATACTATATGGTGTCACTCATAGAGTTCTGGCACTGGCAGAGTTTATTTGAGACTTCTGAAATATCAAGAGAATGGTAACAGGTGAGAGCATACTTACATCCGTCAGTTCAAATTAAAAGTACTTCAGTCCAGAAAATTTGCTTCCTTCTTGTATAAAATAGGTAGAAAAATACAGATTCTAAAGAAATAAAACGTTTCACTGCTGCATTAATTTGTGAATTATGAGATAGTGAAAAAATTCCAACTCTTGAGCTTATCACTTATCATTTTCGATCAAAACAACAACAATGTCTGTCGCCGGTGAACGGTGCACGCGAAACGATGAATGTTATGCGTTTTGTTTGGCGTGTGCTCCTGTGCTCGGACATTTTTAATCAATCGATTTTTGTCCATAAGTAATTTCTTTTTACCATGACTTTTTTAGTTTTAAAAAAGCCGTGACTCGTTACAACAGCATTAAGGTCTTTTGTGAACCATGTAGTTTGTGTGTCTTCAGTAAATCCGACTTTTATACGCTAGTTGCCTTCTTTTCCACATCTTATGCACGTTATCCAATCTAGGTCTAATGATAAGGGTGGCTAACTCATTGTGTCTATTCATTATCTCTTGTACTTAACACCGATTTTTTATGCTCTGTCCCTATTGAATCATAATTGTACGAAGTCATCTTCCAGAAAACTATGGAAGAATGGTCATCCGGTTCCTGAACATATTTTTTGCATATCTGTGTCTTGGTATGCCAGTTGGAGGTATGTGTGTCCTTTTCTCATACCTTGCAGCTTTTTTCAGAGAACTTGTGAAACAGAAAAGGATCTGATCGCTGGTAGCGGCTGCTGACACATGTCAGATTTTAGAGCATAGGTGGGCCAAAGACTTTTCCGTGAATCGGTTTCCTTAAGTCTTAGTTTGTCCTGGCCAAATTGGTGGTACCTACTGCACCTATTGGAGATTCCAATCCCAAGATCATGAAGATTGCTGGTAGAAATACGACAGTATGCACTGTGCATTTTCTAGTGTCATCTCTGATTGATCTATACTTATGTCAAGATTAGCTCGCCTGACTTGTGCTTTCTAAGAGCTGAGATGGATGTCAAAAGTTTTTTGCAACCCACATATTTTTGACTAGGAACTAGAAATTTAAGTGAATTAAGAATTCTCCAAGCACAGGCTCTAATAATTAGATGTAAACTAGCTTTAGAGTCAAACTGCACTCGGAATTGAATTTTTACAAGATTCTCTCAATTTTACTCGTGTAGGCTTTAAAACCGCTGGACTAAGTAATGAAAGTAAAGCAATTATGGCTAATGTCCTGGTTTCTCTCTTAGCTTACGAAAATTTTGTCTTATTTTTGTTGTTTATTCTTTGTCAGTTTTATTTTTAATCTAATAATCACACATTTTTCAGGGAACTCTCCAAGTGAAGACAAATCACACATTACTCAGTATGTACTCAAAGTTGACCAAAACAGCAATGTGACGTTGCCTTGTCTGTATGATAAGCATGTGACTACTGTTGCAACAGGCTCTTTAGCCTGGTTTCGAGAGGGTAAAAATGAGAAAAGTATACATCATTCAAAGGTGCTACCAAACGGATCGTTGTTCCTAATAGATGTTAGCATTATGGATGAAGGTGTCTACAAATGTGTCATGCAGGGTGAAAAAGACACTGATTTGTCTATTGCAACCCTAAATATTCGCAGTGAGTTCCTTATGATTTGATTATAATCTGTCTCTCTAATTTTTTGAGTATTTTTTTTACTGGTATGAAATGGATACATCAGTAATGTACCATTTTTTTTTTTTTTTTTTTATTTGCACATAATATTATACTGCACAATTTAACACTTTTAGACAAAATTTTTGTCTTTTAAAAGCTTAATTTAACTATTAAGTTTAATACTTAACTACTAATACTACAAATTATAAAGTACATACTATCTCTAATGCATTGAGAAGCTAATAAGGCACAATTAATTCAAATTAAAAATGTCTTTTTGTTTTAATTGTTGGATTTTGGCGACCGGTCTCGGTCAAAGGCCAAGAACCTCCGATCGCGTCCTAAGAGCGCAGAGAGGCACGATGATTAATATTATGAGAATTTTGAGAACCCCTGGATTCCAAGCTCATGGGGCTTGCGACGTTTTAATCGTCGGAGGCATCGGTCCCATTCCAAGAGCGCGAGCGCTTCAGGGTTGGGGTGCCGATGCAACCTGCTCTCATATGCGGTGTACATCTTGGTGATGTAGTCCTCCACAGAATCAATGTCGAGGTCTGCCCGGATATCGACATTCCTCTCGTACCAACGAGCTTTAGCTATGCTTCTCAGAATTTTCATTTGTATTGCTTCTATCTTATCTAAATTTGTTTTGGCTGCACAACCCCACAATTGGCAGCCATAGCTCCAAACAGGCCTCAACATTGACTTGTAGAGGAGTAACTTGATATTTAAAGGTAACCGTGACTTTCGTCCAACGAGCCACTGCATATTAGAGAACTTTAAACGTAGCTGGGCTACTTTCTTTTTAATATGGGTGCCCCACCTGAGCCTGGAATCCAGGTGAATTCCGAGATACGTAATGTACATGCTGAAAAGTGGATATATAATGAAGAGGTAAAAGTGCCTAATCAATAAATCAGAAAGCTCAAAAGATGCACCGAAATATTCTTAGCAGTGCTGTAAAATCCAGGTTGTGAGAGTAGGAGGAATATGCAGATAAAATGTCGAATCAATGATGCCCCGAAGTGAAGAAAAAGTGAAATTCTCATGACAAGAGAAGGGGAAAGGAGACGGTTCTAATGATTAAAGGACAAGCTGGTTTCATGTTCAAAAGTCATGGCTACGTATCATGCAGGTTAGAAGAGGAAAGAATGATAGGAGGACTTCCACATACTCTGAGTGCAAAATAGGTTTTTAAAATATGATCTCTAAGCTTTTGCAAGGGAGAGTATAAGAATTATCAGAAGGAACTGAAGGAAGTAGGTGACAAAGGACAGCTGGAATTTTTTCATGCCTTCTTAGTTTTTCCAATGCTTTTCAGATATTCTCAAAGTCAATTACCTCTGTGTCTTTTACAGGTACTCCTGGTCTGATCAAAAATATAACTGTCATTCCATCTAGTGTATTAGCTGTTGTGAGGTGGGAAAAACCAGAAAATGGAGGCTACTCTATCACATCCTATACTTTAAGATATCGCACTTTGGATGAGGATATATGGCAATCTTTTATGTCAGGTCACATACCTTCAACCATCGTAAGTAAAGTCATTCATTCTCTATTACACTTTTATTTCCATATTGCAAGTCGTTAAATTAGAATTTCAATAGTGAGTATGTCATCAGTGGAGGGGGCCTTAATTGAAGTGATTAAATACTGCATAAGTCTAGTCAACCTGTTACCATCTCTGTGGCTCTGAAGTCCTTCTGCTTCCTACAGAAACCCATAATTTTCAATTAAATTGTTTACTTATCTTCAAACCACCTTGGTAATTTTTGCTCAATGCTTTGTTTACCTTAAATTTAAATCAGTACTTAAAACATCCTTGAACCTAAAGAATCATTGGTTGCTTTAACTAAAGCTGAAATCGCTTAGAATTCCCTTTAGAACATTTGGTTTTGTGAGACCCCTGCTGCTCTTGTAAAATTTATAGCTATCTCACAAAGAAAATTTGTGTGAATGAGCCCATCTCTAAGGTAAACTATTTGTTAACTTATGGTAGAAAAATAGCTCCAAAATAAAAAAAACCAATTTTGTGAGGCATTTACTCATTTGCAGTCACTTAAGTATATTGTCATCCTATCAATTAACATTTCATCACTACAAAAGCTTGTAATTTCATTAAAGTGACTTTTTTTCTCCTAACCAGAATCAAGTGGATGTTTATAAGCTTGAGCCCAACACCACCTATGTTTTTCAAATTTGGGCCAACAACAAGTTGGGCTCTGGCACAGTGAATGAATTAGAATTCACCACTCAGCACAGTCGGAAGGAAGTCGGTGAGTTTTAAAATTGCAGTTTTACTTTCACTCTCTTCAGATGACTTCATTTTTTTTGCAGAGAAATAAATGAACACAATAAATTAACTCTAAGTAATCGATTCCTTGTGGCATTTCACAATAAAACGGATTTAGTGCCAATAAACTCAAAATAGATTTATTTATGTGTACAAAGTCTCAGTATGGATAGTAACATTTTTATTAATTTTTTTTTTTTTAAAAAACTTTATTTTTTTTTCTGAAACGCTGAGAATGTAAGCATTCAAAAAAGCATTTTGAGCAAGGATCAGTATTCTGCCTTCCCCCTAAAATTTTAAGAGCCACCTTGGCTGGAAAGTTCAATTTTTAGGAGTCATCTAAAAAATTTTAGGAGCCAAATAAATTATATACGCTGCTGTTGCCTTGAGCTCGTGAGTTTGAAAAAATCGACACTGTGCATCAATTTTCTAGGCACCACCATGACCCAGCCTCCCAAATTTTTAAGTGCCAAAGCCTAATTCTTAGGAGCATTTGATGCATTGGAAGGCAGAGTACTGACACGGAATATTATTAATGAAGTATTTTTCTTTACTATTTTATATCATCATATCTCCACAATGTTGCTCCTAAGCTTTGAGGAGTCCTATCACGTTTTTTCGGTTTTTTGAAATCACACCGAAGTTGAACTAGCCATGATAATGCTCAATTAAAATGCTGTCTTTTCTTTCAGAGTTGGCGAGGCATTTACTGGTTGGTGCCGAGACTTTTGACACAAGGACTTGGCTGGTTGCAGTTTTCCTAGTTTTCAGTGCATTAATTTTCCTTGGTTTTGGAACATGCTTCATTTTCTATAGAGAATACCGTAAATCATCTTCCAAAGAAAATGGTAAGTGCAAACGAATATTTTGTACGTTTATTAACTGTTGCCAATATGTATTTCTTCTGTCTTAGGACTATCATCAAAATGGAGGTGCACCCTCACATCGTAAGGATGACGAATTGACTAATGAATTGATGAATGGGCTATTGCATTTTTTTAAAATTCATTTTTGGAAATTATGCAAAAAATAAGAATGCTTGCATTTTTCTGTCTTTCATCCAATCAAATTTTAGCCAAGAAAAAGGATTTGCAAAGTCGCCAAAAATGCAACCCTGTTTCTAATTAGATAAATGTACACTATGGCAGCCCAAAAACATTGATATAAAATAGGACAGGAAAGGGCGGGACAGGGCTGAAAAACACAATAATATACAAACCGATTCCATGACCGGGAGACCCGTTGAAGTGTCCCGTGTTTTGTATATTACTGTGTTTTTCAGCCTTGTCCTTGCCTTTTCCTGTCCTATTTTATTTCTAATTAAATAAATATTGCTCCAACGGATGACATGATGTCACTAGAAGAATATTGTCCGCCACAGTGTATTATTTCATCTGGGTTTATTTATTTTCTCTCCGATGAAATTTGTAACAAAAGGTTATGTTTCATGAGCATGCTTCCATTAATGTTACTGTTTGAGGTAAATATTTGCATTTTTTTACTTTCTTTTTAAAATATTTAATAATTTGTTTATTATTTAAATTGTAAGGCAGACATATTTCATTGGCTATTGCATTGGTTGAAACCATGGGTCGTCGCCTGACGTGATGTCATAAGTTTCAGGCAAAAGAGAAACATTCTTTTTATAACTTCAATTTTAAGACTCTGTTTTTCAGCCGGGAAAGTTGTTTTGAACCCTGTAAAACTTAGAAATTTTTTTCACGTAAGAATATTTATCAAAAACATCTCTTTTCAAGTCAATTCCTGGGTCTTGCAACAGTCTTTTTGTGAATTTTTTAATAACCTATTTAATAGCCAGGTATTAAATAGGCTCATTTGGCTCATTTTCCCTGTAATCCGAAGTTAATGAACACGCTACATATATCTTTTGTTCCTCCTTTGATTTTGTGTGTCTGTTTTTTTTAAAGGGGATGAAGACACAGAAGAAGTAATGGAGCTTGTCCCTCATATTATTACAAACCCAGGTTATCATGATGAAAATCAACGGTGGTCCACCTCTGAACCTGATGAGGAATTTTACCAGATAACATTTCACCTCAATAATTCGGTGCAGTTAACTAACAAATCAAAATCGGTAAACATATAAGATTTATTTGTTTCTTCAGTTTTTCTCTTTACCACTGAGAAGTTTACCTCAGTTGGAAGAGAATTATCTCTAAAAATATGCTCTGCGCTTTAGTAGTAAAGGAACATTGTGAAACTGAGTTGTTGCAAATGAACAGATTAATTGACGTTGTTTATCCTTCCCTCCCATGACCTCAACATTTCCTCTGCCTTAAAAATGAGGGCTTAGCAAGCAAGTGGATTTTAATACTACATTTTAAAATCCAAATCACTTCTGGTGATGGTTGAAAAACTTATCAGTACTAGGTATCCTCTAAATA
The DNA here is from genome assembly GCF_918797505.1 of Bemisia tabaci. NCBI lineage: Eukaryota > Metazoa > Arthropoda > Insecta > Hemiptera > Aleyrodidae > Bemisia > Bemisia tabaci. The sequence goes on along the minus strand of NC_092797.1, from coordinate 30,647,755 downwards.
CTTAAAATTATAAAAACATATATTTATATGTATGTGTACATATTCTTCTTTTTTTTTGTAATCATGAATGTTGAAGGATAAGACTGATCTACTGATTCATTTGTAACACTTTTTTGTTATTTGTTGCATTTTTTTATTGTTCTGGTTTTTTTCCCCTTCTTTTTTCCCCCTCCGTTTTGTTTGGAAAGAAAGGATACAATTTTGGACAAAATTTTGTCATAAAAGTTGGAGTTTTCCACTAACAAGAATACTTCCTTCATTATGCAGCTAATTGCTTTCCTCTTAGCGTCTAGAAAAGTTGAAAATGCTACGGAGCACCCCAATAATTACAAATAATCAAAAGGTGAATTTTAAATTGAAACATAAAAGTTTTACTGCAGGAAGGAAATGTATAGCATTCCATGTTTTGAAGTTTGCATTATTGTTCTATGCTTTCAGCGGAAATTTTTTTCAAACACCAATTTTTTATTTTGAAAATTCCTGAAAATCTGACATTGTTGAGGTTACAGCAATCAGTTTTCTCAAGTACTTAATGTGTAATCATTAACCTCACAGAATTTCTTTTTTTAATGACTTGCTTTTGGATACTTGAGCATTTTATCAATTTGGATCAATTGTAACTCCTCAGATCTGACTCTTCCTATCCCAACAAGAAATTTTAAATTTGCAGCTCCTCCTCTTTCATTCATTTATTTACTATTTAAATCATTTCATTTATAGGACAGAGAAATATTTTCTTTGAATTGTCCAATAATACTTCTTGAAGCAGTACAAATCAATTCTTTGAATGTTTGAGATTTCAGTTGACAATAAAACAGCTTAAGCGCTTTATTTTCATACAAAAGTAAGTACAGTTTTTCAATGTTTCCTCGATAATTTTCTAAGTTGTCTCTACTGAAAATGAGTCTGTTTTCTACTTTAATTCAAGAAAATTCCATGTTTTTTCTCACACTGAATCCAACTTCAAAGCAATGCGTCTCGTATGTACAGAGCTTTATTTCGGTACAAAAGTCTCCGACACTTCTTCATGAAACTTCAGCTTTTACTATCTTCATCTATGGGTTGAGCACTGTTTACTTGTTTTTTTCATCACTAACTATTAATTGAATATTGGTTGTAATGACTGAAAATAGTCACTTCATGATTGAAGACTTATTATACTCATGTTTCCATAAATTTCACTGTCATTATGCTTAAGTCAATCAGCATTTTCTTTCCAGCGAACAAAACTTCTTGGTTTTAGGTAATTCCTGATTTTATAGAAGATAATAATGTCATTACTGTGCATTGTAAATTTGTATGCTAATTAGAAGAAATACTCGCTGTATGATCTAGCAGCTCTTTCTTTTGGCACTATGACCGACTTAAATTTACGACCAATTGTGGTGATTCTGTGATGCAAATCAATTCGGACACTATGCTCATGAATCCTGGAATTAAGGGTTTAATTTTTAATTTCTATGTTGAACATTTTAAATTTGAAGCATAGCTTTTGAAAAACAGTCTGAGAAAGGTGCACTAGACTCTACACTCTGCATCTGTTTATAATTTGAATTCTTCACCTCATGTAATTTCTTAACTATTTGTGTTTCCTCACTCTGATGAGATTACTCTCCAAGGGTTATTCAAATTGTAATTGTACCTCTAGGGCTGCTTTCAATTTTGACAATGTTGACCATTAAAATGAAATTGTACATGAATGAATTTCAACAATTTGAATACAACACATTTACATCACAATACATACAATTTCTCTAATTAAAGTAAATGCATCTGGGTGCTTATAATCTCACCAGATTAGTGTCTGGTAGGCTGTGCAATAGGTTTTTTGAATCCAGGTAAATTTCCTTTCTTCCATTTGTTACTGAGTGTGACAAATAGAGATTCATTTTTCCGTTGAAAGTAGGATTGGCAGTCAGCTCTGTGCTGTTTTCAATCTGTGCCTTAAACACTTGTCGAAAAATTGAAAGGAGTCATTTTTCCCCCTGCAATCAAACTTGTGTGATCGGTTTTTTTTTTTTTTTTTTTTTTTTTTTTTTTAATTTGCTTGCACAATTTGATTTGAACACTTGTGAACCTGATTATCAATGTAGGTTTAAATGACTAGTGCCCCAGGCAATTTTCATGTGTACAAGTTTGAACTCAAATCATTCTGTTTTCAAGCTCTAAATGATGTTTCTTCAACTATTTGTACCATATCTCTGTTGTTTTATTAACTAGTTTGATAATAACACTTAAATTACTGTTGCGGATATGTCTAATTTCTTGTTAACACCTCATATTACTCTCTGTCAACCATTCCTTTAAATTTTTTGTACAAGGAAGGAAGTGGTAAGTTAATTTTCCATCTTCAGGTATTTCCCAGCTAGTCAAGTTGAAGGGCTGTGACCAAACAAAAATGTATTCTCTCCTCTTCCCCCTCAAGCGAAATTTCTCAGAATACTGGAGGTTATTTCTGTTGTACAAGGATTTTGAGTGTATGTACAAAGTGATACATTTTTGGAAAATCGCTTGGGTGCCCTGCATTGCCAAGGATGTTTTTTTAATTTCACAGTCTGACATCCAGAAAAGCCAATATCTCTGTAGTATTGTCTTGTTGCAGAATGATGGTGAATAGAAAAACAGTGAATTGGAGAGGAACGCAATGGAAGCTTGTCAACTCTAGAAATGATTCATTTCAAATGCTTATAAAACTACATATAATTCAACTACAAACAGTTCTCAAGAGTATCAGAGGGTTTTAGCATCAAAAACTGCAAGTCAATATTTCACACCCCAAGAGGGTTTTTTTTTTTTGCCGTAGTAGGTATTTTCATTAGTTTGCCCCTTAAACGCCCCTCTGTGTGACCATCTTAATTTAATTTCAAAAAAATATTTAGTTTGTATAATCTATTCTTTTTTTAACTGTTTGTTAGTGTTTTAAAGGCTTTAGTCCTGGCATTGAACTCCATTTATATTTCAAAACCTGAAACTACATTCATGAAACCCCGATTAACTCTGATGGGATCTTTTCGAACCCTGTGCCTTCCTTTCTTTCCTGTCAAAATGCTTTCTGATGCTAGTCATAGTTTTTTATTTCAGTGTATGCTATTCTGCTCCCTTTTTTAGACCTCCTTTTATTTCTACCTGATATTAACTTTTATAGTTAGCCTGTATCATAATAGAATAGGTGTATAGCATGTAGAAAAATTCTTCAGTCTGCGGTTTATTTCAAACTAAAGTGTAAGCACCGTAAGATTGTCGTCAGGTGGTAACTCGTACATGAGAGTCATGTTCTCTGCAGCACCCTGTACCATGAGAAAGAACTGTATATTATCGGTAAAATATTAAGTTCCTCTGAACTTTCTACACATCTGTTCTATCCAGCTAAGTAACTATTTGCTGTAGTGCAATTTGTTGCCGCAATTTATTGATTGCAGATAGATTGTTTACTGTACACGTTTCCAATCTATATTACAGTAGATCGCATACTGAAGTTATTAATTTTAATAATGATCTTAAAAAAGCTTGTGATATTGTGCATAATCTTCGTTGTTTAATTCGCAATTCGGAATTATCAGTCTGCTTTGTCATGTATTTGATTTTCGTAAGTTATTTTTGAAATGAGTAATATTAGTACCTGTGACAAAATTGATGCTATTGATGTATTTTACTAAGCGCCTCTTTTTGTATCCTCCATTTTACTGATCTAGTACTTGTAGAAAGGTTGTGAATTTTGAATTTTTCATGTGAAAGACATATCGGTGAATGTACAGAAATATCTTGATTAAGTATCTATAGGATCAAGCTTTGGGTAGCAATGGTCAAAGTCATCATGCTAGAAAAATAATGTTGATTTTTAATCACTATTTTGTAAACTAGAGTTAGGGTAATATTTATTCGCTATGGTTTCTGTATTAAATGTATCTAGCTTTAAGTCTTTTGTATTTTTTTTTTAACCAAAAGTCACTAATTTTAATATTGCAAATTTATTAATGTTTTGTTGCTTGTATTTTGCTAGTATTTAAAAAAAATTGAGCTATAACAGTGAATTTTCATCAGGAATGGATCAGCACTGTTTTGTACCACAATCATTGTAGTTTCATAACGTGGGTATAATTGGCAAGACCTTAACATAAGATTTCTCACAGGGGAAGTGGGGTGCATGGTTTTGTCTTCAAGAGTATAATATTATGTATTTATTTATGATCTTCATCAACAAAACTTGAATTTTTGTTCTGACCATAGTGAAAATTCTTGCTAACATGTTGAAGTATGATCTTAATATCACCATCAAAATTCTATGATCTCTTTCATACTTTTTTTGCCATTTCCTTTGCAAGTGGGTGTGTGCAGCTTTTATTCTAAGGGAATAATCAGCACTACAAGACAAATTTTAAGAATGGTGCAATGGTTCTAGTGCTGATCTATTCTGTTTCTGAGACCTACAATAAGAAATTGAGCTTCATTTTATGTATCTCTTTGTCTTAAATTTTTTATGACAAAAGTTTGTTTTTAATCACATTTTATTAGTACCCCAGAGCCAAAACATACCCAACTCCATTTCAACCATTTAAATATATAAAGGATACTGCATATTGGGAAGCCCATTAAAATCACAATTTTTGGACCGTTATATCTCTCACAATCATTGATGGATCAGGGCACTAAATTTTTTATGCGTCAGGAACTCTTGTTGGTGATTTCCAAAATACTAATAACTAACTTTATCCATAAATAGGAGTTGGGTACCTTTTAGCTTCAGGACCGTACTATGAGGGTAGCCATTATGATTATTTCTCTGGTGTTGTTCAATACTGCCTTTGTTATAGTGCATCAATTTTTAAAGCTAGGCAATAGCTCCTCAATTTTTAGATAAACGTCATCTGGAAAGCAGTTATGTGCATTAAACTAGTATATTATACGTTTCTTTTTTCAAGCACCTAAAAAAGTAATAAAAGTGGTTGTTACAATAATAAACATTAGCAGAGCACCTTGTAGATTAAATTTAATGTTGCTAACACTTGTTTCCTAAAGTGTATTTCTTTTTTTAGTCTAAGTACTAACTTTGTAACAATATAACATCTCAGGATAGACCACCAAAGTGCTAAGGTACTAACAAAACAATACAGTAAAGGTTGTAAGATTAGAAGAATTTTTTTGTATTTAGTAATTCTCTCAATTCAAATCAAGTTTTTCAAAAGTGTTTCCATGACCAGTTTATTGTTCTTATTTGAAAATTAAATGTACATTATTATTATTTTCAGAAAATTCGTTTTCTCTCACAATTAGAGTCTGGATAGCATCAAATTTTGAATGGATGCCATATTTTGCTTTGCTTGAACATTTTCTTATTGTAAGCCTTTATTAGAAAGTATGTGACTTCCAACGGCCACTGTGAAGGAAATAATTAAATCAATACTATCTCGAAGTTTCCGGAAGGTCAGTATATTTATGAAAGACTCTACTAATACTGCAATATCCATGAGGGAATTTTGAAAAGTTTTCCGTAGGTATCCTCTTCATCTAATTTTTCAGGAAATAACGAAAACTGTCCATAAGTGAATGAAGACACTGCAAGTTTTAATTTCAAAATAAAATTTTCCTTCCTATGTGGGGTAGCAATGAGTAAAACCAGGGTAACATTGCAAGTTCCATTGATATCTAGAATTTGGGAAGAAAATAGAAAATCTAGAAAAATGAAGATGGTAGATTTTCATAATATATTTTTTTTCTTTACTCTAGCTGAAAGCATTGCAATCAAAACGTAGAATCTCAAGTGTCTCTTAGAGTTGCTTTAAAATAGTATGCAAAACTTACTGTTAAAAATTCTAGACAGAAGGAATGACAGCAAATGCATTCTCAAGATTTCTTGAAAAACGAGTTCAACTTGATTAATGATAGTAATAACATGCAACATCAAACTTGCTGGAACTTTAGATACTTGTCTTCTTTCGATTTGATTATTCCCATACTGATAATGACAAAAAGCCTGGAAGTTATAGGGAAATCCTTCAATTTTATCAAGGTCCATTGTTAACCTGAACAGTAGCAACCAGTAGAATTGGAATTATTGTTAAAATTATTATCAAGCAATCACATCTCAGTGAATAAATTGTAACTAAACAGAATTTCTAAGAAAGAAATCAACTTTTTTGGCTTATTGTTAGTGTAGTATTCAGATGTTTTTTTACTAGTGTATGCAAGCACTTGGTTTTCTCTCGACACATAGACACTGTCGAACCCGTGTTTCTTAATCTCTTTTATTAGTCATCTGATATTACCTCTCATGAAAATTGCTGTAACAATACCTACCTTCAAAGCCCAAGTCTCCCCCAGTTCCTCACTGCTATTGATCATTTTTTTTCTCTGAAGCTAAATATTTGGTTTCTGCTTCTCTCAAAATGCCTTAAGCCCTATGTAGGTACCAACTATAGAACTATGTACTTTCACTTTTCGTCCCTCCATAGTCAAGAATCTTTTTCTCTGAAAACTTTTCCTATGTGAAAATACTATTTCCCCCTTCTTTTTTTATCTGATGTCGCTTAAGAGTCTCAAAAAATCCCATGTAAGTGTAAAAGGTACTACAAATTTGATCTCATTAGGTAAGTAGGAACCTACCCAGGTTATCGAGATAATTTTGAAAGTAGTTCATAAAGGAGAGACATAAAAGTTAAATGAGCTTTATCACAATTTCGTACATTCCTTTTTTTTCTTTCTTTATTTTCGAAAACCCCATTTTCAAGCCAGAAAATGTTGAAAGCATAATTGGACTACATTTTGCAATTAGAAACTACAATTTCTAGCTCAGTTTAGAAATAGGTAATGAGTGTATCATTAGTTTCTCTATGCACACAAGTGTTTTAACAGATGACCCAGATGTTGTTGTTCCAAATTGCAAAGTGAAGTTCAATTAATGGCACCTATCACTAGTATCTGTACCAACACTGTAAGTTTTTCCTCCTTTTACATGGTAATGTGTTGGTAGAATTTGTGTGGCTGTTTAAATTTGGAACACTTTCCAGTGCAATTTCTTATATGGTGGGTTTTCTCTTATTATTTAGGTACCCTTTTTCCTCTTTTTTTTTAGTTTGTTTTATCATCCGTGTTCGTATGATTTTGCATTTTATTTTGATTTTCTTATATGTGCTGGAGATTCACTGTCATTATTATGTACATCATTTTAACCTATTTTCGAATAATAACTTTTGGCTAATAGTTTTGTGTAAACTTTCTCCTTATCCCTTCCAAATCTGAAAGACTTTGAGGGTCCGATGTTTGACTTTTGAATGATTTACATACTGTTGCGTCTGTTTTTTATTAACCAACGTCAAAATCAGAAATAATGTTTACTGGAAGTAGCTACGACCATCTTCATTTTCTCTATTCGAAAATGTTGACCTCCCCTCCCCCTGTGCTTCGCGCCTCCAAGACGCACTTCAACCAGCAGGATGATCGTTAAAATTGATAGACAAAGCTATAGACAAAGAAGACATAGGCAGTATGAAGCCGTGCCATTGGTTGAATGGGTAGTTCTTATGGACCAAGGGAGAAAATGATGGACTAACTGTCAGGTTACTCGTGGGTTGTCGTTAGTTAGTCTATTACCTACTGCCTTTGTCCATTGCAACCATTAGCTTCCACCAATAGGTTCCCTCCTTATCCCTTTTGTATCATCTTTGTCTTTAGCTTTGTCCATCAGTTTCAACAATCAGTCCGCAGGAGAGACCAAACAGCCTCGCAGCCTAATTTCGAAAAAATTTCGAAGAGACTTTTCTTTATTTTCGAAGTAGGATTAAGTACCTATATTATTTCGATTTTTGCCTTTTTATTTAGCAAAACAAAAAAGCGAGCCGATAAACTCGCAAAAAACGGGCTTACAAAAAAATAAAAAAAATAAAATACAATAAAATGTAAAATATGGGGCATAAAATTCAAGCGTCACACCTCAATGACTGAAGTCAAAAAGTGCGTAGCGCAAATCGCAAAGTTGCAGGTTTTCATTCTGCCGTGCTAAGGAAAAACGCCGTATGAACTTTCAGGCGTTGCCAAATCTCCTTTGATAATACACAAATTTCCTGGTAACCTCATGAATATTTTTCTCCCAATTTTTCAGTATATTTTGTTCGCAATTTCACCCGAATTTCCTTAAAATTTCGAGGAAAAATATTTATAACTTTCCTCGAAAATGAACATTTTATGAAAGGAAATTTGGCAACTCTCGAATGTTCATACGGCTTTCTTCCGTAGCACGACAGCCTTCATGTCATATTTTTTCAAAAGAAAACCAACCAATAGCTTTCCCACTAAAATGTTCCTGCTACTTTTTGGTACTCATTCAAGTAATTCAAGAAGAGGCACCTATTCACAGAGAGATTTCAGGGGATATTTTGGTTCGCTCTCTTTTGGAGAATAAATCAAACAAAATCTAACAATTTTAAACGTTACAGTGGAGGTGCGCTTTTTCAAACTTTAACAGCGAGTATTTCAGTCGAAGCCAACTATTATCTCGGTTGGCTTATGCAAAATATTAATTTAGAAACTCCCAAAATCAAGTGGTTTAGCTGAGTACTGCCGTGCTAAGGAAAAACGCCGTATGAGCATTCGAGAGTTGTCTAATTGCCGCTCGGTAAATATTTCTTTTTGAAGGAATTCATCAGGAATATTTTTCATTAAAGCTTACACACACTTCAGACCACATTACGAGCGAAATTTTCTGAAAAAATCGGAAGAAAATTATTCATACATTTTCTCGAAAATTCATACTTTCTCGAAGGACATTTGGCAACGCCTGAAGGTTCATACGGCGTTTTTCCTGAGCACGGCAGAGTAGATGTCTGTGATGCATGCACAAAAAACGGAGAAGCCCCGGCTATTTTTAATAGAGCATCAACACGTGAAAGATACGTGAGGCGAAATAGAGTATTAGTCAGCAGGGATGTAAACTGAAGATGCAATATTGGTTAGGGCCGTGGACCATTCCACCACCTAACTTATTGGATTACAAACTCTGCTTCAACAACTATTAAACATGTGCGGCAAAAATTGCTGCGCAGGAGAAAATATCCGAAACGCCTTCATTTTCGTGTATATACAGCACGGATGTCCTTTGAGCACGAATAGTCGTATCAAAGTACCTATTGCATTTTAGTTTTGTTTTGTCAAGTTTTTGCGTCGCTTCCATTAACCGAGGTGGTAATTTGAGATACCTATCCCTCTCCGCTTTAGTTCTCCTTTTGAAGGAAACGTAATGAATCGTCGTTTTATGCTTACTTTATTTAATGCATCTTGGTGATAGTTCGCGGGTATTTCAGTCTTAGTTTTCCCGCAGGCAAATTCAGGAGAGCTATTTTAATTTTTGACGAGTTCGGTCAAAAAATTAAAGTAAGAATTTGAGGTGCAAAACGCTTTTCAGTATTTTAAGGTTAATTTTTGAGACGGCAGAAGTGAACATAGACGACGGTGTTTGATGGGACAACGTTGAATCTGGAGCACAGTCTTGGACAAGTAGCTCCAAGCCTCATACGAAGGTCATCCAAAAATTAAGGCTACGTAGTTCATAAATATAAAACGCTCGATAGTGTCCAAGTTAATTAAATTTGGATAAACGGTTCGGTCAGTTAGTCAATATTTTTCCCAACTTCACGAATGAGACTTTTCCCTGCGACAAATCTCATGAAAATGTCCCGTGAATTAGGTGGAGACAAGGCCGTACCTTATCATTTTGAATCATCTGCAGGTAACGTCTGCCATTTTTTTTTGGATCCTACCATAACTAAAAGCTCCATGAAGGGATGGCTGAGTCAATCAGACACAGACCCTTTGGCGCCCATATTGGAGGGTAAGGGATTCGATCGAAAAATAAAAACGGGAATCGATCGATGTGATTCGATCGACATCGATTTGATCGACAGTCGTGGATTAATCGACAAACCCGGGAATCGATCGACAGACCCGTGAAGCGATCGACAAAATCCGTAAGTCGATCGACAAAAATCTGTAAATCGATCGAATCGATGTCGATCTGAACGCGTTATTCATTTTTTCGATCGATTCAAGTCGATCGAATCGACACTGTTTTTAGACAGTTTGTCGATCGATTACGTCGATAGATTCTTCGTCTTATTTTTCGATCGATTCACGTCGAACGAATCCATACCCTCCGTCCATACTCTCACCGAGTGTAGGAGTACTCTAATGCCGTGCTCAGGAAGAACGCCGTATGAGCCTTTATGTGTTGCCAGATTTCCTTTAATAAAATGCAGATTTCCTGGAAAACTTGCGGATATTTTTCTCCCAATTTTTCACAGAATTTCATTCGCAATTTAATCTACAGTATCTGAAAATTGAAAGGAAAAATATTCATAACTCTCTTCAAAAATTAAAAATTTATTGGAGGAAATTTGGCAACTCTTAAATGTTCATACGGCGTTTTTCCTTAGCACGGCAGTCTCGAAATGATATGTCGATGGCAAGGGCCGGTTAGAGTCCCTTTATACTGAGAGTCAAGACAATTCGGCTCATGGATGTCACAAACGGGAATAAAGATTACAGAAATTGAACGTTTTTCGTAATCTTTGATCGGCCCATTCTCAAATGCCTTTCTCCGTTCCTCCTCTCATTTCGTTTGTTCCTTGCCGAACCCGTAATTCCCTGGTCCATTCCAGATTATAATCTTTGCAATTGGTGAAAATGTAATCTTTATTCCCGTTTGTGACACTGTGGAGGCCTAAAATACGGGAACCAATCAGAAATGGATTCAAATTGTCTTGACTCTCAGTATAAAGGGACTCTAGGGCCGGTGAATGGACGTCTATTCGGGTTGCGAGCTGAGCTATTGTAAGTAGCTATGCCGAGATTAAAATCGGACAGAAAAAAAATATGATTTCAGGAACATCTCTAAGAATCGCTGACAAAAGAGAGGTGCTAGCGCCATGCCGCATACCGCATGCCGCGTGGAGCAGTCATAATTACATTGATGTAGACGCGGCAGACGTGGACATTGCGCCGATGCTCGACGCGACGGCTGCTCAGAAATCGCTCACGTTGCCGCGCGGTTATTTAACCCTGTAATCGGTCAGACTCGCATCTTGTCTAGCGAATAGGAATACGAAAAAGGAGGAAATCAGAAAAAAACACAGAAAGAAATTAAATGCTGATTTAGTAAGCATTTAAATTGTCGAAAAAAAGCCCGTCAAGTTTCCAATGCTGATTTTACAGTACAAAAATGCTAACACAACATTTAAATTTGCTCGTTTTACAGTGGGCGTAGTTGAGTTAGCATTTCTTCAAATGTAAAATCAGCATTTGAAACTTGTCGAACATGTTTTTATAACAATGTAAATGCTAAATCAACATTTAATTTTTTTCCATGAAAGATGAGGAAAATCCCTGCTAAAAATGAAGAGTAGGCTATTCAGAATTGGCTAACTCACGCGTGAGTAGAACTTTTTACTCATATGAGTAGAAATCCTACTCATATGAGGAGAAATTCTACTCATAAGAGTAGAGAAGTTCAACTCGTATGAATTCAATTTTTTTCATTTTTTAGAAGTGCTGCTCCTGACCAGGAGACATCTACATAGCGTGAAAATTGAAAATTAAATACATTTTGTCCTTATGACTTTTTTGATGCGGTGGCTAGTTTCTGAGATATCGGACACGGTAGATTCAACGCTGAACTCATGTGAGTTGAAATCTCTTGTGATACGAGTTGGCGAAAACTGGATGGAGAAATTCTGCTCATATGGGTTAAATTCTATTGATATAAGTTGAAATTCTATTCATATGATTTGAAAATCTATTCATATGACTTTGATTTTCTACTCATTTGTACTCACCATTTCTGGCAGGGAAATCAATTCTTTGTCTAGTTTCCTTCTTTCTCCTCGTTTCTCAACCGATGAACCCTTTTCTCAACCCGTTTCTCGTTCAATGTTTTTACTTAGCACAGGTCATGAAAAATTTGAATTTCCCGCTGACATGAAATACCGGAGTCTACACTTTGAATCAAATCGGGTGAAATGACAGTTTTGACAGGCTTCTTAAAAAATAGTGTTCATCCCCACTCTATTTTGTTAAGTGCAGCGACTGAGCCTAAGTGCCGACATTGTGGTTGCGTGCCATGTTTTCATACTTCGGAGACTGTTACGGTAACGTTTAATGTGCGATTCAACTCAAGTAGTTGGATTATGGTTTTATTCATGAGCGGGAAGTTTGAATTTATGTATCGAAAAATGTTATTATTACCGATCTTTGTTAGGAGTTAGTTTCAGTAATTTCCGTTGCACGAATCGTGTCTAACGTGAAATTTGCTGAGAAAACGTACATCATAATGCTGAAATTCGCACTTTGTAAAGTGGTTCATCGCAACTGAAAATTGATGTTACTAGGATTTGTCCTGGTTTACATGGAGACTTTAACACTGGAGTAGAAAAAACAGCTAAATACGCTAACTATTACATTCATGGTTTTAAGATTTGTCCTGGTATACCTGGAGACTTTAACACCGGAGTAGAAAAAACAACTAAATACGCTTCACTATTAAATTCATGTTTTTGTGTTACTCTTTTTATATTTTAAATGGCATCACAAATACATTTACAACTGCATCGTTTCATGAAAAAATCCGCATGATTTCCTAACAGCAATCGTGTGCCCCATCGTTCATTGGGACGCCCAGTATTTGACAATCTCTGACCGAATTCTGAATGCGAATTGGTCCTCTTGAAAGGTTCATTCGTAGGAATGCGTGCCCAACCCTTTTGGAGTATCTTTTTTTATGTGAGATTTCAGTTTTGTATTTTATGTCGAAAAAAAAGCTAATAGCTTCTAGCTGAACGGAACTTGTGAGATAAGAAAAGGGGGTGGTCGCATTTCGGGGACCTCAGATTTCGTCGAATACATAGGCACAGGTCGGTACGGACAGTTTTTATTATCGATTTTCTTGGAAACGGTGCCTTACATGGAAAAAAGTCATCTCATATAAAGTGTTTGAAATTATATTTTGAGTTGATTTCAGCAAAAAAGAAGAACAAAAAAACATGCCGTCATGGTCGCCGTTTTTCATACTTCGGATTTCGGATTTTGCTGGAATATCGACGCTGTATTGTACCTACCTACGTCACGGGATGAGCAATCCTCAAAATGCGACCACCTCTTTTTTTATGACACATGAAACATCGAGTTGGTGTCCGCATTGCACCTCCATTTTGCAAGCTGTTCTCATACTAGACAATATTATGCGTACAGAGATATGGGATTCTTTAAAAAACAACATTGCATTGCATCATACGTACATTGCCCACCTTGTATAAGTATGTACCTTTGAACTGGCAAGGTGGTCCTAAGAATTTGGGAAAATACCTCTTCACTTATAAAAATCTTTTGTTTTTTACAAATGTATGCTATAAGTGTAATTTTAATTCCTTCTCTTTCTGCGGGGAGGCAGTTTGTTGCGTCATACAATTAAAAAATCGAACCTAAAACAACGTCCTAAAATTAAGAGATGCATGCGATCTGACAACAAGGGATAATCCAGAAAATTCCATGAAAAATATGCGAGAATGGCTATAACTTAACATGGGGAATCGGCGAATTTTGCGTTCCTTTTGGCTACGTTGCGTATACTAGAGCTTGGAGCGATGGCGCGGTCAAACACCTCTCTACGCTCCCTGGTGCCCTGTCTCTAGTTCAGTCTATGTGTCTATCAAAGAGTGCATGAAAAGGACTGATTGAGATAATAATGGTAATTACAGGATTTCCGCGGAAAATTTATTATCTTTAATTGAAATGTTTTTTAAAACCAATAGTCTCAAAAAAAAGGGCAAACGTTGATCGACGAGTGTTGTTGCAGGTACCCGATATTATTCTATTATGTGATAAAATGCAGAGATAAAATTGGGCGTGACCGTGGAAAATTATCCGGGAGGAGAACGTGTCTGAAAAGTGGGTAATCGCTATCCCTCTGGGGCAACGGGGAGTTTTCTCCTATTTATTGGGACCCAAGCGGAGGGTGGGCAAATAATATGAGTCGGACTTTTTTATGGTAAAAGGACCTATGTCGCACACAAAACCTATGCACATAGCTCCTTTTAGCATGAATACGTCCAGCTGAGACGTGCGCTCGTAAATTGAGCCGAGGCATCTTTGACTCTATTGCACGATTTTAATGTTTGTTATAAATTAATAGTTCTGAACGAGCATGTTATGTGCAATATATATGTTTGTATGATCAGTGGCGTGGCGTGAATTGCGATATATCGATTGTTATGCCATTTAAACGTATGGAAAAGGATCGATAAACTGGGTGTTCGCAGCGAACACCTTAATAATCGATTCTTTTCCATAGATTATTCAATGGTATAACTATCGATATATCGCAATTGACGCCACGCCACTGTGTATGATATGAGTGTTGGTATGCGTTCCGCGTGAGCTAGGTGTGATTAAAATGAGGCGAGAACGAATCTTGATCCCCTTTACTCCGGATTCAGACAATATAGAACGTATAAATAAAATGAACCAAGTATCACGAGTTTAGATTCCATTCCATGGTTGTACGCTGAAAGAATGCATGTCAATTTGCGACATTGCAAATTTTCCACAATAATTTATTTTTTTAATTGAAAAACTGTTCAACTTTAGGACTTGAAAATTTCCGTGGTTCCTTTTGAGAATATCCTGGAGAGGGTACTTAAGCAATAAAGTGGCGGTTCGAAACTTTTTTTTTGAAAAGTAAAGTAGCAGGTAACGAAAATCATGCAATGAGATGCACTTTTTCACGGTCCAGTCATCGGATTTTGTCTCGTCTCGGTTCACTCTTGAAATTTTGAATAATTTTGAATCTCTGAGCGAAAATCTGCATTATTTTGTTTGCATCGACTCTGTATTGTAAATTTACCTCGCGATAGCAGGCATATTGGCAAATTTTAAGTATATGGGCCACTTTTTATAAACGAATCCTTCTGCTTCTTTAAAATACTAATTTTCAAAGAAGCTATGAATAAGTTTCCATGAAATCCCAACTTCGCATCGCTGCGAAGTTTGTTGCAGACTTTTTGTGACAGGATTTCAAATATCGATGGCAAAAGTGCGAAACCTGTACTCTCCGTTTGCAACGTTGCGCAGACTTCCTGTCATACTTAATTTTTCTATGGAAAACTATTCGTAGCATAATTTCTTGAACATTTCCTTGATTTTGCTTCAATCCTGGCAGAATATTTTGTACGAATTTCAAGTTATATAGTTAGCCTCATCGAAAAAATGGAATAGGGGCAAAAATTTCGAAACACCGCAGTGGAGATACGTGTTTCCATGCTCTGGTCATCGATATACTAAAAAAATCACGGTTCCTTTGTCAAACTACTCACTGGAAAAAAAACACACATTGGATCTAGAGTCCAGACTCTTAAAATAATCGACAAGAAAAATACTCTTGATTCAATCGGATTTAAGCTTAAATCAAGAACCCAGCCTCTTAATTTGAGCCGCGGATTTCCTTTTGATTTAAGCTTAAATCTGATTGAATCAAGATTATTTTTTCTTGTCCATGTTTTCTAGAGTCTGGAATCTAGATACAATGTGTTTTTTTCCACTGCTGCTTTAATTTAGCGGTGTACTTTTTTGTTTCAAATAAGTTTTGCGATTATGAAAGCTTTTTTTTATTGTTTTAATTTTTTTTATTATTTTTAATAAATATCCACGTCGATGTGGACGAATTTAGTAATATTTAATGTGGGTTTAGATATGTGCACAGTGACTTTCAAAATCACCACATATCTAGACAGCCGAACACCTGGCTGAATTTAAAATTGCTGGAAATGGTATGTAGATTGCGCTTGAATAGGATACATAGTATCCAATCCGTTTGGTTAGTGAAGTGTATATGCCTTTTACGGCTATGGGGAGGGGAGAAGTTGATTTCACATGCACTGTGAAATTGCGTAAATATCGGAAAACCAGTTTCGCGGAGGGTCTCCAGACGACACGTCGAAATTATCTCCGCTCTGAGAAGAGAGCAGCGTCCGTCGCTGTTAGCATATTTTATTCATTACCGTGATAAATGTTGGAGTGGAAGTTCAAAGACGGCTTGAATCTAGTGTTCTTTGTAGGAAAAAATCTCGTTACTGAGCTTGTCAACCGGCGGAGTACACCATCAAACGCGTGTACATCGCAACCAGATCGATGTTTCACCATTAGACAGATAATGAACACGTTGCCCCCCGACACGAGTAGAACAAAATTGAATTAGTTGAAAAGGAAGTGGAGTATCACAGATTTAGTACCTCAGGTTGAAAGAGGCCGTATATTATCCAGCCACTTGGAGATATTACTCTTCAGTCGTGGTTGGAGCACAAAACTCATAACTGCTTCACAGCGCACCGCATGCATCACGCCGCAGACATCACAGTGCAACCGAATATTGAAATGATTTTTCAATTTGATTCAATTAATTTGCAATTTTTTACCATGAGATTGCAGTGCTTTTATATCATTCGGTCCATAAATATTATTTTCAAACGATCAATAAGATGAGTTGAGTGTGTGAAAACAATAAGCAATTTGCGTTGCAAAAAAAAAAAAAAAAAAAAAAAAAAAAAAAAAAAAAAAAAAAAAAAAAAAAAAAATTGCAACTTATTCCAATTGTTTCCCCAATAAATTCCAAAGAAAGGAGCCCCTTCAATCAGTGAACAGACAACGCACTCGACACTCTATTATAATAATAATTTTACTGTGTACCTGCAATTATTGCAGCCCCCACTGTTTGGTGGGAAAAAACCAATCTCTTGACTGGTCTGTTCGTTACTCGCAATTAGGCGATTAATTTATTAGTTGGCTAGTATGTTGACGCTTGATTCGGATCACTGGGAAAAAAGTCGCTTGGATCTAGAGTCCAGACTCTTAAAAACATCGACAAGAAAAAATACTCTTGATTCAATCCTATTTTGCCTTGAATCGAAGAGCCGAGCCTCTTGATTTAGGCGGATTTCCTTTTATTTTAAGCAAGAATTCCGATCGAATCAAGAGTATTTTTTCTTGTCGATGTTTTTAAGAGTCTGGACTCTACATCCAAGCGACTTTTTTTTCCAGTGATGCTCACTGATCTATCTATGGGTTACGAGGAGAGCTTCAAAATGAAAAAAAAACTAGGTGTTAGATGTCAAGATGAATGAAAAATGTGTAGTATGATAATATTTCCGATAGAACTTATCGTAAATATTGAAATGAGGCAGTGAGCAGAGGGAAGCTGTAACAGCGGTTGTTGCCATTCTGGCGAGGAGTTCAGATGCAGGATCAGAGCAGGAAGAGAGTGCTGCGTGCAGCTATGACGTCATCTACTCAGGGAAACCAGTCTCCAGGAGATGGGACTGGAAAATGACAGCGAAAACTCTAAGCGTGAGTGGATAAATCTCGGTTATTCTACAAACCCCATGTCTCAACTGGTTGGTTTTCGTTGAAATAATCTCGACTGAAAAGGAAAGGATCGAGTTATTGAACTACATGTGGCGTTCGAGTCATGCCCCTGCCTCCCCCTCCCTTTGACCGATCCTCTGCTCCCGGCATTTCTCGTTCGCTTCTTTTTTCCTCCGGTAAGCGCTAAATACATCGACAGCATAACAATGCGATCGCTGCATTGATTATGCTCTATTCTTAGAAAAGTAATAAGTTCTAATTTGCAGATGAGTTTTGATCGGGCGTTGATGCGCCTCGCAGTTCAGAAGCCAAACGAGAATATGTTAACATTATAAATGTAAATAATGTTCAATGGCTGCTTTCGAGCCCCAGACAAGCTGTCTGTTCTTTATCTCCGCGGTTAATTTTTCATTTACCCATTAAAAGACCATAAAACCGCTTTACGGCTCGAAACGGTCAGGAGAACGGGGGATGGGTACCTGGGTCTTCTCTCTCCTCTCGAAAGAACTCGCTCAATTCGTATGGCTCCGAGCATATTTTCTAATTCTTCGCGGAAAATAAAAAAGTGAAATAAAAATTGAAAAATAAGTTGGGGTTTTATTATGACAAGGGCTGGTCTGATTCTTGAGTCCTCCCACCATAAAATCCACCCACCGGTAGATATTTTTGAACCTCGCACTGTGCAGTTCAGGTGAACTATTACATTGCAACACCGGCTAAAATATTTGTTTGGTGAACATCTTATGTGCAAGGGAACCTTGTTACTGACAGCAAATCATGATAGATAAGACTAAAAGTTTACAGTAATCATGAATATTATGATATATAATCTCAACAAATAACTTTTATAGTTTCTCAGTGAACCTATAAAAAAAATTCATTCGTAAATATTTTATATTTCTATATCTAAATGTATATTTACGTCCTACAGTAAGTTGAAAAATACATGCTGTAAAGCTAAGCAAGAACAGCAGCGGTTCTCTACTATAGATTTTCTGAGTTTTACTCACAGACGCAAAATATATGACAGCAGAACATAGGGCATATCGACGGTGAAACCAGACCATAAACCTCGGTTTGCGACATCGCAGACTTCCTGTCCAATTTTGCCCGCAATTTAATCTAAAATATCTGAAGATTTCAAGGAGAAATAAGCATAAAAATCCTAGAAAATACATGTTTTATCCGGAGAAAGGCAACTCTCGAATGTCATACGGCGTTCTTCCTCAGCACGGCAGAGTATGTCTCAGAGACTTAAACGCAGGATCAGAAAAGTAACGCATTATTATTTTTTATTTTACTTTATTACAGTGCGATCTAAGTATCACAGATCAAATATAGATTATTTTCAATTGGCATCATATCATTGAGAACCTCGAAGAAAATTCAGAGATTTTCATATAATGTTGAAAACTCTTTATTAATATTTCAAGCCATGTTAACAAATCATTTAGTCTCACCGTCGATATGCTAGGACGTAGCATCATTCATAAACTTGTACATTCTGTTATTTTCAATGTTTCTGAAAAATATTTATTGTACTCGCTACCAATTGAACAAATCAGTTCTTTAGAGTAAATCTATACCCAAGTTAACAAATAAAAACTAAATAAAAGCAATCGACTCAACTTTTAAAAATTCGCAATTTACGAGAACGAATACTTTTTAGGTTGCGATTTTCTTAGTTTGAGTGATTAAAATCCGTAATATATCGTAATATGTCCGTAATCCGTAAAATATTATTGCGTTTCCTTCCGTAAGATCTAACTTACGCAACTCTCCGGTATGTTTGTTGCCCATGCGGTGAAATTGAAGGAGAGATTCAAACGAATGAGATCCACCAAAATAATCACAAATCGTTCATCGATCCAGCCAAAGTATGTTTTCCCCCCAAATAGCTTGCTATTCGTGTTGATTTCCGGTAAACTCGGTTCTTATCAGTATCCTTAATTTCTCTTTCCTCCTTTTCCTCGTCTTCTTTCTTTCCTCTCATTTCATTGTTATGGCGCCTGGTTTAGCCACTTCTCATATAATTTTCGGCCCCGGATAAGATATCGTGAGAATCTTGTTTGGACTCAGGTGATTACCCTCGAAACTCTCTCGCACCCGAAAAAAAGATATTCTCGCATACGGGATTCTGCCCTCAAGAAAATTGTGTCCAAACTTTTGTCCCTTGGATATTGGAGTGGATCACTAACATTTCTTTACTTCACACAGCGTGGTCGTTTCACAAAACACTTTGAAAAAAAAAAAAAAAAAAAAAAAAAAAAAAAAAAAAAAAAATTAAACATTTTTCAGTAAAATGGACTGAAGAGTCTAAAGCTTGATTTAAGTCAGAGTTTTCTTTTCTTTGCGGCAAATTCCTCGGCCGCTAATATGTACAGTCCATCCATAATTATGACCAGAGGAACGCTGGAGACTGCGGCAAGAAATTCTCCTTACCCTGAATTCCACGTAGATGTGGTGACCGCCATTTCTGAAACCTCCCATAGCTCCTCTGATTTTAGGAGGCACATCAGTAAACACCGAGAAAGTCCGGGCTCTGCAGCATCACTCGTCTTCAATTTGATGTTTCTCATAGTTCACAGACTATTCTCATCTTTGATGACAAAATAAGGGGAAAAATCGTAATCTTCGTCGGCAAACCCAGGAAGAAAATTGTTCATTTTTCGTATTCAGATAGTATATAAATGGACAATTTGGAAGCTAATTTTTTACATTGAAAAAACGATTTTGCACTGAGCACTTAGTGTTTAGATGTTTAAGGGCCTCCCTCGCCCCCTATACTGCCGTGCTGAGGAAAAACGCCTTATGAACATTCGAGAGTTGCCAAATTTCCTTCGATAAAATGTTCATTTTTTAGGAAAGTTATGAATATTTTTCCTTGAAATTTTCAGGAGCTTCAGGTGAAATTGCGAGCAAAATTATCTGAAAAGTTGGAAAGAAAATATTCATAAGTTTACCAGGAAAAATTCGGTTTTTATCAAAGGAAATTTGGCAACGCCTGGAGGTTCATACAGCGTTTTTCTTAAGCACGGCAGTAAAGCTCATGGTACCGATGAGAGGATTTGTCTGTTCTCTAATTTTTCTCAAGGACAACCCTTGAAATCTTGGAAAAACCAAAGATTCTGACGGCGTTTTTCCTTACCTCACGGCAGAGCTGATCCCCTGACCTAAGATCAGCTCCTCTGTTGAGTCATTGCTCATGCCTCACGCTGGTCGGCCGCCGTACCGTGAGGTGAGAAGCGTCCGTAGCGTTATAGCGTTACGTTACGGTCGTGGTACCTCCTCCACAGTGGACCTATCTGATCCGTCCGTAGCGTAGCGGGGACGTATACCTAGGTTACCTGCCCGCTCGTCGCGCCGCGCCGGCCGCTCGGCGCTTGGATCCACGGTGGCTTCTCGCTCCCTCATCAGTCGACGCGTGTCTCCTCGACCGGCATAGTCGTCGTCCGCTGTCCTTCTAGCTCCATAGCCTCAAACCCCGCAACCAACTTGTTTATAAACACTCCCGACGCTGCCCTCTCGAAATTAATTTTTGCGCCTCTCTCCGCGGATCCACCCTTATCACACTCAAGTTTTGTGCCGAGACATTTTTTCACTTCCCCAACTTTCTCCATCGATTTTCTGTGAAAAGTTCGAAGTTTAGCTCCTGGAAGTTTAGTGAAGTCGGTGTTTAGTGGTTGATATCCTTGGACAGTTAAGAGTAACGAAATGGATTTTTTTTCTGGTGAGTTATCTTTTTACCAATTCCATGGGGAGCGCATGGGGAAATAAACCGAGTTTTCTTGATTCTATTTGACGTTTTGAACCAGCGCACAATCGCGTCTCACGTTGCGGAAGTTTTCCTCATTTTATAGTCTATCAATCGAGAACTAAACAACACAGCGCCTTAAAACTCTCTTTTGAATTTTTACTAGATTCTGAATAATGTATACTTACGCAGTATTCAGTTAGAATGTTGCTTGTACTTTTTTTTTAAAGAAAATATAAAATGAGTAGAAATAAGGCAACGTCTGACGCAGTTACACTCATTATTGTTAAAACAGCCCATCTGATCTTGTTGTCTCAATGTTTAGCTTACTATTGTTGAAAATCTTTATACTCAACTGCAAAACGAAGGTTTCTATCAAATTGTCAGTTTTATATAGTTGTGGTTTATTTTAGTTTTATTTAGTGTGAGTTATTTCGTCCGTTGTTCCTCAATTTATCAAAAACTGTTGAGTGTGAACAAGTGAACAAGGTTGGGGTCAATGATTGGAACAACTCAAATAGACCAATTTTGATTGAACCCGTGTCGGCTTATTAATCCGAGGGTGAAAATAAATGCAGGAGGTACCATTATTTCATGAATACTGATTCTCTGCATGCACATTGACTTTGCCCTGCATTTTGTAAGTGCGAGCGACAAAAGTAAACTAGAAGTTGGCAACCTCGGCCAATTTCATATGCAATTCAAAGAACATATTCTAGAACAAGCAGCCAGGAAAGAAGTTCTAAGTGGAAAAGTTATTTAATTGCCGAAGAGATTAATTGCAACGAAAACGTGTCTGCTGATGGCTGGTCTTGTATCCTTAGATTTCTATGAGCTGTGGTTTTTTAGAAGAAAAAAGGTTGGTCATAATTCGTCGTTTCCCGAACGAAGGAACACTGGAAAAAAAGTAGCTAAGCTCAAGCATGTTGATTCTTGAATTTGCCGCCAAGAATTTTTATTTATCTTGCTTTAAGCTGAATTTTTCTTGATACAAGAAAATTAATGTTCGGGTTACGCAAAAAAGTAGCTTATATTAACCAGAAAAATTCTTGATTTAAGGAGAAATACTTCTTGGCAGCAAATTTAAGATTCTTTTTTTTCAGTGTACCTATCAGGGGTAATTTTAAAATGACTATCTTCGCCTAAAAATGTAGGTGTCATCGACTCAAGATCACTTACTTCACTCGATTCACGATTCACTTGATCTGAACTATGCCAAGTCAAACCTACGACGCGCTAGAGTACTCGCAAAATTATAGATGTACTTTCACGTAGCTTATTTGCAATTCGAATTCAACTTCTGAAGTGCGAGAAAGTTTAATGCAATTTACGAGCACCAATTTCCCCTCTCGTCGAATTAATCCGTGTGCCATGTGATTCATCCAGTTGATAATTTTTCCTGGTATGAGAGATTGGCAAACGTTTAAAAATGTTCCAGTGACTCGCTCATCTACTATTCGCTTGGCGGATCTGTGTGTGCTGCATGTTCCTCCCATCAACGGTTTAATTTCCGGGATACATCTGAAATGAATCAGTGAGAACGGAAACACACCAACTCGGAAAAATGAAAATAATCAAGACATACACAAAACTGCACAGTAGAAGAATAATTTAGTCCAAGAAAAAGATATTTGGTGCCGAAAGACAAGCACTACAGGGCATTTTAAAGGTCCAAGATGGAACAGATGCGCTAACTTCAATGCCCTTTATAAAAGCTGACTACCTTCAATGAAAATGTAACATTTTCGAATTATCGAGTTGGTGTGTTTTCGTTCTCACTGATTCAAGTATGTTCACATTGCAAATTGCAATATTATACATATTTCGGTAAATAACTACCAATTTTAAATTATCAACAAAATAAGTTTTATGTGCGAGGAAGGTAGGCACTTTGCGCTGGAAAAATTTAGTAACATTGATGCAATTTTTTATCGTAACAAACCTCAATGAGAGGAGCTCCTTCAATTAGTGGATAGGCAACATGCACAACACAGTAAAACAGCAATAATTATACCATGTAATTTCAATTTATTGAAACTTATGCCACTTGAGAATATAATGCGTTACTTTTCTAGTCTCGCGTTTAAGTCTTTGAGAAAAACTAATATTGCAATGGATTTGCTCTTTCGTTCCAAAGATGTAAAAATACACACCCTAGCTGAGATGGAGGCGTACGCTGCCGTGCTAAGGAAAAACGCCGTATGAGCTTCAGGTGATTGCCAAATTTCCTCTGGTAAATTGCTGATCTTCAGGAAAATTTTTGAATATTTGTCTACCATTTTCTCAGATAATTTTGTTCGTAATTTGATCCAAAATTTCTGAAAATTTCAAGGAAATATATTCGTAATTTCCCTTAAAAATAAATATTTTATCGAAGGAATTTTGGCAACACCCAAATGTTGATACGGCGTTCTTCCGTAGCACGGCAGTATGTCCCTATTTCTGAAATTCTCTTCACTCTCAGATCTTTATCTTGGCTCATCATTCGACCAGTTTTTGAGTATTGTATAGCTCCTTAGATTTTCGGGGAATGCGTGATGAAATACTTTCGAATTAAAATTTCAAATTTTTCAAAATGTTCGCAAACCGTGTGTAGCTTGTTCCGAGGCTTCTCTAGAGCGTTTCCCGTTGAGACCTCAAAATCCTCGATTTTGACCTCTCACCCTAAAATCGGCTCCACAATTTGCTCTGGGAAGGGAGCGTCCCTTTTCCTGTCACATTTTATAATCGGCCCCACAACGCGATTTATGGCCTGAACTTTTCACCAAATATACTCAAGGGCATTAAAAAGCGTTCACTGGAAAAAAAGTATTTTGGATCTATAGCCAGCTACTCTTTCAAAATTCGATACGAAAAACTTACTCAGTCACGCGGATTTGTGCTTGAATCAATTAAGAGCCCATGCAGCTTACTTTAAATGGATTTCCTTTTGATTCAAGCAAATATCCGATTGAATCAAGAGTATGTAATTTTTCTTGTCACGCCGTTTTAAGAGTCTGGACTCAGGCTCCATAAGA